>NC_091088.1:10012500-11255000 GCF_032405125.1 Capricornis sumatraensis
AATATACTACAAAGAGAAAGAACTTAAAGTTACCAAAGGGAAAGCAGAGGGGGATGGATAAATTAGGAGTTTGGGATTCAGTTCAGTTCAGCTCAGTCGTGTCTGACTCTTTGAGACCCCATGAATCGTAGCACGCAAGGCCTCCCTGTCCACCACCAACTCCCGAAGTTCACCCAAACTCACATCCATGGAGTCAGTGATGCCATCCAGCCATCTCATTCTCTGTTGTCCCCTTCTCCTCCTGCCTCCAATCCCTCCCAGCATCAGAGTCTTTTCCAATGAGTCAGCTCTTTGCATGAAGTGGTCAAAGTACTGGAGTTTCAGTTTTAGCATCAGTCCTTCCAAAGAACACCCAGGACTGATCTCCTTTAGAATGGACTGGCTGGATCTCCATACATGACTACTAGAAAAACCATAGCCTTGACTAGACAGACCTTTGTTGCCAAAGTAATGTCTCTGCTTTGTAATATGCTGTCTAGGTTGGTCCTAACTTTCCTTCCAAGGAGTAAGCACAAATTACTATATATAAAATAAACAACAAGGATATACTGTATAGCACAGGGAACCGTATTCAATATCTTGTAATAACTGACAATAGAAAAGAATCTGAAAAAGAATACATATATGTACAGCTGAATCCTTTTGGTGTACGCCTGAAACACAATCAACAGCCAACAACTGATGAATTTGGCAAAAGGGTATAAGAGACTTCCTTGTATGATTCTTGCAACTGTTCTGTAAATTTGAAATTATAGCAAAAATCCATTACAAATAATTACGTAATTAAATCACAGGGAAAAATAAAACCCTCTGGCATCTGTGTAACTTCCAGGAGATAATACAGATTCATAAGCCCTATTTCAGGTGCGTAGGAGCCTTGGGGTTGTCAGTCACTGGTGGTCCTCAGTGAAAAGGCAAGTATCCAGTGACTGTGATCATACATTCAGTCTATCAGGTCTATTTCAGATATTATGAGATTAAAAGATGGCTTCTCTTTTTACTTCTGGCATTCCCATCTTTTAAAGAAAGATAATCTCTGCTGGTTGTGAAGAAAGCTGAGAGCCGAAGAATTGATGCTTTTGAACTGTGGTGTTGGAGAAGGCTCTTGAGAGTCCCTTGGACTGCAAGGAGATCCAATCAGTCCATCCTAAAGAAGATCAGTCCTGGGTATTCACTGGAAGGACTGATGCTGAGGCTGAAACTCCAATACTTTGGCTACCTTATGCAAAGAGTTGACTCATTAGAAAAGACTCTGATGCTGGGAGGGATTGGGGGCAGGAGGAGAAGGGGACAACAGAGGATGAGATGGCTGGATGGCATCACCGACTCCATGGACGTGAGTCTGGGTGAACTCCGGGAGTTGGTGGTGGACAGGGAGGCCTGGTGTGCTGCCATTCATGGGGTCACAAAGAGTCGGACATGACTGAGTGACTGAAATGAACTGAACTGATCTCTGCTGGAATCTAACTGTAGGAGGTTCAAGGCTGTTATGGGGCATGAATCAGAGGATACAATACTGTACTAAGGCTGAATATGAGTATTTCAAAAAGTGTGTGATGATTCCCTTGAGAACGTCTAAAAACACGTTTGTGTGATGAAGAGAGATTTTTTTCACAGCACCACAAAGGAAACTTTCAGACACCAGCTCATTAAATTTACAGTACAAGGCTTCAAAAAATTAATATAGCCACAATAATATCAATACCTATTCCATCCCTCAGTGGCTTTCCACAGTCCTTCCAAATAAAGTAAAACAAACATGGATAAGCAGAGTCTATTTGTTATTGATCTCTCTGCTCCACACTTACTAAGAAATACATTTCAGAGACTCTAGAAGTCAGTCAAATGTTGCTCGAGTTGTTTTAAAATATCCGAGAGGTCCATTTTCTGTTATTTCTTCTGTCAATTTTCTCCGTTCTGCATTTTTCACTAAGCTTCTTGAATTAACTTTCACCCCCATACTTCTGTCCATAATACCCTAAGATATTTTGACATTGATTATCAACATCAATTTTGGTTTGATGCCATCTGTTATGCACCATGGGACTTCAGCATGCCTTTTCTTTTCTCTCTTTCCCTTTTTTCCTAAGCTTATGTGAATTCCCATACCTTCTGACATGTAGGAACACTATGATACAAAAAAATATTTCCAAAAAGAAAAAAATCAGTCTTTGAGTTTCCCCATTCTTCTGTTCATGGGAAGCCATCTCCCTTGCTTATAATGACTCACCAGTGGTCAGACAACTAAACCTGGGGCCCCCTTCGATCACCATCGGCTCTCTTTATGGCAGAAGCATGAGATATGGAAGAAAAGCTTCAGCCCTTCTGCCAAGAGATCACTTTCATTTTTGGACAATTATAATGATTTCTTAGGAAATGCTTCCCTATATGGGTATGAACTTGCATCTCTGTAATTTTTAATCATTGTTCTTTGGTCTTTTATGTCCACCTGAGTTAAAACTATTCTCTTCCAGCTGACTGTTCTTCTACTACGTGAAGACATCCATCTCCCTCCCAGTCCCCGGCTCCTCTCTTTTCCAAAGAGTTCTCATAAGGCTTACCTGTGAGACCTCACACCTGGTCATCCTCCTGTGATGAGCATCACTCTGAGAGGGCAGCCTGCACGACCCCTCTTAGCATGTCTAATGGACGTATTACACTCGAGTGGACTGCAATTCTAAGACAGTGATGCTATTTCACTACAACTAATGGGTCTAGATCACCTGTCCTGTGATCTCACCACCTGAAGCAAAGTAAGTCAGAATATAAAACTTAACCAAAAAAGTAATAGTACCACTCTAACACAATTGAGTGAAAACATACAGCTGCAATTTTTAAACATTCAGTATTGTGATCTATATTTCTATATACTTTGTTTAAACACATTATTAATAAGTTTTACTTAGAATAATGACAGTATCCTAATGTTTAATCTTTGCATACATGAAATGTGAGTTTATACACACACACACACAGAGCTATGCATGCTCAGTCATGTCTGACTCTTTGCAACCCCATGGATTGTAGCTTGTTAGGATCCTCTGTCCATGGGATTTCCCAGGCAAGAATACTGGAGTGGGTTACCATGCCCTTCTCCAGGATATATATATATACACACACACACATATACTTCGCACTGGCCCAGGAATATTTCGTATTTTATCTTAAGACGAAAACTGAGACTTCCCTGGTGGTGCAGTAGCTAGGACTCCACTCTCCCAATGCAAGGGGCCCAGTTTCAATCCCTGGTCTGGGAACTAGATCCCACATGTGGCAACGACGATTCTGTTACTAAGACCCAGCACAGCCAAACAAATAAATAAATATTGTAAAAATTAATAATAAGATGAATACCAACATTTCAGTTGTCTATGTGCAAAATGTGGCAGCAATGTTCAAGGAACAGAATTGGAAATTTTAAACTTAGTATGAACTGCTTTGGCATTTTGGAAAAATGAAGAATTTTGTTTTAGATGCCACTCTCCTTCCTCACATTCTGAATAAGAATGTCCATATATTTTGCAAAATAAGATCTAGGGTTGCCCTTACATCTGTATTTTTAAACTGTGATATACCAGAGAAATCTAAAAATTAAAGTGCCTACCAAACACAAATGTTCTCCCTAATATAAAATGAAACTTACCATTCTAACTAGTTCTACTTATAAACTCAATTCATTTTCAGAGGTTACTGCTTTCTTCCTAATGTCTCTCTGGAGTTGTAACCAGCTGTTCTTGTTACTTAAATTTTTGATAGGAAAACACTTGGAAATAAATGGCTTCCACAGGGAAAAAGGTTGCACCATTTGCCCAAGAAGGAAGGGGGTCACGAATGGTAACTTTGCTACTCCATCTTTTTAAAACATATCAAATCATAAGGTACTGATTTCACATATGCAGGAAATCTTTTATAAAAGTCTGACTCTTTAATAGGAATGCTATACTCAATAGATGGGGAAACAGTGGAAACAGTGTCAGACTTTTTATTTTTTGGGGCTCCAAAATCACTGCAGATGGTGACTGCAGCCATGAAATTAAAAGATGCTTACTCCTTGGAAGAAAAGTTATGACCAACCTAGATAGCATATTCAAAAGCAGAGACATCACTTTGCCAACAAAGGTCCGTCTAGTCAAGGCTATGGTTTTTCCAGTGGTCACATATGGATGTGAGAGCTGGACTGTGAAGAAAGCTGAGTGCCGAAGAACTGATGCTTTTGAACTGAGGTGTTGGAGAAGACTCTTGAGAGTCCCTTGGACTGCAAGGAGATCCAACCAGTTCATTCTAAAGGAGATCAGCCCTGGGATTTCTTTGGAAGGAATGATGCTAAAGCTGAAACTCCAGTACTTTGGCCACCTCATGTGAAGAGTTGACTCATTGGAAAAGACTCTGATGCTGGGAGGAATTGGGGGCAGGAGGAGAAGGGGACGACAGAGGATGAGATGGCTGGATGGCATCACTGACTCGATGGACGTGAGTCTGAGTGAACTCCGGGAGTTGGTGATGGTCGGGGAGGCCTGGCGTGCTGCGATTCATGGGGTCGCAAAGAGTCGGACATGACTGGGCGACTGAACTGAACTGAACTGATACTCAATTTTATTGTTTCTGTTTTAATTCAATGTGAATGCTATGGTTGACTTCTTTGTTTTTAGGCTCAAACACATCTTTATTAAGCAAAATAGGAACCATTACAAACGACAAATTTCTGATGGCATGGTTGCCTTCTTTAAAAAAAAAATCTCACCGTCAGATCTAAAACTATACGTAGCAAATGATAAATCTTTGACAGTACTTAATATGTACTGTCAAAAAATACATTTTGGAGAACTGTTAACTTTTCTGCTCTGAACTTTCGATGAATGCCCTGCTCCCTGACACTAAAGATCCTAACCTGTTCTCTTTCTATTCCTTCTTGGAGTCAACAATCCCAAGAACAGAACATGAAGTATGGAGACAGGCCAAACAACAAAGAAAAAGAACCCCATGAAACAAGGTCCAAGTGTGATAAGTAGCATCTTAAATAGGTGTCCAATGGGAAGCAGTACCCTGGTGATTTCACTTTCATAAACACAAATGCACACAAAGACACACAAACACACAGATTATATAACCTGGAAACTGTCAGAAAATGCACACAGCAGATTAGTAATAGTCATTTCTTCTGGGGGTTGGAACTAGAAGCAGAGAAGAAATCAATTGTGTTCCTTTGCATTTTTCAATAATTTCTACATTTAAACATTGAACAAAGAAAACAAAAGGAAGATAACTGGCTTTGTTACTGATAGCCATACAATGAAAGGCCTGTGGGTAACAAACAATCATGACAGTGTCCCTGGGCCGAAAATTTCATGGGCAACACCAAAGGCTTTCTCCTGTATCATCTCTCGGGCTTCCTGTGACAGCGCTCCACCATTCTCAGGACAGATCTTCTCAATTTCCTTTTAGATAAACCCAGATCATTATCTCTGCAGTCTAACAGTGACAAGCAAGTTTTACAACTTTGGTATATTTTGAAAAAGGCAGTCACAGCTGCCAAAGAGTTCTTTCCTAAGCGTCAGTATCTTACATTATTAGTACAATGATAATTTGTTTCTTTCCTTATTTCAGGCTAGGAATGTTTTAAATTAGTTTGCTGCGCTAAGTCGCTTCAGTCATGTCCAACTCTGTGCAACCCCATAGACGGCAGCCCACCAGGCTCTCCTGTCCCTGGGATTCTCCAGGCAAGAACACTGGACTGGGTTGCCATTTCCTTCTCCAATGTATGAAAGTGAAAAGTGAAAGTGAAGTCGCTTAGTCGTGTCTGACTCTTCGCGACCCCATGGACTGCAGCCCACCAGGCTCCTCCATCCATTACTGCCTTTTAAAACTTATGCCTTTGTTCCTGGGCATTTCCAGCTTTGCCCTTCAATGTTCTGTCAGGCTTTCAATCATGTAAAGATTCATTATGTCCTCACTGTGTAATTATTCACTGTGCAATTGGTGTTGTCTGTGACTATTCTGAAATATTCATAGTACATTAATTGTTCTACCTGGATAACAGATCTCACCCACTGCATATTCTGACTAGGGTATCACTCAAGTTTATTACACATCAAATATATTGCCAGCACCAACTAGCATTTTCTTCTTAGCATGGGTGTAAAATGTCATAAATGTTCTGACTCCAGAGAAATGAGCCCAACAAAAATATAGAAAAGACCCTGATGCTGAGAGAGAATGAAGGTCAAAGGAGAAGGGGACAGCAGAGGATGAGATGGCTGGATGGCATCACCGACTAAATGGACATGAGTTTGAGCAAGCTCCAGGAGATGGTGGAGGCCAGGGAAGCCTGGCATGCTGCAGTCCATGGGGTCACAAAGAGTTGGACACAACTGAGTGACTGAACAACAGCAATGCAGCAGGTACCAAATGACTCACCATGATGATGCCACGACTACGTATCAATGACACTTTTTGAACACCATCACAAACAAATAAAAAAAAAGGGGGGGGGCAATTAAAAAACAAATATTCCGTCTCCTCTGTGCCAGGCACTGTGAATGGAGCACGACATAAAAAGCCATTCAAGCCAACAAAACATCATCCCTGTCTTCAAGGAATGCACAGCCAAACCTGGGCCAAACACACAGAAAGAGAACGTTAGGAAGGCAATGCCATTGCGCTCATGGAGACAAATAAGGATGCACTGGATATAGGGTGAGCGACAGTCATCAGAGAAACCTTCCTGAGGGAGATGACATGAGAGCTGAAACCAGAAGGATGACTGAGCTCAGACACACAGTGGAAGTGGAAGTCAGTCCACAAACAAGCAAATTTTCCTTGAGGAAGATTCGAAACATTTTTGCTCCCAATATCATATTAAGAATGTCTATTTCCTCAGATTTAAACACATACAATTCAATCCCAAAAGAGCCCTTTAAAAAAAATGCAAGTTGACATGCAAAATGTTATCTCATTTTGGGTTTTAATATGCAAATACAGAACTCCTAACTAGTGATTTTATTACCTAAGGAGAGTCAGAGGAATACTAAAGCTGCAATCACAAGGAAGCAAATTTTTAAGCCTAGGGGGGCTGGTGGCAGAGGAGCAGGAGATCTGAGAATGTTCCTGCCAAATCCGACATCTTACATGAGTCTGTGACTTAAAGTTCTCCAGCAAAGATTAGTAGAGTGGATCTAATAATGACCTTCCTCCCAAAAAATGAAAGATTCTCAGTAGCAAGGGAAATTTCTGAAAAGCACATTTTTATACATCAGAACCTTTACAAAGTCTATTTCAGGCTGAAGATACATATATATAATATGCTAACTTTTCTGTGCTACTTAAAATATTAGATTTCCATAAAGCCATATTCAGTAATATTGTATTGTACTGTTTCATAATCATGGCAGTGATAAATATCATTTCAAGATAGAGGATTTGACTATTATTTACTCACTGGATTATCATTTTAATTTTCCTGAATTCTTCATCATATTACCTGCAGCAAATAATCAGAATTTATCAATATGATCAATTCTAGATTTAACTAGGTTAATTATCACTAGATTAATGCTTACTGATTATTAAAACATCTTTAACTCTGCCTTTTAAAGTTTTTAGTTCCATTTTGATACTGCAAAATAAAAAAAGGATATTGAAAAGTTGACAACCAATATAGAAGTTTAATATATGATAAAGGTTTTATGTCAAAGCACTGAAGAAAGGATGGATTATTTTTAAAAAACAGTGTTGGGATAACTTCTTAGCAGTTGAGCAAATACTAGGAGAAAGCATGGACGAATTCTTCTATAACCTAGGACTAGGAAAAGCTTTTCTTAAATACGACTCAAAATCTAGAAACAACTTGAGAAAAGATAAATTGGACCATGTAAATAAAATACATATGTGATTTAAAAATAACCAGGACATATAAAAAGACAAATGAAAAACGAGTACAATATTTGCAAATATAGTATCAGGCCAAGAGTTTCCTACCATTTAAAAGAATTCTCTTAAAAACAGAGAACAGTAGAAGCATGGGCAGAGCCATGCCCAGGATCTCACAGCAAATTTACGTACATGCAAATGGCTCTCGTCTTAGTTATAAAGATGCTCAACCTCAGCCATAACAAGAGAAAAATTTTAAATTCAGAAATATCATTTTTTTGGAAGAGGACCTTGAGAGCATGAGATCACCAGTGAACCTACAAACTGGACCTGGGCAAAAGCAGGCTCTTTACGCTCCCCCCTGACCTGGAACATACACTTGGCTCACTGCTATTCCCACAGTGGCAATGTTACTGAACTGACCTGAGGCCTGCTTGCTCAATGCATAGCAAAGCCAGTCTACTGATAACCAGGTTGTGGTGAAGGAAAATACCGTGTTTATTAGCGGGAATCGAGCTAGAAGAACTGGCAGCTAGTGCTCAAGAGCCCAGAACTCCCCATGGCCTTCAGGGACGGATTTTTAAAGGCAACATTAGGGGTCAGAGTTGCAGGCTGTTTGATTAGCTCATGGACCTTCTTCCAGTTGGGAGGTAGTGTGGTGACAGGGTGATATTTCAGGAATCACAATCATCAGTTTTCTGGTTCTAATCATTTTGGGGTTTATGTGCTGGTGGTCAGCATGTAGTCAACATTCTCCATCTGATACAGAGCGTGGGGGACATGTGAGTTTCTGTAGAACGACTCAAGGACATTGTTCATAGCCCTGAGGAGGAACTAAGGAGTTCTTTTCTTTGTAGTATGGCTAAGCTATTATTATTTTGTCTTGCTTGATTATTTTCCTTTGTTTCTGTCTTTGCTCACTTCTCTAAATATTAACTGATTAAATTTGTCCTTTGGAACTTGGGGAAGGCTTAGGAGGCTAAAGCTTTTTTTTTGTAAACTGGGGTACAGTTACTTTACAACGCTGTATTAGTTTCTGCTGTACAATGTGCATCAGCTATGCCACAGGCTAAGTCACTCAGTTGTGTCTGACTCTTTGTGACCCTATGAACTGTAGCCTGCCAGACTCCTCTGTCCATGGGATTCTCCAGGCAGAACACTGGAGTGGGTTGCTGTGCCCTCCTCCAGGAGATCTTCCTGACCCAGGGATCGAACCCACAACTCTTATGTCTCTTCCATTGGCAGGCAGGTTCTCTATCACTAGCGCCACCTGGGAATCCTCAAATCAGCTATATGTATACATATATCCCCTCCTTCTTGAGCCTCTAGGTCATCTCACAGCACTGAGCTGAGTTCCCCGTGCTATACAGCAGCTTCCCACTAGCTGTCTAGTTTACACATGGTACTGTATATATGGCAATGCTACTTCCTCAATCCATCCTGCCCTCTCCTGAGCTTTTCTATAAACAAGAGGTGGGTGACACAGTAAGAGGCCCCACGGGGTCCTGCTCAGGCTTCAGGAACTGTCTCAAGGATGAGCTTTGCAAGGTAAGGGACTGTTGAGAACATCTGGATGATATAGGTGACAACTCAGTTAAGGCCTCCGTATAAACTTTTCATATTCTGACAGGCGGATGTGGTGATCTATTTGCCTTGTGGCCACCCAAGACAAGCCTTGTAAGTAAGTCCCTTTGTGTATTAAAACCTTCCACCTACCAATCTGGAGTGGTCTGCCTCTTCCTTTGGTCTTCCCTTGGCCTCTGTGAACGAGGGCTAGTTTGCAAATCAACACTTTCATCCCTTATCATACTGCAAAGAGGTTGACCACTTACTCAGTTGACAATATCTGAATAAACAGACTCTCATACACTGCTGATAGGAAGAAAAAATGGTGCAACACTGTAGAGAACAACCTACCCATAGGTATCAATAATTCAATTCTGTCAAAGTTTAATTTGAGGGTTTGACCTCAGTAGTAGGTCAAAATCAGTACTATACTAAATGGTGCTTGGTCCCACCTATAAAGATTAAAAGGAAACCTGAGAGGATCAAACTCTTTCCAAGTAACTTAATCCCTAAAAGTCAAAAGCAAAGTGAAACACATAAGCTAACTTATCGCAGTGACTGCTTAACAACCCAGAAAGTATTTACTTCAAGTGAATTTGAAACACAGCAATTTGACTAGTGGGAGATGTTCTCAGGATAAAAAGCAAAGTTAAGCAATCATAAATTGTGTTGAGTAATACTGCTTGCAATAATATTGCTACTGTTAATCTGAAACTATTACATGTACGCACACACAGTAGAATAAAAGAGGTAAGAAATTTTAATCAAGATCTCACTCTAAAAGATATATGAATATTAAATCTAAGAATTAAAACTCTATAATTCTAAATTTGAATTAGAAACAATCAGTATGAGCATAAAAATGCATTTTTTTCTTCTGAAAAACAAACAAAAACAAAAATATATTCCTACATATGTCTACTGACAAGGCCTGGGAACAGTTATACAAAGCAGAAGCAGTGAGTCCTTGGCACCAGATTTTTAAATCTAAATACCATTTCTCACTAAAAGGAACAAAGTTGCTTGGAATAAACAACCAAGAATGCACTGAGGAGTACAGACAGGTGAGATTTGTGAAGAATGATTCTATTTAACACCAACAGTGGACTGAACATAGTGGGGGAGGAAGAACAAGAAATATAAATTGACTCCAAGGCGCAAATCTAAGAAAGTGATTGTGTTATTACATACAAGATCATCAACAGAACTATCTAAATTTGAGTTATCATGTAAGACTACAAAAATGGTGCAGCGTCTTCTAATGATGCTTCTGACTTCCTGGACCAGGCTGTTACTTTTTTTGGCCAGCCCCCTGACATGGCTAGAGGTCCTGCATGTATATACTACCCATGCCCTATTTGTGCTGAGATGTCCCTCCAACTGCCTGGCCCAGAGGTAATGCTACTCCATGGGGGATCGGATCTGGCTTCCTGGATGACATGGTAAGTAAGCTTTGGGTATACAATGCCTCCAAGATGTATGTACGTTTCCTGTCACTGCACTATCTACTCTATCATGACTAATACAAGCCTATACATGTATGTGTGTGTGTTGTATGTCTGTATGTTTGTATAACCTTGCTGTCCCTACCACAAGTCACGCTCTTCTTCCTCTAAGCCTTGGTTAATGCTGTTTCCCTTACCTGAAAGGCCATCTTTATTCTGACCCACCATTTCATAAGAGTGCAGTGCATGGTTATTCCAACCCTTGTTGTTCTTCTCTTCCCTTAATTCCTGAAGAGCTGCCTTATATGGAAATTGTAGCATTAAGTTTCTGCCACCAAGCACTTAAGTCTATTCTCTTTTATACAATGATATTGAATGTGAAAGTGAAAGCTGCTCAGTTGTGTTCCACTCTCAGTGATCCCATGAACTGTAGCCCGCCAGGCTCCTCTGTCCATGGAATTCTCCAGGCCAGAATACTGGAGTGAGTAGCCATGCCTTCTCTAGGGGATCTTCCCATCCCAGGTCTCCCACATTGCAGGTGGATTTTTTTTTTTACTATCTAAGCCACCAGGGAAGCCCCAAACAATGATATTAGTTGTATGTTTATTTCTCCAGATTCCTACTTTAAGACTTTTCCTCCATACTTTCAGCAAGTCCAAACAGTAACTTTTATCTAGGCTTTGCTGTGTATCTGGACTGGTGGCCAATCATCGTAAAGAGAGGTCTGGCTATAATCATGCTGAGTGGGGGTCCCAGGTAAGGAAAAGTGAGGTGTCTTAGGATACATACTTTAAGGTCCCCATGGTCAGAATTGTTCAAACACCAACTCTGAACTGCACATAGTATTACTGCAAATCCAAGGTAAAGGATGTGGAACGGTGAGAGGTCAGACTGGAAAGGCAGGTGGGAGGTGGCTTGATCATGGAGAGCTGGGACATCCTGATGTGGAATCAAGACACTGTCCTCCAAGTAAAGTGAAGCTGAAATGCACTGTGGGCCAGGGGAGGGATGTGATTTCAAATGGCTTTGTCAGAATGACTGACTTCACATCAGCCTGGAGAATGGGCTAGAAAGACTGAGGTCAAGAGGCCAGGTCAAGAGAGGGACGTGTTTAGACCAGTCCATCCATGGCATTAGCAGTAAGAACCAAAAAGGTGATTACTCACAAGAGATCAAGGGTGTCTTCCCTGCAAACATCCTCTGTTTTTTCAGTCTTCTAACTTTAATGAAGCTTTCAATGGCTAAGTCAAAGATCTCTCTAGTAAATGTCACACTGCACTTGAAAATATGTGGGTTATTTTCAAATATCTTTTGATACTGCTCTCTAACATAATTCCACAGTAATAAAAGAACAGATTCTGTATGATTTCAATACCTGTAGAAATGAAACTTTTGCACCTGTTCTTATATACCTGGATATGTTACAGAGTCTCCTCGTTTATAGTCTATGGGAACTTAAATAGAGTTTGTATCATAATGTGTAAAAAAACTGTATAAATCTTAATTATATTGAATTGGTTCATAAGGCTTTTCAAGTCTACTATATCCTTCTACTTCTCTGTATATTTGTTGTATTAATTTTTCAGAGTTTGATACTGAAACTTTCAACTAAAAATCTTAATTTATCTACTTAAAAAATAATTGTACTACATAGTGGAACTATATATAACCTTGTTCTTGTCCAAGTCTCCTGTAAATGTGTTACCATATTTTCATAATTTAAAAAATTAAAAAAAAGAGAGATCAAGGGTTAGGGATTGAGAGAGTGAGAAAGAAGTCAATGGAGGAAGATCAAGAGGGCCACCACTTTCTGCTTGGCCTCCTGGGTCTTCCACAAGCTATTGACATGACACCCAGGTCTTGAAGACTGAGTAAGGACGATGCATATGGAAATGAGAAGGACAGCCAGAGCTGAAGAGAACGGTCCCTCAACAGGTTCGATGTAATGGGAAAAAAGCTCTTTTCAGATGACTTTGACATGTGGCTAGATTCTGAACTCATCATAAACCTTGTAATTCTTACTCTGGACAATACACTTAAAAATTGTGATACTCAGAATACTCTGTTGAGAAAGGAAGAGTTGACAAGATCCCCCCCTCACACCCCAGCTAGAACTCACTCTGTGGGCTGCCTGGTCCTAGGTCCTGTCTCAATCAGAAAGAACTGGCAGCTCATCAAGACAGCTACAAGGAATCTCATCAAACTCAACTGAGAAGAACTATGAAACTGGATGTGGGGGACTGTTACAAAACAAGGGAAAACAGCAGCACTTGGACAGAGAGAAAATACATGGCTTCTAGAAAATACATAGATAGAAACTTTTGAAGATGAACACAATCCCCTGTGAAAAAGTTCTCTGACAATTAGTCATGTTAAGTTGCTGAGGCACATTGTAAGCATGAGTCCACAGCTGCCCCATCTTAGTGCCAGGGAGTGTTATTTTTACTCTTACAGTTTCGGCAAGACTCCTAATTATCGAAATTGCCGATGTCACCTTAATTACAATTTTATTTAATGGTCACATTGGGCACTGCTGCATGGTGGAACTTTTTTAAAGCAAAATACGGCAGAGAAATGGAGAGGGAGAATTCAGCTCCCAACAGATTATTATTCAGCTCATTGCAGGGAGTAAGCTTAAGAGAAGATGGCAAAAGCTCCAACGCAAAGGTAATATTGAAATTTAAATCTGGCATTTGTTGTTCCAAAGGTTAGAAAGAAATGGCACATTTTCAAAATGTAAGTTTATATTGAACGCTTTTCCAGCCAGGCATTACTGGAAATCACAATCGTTGATACATTATTTCTCAGAACAGAGAACTCTATTAGAGACACAACCAAACTGTGTGGGAAACTTCTTACATGAGCTGATGATTTGCACATTTCCTGAAAGCCCACAGTATGACAGCACTAGGCAAACTCCAGGAGCCTGTAATTTCACAGTGGCAGCGAGTGACAAAGACGTACATTAACTGCACATAAACAGCTGGGCGCTAAACAGTCTGAAAAAGTGCAAGTGACTCGGAGTAATAGCTAGGTGTCATCAATCAAAAGCAAGGTTTCCTGTTGCAATGCAAATCGTCCAAGGTTCAATATGGAATCCACCTTGGAAAATCTCTCATCTTCCTTCTACTGGCAGAGAGAGTGAGGCTCATGGAGGTCAGGGCTTTCCCAAATCGCACACTAAATTAGGGACAGAGCTGTCATTATAATCCAGGGGCTTTGAGCGCCTCCCAGGGTCGAATCCTGTGAAGCCTTCAGAAGGAAAACAATGGAGAGAAAGTAGGTGTACATGCGTGTTTTGTGTGTGATAGAGCTGAAAAATAGGGCTATCCATTTGCAAATATCATCTCCAACATGCTCAAAGACTGAGGCAATAGTACATATCATGATTTGTTGTATAAACAGATGACAGTGACACAGGGGATGGGAGAAAACTATTAGGATAATGAGTGAAGTGGGCTGTGAACAACTGACAGAGAACTACACTCTGGGACCTTAATTTCAAGAAATTACTGGAAGCCATTTCAAAATTACCATAAGACGTGCTTCATAAAATCAAAACTTATTTTGTTGAGAAATCTTGCTTCTGCATGTAGGACAGATTAAAGAGAGGAGAAGCCAGAGTAGCAACAAAGGCAGAAATAGGGTTGTTGCTGTTAGCTGGGAATCAGCTAGATGTACGACTGGGACACAGGAGGGAAACAGTCGTCACAGAACTGGATGAAGGGATCAATGAATAAAGCCAATGATACTGTGCAGGACCCTCGGGGGCTTCTGGACACAAGGCCTTTGTCCCTCATATCTGATTACAGGAAACAGTTTTTATTCAGCTCCAGGACCTTCTCTAAGTTCCAATAGGCAGATTCAAGCAGTTGTTAATTAGGGAAGGGAGGAATAGACAGACCAAGGAGAAACAAACAGTCAAGGGCAGCCTTGGGGCAAGGTCCTATTTCCTCATCAGCGGATACACACAATGATAATTTTTAGCTATTTTACAGATGCTGAAATCCCCTCCAGGTGGGAGAAGTTCTGGTATGCTGCCTGCAAGCATGCATACCCAAGACCGGTTAAACCTCAAGGCTGGCAACAATGACTCCATTTTGACCACCAACCCATGAGAAGAATGTCCACAGGTTGATCATGCCCTCTTTTACTATAAAACTTGTCACTATCTTCCCCAAGTGGGGACACTTGGTTTTGAGGGCATTAATCTGCTCTGTCTCCCTTTGCCTGGTAAAGCAATAAAGCTATGCTCTTCTACTTCACCTGAAACTCTTTCTCCAAGACGTGATTTGGCACTACAGTACAGAGAGGGGCTTTCCTGGTGGTGAAGTAGTAAAAAAACCCGCCCGACAATGCAGGAGACAGAGGAGATGCAGGGTTGGGAAGACCCCCTGGAAGAGGAAATGGTAATCCACTCCAGTATTCTTGCCTGGGTAATTCCATGGACAGAGGAGCCTGGCAGGCTACAGTCCACAGGGTCACAAAGGGTCAGACATGACTGACATGCATGTACAGGGAAGCTGAGCTTTTGGCATTATCTGGAGATTTTACTCAATATTCAAGGACAAAAAGAAAATTTCATATCTAAGAATACAAGGTCCTAAAGTCAAATAAAATAATGCTGGTAAAAATTTGGATTTTGGACAAACAACATAAACTTCATTTTTAATATACCTTATTTTAGGTGTCAAAGGTCTAAAGGACAGAAACGGTATGGAACTAACAGAAGCAGAGGATATTATGAAGAGGTGGCAAGAATACACAGAATAACTATACAAAATACAAAAAGATCTTCATGACCCAGATAATCATGATGGTGTAATCACTCACCTAGGCCAGACATCCTGGAATGTGAAGTCACATGGGCCTTAGGAAGTATCAATACAAACAAGTGATGGTGATGGACCTAGTGGAGGTGATGGAATTCCAGTTGAGCTATTTCAAATCCTAAAAGACAATGCTGTGAAAGTGCCACACTCAATATGAGAGCAAATTTTGAAAACTCAGCAGTGACCACAGGACTGGAAAAGGTCAGTTTTCATTCCAAACCCAAAGAAAGGCAATGCCAAAAAATGCTCAAACTATCACGCAGTTACACTCATCTCACATGCTAGCAAAGTAATGCTCAAAATTCTCCAAGTCAGGCTTCAACAATGAACCATGAACTTCCAGATGTTCAAGCTGGATTTAGAAAAGGCAGAGGAACCAGAGATCAAATTGCCAACATCCGCTGGATCATGGAAAAAGCAAGAGAGTTCCAGAAAAACATCTATTTCTGCTTTATTGACTATGCCAAAGCCTTTGACTGTGTGGATCACAATAAACTGTGGAAAATTCTGAGAGAGATGGGAATACCAGACCACCTCACCTGCCTCTCAAGAAACCAGTATGCAGGTCAGGAAGCAACAGTTAGAACTGGACACAGAACAACAGACTGGTTCCAAATCAGGAAAGGAGTAGGTCAAAGCTATATATTGTCACCCTGCTTATTTAACTTCTGTGCAGAGTACATCATGAGACATGCTGGACTGGATGAAGCACAAGCTGGAATCAAGACTGCTGGGAGAAATATCAATAACCTCAGACATACAGATGACACCACCCTTATGGCAGAAAGCAAAGAGGAACTAAACAGCCTCTTGATGAAAGTAAAAGATGAAAGTGAAAAGTTGGCTTAAACTCAACATTCAGAAAACTACAATCATGGCATCTGGCCCCATCACTTCATGCCAAATAGATGGGGAACAGTGACAGACTTTATTTTGGGGGGCTCAAAAATCACTGCAGATGGTGATTGCAGCCATGAAATTAAAAGACACTTGCTCCTTGGAAGAAAAGTTATGACCAACATAGACAGCTTATTAAAAACCAACTCCCAGAGTCCACCCAAACCCATGTCCATCGAGTTGGTGATGCCATCCAACCATTTCATCCTCTGTCGTCCCCTTCTCCTCTGCCCTCAATCTTTCCCAGCATCAGGGTCTTTTCAAATGAGTCAGATCTTCGCATCAGATGGCCAAAGTATTGGCGTTTCAGCTTCAACATCAGTCCTTCCAATAAGGAGAAACAAAAATTCAATTATAACATTAATGTTTGGGGCTGATAGAGAAATGTGAAAGAGAAACCTATATATATTAAAATTTTCTGAATGCTCCAAATACTTGAATTTCCATACTCTATAAAAAATATAGATTTTGAAGACTTAACTTGGTCGAATAGAGAAAAAGTTATTTTGGTCAAAATATCATTTATTTTATGCCAGTAGCTTTTTAAAATTGAAAAACAATACAGGCCTTCCTTACACTCATCAGATACTATGGAGCCATCTTCAAGATTATCAGAAATCGCCTATAGCTCCATGAGGCTAATGTTACCCTTTATGGGACATAAAGCTGCCTTAACATCAGGCTTATTACAGAAGGCAGCTTGAAAAGACATATTTGCCCTGCTTAAGCCTTTAAAAACTTATAAAAATAGCAAGTGCATCTCATCTGGCTCTACTGAAATAACATCCCTGCAAAGGAAAAGCATTTCAACGAGCCTGAAAAACAAATGCCTCTCCAGAGATCTGGCCCCTCTTTGCAGAAAAGACTTTTTGTCAAAGCTCTCGGGGAGTTTTATGTAGAACCAGATGGGGCAAATTTTTCCTTTTATTGTCTTCACCTCTAATTGATGGGTATCCAGAGAGAGCCTGACTCATAAAGTTCAGGGAACCATCATCGTCTGCTCTCCCTTAAGTTCTTTTCAAGAGGTTTATTTTCCGGAAGTCTACCCCATTGACAAGAACGGAATCAATGCAATTAAAATGAACAAATCACTTTGCAAATCACCACCTCTAATTTCTACAATGAGCCTCCTCTTAAAAATCCATGAAGGCTTTTATTACAGTCTACTTTTCTCCACGGAATTCAAATCACTGCAAATTCATGGAAACTTAGATAAGTTGGAGATAAACCAGGCTTTGGGATCAATCCACACAGTGAAACAACTCTTAAAGTCCAACCTTTGTCCCCAAATCCTACCTTTGGGGACAAACACTGCCAACTTCAATGATTCTATTACTGGACATTGTTTCCTGGTTTGCACTTTCCCTCAACATTGTTGCTCAAGCCAACCCACAAAGGAAAGAAAGGAACAAGTGAACAAAGAAATATGTATAACTAGTAAATATGGCCTGTGCCTGGCTCACTGCCCCATGGCACTTGGCACTGCAGTACCTGTACACGTCCTATTTCTCTCAGCCCCTCCACCAAAGACTAACTGAAAATGCTGGGAGACTAAGGTGGAACGGAGTTGGCGGCTAAATACCCATCCTCATTGTCCTTGGCTGGATAATTCTGGAATCTGACAGATCCCTGGTGTTTACTGATGTGATTCAGCCTCTGCAGCCCAGTGGCAAACCACTCCGTAAACACAGACCTTATTGACTTCCTTCCTTTTCCCTGCCTCACTTCTCATACCCCTATCAATGCTCCCTGGATACTGCTTAAATGAACACCTGCATTTAGAGCTTGCTTTGTGGTGAACTAAAATAGGTTATTACAACATATGTCTACAGACACTTATGTGAGGAACGGATCAGGGAATGCAGAGCATGCCTCAACCCTACTAACTTCCCTGAAAGTGGATCCTAAGCAGGTAAGAAGCAACCCAGAGTGTAACAGTGAGTGAGTACCTGTGCCTGCCAACTAACTTTCTGCCTTATCGCCAAGAAGTATTCTGACGGGTGAGGCTACAGATTTCCTCCACCCATTCCTTCCTTTTGCCTAGGTGTCACAAGTAATCAAAAGCAGGTCACAAGGATGTTCTCATACAAATCAAAGCCAAAGGCACTGTGCATAATTTTACCTTAAAGGAGGTATTTTCCTTGGCACACAGTGTGAACTTTAGGTTTAACCCTCAAACCTGATATCTTCCCAGAACTGCCGCAAATTACCAACTTTCACAGAAACTCATTTGTATGTAAGAGAATTCAAGCTTTGAAAACTTAACATTAAGTGAGTGAAGTCGCTCAGTGGTGTCCAACTCTTTGCGACCCCACGGACTGTAGCCTACCAGGCTCCTCAGTCCATGTGTAACTTAACACTAGTTACCATTTTATATTTGCATAAGTCAAGCAAAATTTATGTCAAGTGTAGGCTAATAGTCTTTACAAGTATCAAAGGAAATATGTTCAAAGTCTATAAACTTCATCAGAGATTAACATGAAACTAGAAACACATCTAAAGGAAAGTCTTCCCTAGACAGACGAGGTGTTTTTAGCATTGTTTTCCATCCATCTGGAGATTTACCATCTATCAAGAAAATCAGCCTGCTTTGTAGCTGCTTGTGGATAGAATGGGCAGTGGGAAATTTCAGTCCTTATGCCTGATTACATGGTTGTCCCTTTACAATGGACATGGATGCTCCCAGCTATGGCTTTTTCTTCCAAGTCTTTCTCCTCTGGCTGAACTTCACACAATCGAAGTGAAATTTATCTGCTTAATTTAATACTCACTTTGCTCAATTCATTTATCATTGTTTGGCTGATTTCTTTCCAAGTGGCAGATATCTGGGTGTAAATATTTTCTATTCCGCATGTAAATATGTAGCTCTGGGTAACTTTCACCAGGGATGGCATTAAGCCATGTGAAATGATGGACTGTTTTCCTTCACATTACCTTCCTCCAGGTAAACTACTGTGTAGATTAGTAACTGGTTTTCCTTGATTTATTTTTGAAGGTTACTCCATATTCCTTTACACAGTGCTTCTCAATGAATTATGCATGCTGTTAAGGTCCAACACCCAGCAAAGGATGTGGACTATAATTTCTCCTCTTGTGATTTACATTATACCACCCTAAATGACTTAAACTCCGAAATTTTTTATTCAGAAGATACAGTTTTATACTCAAATGGGAGATTCTGAAACCACCTGATAATGCTTCAGTTGAGTACTGTTAATTTTGCTTCAAAATTGGTATTTCCATGTGTTTTCATTATAACCCATATATACAAACCAGGACATAAACATGTCCCATGCAGGACATGACCTTAAAATGTAAAATCTAAAATAATGAGCACTACCTATCGCTTCTGTATCTGAAACAATAAAGTATTGAATAAGTTGAGAATTTAAAAAAGAAAGAGGGATGAATAGAAAAAGAATAAAATGGATAAAAAGAACCTAAATGCTAGAGATGCTAGTTTTAATTATCGTAGGTTGCCCTGTGGAGCTCATCGAGCACATCTAAAGAACATTTTGTGAAACTTTTATCTCCTTATTGCTTCAGTGAATTTTGCCTTAGCTGGTACCTGTTCTTTTTCACATTTCTCTCCTATGTAATTTTCTCCTTTAGTTATTAAAATCATAACCTAAAAAAACAAGGAGGCCTTGGAGATCCCCAACCTAGTGATTCTCAAAGTGTGATCCTCTGACCAGCCTCATTAGCATCACCAAGTCCCTGTCCAGGCGAGACCTAATGAACCAGAAACTGTTGGGGTGGGAGACGGGATTCACCCATCTTTTGCAGTCAGTCTTTCAGGAGATTCTGATGTCTGTTCCAGTTTGAGCCTTCCCAAAATTCGCGCCCAAACACTGTCTCATGAGGTCTCTGCTCATCTCACACCAGGCACTGCTGGCCAGACAGTGGCCACACCCACCCCTACTAGTTTCTCCCTTTCCACCCAGTCTCCAACCATCTAAAGATCAGCTTGTCCTTCACATTCCCACAACCTCACATGTGGAGATAGGGCCAGTTAATGCTGCACTGGGAAGCTTTTGACCAGTGGGATGAGAGCTGACAGATGAATGTTTCCAAATCCAGGTCTTGAATGGAAAGTCTGAGGCATGTTCTAAACAGCTCTCCATGAAGTGATGGCCAACTCAAAGAAAGGCTTTTTACTGGTCCACCCTCCTGTCTTGCTTTAAATCCCCTTACTTTTCCCATTCTTCTCTGAGATGACTTTCCAAATAAAGTGCCTGCATATAAACAGGGTGGAGAAATCTAGCCTTCTAAGAAGCAAACTCTTATCTTAACTGGAGTATAACTGCTTTGTGTGTTCAGTCATGTCCATCTCTTTGCAACCCCATGGACTGTAGCCCTCCAGGCTCATGTGTCCATGGGATTTTCCAGGCAAGAACACTGGAGCGGCTGTCAGTTCCTTCTCCAGGGAATCTTCCCAACCTAGGGATTGAACCCATGTCTTCAGCATCTCCTGCACTGGCAGGGGCGTTCTTTACCACTGAGCCAAAATATCATTGGTGTTCCTGTTTAGGGGCACCAAGCAAAAAGAGTCAGAAAAACCCTCTGGAAAAGAGAAAGGAGTCTGTGGTTCCCATTTACCATGGCAGGGATTTGAGTTGGTGGTATTTTAGCTGTTCTTCCCTCTTCCCCCATCTCCATCAAAAAAGAGAGTGAGGTTTAAAGTGAGATTTGCATTCTTAAATAAAGCAAATACAGAAGGTGTATAATTCCAAATATGTCTGGTCTGTAGTTATTATTGGAAAATTTTAAAAAGAGGGGAATATTTCCACATTTCAACTGGGAGTAGTTAGTCTGAGCAACTAACTATATGGTACAATTTTTGACTCACTGGTTCCATGAAGCATTGACTTCCATACACGTTTTTGTGTATGTGTGGTGGGGGGACTATCTAGTCTTCTCTGCCCAAAAAAAAAAAAGAAAGAGTAAATTCTTGTAGAACTTGAGCTTAACTAGGATCAGAAGAATCTGATGCCAACCTTGCTATTAACTTAATAGATCACAAAATGACTTCACCTAAGTATGTTTTCTGTCTATTGTCTAATATCTACAGTATGATCATAATAATGCATTTCTTAGAGAAGGAAATAGTTCTCTTTTAGGAAAATAATTTTGCTCTCAATCGTGAATACTGCTTTAAAATTCATACTTACATTCTGTTCTATGTTATTTTTCTAAATACTTTTCAACCAACACAGAAAGAAAATGTTTTAAAATCATCACAATGAAAAGCACTATATTTGAATCCCATAAGATAGTTCCACTAAGGAAATGTTCTATTACGCTGCTTTATTTTTTCTTTTTAATATTTATAAACATACATTTTTAAAATATATACAGTATCTAGAAGAATCATTTTTAAATGACATATTTAGCTTGGCAATATATTTGAGTGAAATAGTTGTGTACGATGCATTATTTTAGTCATTCATTTACATGAATAAGTTTGGAACAAAGAATATTCTCATTTAAATAAATTGTACATAAATTATGCATTTCCAGTAAGTCCAAATAAGTCCAAGTTTTTTCCTTTTTCCCATCTTTTTCACAGGAAATCTTCTACCTTTTACATTTCTTAAATTAGCAGAATTAAAAGGATATGAAATTGTAAAGCTGCAGGAAAATATGATCATTTAAGGGTTTAATTAATTTCTTGTTTTTAAAATTATTTCTCTTAGAGGACTTCCTAATAAATTTTTAATTTAAGTGATTTCTTTGCAGATATTGCATAAAGATTATAAAGCATCCTTTCTCTGTTATACAGCCATTAAGTAGATATTAGGAACTTTTAATGACTGTGAAGAAAGTGGAGTGCCAAAGAATTGATGATTTTGAACTGTGCTGTTGGAGAAGACTCTTGAGAGTCCCCTGGACTGCAAGGAGATCCAACCAGTCCATTCTGAAGGAGATCAGTCCTGGGTGTTCATTGGAAGGACTGATGCTAAAGTTGAAATTCCAATACTTCGGCCACCTCATGCGAAGAGTTGACTCATTGGAAAAGACCCTGATGCTGGGAGGGATTGGGGGCAGGAGGAGAAGGGGACGACAGAGGATGAAATGGCTGGATGGCGTCACTGACTCGATGGACATGAGTTTGAGTAAACTCCGGGAGTTGGTGATGGACAGGGAGGCCTGGCATGCTGCGATTCATGGGGTCACAAAGAGTCAGACACGACTGAGCAACTGAACTGAACTGAACTGAATGAGCATTTATCATCAAAAATGTTGGCTATCACAAAAGATATTTAGGAAATAAATGAGGTTGGTTGTAGAAGGCTTTATGCAAATAGGATTAAAAAATAACTTCCTCATTTTCCAGGCTAGAGATACTCCCTATTAAGTCCAGCTGGAGGGGTTAGTATGACTCATGTATATTTTACAGAAATCAATTTGATAGGAAGCCAAGTTGACATAGAAGTCAACCAACCACAGACACACACACACACACACAAAGTGCATAAATATGTATCCCTCATTATACTTACAAAGTATACTTACAAAGACTATTTACCAAAGTTTACTTCCATAACAAGATGAAGCTGAGTTCCTCTGCTGCTACAGACAAAACTGTAAAATGAATTCTGTCATTTCAGCAATCACTACAATGTTACTTTAAGACTTTAGTTAAAGGTATAGGCTTGATACATCCATACAATGGATGCTGCTGCTGCTGCTGCTGCTAAGTCGCTTCAGTCATGTCCGACTCTGTGCGACGCCATAGATGGCAGCCCACCAGGTTCCCCCATCTCTGGGATTCTCCAGGCAAGAACAATGGAGTGGGTTGCCATTTCCTTCTCCAATGCATGAAAGTGAAAAGTGAAAGTAAAGTCGCCTAGTCATGTCAGACTCTTAGCCACCCCATGGACTACAGCCTACCAGGCTCCTCCATCCATGGGATTTTCCAGGCAAGAGTCCCAGAGTGGGTTGCCATTGCCTTCTCCACAATGGATACTACTGAACTATAAAAAAGGAAGGAACTCTTTTTTTAATTCTTCTCTCTCTTTTTTAAAGCCTGCAGTGGAGCTGGGAATCTGTATTTTTATTTTTATTATTTTGGCTGCATTGTTGGCCATGTGGAATCTTGTTTCCCCAACCAGGAACCAAACCTGTACCCTCTGCAGTGGAAGCACAAAGTCTGCACCATGGGACCACCAGGGAAGTCCCAAGAAAAGGAAGAAACTCTTGATTTAAGCCACAACATGGATAAACCTAAAGTGCATTTTGCTAAGTGAAAGAAATCAAACACAAACAGCCACAAACTGTATGACACCATTTATATTACATTCTAGAAAACACAAACTATCTGGAACATAACCAGATTTGGATTTGTGGTTGCCAACAGTTGGTTGGGGGGGTGGTGAGATGGGATATCTACAGAGTGCCTAATCAAAGGGATTTTAGGGTGAAGAAACTGTTCTGTAGGCTACTTTGTTGACAGACACAAAACCCCAGGCATTTCCACACCACCAAGAATGAACTTAACCATATACAATTGTTTACTTTTTATAGCTTTATTGATACATAATTTATATCCCAAGAACTGCATATAAGTAAAATCAGTTCAGTTCAGTTCAGTCGCTCAGTCGTGTCTCTTTGCGACGCCATGAATTGCAGCAGGCCAGGCCTCCCTGTCCATCACCAACTCCTGGAGTTCACTCAAACTCATGTCCATCGAGTCGGTGACACCATCCAGCCATTTTATCCTCTGTTGTCCCCTTCTCCTCCTGCCCCCAATCCCTCCCAGCATCAGGGTCTTTTCCAATGAGTCAACTCTTCGCATGAGGTGGCCAAAGTATTGGAATTTCAACTTTAGCATCAGTCCTTCCAATGAACACCCAGGACTGATCTCCTTCAGAATGGACTGGCTGGATCTCCTTGCAGTCCAAGGGACTCTCAAGAGTCTTCTCCAACACCACAGTTCAAAACCATCAATTCTTCGGCACTCAGCTTTCTTCACAGTCCAACACTCACATCCATACATGACCACTGGAGAAACCCATAGCCTTGACTAGGTGGACCTTTGCTGGCAAAGTAACGTCTCTGCTTTTTGATATGCTATCTAGGTTGGTCACAACTTTCCTTCCAAGGAGTAAGCGTCTTTTAATTTCATGGCTGCAATCACCACCTGCAATACAGTTTGATGAGTCTGAACATATGCAAACACTCAGGGTACCATCACCACAATCAAGGAAGGAGTTGTATCCAACATCTCTCAAACTTTAAAAATGTCAACCTGGATAGTAGGAGATCCACAAATGGAAGCAGATGGTAACAAGCAGGTAGTAAGCAGAATTTTAAAACAGTACCTGGACTTCCTACCCTAAACCCTGGGGCTGTGATATGGGGCCATCTCACACCCATGACTGTGCTGTTAAGTATCAAATGGCATTTTTCAGATGTAATTAAAATTACTAAGCAACTGACTTTCAGTTAATCAAAAGACAGATTTTTCTTTCTTTAGATAGATCTAATCACATGAGCAATTTAAAAGCAAAGAATTTTCTTCAGCTGGTAATGGAAGTTAGATTCTAGGCAAATGAGAGGTTCCAGGCTGACTCTGAAGCCATAGATCATTGCTGGCTTTGAAGTCTGAGGGAGCTGCATTCAAGGACTGGAAAATAACTATTGGGAGCTGAGACTGACCCCAGCTGTAAGCCCACAAGGAAATGAAGACTTTTGTCTCAGCTGTAAGCCCACAAGGAAATGAAGACTTCAGTCTCAACAGCTGCAAGAAACTGGTGTCTACCAAGAACCGGAATGGGCCTGGATGTGGGTTCTTGACAGAGCTTCCAGACAGGAGCCCAGGATCTTGATGCCTGCCTTGGGAGACTTTAAGCAAAGAGTGGATGCGGGCCAACTGCATTGCTGACCTATCCAACCATGAGCTAACAAATGCATATTCTTTTGCCGCCACTGGGCTGCAAACACAGCTACAGAGCGAACAGAGCAACAGAAAACGAATGCACTGCATTAGAAATGCACCACGTATACTCACTGGAGACGGTGGGGGATAAAATGAGCTGACCTACATAACTTCGGAAAACAGTGCTCTGACTGGCTACTGAAGATTAAAGCTAAAAAGAACCACATGCAAACACTGTATTCCACCGGGTAAGTTTTGTTTCTCACAGGAATACAGGCGAGCAATTCTGAAACTACTTCATATGAATACTAGGATGAAACAAGTAAATAGTGTGTACAGTGTTGGAGTCAAGTTTCTCACTATTCCAGGAAGAAGTTACAAAATGCAGGGGGAAAGGCTAGAAAGAATGTGGGTTATACATATAAACTCACGTTGATAGATAAGACACCAATAAAAATAGGTGTGTATGCAGACATGAGCTAGTACGTTGATTTCCTAGCTCTGTTCTTCAAATGAGCCTAAAATTAGTGACATCCAAACAGCAACAGTGAACATATCTGGTGCCCAAATCTTAATCTGTAAATATCATTTTCTTTTTTAAAAAGACATGTTTTGATGTGGACCATTTTACAACAGTGCTTCTGTTCTGTGTTTGGGGATTTTTTGGCCCTAACACATGTGGGCTCTTAGCTGCCCAACTAGGGATCCAACCTGCACCCCCTGCACTGGAGGTGAAGTCTCAACCACTGACCACCAGGGAATTCTCTGAATATCATTTTCCAATAAAAAGAGCCAGGGCTTTGGAGAGATGGTTCATTTTGAACTGGGTCAGGAATTACACACAATGAGACTGGGAAATCTTATAGTGCCATGAAATAAGGAAGTGCTTAAACAAAACAAGAAAAAAAAAAAGAAAGGAGACATGTCAGAAGGAGCAGAAGTCATCTCAAAGAGCCCACAATGACCAAAGTTGAAACAACCTTAGCAGTAAATATTGATATTATTGGACTATAACCCAAATAATAAAATTAATACCCATGAGTCTGTACTGATTAATAAATGATTGAATACATAAATAAACATGGGGAAAGAGACAACCTTCCTCTCAGAAGAATTCTGAATAATGAATGTAGAAGGAATGAAGGATATGCAAAAACCACCTTTAGAACACGATACTATTACTGCTGTAGGCAGAAATCCATGGCGGAATGCTAAAATTAGAAGCAGGACTTTTAGGAGAATAGAGTGCATACATGGCTTCCAAGCATCTCCGGCAAAATGCTGATTAATTACTGAGGCGCTTTTAACCTAAATCCACAAAATCTTTGATGCTCCTCTGCCCTGGAGGTACACCTTGATCATGTTCCCTGTGGCTGTGGGCTGGACTTCGTGAAGTGCTTCTTATATACAGATTATGGAAATAGAGGAAACAGTGGAGAAAACTGGCAGGTACCACTCTAGCCAGGTGATCAAGATAACCATCTCTGTTTCACTAAAACTGACCTCAAAGACCCTGGTTTTACTTTTCACAGTGGCCTATCCTTGAATAAAAACAAAATAAGGAAGAATATTCTGGCGTGTCACCTTGACTGGGCTCAGGGATGTCCAGATCCTGGTAAAACATCACTTCGGGCTGTGCCTAACAGGATGTTTCTGAGTAAGGTTAGCATTTAGGTTAGTAGAGTGCATAAAGAGATAATAGCTTCATCAATGTGGGCGGACACCATCTAATCCACTGAGGGCCGAATGGAACAAAAAGGAGAAGGAAGGGCAAATTCTCCCTCTCCTTTATCTGGGACATCCTTCTTCTGCCCTCAGACCTCAGAGTTCCTGGTGGAGCTATGGCCTTTGAAAGCTAGTTTCACAGCATCAGCTCCCCTGGTTCTCAGGCCATCAGTCTCAGACTGAGTTACCCCACTGGTTTCCCTGGGTCTCCAGCCCAGAGAAAGCAGCAGATGGGGGGACTTCTTGGTCTCTAGAAACATGTGAACCAAGTGAGCCAATTCTTATAACCAATCAATCTCTCTCTCTCTCTCTCTCTCACACACACACACACACACACACAAACATAGACACTTGAGTCTCTGGAGAACCCTAACAGAATTTTCACATACTATTTTGCATGGTCTTCCTCTTCATGTGTGTGCATGCTAAGTCATTTCAGTCGTGTCTGATTCTTTGGGACTCCACAGATTGTAGCCTGCCAGGTTCCTGTGTCCACAGAACTTCCCAGGCCAGAATACTGGAGTGGGTTGCCATGCCCTCCCCAAGGGGATCTTCCCAATCCAGGCACTGAACCCGCATCTCTTGCATATCCTGCACTGGCAGGTGGGTTCTTTACCACTAATGCCACCTGGGAAGCCCCTTCATCTTCATACATTCGTATAAATTTAGATCCCAGACAAAGAGACTGACAGCCTGAGTCTCTGGAATCAGAGACATCTTGCAATTGGAAATATATGTGTATGAACCATATTTTTTTCTGAAAAGAAATTTTATTCCTTCTCAATCCAGGCATCAGATACTCTCAAAATGTTTAAAAACAACAACAACAAACAGTAGTATTGAGGATAGCAATTTTTTCTTTACTTATCTCTTAAGAAAATCTAATGTTTCTGCAAAGACAATACTTGATGTTTAAGTGGAATAAATGAGTATTTGAAAGACATAAAGTATTTAAATTACTTGGCCCTATCCTGAAAATAACGATCTATCTGGATTTGAGACACAAATGATTCTCCAAATTTAAGCGTCCAGTTAAGCCAAAATAATAGTAGCTACTACCATTTATAGTCAATTAATCTACAGTTCAATATGGAATTTTCTTATGCATAGTTTTATCCTTATAAACAGAGTAGGTCTGTGGCCCAGTTTATCCCTGCTATCCTAGCATATTGTTTCGTCCTGTCTGGTTGAAACTCGTCCTGGGTTTTTCATATTTCAATAAGGTATTACTTTAATGCGTGCACCCACATGAGCTGGGCTAGATTTGGTAGAGCTGCACTGTGTCCTTTAAGCTTCTGCCAGAGCCTGCAAATGAAATGTCTGAGTCATAGGAGCAGAAAAATAGACGGCTTACTGAAACCTGTGGTCAAATCTGCAAGGCAACTGGCTGTAACCTCCCTCTTTTCCAAGCGCTTTTCAGACACAAGGTAATTAATACCTCCCTGTCAAGGACAGCGTGCAGGGCACCTGCTGACAAAATTAAGTGCTCGGTGACAGGGGCAGCTAGGGACAGTGATCCCATCGGGTCTTTGGCAGTGGAAGCAGGACAGGGGGACATGCGTCCTGCGGGTCCCTTGCTGTGCTGGCTTGTACTGCTGTTGTGGGAGCACAAGGGCTAGGGAGACAAGGATGGAGGGCATCGGAGGGGGAGCACGGGGAATTACAGGTTAGGAGGCTACAAGTTAGGTTACGTGAGATAAGTATGCAAAGACAGAGCAGTCTGATACTCTTGCTACAGAGGTTTTGTCATTTGTTGTATGTGCGTACATGCTAAGTCAATTCAGCCGTGTCCAACTCTTTGCGACCCTATGGAGTGTAGCCACCAGGATCCTCTCTCCGTGGGATTCTCCAGGCAAGAATACTGGAGTGGGTTGCCATGCCCTCCTTGAGGGGATCTTCCCGACCCAGGATCAAACCCAGGTCTCCTACATCTCCTGCATTGGCAGGCTGGTTCTTTACAAGCAGCACATACACTAGGAAGCCTACTGTATGTGTAAGGCTGTTTTATTTCATTTACATATGTGAATACTTTTTTGTTTTGTTTTGAAATAAATCTTTAACACTACTGAGCTCCAAAACATGTTAACATTTTTTTAAATCATGAGATTTGATGTCGATGTATATAGTGTCTATAACTCACCAACCACAAGAAAACCAGAAGACAGATTTACTGAAGAAACACCAGCATCTATTTCAAGGTCAGCTGCTATTTTAAGAAGATAGCTCTAAAGACACCAATCCTCATTCAACTACAAAGTACTCAACTTCTCATTGAGATCAATTTTGCTTAATGAAAATTGAGATGAATTTTGCTTAATTTGATCCCAAGTATTTCTGTACATATAAAAAGTAAAATGGTTGCTTTTAATATGTTAGTTCCACTTGTAATATAATAACAATATGAACAACAATTCCTCAAAAGTTAAATGACACCATTTTTATGTCAGGACCATCACATATTTTACATGCAAAATTACTTGTTAATACATTTCAATAAATGTTGTATTTTTTCATCCAGTTATTGGAATCAAATTTAAGCTTTGGAAAGCTTATTTGGTAAAGGTGAACATTCATTGTCAGTGTTTCAGTTCAGTTCAGTCACTCAGTCGTGTCTGAGTCTTTCCGACGTCACGAACTGCAGCACACTAGGCCTCCCTGTCCATCACCAACTCCCAGAGTTTATCCAAATTCATGTCCATTGAGTCGTCTCATCTTCTGTTGTCTCCTTCTCCTCTTGACCTCAATCTTTCCCAGCATCAGGGTCTTTTCAAATGAGTCAGCTCTTTGCATCAGGTGGCCAAAGTATTGGAGTTTCAGCTTCAACATCAGTCCTTCCAATGAATATTCAGGACTGATTTCCTTTAGGATGGACTGGTTGGATCACCTTGCAGTCCAAGGGACTCTCAAGAGTCTTCTCCAACACCACAGCTCAAAAGCATCAATTCTTCGGCCCTCAGCTTTCTTTATAGTCCAACTCTCACATCCATACATGACCACTGGAAAAACCATAGCCTTGACTAGATGGACCTTTGTTGACAGAGTAATGTCTCTGCTTTTTAATATGCTGTCTAGGTTGGTCATAACTTTCCTTCCAAGGAGTAAGTGTCTTTTAATTTCATCGCTGAAGTCACCACCTGCAGTGATTTTGGAGCCCAGAAAAATAAAGTCTGACACTGTTTCCCCATCTATTTCCCATGAAGTGATGGGACCGGATGCCATGATCTTCATTTTCTGAATGTTGAGCTTTAAACCAACTTTTTCACTCTCTTCTTTCACTTTCATCAAGAGGCTCTTTAGTTCTTCACTTTCTGCCATAAGGGTGGTGTCATCTGCATATCCGAGGTTACTGATATTTCTCCCAGCAATCTCGATTCCAGCTTGTGCTTCTTCCAGCCCAGTGTTTCTCATGATGTACTCTGCATAGAAGTTAAATAAGCAGGGTGACAATATACAGCCTTGATGTACTCCTTTTCCTATTTGGAACTTAATGTACTTAAATTTGGCAAGTATGGCATATCAAATTGGCAACCCAGTAAGTGAAAGCTTTGGAACCTTGGAAATTGATATTATTGAACTAAAGTCTGCAAAGAGAATGATAATGGTATTTACTCTTACAAAATAAAGGGAAAACCCTGGGACTTACCTGGCAGCCCAGTGGTTAAGAATCACCTTCCAATGCAGGGGACACAAGTTCGATCCCTAGTCGAGGCACTAAGATACCACCTGCCACAGAACAACTAAGTCTGCACACTGCAACTACTGAGCCCACATGCCACAACTAAGACCCAATGCAGCCTAACTGATTAGCTTTAAACAATTAAAAAATGAAGGGAAGACACAAACCTACAGATGAGAGCTAAACTGACATATAAATGTAAGTTTCTTACTTCTATAAAAGTGTTTTAAAATATCCCAAATTCCTATTTGTTACTGGATAAATATTATATGCTATCAATAGCTTTGAGCTGACACAGGGACCAAGCTGGGTTTCCTGCATTGGAGGCAGATTCTTCACCATCTGAGCCAGCAGGGAAGCCCCAAATACTATATGCTATCAATATCTTAGGCTACAATTTGGGGAAACATTTACATTTGATGAAACAATCAAAATAATTATTAATATAAACTGGTTAATTTTTTCCTGTAAACATATTTGATAAAGGAAAGTACTTTTTTAAAAAAAGTACCTTATGTGTGGGCAAATATTTAAATGTCTCAATGTGAAACAGACAGGCTTGAGAATATTCTCCCTTTAGCAGAATTTGCCTTGATATTACCTGATGACTAGACATTTACAGTTTTCTCTCAGATTTAAAAATATTATGGCTTATGGGAAAGTCATATGAATGTGCAAACTTTCACATTTATTAAATATCAAATGCGGTTTTGAAGAATGCACTTAAAAAAAAATTAAAATACCTTTTAAAACCAAGAAATCAGATGCACATTATAAGTTAAAGACAGAGCTAAGAAACAAACTACACTACGTGACTATAAATCAAGAAACTTTATCGTACTTACTTCTTTTAATGTTCAAATAATCAATTTAAAGAGTTTTTTGTTCAATGTATATAAACATATTATTTTTTGAGTTACAGAAACTGTTCTAAGGAAATAGTTTTAGAATAAAAGTATGCTACAGGTTCACAAATAAAATGACCCACATTTATCAGTTTATGTATTAGATAAGTTTAAGTATTTACTTATTAAATTTAGATACAAAATCAACATGCAGAACCTGCTGCACTTCTATATATTAATAATGAACTATCAGCAAGAGAAACTAAGGAAATAACTTAGAATTTACTATTTCAATTTTTTAGTTTACTCTCAAAACTGTCATCCAAAAAGTTTAGATGATCAATTATAAGAAGTATAACAACCCTACAAGATTATTTTTGTGACTATATGCTTACTTACACTCACAAAATAAAGGGAAGACCCAAACTTACTGACAGATGAGAGCTAAAATGGCATATAAGATTTAGTTTTTCCTTCTATAACTGTATTTTATTAATAAAGTATCCCAAGACACACGGCTCAAAGTCACACAGCAGGACATGGAAGGTCAGGGCCTTGAGCCAAGTCTATGGAGAAACATCTACTGAGAATTTATGATCTAAGGAGCAGCAACATACCATGTGCAAGAAACTTTGACACTGTGCTCAATATGCTTCACCCATGTAGAATACAAAAAGAAAAGGGAAAAAAGGCAATTAAATAACACAGAAGTCCTTAAAAAGGTCCAAAATACCAAAATCTAAGGAACCCAGAACAATAATATACAGAATAGCATAGTGCTGGCTGGAAAAGACTTTGAGAAAGGTTACTGTCTGGAAGAATTCTGAATCACATTTTAGTAAAGAGGAAGACAGATGTTCCTTCCAGGGAGTGGGGCTAGAACCTGTCGTTTGGTGGGTAACTGTGCACTGACCCCCAAAAGCCAAACCAGCACAACATCCGTGGGAACCTGGGGGTCCCTAAGGGCCAGAAGATCAGGAGTTGTGATCACTAAGTGGAAGGCAAAATTTTAAAGCCTTATATTAGCAAGGCTGGGTAAAATGGAAGTATTACAGCAGCTTAAAAGGAAAAAATGATGTAATAAAGTTTGCCTATAATTAAGAGCAGCCACTTGGCAGGCATTTAACAAACATTCTCTGAATGTGTACAATGTACCAGGATCTGCTGTGTGCAGCAAGGAGAAAACAGTAAACAGAACAAAATCCTTGTCCTCATGGAGAACTAATAGAGAAGACAAACAACACTTTATATGAATCTTAGATCACAAGATGATTAAGAAGTGCAATGACGAGAAACAAAGCCAGGCAACAGGGACTGGAGCAATGCGGTACAGATTGAGATAAGGCGGCCTGGGAAGCTAGCTCATGTTTACGCTTGTTATTGTTGCTATTTAGTCACTCAGTAGTGTCTGACTCTTTGCGACCCCATGGACAGAGAAGCCTGGTGGGCTAAGTCCACACCAGGTGGCTTAACAACCTGTTTGTTCAAGGGCACAACTAGAAAGCACACAGTTATCTCACACTCAGACTGTGCGGCTTGAGTTTATGTTCCTAATCATCACGTTAGTACTGCTCCATGACTTCCAGGAGGTGACTCTGAGCTGAGACCTCAATTAAGCAAGGGAGTGAGCCACATGATCTCCTGAACACAGGCTATGCCGGAGGGAACAGCAAGTATAAAAACCCTGACTCTGGGGATGCTTGACACATTCAAGAAGCAGCAAAATCACAAGAAGGAAACTGAGAGAAGAGTGGTGTCAGATCATTAAGATACTGTGGTCTGCTGCAAGGAGAACGGACGGTAGAGGTCTAAGCATAGAATCAGAAAGATCAGTCAGGAAGATCATCCAGGTGACAGGCGATGCCCATTTGGACTAAGGTGCTCATGGGTGTGACGATCTTTTCAATGTGTCAACTTGGCTAGGCTGTAGTCTCCTGTTATTCAATCAAAAATGAGTCCACGTGAAGCTATTTCTTTAGATGTGATTGAAGTCCATGATCTATTAATTTAAAGTAAAGGAGATCAGCTAGGATGATCTGAGGGACCCAAATTTAATCAGTTGAAGGGCCTTGAGAGTAGGCCTGAGGCCTCCCTGAAGAAGAAAAAAATCCCCGCATGGACAGCAGCTTCAATCCTTGCCAGGGCTCCCCTGCAGATCTCCAACTTGTCTATTTAGTCTCCATAATCACATAAACCAATTTCTTGCAATAAATCTCCCAATACCTCTCTCCTATTATGTGGTAAAGCAGTAGATATTAGTCACATTCAGAATATGTCGGTGGTGTCATTAAACACTGGATACACGTATGAAGAAAAAGAAAGAGAGAGATGAGAAAAAGAGAGAACGAGATGTATTCTCTTCATCAACAATTTTCCACTTTAATTCTTCTCCCATTGGGGCTGCCAGAAAACAACAAAATAATCACTTTTTTTTTAACCTTCCTTGGCATTGTCTCCACATACTCTCATGTCTTTGGGCAAAATATCAGTATCAGCACCAAAAGCATAGCCAGCTATCCTGTTGCATATTTGGATGAGCTGTTCCAAATAACTAAATTTAAGAACTCATATGAAGGAGTCCATTTACAGAAACAGCATTCAGAGCCCTGCCATCTGGATAGAGACCCTTTGCTGAGAGACTTAACAGATATCACAGAAAACGAACAAAAATATTCCAAATGGTAGAATTTTCCAGTAAGAATTAGTCTATCTATGCAATGGAATTATCAAGCCATTAGAAAATAATATGATAGAAAAATTAAATAAGATAAACCAACTGCAATATTTTTAAGGCTGATTCAGAATATTTGAGACAGTAGTTCAGAGCTCAAAGTGAAGTCGCTCAGTTGTATCCAACTCTTTGCGACCCCACGGCTAGACCCCTACTAGGCTCCTCCATCCATGGGATTCTCCAGGCAAAAGTATTGGAATGGGTTGTCATTTCCTTTTCCAGGGGATCTTCCCAACCCAGGGATTGAACCCAGGTTTTCTGCATTGTAGGCAGACGCTTTACTGTCTGAGCCACCAGGGAAGTACTTTCAGAGCTCAAATTTTTATGTAAATAGACACCGGTTCAATCACATGTAACAAGTACATCCTTGGCCATGTATGTAAACCCCCCAAGCTTCCCTTCTCACCTGTCCGGGTCAATATAGTGAAAGAAAGGGTGGAAAGTGCTGAACAGTGAACAATCAGTATCAACTAAATCTAGCTATCCTTCGTGAATGTACATTTTTGTGCACTTTGTATCTATACACACATATATGAAAATACTACATAAAATATAGCTGTATATAAAGTGTATATACACACAGAGAGTGAGGTATACATGTACTAATTAAACACATATAACTATTTTATTGAGATTCCCTTGGACAGCAAGGAGATCAAACCAGTCAATTCTAAATAATATCAACCCTGAATACTCACTGGAATGACTGATACTGAAGCTGAAGTTCCAAAACTTTGGCCACTTGATGTGAAGAGCCAATTCACTGGAAAAGACCCTGATGCAAGGAAAGACTGAGGGCAAGAAAAGAAAGGGGTGACACAGGATAAGATGGTTGGTTGGAGTCACCGACTCAATGGACACGAGTATGAGCAAACTTCGGGAGATAGTGAAGGACAGGAAAGGCTGGCAAGCTGCAGTTCATGGGATCGCAGAGAGTTGGGCATGACTTGGTGACTGAACAATAGCAATAATTTTCATTTTATACCAAATACCATATGTGAATCTCTTGTGAATTCATTTCACTCAGTCAAGTAAATATTTATTGAAGTACCTTCAATAATCCAGGCACAAAATACTAAGTAAAGGGGAAAAGATGGTAAACATAATTGCTTTTTACTATTTTGGGTATTTTCCAAGTTTTCTGTCATGACTTTAAATTACTTTTGAAATAAAAAAATTTTTTTAATTTTATTCATTTTTAAAATTTATTTTTAAACAACTTTATTTACGTATTCTTGGCTGTGCTGGTTTTTTGTTGCTGTGTGCAGGCTCTCTCTAGTTTTCGAGCAGGCATGACTCTCCCTTGCAGACTTCTCACTGCGGTGGCTTCTCCGGTTGCAGAGCCCAGGCTCTAGGGCGCACAGACTTCAGCCACTGCGGCACGCGGGCTCAGCAGTTGTAGCTGCCGGGCTCCCGGGCACAGGCTCAATGCTGTGGCCCGCAGGCTTAGCTGCCCCTAGGCATGTGGGATCTTCCCAGACCAGGGATCAAACCTGTGTCTCCTGCATTACCAGGCGGATTCTTTACCTATGAGCCACCAGGGAAACCCTAACTTATTATTTTATTGAAAGATAAATTTAAGGACAATGCAACTTACAAAAGAACATAAAAGTTGTTCTTTCTAAAGGCATACGTAGAGAAAAGAAACATCAAAAAAATAACTATAAGGCACTGGTCCCATCCAGGATGAGCAGGTTGCCCTGAGCCTGTTTCCACTACACTTGGAATGGCTGTTTCTCCTCTGAGAGCTTAAGCCCCAAACTTCCTTCCACAGGCCCTGGGCAAGTCCTCCTGTTACTTCAGTGTACTCTCATGATTGCAGCCCCTTTCATAACAGCCTTCAGAGTCTCATGGATAGATTTCCTCTGGCCATAATGCTTCCTGGAAATGTTTTCCAGCAGGATCTTTGCCTTAACAGGAGCTGCTTCATCCTTGTTGAAGTGTGTGTGAGAGAGTGAGTGAGAGAGAGAGAGAGAGAGAGAGAGAGTGTGTGTGTGTCTGTGTGTCTGTGTGTCTGTGTGTGTGTGTCTGTAACTCAATTACCCATTCCACCACCTTCTCTTCCTGGCTGAAAGAGGAACTGTAAGCTACGTGGTCTGTCAGGCTCTCCTATCATAGGCACCCTCTGTGTCCTCAATTTCTGTCTTTGTGAAAGCGGCACAATAATGGCCACCCTGCTCATATAAAATACATTAACAGTTATTAAGGGGGTTTAGAAATGCAAACATACCATTCTGATATGAAAGTGTTTAAACTGTATGAAGTGACTGTGAGCACATCTTCTTTCAAGGCATTTTCCTTTGGGGCCATTGCTTCCATATTTTACGAAAAGAAGGGTAATACCTGGACCAATTTCAAATAGTTATTACAGAGAGCATCTAGAATGTTATTTTAAGCCACTGGAAAATTATCCTCTTGAAAAAAAGTGTCAGCTTAGTGCTTATCGATAGTAATTTGAAATACACAGGATGTCAGGGTGAACTATGTACTTCCGTCCTTACAGATAAAATATACTACATGAGTTCAAAGCATTTACTCAAATGCCTCTCCTGAGAGGCTAACAGGGCGGCTGCTGCTCGAACATTCACTGCGCTAGATGCAGAGAACCCGAGGAGCCTGCGGCTCTGCTGGAAGATGAAGGACTCCCAGCTCCCCTGCCGTGGCCAGCTCCCCGCGTCCTCATCCATCTCTCCGAGGGCTGTGGGGGCGCTGCTTACTCGCCGCAGTTTTATAAACAGCAGGCAGTGAGCCACTGTTGCCACATATGCTCATGCCTACCAAAAGATAAATACTTTAACTCTTAAGCTTCAGAGAATAGAGAACCTGGATAAACGCCAAGAAAGAAGGAAATCAGGTCACTGGGCACCCAGAGAAATGAATTCGCAGAAAAATAAGCTCCAGTTTATCCTCTAAGCTCCAGATGCTGACTCTCTATGGTGATATCACACATGTCCCTTGGTTGGGACACTGCTGAGACCAGCACAGAGAGTATTCATCAATATGCATTATTTACTGCTGAAGGTTAGTTGTCGATTCCATTTATGCCTTATTTCTGTTGCTTTCCCTTGGTGAATACGGCTCATGCCAGAATTAATCACTCCATTCCCCGTGGGTTCACAGCGGGTCTTCTGCGCCTCACTCTGTCTGTGCCGTCACCAGCATGTATCAGCTCCTCGCGATCTGTTCTCCTCCTGACGGCACCCACACCGGTGGGCAGCACGGGACACGCCCTGCGGGCAGACCCAGAGCACTGCACTGCGCTCACTTCACAAGCACACTGTCGTTGGGATAACCTTGAAACCACTCTTTTTTTTTCCATTTAAAAAAATACTCAAAAAAGATCGGCAAGGATTTAGAAGAACTGAACACTATCATCAGCCAACTGGATCGAATTTACATTTTTAGAACACCCATAATAACAGCAGAATAAGCCTTCTTTTCAAGCATTCATAGAACATTCACCAAGACAGAACACATCCTGGGTCATAAAACACACCATAACAAACACAAAGGAACTGAAATCATAAAAAGAATGTGCTCTGACCACAAAGTAATTAATCTAAGAATTAACAGAAATATATAAAGAATACACAAATATTGGAAATTAAACAAAACACATATGAATAATCCATATGTGAAAGGATGAATCTCCAGAGAGATGAGAAGATATTTCAAGCTGAAGGAAAATGCCAATATAGCCCAGCTACATTTGTGAGATGCAGCTAAAGCAGTCCTTGTAAGAAAATGTTTAACATTAAATGTTTGTATTTTTTTAAAAAAGGTACCAGATCAATAATCCAAGAAATTAGGGGGAAAAGGAACAAAATAAAGCCAAAGCTTTTAAAAAAGTCAGTTCTATAGCTATTACTATCTTAGTTAGGATCTACAAAAATTTCCTTTAAAGAATATTTCCAATACCAGGGTTCTTGTGAAGCATCAGGAGGTATTCATAAAGTTTTCAGAGAAAGCTTTCCAGTTGAAACACTCAACATGCAGAACACATACAGAACCCCTGTGTGTGAGGCATTTTCCCAGGCACAGGAAGGATGAAACGGAAATGAAAAAGTCGTTTCCTGCTCTCACAGGTTTTCACTGTAATGTGAGACCAGAAATTAAAACCTGAAGCAGAAGTTTAAAACAGGATGGAAATAGTTAAACCAATGTGCAGGGAGGAGTACTGGGATCAGTAAAGTCTATGATGACTAGTTTTCTTGAAACTCATTGTTGTACTATATTTCAAGAATTTTATTTTTAATAAACCTATTTGTATGTAAAACTTAAAAGTCACAAAGCTAAATTCACCTCTAAAACTATTTCTACCACAAGAGAACTGACAGAGATGAGGTGAGTATCATTCAGTTCAGTTCAGTTCAGTCGCTCAGTCGTGTCCAACTCTTTGCAACCCCATGAATCGCAGCAAGCCAGGCCTCCCTGTCCATCACCAACTCTCAGGGTTCACTCAAACTCATGTCCATCGAGTATCATTAGTCCCATTTAAATGAGTGGAATGGAGACCTAGAAACAGTATCTATTATTAAGCTTTACCAAGTAAAGCTATTACCAAGCTTTAGTAACAGTTTCAAAGACACAGACACTGAGGTTCCAACAAAGAAAGAAGCAGCCAGTCATCAAGGGAAGACAGCCTCTAGCCCTCCCAAGCCCCCGCTTCTTTTAAACATTCCTTCTCTGGCCTAGAGAAGATGAAGTCTCTTAGAGAAGCAGGACATCACCTCCTACGGGGGGGACATTCAATGATGGAGCAATTCCACCTGATCCTCCAGCTTATCTGACCATGTGTAGGAAGCCAGGCCTCATCGAACCATAGACTCTGGGATTATTTACTATATGCAACCCTTAGCCAGGGACATCCTGTTAAAAACAACAGACAGATACAGATAGGGTAATGATTGATTATGTCACTGATAATCTATCTCACTCTTGCCGTAACCATTCAAGGTGGGCCTTGTTAGACCCATTTTAAAGACAAGAAAACTCTAGAGCCACTAACTTAAGTGACGGGCCACTTGGTTTAGTCCAGGACCAGGCGGGGGATCCCGAGGCTGGCAGACCTGTGTCTGTATCACACAGCAGTTCTGCTGTGACTGTGTGGTTTCTGTCATCTGGCAGTGACTCCCCAGGCTCTGCAGCAGGAACCCAGGAGAGCTTCCTACAGGGTTGGCCCTTAACCGACCACTGTGAGGCCTCAGAACAGAAGGGGAACAAAGAAGTATTGGAGGAATGCCTAATTATTCTTTTGGAACAATGTGGTGTTTCTGCAAATGTGTCCTTGTGGGCCTCAGAGAGGTAATGCACACACACACAGACACATGCACACCAAAGTCTGAACAGTGGTGAAATCTGCACCAATGTCTTCTGCCCTTGAAATCCATGGTGTAACTTTTAAGAGGATTATTCACGGGAAGGACTGATGCTGAAGCTGAAACTCCAATACTCTGACCAGCTGATGTGTAGAGCCGACTCTCTGCAAAAGACCCCGATGCTGGGGAAAACTAAAGGTAAAAGGAGAAGGGGGCAGCAGAGGATGAGATGGCATCACCAACTCAAAGGACATGAGTTTAAGCAAACTGGGAGGTGGAGAAGGACAGAGAAGCTTGGCGCACTGCAGTCCATGGGGTTGCAAAGAGGTCGGGCAAGACTTTGCAACTGAATAACAGGATTATTACTATTATTTGTTAAGATACATGACTAGGGCACCAAACTTTTAATTCTACTTGGCAGGTCTTGACATGAATTTTGGAATCACAAGATACAAGTAACAGAGAAAAACTCAAATGGTCTTCCAGGAAAAAAAAAAAAAAGCCAGGTTAGGGCTACTTGTGCGGGATCAGTCTTTTAATAGTCTTGCTGCTGCTGCTGCTGCTAAGTCACTTCAGTCATGTCCGACTCTGCGCGACCCCATAGACGACTGCCCACCAGGCTCCCCCGTTCCTGGGATTCTCCAGGCAAGAACACTGGAGTGGGTTGCCATTTCCTTCTCCAATGCATGCAAGTGAAAAGTGAAAGTGAAGTCGCTCAGTTGTGTCCGACTCTTAGCGACCCCATGGACTGCAGCCCACCAGGCTCCTCCGTCCATGGGACTTTCCAGGCAAGAGGACTGGAGTGGGTGCCATTGCCTTCTCCGTGTAACAGTCTTAGAGCTATTTATTCTGTGGAGAACTCTGTGGGACTTTTTCTTCCCTTTTGATGTGGACCATTTCATTTTGTGAGCCTTTTTCCAACTCACTGTATTTTATAATGATGTCCATCATGTCTGTTTGTCAGTTTATGGCAGCTTAAAAAATCGCCTCAAGGCCAGTAATGAGAAGAAATCCTTCCCACTTCCTCTAGATTGTTTTATGTGCTTCACAGTTTTCTGCTCCAAATAATAAAAAATAACACTGCTTTCCAAACTGTCCTTTATCTCGCCTCTCTTTTGCTTCTTTTAATCCTTTATGGTCTATTTCCTTTTGCTTTACTATGTTTATTCTACTGTGGTCTTGTTCATAATTAACAAGATGTAAGAGATAAGAATATATCCTCAAAACAGAATGTTTTCCAAAGGCCTCGTTTCAGCTAAGCTTTAATCCACCATAAAGCAAAGTATCCAGAGTTTCCAATATATATTCTCTCCCTCCCTCCACCCTCCCTCCCTTCCTCTTTCCCCCTCTCTGTATATCAATAAACTGATCGATCTATACATGCATGTGTGTGTGTGTATAAATAATCTTTAACAAGATAGTCCTCAGTTTAAGAACTGTTCTTTGAAATGGAGAAGTCGATACAGCAGCTAGGGATGAGAGCGGACACTTAGCAAAGTTCTGAAGAAACTGCTAGCTAACTTTAATATGGCAAGAAACTTCCAATTTCCTCAGTTCAATTATATTAGCACCTGGAAGTGCCAATGAGTCTCAGAAAGGTCAATTGTTTCTGGTTTTGTTAGAAATATATTGGTGATGGTCACCGGAACTTGAAAATTTTCTAGGATGGCATGTCTTATACCCTTTTTTTTCCACCTCAAATTCCTGCCTATCTAAAATATCAAGTTGTTGCTTATGTTGCTAATTCCATGTTTGGGTTAGTCATTCAGTCATGTCTGACTCTTTGCAACCCTATGGACTGTAGCCCATCAGGCTCCTCTGTCCATGGGATTTCCCAAGTATGAATATTGGAGTGGGTTTCCATTCCCTTCTCCAGGGATCTTCCTGACCCAGGGATCAAATCCAGGTCTCCTGCCACTACTGCTTTGCAGGCAGATTCTTTACCATCTGAGCTACCAGGAGGTAATTCTATCCTTGGATTACCATTTAGCAGTGCCTGGCATTTCTAAAACATTATTTTCACTGCCATTCTATCATGAAAAAGCTTAAACCTACTGGAGTCAGGAAGCAGGCAATAAGTTATTACAAGACAAACATTTTCTAAAATATAGTCCTAGATCTTCCCTTTCATGAGAATTAGCTAAATTTGCATGCTTTGTTAGCTGTTGCTTCTTGATTACTCACAACTTTACAAGGATGTCTGCACAATCAGCCTTTCATAAGTAAGAATGGTGAATAAGCGAAATTTACCTTTGCTGCTGCTGCTAAGTCACTTCAGTCATGTCCGACTCTGTGCAACCCCACAGACAGCAGCCCACCAGGCTCCCCCATCCCTGGGATTCTCCAGGCAACAACACTGGAGTGGGTTGCCATTTCCTTCTCCAATCCATAAAAGTGAAAAGTGAAAGGGAAGTCGCTTAGTTGTGTCTCACTCTTAGCATGGACTGCAGCCTACCAGGTTCCTCCGTCCATGGGATTTTCCAGGCAAGAGTACTGGAGTGGGGTGTCACTGCCTTCTCTGAATTTACCTTTATCTGACCTCAATTCATGTTCGCTTGAAGGAGTGAATGAACAGTAGATAGATGAAAAGATTTGAAAAACAGGGAGATGGACAGTTGGACAGATAGATAAAACAGGTTTGACTATTCTTCTGGGAAGCTGTATATATATACATATATATATATACATATACACACATATATATGTATATACATATATACATATATATACGTATACATATATATACACATACATAAATACATATAATATTTCTCAGTCCAGTCTGATGGGACAAATGATCATAGACTGGGTGGCTTAAACAAAAACCACTTATTTCTTACAGTTCTGGAGGATAGAGGTCCAAGATCAAGATGGTGGCAGACCCAGTGTCTGCTAAGAGCTTGAGTTCTGGTTTGCAGATGGCCATCTTCTCGTTATGTCCTCACTTGGTGGGAAGAGAACTGGCTAGCTCTCTGGCCTCTTCTTACAAACCATTAATGCCACTCATAAGGGCTCCACCTTCTTTACCTAATCACCTCCCAAAGGTCCTATCTCCAAATACCATCACACTGGAATTAAAGTTTCAACACAGGAATTTTAAGGGACACAGTTTACATATAATTATAATATAATTTAATACAAATCTGAGTTGACCAAAAAGTTCACTTGGGTTTTTCCATGTTATAGAAAAACCCAAACGAAACTTTTGGCCTATGCAATACAATATAATACAACATAATACAACATAATGCCACGTGATACAATGTACTTTAACTCTCTGCTCTCAAACATTTTGTGAAAACTGAGGCTGCTTAGTGATTCCTGTACCTGCTTATTGTAAGTCAGTACTTCTTGGCCTTCTCTCTTTTTCCTCCACTTCCTTTCACTGACATTAGCCACACATACACAAAAATTACTATTCATGTAGTTTGTCCTGTTCAGTAAAAAGGAAATGTGCCTATCCAAAGGAAAACTCTGTGCATGTATATGTTTGTGTTTTTTAATGAGAAGCTGTGGCGGATGGGTGTCAGGTTCCCTCGAGAACATGAGCCACTGCTATGTGGAAACAGTGATTACAAGCCAGGAATGGGCCACACACTGCCCATGGCAGTGGGACATGAAAACACCCTCTGTTACATGCGTCTTCTTAGAGCAAAAAATGGAGCTTCTAGGCAGTTTAGGACTTCAAAAGACCACACATCCAATAGGGATTTACCATGCTTGAGGCTGCCATCTCCTCCGGGATTCAGGCCTTTCTGGTGGTAGCAATGCAGTCATTACAAGGGGTAACTAACCCTTCTGCCCCTCCATGCTGGGCAAGCACATGAAATCTGTCTCACTCTTCACAAAATTACCCTGGCTAAGGAGTCCCTAATGGATCCCAAAGGACTCATAGGTGTTAATACAGAAAAAGTCTGCATAGTGGGCAAAGGTGAAGCAGATTATTGTTCTGAACTTTCAGTGTTATGCCCTGAGGGATGCTTGAAAAGTGGGTTTCAAGTGAGCTCTCCTCACACTTTCTAAAACAAACAAGACTTCATTTGTGTATTGATTCATAGGGTCAGAATAACAGCAATATGCTCTTAAAGGTATTTGTATTTTAGGTTGCCTCTAGATAAAAGCAACAATACACCTTTGGGATAAGAATAATACACTATTAAAGCCATCACTGAGAATGAATTATACACCAAACATTTTTTACTATGGACTGAATGTTTGTGTTCTCCCAAATTCACATGTTGAAACTCTAAACCTAAATGTGATGGTACCTGAAGGTGAAGCCTTTGGAACGTAAATGGGGTTAGATGACGTCATGAGGGTGGCAGGCTCTCATCATGGGATTCATGCCCTTATAAAAGGCGATCTCCTTCTTTCTGTCTCGGTTTAACCCACCCAATCTATAAAAATCTGTTATCACAGCCTGAAATCACTAAGATGCCGTTCTAAAGCAGTTTAATTCTCACAATGAAAGAAGCAAGGAAACCGAGGCACAAGTAACATAATTTACACATGCAAAGTCAAAGGGCTGTTAGGTACCAGAGCCAAGATTCAGAGAACAGGCACAGTTTTAAAGCAAGGTAAGTGTTGGGGAGGAGCACTAACAGGGACTCCAGGTTGGATGTGCCAGGCACTGAGACGGAGCTGTGCATGCAGGAGCTTTATGGAGAATGCTCTTGGAACAACAGGCTTCCCTGGTGGCTCGGTGGTAAAGAATCTTTCTGCCAATGCAGGAGACACAGGTTTGATCCCTGGGTCAGGAAGATCCCTTGGAGAAGAAAATGGAACCCAATCCAGTGTTCTTGCCTGGGAAATCTCATGGACAGAGAAGCATGGGTCACAAAAATCCATGGGTCATATACAGCTTAGTAACTACACAACAAATTTGGAATAACAGGTGTAACTGAGTGTGAGAAGCAGAAGTAGGAAGAGGGAGAGACTGAACAGGACAGTCCCATCAGGGGTCCCAGCCTATGTGATGAGCAGCCCTGGCTCTAGGAAGATCTTCTGAAGATGGCCCAAACTGAGGGAAGGTAGCCAGGATGACAGCCTCCTTCCCTCTGCTGACCTCTCACTGGATGTAAGCTGTCTCCAGTAATGGGGTATACTCTCTGGAGTGGGGCAGTGTCTTTTAGGTGAGGGCAGAGCTTGGAGGGGAACACAGCTGGGAGCCATCAGCTGCCAAAAATCCCAGAGTGTGGAAAGAAAGAGCCTCTGTTAGTGAAGGAGTAACCCTGGTGGAACAGAACAGCGTCACCTGCAAGTGGGGCCATAAAATGGGGAATTTTACCAAGTCGAAAGAGATGAAGGTAAGTGTTCCTTGAGAAATACTGAAAGGTCTTGTATCTAAAGGAAGAGATGGGTTTAGAAAGGCAAGAAGAGTGATGAGGCTTACAAGCAGAGGAACACCTTGTGCAAATACCCTGTGAAGTGGTAAGGAGAACTGGAACTGAGGAACTGAAAGAGCCGGTGCGATTTTAGTAAAAAGCAGAGTGGGTACCTGGTGTGGAAGGGGACCAGACAAGGCAGAGCTTTCAGGCTCAACAGGAAAGAAAGAGGACAGAAGCATAAACTAAAGTAAATTTGAGCATTGTGTGTATGAGCGCCCACCTGATTTACTTTGAAAAGGGAAGCGGAGGTAAGGTGGATACCATGAATGCTTATTTAATGTGACTGGATTAGACTGCACTGGGAAACCGACCCAAATAAAATAAAAAGAATAAATGAGAACACTAAAAACATGGAGAAGCACCAGAAAAGAACTGAAAAGAACTGAACCTGTAAAGACTGAAGAAAAGAATGATCAACTGTGAACTGTTTTTCCTATTCGTGTTCAGAGCTTCTTGGCATCACATTTAACAAGCCAGAGGCCTGGAATCTAAGCTCACACCAATAGACAGACAAAATCTTAGATCATCTTCTCTAACCGTTGCCAACTCCTACTATAAAAAACTAAATCAGCATTTCTTAGAGTAGCTAGTTTTGAAAGACATAGGATGAATTGTTCTCTAGGGCCTGTTTAAGAATTTGGAAAAAAATATAAGGCAATTTAAAAAGCAATAAGCTATTTTACTCAGCAGTCTGGCCATCTAAAAATGCATTCAGCTCCAGCTCTCAATTCTGTCTCCTGCATCTTTGATCTTCATCTCTAAGAAATAACATTGTGATGCTTCTCTCCAAATGAATATGTTACTGGAAGTGTCCATAGTGGGAAAGAACAAATTGGAAAATGCATATAAGCTTCTTTGTAGACTTCCTGGTGGCTGGTTAGTTTAACTTGCACACTTAAAAAACCATTTACCTGTATCCAAGACCTTAGTGCAAGAAAATATGCAGTAAGTTTCTGCTCTTAGTAAGGTGTAAAATTACAAAATGTACTAATACTTGTAATCCAAGTATAACTGTTAGCATTAAAATTTTAATTTGATATTTAATTTGGTATTAATTTCATTTTATGACTACACACACTGTTTCTCAGTTATAATACTCTCCATTTCCAATTAAACATTGATTCACAATTTTTAATTGTTTGCTATACAGTTGTAAATTCTTCAAACTTAAAAATAATATTTTCAGATTTCTATAGATATATTAAAAAATTTTAAAGATGCTTGGACACAATTTTTTCATCTAGAGTAAGCCTAAATAAAATATCTAAGATGCATACATTAAATATCATGTTGTAAATATTCTGGTTCACAGAAAAAATTACAGATTATAATGTTAAACAAAGACAAGCAGGATAATTTTAATAAACTGAATACAGAGAAAGATTTGAATCCTTTCCCAAATTCTATTAAAATGAGAGCAAAGATACTGTTAGACATTGAAACATAAGAACAAAGGAAAAAGGACAATTATGTTTGGAAGCTAAGAAACAGAAGAACAAGTGTTTGTTAACTTGGCTCAGTCGAGAAAGCTGAATCTTAGTCATCATTAGGGAAAATGGAGACATAGAATTTACATCCAGAATCCTCAAATTACCAGGACACAGCATGAAAGGATGAGGTTGAAAGTAGGAAAACAGTCTAAAATGCTGTTGAAGAAAAAAGATGGGTGCCAGATCTGTACCACACATTCACAGTAAGACCCACACTTCATGTTCTCTAAGAAGGAAAGACTACATACTGGAAGAGTAAATCTTAAATTCAAAACTATCATCCTCCTGTGACAGTCAAAAGGAAACAATATAGCCAGGAAACAAAGATAGTATGTAAAAGAAAACATTCGTATAGGGAAGCCATCCCAAAGAACACTGGAGCAAATTAAAAATATGACAGTAGAATCGTAAGATACAGCAATCCCACTCCTAGGCATATATCCGGAGAAAATCATAATTTGAAAAGATACATGCACCCCAATGTTCACTGCAGCACTATTCACAATAGCCAAGACATGGAAGCAACCTAAGCGTCCACGGACAGAGGAATGGATAAAGACGATGTGGTACATAGATACAATAGACTATTACTCAGCCATAAAAGAACGAAACAATGCCATTTGCAGCAATATGGATGTATCATAGTAAGTGAAGTAATTCAGACAGAGAAAGAAAATATCATATGATATCACTTACACATGGAATCTCATTTTTAAAACAACACAAATGAACTTATTTACAAAACAGAAACAGACTCACAGATCTTAAAACCAAATTTATAGTTACCAAAGGGGAAATGTGGTAGGGAGTGATAAACCAGGAGCTTGGTATGAACACACACACACACTACTGTATAGCTATATAGGATAGATAACCATCAAGGACCTACTGTTTGGCACAGGGAACTCTACTCAGTATTCTGTGATAACCTATATGGGGAAAGAATTTTAAAAAGAATGAATATATGTACATGTATAATTGAATCACTGTCTATACACCTGAAATGAACACAATATTGTAAATCAAATTATACTCCAATAAAATTAATTTTAAAATATATGACACAGACTTTCCTGGTTGTCCAGCAGTGAAGACCTCACTTTTTAAAGCACAGTTGGAATCCTTGTTGGGAACCTAAGATCCCACATGATTCATGGCCAAAAAACCAAAACATAAAACAGAAGCGGTATTTAGCAAATTCAATAAAGACTTTTAAAAATGGTCCACATTAAAAATATATTTTTTAAAAAAGAAAAAATATGTAATAGTAGAAATGAAAAACTCATTTGGAAATGATAAAATTTGGAAATTTGGTTGAGGCAACCTTTCAGCAATTAAAACTACTCAGTAGGGAAATAACAGAAGAGTAATTAGAAAGAGAAGGTGTTCAGGAGGTCTAACATGCACAGGAGTGCCAGAAAGAGGAAAAAATTGAAAGAAACACCAGAGGTAAACTACTTGTTTACATGCAAAAAACAAGAACACTTCCTACATCTGGAGGACAGGTGTTGCCAGATTAAAAGTGTATAATCCGAGAGTAGAGACTCAGGTCAAGGCATATTACTGCAAACCTTTGCAACACTGAGGGGAGAAAAATGGAAGAATCAACAGGTTTCCAGAGAGGAAAAGCAAACAAAACCAAAGATGCACTGCCACAAAGAAAAATCACTGGTTGGTCATATACAAAGTTTTAAGAATTTAAATATGATTCTAACTTTTCAATGACAAGATTGGAGGTTAAAAGCAATAAAACAATGTCTTCAAAATTATCAAGGAAAATAAATTCCAGCATATTTTTATGCCCTGCTTATGATCAATCAGTTAACTTTAAAAGTAGAATAAAGATAATTTTAGTCTACATGATCTCAAGAATTTTCCTTTCCACACACCTCTTTTGGAAATCTGTTAAGCTACTCTAGAATCCGAGGATAATCAACTTGCCCTAGTTTGCCCACAATTTTCCTGGTTTTTCCACTGAAAGTCCTGCATCTCTGAAAACCCATCAGTCCCAGACAAATCAGGACAGTTGGTCAACCTACTCTAAATTCACAATGAAAGACATTAAAAGCAATTCTCAAAAAGATCAGACTTATCCTTTAGTAACCTAACTGCCCAACCTCCAAAGTCCACAGTTTTTAAAAGAAAAAAAAAAGCAATAAAATGTAAAATCTCACAATGTCCTCTGATAGCCAATGAGAAATTCTAGACATAAAAATACCAGGAAAATCTAATCCATACTGGGTGGAAGGTGAAGAGGGGGAATGAGTCAACAGAAAAAGATCAAAAATGACCAAAATGACAGAATTACTTGATGAGGACATTAGAACACCCTTTATAAGTACATTCAATAGGACTGAGAATTTAAAGAAAAAGAAACAAAAAATCATGAAAAGAGAAATGCAAGATACAAGTAAGAACCAAGCAGGAATTTCAGAGATGAAAAATATAAGATCTGAAATGACTATTTCACTCAGTGGACTTTACAGCAGATTAGATACTTCAGAAAGAAAAGATCAATGAACTAGTCATAGCAACAGAAGCTACTCAGACCCTTAACAAACTCTTGCAACTTCCTCTGGTGCTTTTGGTAAACCCAAGCCATCATATATGGGGCTTCCCAGGTGGTGCTAGCAGTAAAGAACCCACCTGCCAATGCAGAAGACATAGGAGATGTAGGTTCCATCACTGGGTGGGGAAATGGCAACCCACTCCAGTACTCTTGCCTGGAGAATCCCATGGACAGAGAAGCTTGGTGGGTTATGGTCCATGGGGTCACAGAGTCAGATACAACTAAGCAACTGAGCATGCATGCAAGCCATCATATAAAAAGTCAAGATGTTCTGCTGGAGACATGGAAAACCCATGCAGAGACGCTACAGAGAGGAAGGGCAGACAAACCATATAGAGTCTGTCAACAGGCCTTGTTGTCCTAGGATATCGATCAGTGCTCTAGAGGAATCCAGCCTCAGCTACCATGTGCACACAACTGCATGGGAAATCCAAGCCAGAACTACCGAACAACTGTCCAGCTGAATCCAATTAAGCCACACAAGTGTAGGAGATAGTAGAATCCTTACTTTTTAAAATCATTTAGAAATATAGAAAAGATGTGTAAATCTGGAGGAATTTTCCAACTTTTTGGAGGCATCTGGATGGTAAACTATGGCAGCCACAGCTTTTATCTGTCATTGAAACGTGATCATGACATGCAGCTTTATTTTTCAGCTCACCCTCAACACAAACAGTTGTCTTACTATTGAAGCTAAGCCCATCTTCTCAACTCCAACCTTCCCTCTGAATTACATTTTCCAGCTCTTTTCTAACCCACAGAACCTCTTTCACTGTTTCCACTGGCACCACTTTAAACCACTACCTCCAGAAACAGAGCATGTGTTTGACAGGTTGGGGCTGGGGAAGGGAGGGATTCCATTCATATTACTCAGATATTGGAAAAGGAGAGGAGAAGGAAGACACCCTCTTGTGGTCTAAGAAGAAAACAATATACTATTTCAGGGTTGTGAAGTAAAAAAGAGAAGTTGCCAAGGCTGGTACATAATGGAGCAGAGATATCACCTAGAAAATAAGACTGCAGCCAGGTGACTTGGAGTGTGGAATGCTAAGTCCTCGTTTATAGAATGGAAATCTGCAATAACATCTCTATATTTCAGTTCTGAGTTAAATTGACTTCTGGAGGCCCAGCCACCATTTTTAGAATCTGTTTCCATAGGAAAATGTGTTTCTCATGAAAGCAATGTATTAATGATCCAGTGCTTTGAAAACTCACATTTGTAATATCACAAAGTCCAGTCATTCATCACCCAAATTGCAAAAACTCCCTCCTACAGATAAGCAGTATTTCATAAATCAGGGTTAAATGGGACCGGTGGAGACGGCTCATGACTCTTCAGCATCTCTCCCCCTTCCTAGTGCCTTCTAGCCACCACTGTTCTGATGTGTTCTGCTGCTTTTCTTGCTCATGGCTGATCTCACTGTATAGGTCATAAGTACAGTGATGGCCAAGGACTATCGCTCACACTCCTCCCAGCACTTTTAAGCCAAATCTGGCACCTCACAAGCTATCCCTGCACTACCAGTTTAATTTCTTAAGAGTTTGGATTCATTTCACCCGTTCATATTATTGGCTGGTACAAAACCAGAGTTCCTTGTGGTTTTCCCTCTAAGTATTCAGGCACATATACCCCATGCCTAAGACAGCTCACCTCTGAGTGGGCCAACATGCACTGCAGTCTCAGAAAGATAAAGAAACTTGGGCTGCCCCAAATGCCAGGATTTGACCCTGCCAAAATGCAGGACGCCTGGGCTCACACTGTAACCACATTGCACAGACTAGCTCAGAGCCCCTTCATGACCCAGAAAAAAACAGTAAAGCCAAGTGTACCATAGCAGACAGTAATAGTAACTTCAAAGACTCTGGCAGTTAGCTGGTGCAACCTAGGAGATGGCTGAAGAGATAGGCAGAGGAGAATTACTACCATCTTCATTTTTAAAATATCTTTTCATTTATTTTACGTTAGTGATAGTCACTCAGTTGGGCCCAACTCTCTGTGACCCTATGGACTGCAGCCTGCAGGCTCCTCTGTCCATGGGATTCTCCAGGCAAGAAAAATGGAGTGGATTGCCATTTCCTTCTCCAGGGGATCATCCTGACCCAGGGATTGAACCCAGGTCTCTTGCTTGGCAGGCAGATTCTTTACCAGCTGAGCCACCAGGGAATTTTTTTTTCCAATTTTTATTTTCACTTTATTTTGCTTTACAATACTGTATTGGTTTTGCCATACATTGAAATGAATCAGCCACGGGTGTACATGAGTTCCCAATCCTGAACCCCCCTACCACCTCCCACCCCATATCATCTCTCTGGATCATCCCCGTGCACCAGCCCCAAGCCTCCTGTATCCTGTATCGAACATAGATAGGCAATTCGTTTCTTACATGATAGTATACATGTTTCAATGCCATTCTCCCTAATCATCCCACCTTCTCCCTCTCCCACAGAGTCCAAAAGACTGTTCTATACATCTGTGTCTCTTTTGCTGTCTTGCATACAGGGTTATCATTACCATCTTTCTAAATTCCATATATATGTGTTAGTACACTGTATTGGTGGTTTTCTTTCTGGCTTACTTCACTCTGTATAATAGGCTCCAGTTTCATCCACCTCATTAGAACTGATTCAAATGTATTCTTTTTAATGGCTGAGTAATACTCCACTGTGTATATGTACCACAGCTTGCTTATCCATTCATCGGCTGATGGACATCTAGGTTGCTTCCAGTCCTGTCTATTATAAACAGTGCTGCGATGAATATTGGGGTACATGTGTCTCTTTCAATTCTGGTTTCCTCGGTGTGTATCCCCAGCAGCTGGATTGCTGGGTCATAAGGCAGTTCTATTTCAAGTTTTTTAAGGAATCTCCACACTGTTCTCCATAGTGGCTGTACTAGTTTGCATTCCCACCAACAGTATAAGAGGGTTCCCTTTTCTCCACACTCTCTCCAGCATTTATTGCTTGTAGACTTTTGGATGGTAGTCATTCTGACTGGTGTGAAGTGGTACCTCATTGTGGTTTTGATTTGCATTTGTCTGATAATGAGCATCTTTTCATGTGTTTGTTAGCCATCCGTATGTCTTCTTTGGAGAAATGTCCATTTAGCTCTTTGGCCCATTTTTTGATGGGGTCATTTATTTTTCAGGAATTGAGCAGCATAAGTTGCTTGTATATTTTTGAGATTAGTTGCTTGTCAGTTGCTTCATTTGCTATTATTTTCTCCCATTCCAAAGGCTGTCTTTTCACCTTGCTTATAGTTTCCTTTGTTGTGCAGAAGCTTTTAATTTTAATTAGGTCCCATTTGTTTATTTTTGCTTTTATTTCCAGTATTCTGGGAGGTGGATCGTAGAGCATCCTGCTGTGATTTATGTCGGAGAATGTTTTGCCTATGTTCTCCTCTACGAGTTTTATAGTTTCTGGTCTTACATTTAGATCTTTAATCCATTTTGAGTTTATTTTTGTGTATGTTATTAGAAAGTGATCTAGCTTCATTCTTTTACAAGTGGTTGACCAGTTTTCCCAACACCACTTGTTAAAGAGATTGTCCTTACTCCATTGTATATTCTTGCCTCCGTTGTCGAAGGTGTCCATAGGTGTGTGGATTTATCTCTGGGCTTTCTATTTTGTTCCATTGATCTATATTTCTGTCTTTGTGCCAGTACCATACTGTCTTGAAGACTGTGGCTTTGTAGTAGAGCCTGAAGTCAGGCAAGTTGATTCCTCCAGTTCCATTCTTCTTTCTCAAGATTGCTTTGGCTATTTGAGGCTTTTTGTATTTCCATACAAATTGTGAAATTATTTGTTCTAGCTCTGTGAAAAATACCCTTGGTAGCTTGATAGGGATTGCATCGAATCTGTAGATTGCTTTGGGTAGTATAATCATTTTCACTATATTGATCCTTCATATCCATAAGCATGGTATATTTCTCCACCTATTAGTGTCCTCTTTGATTTCTTTCATCAGTGTTTTATAGTTTTCTATATATAGATCTTTAGTTTCTTTAGGTAGATATATTCCTAAATATTTTATTCTTTTCGTTGCAATGGTGAATGGAATTCTTTCCTTAATTTCTTTTTCTACTTTCTCATTATTAGTGTATAGGAATGCAAGGGATTTCTGTGTGTTGATTTTATATCCTGCAACTTTACTATATTCATTGATTAGCTCTAGTAATTTTCTGGTGGAGTCTTTAGGGTTTTCTATGTAGAGGATCATGTTATCTGTAAACAGTGAGAGTTTTACTTCTTCTTTTCCAATTTGGATTCATTTCTTTTTCTGCTCTGATTGCTGTGGTCACAACTTCCAGAACTATGTTGAATAGTAGCAGTGAAAGTGGGCACCCTTCTCTTGTTCCTGACTTTAGGGGAAATGCTTTCAATTTTTCACCATTGAGGATAATGTTTGCTGTGGGTTTGTCATATATAGCTTTTATTATGTTGAGGTATGTTCCTTCTATTTCTGCTTTCTGGAGAGTTTTTATCATAAATGGATGCTGAATTTTGTCAAAGGCCTTCTCTGCATCTATTGAGATAATCATATGGCTTTTATTTTTCAATTTATTAATGTGGTGAATTACACTGATTGATTTGCAGATAGTGAAGAATCCTTGCATCCCTGGGATAAAGCCCACTTGGTCATGGTGTATGATCTTTTTAATGTGTTGTTGGATTCTGATTGCTAGAATTTTGTTAAGGATTTTTGCATCTATGTTCATCAGTGATATTGGCCTGTAGTTTTCTTTTTGTGTGGCATCTTGGTCAGGTTTTGGTATTAGGGTGATGGTGGCCTCATAGAATGAGTTTGGAACTTTACCTTCCTCTGCAACCTTCTGGAAGAGTTTGAGTAGGATAGGTGTTAGCTCTTCTTGAAATTTTTGGTAGAATTCAGCTGTGAAGCCGTCTGGACCTGGGCTTTTCTTTGCTGGAAGATTTCTGATTACAATTTCAATTTCCGTGCTTGTGATGGGTCTGTTAAGATTTTCTATTTCTTCCTGGGTCAGTTTTGGAAAATTGTACTTCTCTAAGAATTTGTCCATTTCCTCCACGTTGTCCATTTTATTGGCATATAATTGCTGATAGTAGTCTCTTATGATCCTTTGTATTTCTGTGTTGTCTGTTGTGATCTCTCCATTTTCATTTCTAATTTTATTGATTTGATTTTTCTCCCTTTGTTTCTTGATGAGTCTGGCTAATGGTTGGTCAATTTTATTTATCCTTTCAAAGAACCAGCTTTTGGCTTTGTTGATTTTTGCAATGGTCTCTTTTGTTTCTTTTGCATTTATTTCTGCCCTAATTTTTAAGATTTCTTTCCTTCTGCTAACCCTGGGGTTCTTCATGTCTTCCTCTTCTAGTTGCTTTAGGTGTAGAGTTAGGTTATTTATTTGACTTTTTTCTTGTTTCTTGAGGTATGCCTGTATTGCTATGAACTTTCCTCTTAGCACTGCTTTTATAGTGTCCCACAGGTTTTGGGTTGTTTTGTTTTCATTTTCATTCATTTCTATGCAGATTTTGATTTCTTTTTTGATTTCTTCTGTGATTTGTTGGATATTCTGAAGGGTGTTGTTCAGCCTCCATATGTTGGAATTCTTAATAGTTTTTCTCCTGTAATTGAGATCTAATCTTAATGCATTATGGTCAGAAAAGATGCTTGGAATGATTTCAATTTTTTTGAATTTATCAAGGTTATATTTATGGCCCAGGATGTGATCTATCCTGGAGAAGTTTCCGTGAGCACTTGAGAAAAAGGTGAAATTCATTGTTTTGGGGTGAAATGTCCTATAGATATCAATTAGGTCTAACTGGTCTATTTTATCATTTAAATTTGCATTTGTTTGTTAATTTTCTGTGTAGTTGATCTGTCCATAGGTGTGAGTGGGGTATTAAAGTCTCCCACTATTATTGTGTTATTGTTAATTTCCCCTTTCATACTTGTTAGCATCTGTCTTACATATTGTGGTGCTCCTATGCTGGGTGCATATATATTTATAATTGTTATATCTTCTTCTTGCATTGATCCTTTGATCATTATGTAGGGACCTTCTTTGTCTCTTTTCATAACCTTTGTTTTAAAGTCTATTTTATCAGATATGAGTATTGCTACTCCTGCTTTCTTTTGGTCTCTATTTGCATGGAATATCTTTTTCCAGCCCTTCACTATCAGTCTGTATGTGTCCCTTGTTTTGAGGTGGGTCTCTTGTAGGCAGCATATACAGTGGTCTTGTTTTTGCATCCATTCAGCCAGTCTTTGTCTTTTGGTTGGGGCATTCAACCCATTTACGTTTAAAGTAATTATTGATAAGTATGATCCCGTTGCCATTTACTTTATTGTTTTGGGTTCGGGTTTATACACCCCTTTTGTGTTTCCTGTCTAGAGAATATCCTTTAGCATTTGTTGGAGAGCTGGCTTGGTGGTGCTGAATTCTCTCAGCTTTTGCTTGTCTGGAAAGCTTTTGATCTCTCCTTCGTATTTGAATGAGATCCTTGCTGGGTATAGTAATCTGGGCTGTAGGTTATTTTCTTTCATCACTTTAAGTATGTCTTGCCATTCCCTCCTGGCCTGAAGAGTTTCTATTGAAAGATCAGCTGTTATCCTTATGGGAATCCCCCTGTGTGTTATTTGTTTTTCCTCTGCTGCTTTTAATATTTGTTCTTTGTGTTTGATCTTTGTTAATTTGATTAATATGTGTCTTGGGGTGTTTTGTCTTGGGTTTATCCTGTTTGGGACTCTCTGGGTTTCTTGGACTTGGGTGATTATTTCCTTCCTCATTTTAGGGAAGTTTTCAACTATTATCTCCTCATGTATTTTCTCATGGTCTGTCTTTTTGTCTTCTTCTGGGACTCCTATGATTCAAATGTTGGAGCATTTCATATTGTCCTGGAGGTCTCTGAGATTGTCCTCATTTCTTTTAATTAGTTTTTCTTTTTTCCTCTCTGATTCATTTATTTCTACCATTCTATCTTCTATTTCACTAATCCTATCTTCTGCCTCCGTTATTCTACTATTTGTTGCCTCCAGAGTGTTTCTGATCTCATTTATTGCATTATTCATTATATACTGACTCTTTTCTATTTCTTCTAGGTCCTTGTTAAACTTTTTTTACATCTTCTCAATCCTTGTCTCCAGGCTTTTTATCTGTGATCCCATTTTGATTTCAAGAATTTGGATCATTTTCACTATCATTATTTGGAATTCTTTCTCATGTAGATTCCCCTCTCTTCCTCTTCTGCTTGGTTTGGTGGGCATTTCTCCTGTTCCTTTACCTGCTGGATATTCCTCTGTCTCTTCATCTTGGTTATATTGCTGCGTTTGGGGTGGCCTTTCTGTATTCTGGGAATTTGTGGAGTTCTCTTTATTATGGAGTTTCCTCACTGTGGGTGGGGTTATATCAGTGGCTTGTCAAGGTTTCTTGGTTAGGGAAGTTTGTGTTGGAGTTCTGGTGGGTGGAGCTGGATTTCTTCTCTCTGGATTGCAATGATGTGTCCAGTAATGAATTATGAGATGTCAATGGTTTTGGAGTAACTTTGAGCTGCCTGTATATTGAAGCTCAGGGCTGTGTTCCTGTGTTGCTGGAGAATCTGCATGGTATGTCTTGCTCTGGAACTTGTTGGCCCGTGGGTGGTACTTGGTTTCAGTGTAGGTATGGAGGCGTTTGATGAGCTCCTATTGATTAATGTTCCCTGAAGTCAGGAGTTCTCTGATGTTCTCAGGATTTGGACTTAAGCCTCCTGCTCTGGTTTTCAGTTTTATTCTTATGGTAGCCTCAAGACTTCTCCATCTATACAGCACCAATGATAAAACATCTAGGTTAGAGATGAAAAGTTTCTCCACATTGAGGGACACCCAGAGAGGTTCACAGAGTTACATGGAGAAGAGAAGAGGGAGGGGGTAGTTAGAGGTGACTGGAATGAGATGAGATGGGATCAAAAGAGGAGAGAGCCAGCTAGCCAGTAATCACTTCCTTATGTGTGCTCCACAGTCTGGACCGCTCAGAGATATTCACGGATTTATACAGGGAAGAGGAGACGGAGGAAGCAGACAGAGATGGCCAGGAGGATAAAAGAGAGAAATGAAAAGGACAGAGACAGATACAGCCGGTAACCAGTTCCCTAAGTGTTCTCCATCGTCTGGAACACACAGAGATTCACAGAGTTGGGTAGAGAAGAGAAGAGGGAGGGAGGAGACAGAGACAAGCTGGTGGATAAAAAGGAGAGTCCAAAGGAGGAGAGAGTGGTCAAGCCAGTAATCTCGCTCTCAGGTAAAATTGGGTACTGAAGATTGGGTTTTTAAATGTACAAAATTGACAACAAATATGAAAAAGCTAAGATTGAAAATCTAGAGTAGAGGTTGGATTTTCAAAAATACAATATTAAAGAAAAGAAGCAGGAAAAAAACAAAGTCACAAGAATTATTATAAAACAACAACAGCAACCACAAAAAAATATATATACGGCGTTTGCTTTAAAAAATAGTCCTTATTTTGAAAAGTAATAGTAGGTTATAGAAATAAAAATTAAGGGAGAAATAGAGGACTTTATTTTTTAAAGTTAAATTTAAAAAAAAGAAAAAGAAAAGAAGAAAAAACAATCAAACAGCAACATCAACAAAAAAAAAAAAGAGAGAGAATGATCATAAAAATAGTAAAGATATATTTGGGACTTTCTCTGGTGTTGTGGGTAGTGTGGGGTCACTTCCAAGGCAGTTCCCTCTGTTTAGCTTCTGTTTGACTTTCTCTGGTGTTGTGGGTAGTGTGGGGTCACTTCCAAGGCAGTTCCCTCTGTTTAGCTTCTGTTTGCTGGTCTCTTCAGTGTCTGATTTCCACCCTGACACAAGGGGAGCAGTGGTGGACACTTTTTTTATTTTTAGGCTCACTTATTCATTCGCACTGTGGGGAGGGAGGTATGCTGCAAACAAATAACACTGGCGTGTGCTCACAGTGTCTCAGCCATACATGCTCATGGTGCACACTGCTCAGGCTCTACGTTGCTCCACCGGGAACCGTCTGAGGCCAGCCCTAGGCTGCATGCACCTCCCTGGTCTAACCCGCTCAGGCTCAGCTCTCAGGCAGTCCTCAGAGGTGCAGATTCAGTTGGGCCTGCATTTTGTGCCCTTCCCAGGACCGAGTAGCTCAGGTGTTTTATGAGTGCGGTTGCTGTGACTTATCGCCTTTCCTGTCCCTGCTGCTCAGTTTTCTGGGTGTACTGCTGGCGCCCCTTCTGAGGCAGATGGTGACTGTCCAGAACCCCAAGAAGTCTTAGCAAAGAAGCCTGCTTGCAGTTTGGTAGGAAATGTCTCTCCAGGGCTGCAATTACCCCCCTTCCAGCCCTTACGGCTCTGGCTGCCTGTCACCGGAGGGGGATGGTCTGCAGCCGGCTATTTCTGTTCCGTCCTTTGTTCTGTGCATGGTCCTGGTGGTGTCATATGTTAGACTTTTCACGTGGTAGCTATCTCACCATCTGGTATGCTAGCCCAAGTTAATTCGCTCTGGTTACACTCGCGGCATTCTGCCCGATTCTTAACAAGCACTGCAGCCCGCGCCTCCCTGCCCAGCCCCACTTGCTAGTGGCAGATGCAGGCATCTGTGCTGCTTCTCCGCTGGGGGAGTTACCGTTGGGCTCGTAATCTGTTGGTTTTAATTATTTATTTTTCTTTCCTGTTATGTTGCCCTCTGTGCTTCCAAGGCTCGCCACAGACTCGACAGCAACAGTGTTTCCTGGTGTTTGGAAATTTCTCTCTTTTTAAGACTCCCTTCCCGGGACGGGACTCCCTTCCCGGGACAGAGCTGCCTCCCTACCTCCATTGTCTCTTTTTCCGTCTTTTATATTTTTTCCTACCTGTTTTTGAAGACAATGATCTGCTTTTCTGGATGCCTGATGTCCTCTGCCAGCATTCAGAAGTTGTTTTGTGGAATTTACTCAGCGTTGAAATTTTCTTTTGATGAATTTGTGAGAGAAAAGTGGTCTCTCTGTCCTATTCCTCCACCATCTTTATCACAGCCTCTGTTATTTTTATTTGGCCTTTCTGGGTCCTTTTGACACAGGCTTTTTCAGTTGTAGCATTTGGGACCTAGTTCCCTGACCAGGGATGGATCCCAGGTCCCCCACATTGAAAGCACTAAGTCTTAACCACTGGACCACAAAGGAAGTCCCACTACCAGCTTCTAGGGCAGACTATGGGGTATCTTGGGTTTCAACCTGGACAGGTTTCAGGGAGAGTACAAACTATGCAAAGAGGGTCTGAGAAGTCAGTTGCTGCAAGTGCAGCAGGAAGAGTCTTAGAGAATGTGGACCTGTGGGGAAGCCCACTGGAGACTTCAGGCATCATCAGAGAGGCTTGCTCGGGGCAGAACTCCCTGTTGCAGAAGTTCTGCAGGGACTCTGAGGGAACAGGCAGCTCTGTAAATTCTTACTTCATCAGTCCTCATATCTTTGTCAGGGCTCAGCAAGTGGCTCTCATCTGTATTTGCTCATTGCTTCACCTTCTTCTCAACCCCGTTTATGCTTTATTTTACCCACTAAAGATTCAGCATGGAGAAGGCAATGGCAACCCACTCCAGTACTCTTGCCTGGAAAATCCCATGGACGGAGGAGCCTGGTAGGCTGCAGTCCATGGGGTCGCTAAGAGTCAGACATGACTGAGCGACTTCATTGCCACTTTTCACTTTCCTCTTTCATGCATCAGAGAAGGAAATGGCAACCCACTCCAGTGTTCTTGCCTAGAGAATCCCAGGAACGGGGGAGCCTGGTGGGCTGCTGTCTATGGGGTCGCATAGAGTTGGACACGACTGAAGTGACTTAGCAGCAGCAAATATTCAGCACTAGAGTTTTTACTTCACACTGATCACAGTCACCAGCTATAACTGAAGATAATATTGCAGATGAAGGAAAGGAGAATGATCCAGCAGGACGTTATAGGGTGAAGATGTCAAGAACAGCACAAGACAGGGAGCCTGACAATCACACTTTTCGAGAAATTCATCAGATGGCAACTGCAGGGATCCATATATTTACAGCCTCCTGGTTATTTTAAAAGAACATGGCACATATTTAAATGTCAAAATTCATGCTGTATAGCACAAATCTTTCACCACATCAAAAGTTAAATGCAAGACTAGGATAGAGTTACATGTGAATAATAGTAAGAGGAGCAAAATCTTTGCAAGTGGTCCTCTGGACTCAGAGTGGCAGTGGAATGATCCCGTGGGGCAAAGGCAGGTTATAGCACAACGTGCTCTATGAATTGAGTTTATAAAATTCATAAAGATATATTACATAGTTATGATTATGAAGAATCAACACGATTATTTATGTCTGCATTGGGAGCATCTGTAGGGATTTAGGGACATCCCATGCACATCTGGAAGAGTTGCTAAGAATATAACTTAAAGCCCAGTCTTAAGTATTGAGAAAAAAAATATTATTTGAACCACTATCATGTTTACAGTATGTAGTTTTTTCCCTCAGAGACAACTTTGTATGAGGGAAGCTGACTCCAGGTAGCACTGCAAAAACTGATGATGGTCCTTCCCCAAAGTTTTTTCATTAACTACTCTTTGCTCTTCCTTCACCACATCCCTTGTTCCCTCATCCTGTCCAAGTATGAACTTCCTGAGCTAGGGAGGTCCAATTGATTAGAAATGTCTCCAGGTCACTGGGCAACAAAGGGCTCGGAGCACTGCTGGAAGGGGAGCTAAGATAATTACAAATCACATGATCAATACTACCACTGAGGTACCTAATTTCACTGGAACACAGAAAGGGAGTGAGTAGGGAGGGTTCCAGGCACTTCTTCTGAACCATGAATGTTCGGGGCTTCCCTGGTGGCTCAGTGGTAAAGAATCTGCTTGCCAATGCAGAAGACACAGGTTTGATCCCTTATCCAGGAAGATTTCACATGCCAAGGAGCAGGCAAGCCCATGCCCCACAACTACTAAGCCTGTGCTCCAGAGCCCAGGAGCCGCCACTTCTGAAGTCCAGGCACCAAGAGCTCATGCCCCTCAACGAGAAGCCTGCACGCTGCCACTAGAGAGCACCCCTCACTCACCACAACTAGAGAAAAGCATGCACAGCAACGAAGACCCAGCATGGCCAGAAGTAAACAAATAAATAAATTTTAAAATTAAATAAAAAGGAATCTCCCAAACATGTCTTTTAAGAACAGAGGAAAGAATGGTTGAAGGAAACACAAACTATCTATCACGGTAAGAGAAAATCAGAGGAAAACATTAAAATTAACTTCAGTATTTGAAGGCCTGCCTAGTTAAGAAGGATAAATGCTTGTTTGGGGGTCCTCCGGAGAGAAAACCCAGGATGTACCAAGGGAAGAATGCAGGAAGGCAAACCTGAGCTCCACAAATCAATTCATTTCTACCAATTTAGAACTGAAGACAATTTTGTAAAAGAAGACTATCTTTTCCTTCAAAAGTCTACATGGAATGAAGAGACCAATAGCAAATCATATTCTCCACATAAATAAGTCACCTCACCTAGACAATTCCTGGAAAACAGCAAGGGTTAAACACATTTTTGTAAACATGTTAATTACAAATGTCAAAAGACAAATATTCCATTAAAACACAGAAGCTCATTCCATGGTGTTTGTTTTCTCAGTAGGTAATGAACTCTTGCAGATAAGAAAACCAACCATAAGTTATCTGGATAAGCACTGATCAATTATGAAATCCCACAACAGAATAGCCAGAAGAAAACCAAATTCAGATGAATTAACAAATGTCATCAACCACTTTGATGACAAATTCAGTATAAATACTGAAAGAGCCTTAGGAGAGAATCTGACACTTTTCAATGTCCCCACTGGCACACACATTCTTCAGAACTCCAGGAAGACCTATTTCTCCATAACCAGGTTAAGTATCATCAACAGGTGTTATTTCATAAGTACGGGACTGAGATTTACAAAAAACACAGTGGATCTTATTCCTTCTGTCACAGTGGAGCTGTGATATATTCCAAGGGCAGACACTCACTCTAATCATTTGAAACAAAGGGACAGACTCATTCATCCAACTAATCAATATGAATTCCCTGATCCAGAAAGGAAGTATAAATCAGTGGCTGCTCCATGGTCAGTTTTCTCACCCACCTGTCCTCCTGGCCCAGGGAAGGGAGAACGAGGAACATGTGTCAGTGGCAAAATGACTTGGGCTTTTATATCGACAGACACAGCCACTGGGCTGCAAATCCTCCGTGGCAGCTGGGATCGGATCAATGTTGCTGAAGGTGAAGAAGCGGAGGTTTGTGGGGTCTGGGCATGTATTACTTTTCAACTAATCATGGCTTGCATATTGCAAAAGATGCTATTGTTTGCTAGAGAACAACAAAAGAAAATCCTGCCAAGTGTGCCCCTGCCCATTGAGCAAGAAGTTCAATCACTTAACGGGAGCATCTGGCTTGTATCCTGTTCTATTTAAAGTTGCCCAATCACTGTATTTTTAAAAATATTTATTTATTTGGCAGCACTTGGGCTCTCCAGTTGTCGCTCATGGGCTCAATAGTTGCCCTGCAGCATGTGGGAACTTAGTTCCTCCACCAGGGATCAAACCCACATCCCCTGCACTGGAAGGTTGACTGTTAACCTCTGGGGGACACAAGAGAAGTCCCTCAATCACTCCATTTTTGATGAACACCAAATAGGTATCAGAAAGTACTAAGTTTCTGTTCTCTGTCCCGTTACAACCGCTCCCCACCCCTCATCAGCAGCTGACTTCTGGCCTTGTAGGGGTGTCATGCCTCCTGAGGAGCACGCGTGGCTGGACATAGCCTCCCCTGATTCCTGCCTGTGCGCATGCTCACACATCACACTCCCTTATCAGTCCCCTCCTCCAAGGTCAGAGCACTGACCCGTGGAGGATATCTGAAGATATAAAAATTGGCACTCTGGCTACCCAGGCACAGATTTCTTTCCCTTTTGCTGGATCCAGAAATACGCTGCCTAGATCCCTGCAAGGGAGGGTTTGCTGCCCCAGGCAGAGTGCCATCGATTTTAGCGACTGACCAGTGGCAGAGCTGACATATCCAAGGTCATGCTCCTTCCTGGGGTGGCCTATATCCAACGGCTGACAGAGGCAGAAATGTAAAGGCCTGGCCCTCTATGCACAACTCCAGACCATTCTCAAGTTGACCATTCTGGCCACTCTAGCCCTAAAGCTCCCGGAGGTTCAGTATTGCTGGGTCTGGAGGGCTGCTCAAATTCTCTACCTCCTTATTTTCCCCTCCCTTCAATAAGTATTGGTCCCAAGGTCACTCCTTATTAAGCACCCTGTTTAATAAACTCAGTGTGCTTCCTAAAGAGTCCAACCTAAGTCAATCCCTCATTTTCTCCTTCCTTACCTGCCACTGGATATATTTTTCTTAAAGCAAAAATCTTTATGGAAATATGTAATGGGAAAGTGACAGAACATAGACTTGTCTAGGGACTAACGCCACACAGCACTTTTCCAGTACAGACTGGAACACTTGGACAAGGGATCAGTTCACTGGGGAAGAATTAAAGGATCCTTACCCTTAAATGTATTCTCTAGGGTCTCATGGGAGAGACAGTATTATTACATGTGGAGGCAGCTCTAATTACAAGAAATAACTGCAGGTGAATGCAAGGTAGCTCCCCCACCTCAGACGATGAATTTTACAGAGACAAAGCCACCCTGTGCAAAACACCAATGTTTTAATCTCCACAATGTTGCAAGGAAGAGCCAAGTCCAAGAAAGTCAACCCAAGGAAAAGCACATTTGACAAAGACCTGCTAATAGGAGCTAGCTATTCAATTTGCAGTGGAGTTTTAATCATTAAAACAGTAAACATACTGTAGATTTAAAACCAACAGATACACCTATCTGCTAATAGTCAGCAAAGGTCTCTAAGATCAGAATGAATAAATTGTAGCGGAAGAGCATAGGGAAAGCATCTTTCCTAAATCCTACATAACTTGAGGGCAGATTTCAGATCTGAGCCTTACTGGTAAAGTGCACCTTCTATAACTCCTTGTGACTGATGGGCACCCATTGTCAGCAATTTCTAATTCCACTAGAGTCACCTGTACAGCTTTAAAAATACTGATGCCAAGTTCCACTATCAAAGGTTGACTTAATTGGTCTGGGTAGCAGCCGAGGAATCAGAGTTTTTTAATATTTATTTGTATTTATTTATTTGGCTGCACTGGGTTCTTAGTTGCAACACTTGGGGTCTTGTTCCCTGACAAGGATCAAACCTGCTCCCTGCATTGGGAGCACGACATCTTGACCCCTGAACCACCAGGGAAGTCCCAGAATCAGGATTTTTAAAAGCAGGGTCTAGGTCATTTTAATGTAGAATCAAGGTTTGAGGATCATCATTCGTGGGCACTTAAGATGTAGCTGCTCCTCTTTTCCCTTAAATCTCACCAGCCCAGTTAACCTGTGCTGATACAGCTCTTCCTCTAAGTCACTCCCTTCCAAGTATTTCCACAAGGCTACAAGGGGTGCCTCCCAGCTGCTGCAAAGCAGGCGCTGCCATTTTGCCCTCTGTGACTCGGCAATGTTGCCCTTGAGCCAGTGTTCTACACTCGCAGGGAGGGCTCCTGCTGTGAGTCCTCCTTCCCAGGCAAGTCACACTGCCAGCTGCCACTGTCCTCAGGACCCCCATCACCGTGCAAAACCTCCTGTGAACTGTCAGCATCATCTCCAGGCCCTGGCATACCATATCCCACAGAGAATTTGCTTCTGAAAGCAGCCTTTGTGCCCATGAAACAAGCTGCTATGCAAATATTCAGGACAAATCCCATGCCATTCCCAAATCCCCCTTCATTAGTCTCCAAACCTAGTTTAAATCACAGCCTATATTTCACTGTAAATTTCCTATTTTGATTAATCCCCAGTTAATTCTTGTCTTCTCAATTTCTCATTTCTCTTCATTCTTCCCATCTATTTTATGGGCACATATACCCCTTATTTTGCACTCTCAAGAACAATTCTGCTTCTATGAGTTTATCCCATAAAAATGCATATAGGATTTTTTGCATAATGTTGTATATTCAAGGATACTCACATGCAATGTTATTAGCACTAGCAAATAATTAGCAAACACTTTAATGCCAAAGAATGTTCAGACTACCACACAACTGCACTCATTTCACATGCTAGCAAAGTAATACTCAAAACTCTCCAAGCCAGGCTTCAACAGTACATGAACCAAGAACTACCAGATGTTCAAGCTGAATTTAGAAAAGGCAGAGGAATCAGAGAAAAATGGCCAACATCCACTGGATCACAGAAAAAGCAAAAGAATTCCAGAAAAACATCTACTTCTGCTTTATTGACTATGCTTAACAAAGCCTTTAACTGTGTGGATCACAACAAACTGCAGAAAATTCTTAAAGAGATAGGGAATACCAGACCTGTCTCCTGAGAAACCTGTATGCACGTCAAGAAGAAATAGTTAGAACTGGACATGCACAACAGACTGGTTCCAAATAGGGAAAGGAGTACGTCAAGGCTATATATTGTCACGCTGCTTATTTAACTTATATGCAGAGTTCATCATGGGAAATGCCAGGTTGGATGAAACACAGGCTGGAATCAAGATTGCCAAGAGAAATATCAATAACCACAGATATGCAGATAATACCATTCTTACACCAGAAAAGGAAGAAGTATTAAACAGCCTCTTGATGAACATGAAAGAGAGTGAAAAAAAACTGGCTTAAAACTCAACATTCAAAAAATGAAGATCATCGCATCCCACCCCATCACTTCATGGCAAGTAGATGAGGAAACAACTAAAACAGTGACAGACTTTATTTTCTTGGGCTCCAAAATCACTGCAGATGGTGACTACAGCCATGAAATTAAAACACACTTGTTTCTTGGAAGAAAAGCTATGATAAACCTAGACCACATATTAAAACGCAGAGACATTACTTTGCCAACAAACTACCTAGTCAAAGCTATGGCTTTTCCAGTACTCACGTAAGGATGTGAGAATTGGTCCATAAAGAAGGTTGGATGCTGAAGAATTGATGCTTCTGAACTGCGGTGTTGGAGAAGACTCTTGTGAGTCCCTTGGACTGCAAGAGATCAAACCAGTCAATCCTAAAGGAAATCAATCCTGAATATTCATTAGAAGGACTGATGCTGAAACTCCAATACTTTGGCCACCTGATGAGAAGAGCTGACTCGTTAGAAAAGACCCTGATGCTGGGAAAGATTGAAGGCGGGAGGAAGAGGGGATGACAGAGGATGAGACGGTTGGATGGCATCACCAACTCAATGGACATGAATTCGAGCAAGCTCCAGTAGACGATGATGGACAAGAAAGCCTGGCATGCTATAGTCCATGGTGTCAGGAAGAGTCACACATGACTGAGCGACTGAACAACAACAACAAAGTGCCTCTCCGTAAGGCAATGGTTAATAAATCTATGGTATCCTCATCCTCAGTTCAGCTCAGTTCAGTTGCTCAGTCATGTCTGACTCTTTGCAACCCCATGGACTGCAGCATGCCTGCCTCCCTGTCCATCACCAACTTCTGGAACCTGCTCAAACTCATCCACTGAGTCAGTGATGCCTTCCAATCATCTCATCCTCTGTCATCCCCTTCTCCTCCTGCCTTCAGTCTTTCCCAGGATCAAGGTCCTAGAAGTATGCAATAATACTTCTATTATTATTATTATTATTCTAGCATCCCCATCCTAGAAGTAACTAATAACACTAGAAATATGGAGGTGTATCTATTTGTGCCTACATGGAAAATTTCTGATTTTTTTTAAAAAAGAAAGCAAATATTTTGAAGAGATAAATCACCAGAAGTAAAATAGAATTTGTAATAATAAAAAAAATCTACTAAAAACAAAAGTCCAGGACCAGATGGATCACAAGCGAATTCTATCAAATGTACCAAATGGGGCTTCCCAGTTGTAACGATGATAAAGAATCTGCCTGCCAATGCAGGAGATGCAGGAGATGTGGGTTCAATTCCTGGGTTGGAAAGATCACTTGGAGGAGGAAATGGCAACCCACTCCAGTATCTTGCCTGGGAAATCAAATGGGAAAAGGGGCCTGAAAGGCTACATACAGTCAGTAGGGTCACAAAAAGTCAGACATGACTGAGCACGCATGCACACACCAAATGTACATAGAAGAACTCATACTGATCCTTCTGATCCTTCTCAAACTCTTCCAAAAGACTGAACAGGAAGGAGGGAATATTCCCAAAAACATTCTATGAAGTCACCATTATCCTGATACTGAAACCAGACAAAGATATCACCAAAAAAGAGAAAATTACAGGTTAATATCTATGATGACTACAGCTGCAAATATTCTCAAGATATTATCAAGCTACAGACTGGGAGAAAATAGCTGCAAATGATGCAAACAGCTCATGCAACAACAAAAAATAAACCCAATCAAAAAATAGGCACAAGACCTAAAGAGACATTTCTCCAAAGAAGACATACAGATGTCCAACAAACACATGAAACAATGCTTAGCATCACTGAATACCAGAGAAGCAAATCAAAACTACAGTGAAGTAGGACTTCCCTGGTAGTCCAGTGGTTGACTTCACCTTCCAACACAGGGGGTGCAGGTCTGACCCCTGGTTTAGGACTAAGATCCCACAAGCCTCCTGGCCAAAACACCAAAACATAAAAGAGAAGCAATACTGTAATAAAGTCAATACTTAAAAAGAAAAAAAAAGAATCTCAAGCATATAAAGTTCACAGTGGTGGAGAACATCAGGAATATAGGTAAAAGAGTGAAGTGGGCAAAAATGATCCAGGACAGTTTTGTCTAGTGTGCCCTCCCAGGCTATCAGGGGTGAAAATAACCCACACATACAGGTTGTATTACAAATCTTTTCCAAGTTTAGCAGCTGGGATATTTCAAGATGCCACAAGCCAATCTCCCCTCTATAAAGATCACTCACTGTACAAAAACCTGTCATAGGTTTTAACTGCTCTAGAATTTAGTCCTGATTTCCAAAGCTTGACACTCTTACCTTTCATAATTTGGTCCTGTTCCAAATTTCACGTCTCCTATCCAACCCTAAGTTATCCCCACCCCACCCACATCCATCGACACAAGGGACCGACCAGACAAAATGCCTTTCCATATCCCACTGACTTCCAGAATATGTGCCCTTTCCATCAGTAAAAACCATACTTACTACCCTACAAGACTCAAATACTGGCATCTAAGTTAAGCACAGCACATCCCACCTCATTGGAATTCATTGCTTCCTATTCAGCCTCTCAAGGCCTTTTGCGCAGGATTCTATTATTACACATAACATAACACACAGCACAGTCAGGGCTGGAGTTGTAATTGTACCCATGTGGACTTTATGGCACCCAGGTGTATCTTATTGATCACTGCTCTGTGTGTATGGAGCAAGTGATCAATAAATCTTTGTAGACTGGAATTAGGCTGGATAATTGCAAAATTATGTCACTGAAAGTCAGTCTTGTTAGAAAGCCTATGATATGCCAAATGTGGCCTTTACTAAAGGTTGTATAAGAGAAATACTAAGCAACTACTGTACCCTAGTGTTAGAAGCTATTTCTTTGGGGGAAAAAAAAAGTTAAAACCATGACCATCATACAAATGTAAAATGAGCACTTGCAAAAGAATTTCTTTAATTTATTAATTAATGAAGGAACAAGTAAAAAGTTAAAATTAGTTAGAAGAGTTATGTTCCCAGGTGGCACAGTGGTGAAGAATCCGCCTGCCAATGCAGTAGCCATAGGGGACGCAGGTTCAATCCCTAGGTCAGGAAGATCCCCTGGAGAAGGAAATAGCAACTCACTCCAGTATTCTTGCCTGGGAAATCCAATGGCAGAGGAGCCTAGCAGGCTACAGTCCCTGGGCTCACAAAGTGTTGAACATGACTGAGTATGCATGCATGCATATAGAGGCAGTCAGGAAGACTCAAATGAGTTTAAAATAGTTATAAAACTAGTGAAGAGCCCCAAGACAAACAAGGCACCAGGAAAAAATTATTTATATTTTATGGACAATAATCACTTGCATTACTATCAGTTTTCCACAATTTAGAGAGCTGTAAATTAGCTCAAAGCCAATGAAAGAAACATAACTTGGGAAAGTATACTAGAAAGGACACCCATTTATCACTTTTGCTCATTTCAAAGTCTTTCACACTTCCTAACAGCTTCCCTCCCATGATTATAATAATTTCAGAGATTATTCTTGATCACAAAAAAGGAAGATCTTGTTAGGACTGACCTAACAACTCACTACATTTTAATTTGCTCTCTACTTGTCCATCACCTCCATTAAAATGGCAATGTCCTGAGGAAAAAAACCCAAAGCTGTCTTTGTTTTCAGTATTATTGTTTTAATAAATTAATATTTTCTTTGGTTTTCTGGTAAGATTTGATCTCAAGTAAAGCCATCATAATATGTTTGTTCCCTTGAATAGAATATTTGTGAGCTGCAGAAGCCAATGAAATTTATTTTCCAAATATGCCTTTATCAAAGAAAAGGAGCTCTTTGGCATTAGGGAATCATGACCTAGTTTGCTGTACTGTTTAATACCAATGTGCTCAAGCACGAAAGAGCACAGAACAGCTCTGATATGCTTGTTTCAAGTTAGCAACATTATACTTAAAACTAAATCCAGCTTTACCATCTGATCAAAAAGCATTTCAGCCACATTACTACCACTGTTTGTGAAATCTATTAGTTTCATACATCTGTTTATAAAGAAGATAATATAACGACAGTTAAGAGAACCACACTGTGCTTCTATAAAAGGTTCAACATAGACAGATGGACTCTACACTTGAACAAAACTATTGTTACATGAAATTATGATAGAAAACACTGGAAAACTTTTAAACACCCAACCAGAAGATATAATTTTGGAAAAGGCAATTGATTAATAACATGTATTGTAGTGCAGTTATTTTTAAATGATCATATCGAAAACTGTGCTTCCAAAAGGAAAAATATATGATCCATTAAAATGAAATATAACACAAAAGATTTATACCTACTTAAAAATATACCTACTTAAAAATATACAATCACTGGAACAAGGCTTGAATGGTAATAATGCATATTGAGAAGAATTGTAAGACACATTTTCTATTTTTGACATTCCCTTTGTATTGTTACATCAATGTGTTAGTCGCTTTTTTCAAAAGAAAGGAAGGGGAAAAAATGGTTATTCTGTAAAGTCGCTTCGGTAGCCTGTGATTTGGGTTCTTGTAAAAGCGTAAAGGAAAGGGTTTCATTACGCTTTGTTTTGCTAACAGACATCTGCTGTCCTTCTCCTGGTGTGATTTTCATTAGAGCTATTTTCAAAGTGTTTGAATCAGGATTAGCTACTGAGTAGGAGGCTTCTTGTTCTTTTAGTCACTAACTGACACAATTTGGCTTGAAATGCAGGACTCATCACTTTGTTGGGTCCTTTAAGGGCTGGGCCACCCTGACCTTGAAAATTCCCAAAGAGGAAGACTTGGACTTTTAATGATACCATCATTCAAACAAGGGGTCTTAGATTTAACATCCACCCTCTGGTGGCTCAGACGGTAAAGTGTCTGTCTACAATGCGGGAGACCCGGGTTCAATCCCTGGGTTGGGAAGATCCCCTGGAGAAGGAAATAGCAATCCACTCCAGTACTATTACCTGGAAAATCCCATGGACAGAGGAGCTACATGGACTGGTAAGCTACAGTCCATGGGGTCACAAAGAGTCGGACACGACTGAGCGACTTCACTTTCACTTTCACTCCAACCCTACACCTTCCACAGAACACAGGACCTGAATAGACTGATGTGACCCACCTATGCATGTTTCAGGGGAGTGACCTTATTAGACTGAAGCCTTGCCCACTTGAGTCATTCATGGAAATCAGCAGAGCTCTGGGGCAGCGCTGTGTTCTCACCAAACATAGCTCCATGGAAGATATCCCACTGGTCATATGACATTTTGTGGCAAGAAGAATAACCTCAAACACATTTATCAGATGCAAAAGTAACTGCAGTTTTTGCATTGTTGAAATTTGTTGTTTGATATTGGAATACATTCTTAAATGTGGTTATGTTATACATAATTTTAATGCACATTTCTCACTTTACGTTTTTTCTAATGACTTATTACTTGCTGTTTATTTTATATTCATTTTAGAATATAGAAATGATGTTAGAAAAAAGCAAATTCAAGCGATCTTCTTATTTGAGTTCAAAATGGGCCATAAAGCAGCAGAGACAACTCACAATATCAACAACACATTTGGCCCTGGAACTGATAACAGACATCCAGGGCAGTGGTGGTTCAAGAAATTTCGCAAAGGAGATGAGAGCCTTGAAGATGAGGAGCCCAGTGGCCGGTTATTGGAAGTTGGCAACGATCAACTGAGAGCACCATCAAAGCTGATCCTCTTACAACTACACAATAAGTTGCCAAAAAACTCAGCATCAACCATTTTATGGTCATTCGGTATTTGAAGCAAATTGGAAGGGCAAAAAAGTTCAATACGTGGGTGCCTCAGGAACTGACTGAAAATCAAAAAAATCATCATTTTGAAGTGTTGCCTTCTATTATTCTATGCAGCAACAATGAACCATTTCTTGATCGGATCATGATGTGTGATGGAAAGTGGATTTTATACAACAACCAGCAACGACCAGCTTAGAGGCTGGCACCGAAAACTGCAACACCTGTAGCTGGCATTAGTCAACATAAAGGGCTCAGTTCTTCTCTATGACAACACCTGACCACATGTAACATAACAATGCTTCAAAAGGTGAACAAACTGGGCTACAAAGTTTTGCTTCATCCGCCACATTCACCTGACTGAGTGAGTGAGTGAAAGTCATTCAGTCGTGTCCAACTCTTTACAACTCTTGGAATTCTCCAGGCCAGAATACTGCCTATCCCTTCTGCAGAGGATCTTCCCAACCCAGGGATCAAACCCAGGTCTCCCACATTGCAGGTGGATTCTTTACCAGCTGAGCCACATGACCTCTTGCCAACCGACTACTACTTCTTCAAGCATCTTGGACAACTTTTTGCAGGGAAAATGCTTCCACAACCAGCAAGAGGAAGAAAATGATTTCCAAGAGTCTGTCAAGTCCTGAAACACGAATTTTTATGCTACAAGAATACACCAAGTTATTTCTCATTGGCAAAAATGTGTTGATTGCAATAGTTCCTATTTTGACTAATAAAGATATGTTTGAGCCTAGTTATAATGACTTAAAATTCACTGTCTGAAACCATAATTTTGTTTGGGCCAACCTACTACATTCTGTGACGTGTATCAACACCTGTTGTAGACATCCACAATACACTCAGTGAGAAGCAAGCACATGTGATGCAGTAATTCTCCAGGCAAGAATACTGGAGTGGGTTGCCATTCCCTTCTCCAGGGAATCTTTCCTACCCAGAGATCAAACCCCAATCTCCCGCATTGCAGGCAGATTCTTTACCGTCTGCGCCACCAGGGAGGCCCAAAGAATAGCTCATATTTATACATTTCCTTGAGAAACACTGGGCTGGATGAAGCACAAGCTGGAATCAAGATTGTATGAAGAAATATCAATAACCTCAGATATGCAGATGACACCACTCTTATGGAAGAAAACGAAGAAGAACCAAAGAGTCTCTTGATGAAAGTGAAACAGGAGAGAGAAAAAGCTGGCTTAAAACTCAACATTCAGAAAACTAAAATCATGGCATCTGGTCCCGTCACTTCATGACAAATAGATGGGGAAACAATGGAAACAGTGACAGACTTTATTTTGGGAGGGCTCCAAAAATCACTGCAGATGGTGACTGCAGCCATAAAATTAAAAGACTTCCTCCTTGGAAAAAAAGTTATGACCAACCTAGCTGCTGCTGCTGCTGCTGCTAAGTCGCTTCAGTCGTGTCCGACTCTGTGTGACCCCATAGACGGCAGCCCACCAGGCTCCCTTGTCCCTGGGATTCTCCAGGCAAGAATACTAGAGTGGGTTGCCATTTCCTTCTCCAATGCATGAAAGTGAAAAGTCAAAGTGAAGTCGCTCAGTCATGTCTGACTCTTCGCGACCCCATGGACTGCAGCCTACCAGGCTCCTCCATCCATGGGATTTTCCAGGCAAAAGTACTGGAGTGGGGTGCCACTGCCTTCTCCGATGACCAACCTAGACAGCATATTCAAAAGCAGAGACATTGCTCTGCCAACAAAGGTCTATCTAGTCAAGGCTATGGTTTTTCCAGTACTCTTGTATGGATGTGAGAGTTGGACTATAAAGGAAGCCGAGCCCCAAAGAATTGATGCTTTTGAACTGTGGTGCTGGAGAATACTCTTGAGAGTCCCTTGGACTGCAAGGAGATCCAACCAGTCCATCCTAAAGGAAATCAGTCCTGGGTATTCATTGGAAGGACTGATGTTGAAGCTGAAACTCCAATACTTTCGCCAACTGATGCAAAGAACTGACTCATTTGTAAAGACCCTGATGCTGGGAAAGATTGAAGGTGGGAGAAGGTGACGACAGACGACGAGATGGTTGGATGGCATCACCAACTCAATGGACATGAGTTTGAGTAAACTCCGGGAGTTGGTGATGGGCAGGGAGGCCTGGCATGCTGTGATTCATGGAGTCACTAAGAGTCAGACATAACTGAGCGACTGAACTGAACTGATACATTTCCTTGGTGGTTTCTCAGTGCTCACTGTTGTTCCCTCGTCTCCCCTCATCGTCTTTTTGTCTGAAAGCAGGAGTCTGCATGCTGGAGTGCTTTGGAATCTGTTCTTTTACTTCTATCCATGCAATAAATATTATGTGAGTACTGTGCACATAAAATATCAGATTCACTGGGTCTGGAGGCTCATGTTTGGGGCCAGGAAGAAGTACTGTGGCCCCCACCTCACAAATAAATGGAGGCTCTCAACCAAAATTTGGTTCAGATGCCAAGACGGATGACACCACAAACTTACCAACAAGGCATGGACAGATTTATTACTCACAAAATGAAGTTCTGTGTGGAGAGCTGCATGGGTTCAAAGCATGGCTAAGGATGCCTCGAAAAAGGAGAATAAAGCATGGCTTGGGTCTATGTTGATTATCAGGTAGGGGAATGGCACAGGTGAGCCAGTGCTGGCACTGTTTGAACTTCATGCTCCTGCATGGAAGGAAGACCCTGCACTTTCTGAACACAATTCCCAAATGTGGGAAAAGGAGAGGTAAGAGTGATGGGGATGAAGAGCTAACAATAGTCGAACATCAAAAATGGAGCCAGACTCTTCATTATAGAGGGATAAAGACACAGTAATTAAAAAATAATGCCATTTTCAGTAACACAGATGGACCTAGACTGTTACACTGAGTGAAGTAAGTCAGACAGAAAAAGACAAATATCCCGTAATATCACTTATATGAGACTTCCCTTGTGGCTCAGACAGTAAAGAATCTGCCTGCAATGCAGGGGACCTGGGTTCAATCCCTGGGTTGGGAAGATCCCCTGGAGAAGGGAAAGGCTACCCATTCCAGTATTCTGGTCTGGAGAATTCCATGGAATGTATAGACCATGGGGTCGCAAACAGTCAGACACAACTGAGCGATTTTCACTTTCATCACTTGTATGTGGAATCTTTAAAAAAGAAAGGGGAGGCGGGTACGAATTAACTTATTTACAAAACAGAAATGCAGTCACAGATGTTAAAAAAGAAAAAACTTAGGGTTACAGGGTGGGGGTGTAATGGAGGTAGGAATAAATTGAGAGATCAAGACTACATATACACACTACCATAAAGGAAGAACTAATGAGAACCTACTGTAGAGCACAGGGAACTCTACTCAATACTCTGTAATGATCTATACAGGAAAATAATCTAAAATAGTGCATAAATGTATGACGGAATCACTTTACTGTACACCTGAAACTAACACAACATGACAAATCAACTATACTCCAATAACATGTTTTTAATAAAAGTAAATTTAAAAAAGAAATAATTCAAAATAAGTACATATTCTCTTACTGTTCCTGTTAGGGGAAGCACACTGACTGAAACCACCCACCCTGGCCAGGCACCCTAGTAACCATTTGCATGAGTTGTTTTATGACAGGAGATCCTGATAAGGAATACAGAACTAATAAGCCACCACCAACCGGAAGAGTTCGAGAAAGGTCTAAAGGAGACACGGCGTGTCCGTCCACTTCCCAGAATCCCTCTCGCTAGCATCCATCTTGGCTGAGTGATGAGTGCGCCACCAGGAAAGACTCTGAATTAGAAAGACCACCCAGAAACTAATCCCATCACCATAAAACCCGAGACTGTGAGCCACGCGGCAGAGCAGTCCTCCTGGGTTCCCTTCCCCTACTGCTCTCCGCCCGGGTGCCCTTTCCCAAAAAAATCTCTTGCTTTATCAGCACATGTGTCTCCTCGGACAATTCATTTCCGAGTGTTAGACAAGAGCCCAGTTTCGGGCCCTGGAAGGGGTCCGCCTTCCTGCAACATTCCTATTAAAAACTCCTGCCCGCCCCCACCAAACTGTTCCTTTAAAGAAGCTTTCCCCCTACAAGTTGTAAATTAGAATTTACAATCTATTATAGAAAGCAATAAGTAAACCAACAATTAGAATTACAGAGAAAGAGCAAGAATAAATCTACGCATAGTTAACTGGTGGGAGCAGACGAGAGAGAGGAACTTATGATGGGAGCCAGGAAGGCTCGCCTGGCACCGCATTGTAAAGGAGCAGAGGAAAGTAGGAAGGCAGGAGGGCCTTTGGGGCCAAGGAAAGAACGTGGGAGAAAGAGAGCATGACCCACCGAGAAGATTTTTAAGAGCTCAGATGGGGCTACAGTGTAAAGGAGTGCTGAGAAATGAGGCTTGAAGTTTCTATCCAGAGCAGGTCAGAACACCCTTGAGAACAATATCCTAGAAAGAAAGGTGGGGCATTAGAGGCTTTTGAATAAAAAAGCAGTAGGAAGATTACATCTGCATTAAAAAAAAAAAAAAAAGAATCACCTTGCAGCAGACTGAAGAATGGATGAGATGGAGAGCTGACTAGAATCAAGAATACTTATGAGAGAAGAGGGTACACTGACACAAGAATGAGATGAAAAAATGCCCTAGAGCAGTCAGCAGCGGGTGAGTGCCGAGGTGAGAAGCGGGATGGAGTGTGATTCCAGGGCAGAGTCCATTGCAAGCATTCCCCCAGCCTTCCCACCTGGATGAGAAGGCAAAAAAAACTTCTTTTTTTCTTTTTGACACAATGGCACATGAGATGTTCGTTCCCCGAAAAGGAATCAAACCCAAGTTCCCCGCATTGGAAGGTGGATTCTTTACCACTGGACCACCAGGGAAGTACCAGAAAAACATGTTTTAAGAAACTTGAGTGTGAGCTGTCTTTCTGACTTCGGAGCAACATTCAAAAAGCAAGAGGGATAGTAAGATTGGAGATAGTGACCCCAAACCACTCTCAGAGAAGGCACGGTGAGGCTCTTCCCCTTTTAAAAGTACAAAAGGTCTATCTCTTCACACTTCACAAAGGAAAAACATCACTCCTCAGGACAATGATACACTCAAGAGCCTTTCCATAAGGCAAAAAAAAAAAAAAAAACACCATGATGAGAGCCAAGTATCTCCAATCATATTTGACTAAACATTTATTGAAGGAACCAGCTCACACACATCATTCCTGAAAAAAATTTTTCACAAACTTTTACTGATGTCATCCCTGGTAGAGGACAGAAAATCATGTCAGGAAAAGTCAGAAAATGAAAGTTTGAGCCATGCACAATTACTAGTTGTTGCTTAACTGAGAAGCAGCACAAGTACCCAGACCTAAGTGAACACAGTATTAACGGGTAAACAAGGAAAAGTAGGTCATCCCCCCAGTCCAGAGCCCCAAGCCTCCTCTTGAGAGGCAATGCATACTGCCAGCCTCTTGTGCATTTTCCCATAAATCTGAACTGCTTTGCTGTGAACACAGCCAACTCGCCTTACAACTAATCGTTCAAAAGGATTTACCTATCAAGAAGTCTATTTTCCAGCTGCAAGACCCACAGAGCCAGAACCACCCCATAGGTAAATTAAGCAGCTAAGGAATACATCAAAGTAACCAATGGCTCCTTGACATGGTAGAGTCAGTTTTTACAAGTTGAGTGGTTTACTACCTGCTTTTATCACCTACAAAATTCCAGCTTTCTCCATCAGGCCAAGTCTGTCATCCCCCAGAGCTCTGAGAAATGTCTTACCTCGGAACCAACCAGCAACAGCACTACGTAACTGGGAAAATCTAAGACTGCAAGAAAGATGTTTAAATAGAGTCTGTCTTCTCCCTGAGATAAGAGTCCCTGCTAGGAAAGAAAATCTCTTTGAGAGGCGCTCTTACTTAGTTTCCTCTATTTCCAAAACAAGAATCAAGGAAATAAACCAGGATCACAGAATACTACAATCCTAAAATTTCCTACGGAATTGTTATTCTATGATCCTTTTATATATGAGATTATTGGATAAAGCAACAACAACAAAGAAAAGCTCAAATAACCTTTTCTGATTTATAAAAGATACTGACGTTTGTTGTATTATTGAAAATATGAAAAATCCAGAAAATAGAAATAATATATGTCACTGTCCCAAGATGACCACTTTTAATATCTGCCCAGCTATGTCCCATCTATCTGCATGGCAGTTGTGCTTAAAATCTTGTGGAGTTTTTTCCCCAGTACACCAAATTTCTCTCAGGCTCAAATGAACAGAGGTAGCTCGTCACAGCAGGCTGTGTCTCTGTCCTCACGCGGGGTGCCAGCTGTCCTGGCAGGTGTGGGCATGACGTGGCTGCTCTGCAGCAGGTGTTCAGTACACCGTGTAGCTCCCATCTCCTCCGGCAGCACTGCGAGCAACAGCAACTATTCTAAAAACCCACTCTGCGGAAGCTAGAGATTAAGCAAAAGTGATTCGCACCTGCGAGAATGACTGTTTGGTTTTTAAGAGTCTCTAAATTGTGGTTAAGACAGATTTGCTTGGGAACACTGCTAGTTCTGTTTAAGCACTGGGGGACTAAGGAAGATTATCATGCCTGTGCGTTTAATAACAGGCTGGCGTGAGCTTCCCCAGCATCCAGTTTGTGTCTGGTTTTCTCCCTATAGGAAAAAAAATGCAGCACACAGAGGCTGATATGGTTGATATGGTTGTAAATCTCCCAGTTACAATTTTGTATTCTATATATTTATATATTTACACATTCATATTCCATAGCTTAAAATACATTTTCTTCAGACTTGTGGTTGGCAAGAGGGAGGAGAGGTGAGGGAGGGGGTGGATTGAGACTTTGGGATTAGCAGAATGCAAACTATCGTATACAGGATGGATAAACAAGGTCCTACTATATAGTAAAGGGGTTTATAATATCTGTAATAAACCATAATGAAAAAAATGTGTGTGTACACACACACATATATATAACTGAATCACTCTGCTGTACACCAGAAACTAAACATTGTAAGTCAACTATACCTCAATAAATTTAAAATAAATTTAAAAATATGCATATAGTTTCTGATGAGAGAAGGGTCTACCACTATCTTGAAGGAGGCCAAATACTATTCCAAAATGCTCTGGTGCAACTGACGATTCATGGAGTATGAATAAACACAGGAAATGGAAGCTACATGTCAGCCTACAACACAGCATCAAATATTCTAATTATATTACATCCCTGAGTTTAAATAAAGTCAGTAGGTTTAAATCGTTTTGCATCAGCAGACACTGCTGCTGTTACCTTTTTTCAAAGTTATGCTGCTATTACTGAATATCAGGCAAAAACAAATGTAGACGCCAGTAAGAATGTCAAATATAAAAGAGAATTTTGCTAAGGACAGTGTTGTGTACCAAAATGAGCAACGACATATCTTTCATCAAAAAATAAGCACTGCAAATAGTCTCAAAATGGAAAGCATCTTTGGTCATCATACACTCTCATATTTTAAATATCCTAAGATAAATGTCAAGAAAGTTAATTTCACCACCACATTTCACAATTTAGGCTACTATTGAGAAATCTTTATTGACAATGAGCTTTTTCTTTGAATGTAAAACTAGCTCATCATTTTGGGTGTGTTCGGTTTTATTTTTGTCTTGGCCTAAGTCTAAGGATCTGGTATGATCATCTTTTGGTTTTGGAGGAAAACAAGAAGCCTATAGAGTGACTCTAGACAGCCCACCCAGTATATGGAAAAGCCATCTAAGGACTTATTAAAAAAAAAAAAAAAAACTTAGGCTAACACCTGGACATTACACCTGCTCACTGAACCAGATAAACAGAATAGGGTGCTACATCTTCCTGGCCAGACCCAGTTTTCCAAACATAAACTCCTTAAGCGATGGCCTTGAACCTCAGTCCTTCACATGTCTCTTAATCTTTGAGAAGGTATACTCTGCATTCCACCAGAGACCATCATGGCCTAATAAGGAAGGTAAACAACTGAGACCTAAGGGATTTACTTTCTGTCAACTAACTGCATCTGAAAGTTGATTCATATTTGAATTTACAATGATCATGATCCCTCAGGTTTTTCCAAATCGGTTCCTTTCAATCCACAACCCCTTAACCCTGTGCATCTTCACTTGTTCCTTCTGATTAAGTACATTTTTAGAAAAAAAAAATCACATGGACATTAAAGAAAATAAACATGGCTTAAAAGGAAATTCAAAGAATGGAAAAATATATTTGTTACAAAGTATCACTTGCTGTCCAAGATTTCCATTCCCTGAGCCCCTCTCTATAACAACCGGTTACCACTGGCATCTCCTTCCAGAAACAGACCCAGATACACATGCACACAGATTGTTGTTGTTCAGTTGCTAAGTCATATCTGACTTGTTGTGACCCCACGGACTATATGGGGGTATGCCAGGCTCCTGTCCTCCACTATCTGCCAGAGTTTGCCAGGCTCCCCTGTCCTCCACTGCCTTCCGGAGTTTGCTCAGATTCATGTCAACTGAGTCGGTGATGCTATCTAACCATTTCATACTCTGCCACCCCCTTCTCCTTTGCCTTGTCTTTCCCAGCATCGAGGTCTTCTCCAGTGAGTCAATTTTTGGCATCAGGTGGCCGGAGTATTGGAGCTTCAGCTTCAGCATCAGTTCTTCCAATGAATATTCAAGGTTGATTTCTTTTAGGATTGACTGGTTTGATCTCCTTGCAGTTCAAGGGACTCTTAAGAGTCTTCTGCAGCACCACAAGTGAAAGCATCAATTCAGCCTTTGTTATGTCCAACTCTTACATCTATACATGACTACTGAAAAAACCATAGCTTTGACTATATGGACCTCTGTCAGCAAACTGATGTCTCTGTTGTGTTTATGTAAATGTGGAGCCCTTCGCATTTTTTTCTTTTTTTATATATATATTTATTTTAATTCGTTTTTTTTCTTAGAAGATGAGAACCTATCTACTTTCAGTGACTTTTCTGTGTGTACTCAGTAAGCGAGCATAAAGATTTCGTGAAGGATATTATTATTTGTCTCTATTATCATATTCTTGAATGCACCCTGGGGAATTATTCAAACTTTCCAAGGTCAGCTTCACCTAAAAATATCATAAAAGTATCACCTATGTCTTCATCCAGATGTTGAAGAACAAACTGAAGGAGAGAACAAGCTTTAGCACTCCACTGCCAACTCTCCCCACCCCAGATATTAATTAGCTCTCAAGGGGCTGTGAACCCACTTAACCATACTGTTACACTGCCCACACTTTTTCACCCCAGCATCTTGGGATATAAGTCAGAAGCACCAAGAAACTCGAACATCTGCAGAGTCATTTCCTCAGTTACCCTGAGTTGTAATTTTTATTGATCTTTCCCCTATTCCTCCAGGCTTAAAGAGAAAAAAAGAAAAGACATTTATAACTTACAGTTTCTTACATACAAAATGTTCCAGCCGTAAGTCTTTACTCAATGGGAACATTGAGAATAACAAAATATAGGTAGTGATAAAGGCTTTTAAAAACTGCAAGGCAGGGTATCATGGACCACAGATTCTCATCTCTCATCAGTGGACTTTCAAGCTAAAGTTCACAGACACACCATGGCAACGTGTGCCTATGTGTCACACAGGCCATGTCTGTGTGTGTGAACCACACAGTGACCGAGTGGGTCTCTGCAGGGGCTTCCATCTGTCTACCCACCAACACTCCAACTTCTCCCACGTGTCTGGAGCTCCAGCTTTCCTGCATGAGAATCACTGACACGAAGTTAAATGAACACAGTCAGTGGCCCAGATTACTTCTCACTGCTACATAAACTTCCAAGAGTACCTACCATACGTTTTCCCTTCTCTAGGCTTCTACTCATGACTCCTCCTGCAGATAGATTTCATTTCTTATTACTACTGCATATTGTTAGCATATGTGTTTATGCTTTTCAGTAAATGAATAACCCAATTTAAAAAATCCATTGAAAGTGAAAGTTGCTCAGTTGAGTCCGACTTTGTTACTCCATGGACTGTAGTCCATGGAATTCTCTAGGCCAGAATACTGGAGTGGGTAGCCTTTCCCTTCTCCAGGGGATCTTCCCAACCCAAGGAACAAACCCAGGTCTTCCACATTGCAGGCGGATTCTTTACCAGCTGAGCTGTAAGGAAAGCCCCCAAAATTGCATTAACCATCACTTAACCAATGCTTTATGCTGAATTGTATGTAACATGGCCATTGCGTGAGTGTGTGCATGCTAAGTCGCTTCAGTTGTGTCCGTCTCTTTGCATCCCTATGGACTGCAGCCCACCAGGCTCCTCTATCCATGGGATTCTCCAGGTAAGAATTCTGGAGTCGGGTGCCATACCCTCCCCTCCAGGGGATCTTCCTGACCCAAGGATCTAACCCATGTCTCTTACATCTCCTGCACTAGCAGGCAGATTCTTTACTACTAGCACCACCTACTTAGTCTAGGGACAATTTCACATGATTCTGTTTGATAAAAAGTATACACAGGCGATTTTGTGGAAGGTAAGAATACAAAAATGAGCTACACAAGCTCAAAGCTGAAAACAGAGTTTATTACAGATTTGATAACCATTGGTGAAATGATAGGATTTTATTTATAAAATGTAGAAAATAAGAAAACAGATTCAGTTCAGTTCAGTTGCTCAGTCGTGTCCAACCCTTTGTGACCGCATAGACTGCAGCACACCAGGCTTCCCTGTCCTTCACCGTCTCCCGGAGTTTACTCAAACTCATGTCCATTGAGTCGGTGATGCCATCCAACCATCTCATCCTCTGTTGTCTCCTTCTCATCCTGCCTTCAATCCTTCCTACCATCAGGGTCCTTTCAAATGAGTCAGTTCTTCACAACAGGTGGCCAAAGTATTGGAGTTTCAGCTTCAGCATCAGTCCTTACAATCAATATCGAGGACTGATCTCCTTTAGGATGGACTGGTTGGATCTCCTTGCTGCCCAAGGGACTCTCAAGAGTCTTCTCCAACACAACAGTTCAAAAGCATCAATTCTTCGGCTCTCAGCTGTCTTTATACAAGTTAATTATAATTTAATTGTGGATACATCTGCAGTTGTAGGTACATTCCCATTTTTGTGAAATGTCTGTATTTCAAACTTTTGTGATGATGCCATTTCTGAACCCAGCACTGCTCCCTTAATTTCCTGCTACACATTCTCCATCCCTGCAACAATGCACACTTTCTGGACACATCTGCTGATTTGCTGCTTGCAGGAAGTGAATACCACCAATATAGTCACATGCGTGCATAAAACTTGATTCATCATATTTTAGATAAGGAAAAAAATTAAATATTACAATTACATCTGCAATGTGCAGTTATTCTAATAACTATGGGTATTTAGGGCATAAAATGAATCCCCAGATACAATCCAACATATATTTTGTGTGTGTTCACTTTTGCTAACTAGATAATTAACACTCCTCTGATCAACTTTGCATGCCCTCCAAAAGGTAAGATCTGGAAAACTTCAAATATTTGGAAACTTTTGTTTTATAAAACAAAAGATTTTCATCCATTATATGAGTCACTATGCTTCATATAGTATCAGATATTATATGAATAATGCTATAATAATCATATTTCCATTTAGAAATTACCTACCATGTCCCATTTAGTCCTTAAAAGAACCCTGCAAGGTCAATATCATTACTAAGGCAAGAAACTGACACCCAAGGAAGCTTTACCCTAGTACTTATATGGCACATGGGATCCAAACCTACTGCAGACAAACTCTTTTTCTGCGGCAAGGAGTGAAGTCAAGGTCACAGGCCTTTACTACTGTTATAGCAACATCAGAAGAAGTGGGGAGGAACACTCTGTTTTTAGTTGTATTGTCATAGTCTTGGTGAAGGAATACAATTGGCCTAACGAGGCACGTGCTCACTCCAGGTCCAATCAGTCATTTCAGCCACATGTATATGGTATGACTGCTGGTCAGACTAAGATCATATACCCACCCTGTGGTCAATGACTAAAACTGAATGAAGTCCCTCCAGCATTCTACGAAATGAATGGTGGGGTAAAGAAGCTCCCCACAGAAAGGTGAGCTATCTTACCACTGGAAGGCTGAGAGAGGTACATGACTGACTCTCTCTCACACACACACACACACACCTTCAAATTCCATTAGCATGCTTCCTGTTAAGAAGTGGATCTAAGACCCCTGGATACAGATCTGGTTCTGCACCTGCCTGACCAATGGAATATGCTAAGAGTGATGCTGTCCAGTTTCTGGTCCAAAAAAGCAGCTATTGGCTGCCACCATATCACTTGGAATGCCCACTCCTGGGAAGCAACCACAGTGTTACAAGTAAGTTTGTGAGGAAGCCCATGCTGAGAGGGAGCAAAATCTGAGGCTCTCAACACAGGTAAGCTCCCAGCCGACAGCCAGGACCAAACTGCCAGTGCTGCAGGCGAGCTGTCTTGTGAGCCTGCCTCCATCTCCAGACAGCCTGCACCACTGACGCCGCAAGGAGCAGACCAGGTTTCCTGCTGCACTCTGTGGAAGCTACACATTTGTAAGCTCATTATTTTTCTTCTTTCAGACCACTAAGCACTGGGGGCATGGGTTATATAAAATCAGTTATTAGACCAACCAGTCCCCAAACTTTCACCCTTTTTTTTTTGCACAGAACACACAAACTTTGCTCAGCACCTTCTTCACAGTCCTCTAAGTACCAGCATAATGCCACGCATGCTGTGTAGCCCACCAGGTTCCTCTGTCCATGAGATTCTCCAGGCAAGAATACTGGAGTGGGGAGCCATTCCCTTCTCCAGGAGGTCTTCCCCACTCAGGGACTGAACGTTAGTCTCCTGCATTACAGGCAGATTCTTCACTGTCTGAGCCATGAGGGGAGCCCCTATACATTGAGAAGGTACGGCACCAAGAACATAAGCAAACTGCAGAAATAGGTCTTCAACTGAGCTGGAAATGAAAGTTTCATTTTCAAGCTGAACGTGATCTCTATTAGGACACTCAGCACAGTCTCTTTGCATTAAATAGAATCCAACTCTTCCTTTTTCTGGGGAACTAGAAGATGGGTGGGGGGGAATGCTTTCTGAACTTTAAATATAAGCATGCTAAAACATTTGGAAAATTAAGCTAAAAACCATCAACAGTAGTTAATTGTGGAGGGTAAGTCCTGGGGTTTGAGGAAACAACTGATTTCTACATTTTATATCATTTTTGTTTCTTACCAAGAATATAGATCAATTTTATAATACATTAAATTAGCTCTAGTAAGGAAATTCACCAAAATGTTAACAGCAAGAGTCTCAACTATAAGACTATGACAGTTTTATATTGGCATTTAATATCTAAGTAATATACCGATAGTGAAAATATATTCCTCTACAGTTCTCAAAGAATTTAAGTTTGAATTCTCACTAAGATCCAAATGTTACGTAAGAGGAAAAAAACAGTGTACATTATCTGGATGTCATGCAAAAATAACTGTAATATACCAAGCTCAGACTTACACACTCAGAGGAAGTTTACACATCTGCTCACCTGCTCCCACATGCACCAGGAACCACCATGGAGAAGCTGTGCCACGGAGAAGCTCTGCTCGAGGACATGGAAGTGGAAAGAAAACCAGAAATCACTCCCTGATTAAACCCTGTTACTCCTGAAGCTTTTGTCTTGCCAAAGGAGCATTTCTCAGACAGAAGTCTGAAACATGTCCTTCTTCATTTTTCTGGTTAAGTGGAAGAGCCATTCATGTCTGCTTAAGGCTCAAGCACTACTAAGCGATACTAAAGCTTTGATATTTCCAAAGGTTTCATGCCTATGTAAAAGGTAGAAAATTAGTTAATAAGGTACTTTGGAGTCTCTTCAGTTATAACTGAAAATTTTCTCTGGGCACAGAATTTCAGGATGTTCACACTCTGCTTCCTGATTTTCTATCAGTAGATCGAGTCATTTTTCAGTGCAAATTACAGTTATCAAAGATCAAGCATATTCTCCATTCATTTGGGTATTCAACCTACAGCTAAAGGGCAGTTACCACCTGACAGGCATTCTACTAAAGAACTATGAAGTGTGATGATATACAACGAATGGCTCTTACTCTTAACTAAACGTCCAAAAGAATGTTATCCTGTCTGCCATGGCTATGTTCATTGCCTACTCAGCTGTACCCTCTGCTCTCTATAAGTCAAACATACAGAAAAAGACAGTATGTAGGTGCTTGCAGGGGCTAAGGAGTGGGAAAAATAAAGAGATGTTGGTTGAAGGATACAAACTTCCAGATATAAAATCAATTCTAGAGATGTACGGCATGTTGATTATCATTAATAATAATGGTGTACTTGAAATTTGCTAAGACAGTAGACCTTACGGGTTGGACCACACATAAAATAGTAAACTATGTAAGGTGATGGATATATTCATCAACTTCAGTGCAGGGTGATTTCACATATACAAATTTTCACACTGTATACCTTCAGTTCAGTTCAGTCACTCAGTCATGTTTGACTCTTTGTGACCCCATTCACTGTAGCACGCCAGGGCTCCCTGTTCATCACTAACTCCCGGAGTTCACCCAAACTCATGTACATCGAGTCGGTGATGCCATTCAGCCATCTCATCCTCTGTTGTCCCCTGCTCCTCCTACCCCCAATCCCTCCCAGCATCAGGGTTTTTACTAATGAGTCAACTCGTCACATGAGGTGGCCAAATGAACACCCAGGACTGGTCTCTTTTAGGATGGATTGGTTGGATCTCCTTGCAGTCCAAGGGACTCTCAAGAGTCTTCTCCAACACCACAGTTCAAAGACATCAATTCTTCGGGGCTCAGCTTTCTTCACAGTCCAACTCTCACATCCAGACATGACCACAGGAAAAACCATAGCCTTGACTAGACGAACCTTTGTTGGCAAAGTAATATCTCTGCTCTTTAATATGCTATCTAGGTTGGTCATAATTTTTCTTCCAAGAAGTAAGCGTCTTTTAATTTCATGGCTGCAGTCACCATCTGCAGTGATTTTGGAGACCAAAAAAATAAAGTCTGACACTGTTTCCACTGTTTCCCCATCTATTTCCCATAAAGTGATGGGACCAGATGCCATGATCTTCGTTTTCCGAATGTTGAGCTTTAAGCCAACTTTTTCACTCTCCTCCTTCACTTTCATCAAGAGGCTTTTTAGCTCCTCTTCACTTTCTGCCATAAGGGTGGTGTCATCTGCATATCTGAGGTTATTGATATTTCTCCCAGCAATCTTGATTTCAGCTTGTGCTTCATCCAGCCCAGCGTTTCTCATGATGTACTCTGCATAGAAGTTAAATAAGCAGGGTGACAATATACAGCCTTAACGTACTCCTTTCCTGATTTGGAACCAGTCTGTTGTTCCATGTCCAGTTCTAACTGTTGCTTCCTGGCCTGCATACAGATTTCTCAAGAGGCAGGTCAGGTGGTCTGGTATTCCCATCTCTTTCAGAATTTTCCACAGTTTATTGTGATCCACACAGTCAAAGGTGTTGGCATAGTCAATAAAGCAGAAATAGATGTTTTTCTGGAACTCTCTTGCTTTTTTGATGATCCAGTGGATGTTGGCAATTTGATCTCTGGTTCCTCTGCCTTTTCTAAAATCAGCTTGAACATCTGGAACTTCACAGTTCACGTATTGCTGAAGCCTGGCTTGGAGAATTTTGAGCATTACTTTACTAGCATGTGAGATGAGTGCAATTGTGCAGTAGTTTGAGCATTCTTTGGCATTGCCTTTCTTTGGGATTAGAATGAAAACTGACCTTTTCCAGTCCTGTGGCCACTGCTGAGTTTTCCAAATTTGCTGGCATATTGAGTGCAACACTTTCACAGCATCATCTTTCAGGATTTGAAATAGCTCCACTGGAATTCCATCACCTCCACTAGCTTTGTTCGTAGTGATGCTTTCTAAGGCCCACTTGACTTCACATTCCAGGATGTCTGGCTCTAGGTGAGTGATCACACCACTGTGGTTATCTTGGTCATGAAGTTCTTTTTGTACAGTTCTTCTGTGTATTCTTGCCACCTCTTCTTAATAGTGTCTGCTTCTGTTAGGTCCATACCATTTCTGTCCTTTATCGAGCCCATCTTTGCATGAAATGTTCCCTTGGTATCTCTAATTTTCTTGAAGAGATCTCTAGTGTTTCCCATTCTGTTGTTTTCCTCTATTTCTTTCCATTGATCTCTGAGGAAAGCTTTCTTATCTCTCCTTGCTATTCTTTGGAATTCTGCATTCAAATGGGAATATCTTCGCTTTTCTCCTTTGCTTTTCACTTCTCTTCTTTTCACAGGTATTTGTTAAGGCCTCCTCAGACAGCCATTTTGCTTTTCTGCATTTCTTTTCCATGGGGATAGTCTTGATCCTTGTCTCCTGTACAATGTCACGAACCTTATTCCATAGTTCATCAGACACTCTCTCTATCAGATCTAGTCCCTTAAATCTATTTCTCACTTTCACTGTATAATCATAAGGGATTTGATTTAGGTCATACCTGAATGGTCTAGCGGTTTTCCCCACTTTCTTCAATTTAAGTCTGAATTTGGCAATAAGGAGTTCATGATCTGAGCCACAGTCAGCTCCTGGTCTTGTTTTTGCTGACTGTATAGAGCTTCTCCATCTTTGGCTGCAAAGAATATAATCAATCTGATTTCGGTGTTGACCATCTGGTGATCTCCATGTGTAGAGTCTTCTCTTGTGCTGTTGGAAGAGGGTGTTTGCTATGACCAGTGCGTTCTCTTGGCAAAACTCTATTAGCCTTTGCCCTGCTTCATTCCGTATTCCAAGGCCAAATTTGCCTGTTACTCATACACAATTTGTATTTTCAATCATACCTCAATGAAGCTGGAGGGAAAGATGCTGTAGATATCACAGAAACTTCATCAAAGAACATTTACAGAGGGACTTCCCTGTGGTCCAGTGGCTAAGACTCCGCACAGGGAGCCCAGGTTAGATCCATGGTCGGGAAACTAGATCTTACATACTGCAACTAAGAGTTTGCATGCCTAACTAAAGATCCCACATACCACAACAAAGATCGAAGATCCTGCGTGCCACAACTAGACCCAGAGCAGCCAATAAATAAATAAATAATTTTTTTAAAAAAAGAAGATACACAGATGGCAAATAAGCATGTGATAAAGAGTCTCCATATCACAAGGCATCTGGGAAACGGAAATTAAACAGACCTGTTACAACAGCCAAAACCCAGAACACTCATAACACCAATGCTGGTGAGGGTATTGAACAGAAATTCTCAGTCACTGCAGGTGGGGTGCAAAATGGTAGAGCCACTTTGGAAGATAGTTTGACACTTTCTTATAAAAGTAAACACACTTCTATCATATGATCCAGCAATCACGCTCCTTGCTATTTACTCCCCCCACAAAAAAAAGTTGAAAACATTTGTGCACACAGAAATCTGCATGCCAATGTTTATGGCAGCTCTATTCACAACTGTCAAAACTTGGAAAGAACCAAGATGTCCTTCAGTAGGTGAAAGAGTATATAAACTTTTGCATGTCCAGACAATTGAATATTATTCAGAAATAAAAAGAAATAGGCTACCATGCCATGAAAAGACATGAAGGAAACTTATGTGCATATAACTGAGAGAAAAAAGGCAATCTGAAAAAGTTACTTACTGTATGATTCCAACCATGTGACTTTGTCAGGGATTTCAGTGGAGGGGGACCATAAAGAAAGCTGAGCACCAAAGAATTGACACTTTTTGAACCGTAGTGTTGGAGAAAACTCTTCAGAGTCCCTTGGACTGCAAGAAGATCAAACCAGTCAATCCTAAGGGAAATCAGTCCTGAATATTTATTAAAAGGACTGATGCTGAAGCTGAAGCTCCTCTGGCCACCTGATGCGAAGAAGTGACTCACTGGAAAAGACCCTGACACTACAAAAGACTGAAGGCAGGAGGAGACGACAGAGGATGAGATGGTTGGATGGTATCACCAACTCAATGGATATAGTTTGAGCAAACTCTGGGAGTTGGTGATGGACAGGGAAGCGTGGCAGGCTGCAGTCCACAGGGTCCTAAAGAATCAGACACAACTGAGCAACTGAACTGAACTCAGGGGAAGAGGAATGAGAATGGGAAGCACAAAGGATCATTAAGGCAGTGAAACTATTCTGTATGATATGGCAACAGTAGGTACATGTCATTAGGCATTTGTCCAAACTCAGAAAATGTACATCACTAAGAATGAACCCTAAAGTAAAGTGCAGAATCTGGGCAATAATGATGTAGATTGATCAATGTAAATTAATCCACTGCAAAAAACTGACCACTCCATGGAGGATACTGATCGGGGAGAGGGTGGTGGTTGTATGTGTGTTGGAACAGGGGTGATACGCGAACTCAGTATTTTCTGCTCAACTTTTAGTGAACCTAATACTGCTCTTTAAAAACCTAGTAATTTTTTTTTTTAAGTAGAGGCAAAATGTTATTGACAATCATCATCTCTGAGTAGTGAAAATGTGGCTGGTTTTTCTTTTCTTTTTTATACTTTTCTGCATTTTCAAAATTAAACACTATTAGAATATATTAAATGTAGTAATTTTCTATTTCAAAAAATTGTGTATGTACTGATATCTGAGGACTTTTACCCCTTCTCTTAATTCCTACTGGCTACTCTAAGTTAATCTTCCATAAACTCATGACTTAACTACTTACTGCAAGAGCACCCAAACAAGGTTCCCCACAGTCAATCTGTGCTCCAGTTCATCCTAGACATGTGCCACATACTGTTCTTCCTTACACACCATTTCATGATGCTACTGCATGATCTTCAAAACCTCTGCTGTATCCACTGCCTTCTCCTTAAACCCTCTCATCTATTCAGGGCTGTCGCACTCTCCCTCCTCACATACACATCCCTGCACTCATCTTCAAATGCTCCAATCCACAGTGATTGTTTATATTGTCATTTTAGATTTAAAAAAAAAAAAAAAGAGCAAAGACCAAGATTTTAGGAAATGACTGTAAACTTACATGCACCATATTTTGGTTTCATGGTCTGTGTGTTCACGGTGCTATCTTCTCAACCAGATTACCAGATTTTAAACCCTGTCATCTCAAGGACCATGTGTTACACTTGCCTTCTATTATCAGCTCCACTTTGATGGGTGAAATGAAATGATAACTGGAACTTGCTTTAAAACACTCTAGCAAAACCACATATGGAGACAGATCAAAAAATGATGGATACAATATTGATCTTTGCTGAATATGGATGTTGATTACATGTGAATTTTTAAAAACACATTTCCCTAGCTTGTGTGATTTAAAATTTTTCCTAATACTAAGTTCTGAAAAAGGAACTATGAAGCATTTAAAAAAATATTATATGCCATTTCTGAAACTTTAAATTATTAAAAAGATTTGGTTTCAATATCACTCTATGTCCTAAATTCCTTTCCAAACTTAAATCAAACCCATTCCTTTTGTACATATATGCTTTTATTTTTAATAGAAACCATTTAGCTTATATAGAAGTTCCTACTGAAGTAATTCATAAAATGTTTTTCATTTATATAAAGTATGCAAAGATTAAATAATCTAAAAATTAATTTGGAAAATGAACCGCCTGACAGTGGCATTATTTTTTCACTGTTCAAAGAAAAAATGAACCTCCTCTCTTTATTTCACATCATTTACATATACTGACCTTAGTCTGGGTCACGTAATGGTAATATTATTGCAGTTAGCATGATTAATTCACTTATTTGTTTATTTAGTTTGTAAATCATTTTAATTAAACAGAAATGTCAAGGGACTTGAGCCCTGGCATTTAGCACTTAAAAAAAAAGTGAAATGAGGTAGAAAGATCATTTTAATCATGGCAAAAATATGGGAGTTTTGGAAAGCATTTTTTCACACTGAAATCACAAACAATTTAAAAAACTCTGACCCTTTCCCCCAACAAGCCCTCGTTAATTGTGATAAATGCAAGTTTATAAAAGTGCCAGAGTCCCTACTGAGAAACTAGAAAAAACTGGGCTCACAGAGTCTCAGTAGAGACCCCCTTCACCAGACATTTCTTCATCTACTGACAGCAGAAGCATAAGCAGAAAAGAACATGCAGTCACTCACATGTGCCTTCAAACAGGCGAGATGCCTACCACCCAACTGATCCTCATAATCTGCCAGGCTTTTCAAACACCTGATAATGTGATCTCCAGCCCAAAAACTCTATACAAGGGCTTATCTCCCCAAACCTCATTTCTTCACGTCCTAAACTTAGATAATGACAGTACGGACCTCATCGAGTTGGGCTTATTACGTAAGATAATGCATGGGGAATGGTCACAGTGCCTGGCATTAAAAAATAAAAACACTCAAAACTGAATATAAAAAAATAGAACTTCAGTAGTTATAAAATTAATTTTTTCTTCTATTTATTGTCATCACTTGAGGTTCTGGGTCTAACTCAAGAAAGACAATATGATTCTGTAGGTGGAATTCTTGACCCCCAAACCCCTGAATCACCTCCTCTTTCCTGGGCCTCCCCACTTCAACCTGCCAAGAAGAGGATGTGGTAAGAGATAATGTCAGGAACCAGCTGTGGTGCCCAATTTAAGAAAAAAACACGTAAAGGGATAAATACAGAATTATATGCAAATGTGTATACTTATTTAGAATGACACGAGAAATCATAAAAATTGTCTATAAAAATCTGGAAAATACCACCAAATGCCACAAAATCCAAACACATGACATTTTCATTAATTAAGTGCCTAACACACACCCAGAAAATATCTTTCTGTTTTTTTTTTTCAACCTGCATACTCTTTGATTGCTTTCTCATACGGCAACAATTTTGTCATTTCATGTTCTCTAGAAAGAACAGAATGTTAATTTAGTCCTTTCTCTAGTATGTTTGATAGAATTTTTTCTTATTTTGATGGTTGGTGTTCATAAAACATGCAACTTCACATACAGATGTACCTTGTTTTCAGCAGCACTGCTAGAGGAGAGTTGCCTCATAAACGTAAAAATTCTGATAAATTCGATTTCACACTGTTAACCAAAAGAATGTGGAGAGCTTTTATAATTTTATATGCTGCATATATTCTTGCAAAAAAATGAGAGATTAGAGAAACATGCCTGAGGTTCTGCAGCTGGCAGATTGCTGAGCTGGGACTCCATTCCTGGCAGCCAGCATTGGTTTCTGTTCACGTGTCTAAGCCACCACCTTCACCAGTGCAACACTATGCCTTCCAACCTAATCCCCGAGCCTCTGACACCTCCATCATCCGTGAAGAGGAGGGAGAGAGGGAGAAAGGCAAACTAGCACCTGCAGACCTTTTGCTGCATTTGGCACCTTCCTCATCTCCTTTACTCCTGAAAGGAAGTTCTGAAAGGTCAGTGTCACTTTCCCGAATTTACAAAAGAGGAAAGTGTCAGTTGAGAAGTTCAAGGTTACAGTGCTGAAACAGAGGCAACTGTGTGGCTCCAAATTTCATGTTCTTTACACTATACATGGGCTTCCCTTGTGGCTCAGCTGGTAAAGAATCCGCCTGCAGTGCGGGAGACCCAGGTTCGACCCCTGGGTTGGGAAGATCCCCTGAAGAAGAAAATGGCTGCCCACTCCAGTACTCTGGCCTGGAGAATTTCATGGACTGTACAGTCCATGGGGTTGCAAAGAGTCGGACACAACTGAGTGACTTTTACTCACACTGTACATATCCAATTCCTTAAAAATGGTAAGAGTGAAAAGGTAGAGTGTCTGGGATAAATGTTTAAACTTGAACATCTAACTTTTTTATTTTTTTCAACCAACTCCTAACCAACTAACCAACTCCTGTTAATTCCTGGCCTTTTGAAGACTGTAGATGGATCAGGAAAGAACTCGGCAACTGCCGCACCACACACACCTGGAAGATGAACCTCATGGAGACCTGCAGGGGCTCCTGGACAAAGCCATGCCTGCCAGTGAGGAAGGAAAAGAAAGCACTGGAAATATACAGCTGCATATTTTGGTATTTAAACATATGTGCATTTTTCCTTAACCCCTGCAATGCTGAGTGCCATACCCAAGAAGCACTTCAAAACCTTCAAAATCATGGGGCCACTTACTAGCCCACAATTCCGTGCACTTGTCCACAGTACATGTATCCTCTGCGTTTTGAAAGTTTGTCCTTTGCCACTTCACTTTTAGGAAAGACCTACATTAGCACCTGTTTCCGCCAATGAAAAGAAATCAGAAGAGAATTTCCACTTTTGCGAAAGAAGGTGAAAAGCCTTCAACATCAGTTTTACAAGTGAGTTGAGCCCATATATCAGGACTTCCCTGATAGCTCAGGTGGTAAAGAATGCGCCTGTAATGCAGGAGACCCCGGTTTGATTCCTGGGTCATGAAGATCTGCTGGAGAAGGGATAGGCTATCCATTCTAGCACTTCTGGGATTCCTTGGTGGCTCAGCTGGTTAAGAATCCAACCTCAATGCAGAAGACCTGGGTTTGATCCCTGGGTTGGGAAGATCCTCTGGAGAAGGGAAAGCCTACCCAGAGAAAAGCTACCCACTCCAGGATTCTGGCCTGGACTGTATAGCCCATGGAGTCACAAAATCGGACTCCACTGAGCAAATTTCATTTTCACTTTTGAGCCCACATAGTAGCGTGCAGCCACAGTGGTGAGAGTGGCGCCACCAAGCGTTTTTCCTGGGAATTACACACAACATCTCAGCTTGGCGCCTCCACAGTTTTGAACTGCGTCAGTGTCTGTGATTTTTTTTGTTGTTGTGGTTCAACTTTATTTATTTATTTTACTTTACAATACTGCACTGGTTTTGCCATACATCAACATGCATCCACCACAGGTGTACATGAGTTCCCAATCCTGAACTCCTCCTCCCACCTCCCTCCCAATACCATCTCTCTGGGTCATCCCAGTGCACCAGCCCTAAGCATCCTGCATCCTGCATCGAACCTAGTCTGATCATTCATTTCATATATGATATTATACATGTTTCAATGCCATTCTCCCAAATCATCCCACCCTCTCCCTCTCCCTCAGAGTCCAAAAGTCTGCTCTATGCATCTGTGTCTCTTTTGCTGTCTCACATACAGGGTTATCGTTACCATCTTTCTAAACTCCATATATATGTGTTAGTATACAGTATCCGTGTTTTTCTTTCTGGCTTACTTCACTCGGTATAATCGGCTCCAGGTTCATCCACCTCATTAGAACTGATTCAAATGTATTCTTTTTAATGGCTGAATAATACTCCATTGTGTATATGTACCACAGCTTTCTTATTCAATCATCTGCTGATGGACATCTAGGTTGCTTCCATGTCCTGGCTATTATAAACAGTGCTGCGATGAACATTGGGGTACACATGTCTCTTTCAACTCTGGTTTCCTCAGTGTGTATGCCCAGCAGTGGGATTGCGGGGTCATATGGCAATTCTATTTCCAGTTTTTTAAGGAATCTCCACACTGTTCTCCATAGTGGCTGTACTAGTTTGCATTCCCACCCACAGTGTAAGAGGGTTCCCTTTTCACCACACCCTCTCCAGCATTTATTGCTTGTAGACTTTTGGATGGTAGCCATTCTGACTGGTGTGAAATGGTACCTCACTGTGGTCTTGATTTGTATTTCTCTGATAATGAGTGATTTTGAGCATCTTTTCATGTGTTTCTTAGCCATCTGTATGCCTCCTTTGGAGAAATGTCTATTTAGTTCTTTGGCCCATTTTTTGATTGGGTCATTTATTTTTCTGGAATTGAGCTGCATAAGTTGCTTGTATATTTTTGAGATTAGTTGCTTGTCAGTTGCTTCATTTGCTATTATTTTCTCCCATTCCGAAGGCTGTCTTTTCACCTTGCTTATAGTTTCCTTTGTTGTGCAGAAGCTTTTAATTTTAATTAGGTCCCATTTATTTTTGCTTTTATTTCCAGTATTCTGGGACGTGGATCGTAGAGCATCCTGCTGTGATTTATGTCGGAGAATGTTTTGCCTATGTTCTCTAGGAGTTCTAGGGTTTCTGGTCTTACATTAAGATCTTTAATCCATTTTGAGTTTATTTTTGTGTATGGTGTTAGAAAGTGATCTAGTTTCATACTTTTACAAGTGGTTGACCTGTTTTCTCAGCACCACTTGTTAAAGAGATTGTCTTACTGTATATTCTTCCTTCCTTTGTCGAAGATAAGGTGTCCATAGGTGTGTGGATTTATCTCTGGGCTTTCTATTTTGTTCCATTGATCTATATTTCTGTCTTTGTGCCAGCACCATACTGTCTTGAAGACTGTGGCTTTGCAGTAGAGCCTGAAGTCAGGCAAGTTGATACCTCCAGTTCCATTCTTCTTTCTCAAGATTGTTTTGGCTATTTGAGGATTTTTGTATTTCCATACAAATTGTGAAATTATTTGTTCTAGCTCTGTGAAAAATACCCTTGGTAGCTTGATAGGGATTGCATTGAATCTATAGATTGCTTTGGGTAGTATACTCATTTTCACTATATTGATTCTTCCAATCCATGAACATGGTATATTTCTCCATCAAGTGTCCTCTTTGATTTCTTTCATCAGTGTTTTATAGATTTCCATATATAGATCTTTAGTTTCTTTAGGTAGATATAGTCCTAAATATTTATTCTTTTCATTGCAATGGTGAATGGAATTCTTTCCTTAATTTCTTTTTCTACTTTCTCATTATTAGTGTATAGGAATGCAAGGGATTTCTGTGTGTTGATTTTATATCCTGCAACTTTATTATATTCACTGATTAGCTCTAGTAATTTTCTGATGGAGTCTTTAGGGTTTTCTATGTAGAGAATACTGTCATCTGCAAACAGTGAGAGTTTTACTTCTTTTCCAATTTGGATTCCTTTTATTTCTTTTTCTTCTCTGATTGCTGTGGTCACAACTTCCAGAACTATGTTGAATAGTAGCAGTGAAAGTGGGCACCCTTCTCTTGTTCCTGACTTTAGGGGAAATGCTTTCAATTTTTCACCATTGAGGATAATGTTTGCTGTGGGTTTGTCATATATAGCTTTTATTATGTTGAGGTATGTTCCTTCTATTTCTGCTTTCTGGAGAGTTTTTATCATAAATGGATGCTGAATTTTGTCAAAGGCCTTCTCTGCATCTATTGAGATAATCATATGGCTTTTATTTTTCAATTTATTAATGTGGTGAATTACACTGATTGATTTGCAGATAGTGAAGAATCCTTGCATCCCTGGGATAAAGCCCACTTGGTCATGGTGTATGATCTTTTTAATGTGTTGTTGGATTCTGATTGCTAGAATTTTGTTAAGGATTTTTGCATCTATGTTCATCAGTGATATTGGCCTGTAGTTTTCTTTTTGTGTGGCATCTTGGTCAGGTTTTGGTATTAGGGTGATGGTGGCCTCATAGAATGAGTTTGGAACTTTACCTTCCTCTGCAACCTTCTGGAAGAGTTTGAGTAGGATAGGTGTTAGCTCTTCTCGAAATTTTTGGTAGAATTCAGCTGTGAAGCCGTCTGGACCTGGGCTTTTCTTTGCTGGAAGATTTCTGATTACAGTTTCAATTTCCGTGCTTGTGATGGGTCTGTTAAGATTTTCTATTTCTTCCTGGGTCAGTTTTGGAAAGTTGTGCTTTTGTAAGAATTTGTCCATTTCTTTCTCATTGTCCAATTTATTGGCATATAATTGCTGATAGTAGTCTCTTATGATCCTTTGTATTTCTGTGTTGTCTGCTGTGATCTCTCCATTTTCATTTCTAATTTTATTGATTTGATTTTTCTCTGTTTCTTGATGAGTCTGGCTAATGGTTGGTCAATTTTATTTATCCTTTCAAAGAACCAGCTTTTGGCTTTGTTGATTTTTGCTATGGTCTCTTTTGTTTCTTTTGCATTTATTTCTGCCCTAATTTTTAAGATTTCTTTCCTTCTGCTAACCCTGGGGTTCTTCATGTCTTCCTTTTCTAGTTGCTTCAGGTGTAGAGTTAGGTTATTTATTTGACTTTTTTCCCTGTTTCTTGAGGTATGCCTGTATTGCTATGAACTTTCCCCTTAGCACTGCTTTTATTGTGTCCCACAGGTTTTGGGTTGTTGTGTTTTCATTTTCATTCATTTCTATGCAGATTTTGATTTGTTTGGTTTCTTCTGTGATTTGTTGGTTATTCAGAAGTGTGTTGTTCAGCCTCCATATGTTGGAATTCTTAATAGTTTTTCTCCTGTAATTGAGATCTAATCTTACTGCTTTATGGCCAGAAAAGATGCTTGGAATGATTTCATTTTTTTTGAATTTATGAAGGCTAGATTTATGGCCCAGGATGTGATCTATCCTGGAGAAGTTTCCGTGAGCACTTGAGAAAAAGGTGAAATTCATTGTTTTGGGGTGAAATGTCCTATAGATATCAATTAGGTCTAACTGGTCTATTGATTCATTTAAAGCTTGTGTTTCTTGGTTAATTTTCTGTTTAGTTGATCTATCCATAAGTGTGAGTGGGGTATTAAGGTCTCCCACTATTATTGTGTTATTGTTAATTTCCCCTTTCATACTTGTTAGCATTTGTCTTACACATTGCAGTGCTCCTATGTTGGGTGCATATATATTTATAATTGTTATTCCTTCTTCTTGGATTGATCCTTTGATCACTGTGTAGTGTCCTTCTTTGTCTCTTTTCACAGCCTTCATTTTAAAGTCTATTTTATCTGATATGAGTGTTGCTACTCCTGCTTTCTTTTTGTATCCATTCAGCCAGTCTTTGTCTTTTGGTTGGGGCATTCAACCCATTTACGTTTAAAGTAATTATTGATAAGTATGTTCCCATTGCCACTTACTGTTTTGGGTTCGGGTTTATACACCTTTTTTGTGTATCCTGTCTAGAGAGTATCCTTTAGCATTTGTTGGAGAGCTGGTTTGGTGGTGCTGAATTCTCTCAGCTTTTGCTTGTCTGTAAAGCTTTTGATTTCTCCTTCATATTTGAGTGAGATCCTTGCTGGGTACAGTAATCTGGGCTGTAGGTTATTTTCTTCATCACTTTAAGTGTCTTGCCATTCCCTCCTGGCCTGAAGAGTTTCTATTGAAAGATCAGCTGTTATCCTTATGGGAATCCCCTTGTGTGTTGTTTTTTTTCCCTTGCTGCTTGTAATATTTGTTCTTTGTGTTTGACCTTTGTTAATTTGATTAATATGTGTCTTGGGGTGTTTTGCCTTGGGTTTATTCTGTTTGGGACTCTCTGGGTTTCTTGGACTTGGGTGATTATTTCCCTTCTCATTTTAGGAAAGTTTTCAACTATTATCTCCCCAAGTATTTTCTCATGGTCTGTCTTTTTGTCTTCTTCTTCTGGGACTTCTATGATTCGACTGTTCGGGTGTTTAACACTGTCCTGGAGGTCTTGAAGATTGTCCTCATTTATTTTAATTCATTCTTTTTTCCTCTCTGATTCATTTATTTCTACCATTCTATCTTCTATTTCATTAACCCTATCTTCTGCCTCCATTATTCTACTATTTGTTGCCTCCAGAGTGTTTCTGACCTCATTTATTGTATTATTCATTATACATTGACTCTTTTTTATTTCTTCTAGGTCCTTGTTAAACCTTTCTTGCATCTTCTCAATCCTTGTCTCCATGCTATTTATCTGTGATTCCATTTTGATTTCAAGATTTTGGATCATTTTCACTATCATTATTTGGAATTCTTTCTCAGGTAGATTCCCCTCTCTTCCTCTTTTGTTTGGTTTGGTGGGCATTTCTCCTGTTTCTTTACCTGCTGGGTATTCCTTTGTCTCTTCATCTTGGTTATATTGCTGCATCTGGGGTGGCCTTTCTGTATTCCGGGAATTTGTGGAGTTCTCTTTATTATGGAGTTTCCTCGCCATGGGTGGGGTTGTATCAGTGGCTTGTCAACATTTCTTGGTTAGGGAAGCTTGTGTCAGAGTTCTGGTGGGTGGAACTGGATTTCTTCTCTCTGGATTGCAATGATGTGTCCAGTAATGAGTTATGAGATGTCAATGGTTTTGGAGTAACTTTGAGCTGCCTGTATATTGAAGCTCAGGGCTGTGTTCCTGTGTTGCTGGAGAATTTGCATAGTATGTCTTGCTCTGGAGCTTGTTGGCCCTTGGGTGGTGCTTGGTTTCAGTGTAGGTATGGAGGCATTTGATGAGCTCCTATCGATTAATGTTCCCTAGAGTCAGGAGTTCTCTGATGTTCTCAGGATTTGGACTTAAGCCTCCTGCTTCTGGTTTTCAGTTTTATTTTTACAGTAGCCTCAAGACTTCTCCTTCTATACCACACCATTGATAAAACATCTAGGTTAAAGATGAAAATTTTCTCCATATTGAGGAACACCCAGAGAGGTTTACAGAGTTACATGGAGAAGAGAAGAGGAAGGAGGGAGTTAAAGGTTACCCAAATTAGATGAGGTGGAATCAACAGAGGAGAGAGCAAGCTAGCCAGTAATCACTTCCTTATGTGCGCTCCACAGTATGGACCACTCAGAGATGTTCACGGAGTTATACAGAGGAGAGGAGAAGGAGGAAGTAGACAGAGATGGCCAGGAGGATAAAAGGGGGGAATGAAAAGGAGAGAGACAGATCCAGCCAGTAATCAGTTCCCTAAGTGTTCTCCACCGTCTGGAACACACAGAGATTCACAGAGTTGGGTAGAGAAGAGAAGGGGGAGGGAGGAGACAGAGGCGACCTGGTGGAGAAAAAGGAGAGTCCAAAGGAGGAGAGAGCAGTCAAGCCAGTAATCTCGCTCTCAAGTAAAAATGGGCACTGAAGATTAGGTTTTTGAAGGTACAATACTGATAACAAATACCAAAAAGCAAAGATTAAAAATCTAGAGTAGAGGTTTGATTTTCAAAAATACAATATTAAAGAAAAAAAGGAGAAAAAAAACCACAAAGTCACAAGAATTATTAACATATATATACATGAAGTTTGCTTTAAAAATAGTCTTTTTTTGGAAAAGTAATAGGTTATAAAAATGAAAATTAAAGGAGAAATAGAGGACTTAAAAATTAAAAACTGTTTAAAAAAAGAAGAAAAGACAAAAAAGAATAATCATAAAAATAGTAAAGGTATATCTTGGACTTTCTCTGGTGTTGTTGTGGGCAGTGTGGGGTCAGTTCATTTTCGGATAGTTCCTTGGTTTGGCTTCTATTTCTCAAGATCTATAGGCCCCTTCCTATGTAGTCGGTACTAACGACAGGGTTTTAACCTATTGCGCCTGTCACTTCCAAGGCGGTTCCCTTTGTTTTAGCTTCTTGTGTTTGCTGGTCTCTTCAGTGTCTGATTTCCGCCCTGACACAAGGGTGGTGGTAGTCGTGGACACTTTGTTTTAGGCTCACTTGTTCAGTCATGCTGTGGGTAGGGAGGGATGCTGCAAACAAGTAACACTGGTGTGTGCTCGCAGTGTCTCAGCCACGCTGGGCCTGCCCCCACTCACGGCGCACACAGCTCAGGCTCTAGGTTGCTCCGCCGGGAACTGTCTGTCTGAGGCCAGCCCTGGGCTGCATGTACCTCCCAGGTCTAAGCCGCTCAGGCTCAGGCACTCAAGTATTCCTCAGAGGTGCAGACCCGGTTGGGCCTGCGTTTTGTGCCCTTCCCAGGTCTGAGTAGCTCAGGTGTTTGGTGAGCACGGTCGCTGCAACTTATCGCCTCTCCCGTCCCTGCTGCTCAGTTTTCTGGGGGTACAACTGGCGCACCTTCTCAGGCAGATAATGACTGTCCAGAACCCCAAGAAGTCTTAGTTAGCAAAGAGGCCTGTTTGCAGTTTGGTAGTTAATGTCTCTCTGGGGCTGCTATTGCCCCCTTCTGGCCCTTCCAGCTCTGGCTGCCTGTCACCGAATGGGGATGGTCTGCAGCCAGCTAATTCTGTTCCGTCCTTTGTTCTATGCACAGTCCTGGTGGTGTCTTATGTCAGAGCTTTTCGCACAGTAGCTATCGTACAGTCTGGTTTGCTAGCCAAGTTAGCTCGCTCTGGTTACACTCGGGGCATTCGGGCCCAATCTTTATAAAGCAATTCAGCCCACGCCTCCCTGCCCAGCCCCTGCTTGCTAGTGGCGGATGCAGGCGTCTGCGCTGCTTCTCCACTGGGGGAGTTACCATTGGGCTCATAATCTGTGGGGTTTAATTATTTATTTTTCCTCCCTGTTATGTTGCCCTCTCCTTCCAAGGCTCGCCACAGTGAGAGTGTTTCCTGGTGTTTGCAAACTTCTCTCTTTTTAAGACTCCCTTCCTGGGATGGAGCTCCCTCCCTACCTCTTTTGTCTCTTTTTTGTCTTTTATATTTTTTCCTACCTGTTTTCAAAGACAATGAGCTGCTTTTCTGGGTGCCTGATATCCTCTGCCGGCATTCAGAAGTTGTTTTGTGGAATTTACTCAGCATTGAAATGTTATTTTGATGAATTTGTTGGGGAGAAAGTGGTCTCCCTGTCCTATTCCTCCGCCATCTTGAGTATCTGTGATTTATCTCAATTTATTTTGTGCACCCATTAGCAAGACGCGTCCCAAGGTGGTTGCTTCCTCACCTTACACCAATCAGGCTTATGAAAGATATCCTAGGAACACTCTACTTTCGCATAGCCGGAGAACCTGCACTAATAAAATCAAGCATTTCCTTGTGATTATTTTCTTGTTTTTGTGGGGGATTTTGGTATTTGGTGCAATTTTTAGACTTGGATGAAAACAGCCTTCTTGTTTTATATTTTTATTTTTTATTGTGATAAAATCTATATAAAAGTTTCCATTTAAATAATTTTGAAGTATACACTTCAGTGGCATTAAGTACCTTCACTCTGTTGCACAAACTTCATTAGTATCCATCTCCAGAACCTGTCTGTCTTTCCAAACTGAAGCTCTAATCAGTAAACAATAACTCCTCACCCCTCTTCCCTCAGCCCCTGGCAGCCACCACTCTACTCTCTGTGAACTGTATGTAGAATCATACATTTGTCCTTTTGGATCTTAGTTCACAGAGCATGCTTTCAAGGTTCATCTCTATTACAGCATGCGTCAAAACAGAGTAACATTCCAGTCTATGTGTGTGCCATGTTTTGTTTATCCATTCATCTTGCAATGGACATCTGGCTTTTTTTAATGCTGCTGTGAATGTTGGTGTACAGATACCTGTTCTGTAATTTTAAATATGAGGAAGTCAGCACTGTAATCACTGCGAGTTTGAAAATTGACACAGGTGACCCCAAGGGCTACATCTCTAGTAGCTGAGCCTGAGGGAAGAGCAGGGAGGGGTTACCTCTGAGGTCCTGCCACAGTCACTGCTTGCCGGAGGTAGCATCTCAGGTAACAGACTTTGAACAGCATTGCTCAGGTTATCCTACCACTCTGGTCCTGATCCAGGCTGAGGGAGGAGAGTTGTAGTGTTTCTTACAAGATTACATCTTACGTCACGTGCATTCATCCTTGGGTCCCAGCAGGTTACCTTCTAATGCAGGGAGAGTCAGACTCAGCTTCCCTGGAGTCCTCAACTCACTGATGAAAGAATGAAAGGGAGGGAGGGACAGAAGAATGTATATTTGTTCCACGAGCCCATGAGTGTAAGTGGGAAGTTATTTCAGGACAACATCATTAAGTCAGATCTGAGGTCATCTAGATTTGGGACCAATTGGATATTTTAAAAACAGCTAGACCTACAAGTATAAGTGTTCTTTATAATTAAGGTAAGTATACACTTTTTTGTGTGTTACTGATAAATTACTCTTAAGGATTTCAGGACAGTTCAGTTCAGTTCAGTCGCTCAGTCGTGTCCGACTCTTTGCGACCCCATGAATCGCAGCACACCAGGCCTCCCTGTCCATCACCAACTCCTGGAGTTCACTCAGACTCGTGTCCATCGAGTCAGTGATGCCATCCAGCCATCTCATCCTCTGTCGTCCCCTTCTCCTCCTGCCCCCAATCCCTCCCAGCATCAAAGTCTTTTCCAATGAGTCAACTCTTCGCATGAGGTGGCAGTTAATCAACAATAATTTAAAATGTACAAATATAATTATATGCAGATATGTTTATTAGTTTTAAAGATAGGCCTGATGCATGAATGAACTGCTGACTCCATATTTATTTCATATTTTAAGGTTCATTAATTATTTATCATTTCTTAGCCATCTACTAATGATCAATTTGGTATTACTGACCATCTACTTAGGAAGCTGTAAGAAATATTTATGTCTTTTTCATTTTTATTGAACATTCTAAAACTATTTGGTTCTCACTGCCATAGGAAACTGAACAAAGCATATTTTTTTTCATTGAATCTAAAGAGGCATAAGCTGTTAAGCAAAAGTCACTCAGTGGTGTCTGACTCCTTGCGACTGCATGGACTACACAGTCCATGGAATTCTCCAGGCCAGAATACTGGAATGATAGCCTTTCCCTTCTTTAAGGTATCTTCCAAAACCAGGCATCAAACACAGGCCTCCTGCATTGCAGGTGGATTCTTTACCAGCTGAGCCACAAGGGAAGTCTAAGAATACTGGAGTGGCTAGCCTATCCCTTCTCCAGGGGATCATCCTGACCCAGAAATCAAATCAGGGTCTCCTGCATTGCAGGCAGATTCTTTACCAACTGAGCTATCAGGGAAGCCCATAAGCCATAAAAATGAGAAAATACTTTGCAGTGAAGCTTATCTTACCCTACCGACTTCTTTTTCTTTCTCAACAACAGTTTTGCTATTTCATCTGAACAGTAATTTTTCATTTAAGTGTTTTTTCCTGCAAATCTAGCTGATACTGGGATTATCATATACTTAAAACAAGCACCTCAAATAAAGATCACAGCAGATGCCTGCTCTGCTTGTCATACTCTTCAGGGTGAAGCTCTTCTGTAATCAGTTATAAACTAAAAGTACAAAAACGGCCCTTTCACTGGTCGAGTCCTCTTGCTATATAACGAACTCAAAATTGCATTTTATAACATGAGAGAGAGAGAGAGAGGAGACAGAGGGAGAAAAGGAGGCTAGATTAGAACTGTTCCCATCTTCCTCACTAGAGCTCGCTTGTGACAAGTCAGCAATGCCAAGGAGCTTGCTTCTTAATCCCTGAGAAAATCAGCAGGGTTTAATTGAGCCAACTCCCTGTCCAGGGTGCTACTTTTACGAGGCTCAGGATAATATAAACGTGGACTCCCCTGTGGAACTCTAAACTGCTCAGAGGAGGAAAGTGAAGAGGAAGCTGGATAATGGGAGTATCCGCATCCTGTAGTGTCTTAAGGGCCAGCTCCAGTCTGTCCTGGTGTCAGGATGCAAGGTGGCCAGGGTCTGGGCAACCTGAGGTCACTTCATCCACCAGTACTGTCAGCACCACCAGGAAAAGAGGTGAAAACAGGTGCCACAGACACTCCAGGACAAAATCAATGTGCTGTAGCATCTCCTCTTTCAGGCTTTCTTTAGAAACAGATCCCTGGATCAAGGAATAACTTCAACTTTCAAGCCTTATTTTTTAAGAAAGAGAAAGACAAATGTCATATATTAACACATATATACAGAATCTAGAAAGATGGTACCAACAATCCGATGTGCAGGGCTGCAAAGGAGACACAGATGTAAAGAACAGACTTTTGGACTCAATGGGTGAAGGAGAGAGCAGGATGACTTAAGAGAATAGCAATGAAACATATACATTGTTACATGTAAAATAGACAGCCAGTGGGAGTTTGATGTATGATGCCACCCAAAGCTGGTACTCTGTGATGACCTGGAGGGATGGGGTGGGGAGAGAAGTTGGGGGAAGGAGCTTGGAGGGTGGGTAGAGGCATGTGTATGCCTATAGTTGATTCATGTTGATGTATGGCAAAAACCATCACAATATTGTAAAGGAATTATCCTCCAATTAAAATTTTAAAAAACTTTATGAGACTTAAATATATTCTGTGAGGCTATTGCTGGCATAGACAGTGATCCTTCTGACAGATCTGAGCAAAGTCAATTGAAAACCCTCTGGAAAGGATTCACCATTTGAGATGCCATGAAGGACATCCATGGTTCATAGAAAGAAGTCAAAATATCAACATTTTTAGCCACAGTGCTATTGCACACTTAACAGGTTACAGAGTAAAGAGTCTGCCTGCAGTGTGGAAGACCCAGGTTCAATCCTTGGGTCGGGAAGATCTCCTGGAGAAGGAAATGGCAATCCACTCCAGTATCCTTTCCTGGAAAATTCCATGGACGGAGGACTGAACAACTTCACTTGATAATGTAAATGTAACTTTCACATGCACTGGGAAACTAAAAAGTTCATGGGATTCACCTGATCATGTTATCTGCTTAACTGGTGGTCTGGGACCAAACCCACAATACCTCCAAGGTATGCCTGTGTAAGATTACTTTGCATTTCACCCTATCTCAATGATTGAAGATAAGGTTTTCACGCTCAAGTGGTTCTGAAATCAAGATTATCTCATGATTGATTTATGTTGGCCACAGCAGCTATGGCCTGCCTACTCATTACCTGAGCATACGTGAACTTTACCTATTCCCTTTTTCATGTATGCACAAGACCAATATATGATTTAAAAATCTATGTCTGTATAAGTAAATAGAAAGGAGCTCTTTCAGTAAGTATAAGATTTAAAAGGCATTGTGTCAAGAGCCTCTTCATGAAGGTGAAAGAAGAGAGTAAAAAGCCTGGCTTAAAATCCAACATTCAAAAAACTAAGATCTTGGCATTTGGTCGCATCACTTCATGGCGAATAGAGGGGGGAAAATGTGGAAACAGATTTTATTTTCTTGGGCTCCAAAATCACTGCAGATGGTGACTGTAGCCATGAAATTAAAAGACACTTGCTCCTTGGCAGGGAAACTATGACAAACCTAGACAGCACATTAAAAAGCAGAGATATCACTATGTCAACAAAGGTACATCTAGTTAAAGCTACGGTTTTTCCAGTAGTCATGTACGGATATGAGAGCTGGACCATAAAGAAGGTTGAATGCCAAAGAAGTGATGCTTTCGATTGTGGTGCTGGAGAAGACTCTTAAGATTCCCCTGGACTGCAAGGAGATCAAACCAGCCAATCCTAAAGGAAATCTATTCTGAATATTCATTGGAAGGACTGATGCTAAAGCTGAAGCTCCATACTTTGATCACTTAATGTGAAGAGTCGACTTATTAGAAAAAATCCTGATGCTGGAAAAGATTGAGGGCAGGAGGAGAATGGGGCAACAGAGAATGAGATTTTTGGATGGCATCACCGAATCAATGGACATGAGTTTGAGCAAACTCCGGGAGATAATGAAGGACACAGAAGCCCGGTGTGCTGCAGTCCATGGGGTCGCAAAGAGTCAGAGACACAAACGAGCAACTGAACAACAACAAATTGTGTCATGGTTTAACAGTCAGCAATTTTTTTCTTTCTGGAATACCCAGTAGTAGTACATCTTTAAAATATGACAAAATTATAGTAAGAGTAAAGCTTAAATTTACTTTTTCATTATTACATTTCAAGAAGTCTAGAAGTTCTAATCTCTTCTTCCTAAACCCAGAAGGTCCTTTTGTGCATTTCCAGGATGCACACAACCCTGTAACAGCCACTTAGGAAATGACCTGACAGGTGACTTCCCCTTGCTTGACAGTAACAATACAAATAGTTATACGTAATAAAGAAGGCAAGGTATTTGATGTTAGAGACAGTTTCTTGCTGAATGCAAGCTTTTATCAGAAATACCCTCCCTGACACCGCAGCTGAACGACTCTGTAAGCCTCTCAGAAACATCACTTGAGACCTTGATTAGCCCATTGGCTGAGTGAAAACAGGCTGCTTCTTTCTAAAGCTTTCAAAAACAATAAACACATTCTTCTTCAGCTCCTTGACTTACACAAAAATCTCATTATCTCCAGTTGAAATAAAAGGAATATTAATGGAAAAGAAAATCATTTCTTCCTGAGTTACTCTTCAAACAAATTATACTTTTATTCTACTAAAATTGACAAAACCCTTCATTCCTTCATGCTTCTCAATGTGTGACCTCCCAGCGCCACTCCAGCCCTGCTGAAGGGGACTCTGCCTCTGCTCTCGACTCCGCCTCTCCATGGGAACTCCACATGCCACACTTGGTCGGGTCTCAGAAGCACTGCTCTGCCTCTCATCTGTTCCAAGACTGAATAAGGAGCTCATTTATCTTCCTGAAAGAGATCATCGCATGTATTTATCCTGGGACTGGCACTATGCAGTCTTCTTCCTAGGGAACTGAGTTTATTCTTGGTAAGACTAGTCCTGACAAAGCCAGTGAAGGCTCTCAGCAGTTACATGCTGACCCCCAAAGTCCCATCTGCTGCTCTCTCCTCTGAGAAGAAATTCTCCAGCCCCAGTCAGAAAAAGTATGGCAAGGCAGAGGGAGGACAGCTATGGTTTCAGAGACTGGTGAAATGCCTTCGCTTCCTTTTAAGTTACAAACTCAATGGTATCTCTATTCTGTTCTGTGGATCAGGACTCTTCTTGATCTGGAAGAAGAATGCATCAAGCTACAGTCTCATAGAAAAACAGTGCAGCATGAGCAGTGTTTTCTTCTCTTCCTGTCCTGCTCTCTCCCGCTGTGTATCACTCTAGCCAGGGTTCATCAGCAGAATGAGAAGGATTTATCCAGACAAGAGGTATCCTTGTGACTTCCAAAAGTCTGGCATATCTGGACAGAACCCTCAATTCCACAACCAAGACAGTATAGGCAAAATAATCAGATCTTTCGAGAAGGGGTTTCTTCTGATTTAAAAAAAAAAAAAAAACCTCACAATGTTTAATAACAGCAACACCAATATTGCTAACAATAATACAGTCAAGAAGTATGACCTCGACAGAAGACAGTTCCTCCCTAAATGCAGACCTATCAGAACTACCCACCATGTGGCTATGAATGCCCGTGTGTATTCCTCTCTGAAATATCATTTTTGAGATTGTGGCTAACTTTCTTGATATAAAATTTCCATACCATAAAATTCACCCATTTTCAGTAGTCTGGTGAGTTTCTGTAAATTTGTATAGTTATAGAATGCTTTTACCACTCTTAAGAGGTTCCCTTGTGCCCATTTTTGGTCAATGCCTGCATATATAACCAGCCTCAAGCAAAAATGGTTCTGCTTCATATCTCCATCAGTTCAGTTCAGTTCAGTCACTCAGTCGTGTCCGACTCTTTGCGACCCCATGAATCACAGCATGCCAGGCCTCCCTGTCCATCACCATCTCCTGGAGCTCACTCAGACTCACGTCCATTGAGTCAGTGATGCCATCCAGCCATCTCATCCTTTGTCGTCCCCTTCTCCTCCTGCCCACAGTCCCTCCCAGCATCAGGGTCTTTTCCAATGAGTCAACTCTTTGCATGAGGTGGCCAAAGTACTGGAGTTTCAGCTTTAGCATCATTCCTTCCAAAGAACACCCAGAGCTGATCTCCTTCAGAATGCACTGGTTGGATCTCCTTGCAGTCCAAGGGACTCGCAAGAGTCTTCTCCAACACCACAGTTCAAAACCATCAATTCTTCGGGGCTCAGCTTTCTTCACAGTCCAACTCTCACATCCAAACATGACCACTGGAAAAACCATAGCCTTGACTAGACAGACCTTTGTTGACAAAGTAATGTCTCTGCTTTTTAACATGCTGTCTAGGTTGGTCATAACTTTTCTTTCAAGGAGCAAGCATCTTTTAATTTCATGGCTGCAATCACCATCTGCAGAGATTTTGGAGCTCAAAAATATAAAGTCTGACACTGTTTCCACTGTTTCGCCATCTATTTCCCATGAAGTGACAGGACCGAAAGCCATGATCTTCGTTTTCTGAATGTTGAGCTTTAAGCCAACTTTTTCACTCTCCTCTTTTACTTTCATCAAGAGGCTTTTAAGTTCTTCTTCACTTTCTGCCATAAGGGTGGTGTCATCCACATATCTGAGGTTATTGATATTTCTCCCGGCAATCTTGATTCCACCTTGTGCTTCATCCAGCCCAGCGTTTCTCATGATGTACTCTGCATAGAAGTTAAATAAGCAGGGTGACAATATACAGCCTTGACATACTCCTTTTCCTATTTGGAACCAGGAGTTTGCCTTTTCTGGAAATTTCAAGTAAATGAAGTTAGACAATACGCAGTCCTAAATGTCTGACTATTTTCACTCAGGATTGTGTTTTTGAAATCCATCCTTGTTTTGCATTTTGTCAGTAGTTTGTTTCTTTTGATTGCCTATATAAATATACCATATCTGGCTTATCCACTCAACAACAAAGGGAACATTTGGATAGTTTTTAGCTTTTAATAATAATGTGTAAGTCTTTGTGTGGATAATGACTTCTTTCTCTTGAGTAGATTGCTAGGAGTGGAATAACTGAACTGGGTCGTAAGTCTATGTTTAAGATTTTAAAGGCTGTCAAATGCTTCCAAGTAGCTACAAAATTTGGGAAGACATCAGCCATTATTTACTCAAGTATGTGTTCTACTCATTTCTTTCTCTCCCTTCTCTTTTCTTTTTGGAATTCCCATTATGCACACATCGGTTCTTTCTTGGCACCTTACAGGTCTCTGAGGGGTTGTTCATTTTTCTTTATTCCTTTTTTCTTTTCTTTATTCCGACTGGATAAATTTGATTGATCTAGCTTCAAGCTTTCTTTTTCTGCCATCTAACATCACTGTTAAACACCTTTACTGAATTTTTCATTTTACTGTATTTGACAACTCCACAATTTCCATTTTTTTAATATAACTTGTCTTTTTATTTAAACCATTTATTAGATGCCCTTATATGCTTAAGTATCCTTGTCGGCTTTTCTTTAATTACTAAAGCATGCTTTCCATTAGTTCTTGGAATTTATTTTTAACAGCTCCTTTAAAGTAGCTGTTTTCCAAGTCCAACATCTGGGATTCCTCAGAGACAGTTTCTAGTGACTCATTTTTCCCCCTATGTTATGGGTCACATGTTCTGATTGATTTGTGTGTCTCATATAATGCCGTTGTATGCAAGGCACCATGTTTGACCAGAGACACGTAAAATGCTAGGGACCTTGCTGTGTCTCCTAAGCTCATGCCACCCGATGCCTGTGCACAACTGTAAGGACTTCCAGGGATATGTGGGAGCTTACTGTTGTCCACTGTGGCCCTGTCATTCCCAAACTGCCCTGATACATTTCTGGCCAGTCTGCCTCTCCACCGCTTCCTCCACTTATGGTTACAACTTCAGAAGAGCTGTTATACCGTTCTTCCTTCTTCACCTGCTACTGTTTCCAACAATTGCCAGGGACATTCATTATTTCTGTGCCACACTCCAACTTCAGTCAGTCCTCTCTGACAGCAGGGCTTCTGGTTTTCACACCTTATCCTGCCCTGGCATAACTACTATGCCAACGGAGCTGAGAGTTGGGGAGATGGGGTGGGATGAGAGCACCCCCAAGGCTAAAATGTCACAAGCCCAGGTTGTTCTTATCCAAAGTTCACTTATTTATCCTTAATAAATGCTTGTCAAATTGTTATATGCCCTTAGTTAATTTCCATAGTTCCAAAAAAAATTTTTTTTTAATTCTGTCCACTTTCACCACTGAGTTTCGGGCGTAAGAGCTGCCAAGCTCCTTACTCTGTCATTTTTCAGTCTGAACATCTGTGTTCATTTATGTTCAATCTTTTTTTCTTCTCTCTCCTTTTTGGGGTGGATAATTTCTATTGATCTTTCTTAAAGTTCACAATTTCCTCTAACATCTAAAATATGCCAGTAATCCTGTCTAGTAATATTTAATTTCAGTATTTTCACTTTTAAGTACAGAAATACCATTTAGTTCTTTTTTATAATTTCAAATTTTCACTTGAGATTCCTCACTGGTGCATGACTGACACTGTATTTTCCTTTAATTTTTTTGAATATAGTTTCCTTAAATCTCTGCACATACTCATGAACATCGCTTTAAGTCTCTGACTGCTAAATCCAATAGCTTGGGCGTATAGAGTCAGTTTTTATTGCTTTTTCCCTCTAGGTATGACTCATACATTCATTTCTTTATTTTTCATATTTTTTAATACTATTATTGGATAATAGTAGTTATTATTATTAATATCAGGAAGATCCCCTGGAATAGGGAATGTCAACCCACTCTAGTATTCTTGCTTGGAGAACTCCATGGACAGAGAAACCTGGTGGGCTATAGTCCATGGTGGTCGCAAAGAGTTGGACATGACTGAACAGTACAATTATTATTTACTTGCCTGGACTTAAACTGCAAAAAAAAAAAAAAAAAACTCTCTCTCAAGTAGTATGTTCTTTTTATTCTTATTTTTCTTTTTTATCCCAGTTTCTTGGGGGTTTCTCCTGTATCTGGACAATTTAGTGGTCAGCTAAGGATAGAGGTAAGATTTGTGCTCAAGCATCTCAAGCTGCTAATACTTCCACCCTCTACCAATCAATTTGTGTCTGAGATGACTATAGGAAAAACATCCAAAGTCACAGAGAGTTCTCCAGTATCCCTGGTGTTCTCTTTCCCCTGGACTTTCTCAGGTCACTCCTGCATGTCCCAATGTTCTGCTCCCCAGACAGCCAGAAGTGTGCAGGGGGCATTTTGTCTATTTTTAAATAAAATGTGTTTCATAAACATAAATAATAACATTGGAAGTTGGTGGATCTTGAATTTACTATGAACTTGTGGGGGTTCTGTGTTTTGGTTGGAGAGCTATACTAAAAGTTGCTGGTGTATCTTAAGAAGGGCCTTTGGGACTTCCCTGAGGGTCTAGTGGTTAAGACTTCACCTTCCAATACAGGGGGTAAAGGTTCCATTCCTGGCAGGCCAGCTGAGATCCCACATGCCTCATGGCCAAAAAAATAGACATGAACAACAGAAGCAATATTGTAACAAATTCAATAAAGATTTTAAGAAAAGAAGCCTCCTTTAAAAAAAAAAGATGGGCCTTTTATTTCAGAGTAACCATTATAAGAACAAATAAGTGAAGCACTTCTCAAATTTGTCCTAAATTCCTGATGAACTCAAGGTTACATGGTGCTTGTAGCAAACTAGTGTCTTCAAAACACTGGACTTCCATACCTCTACCCCAGAATGATAAAAGCATGTTGAAAGAAGGAGGCAGACAAAAGCAGTACTTAGTAAATTAAATTACAGGAAATCATTATGTTTATGAGGGTGCAATCTTTATATAAAGGTGAACAAGAACTATTTTTATTTTGAAAATATGGTATATACACAATGTTTCACATTTTAAGTAAGGGGTTTTACATAGAAGCCAAAATTCCAGGTTTCTAGATTCCACAAACACAACAGCACAAAGAAAATGAATCTTTATTACAAATTTAAATCTCCTCAAGATACTGAGAAAATTAAGTAGTCCTCTTTTATTTTTTTAACAGAACTTGGAGATATTTTGATGAGTTACTTTTCTCTAGCACAGTGTGCCTTAACAGCTGGGTGTGTATACTCATTAATTTAGAAGTGGGACTACTGGAAGCCCGATGAGACAAGAATGCCCACAGTTGAGGTTCTCTGCTTAACATTCACATTCTCCAGATCTGATCTGGTCCATCTAATTAAGAAAATAAGAAATAATCTTTGCCCACAGAATATTATCACTGTCCGCAGAGGATCATCTTTCCTTCAAAGCAGTTATTAGTGCTCCCAGTTCTGGGTTGGACAGAGAAAAGGATAATTCACTCCTCAGTTATGCTTTCTCTATGTGTGCTGGAAAACTGCAGAGCAGAGCAGACCTCTGCTGCCACAGTTCATTAAGTGCTCTCCCTGTGAGAGCTCCAGGATGGAGAGAACAAAAGAGGGAAAGCACCAAACAGAAATATTAAATATTTTGCACTGGCCTGCATTTCATTCCCTCATTAGATTTTACCTCAGAACCAGGACAAACACTGGAAAAAGGGGGAAAAAAACCTTCCGGCCATATTACTGTCTCACTCTTTGCTTTAGCTGGTATGGAAATACAAAGTCACCCTTTTCTTGGCTGGACACCTTCAAAGGCAGCACTTGGAATTTAGCTTCCATTTCAATTATCTGCTCAAACCTCTTATTGGGAGAAGAGAGTAAGAGATGGTGTTTCTTTCAATAATAACTACCTAGTATCCCACCAGTCTCCCAGGCCAGCCACCTAATGGCTTCAGTGGACATTCAAAGGTTTATTTTTCCTACACTGACAGCTACATTTCTTGCAACCTGCTAACTGAAAACCACAGGGAAGCTCAACCAGATCGCTCTTTGAGCTGTCTGTACCACCTCGAGTTTTATCAATCTTGAGGGTGGAAGTTCTCACTTGGAGGTGAGTTTAACTAACCCTCACTTCATAAACAGAAGAAAGAAGTCCAGAACCAAGAATACTTACTGATAATCATATTTCAGCTCAGTCAATTTCTGGTCTTTCACTGAAGCCTAATTTTCCCTTGAACCCAGAGAAGGCTAAGGATGACTATCTTACCTTACTGCTTCATAAAAACCTATGCTGGGATTCTAAGTGAAAGAGGGTGAGAAAGAGCAAAATGGGCCATCAGTGGTCTGAAGCTGCCCAAGTCTTGAGACCTTTCCAACAACAGTTTTCTTGAAGGAACTGGGTTCAGACAGGCATGAACTGAAATCGCAGCTTTGTCAATTACCAGATGTATTTCTTGGTTAATTTCTTTAAACCTTGAAGAACCTTCACTTCTTTAAACCTTGGTTTCTAGTTCTATAAAATGAGAACATGGACAGTGCCATTTTTCTTTGTCATACTAGCACTCGTCATGAAATCTGAAAATGTTTTTAAAGAGAAGGCTGAGGCAGGGAGAAATCAGGCACTCTGCTCCTGCTTAATAAACTGGAATGTGTGTTGATAAACTTTCCTCTAGTCTCTTCCAGACATTTCCAACCACACAGATTCTCTGCAAGCTATGTTAAAGATCCTTAACTAAACTAGGTAGGGAGTGTTTGGAGAAGTCAGCTGGGAGGCGTGACATCAGCAAGTTAGAATAGGAAGCCCCAGACCCTCCATCCCCTACAGAGACACAGATTTCACAACAGAAAGCCAACAAAACCCTCTGTGAGACATCCAGAAACAGGAAATCAATTAAAAGGTTCCTGTGCCCCAAGTGAGCATGAAGACAACCACATCAAAATCCAGGTGGGAATTCCTGACACATATCACTACCTCTCCTCAGGGTCCCTGTATGAGTAAATACAGAGAAAAACATAGAAGCCTGCTGTACTGCAAAGGTTAGTAAACCCTCTAAAATGTGTAAAGAAATTTTTAAGCATAAAAAGTAATTATAAGTCTATTAAGATGTGCAATATGAAAAGAAGTAATCTGTGTCGTCTATGACATAATACACAAAATTAACTCAAGATCTAAAAATAAAGATCTAAAACGTAAGACCTAAAACTACTAAACTTCTAAAAGAAAAACATAGGCAAAAGGCTTCCGGACACTGGATCTGGTATTGACTTCTTGGATATGATAACAAAAGCACAAGCAACAAGATAAAAAATAGACAAATAGGACTATACCAAACTTAAAATTTTCTTCATGTCAAAAGAAACAAATGGAGCGGGAAGAAATGAAGAGAGTGAAAAGGAAACCTATGGACTAGGAGAAAATAACTGCAAATAATATACATGAAAAAGGGTTAACATCTCCAATATTTAAGAAGCTCATACAACTCAACAATGACAAAAAAACTAAAAACCTGATTCAAAAAATGAGCAAAGAACTTGAATAGATATTTCTTGACAGAACACATACAAATGATCAATTAGCACATGAAAACATGTTCAACATCCCTAATTATTAGGGAAATAGAACTCTAAACCACAATGAGATAGCACCTCACATCCATCTGGAGTGCCAGTATCAAAAGAAAATCAATGTTGTTGAGGATGTGAAGTTAAAATCCTTGTGCACTGCTGTTGTGGATGCAAATGGGGCAGATATTATGGAAATAGGGAGGTGCCTCAGAAAATTAAAAAGTAGATGACCCAGCAATCTCACTTCTGAGTATATATACCATGAGACACAGCAGAAGACAGGCTTCCCAGGTGGCACTAGTGGTAAAGAGCCCACCTGCCATGGCAGGAGATGTTAGATGTGGGCTCAATCCCTGGGTTGGGAAGATCCCCTGGAGGAGGGCATGGCAACCCACTAGAGCATTCATTCCTGGAAAAATCCATGGACAGAGGAGCCTAGCAGGCTCTAATCCATAGGGTCACAAAGAGTCGGACATGACTAAAGTGACTTAGCATGCACACACCCCTCATGAGACATCTGCACATCCATGTTCATTCCAGGAGGTAGAAGCAACCCAGATTCCCGCCAACAGATGAGTGGATAAAAACATGTAGCATATACATATGACTGAATTATATACAGCCTTACAAAGGAAGGAAATCCTGTTAGGCTACAACATGCATAGAAGTTGAGGCTGCTGCTGCCAAGTCACTTCAGTAGTGTCCAACTCTGTGCGACCCCATAGACGGCAGCCCAAAAGGCTCCCCTGTCCCTGGGATTCTCCAGGCAAAAACACTGGAGTGGGTTGCCATTTCCTTCTCCAATGCATGAAAGTGAAAAGTGAAAGTGAAGTCGCTCAGTCGTGTCCAACCCTCAGCGACCCCATGGACTGCAGCCTTCCAGGCTCCTCCGTCCATAGGATTTTCCAAGCAAGAGTACTGGAGTGGGGTGCCATTGCCTTCTCTGCACTTCAAGTACAATGGGGCTTAAAAACACTATTGATCACACCCCTGATTTCCTAAAAATGTCAGGGACATTTTATATGTTTCCTCTGAGGTATTAAATATCAGGCCTGCCATTAGCCAGATTGTGATAACAGACACAATAAAGCCAACTGCAAAGTCAACATTAAGGAATACTTCCACAAAGGTCACACTGTGGCTGCAGAATACCATAATGAACCTCTTCTGTGAAGGCTACTGGTGGCTCACAAAGGATGTCCCCAGCCCAGCTCTGCAATGTCCACCTCCCCGTGATCACAAACAATTCAGAAATGGCTCCTGCTGCCTCTAACCCTTCCTAAGAATCACTGAACTCAAGTACAAGCATCATTTTAAAAAGACCCTCCCTGCTCTTTCTCATTAGGAGAAATGGGTTGGCTGAAAAGTTCGTTTGGGTTTTCCTGAACGAACTTTTTGGTCAACCATATTTCACAGTTCACAGGGGTCCCAACCTTCTGTCATCCGGGACTAGTTTCATAGAAGTTAATTTTTCCACAGACTGAGGGGGTAGAGGGATGGTGTGGGATGATGCAAGCACATTACACTTACTGTGTACTTTATTATTATGACATCAGCTCCACCTCAGATCATCAGACATTAGAACCCAAAGGCTGGTGACCTCTGCACTAGCATAAACCCCCTCCCACTGCAGTGAGTTAATAAATCTGTGCTTTGTTGGACAGAAAGTTTGCCTTGGTCGTCTTTGGCTGTTGGGATTTTTCCTCTCCCCTGCAGGAAAACAATGTTTCCAACATATCCAAAACCAGCAGGCTTGGATAGAGAGGGTTTGCTCTTCCCCAAAAAAACAGATAAATCTGAGATCTATAAAGAGCCATCCCCAGCTCCTGATCTGGCTCACCATAATCCAGCCCACCAAAATCAGCAGAATGGTTGGAAACTGGGCAAGATGCTCCCTGCCTAAGAGAAGGCAGTGTAATCTCTGTGCTGACTCCAGCCAGGATTTTCCAAACTTCCCCTGGAAAAAGTTCTGTGGCCTTCAGGTCCTTTAAAGCTATCACCTCCTCCTCTAAGCCCATGTATCGTTGACTGGAGGTACCTCAAGGTGTAACATCTGATACTTATCCTCCATTACAGATCAACAAAGGTCTAATCATTCAAGATCTTGCTAAAATGTCACCTCTTCACAGACACCTTCTTTGATTCCTCTAAACCAAGTCACCTCTTCACAATCTCTTACACAACACCTTCCTCTCCTCTTTTTTTCTTCTTAGCATTTATCATGGAAAGTACAGTTAGCACCTCACATTTTCCTTCACTAGTTTATCCAATTCTTTTAATTTTCACAATTTATAGAGCTTTATAGGCTTTCTAACTCTACAAATCACGTCACCAACATGTTTCTTTTCTCCAATATTTATTGCAAATATTTCTTGTTCATATTGCTGCTGTTCATTTTGAGCTGCTGCTCAAAAAAAAAAAAGAAAAAAGATCAAAATAGAGTACTAATACACTCTGATTCCAGGTGGCTTTTTCCAGGAGGGAGGGAAGAAGTTAAAATATAGTTATAAAATCAAAGCATTTTATTTATCTGCAAGTAACTTTAATGGTCATAAAAACAGTTTCTCCTTATCTTGCAGAGAAAAAAAGGAAGGGCTGGAGTGTGGAGGCAACCTGAAAAAATTTCAATTTACTAGTGACTGAATGGCAAATAGATGGGGAAACAGTGGCCGATTTTATTTTTCTGGGCTCCAAAATCACTGCAGATGGTGACTGCAGCCATGAAATTAAAAGATAATTACTCCTTGAAAGGAAAGTTATGACCAACATAGACAGTATATTAAAAAGCAGAGACATCACTTTGTCAACAAAGGTCCAGCTAGTCAAGGCTATGGTTTTTCCAGTGGTCATGTATGGATGTGAGTTGGACTATAAAGAAAGCTGAGGGCCGAAGAATTGATGCTTTTGAACTGTGGTGTTGGAGAAGACTCTTGAGAGTCCCCTGGACTGCAAGGAGACCCAACCAGTCCATCCTAAAGGAGATCAGTCCTGGGTATTCATTGGCAGGACTGATGTTGAAGCTGAAACTCCAATACTTTGGCCACCTGATGCAAAGAGCTGACTCATTTGAAAAGACCCTGATGCTGGGAAAGATGGAAGGCAGGAGGAGAAGGGGTCGACAAAGGATGAGATGGTTGGATGGCATCACCGACTCAATGGACATGGGTTTGCGTGGACTCCAGGAGTTGGTGATAGATAGGGAGGCCTGGCGTGCTGCAGTTCATGGGGTTGCAAAGAGTCAGACATGACTGAGCAACTGAACTGAACTAAACATCTAGTAATACTTGATGAAAAAACGGATGCATGTATGTGACACCAGGCTTTCAGCGTTTAGTATTTTGCCTTCTTAAAATTAGTACTTTTTTTTTTTTAACTTTACAATACTGTATTGGTTCTGCCATACATTGATATGAATCCGCCATGGGTGTACATGAGTTCCCAATCCTGAACCCCCCTCCCACCTCCCACCTCCCCGTGGATCATCCCCGTGCACCAGCCCCAAGCATCCTGTATCCTGTATCGAACAGAGACTGGCAATTCGTTTCTTACATGATAGTATACATGTTTCAGTGCCATTCTCCCAGATCATCCCACCCTCTCCCTCTCCAACAGAGTCCGAAAGTCCGTTCTATACATCTGTGTCTCTTTTGCTGTCTCGCATACAGGATTATCATTACCATCTTTCTAAATTCCATATATATGTGTTAGTATACTGTATTGGTGTTTTTCTTTCTGGCTTACTTCACTCTGTATAATCGGCTCCAGTTTCATCCATCTCAATAGAACTGATGCAAATGTATTATTTTTAATGGCTGAGTAATACTCCATTGTGTATATGTACCACAGCTTTCTTATCCATTCATCTGCTGATGGACATCTAGGTTGTTTCCATGTCCTGGCTATTATAAACAGTGCTGCAATGAACATTGGGGTACATGGGTACTTCTAAAAATAAAAAATATATAATGTATACCACATTTGCATGTATAAGTTGAAGAACCATGAATAGTCCATTTACCTTAACAAATAAGCAATGCTATTGAAAACTGTGATGCTTCCTCATCACAGCCTTCTCCTCTCTTGTGGGAAATGGGCCAAGGACACTTATGAATTTTGTTTTCATCATTCCTGTTTATATTTGTAGTTTTACCACTCATATACTCTGAAACTGACATTAATGACTTCACACTGCATGTACTCATTAACAACTTGCTTTCTTTTCCCTGTTTTTAAGAGTCAGCATTTTCATGCTATTTCATTTTAGAACATTAATTCTCACTGCTGTAAAATATTCAAGCGTGTGATAATGCCATACTTTATCCATTCTCTTGCTCTGTGGATAAAGTAAACTTAAATATTTGGGCTGGAGAGATGAGATGACCTGTGTCAAACATAACCTTAACCATTTGCTCCAGGAGAGCCTAGTACAGAAAGATAAGACAGCAACCCAAGAAATTTTACTTCACTATTACCTTCCGGAAATTCTTGTGATTCACTTGATTCAGGAAGATAGTTTGCACACTTGGACAAATCACTTTTTTATAAGTGGAGGAAAGTTACACGGCTCAAAATAGCCTGGAACTAAAACTCCCCTCCAGGTCCTCTCCACCTTTCTATGCAAAACAAAGAACTCTCTCACTCCGGGAAAAAAAAAAAGGACATTAAGGTTGATTACGCCCAGCTCCCAGCTGGTCCAGCCTCTGGCCAATCTCCAAAATTCCTTGCCCCAGCCGTTTAAGATATAAGTACTCTGAACAACCTCGGAAAAGAACAGACCCCCTATAGACAGTAACTTTCCACATACACGCCTATTTACTTCCTCATTTCTTAGGTTAGTGCAGCAACTCGCTAATCTGACTGCTGCCCCTTCTCGCCTCATTAAAGATGAATCTGTTCCTGTAAAGTGCCGGTCTCTTTCTTTTTCTGAACCTCGCCTTTTCTAACTCCCTTACCTTACAATAAGGACAAGAATTTGTTCATCTGGATACACACTGAGCTTATCAGAACAACACGATTTTTTTAAAAAAATGCTATATTAACCCCAAAGAACGCAGAAAAGAGGGAGAACTGAAGAACAGATGAGACAAATAGAAAACAAGTAGCAAGACGGTAACAGATGTAAATCCCACCGTGTCAATAATAACATTAAATATAAATTGTATAATCATTACAAAACATTACAAGTAAAAAAAAGTCTCAAACATTTGACAGTTTGAGACTGTCAAACTGAATTTTAAAATAAAAGAACTGTCTGTCATCCACAAAATACCAACTCTCGATATAAAACATAGACACACAGGAAAAGGATGGAACAAGATTACAGCATGGAAACGCCATTCCAGAGCTGGCTCACCTGACCCAATTCCCTGGTTCCTTTCCTGTGCTGGAAAAGCCGGAAAGGAATGAGGAGGCGACTGGGAGGGCGAAGACACAGAACAAACTGCACGGCGGGAGCGGCCACACTTACCACAGGAAGGACGACACAGCGGCCTCAGGCCAGCGGACCCAGAACGTTCCACGGAGCCGGGGCGCCGACGAGGGCCGGACGCTGCGGCCTGTCCCTGCCGCCCACCCCCCGTCGTCCCCACAGAGGGCTTCCTGCGCGAGCTGAGGGGCACGCTACACCGGAAAGGCGGCCTTCGAGAGGCTGCAGGGCGCCGTGAGGCTGAGGCCTGGGCACCCGGACAGCGGTGGTGCACCGCGTCGGCACCCGCGTGGGGAGAGAAAGGGCGCCGCTCCAAGCTCACGGCGTGCCCTCAGCGGCGCGGCAACGCCCAGGACCGAGCCGGCGCGCGGGCGCTGCGCGGGGCGAGGGCGGCGAGCCTCACGTGTGCGACCTCGTGTGCCGCCTGACTTGTGCCAGCGCCGCGCCGGGCGCCCTGCTGGGGGCGTGGCCACCTCACCCGCGTGAGCGGCTGATTCGGAAGCATGTGGCAGATCCCGTGACGACGACAGCCCTGTGGACCGCGAGGTCTTGGGGTCGCTGCAGCTGCCTGGGGCTCGGCAGTGAAGCTGCTGGCCGAGGTCGGGGGAGATCAAATAAGCCACCGACTTGGATGCAGGGTAAAGACAGAGCTCCTGGGACCAGAGTGCCTGAGTATGAAGCCTAGCTCCTGGCTAGCTAGGTGGAGTAAACGACCTTACCATAGCCGCTTTGGGCTTCACTCTCTCGTCTTTTAAATGGGGATATTAAGTCTCCTTCTCAAAAGACCAAAGTGAGAATGACGTTAGTGCATAATGCTTAATACTGATGCCAATTTTTAATGGTAAATGGCAACCTTTAAAATAGTGTTGTCTATCTTTAGCAAATAGCATTTGTTTAAATACCTTTCTCTAATCCTACTCTTTGTAGTTATTCACAACAGATATGTATTTTATTGAATAGCTTCTCAACATCTATTGATATCCTTTAGTTTGTTGGTATAATCAAATATGTTGATAAAACTTCTTGTTTCTGAAGTCCTTGCAGTACTGAAATTGATCCCATTTGTTTATATCATAATTTTATAAATGGATAGCTGGGTTCAGACTTCCAACAGTTTACTTGAAATATTTGCTTCTATATTTGTAATTGAAATTCATCTTATTTTCTCTGGTGTGCTATCTTTACAATGCTTTATACAATGAATTAGGAGTCTTTCATTTTTTCCTGTGGACTGGAATTATTTAAATAGCATAGGAATTACATGATCTATGAATTTAGATTAAACTCAGTGGTAAAGCCATCTGAGCCTCCATTGAATTCAGCTATGCTTATTAGTCTGTTCGAATTTTCTTTATCATTTTGGGTCAAATGGGATATTGTATGTTTTGACAGTAAGTTGTCCATTTCTCTCAGTTTCCAGATTTATTATCATGAGTTTGTACAAGATGCTTTAATATAAATTTTTAAGCTTTTCTGTAATGTATCTTATTAATAACATTGTACATTTATTCTTCTCTGTCTCTTTTTAAATTAAGTTTACCAGGAATTTATTATTCTTTTTAAAGAACAAAAATGTGTATTTTGTATCATGTAACATAGAACACGTCATGTATCACCAAAAAATTAAGGAACGGTATCTTAAACAAGACAATAGTTCATTTCTCTCTCAGGTAAGAGAGGTGCAGAGGTGTGCAGCCTGGAACTGTGTCTGAGCACCGTGACATCATCAGGGTCCCAGACATAGTCTTCAAGCTGTGATTGCACTGCCTGGCTTCCAACCTTGTGATCTTATCATTCACAACTGTGGTGCTTCAATGATCAGATTTGTGTTTCTGGCCAGCAGCAGGCAGAAGGGAAAGATAAAAGAATTGCTTCACCAGTAATTCAACCCCCTTTATTAGCCATCCCAGAAGTTCCGACCATACTTTTGTTTATTTATCATCTACCAGAAGTTAATCATAGAGCCACAGTCTGAGGCAAGGAAGTTCTAGGAACGCAGCCTAAGTAGATTTCCACCTGGAAAAAAAAAAAAGAGCTAAATCAAAGTTCTATTCTTGGATAATCGGACAGGAATGAATATGAGGTGGGGCTGGAGGTACCTGCTGCAATTTCATGTATCCTGTCCAATGTTTCTGCTTTCATTTCTACTTTGAATTTTCACAGCTTCCATCCATTTCAGTTAATGTTTCTTCCTAATTTCAGTTGGTTTATTTTGATACTCATTTTTTAAGCCCTGAGGTCAGTTTTTTTTTTTTACTTTCAAATAAATTACAATAAAACAATTGAGAATGTAAGTTTGAAATCCTGTATTTTGTTGTTGCTTCATTTGCTGCATCTTAACCTTCTGCCAGTGGGGTAAATGTTTATGGAGCTGTCCCAAGACAGCTAGAACTAAGACCATTAGAGTTTATGAGCTTTGAACGTATATTCTGAGATGGGTGCTAATTTGACATATTAAGTCTTTCTCAAGACTCAGTCTCTCATACCATAATTTACTGAACAAACTGCCTTTTGCCAGACATTGAGTGGTCTCTAATTCTTCAAGATTAAAAGTATTGCTGTATCTGCCATGCTTATGGGAGCTTACCTAGTAGCACAGCTGGTAAAAAAGAATCCACCAGAATCAAATGCAGACCCTGGTTCGATTCCTGGGTTGGGAAGATGTGTCTTTATTCACCTGTGTAATTACATCTGTGACTTCCCTGGTGGCTCAGACAGTAAAGCGTCTGCCTACAATGTGGGAGACCCAGGTTCAGTCCCTGGGTCAGGAAGATCTCCTGGAGAAGGAAACAGCAAACCCACTCCAGTATTCTTGCCTGAAAAATCCCATGGATGGAGAAGCCTGGTAGGCTATTGTCCACGGGGTCACAAGAGTCAGACACGACTGAGCGACTTCACTCACTCAATTACATCTGTAGGATTAATTTCTATTAGTTGAATGGCTGTGACAAAGGATGTAAAAAGGTGAAATCTGTTACCTAACACAATACAACTTATTAGTTTGATTGTATTTTACCCTCCAAAAAGTTTTTCAGAAAATATAAAATGCTTTTTCCCATACACTTTAGGTGAGAGTTTAGATGGCAATCCTGTTGTATCAGTCAAAAGTTAAATAGGCACAACCTCTGGCACAAGTAGAGAAGCCCTCTTCTGGGAGTCTGTCTTACTGAATTGATTTTATATGTACACAAATACACTCCCTACATGATTTGGAAATAAAATCTAAAGATGATGTTAAAACGGGGGGGGGATCACCTTGAAGACATGTACATGTGCTATGATTCCATTTTGTAAAATAAAACTATGTGCAAATGTAAATACACATTAGTATTTAAGTACAAAGTAAAAGAGTGAAAACAATACATCCCCAACAACGGTGAGTGGTTACGTCTCAGGAGGCAAGTCAGGTTGGGCCAGGAAAGGGAGATTGTGGTTAGGAGAAAGGTCCACATTTAAGTCCATGTACTTTTGTATTCTATGTATTTTTTACACGATGGATATATTTTCATTTGACTATTAGAGGAAATAAGATACTTATTAATTAAAATTAAATTGAAATGTTGGTACATACGTTAAAGTTACCTGTACTATCATTTCATTAGTTTTACTGCTTATTTGCCACCTGATGCTTATTTGCCACTTTGACCACCTGATGCGAAGAGCTGACTGATTTGAAAAGACCCTGATGCTGGGAAAGATTGAAGGCAGGAGGAGAAGAGGACAACAGAGGATGAGATGGTTGGATGGCATCCCTGACTCAGTAGACATGAGTTTGAGCAAACACCGGAAGACAGTGAAAGACAGAGAAGCCTGGCGTGCTACATTCCATGGAGTCGCAGAGTCAGACACAACTGAGCGACTGAACTAAACTGCTTTTTTTATATGATTGCTTTATTTGTCTTTTAGTGTCTTGATGGAGGAGAGGAGGAGCTAGGTTCATCATTGAGGAGGTAGGTTCTTTCTCTCTTGCTGCCCTGCTAGAACATAGACTAGCTGCCACCATCCCAGGTGTCAGCTGACAAAATCCAGCGAGAGAAGGCATTTTGTCACAAAACGAATCTTAGTGATCCACCTAGCAGTCTTCGTACACACACACACACACACACACACACACACGCCTAGCAGTCTTCTTACACACAGACACACACACCCACACACCCACCCACCCTCCCTTCTTGGGCATAATTTTTCCTAAGTCTCTTCCTAATCCCATCCCTAGCAGGAGAAATTAATATGGTTACACCTCACCATAACAAAGAAGGTGGGTACCTGAGAAAAAACCTGAGATTTTTAAAAAGCAAAATGAGGGTAATGGCTACGAGATGAGCAGCCAACAAGTCCTGGTAATGTGCTGAAAGGCATCCCTTTTCTCCCAGGGTAAGTACTTTCCTCTTTTGATTTTTTTACTTAATTATTCTAAAGTTTGAACTGCAAAGTAAATCTTAACAGTACGCTTTCTCCAGAATGATCAGTTGCTATGCTCCAGCCCATATGAGACATGAAAAGTGAAAGTGAAGTTGCTCAGTCGTGTCCGATTCTTTGCGACCCCATGGACTATAGCCTATCAGGCTCCTCCATCCATGGGATTTTCCAGGCAAGAGTGCTGGAGTGGATTGCCATTTCCTTCTCCAATATGAGACATAGCTTGGGGCAATTTATAGGGAATAGACGTGCCTAATTAGGGTTTGAGAAGATTCCTTCCACTCTGCATGTAGCCACTGGTTAAGAAATTTTAGAGGGAATTTAATGGATTATCACATTTAATCTTAGAGATTATATAATTTGCTAAATATGTAAACATAAATATATGGTTTTAGGAATGTATCTACAGCTTGGAACCACAGCCCTCTGGTCCCCAAAAAGGAACCATCTCCTTTTGGTCTGTCTGGTTTGCCTGTGTATGTGTGTGTGTACATGCAGACACATGCACACTCAGTTGTATCTTTTTGTGACCCTGTGGACTGTAGCCTGCCAGGCTCCTCTGTCCATGGGATTCTCCAGGCAAGAATACTGGAGTGGGTTGCCATTCCCTTCAGGGGATCTTCCTGACCCAGGGATTGAACCCACGTCTCTTAAGTCTCCTGCATTGGCAGGCAGGTTCTTCACCACTAGTACCACCTGGGAAACCCTCGCCAATGACACATACATTAAACTTGTTAACAGTGTCCCAGATTTCTTTTTGCTCATTTCTGGTTTGGTTTTTTTTTTTTTTGGTTTTTGTTTTTTGGTGGTTGTCTTTTTCCTTCATGCCTCACATACATTGACCTTTGCTCTGGTATTTCTTCAGATTTACCAGTTCTGTCTTTTGTTGTGTTAATTCTGCAGCTAAACCCATCAACGAGCTCCTTATTTCAAATACTATATTTTGTTATTTCTAGGACATTCATTTGATTCTTTTCATAGGTCACAATTATCTATTGAAGTATTTAATTTTATATTCATTTTATGTTTTTGTCTCTTATTTTTCATATTATCCACTTTTCTGAAACCCTTGCCTACTACTAACTCTGTATCATCTCCAGGTCTGTTTGTATTGACTATTATATCTATCACTAGACACTTTTCTTGCTTCTTGTCACATACGGTAACTTCTTTATTGCATGCTGGACATTGTGACTGAGACTTTATATTACATTATCAGCCTCTAAAGAGTATTGACTTTTGTCCTGGTGGCAGTTAAAATACCAACAGATCGCTTTTAGATTTTGTTAGGTCTGCTAATAGATTTGTCCTAATTCTCATGTTTTTACCCATATGACACTGAGTTTATGGAATCTCAGCTGAATGTCTAGGTATTTTTAAAATAACATTTTTTTCCAGAGGACTGATAATATTCTTTATTTCTGGCTTCTATGAACAGTTAAATTTTCTGCGTATTATTTAAGTGAATTTGAAACAAACAAGATTGGTGGTGGAGGAACAACACTCTTTAACTTGACCACTGTGAGTTATAGCAGTTATGTTTTCTCTATAGTTCTATATGGACCTATACCCAAATCTGAATTTTCTTTTCCAACTACACAGTAATAAAAAATAAGATAATCTTTTAAAGAAAATCTTCCTAAGAAAATCCTTAGAAAACCTCAGGATTGAAGGGAAATAAAACTTTATTACAAACAAAAAATATACTTACGTGTTGTGTTAATTAATTCCCTTCATGTCTGTGTTCACAATAAGATGAGAGGAAATGAGATGAACATAAACAAGGATGAATGTCCATTTCTGCAGTTGAATTAAAAATAACAATCATACAAGAATAAAATAAAAAAACATTTGAGTTTAATAAGCATCTGGCATAGAAAAAAACTCAATATTTTTCCTAAATCCTGAAGTAGAGGTTTTCAGAATAAAACTAAATGTAATAATATATTGGTTGGGAGGGTTTAGGTACTTGAAGATACAGGTGTATCTGAAGATCCTCTAAGATCCAATCATTTATCATCTCCATGGCAGACAACATGCCACTGGCCTTCCCTGCAGGGCAGGTCTTGGAATATCTCCAATATTTCCCCCAAGCCTGACTCCAGTGAAGGAACATGAGTACATAAAACCCAGCCCTTAGTAAGTGGCAACAGGTGAATAAGACATGTTGTCAACTGGAAGCACAGAACCTAGACCTCCAGATTTTGCAGAATTGTCTTGAGAAAAAATTAATACCTTGATTTCCTCCCTTTTTTATTTTGACATTTCTAAAAAGTGCACATCTATGGGAATTCCCCGGTGGCCGACTGGTTAGGACTTGGTGCTTTTACTGCCAAGGGCATGGGTTCCATCCCTGGTCGGGGAACTAAGATCCCACAAGCTAGGCAGTGCAGCCAAAAAAAAAAAAAAAAACACGTGCATAGCTAAAGCTTGGTATCAATTTTCTTTCCCTGAAGAACCAGAGTTACTCAGGTAAACTCAAGTAAATGATGTTTAAACATGTAGAACAAGAGAGAGGAATGAACTGGTGGTCTGTCTAGAACTAAAGTTCATTTTACCTTGTAGGTCTTACAAGTTTGGGTGATTATTATTCTGGAAGTTCAAGTTTGTCAGCAGTTAGTTAACTTGGGAAAGGACACAGAGGAGAATGATACCAATTTTTAGCAAATTAGCAACTGTCTATTTTGGTTGGTAAGCATATATTTCATATCTCAATCATGTTGGACATCACTTGATAAGTGGGGTATCTGAGACTTGCTCCTAATATATGCTAAACCCATCAGAAGCTTTTACCAATACCAAATGCTTTTTTGTGTGTGAAATAAGAATCTGATTTGGCCCTTGTCATACAAAGTTCTAATCTATGGCAGGCAACCCACTTAGAATTTTAAATGGAGGTTGACCATATATATACACAGTTGAGCAAAGAAGCTAAGCATTTAATTTAATGAACAGAATAAAGGAAATGTTTGCTTTCTGGTTGTGTCACTCTCTTAACATTAACTGAGTGCCAGCCACATTCCAGAGAGCAGACAGTATGATGAAAACAAGGACCAGGAAATACTGTGTAGGATGCACAGCACATGAAATGTTCCTCAATTAGTGTTTGTTGAATCAGTAGAAGTTTGCTGGCTTTTTCCTATGCGTTAGCTCCGGAAGTTCCCTATGAAGTACCTTTTCTGCTATCTCATTGATGAAGAGATTGAGGCTTGGAGAAGTTAATGGACTTTGTAAACCCTGGGCAGGTCCCACAGTGGGTGATTGAGCAGTGTTCTCCCTGCCTGTGCTGGGCTCACTCTTTCTCCTGGCTCAGCAGGATGCCCTTTTGTGCCCTGGGAGCTGAGTGAGAAAGGAGCTGGAACTGATATCAGTAAGCACAGTAGATGGACCTACCAACTAACCACCAGAGAGATTTGTGAAACAGGCCGCATTCCAGGAGCGGTGAACACAACAGACCGACAACAGTAACCGAGGGAGCCAGGTAATGCCGACACCACGTGGGGAAGAGGGGGAGGCAAAAGGGGCTCACTGAGGAAGGGTGGGGAGATGGAGAGTGGGATTTATAATAAGAAATAAGTATTTGGCCTGCAGCCTCAGAATTTCCTGTGATAAGAGGGATCAGTTCGGTTTAGTCAGTTCAGTCGCTCAGTCATGTCCGACTCTTTGCGACCCCATGAATCGCAGCACGCCAGGCCTCCCTGTCCATCACCAACTCCCGGAGTTCACTCAGACTCACATCCATCGAGTCCGTGATGCCATCCAGCCATCTCATCCTCTGTTGTCCCCTTCTCCTCCTGTCCACAATCCCTCTCAGCATCAAAGTCTTTTCCAATGAGTCAACTCTACGCGTGAGGTGGCCAAAGTACTGGAATTTCAGCTTTAGTATCATTCCTTCCAAAGAAATCCCAGGGCTGATCTCCTTCAGAATGGACTGGTTGGATCTCCTTGCAGTCCAAGGGACTCTCAAGAGTCTTCTCCAACACCACAGTTCAAAAGCATCAATTCTTTGGCGCTCAGCCTTCTTCCCAGTCCAACTCTCACATCCGTACATGACTACTGGAAAAACCATAGCCTTGACTAGATGGACCTTAGTTGGCAAAGTAATGTCTCTGCTTTTTAATATGCTATCTAGTTTGCTCATAACTTTTCTTCCGAGGAGTAAGCGTCTTTTAATTTCATGGCTGCAATCACCATCTGCAGTGATTTTGGAGCCCAAAAAATAAAGTCTGACACTGTTTCCACTGTTTCCCCATCTATTTCCCATGAAGTGATGGGACCAGATGCCATGATCTTCGTTTTCTGAATGTTGAGCTTTAAGCCAACTTTTTCTCTCTCCACTTTCCCTTTCATCAAGAGGCTTTTTAGTTCCTCTTCACTTTCTGCCAGAAGGGTGGTGTCATCTGCATATCTGAGGTTATTGATACTTCTCCCGGAAATCTTGATTCCAGCTTGTGTTTCTTCCAGTCCAGCATTTCTCATGATGTACTCTGCATATAAGTTAAATAAGCAGGGTGACAATATACAGCCTTGACGTACTTCTTTTCCTATTTGGAACCAGTCTGTTGTTCCATGTCCAGTTCTAACTGTTGCTTCCTGGCCTGCATACAGATTTCTCAAGAGGCAGGTCAGGTGGTCTGGTATTCCCATCTCTTTCAGAATTTTCCACAGTTTATTGTGATCCACAATCAAAGGCTTTGGCATAGTCAATAAAGCAGAAATAGATGTTTTTCTGGAACTCTCTTGCTTTTTCCATGATCCAGCGGATGATGGCAATTTGATCTCTGGTTCCTCTGCCTTTTCTAAAACCCACTTGAACATCTGGAAGTTCGAACTCCTGACATCTGGATCCTAGCCTGCCTGCCTGCCTAACCAGTATGCTACCGTGGCTCACTGATAACAGGGATAAAGGTGCCTTTATTTTCAAAAGAAAAAAAAAAAGGTGGGGAAGGGATAAAGTTATCTTTCACTGTGTCAATGAGGTGACTTTGTAAAGCCTGTAGGGAACAAAGTGATGGGGGCTAGTTGCCAGGTAAACCAACCACATGATTAGAGGGGTCAGAACTTTCAGTATCCCCCCCACACCAACAACCTCAGGGAAGGGAACAGGTTGAGACTGAACCAGTGACCCAATGGCCAATGATTTAATCAACTGTGCCTACGGTAAGGTAGTTCCCATAAAAACCCCAAAGGACAGGTTTTGGTAAACACATGGAAATTCAGGGAGAAGGAAGGGGGCCTGGAAGCTCCACACCCCTTCCCCACACCTTGCCCTGTGCATCTCTTCCATGTGGCTGCTCCTGAGTTTTACAATAAACTGCTCATCTAGTCGGAGAAGGCAATGGCACCCCACTCCAGTACTCTTGCCTGGAAAATCCCATGGATGGAAGAGCCTGGTGGGCTACAGTCCATGGGGTCACACAGAGTCGGACAAGACTGAAGCGACTTAGCAGCAGCAGCAGCAGCTCTTCTAGTAAGTAAAACGTTTCTCTTGAAATCTATGGGCCACTCTTGAAATCTGTGAGCCACTCTAACAAGTTGATTGAACCCAAGGAGGGGCTCGTGGGAATGTCTGATTTCTGGCCAGTAGGTCAGAAGCACAGCTAACCGCCTGGGCTTGCAGCCTGCATCCCAAGCCAGAGGGGAGGGGGGCAAAGCGGGGGAGAGAGTCAGTCTTTGTCAGGCGGCACCCCCGGGTCTGCAAAGTCTGCACTTAGCCAGCTTCAAGATCAAAGAAAGAGCCCGGAGTCAGCGAAATAGACGTCAGCGGTTCAACGGGCAGAGGATCGGACACGTCTGAAGCAAGGTCCTGGAGCCACACCGTGTGCTGTAGACAGCGGGCACAACATGGCAGCGGTCTGCACTCCTGGAGGAGAGGGAGGCTCCTGGTTAGAGCGGGAACTGGGGGGAGGGCGGGGGCTCATCAGTTACCAGGGGAACCAGCAAAGGGGCACGAGGCCCCTCCCGGCCCTTGTGACGAGCTAACCGGTGATGTTCTGGTCTAAAGGTTAGAACGGTCACGAGCTGGGGCGGGGGCAAGTGGGTAGGAAGCTCAGCTGCGAGAGTACCGCGTGGGTAAGGCAGGCTTTGGGGCCCTGGGGATGCACAGAGAACAAGACAACAGCCTTCTCGGGAGGCCTCATCACACAGCGTTGCAGGACTAAACCCTTAACTAGTGCAATCTGATGTTACCTCCAGGAGGCTGAATTGAGTTGAACTGTACAGCACATAGCTAGTGTCCCAAGAATTGCTGGTGGGTGTAGGGAACACCCGCTCATATACGTTGAAACTGCCAAGGAGAACCTGTTCAGAGAGAAAGCGAAACCATCCAAGGCTTCCGGGCAAATTAGCTCGATGCAGAAAGAGGGCATCTTGAGAATTTGCCCCACGCTGTGTGAGAGAGTATTTTAAAGCCAGCGTTCTGAACGGAAAATGCAGCTCTTTAACAGATATGTGGTCATTTAGAGGTCATGGCTGCTCACCGGTGAGCCAAACCCCAAATCTGGCCCAAATCACCCTTCCTTTGCCTTAAAAATAATGAAATGTGGTGCTTGAGTTAGGGTCTGTATTCCTCAGGGTGCCCGTTATTCCCTATTCACCGCTGTGTTGTCCGTCTAGCCCTTTAACCACCCACAGGTGGGCCTGCTCCACCAATATGGAGGTCCCAAACCTCAGTTTCAAAAGGAACAAAATTAGACCAGCATGGAATAATTTTTTATTGACTTGTTGGTGGATTTCTCTGGGCTTATCCTTGTTTTTCAGACACTCCTTTCAACCTGGCTTATAATTATGCAACAACAGTACCTGCTAGAATCAATCAGCAGCCTTCCAAACCCAAACACGTTCATCCTTATCCAAATGTAATTTATCTGAAATGCCATGTTGGTGTGAGCATTATGCATTACTGCATGGGCTTCTATTTTCTTCTTAAATAATGAAACACCCTAATGGAAAATATTCCCTCTAAATAAATTTTAATGAGCACTTATTTGCCCAAATTGTCCTTTCTCTGAATGGCAGAAATTTAATGTGAACTTGAATTATCAGGGGCATTTTGTGATAATGGGCTTTGGGAATACATCATGCAAAGATGACTTACTTTTCTATATCATCCTAAAGTGCAAGTGCTAGGGTAACAACTTCTCAAATGCGAAGTCAGTTCCAATGTCTTCACTTACGTCTCTACAGGGAAATGTCACATCAAACATCATGTCAAGGTGTAAGATATTACTGGAGACTGAAGACGACAAGAAGCCTAATTGTTATAGACGTCATATACCCCCAGACTTTGCCATGACAAATGGCATGTGTCTGCTACATGTTTTTGGTTCCATGCATTGAATTGTTTTCCTTTTAAGATTTTTTTTTTAATGTGGACCATTATTAAAGTCTATTGAATCTGGTACAATGTTACTTCTGTTTTATGTTTTAGCTAACATAAAGATCTTAGCTCCTGAACCAAAGGTTTTAGCTCCCCAACCAGGGATCAAAAGCTCAGCCCCTGCACTGGAAGCCTTAACCACTGGACCACTGGGGAAGTCGCCCTGAACTGTTTTTCTGAGGAGTAAAAGTGAAAGTATTAGTCACTCAGCTGTGTTCGACCCTTTGCAACCCCGTGGACTATAGCCCTCTAGGCTCCTCTGTCTATGGGATTCTCCAGGCAAGAATACTGGAGTGGATAGCCATTCCCTTCACCAGGGGATCTTCCCAAGCCAGGGATTGAACCCGTGCCTCCTGCATTGCAGGCAGATTCTTTACCATCTGAGCGACCAGAGAAGAAAGCAAATAGGAAATACCACTCTGTACTGTGGGCAGGCTAGAAACTGGGGCCTTGTGCTCAGCAAGAATTAGAGTCAGGCCAGATGCAGAATTTGGAGAAGTGCCTTCCAGAGAAGAGCTCTGGCCTCAGCAAGAATTACAAGTCTATGGAGTAGGGAGCCAGGCTCAAGGGTGCCCCCTTAGACTCCAGGATGCATGCTGTTAATTAATCTTCTAGACTTTCTCTCCATCTGAAATACTGCCAAAGGGAGCTGTTGCCATTTCTGAATCATTTTTTATAATCAAAATGACACTGAGAGGGATTGTTTAGTCCAAGTATAAAAATTTTGTATCACATACCTACTAGAAGCTCCAGAATATTAAAAAAAAAAAAACTAAAAGAGAGACAGAGCTCCCATTTTCTTTTTTGTTACTGAAGTATAATTGACATACAACACCATATCAGCTTCAGGTGTACAAAAGAGTGATTCAATATTTGTATACAGAGCAGAATGATCACCTCGATAAATCTAGTTAACTTATAGAGAGTCTCTGTTTTCAAGGAGCTCTGTTCTGGGATGCTCAGCAGCAAAGTCAAAAACACCTGAGCGTATCAGCAGATTCCTTTTTTCAAACCAGAAGAGTGTTCACTCAATGAGCACCTCTAGGGCACAAAGGGGCCCCAGGATCCAGCTGTTTCCGTTCCCAGGAGGCTCTGGGTGTTGGGGGGCAGTGAGGACTCCAGATGCTGAGGGCCACATCCCCCACCAGCCTCCACCAGGTCTGTGGATGCCCTGAACACTCTGCTTCCTTCTCAGTAAAACGGGGGAGAAGACGCCCATCCTGTAAGGCAGTGGTGAGGCACTTACAGACGGTAGACATTTAAGGAATGTTCTCTGAACCTCCCGTCCTGTGAGCAACCATCTCCTGTCTCCTCTCCCCACTGCATCGAAGTGGCTCCACTGGAGCCACTTTTTCTTCCTCCTTCCTCACGTCCCTCCTTCTTCCTCTTCTCCCTTGATCTTTCCCGTTTCTTCCTTTTCTGTCACCTCATCTATGATGCCATTGGCCTGCCATGGCTAAAAGCTCTAATGGGACTGAGGTGTCAGTCACATAATGAGCTGCTGTTATACTTCACTCGTCATTAGCAACTGATTTACTGGGAAAGCTCTACTCCAGGTAAAATCATTACCTGCCAGCATGATGTGACTTGTAGACTAGACAGGTTTCGCCTGCCCAGAATACTTCCAGTGTTCTTTAAATAACAGCGCTCTGATTTTTCTTTGCAAAACTGATCAAAGCCTTTGGTTGTGTCAATCACAGTGCCACTGGACATTCACACAGGACAACTCGACTCCGTTTCCCAGAACTTGAATCTCAAGAGAAATGACTCATCATGGGAAGGAAGGTGGATCTAAGCCATTGCTATATATATATTCTCATTTATCTCCAAAGGAGAAGGACCAATCACATCTGCTACTGAATTCTTAGAGCTGCCTTCATACTGTGCCTGATTGATTTTCAATTTTCCCTTCAATCTGATGAGCTAACCAGTCATCTTGAAACAACTTCCTTTTGCATGTAAGCTATGGGCAGTCATTTTCCATTCATTACAGCCACAGCTCTTTGTTACTATTCTGATTCATCATAGCATAAATAAAAAATATTTAGGGATATGGCTGCAAATATTAGTATCGACAGTAATAGGATACGGATTTCAAGTGGTTGAAATAGAGCCATCAGCTTTGCCTTTGTCAGAAACTAAAATGGGGGATTCCATGGTAGTCCATTGGTTGGGATTCCATGCTTTCACTGCCAAGGGTCCAGGTTCGATCCCTGGTCAGGGAACTAAGATCCTGCAAGCCTCGCAGGTGACCAAAAAGCAAACAAACAAACAAACAAACTATAAGTGACCTGGTCCTGAACTAGCTCAGTTGAACACAGAGCTGAAACTTAACACCGCCCTGCAGACCTTACCTCCACGTCAGAAGGCTGAGCTCTGGGAAAAAGGAGTTAGGAGGAAGCAAGTGGTCTAAATTTCCCTAGCCTTTCACTTTTTAAACACTACTACAGAGAGTTCTCACTCAAGCTGTCCTGTAGGAAATCGAGTTTGGTGTATTTAGTTATTTGGCTGCACCAGGTCTTAGCTGCAGCATGGGGGATCTTCAGTCTTCATTACAGCCTGCAGGATCTTTTTCAGCTGTGGCATGCGGGATCTAGTTCCCCGACTAGGGATCGAACATGGGCCCCCTGCATTGGGAGCACGGAGTCTTAGCTACTGGACCACCAGGGAAGTCCTGGAAATTGACTTTTGATGTTGCTACACATTTCTGAATTATTTTCAAAGTACACCTTAAATTTTGTCCTCAAAGATGCATCTATTCTCTTGTGACATATATATATGCAACTTCAATTATTTTTGTTATTCAGGCAGAATATTGGTGATTTCATTTGTTCATTGAAGTAAAGGAGGGCTTCATTTCCTCCCCAAGGATGGCCAACTTTCCTCTTATTCGAGGGTTTTAAAGACTTGGTCTTGGTTTCTCAAAATCCTGTTACTCAGTATACATTTCTCTAACATTTTTATTTTGTGATGGGAAGAGGAGAGGAGGATACATAAAACTTAATGCAAGTTTTGCAGCTGTAAGCTGTGAATTCGCTATGACTAAAATGCTTTGCATCTGCAAAGTAAGTTAACAAGAAATTTGTTGTTTCTTCATGAACACTATGCCTGTAAATTCTGCATTTGTTAGAAAGGTTAGTGCCAGCCAGGGACAAAGGAGTCAGGGTGAATATAGCTCCCTGGAATATGTGTAGCCAAAAGACTGAAATAATTTTCACTTACACAAAATTGTTATTGACTGCATACAAATTTTCAGGCAGTGAAGAAGGGATTTCTTTTCATTTTTTTAACAACAACTCTAAAAGTTATGTGTCAGTTTCCCAATTTTAGAACTGAGAAGGCTGAAAACCAAAATAATAAAGTAACCTGACTTGGGTCATCCAGCTAAGAAGTGGCAAATCAAGGTGTCAGACCCCAGGAGGGGCAACCCAGAGGTGGGGCCAGAAGACCCTGAGCTCACCTCCTCCCACAGGCACACCAAGACCAGCAATTTACTGGACGACCAGTGATGAGAAGACTAGCAGAAAAGATCTTCTGCCACTAAAGATATAAAAAAGGAGCCCCAACAAGATGGGTGGCAGGAGAGTGATGTGATGTTATCAAGACCTCCACCCCCAGGGAGACAACCCACAAACAGGAAGAATACTAATATCCAAAATATACAAATAACTCACACAACTCACCATCAAAAAAACACTTCCAACTGAAAAATGGGAAGGCCCTGAAATAGACACTTTTCCAAAGAAGACGTACAGATTGGCCAACAGGCACATAAAAAGATGCTCAACATCACTAAGCATCGGGGAACTGTCAATCAAAACCAGAAAGAGATATCACCCCACACCTGTGAAATGGCTATCATGAAAAAGACAGCAAATAACGAGTGCTGATGAGAATGTGGAAAAGGAGGAAGCCTCATGCACCATTGGTGGGAAGGTAAATCAGTGCAATCACTATGAAAAACAGGATGGAGCAAAATAGCAATAATAGAACAACCATGGGATCCAGCAATTCCACTCCTGGCCATTTATCTGAAGAAAATCAAAACGCTAATTCAAAAAGATATACACACCCCTTTGCTCACTGCGACAATATTTACAACAGCCAAGATATGGAAGCAACCCAAATGCCCACTGATAAATGAATGGATAAAAATACACACACACACACACACACAAAGGAAATATTGCCATTTGTGATAATATGGATGAACCTAAAGGTTATTATGCTTAGTGAAATAAGTCAAACAGAGAAGATAAATATTATGTCATTTCACTTACATGTAGAATCTGAAAAACAAAACACATGAACAAACACAACAAAACAAAAGCAGAGTCATCATACAGAAAACAGGTGGCTGCCAGAGGAGGGAGGAGAGAAACAGGTGACAGAGATCAAGAGGCATAAACCACCAGTTACGAACCAAATGTCAGGGTGAAATGTACAGTGTGGGGACCCAGTTAACAATCACGTGATAGCTTCGCATGGTGGCAGACGGTAACTAGGCTTATAACAGTGAACGTTTTGAAATGTGTAGTCACTTGGAATCACCATATTGTTCACCAGGATACTGTTGGAGGCTAATATTCATATAGGAGAGATCAGATTTGTGGTTACTAGAGGCAGGGGTTGGGGAAGGGAGAAGTAAATGAAGGCATTGCAAAGGTGCAAACTTAAAACCATAAGATAAATAAATACCAGCGGGACTTCCCTTGTGGTCCAGTGGTTAAGAATCCACCGTTCAATGTAAGGGACAGGGTTGGATGCTGGGTCCGGGAGCTGTGGCCCCATGTGCCACCTCAACTAGAGAGAAGCCCGTGCCCCACAGCGAAAGATCCCATGGGCTGCAACTAAAAGCGGACACAGCCAAACAAATAATTACCAAGGATGTAATGTACACCATGATAAGCATAGTTAACGCTACTGTACCTTACATATGAAAGTTAAGAGAGTAAATCTGAAGAGTTCTCCTCACAAGGAAAAAAATTTTTCTTTGCCCGATTTAATATCTCAACATTTAAAAAAATGAAGATTATGGCATCCGGTCCCATCACTTCATGGCAAATAGATGGGGAAACAATGGAAACAGTGACAGAGTTTATTTTCTTGGGCTCCAAAATCACTGCAGATGGTGACCACAGTCATGAAATTAAAAAGCAGAGACATTACTTTGCCGACAAAGGTCCCTCTAGTCAAAGCTGTGGTTTTTCCGGTAGTCACGTATGGATGTGAGAGTTGGACCATAAAGAAGGCCGAACGCCGAAGAATTGATGCTTTTGAACTGTGGTGTTGTAGGAGACTCTTGAGAGTCCCTAGGACTGCAAGGAGATCCAACCAGTCCATCCTAAAGGAAATCAATCCTGAGCATTCATTAGAAGGACTGATGCTGAAGTTGAAACTCCAATACTTTGGCCAACTGATGCAAAGAACTGACTCATTTGAAAAGACCCTGATGCCGGGAAAGATTGAAGACAGAGAAGGGGACAGCAGAGGATGAGATGGTTGGATGGCATCACTGACTCAATGGACATGAGTTTGAGCAAGCTCCAGGAGATGGTGAAGGACAGCAAAGCCTGGTGTGCTGCAGTCCATGGGGTCACAAAGACTCAGCAACTGAACAACAATTTTACATCTATATGAGGTGATGGCTGGTCACTGAACTTACTGTGGTAATCATTTCATGATATAAGTAAATCAAATAATTACATTATATACCTTAAATGCATACAGTGCTGTATGTCAATTACATTGCAATAAAACTGGAAGAAAAAAAATCAAGGTTTTAAGCTCCAGTGATGCCTAATTTCAAACCTGATTCATTCCCTCAAATCTTCCTGTTTCATTGCTATTGTTGTTGCTATTTAAGAAAATTCATTTTAGTCAAAAAAAAAAAAGAATTCATCACTGAACTAATATAACTTGCTTTTTATGTTAGCCCTTAAACAACTAAGAATTAGAGAAACAGACCCCTCATCAAGACCCTGGACCAGCAAGTGGTATTTTAGGCACCACTCTTTAAACTTAACTCTGGTACCCACCCATCAGACTGAAACTGTCTAATGTTAGGAGTTCATTGTCTTCCATCTGCAACAGAGTCCACAGACGTTGTATTTTCTCCCAGATCCTGCTGCTTGAAGTTCCTGAATCCAGGGTCTCGACTCCCTTGGGGCACGCTGACTTGTCTGTCCTTCCCCACAGGTGAGATCCGAACATCCTTTACCAGTAGGCTTCTCCCTGAGGTAAGCTGAAGTTGAAAGAACCTTACCAATTCTACAGGTTATCACCCCCCGGCCCAAACCTGCAATTCCAAGTTCCTAAACATCTCAAATCTAGACTCTATCCTTCTAAAACAATATTTAGCAACTGCATAATTTTATCATTCTCTGACTCTCCATCCAGGTTAAACCACTCCTTGAAGTAGCTGTCCTCACTCGTGACTTCAGCCAAACACCTAAATTAACTTAAAATATGAGATAAGGTGATACCATTATTTCCTTTTTAAAAAAGTCATGGATGGGCTTATCCTGTTGTGTCAACAATGTGTGGCTGTTTCCTAATAAAGTCCTGGGTGGGTTTATCAGAAACCCAAGGCTGTGGGTTTCTGGTTCCACCTGCTGTTTCAGCATCTCTCTCTGAGGCTGGTTTATATTATTGTGTTTGAGACTGTCCCACAGAGATGTTAATCACTGCCCACCAAGTGTATTCCCAGATGTTAGAGAAACATCTTTTATACAGTTTTTTGATGATGGCGGGGGGAAGAGGTGGCAGAATTCATTTCCTTCTCATGACTTCCACATGGTCCCCTCCATCCTCAGGCTAGTGTCAAATCTGCTATCTACCTCTTGTCTTGAGTGAGAGAAACTAAGTATCCTTACAGTGAGAGATAACAGAGAAGGAGGAAGAGGGAAAGAGACTGAATGAAAGACAGGCCACAGAAAAGTTTGTGTACAACCTTGGAGGGGGATGGGGGAGACAAAAATATAAGGATTGAATCAAAGATTAGGATAAATGATCTTTACCAATGATATTCTCTTGCTTCTGAACATTTATCTATTCTATTTTCTTTGTGGACAAAAAAGAAGTATTTCCTGAAACTATTATGCTCTGTCCACAAATATGAAACTCTGCCCCACTTACCCTCCCATATGTATTCCAAAGTCTATTGTTGTGCCTAGAGCCTTGTCCAACTCTTTGCAACCCATGGACTACAACATGCCAGACTTTCCTGTCCTTCACCAGCTCCTGGATCTTGCTCAAACTCATGTCCATCGAGTCGGTGATGCCATATCTCATCCTCTGTTGTCCCCTTCTCCTCCCTCCTTCCGTCTTTCCCAGAATCAGGGTCTTTTCCAGGGAGTCAGTTCTTCGCATGAGGTGGCCAAAGTATCGGAGTTTCAACTTCAGCATCAGTTCTCCCAATGAATGTTCAGGACTCATTTCCTTTAGGATGTACTGGTTTGATCTCCTTGCAGTCCAAGGGACTCTCAAGAGTCTTCTCCAACACCACAGTTCAAAAGTGTCAATTCTTCAGTGCTCAGCCTTCTTTACGGTCCAACTCTCACACCCATACATGACCACTGGAAAAACCATAGCCTTGACTAGACGGACTTTGTTGACAAAGTAATGTCTCTGCTTTTTAATATGCTGTCTAGGTTTGTCACAGCTTTTCTTCCAAGGAACAAGCATCTTTTAATATCAGGACTGCAGTCACAATCTGCAGTGATTTTGGAACCCAAGAAAATAAACTCTGTCACTGTTTCCATTGTTTCTCCATCTATTTGTCATGAAGTGATGGGACCAGATGCCATGATCTTCATTTTTGAATGTTGAGTTTTAAGCCAGCTTTTTCACTCTCTTCTTTCACCTTCATCAAGAGGCTCTTTAATTCCTGTTTGCTTTCTGCCATAAGGGTGATGTCATCTGCATATCTGAGATTATTGATATGTCTCCCAGCAATCTTGACTCCAGTTTGTGCTTCATCCAGCCTGGCATTTCATATGATATACTCTGCATATAAGTTAAATAAGCAGGGTGACAATATACAGCCTTGATGTACTCCTTTTCCAATTTGGAACCACTCCATTGTTCCATGTCCGGTTCTAACTCTTGCTTCTTGACCTATATACATGTTCCAAGTCTATGCATCTGATCTGTTTCCAAAGGAAGCACTAATCAGGACTCCCCTGGTGGTCCAGTGGTTAAAACACCGCATTTCCAAAGCAGAGGACTCGAGTTCAGTCCCTGGTGGGGGAACTAAGTTCCCACGTGCCACGTGGCGCCCCTCACCAGAACAAAGGAAGCACTGATCACTACTCTGAAATATCAAGCATTGACCATCTAGAGCCCGGTAGCTAGACATGCCATTTGAAATCATTCAGCAAAGATCTCCAAAAGCCCAATGAATCCAGCCCCAAACACATTTCAGTGTAACTGGAAAACAAATACTTGCCTGACTATTGAAATGGAAGTATGTGGAAACCCTATGGTTCCATGGAAGGGAAACAGATCATCCTACAATGGAGGCCAGCAGTGGGGAGCATATGTTCTGGAACATTTCTAATCCAAATAACTTCTACCCTTTTGCTACATGAATAGTACGTGAAGATGACTATCCGGATCGGATCCTGGCCTCTCTGGTTGCTAGCTTTGTGACCTTGGGGAGGATGTTCCACTTCTCTATCAATCAGTTTCATCAACTATGAAAATGGGCATAATTATATTTGCTTCGTAGGACCATTGTAAGGAGTGAGCAAGGTCGTGTGCGTGAATGAGCTCACTTAGTCCTTGCATGATAGGTGCTTAATGAGCATTAGTTGTTTTTCTTTTTTTTCCTCATAATTTGAGACTAACACTTCTGTTTGAAAAGAGCTCTGATTTTAACTACAAATATCACTTCATCCAACTTGTGGGGCGGGGTGAGAGCTCAGATGAGAACTCCAATCAGACTTCTCATCACATACTCATCAGCGTTCCAAAGCTGGCAGCAGTCAGATGTGGAATTTTAATTTCCCGAGACTCAGAAGTGGGGAGTTGTTTTTACCTCAAGGGACTGCGTGCATGGAAAATAAACTTTGTAAAACATCTGGCGTCGCACACGGCACGTGGCTGTGTGGGTGTGTCCTTTCTGAGAGATTGTTGCCAGCCAGAGTCATGAGGATATTCACCTAAGTTATAATCTAGAACCATTCTTGTTTAACGTCTCATATTTAGATCTACAGCCCACCTGGAATGGATTTTTGTTTATGGCATGAGAAAGGGAATGTATAATAACTATTGATTATCAGATAAAGCTGGCGAGGATAATCAAGACAGGCTTATTCTTCAGCAGACTCTTCTTGATCCATCGGGCACTCTCATGACCTTGATCCTCCAAAACTACTGGGGTTCCACTGCACCTTATCCCCCTTCCTTCTGGCTGCCTGTGTCAACTCTTTTTCCTGTTCTTCAAGCCAGTTTCCTATATAAACAGACGCATCAAGTTAGGGAAAGAGACTGTCTTCTGGGGAAGAGACCATCCTTCCGAAGGGAAAGAGAAAGAGAAGGGAAAGAGAGTCCACCCTTCAGAAGGAGGGTCGTGGCCAGTCTCTGAAACGCTGGAGTGCAGGTGGAGAATCGCAGTGGGATGAGCCGGCACCCCTCTTTTCTAATCTGTTTATATAAGCCTGGCGGGGAAGGTGGCTGGGATGTGGACTGAGGCAGCAGAGACTGCTTGAGGACTTCTGTGCTGCTGCTGCTGCTAAGTCGCATCAGTTGTGTCCGACTCTGTGCGACCCCAGGAGGACTTCTGTGAAAATCTGGCAATTGGACAAGTTCCACAGACCGACCTCCCATCCCATTGGGATGGGCACGCGGGGGAGAAAAGGCAATACAAAGAGAAAACTGCGGTCCAAACGGGCATGGGGCCCGCTTGACGATTTCACCTGAGTCTTCACCTGCTCACGTGCTTAAAGAAACCAGGAGCTCCGGCGCCCCCTGCAGGACGGATCCCCTGGTAACCAGGAGGGGCGTCGGTGATTCAGAATGCAACCTTCGGGCGCTCCGTTTACATGGGGCTCTCCAACATCCCAGAAAAAAAAAAAAAACATTCTCACAGCTGAGCAGCTGGCAATAATATTCATTAAAAACAACTAAAGCAGCCTATGAGTTGTCAGAGAGCCGCATGGCACCTGGAAAAATAGCATCCTCGTATTTAAGGGGGGAAAAGAATAAAAGTTAAAAGGAAATAGAAAAAGAAAAGGAACTCTTCTATCTCAAAAGACACAGATTTCCCCAATTCTGAGAATGTGAATTACAGCCAACTTACAAAGTCCCTTGAAACTAACAGGTTATATTGGAAGAATTGCCACAGCCTTATCTAGAAGTGAGCAAGAAAAGCCCCATTATGATGAAAACAAAAAACAAAAAAATCTCTAAAGCATGCCACGGCCTGAGACAAAGAAAAAAAGTTAAAGTGTTTGCATATCATGTCCCCGAATAAGCGCAGCATACATTCCTGCGAGGAACTTGGTTTGGGGACCAACAAGTCAAATTATCTGGCATGGAATTGTAGAGTTGTGGGTGGCCAGGGTATTTACGATGAGGCAGGAAAAGTTCAGGGCTAAGAAATAAGCATAATGAATGCGTACAGAGAGAAGTGTAAGTAGGGGTGGGAGATGGACAGAGAATTTAAAACTTTCCAGGGTTAAATTTCATCATTCTTGGAGTCCAGGACCCTCCCATCCTGTGCCACACTAGCTGGTGTGGGTTCAGTCATGTCTGACTCTTTGCCACTCCGTGGACTGTAGCCTGTCTGGCTCCTCTGTCCATGGGATTCTTCTAGCAAGAATACTGAAGCATGTTGCCATTTCTTCCCCCAGGGATGTCCCGTGAGGTACACTTGAACCTTGATAGCGCTTTTTGAATAAGCTGCCTCAAGGGGGGATTCTCTCCTTTCAATCCAGAACCCTAACACCTGCAGCAAGTGTGAGGAGACGGGCCAGTGAGTAGGGAGGCTGTCTTCTATATGCACTGTTGTGACACAACACACCACCTCACTGACAGAACTCTCTCTGTTCCGGGGATGCTGACATCCACACAAAGTTCTTGAATCTCAGGTTACACACCAGAGAAATACATCCTATTGGATGTGTTTTGTCCACAGTAGGCACCTCCAAGCCACTGGGATGTGTGATTTAACTATTCCACCGCACAAAAGAAGGCTGTGGAATCTGGAGCTTCCAGGAAAGTTCCGCTTTAAAATATTCTGCTGACATCAGCCTTGACATTGCCCCAATTCTCCTGTAAGAATTTATGCTCATCCTTGCTCAGGATAACCCAGCTAAAACTGTCTCCCAGATTCACTCTTTGCAGTGGTCCAGCGATGAGCAGAAGATCATTAAGATCTTCTATATCAAGCACGCATCACGGGGCCAAAGAGATAATCACTTTTCATCTGAATTCCTGAAGTCCTAATGATGTTGACATCAAGCACCAATGCTGTGAATTCTGTGTAACAGAAATACATTTTTAAAAGTCACTTACATTTTTCAAATTATATGACCTTGAGCAAACTGCTTAAACTCTCTGGATTTCTGTGTACTTTTCAGTAAGAGATCTAACATGTACTCTTCACATGATCATAGTGTATAAATATACAATAGAAAGTGCTTAGTATAACACTTGGCCCATGATAAACACTGAATAAATATAAGCTGTTATTATTATTATTAGAATTATCTGGCTGCCTCTACCAACTCGATTTCAGAGGCAGGTGAACTCTGCCCCTTCCAAAACTATTTCAGATGCCACTCTGGCCATCAGAGATTCATCACTTTGGATTGTCAAATAATCTCTACTGTAGCACAGGAAAATTCCCACTAGGAAATGTGAAATACCACCTAATGGTCATTCAAGCCTTTAAAAAAATAGTTTTCCACGTGGATTATTTCCTCCTAATATGTTTTCATGAAAAGAAGAATGAGAGTAACCCACAGCCTCTTAAAAGAGGCACAGATTTGGAGGACTGGCATGGGGGTGGGCTGATAACCACAGTGCTATCTGTACTCACCAGACAGATGAGCTATTCTCCTTATAGATACTGAGAGCTTCACAATTTTAGAAACAGGTGCCTCTTTACGAGGTATATGGATTTTTTCTGCCATCTAATGGTCATTTTTGAGGACAACAGCATTTATGCCCACAAAGAAGGTGTTCCACCCTGGATAGCACATAAGAACTTGATTTGACAACTTTAGGTATCTCATATAAGTGGAATCATAATTTCACAGGTGTACATATATGTCCAAACATGTCAAATTTTATACATTAAATATGTGCACGTCTTGCATGTCAGTTACACTTTAATAAAGCCAGTTTTTTAAAAAAGAAGCCAGTGGGAATTTGCTGTATGACTCAGGGAGCTCAAACCAGGGCTCTGTGACAACCTAAAGGGGTGGGATGGGGTGGGAGGGAGTTTCAAGAGGAAGGGGACATATGTATACCCATGGCTGATTCATATTGATGTATGGCGGAAACTAACACAAGATTGTAAAGCAATTATCCTTCAATTAAAAATAAATAAATTTTGAAAAAAGAAGAAGAACTCGCTGGCTCCCAGGCATCTTCTCCAGCTTCCAACTTACTAAAACTAAATCAAGGAGAAATTAAAACATTTAGACAGTCAACTAATTTACTAGTCTCTAGGACAAGAGCACGATCAGGTGGGTGAGTGCTATGTTTCTGCATCAGCTTCCACTTGGGGGAGCTCTTCCTTCTTTATTGCCTTCCCTTGTAGCTCAGTTGGTAAAGAACCTGCCTGCAATGTAGGAGATCCCGGTTCAATTCCTGGGTCGGGAAAATCTCCTGGAGAAGGGAGAGGCTACTCACTCTAGGATTCTCGTACTTCACTTGTGGCTCAGCTGGTAAAGAATCCACCTGCTATGCAGGAGACCTGGGTTCGATCCCTGAGTTGGAAAGACTCCCTGGAGAAGGGAAAGGCTACCCACTCCAGTATTCTGGCCTGGACAATTCCATGCGGTCGCAAAAGTCGGACATGACTGAATGACTTTCACTTTCACTTAACCTCACTTCTAAGGCTGGAGTTAATCTGTATTGCCATAGGCCACTCTAAGTGACCCTTCTCCTGGCCACAGTGGTTGATTCAGGGTGGATGCATAATCCAACCTGAGTCAATAATCGATGAAATTTCTGCAGATATCTAAGAAATAGACTCTCTCCAATCCCTACTGGATATAAGCAAATATATGTGGCCAAAAAATTTGCTGGTACCATCTTGGAACCAGAGGGGAGAGACTAACAAATTGGAGAAACCACCAGAGAAGAAGAGAGAGAAATGGAGATAGAAACTGAATCCTGGTTAGATCACTGAAGCCTTGGATAAAGTCTCTCCTGAAGCTAGTCCTTCCTCTTCCCTATCGGCCAATAAAGTTCACTGTTTATTGAAAGCAGTTGGAGTCGGATGTTCTGCCTTTTGAAATAATAATAGTAATAGTTATGATTCAAATAGGTCCCACACAAACTGTTCCTAGGCTTTTCATTAGTTCTTGCAGACTCCTTTCTTCCCATCTCACCAGACTAAAGGGAAAATGTGGGTGAAAGCCCACCAGTGCTCACTGGGTTCTGGGGGTGCCGACTTGGTCATTAATAACTGGACCTGCGTAGGGGGAAAACGCAGAGGCAGGGGTGACCCCAAGGGCATGGACTTGAGTTACTTCAGGACTGACTGCTGTTTCCATCAAATTTGGAGGAAGGAGAAGAGGCTCCATGAGGTATAATCCAAATATGAGAATTGTCCTCATGCTCAGTCACTTCAGTCATATCCAGCTGCAGCCTCATGGACTGTAGCTCACCAGGCTCCTCTGTCCATGGAATTTTCCAGGCCAGAAAACTGGAATGGGTAGCCATTTGCTACTCCCAGGGGATCTTCCAACCCAAGGATCGAGCCTGTGTCTCCTTCATCTCCTACACTGGTAGGTCCTTTAGGGCATGGACGGTGTGTTCTTCATCTTCAGTCCGTCCCCTAGGAGACCCCTCAGGACAGTGTGCAATTAATGAAAAACAAATAACTATAAGATACATTATCCAAAAACAATTAGAGAATAATTAAGTCCTGGGCTCTTCTGCGGGTCTGGTGATTGTGTCAAAGTTCTGCGATGCCTACTGGTGAAGAGGAGAAGTCTGTCAGGGAAAGAGGTGGCACTGAAGCTGTACCTTGAAGATACCGGTGGAGAAAGAGCAGGAAGGCACTCTGGGCTGGGAGAAGGACTTGGGCAAAGATGCTCCTGCCTCCCCATCTGACCGAAGGGTTACACTGTGCAGGATTGTATCACTGCTCCAAATAACTGGACAGAGGGTCAGAGGGGAGCAACCAGGCAGGGACCCTGCCTGACCTGACAACCAGTGACTCATCACGGTGGCTAGAGAAGCCAAGAGAGCCAGGAAGGGATTGCATTTGGGGAAACAGGTCACAGAAAACTAAACAGACAACAAAAAAGGTTCTTAATTGCAACGTTCTACCTCCCTCAGCCAAGTCTGGAGACCATTTGGTGCGCTGCTATTGAAATCCAAGGAATAGGAAATGAGGCAGCTGGTGCTAATGTTTTGGGCTTCTTTTCTCTGATTATGCACAAGATGGAGAGAAGGGAGAGGGGACCCTGAGCCTCTGTGATCAGCAAATCCAGAAGCCAACAGCATTGTCGGGCTGCCTTTACCCCTGAAGGAATTTTCCAGAGGATTTTCTATTTTAAAAGAGTCTCACTCCCATAATTGTTTTCAATTTAAGGAATAAAAAAAAAAAAAAAAAACCACCTCTTCAAAAGGATAGAATTACTTCGAAGCAAGTTGTTTCCTACGCATTTTAAAAAGAAAATATGGCACAACCTAAAGCAGCTTTCTGTCAGCTATTGGGGATTTGCATGAGAATGATCAAAGGAGCCCTTTTCCCTCTCTCTGAGATATATAAACTTATCAGGCTCCTCTTAAAAGGCTCTCTGAGTGTATGCAGTCGCTCTTCTATCATAACTGTTTACACTTACAGGCAATATAACTCTCATGGCCGGTTTTATGAATTCCTTAGCTGTCTGCAAAAGGAAGTACTTTGAAACATTAGAAAATCCATTCAAATCTTATTTTCTGGGAGCAGGTGACTTGAAAATGATTTTGTGCTCCTTCTTGTTTTCTGATTCTTTGAAGAGTGATGATGCCGACCGGCTTTATGACTTCCACAGGGAGACAGAGACAGAGAGAGAGAGATGGAAAGACTTGTGAGCACCATGGCCCTCACCCATCATCCTTATGCAATTTACACCTGCCAAGTTTTTGGTGACCAGATTAGGTTTATCCCAAAGGAATAATGAGATAATTATGGCATTGCATCCTGGAAATCTGCCCATGTTATTTTTTTCCATTTTAATATGAACACTACAAGGTTGAGCAAAGGTGGCGTGGGACAGTGGAAGAGGCATGGAATTGGGTACCATTAAATCTGAGACAAAAATCCCAATTTGGCATGACTAATAACCTTTTAAATCTTGTTTACTTTACCCCTAAAATATGATAGTTATGTCCACTCCAAAAAGTACTGAGGATTAAGTGAGATAATATACATCAAATATCTCCTATACATGATACACAGTATTGGTTCAAGGACCTGGTTTGATGCTTGTGGGGCAGGGGGTGGAAACCACTGCTAGTAACAGTATTATTAAATAGCTTTAAATAGTCATCCAGTGAAGGAAAACATTTAAATAGGAGAATCCATCTCAAATTATCCACGATGATGGCAATTGATTACTGTAGGAGTAATTAATATCATTAATAAGTAATAGGAAATTGATGTTTTTCCATGTGGGATATGTTTATTGTTTTATTAAGGCCAATATATGCTAATTTCACATATTTAAATGATATAATTCTATAAAAGTGGGAAATGGAAGTTCCTTACAGGTTTACACCTTCCTGCTTTAAGATACAGTGATTATCCTTTCAAATTCGTTTTTGGGTATGTATAAAAATAGTGTTAGAACAAAATAATGGATCTTCACTCAAGAGTAGGACTGGATCTGGATGGGATGATGGACTATTTTATCTCTAGGGCCTTATCTTTGGGATGGAGCCCACTGAGAACGTCAGACTTTTGATTTGCCTACAGCAAATTAGGCTTTTGGATTACTTTAACAGAGCGGTTGTGAGTTTTCTAAAAACATCAATATTTCCTATTGAACTTCCTTAGAAAGGTAATGGTTTTTATTGAAAGATAATTTCAAAAAGTTAGAAATATGACTCATATAAACATACAGTTAAGGACATGTCAACTACTCAATTCAATATATATTTAATAAGTTAAAAAATCACTCAGATGGTACACCTGATTCAAAGTAGAATTCAAGAAACAGAAATTGAAATAATCATTCAATGGAAAGCTGAAATGGATTTGTTAATGGTTGCAAAAGTGGTTAATGCTCTTCAGGACCATAAACTGAAACCTTTGGAGGTTAGATTTCTGAACAGACAGAAATATAAAACTTAAGGTATAAATTCATCGTATCAATGCTCCCATCAAATAGTAAGGAACAAAGTTAAACACAGATGCGTTTGCTTAGATCATTAAACAATCCTTGGATGAGACCTTTCAACAACACCTAGTTTGACTTTGAAAGGACATGCTGTTATCTTTTGCTTTATTTCAAAATTTTGGATGTTAACTATTCTTGTTACTTAAAATTGCTCTTGTTTTTTCTTTAAAGTCATATGTCCCTATAATCTTTTGACTCAAAATCTTTTCACCTATGTCTCTAATTTCCTTTTCATGTCTTTCATTTATATATATATATATATTCATAATATATTTCATTATATAACTTTTATAAAGAAACAAGATCTTAAATTACCTTTACTTGCTCTTTTTAATCTTATCGATATATAAATGACTACAGTGAGACTGGTCACCAGACTATCTCCCATTCTAGAAGTGATTCCATCAAAACATAGTGATTAGTTAAGATTCCTGTCTTATTGTTACTTTTTGCATATTTCTCTAAATTTCCAGCTTAGAATAAATTCCGCTGAGGCTCTATCCCACCCTGAAGACCACATGAGATTCTTGTGTGTCCTAATGCACTTCTCACACTACTGGAATACACTTCCTGGCTACCGGCCACCACCACCGCACCTTCCTATTCACTTGTGATCCGAAATGGCAAAGACTGTCTTCGTCCCATTTCCTCAGGCCCTGGCTGATATTAGGCACTCAGTAAATAACGATAGAATCAAGGAATGACGTATCGACACTATTTGTATGGTCAATGAAGCAAATGTGAAAATAAAAATGAAAAATTAACTTGAAACTTCCTTCCTCATCTCCCCCAACCATAGTTTGGTTTTAGTCATTCTACCAAACTGTGTCACTGAACTTAAACATAATAAAATTCCATCTTTTAATGTTTTAATTAGTGCTTTTGCCTTTACTCAGATTATTTACTACTCTTTAGGTGACATAGCAAGATGGTCAAATTCTGAGTTTCTCAACTCAAAATTGAGTTCAGTTGTTCAAAATCAGCGTTCCTGAGTGTTAACACAGATTTAACTTTTGCTCCATAGTCAACAGTTATAAAAAGGATTTTTCCCTTATAAGAGCTAAAGCCATTTAGCACAGCATTTTAATTTCTAGTAAAGAACTAAATCAAAATGAGTTTCTTATCATAAATATTAGAGGCCACAGTGACCAGTTGGGGTGTGTTGTCCAGCCAGTGTGTCCCTGTGTAACCCTGCCCATCTTCACTCCAAAACAAAGCATGGATATAAGAAGTGACAGATCACAGTTAGAGGATACTTGCTACACTGATGAGCTTTTCAAGGACCAAGGATCACTGGTGAGTCAGGAGTAATACTTAAACCACTGGGCAATCTCAGACTGCCGTAATGAGAACTGAAGGAGGCTAGAGAGCTGAAATAGCAGAGAGCCAGCCTAACCACATTACTAATATCACTAGCAGGCAACATAGTGAGCACTCAGTAAATACCTGTTAATGCTGCTGCTCTCTCTTCTCCTGTGAAAGGCCCAGTTCCCAATCCCCATCTGCCAGTTCCTACATACACACTGACCAAGCAAGAAGGAGCATTTTCCCCCAGGTCAGTTCAGGAGATCAGAAGTGAAGTCTCTAATGGAGGAACTGTCCAGTGTTGCAGTCATAAAGAATTAATAACCAACACTTGTGGGAGCACTTGATTTCTAACATTTGCCAGTTTCCATGTTATAAATACTTTCATCATCCCATCACCAATTTCAAGCTACCAACATGATTTCACTTAATCATATTCTATGATATTACATGAATTATATATATTAGATATTTCAGCTCCCCCTTTTAGCTTCCTATAAGTAAAAATAAAAAATGAGTATTTAGAACACATAAGCAATACTATCAACTAACATGACCTACTGGACAGATTATTCTGCCAAACAACAGCAGAATACTATTTTTTTCCATTGCAAATTAAACATTTTTCAATACTGATGATATGCTGTGACATAAAATAAATCTTAATTATTTAAAAAGGCTCAAATAAGACAGACTATGGTTTCTGACTGCAGAGGGTTGCATTTACAACAGAAGTTATTCAAAAATCTCCAGATATTTAGGAATTAAACAGGATACTTTCAAACAACCCATGGGTCAAAAGAGAAATCACAGAGGGAATTGAGATATCTTTTGAATTGAATAAAAATTGAAGCAAAACATTTCAAATTTTTTAGAACAGAGCTGGAAGGGTGTTTGAAGTATAACTTACATCTTTAAATGCTTATATCAGAAAAAAAAAGAAAAGAAGTCTTATATCAACAACACAGCTTTCACCTTAAGATGTTGGGAAAAGAAGGGCATATTTTACTAAATCTCAAGAGAAGAAAGGAAATAGTAAATAGAAAAATAGAGACTATCAATTAAACCAGTTGTTTTTGTAAAAAGGCAGTCAAATTGACAACCTAGTAAGTATATTAATCAAGGAAAATGAGAAAATGTGTTGATTACCATTATTTAGAATAATAAAGGAATACCACTACAGATCTTACCTTAATAAAAGTAGAATAAGGAAATATTATAAAGAACCTGATGCTAATAAATTTGAAAGCTTAGGTGAACTAGACAAATTCCTTGAAAGATAAAAATATCCAGCATACACACAACAAAATAGTAAACTTCAATAGCACTGTATTTTAACTTTGTATACTGAATTTTTCTTACAATCCAAATAAGCTTTGTTTCACTAGTTAATTCTAACAAACACTAAAGAAAAAATAACACATTTCATTCACAAAGTGCAGTTAACACTACACACTTCCACTGCAGGGGTCACGGTTTGACCTCTGGTTGGGGAACTAAGATCCTGCATGCCATGTGGCATGACCAAAAAACAAAATAAAAATAAAGAGATTATCCTGGCTCATCTGAGTAGAGCCTAAGTAATCACAAAGATCTTTGAAATGTGGGAGACGAAGGCAGAAGAGTCAGTAACATGTATTGTGATGTGAGAAAGACTTGACTAGCCATTGATGGCTTTGAAGATGGGAAAACATCATGAGCCAAAGAATGGGGGTGACCTCTAGCAGATGGAAAAAAAAAAGAGAGAAAAGAAAAAATCTTCTTTAGAAGAGTACTAATGCATTTCAAACATATACAATTATGTTTTAAGGTCTCCATAACCTGGTACTGATGAAGGAATGGACACATAGATAAACTGAATAGAATAGAAAATTATGTCTCAAATGCCTATGGAAATTTAGTATGTGATAAAGGTGACATCTCAATTAAGTACAGAGGATCTTATCTTTGTAATAAATGTACTAGGTTAATTGTATATATATCCAATAAGGACCAAGGTAAAATTGTGTTCATCTATCATACTATGAGAAATTCCAAATGGGTTAGAGATCTAAATATAAAAAGTGAAATTATGTGAAAGATAGAAGAAATCGTGGATAAAAATCCTCTAATCTATCTTACCAGGGGAAACCATTGCTAACAATGACTCAAATTCCAAAAGCAGTTAATCAAAGCATTGTTAAACTGATTATACTAAATAAATTTTTTAAACTCAAGAGGAGTAAATCATTACATGAGGAAAATTTGTAATCATTCTGTGAAGAGTTAACATGTTTAATACACAGTTTTTAAAAACAGAGGAAAAGTCAGTCAACTCTATAGCAAAAAAAAAATAGACAAGATATGGAAAAGTCACAGGAAAAAATTCAAATGGCTCTTAATCTCAATTCTATTTTTAGAAATCACTTCTAAAGACACATGGTCAAACATAAAATATACTAACATGCCTGTTCACTGAAGCACTTATCTGTAAGAGAAAACAACAGGAAACTGCTGAAATGATCAATCATTAGGAACTGGTTGGATAGTTCAGAGCACATCAATGTGGAGTATTATACAACTGTATAAAGAATGAGGAATGTATATAGCTATGGTGTCATCTTAGGATATGCCATATAATAAAAATGACAAGATGACGAAACATACATATAATATATGTTACACACATATATACACACAATGCCACAATTTTACCTGAGAGAGGGTATAAATGTGCTTACGTCTATGTTTATAAATGTTCCAATTAGAAGAGCAATGGGAGGGTAAAGCATAGTACAGTGATTTAAGGCCCAAGGGAGTAGGGCAGAGAATAGAGGTGCATGTAAAACCAGAAGTTAGGTGACTGAATAAATCTTGTTTGGTAGATCTGGTATTGGGGCTGATTTTGTCTTTCCAAAATCATAATGCAAATTTAAATTGTAAAAAGGTCCTACAAATAAAACATAGGAGCTTTTTCATTTTCTAGGGCTGCCATAACAAAGCAAGGCATGCTGGGCAGCCTGAACAGCAGCAGTTTATCTCCTCATGGTTCTGAGCCCACGGGTCTGAGATCAAGGCATCAGCAGGACTGTTTTCTTCTCAGAGTACCTGCTTGGTTTGTGGGTGACCATCTTCTCCTTGTGTCTTCACATGTCTCTCTGTGTGAGTTTGTGTCATCTCTTCTTCTTACAAGGATACCACAGATGGTTAGGACCCAACCAAATGACCTCATTTCACCTCTAATTCTCACTTTAAGGACCCTATCTCTAAACACAGTCATATTCTAAGGACTGGGAGTTAGGACTTCAGCATGTAAATCCTAGGGTACACAGCTCAGCCCATAATACCGCCCAGGAAAATATGTGGAGTTGGTGGCTTTTTGAACAGCCATACAGAGAAAGATTCCAAATGACAAGGGCACTCAGTAATCAGACCGTACCTACCAGTCTGGTTGATATGGCTGAAGGATGAAAAGGAAATGCAGATGAGAGAGAAAAGGTTCCAAGGGACTAGTACACCCAGTAATCACATTGTACCTCCCTGATGGATACACCCCAGGGTGAAAGGTGCAGGCGACTATTTACGCTTGCGGTGCTGGCCGTTCTGCAAAAGCTGTGACACACCTCGGCTCAGCCCAACCGAGGTAAGGCGTTCTAGAGGTGGGGCACGGATCTTGCGGCTTCCATCCCCAAGATCACGGGAACTGGACCAATCTGCTCATGGCCCTGGAGGTGAAGGGAGGTAGACAGTCTTCCAAAGCCAGCCTGGTTTCTGTCTAAGGGTGGATGGGGGAGCTGGGCCAAAGAAAGAATTCATGGTTTCTTTCATGCCCTGTTCCCCAGGGACCACCATGGGCCCTGCCTTCCTGCTGGTCTTTCCTTTGCTGCTGGTTCTGTCAACACCCTGCGATGCCTGTGAGTGTAAAATGCAGCATCCTCAGACATTTTACTGCATCTCAGACGTCGGTGAGTCAAGGGAGACATCAGAGAAGCATCCGTCAAGGAGGGTGGTGGGTCTCACAATGGCGTGAGAAATGCAGAGGTGGGGAGCTCTGACGACGGGGAACAGGTCTCCAGGAGGTTTAGGATGGGGGACTCTTAAGTCAATGACCCATTTCTTTCTCCTCCCAGTTATAATAGGTAATATACTGGAACGTGGAAATGATACCGCATTAAAACGAAGCTACAGAATCAACGTCACTCAGGTGAGACCCAACACCTCCTTACTTCTTATCCCCTTCCTTCAAAATCAATAAGCTCTCCAATCTGTGCTTGCTGAGGGAGGTGGTTGTTTTCTGGATACCAGCAACTTCTATGAGAAACTGAGGTCCTGCTCTTTCGATCCCTCCCATCACAGATACTCAAGTTTCCCAAGAAGACCCCTCCCATCACTTCTATATACACACCCAAGGACTGGGATAGCTGTGGGTACGAGGTGAGGACTTCTCAACAATCACAATTACTTATTGCAGGTGAGTACCCTGTCCACGCTCAGCCCCTCCGCCTTGTGACCCACTCTTCTTCTGCAACTCTAGAACCGCCAAGGACCAAGGGCCCCTTCTCCACGATCTGACAGGTTTTTCCAGGGAAGAATGCTGGACCATCATTCATGGCTGACTCTGTACCCTGACAGCCTCGGGATTTCCAGACCCTCTGGGGCTGACTACCTGGGGGCCAGAGTGTGACTCTCCCTGGGGACACCCACACATGCTGTGCTGACTCTCAGGGTGTGCTCTCTGATCACTGCAGGCTATCTGAGAAAGGGGGCACTGTACTTCACAAGATGCCACCTGGTATATTTCTGGTACCGTCTCACCAACGAGCAGAGGTTAGGTTTCCAGGCGCTGTACAAAAGGGGATGCAAATGTCAGGTGAGTGGCCTCCCCAGCCTTCTGCTCTACTGCGCAGGCACTGGTGCGTGACTTGCCCCATCGTCTTGTGCCGAGTTCCCTCCCACCTACCTCCTTCTGTGGATGACCCCTACTCTCTCACCTTCCTCCTCTTCCCTGGCCTCCTCTCCCAGGCTCCATCCTGTCCCCCACCCCCTCAACACCTTTAGACTCTACCTGTATTCAGATCCCTGCTGCCCTCGTGTTTTCAAGAGTGGGGTTGTGAACAGGAGAAGGCACGGCATTGCGACAAGCCCTGGATCCCCCTCTCTCTCTAGATTCAGCCGTGCCTTCTCTGCTGGCGCCATTGCCCTCAGCCTGATAACCGACAGTGTGTGTGGGAGCAGAAAGACTGCAATTACAAGATATGGGAAGGAGACCAGTCCCTGTACTCCATGTGTGCCCCCAGGCACGATGGTCACTGTGGGTGGACCAGAATCGACACCGTAAATTATCACCCCGAGACCACTCCTCCTCCAGAAACAACCCCTGAGATGATACCTATTATATGATAGGGTTTTAATTTCTGGTTTTTGACCTGGCTATTCTTAATAGAACTGAGTCAGTTTTGTATATAATACATTAATTGATAGGTACACTTAAGTTTCATTTACTTTCTGCAAGTAGTGTATGGATCAATAAAAGTATAAAAATAAATCCTAAGTTGACAGAACCAACGCTGGTAATAAATTTCTTTTATCTTCTCAAGATTCTTCAATCATCTTTTATTTCTTATTTGTCCAGCAACAGCACGCCTGACCCTATTCCTTCTCATTCCAGAGTTTCCAACATTTCCTCATCTTACCAAAAGCAAGAGCCCGATGCCCATACAAAGGGATAAATCCAGAAATACTTGAATCAGACTCCCCCTGACATGCCCTAATCCTTTCCCACATGACAAGCATGAGCAAGAATTACTGGGTGAGGGAGGAAGAATATTCCTTAACCCCACTGAATCAAGACTCCTCTGCAAATATAAACATCATTCTTTGTCATATTAAAGACCTGAAAGTAAAATATAAAACTCAAACTTCTATAAGGCCACAAAGAGGAATATTTTTCAGAACTTCAAAACCTAAAAGGTATATGATATGAAGGAAAATATTAATAAATTTAACAACTTTAAAAATAAAATATCCTTCCAAAGGTAAAATAAAGCACCACAAACACAGTAAAAATAGGTAATAAAATAATAAAAATATAAGATGCAGACATAGATTGGAATTATAGAGGACTTAACAGTATTATGGTAAAAATGAGGTCTGAACAATGAATGTTTTAAGAAATTAATTGAAGTTTGAACTCAAATTTTTCAACTTGAAAATTTTCCATGGTCCTTCTGAAAACAGTGTCTTCTCTCTTTATTCATTTTATTCAATTAACTGTTTTAATTTTGGAATAATTTGGGGTTTAAAAAAAAAAGTACCAAAATGATAACAGAAAATTCATACATATCCTTTACCTAGTTTGCCCTAAAGATAACATCTTCCATAATAATGGTACATTGGTCAAAACTAAGTAATTAATCTGAGCACAATACTATGGACTGAAACCTCAACCCAGATATCCCATCCCCAGTGTCCTTGGCCCAGGGCAGTGATTCTGCAGTCCTCATGCTGGCCTGATTTTAGGATATTCAAAGGTTCTTTCATGTGGTTGAGCTTACTGCTGTTGACACCACTGTACTCATCCTTGGGCCCATATCCCCATTCACTTTCATCTCATTTCCTATATGAACAGCAATCAGAGGGTGAGGTGAGTCCCTGGGAAAATGCGTGAACTGGATGTATATGTATTTGGGGGCATATATTTTAAAATTAATTTTAAAAATGTGTATAACAAAATGTACTTAATGCCATTTTTTTCCTATGATTTCAAGTGTGGAAATATTCTCAGTAGGTCATGTTTGATATACCTACAAGAAGTGCTTTAATGGTGTATAAAAAAATAAATAATGCCCTGTCCTGGTCAGAGTGTACATTAATTACCTGAGTATAAATTAATTGCTTCAATTTTCCAATGGTTTCAATTTGCTCCAGAATATTTATTACTGTGGGCCTAACATCACTGAACTGAAGATTTCTTGAGATGGTAACAAGGTTGAGATGTACTCTCACCTCATGTGACAATGCTATGAACAATGGCTTTCAGGAGCATCTGGAGAAGCTTTAATCATTTCACAATTACTCTAGGCCTTCTCTTTATTCCCAAAAGTGGTGTCTATATTCTTCTCTTTCCCCTTTAGTGCTTATCGTTTGCTAACTTTAGTTTGACTGCTGCTAAAGACGCTTACTCCTCGGAAGAAAAGTTATGACCAACTTAGACAGCATATTCAAAAGCAGAGACATTACTTTGCCAACAAAGGTCCGTCTAGTCAAGGCTATGGTTTTTCCAGTAATCATGTATGGATGTGAGAGTTGGACTGTGAAGAAGGCTGAGCGCCAAAGAATTGATGCTTTTGAACTGTGGTGTTGGAGAAGACTCTTGAGAGTCCCTTGGACTGCAAGGAGATCCAACCAGTCTATTCTGAAGGAGATCAGCCCTGGGATTTCTTTGGAAGGAATGATGCTAAAGCTGAAGCTCCAGTACTTTGGCCACCTCATGCAAAGAGTTGACTCATTGGAAAAGACTCTGATGCTGGGAGGGATTGGGGACAGGAGGAGAAGGGGATGACAGAAGATGAGATGGCTGGATGGCATCACCGACTCAATAGACATGAGTTTGAGTGAACTCCGGGAGTTGGTGATGGACAGGGAGGCCTGGCATGCTGCAATTCACGGGGTCGCAAAGAGTCGGACACGACTGAGCGACTGAACTGAACTGAACTGAAGTCTCTTCAGTCATGTCCAACTCTGTGCGACCCCAAGACGGCAGCCCACCAGGCTCCCCTGTCCCTGGGATTCTCCAGGCAAGAACACTGGAGTGGGTTGCCATTTCCTTCTCCAATGCATAAAAGTGAAAAGTGAAAGTGAAGTCGCTCAGTCATGTCTGACTCTTAGCAACCCCATGGATTGCAGCCTACCAGGCTCCTTCGTCCATGGGATTTTCCAGGCAAGAGTACTGGAGTGGGGTGTCATTGCCTTCTCCGAGTTTGACCGCTAGTGGCTCTTAAATATGCCTTTCTCCTTATTCAAGTCCACGCTTTCTCCCTCAACAGATTTTGCTCTTTTTCACCTTTGCTGTAAACCTCAAACCAGGGTCCAGTGCAGACTTACACAATAATTCTATATGATGAGTTACCATTTCCAGGTCCCTGTTAAGGACAGTGAAGACTCTGAGATTAGGCAGGGGAAAAATTACTTTTAACAAAATACCAAATGCAGAGGAAATGAGTCTGGACAAGAGGTGAGTCTGTGAGGTTCGAGTTTACAGTTGTGATGAGGTTCTTAAGAATTGCTGCTTATTACCTGAGGGCTTCTTCCTTCCTATAGATACCTTGCCAGTTTTAAAAGGATTTTTCCATACACTTCATGGTCAGTACTAAAGGCTGTATTTTCGGGGTGAGAGGGGATGGCAGCCTTACTCTCATTAGTCAAACACCTTGGTTGTTTCCTTGTTACACTTTAAAGTGAAGATAAAGATGCTTCTATGGTCCTTGAAGTCTTTTATATTTACCAACTTTGAAAAATTCCATGGAACAAGAAAAATCTGAAATCAACAACCTAATATACCACCTAAAAGAATTAGAAAAACAAAATCCAAAGTCAGCCTTACTCTCATTAGTCAAACACCTTGGTTGTTTCCTTGTTGCACTTTAAAGTGAAGATAAAGATGCTTCTATGGTCCTTGAAGTCTTTTACATTTACCAATTTTAAAAAATTCCATGAAACAAGAAAAATCTGAAATCAACAACCTAATATACCACCTAAAATAATTAGAAAAACAAAATCCTAAGTCAGCAAAAAGAGGGAATAATGAAGATCAGACAGGAAATAAAATAGAGATCAGAAAAATAACATGGAAGATAAATAAAACCAAGACCTGTTTTCTTTTTTTTTGAAAGGATAAAGGAAATCAACAAACCTCTAGCCAGGCTCACTGAGAAGAAAAGAGAAAGGCCCCAAATAAACAAAAGGAATGAAAGAGAAGCAATAACAAATGATACCCCAGAAATACAAACTTCAAAAACAAACTTATGGAAAAGGAAAAGGTAGCAGGGAGGGATAAATCAGGAGTTTGGAATTAACATATACATACTACTATATACAAAATATACAATCAACAAGGACCTACAGTATAGCACTGGGAACTCTGTTCAATATTCTGTAATAATCTATACGGGAAAAGAATCTGGACAGGAATAAATATATGTGTGTGTATAATCAATCACTTTGCTGTACACCTGAAACTGATACTACATTGTAAATCAACTAAACTCCAATACAAAACTTAAAATTTTAATCATAATAAAATACTATGAAGGGTTATATACCAACAAATTGGAAAATCTAGAAGAAATGGACAAGCCTCTAGAAACACACTGTCCCAAAACTAAGTCAAGAAGAAACAGATCATTTGAACAGATACCCCCTACATTTTCCTGTTGGTAACCATAAGTTTGTTTTTGAAGTTTGTATTTCTGGGGTATCACTTATTATTGCTTCTCTTTCATTTCTTTTGTTTATTTGGATCTTCTCTCTTTTCTCTGATTGCTAGAAAGGAAATAGAATCTGTAATAGATAAACAAAACACTCCCTGCAAACAAAAGTCTAGGACCAGATGGCTTCACTGGGGAATTCTACCAAACACACAAGGAATATACCTGTCCTTCTCAAATTATGCAAAAAGATGGAAGCGGAGGCAACACTCCCAAAGTCATTCTATGAAGCCACCAGCACCCTATACTAAAACCAGACGAAGACACTACAAAAAAAAAAAAGATCACAGGTCAATATCTTTGATGAAATTAGATGCAAAAATCTTCAACAAAATATTAGCAAGCGGAACCCAACAATACACAAGAGGGGTCACACGCCATGATCAAGTTGGATTCATCCCAGGGTCACAAGCCTCGTTCAACATATGCAAATCAATCAATGTGATACACCACATTAACAACAACAAAAACAAAAGCCACACAATCATCTCAAAAGATGCAGAAAAAAACTGATCATTTCAATAGATGCATAAAAAAGTATTTGGTAAAACTCAACATCCATTCATGACAAAAACTCTCACTGAAGTGAGTATACAGAGAATATATATCAGCATAATAAAAGCCACTTGTGACAAACCCACAGCCAACATAATACACAATGGTGAAAAGCTGAGAGCCTTTAGGCTAAATTCTGGAAAAAGAGACTGATGCCCCATCTCATCACTTCTATTGAACATAGTATTGGAAATCCTAGCTACAGCAACCAGACAAGAAAAAGAAATAAGAGATATCCAAGCTGAAAGGGAAGAGGGAAAGCTGCCACTATATGCAGATGACATGATACTATACATGGAAAACCCTAAAGACACCACACAAAAACTATTAGAATAGATGAATTCAGCAAGATAGCAGGATACAAGATTAATATACAGAAATACGTTGAGTTTCTTTTACTAACAGTGAAGTATGAGAAAGAAACAGTTTTTTAAAAAAAGAGAGAGAGAGTCCCATTTAAAGTCATATCAAAAAATAAAATACCTAGGAATAAACCTGACCAAGGAGGTAAATGGCATATATGCTAAAAATCATAAAACAGTGATAAAGGAAACTGAATATGATTCAAAGAAATGGAAAGGAGTGTCAACGCTCTTGGACTGAGAGAATTAACATGGTTAAAATGGCCATACTACTCAAAGTAATCTACAGATTTAATGGTACTGCTGCTGCTGCTGCTAAGTCGCTTCAGCCCTGTCTGACTCTGTGAGACCCCATAGACGGCAGCCCATCAGGCTCCCCCGTCCCTCGGATTCTCCAGGCAAGAACACTGGAGTGGGTTGCCATTTCCTTCTCCAATGCATGAAAGTGAAAAGTGAAAGTGAAGTCGCTCAGTCATGTCCGACTCTTAGCGACCCCATGGATTGCAGTCTACCAGGCTCCTCTGTCCATGGGATTTTTCCAGGCAAGAGTACTGGAGCAGGGTGTCATGCTCTCCTCCATGTGATCTTCCCAACTAGGGACCGGATCCACAAACTCTGCAGCTCATGCATTGACAGGCAGGTTCTTTACCAATAGCACCACCTGCGAAGTCCTCAGACATAAATTGTGGCAATATTTTCTTAGATTCAACTCCTAAGGCAAAAGAAATAAAAGGAACCTATTCCAACTTACAATCCTTTGCACAGCAAAGGAAACAATCAACAAAAGGAAAAGACAACCCTTTAAAGGTGAAAATATTTACAAATGATGTGAACAATAAGGGCTTAATTTCCAAATTTTACCAAAAAACTCATATAACTCAATATCAGAAAAACAAACAGCCAGTCAAAAAAAAAATGGGCAGAAGACCTAGATAGATATTTCTCTAAAGAAGAAGTACAGATGGGCAACAGGTGCAGGAAAAGATGCTCAATATTGCTAATTATTAGAGAAATGCAAATCAAAACCAAACTGAGATATCACCTCATAACCAACAGAAGGTTTATCATCAAAAAGTCTAAAAATAATAAATGCTGGAGAGGGTGTGAAGAAAAAGGAACTCTCCTACACTGTTGGTGGGAATGTAAATGGTTGCAGCCTCTATGGAGAACAGCATGGAGGTCCCTTAAAATCTAAAAATAGAGCTATCTTATGATCCAGAAATCTTACTCTTGAACATATATCTGGAAAAGGTTAAAGCTCTAATTCAAAAAGATGCATGCACCCTAATGTTTATAGCAGCACTATTTATAATAGCCATGGAAACTATTAGAACTATTTATGAAAGACATGGAAATGATCGAAGTGCCCATCAAAGGACAACTGGCTTAAGAAGGTGTGGCATGTACATACATAGACAATGGATTATTACTCAGCTATAAAAAGTGAAATATTGTCATTTGCAGCAATATAGACAGACCTAGAGATTATCATATTAAGTGAAGTAGTTTAGTTTAGTTCAGTCACTCAGTCTTGTCTGATTCTTCGTGACCCCATGAACTTCAGCATGCCAGGCCTCCCTGTCCATCACCAACTCCCAGAGTTTACCCAAACTCATGTGCATTGAGTCGGTGATGCCATCCAACCACCTCATCCTCTGTTATCCTCTTCCCCTCCTGCCCTCTATCTTTCCCAGCATCAGGGTCTTTTCAAATGAGTCAGCTCTTTGCATCAGGTGGCCAAAGTATTGGAGTTTCAGCTTCAACATCAGTCCTTCCAATGAACACTCAGGACTGATTTCCTTTAGGATGGACTTGTTGGAACTCCTTGCAGTCCAAGGGACTCTCAAGAGTCTTCTCCAACACCACAGTTCAAAAGCATCAATTCTTTGGCAATCAGCTTTCTTTATACTCCAACTCTCACATCCATACATGACTACTTGAAACACAACAGCCTTGACTAGACAGACCTTTGTTGGGAAAGCAAATTCTCTGCATTTTAATATGCTGTTTAGCTTGGTCATAATTTTCCTTCTAAGGAGTAAGTGTTTTAATTTCATGGCTGCAGTCACCATCTGCAGTGATTTTGGAGCCCCCCAAAATAAAGTCAGCCACTGTTTCCACTGTTTCCCCATCTATTTGCCATGAAGTGCCATATTCTTAGTTTTCTGAATGTTGAGTTTTAAGCCAACTTTTTCACTCTCCTCTTTCACTTTCATCAAGAGGCCTTTTAGTTCTTCATTTTCTGTCATAAGGATGGTGTCATCTGCATATCTGAGGTTACTGATATCTGGCAATCTTGATTTCAGCCTGTGCTTCTTCCAGCCCAGTCAGTGTTTCTCATGATGTACTCTGCATATAAGTTAAATAAGCAGGGTGATCATATACAACCTTGACGTACTTCTTTTTCTATTTGGAACCAGTCTGTTATTCTATGTCCAGTTCTAACTGTTGCTTTCTGACCTGCATACAGGTTTCTCAAGAGGTAGGACAGGTGCTCTGGTATTCCCATCTCTTTCCAAATTTCCCATAGTTTATTGTGATCCACACAAAGGCTTTGGCATAGTCAATAAAGCAGAAATAGATATTCTACTGGAACTCTCTCACTTTTTCGATAATTCAGTGGATGTTGGCAATTTGATCTCTGATTCTTCTGCCTTTTTTTTAAACCAGCTTGAACATCTAGAAGTTCATGGTTCATGTATTACTGAAGCCTGGCTTGGAGAATTTTGAGCATTACTTTACTAGCATGTGAGATGAGTGCAATTGTGCAGTAGTTTGAGCATTCTTTGGCATTGCCTTTCTTTGGGATTGGAATGAAAACTGACCTTTTCCAGTCCTGTGGCCACTGCTGAGTTTTCCAAATTTGCTGGCATATCGAGTACAGCACTTTCACAGCATCATCTTTTAGGATTTGAAATAGCTCAACTGGAATTCCATTACCTCTACTAACTTTGGGTAGTGATGCTTCTTAAGGCCCACTTGACTTCACATTCCAGGATGTCTGGCTCTAGGTGAGTGATCACACCATTGTGATTATCTGGGTCTTTTTTGTAGAGTTCTTCTGTGTATTCTTGCCACCTCTTCTTAATATCTTCTGCTTCTGATAGGTTCATACCATTTCTGTCCTTTATTGAGCCCATCTTTGCATGAAATGCTCCCTTGGTATCTCTAACTTTCTTGAAGAGATCTCTAGTCTTTCCCATTCTGTTGTTTTCCACTATTTCTTTGCATTGATCACTGAGGAAGGCTTTCTTATCTCTCCTTGCTATTCCTTAGAACTCTGCATTCAAATGGGTATATCTTTCCTTTTCTCCTTTGCTTTTTGCTTCTCTTCTTTTCACAGCTATTTGTAAGGCCTCCCCAGACAGCCATTTTGCTTTTTTGCATTTCTATTTCTTGGGGATGGTCTTGACCCCTGTCTCCTGTACAGTGTCATGAACCTCCGTCCATAGTTCATCAGGCACTCTGTCTATCAGATCTAGGCCCTTAAATCTATTTGTTCCTTCCACTGTATAATCTTAGGGATTTGATTTAGGTCATGCCTGAATGGCCTAGTGGTTTTCCCTACTTCCTTCAATTTAAGTCTGAATTTGGCAATAAGGAGTTCATGATCTGAGCCACAGTCAGCTCCTGGTCTTGTTTTTGCTGACTGTGTAGAGCGTCTCCATCTTTGGCTGCAAAGAATATAATCAATCTGATTTAGGTGTTGACCATCTGGTGATGTCCATGTGTAGAGTCTTCTCTTGTGTTGTTGGAAGAGGGTGTTTGCTATGACCAGTGCATTTTCTTGGCAAAACTCTGTTAGCCTTTCCCCTGCTTCATTCTGTACTCCAAGGCCAAATTTGCCTGTTACTCCAGGTGTTTCTTCACTTCCTACTTTTGCATTCCAGTCCCCTATAATGAAAAGGACATCTTTTTTGGGTGTTAGTTCTAAAAGGTCTTGTAGGTTTTCATAGAACCATTCAACTTCAGCTTCTTCAGCATTAATGGTCAGGGCATAGACTTGGATTACTGTACTACTGAATGGTTTGCCTTGGAAATGAACAGAGATCATTCTGTCATTTTTGGACTACATCCAAGTACTGCATTTTGGACTCTTGTTGACGATGATGGCTACTCCATTTCTTTTAAGGGATTCTTGCCCACAGTAGTAGATACAATGGTCATCTGAGTTACATTCACCCATTCCAGTCCATTTTAGTTCACTGATTCCTAAAATGTCGACGTTCACTCTTGCCATCTCCTGTTTGACCACTTCCAATTTGCCTTGATTCATGGACCTAACGTTCCAGGTTCCTATGCAATATTGCTCTTTACAGCATCAGACTTTACTTCCATCACCAGTCACACCCACAACTGGGTGTTGTTTTTGCTTTGGATCCACATCTTCATTCTTCCTGGAATTATTTCTCCATTGATCTCCAGTAGCATATTGGGCACCTATCAACCTGGGGTGTTCATCTTTCAGTGTCCTATCTTTTTTCCTTTTCATACTGTTTATGGGGTTCTCCAGGAAAGAATACTGAAGTGGTTTGCCATTCCCTTTTCCAGTGGACCACATTTTGTCAGAACTCTCCACTATGGCCCACCTGTCTTGGGTGGCCCTACACAGCGTGGCTTAGTTTCATTGCGTTAGACAAGGCTGTGGTCCATGTGATTAGATTGGTAGTTTTCTGTGACTGTGGTTTCAGTCTGTCTGCCCTCTGATGCCCTCTCTTAGTGCCTACCATCTTACTGGGGTTTCTCTTAGCATGGGTGTGGGATATCTCTTCACGGCTGCTCCAGCAAAGCGCAGCCGCTGTGCCTTACCTTGAATGTGGGTGTCTCCTCTCGGCTACTCACCGCTCCAGCGCCACGCAACCACCACTCGCCGCTCCCCTCTCCCACATAAATCAAAGACAAATATCATGATATCAGTTATATGCGGAATCACAGACATAGAAAACAAATGTATAGTACCAAAGGGGAAAAGGAATAGAGGGAGAGATAAATTAGGAGTATGGGACTAACAGGTACACACTATTATACATAAAATATATAAGTATCAAGGATTTGCTTTATAATTCCAGGGTCTATATTCAATATCTTGTACTAACCTACACTGGAAAATAATCTGAAAATACATATATATGTAACTGAATCACTTTACTGTACACCTGAAAGTAACACAATATTGTAAATCAACTCTACTTCAATTAAAAACAAACTCCATGGAGGAATGTGTGTGTGTGTGTGTGTGTGTGTGTGTGCATTTCCTAAGGCCACAGTTCTATCAAATTTGACAATTCCAAGTATTCCTATTACAAGAACCCAGATCAAGAAAGAAAATACACACTTCAGTGCTACTAGATTGGAGGAGGTTGGCATGGCATCTATAAGGGTCTTATTCAAGTTATTTAAGAACTGACTGTTCACAGAGTTGAGACAGGTGCTACGTTTCATACATTAGACTCCCTAAACACAGGGCAGGAGAAACCGTGCCTGTACGACTGTGTGAGTATGCGTAAGCGGTGACCACCATCCTTATGGAAATCTCTCTGGAGAGTGCAGGAAGCAGAGCAAAGTTTACCACATCTTTTAAAAAATATTTCGTTGTATTTATTTGGCTGCACCAGGTTTTTGTGGCAGCACACAAACCCTTAGCTGTGGCATGTAGGATCTAGTTCCCTGACCAGGGACTGAACCCGGGCCCCCCGCATTGCCGAGTGTGGAGTCTTAGCCATTGGACCACCGGGGAAGTCTCTACCACATCTTAACTCGGTGTCCTGTTCCAGGAAGACAATAGAAGCAAGATGGAGCAGAAGAAGATGGACTGGCCGAGTGCTGGGAGCAGAGGCAAGGAAGAAACAAGACAGCGGGTGGAGCAACAGTCGCAAGTAAAGCAGGAGGCAGTGACAGAGAAAGGGGAAGACCAGGAGCTCATGGAACAAAAATAAAGGACAAAACCAGATGAAAACAAGGGGTTGAGGAAAGGCCAAGGGTACAGAGAGGAGAGGAGAAAGGGAAGAAGGAGAGGGAGGCAGCAAGGCACACAGAGAGTGAGTGCCAGGTCCTGGGTTGAAGGAACAGGTGGGTCTTTCATGGTAGAATGACCTGTCCTGCAGACATCAAGAAGGCATTTGAGTTACACTCTTTTCTGCATTTCATGCTATATCTATTTGATTCTGATCTATTGTTACTCAAAAATGCTCATGAAGACAGAAGCCAAACTTGGAAGGTGAGCATGGTGTGTCCACCCTGGGGTTTAAGCGAATCTAGCCCTGAGGGCCTCCAGAAGCCCTGGGCAGGAAAGCAAACCACCATGGATAAACAGTCCCAGGAGGGAGCACAGTGTTCCAAGTTACTACAGAGACACCACGGCTGTATTTCTGGTCTGTTGGCCAAAGTCGAGGGTTCCATGCCAGGGCAGTCAGAGAAGGCAAAGGGCTCGGAGTGTGTGAGCTCCTCCTAAAGGAAGTATTTTTGCTGGAAAGTCCTCTCAGGAATGTAACCATGGTATTTTTCCTCATCACTTGCCGAGACAAATTTGGATTTCCCCTCAAGAGATCTGACAATTTTCAGAGGAAAGAGAAAGGATGGTATGGCACTCAGGAATATGTATGCAGTGGGGGAATGGGTTTTCGTATTGAATGAGGACCCGTCAGACTCCAGACACCCTGCGTGTTCTCTCAGACAGAGGAGGGTGGAGAACCTTTTGTTTTCTAAGGGAGATATACATGGGGCCAAGTTGGTAGGGCTTCCCTGGACATGTGCTCTCACAGGGTCGAATTCTAGAATAAAGCAGTAATAGCTGCGTGGAAAGAGATGCATGCACCCTTCATGCCTAGGAACTCAAGATTCCACTCGTGTACCTCCAGCCACGTCCCAAAATCACAAAATGTGCAGTCCCAATGCACCCACACCCAGGATCTGTCCCTCAGCCACCTGAGCTGGGTGAATTCTCACCCCTGAGAACCCAGTGTCGAAACACCAGAGCAAAGCACCCTGCATTCTTAGCAGACCCCTCCCCAAAACTTCTAAGTAACAATCCAGTGGTGCAGCAGTGCACAAGAGCAGGCCTGCCCCAGCATGGTGAAGAGGCGCAGGGAGGTGCAGAGACCACCAGGAAACGTGGGAGGTGGGAGCGTGGGGGACTTGGAAGGGTTTAGGAAAAGAGCTTCCTGCAGTTTTCCTGTCTTTAATGATGCAATAGTGACAGAATGCAGATAAATAATTCTAGTGACTTATATTGCTTTAGACTCCTCAACTATGAGATGCAGATAATCATAGAACTTCTTTTACAGGATTACTGACAAGGTTACATACTTAATGCACAGAATTCAGTTGAGGTTACACCTGACACCAAGCAAACATTCAATAAATTTGGATTTGTACTGTATACTCCATGGTTAATAGTTTTTGTTACTAACATTGCTCCAAGAAATAAGGATCAATCTCTTTTACACCTCAAAATACTCACAGAAATATATATATTTCCCCCCAAATTTACAAGTATCTTTTCATTCCTAATTATAGTATTAATTTCAATTATACTGTTAGTATAAAAGTAAAAAAATAATATCAATGCATCATGGTGGTGGTGGTTCAGTTGCTAAGTCATGTCCAACTCTTGTGACCCCATGCTGGTAGCCCACCAGGCTCCTCTGTCCATGCGATTTTCCAGCCAAGAATATTGGAGTGGGTTGCCATTTCATAACTATCTCAATTTTGTATATATTAAAAGCCAACAACAGGATTCGCCAGGGTATACAGTATTAATTATGGTTATACTGTTATTTATGCAAATTAACAATGTACTGAAATCATCCCATGGGCTTCCCAGGTGGTGCTAGCAGTAAAGAACCCACCTGCCAATGCAGGAAAAGTAAGAAACTTGGGTTCGATCCCTGGGTCAGAAAGATCCCCTGGAAGAGGAAACAGCAACTCACTCCAGTATTCTTGCCTGGAAAATCCCACAGACAGAGGAGCCTGGTGGGTTGCAGAAAGCTGGACATGACTGAAGCAACTAAGTACGCGCGCGCACACACACACACACACACGCATAAATCATCCCCATTTCCTAAAGGGAAACCAATATTCCCAAAAAGAATGCCAGCATTCTTATGACTACTTTCTCGGCCCTAGTTATGAGGGTCCCAGGATGAGAAAGAACTCTAGGATGTCACAAATTGCAGAGATTAATCCCCACAGTCATTATTCCCCATTTTCCTTCAAAGTTGGCTATACATTTTCTTGGACATAGGACTTGTCCCTACACCCTTATCCCATGCTGGCCTCTCTGCAGACTGAGGCCACGCCCTGGTCTTTCCCCTTCCTCTGAGAATGCCCAAGTCCAGGCAAGCACAGAGCCAAAACATACCCCTAACAAACAACATGCAATCATTTTTAGGTTATAACCACACACCCTGCCTTTGGCCTCAGGAGAAAGTCACAATTAGGTTAAGGATCAGCTGCTTGTCCCCATGCTCTCTTCCAGGGCCTCTCAGTGCCACCAATGAACTCACCTGACCTCACCTGCATAAGCAAGGGGTTAGAAATGGTACACTGTATTCTGTGGTGATGTAATAGTCAGAGATATCAGTGCAGTGACAATTCATGTCTATTTCACTATATACTCAGATACACAGATGCAGTAATAATTATAGTTATGCTTATATACAAAGTTAGCTATACATATAATCTACTTATTAAATAGAAATTTATTGAATACTTATTTACTCATTTGTTTGTTTCTTGGCTCTGTTTCCTGAGCAGACCTAGAAGCACTGACACCCTGAAAACAATGAGCACATTTAGTGCCCAGATTGTGGTTTCCAAACACCATAATGCATTAAAAAGAAACCAGAGCCCTTTAGAAAAAGGGTTGAATACAGGGCTGGGGCAGGTAAAACAGGAGATGAACTCATCTATGTTAAAAGGACACACAAATCAATATGAAAGGGCTCCCAATGTCCAAGGCTGGAAAATTTTCCTAGAAAACTACAGAACAACTGGAACAATTAAAATATAGGACAAATTTTTCTAGAAAACTAAATATATAATATTGAATTATACCTCAAAGAGCAAAACAAACATCCATCAGCCCATACCAATATTAATAAAATACTGAATAAGCTAAATAAATGGGAAGAGGGGAAAAATATCCCGTTTGGAAGAATTCCAAATAACATGTTGAGACACCTGCCTTCTAAGAAGTGGAAATTCATTTACTTCCCCTTAAGTATGAGGTGGACTTGCCATATCCCAAAGAATAGAATATAGAAAGAAGAAAATAGGAATTTTATAACAGAGAAATAGAGAAGAAACCATCTTAACCAAGCAATCAAGACTAATTTCAGCAGTGATCATTTTTACTGATATCACACATCCCCTGACATAATGCAATGAGAAAATAACTCTAACTTTGAGTATACTTTAGAAATATACTTTTTCTCTTTTCAAAGTGAAGTTTACTTAAATATGTAATGAATACATTATATTTAAATTACAATTCTTTTTAAACCTGTTATAACACTGTAGCTGTTGTTCTTGTTTAATCTCTTAAGTTGTGTCTGATTCTTTTGTGACCCCATGGACCATAGCCCACCAGGTTCCTCAGCTCATGGGTTTTCCAGGCCAGGATACTAGAGTGGGAGGCCATTTCCTTCTCCAGGGGATCTTCCTGACCTAGGGCTCAAATCCACATCTCTTGCATTGGCAGGCAGATTCTTTACCACTGAGCCATGAGGGAAGCCCTTATTATACTAAACTTATATGACTATATGTACAATCTCTAACTTTAATGCAATAAATAAATGAATAAATGCTGACAGTTACAGATTTGCCCTCATTTTGTTGTTGAAGTTTCTCATCTAGTATCCACTAAGTCAATGCAAAAAAATTAATCTCGAAATTTGACTCCTGGAGCGTAGGGGTCTTGCCTGCTGGTGTTTCAGGACGTTTGATGAGAATGTGACCAAATGAGGTTCTTCCCTATGAGTCTGCAGTTCACACTGTTAATGACAGGAGTCGAAGAGGTCTAAGCCTTCATGATGCATATACATGATGAAAAATATTCTTAGTAATTTCCAGATTTTCTTATGAGCATGTCCCAAATTTCCTTCACACACTCTGAGCTCAGTTTTCATTTTTGCAAGCTAAGGCAGGAGTCCCTAACCTTTGGGCCACAACTGGTACCTCCTGTCAGATCAGCAGCAGCATGAGATTAGAAATGAAGTTGCACAGGGGGCTTCCCTGGTGGCTCAGCAATGAAGAAGCTGCCTGCCAATGCAGGAGATGCGAGTTTTCACTCCCTGGGTTGGGAAGAGCCCCTGGAGAAGGAAATGACAACCCATTCCAGTATTCTTGAAATCCCAAGGACAGAGGAGCCTGGCGGGCTACAGTCCATAAGGTTGCAAAGAGTCAGACATGACTTAGCAACTAGACAACAATACAAAGTGCACAATAAATGTAATGCGCTTGAATCATCCTGAACCACCCCTCCTCTTCCTGGTCTGTGGAAAAACTGTCTTCCATGGAACCGGTCCCTGGTGCCAAAAAGGTTGGGGACCTCAGGGTGAAGGAGATTTTAGGAATCTGCGTAACGCTTGGTTCATATCACCACTGCTTGTCAGGGAGGTGAGTAAGGCACACAAAGGATAGGGATCAGATCTAACCTAAGTGATCTGGGGGTACAGCTAACTCCTGCTCCTGTCAGCACAACACTTCCGTGTGGATGTAACTCTTCCTGTTTCCACCTATGGTTCTGTATTTATGCTTTAGGAATGACTAACATTAGAGTAAAAAAAAAAAAAACCACAACAATAACAAAGAATGAAAAAAAATTAGTGAACTTTCCCCTCAAGCTAGGCAATTGCCTTTCTAAATATTATTTCATGATCTTGGCCCTAAATGATTCACCTAAGAGAAAACAGACAGCAAGATAGCATCACTAAACCTGTGAATTCATCCATGATGCCGCACCAAATGTTACTAATCCCAGCACCAGATGTGCGGCTACTTTGAAGGGTGATGAAGGGTGACGTTCTGGGGCTCTGTGTCTGGTGAGTTAGATGCTCTTCTTTTAAGATCTTTACAGATAAAATAAACAACTGTTAATGAAATGATTAAATAGGGCCCGTGAAGATCCTCAGAGCCTGGGGTCTGGGTTTAGGCAAACAAACCGGTCCATTAGATTGTAAGTGACAGAAAACTAACTCGATGTAACTTAAGCAAAAGAGGAAGAATTTATGGGCTCTCCCAGTTGGGAAATCCAACACTGTCTCCGGCTTGAGACCTGGTTTGATGCAGAGACTCAGCAGCTTCAGGGCTCCGGTCCACCTCGCCACCTCACACTCTTTTTGACTCTTCTGGTATCTTTCCTTAGATGGGCTCCCCTCTGTCAGCTCAGCCACCCCACTGACAGAAGGCAGTCTTTGCTCTCTGCTGGCATAGAAAGTTCCAAGGAGACTGTCCCCCAGGGTCACGTGCCCTTCACTGATCAGTCACTAAGGTCTCGGCTGAGATGCTCTGATTGGACTGGCTTGGCCCAAGCCTTGGCTCCTCTGTTCAGGGGAGGGAGGGGCTGGGTGATTCAGGGACCAGAGGGGCCACATGGGTGAGGGAGGAGAAGAGAAAAAGGGAGCACCACCCTCAGAAGACAGGGGATGGAAATCAGAGCCCCGACAGCTCTCTGAAGCGACAGTGTTGTCTGAGCAGAGAAACCCGTGACCTCAGGACGGCCTTCCACCAGAGCTAACAGAAGATGCCAAAGGGGGCCTCCCGCGCCATCTGTGGCCCTGATAACATTCTGAACAAGGTCTCCCCATGCACAGCTATGCAGAGACGCCTCTCCATCTGTTGGAGCCTTGTGGCTCTGACCCCTCAATCTGGAGCTCCTCTCTCTCTCTCGGTGGGGACAGGCTTCCGGAAGCAATGTGTGTACGTGACCCGGCCCTACCTACAGCTGATCGGTAAGAGACAAGTCTCAGAACTGAACTTGTCAGACATCCGATGGGGAACCTTGAACCTTGAACCTTGAACCTTGCCTTGGGGCCACCAAGGCAACTGTTCCTATGTGGCTGAACACAAAACATAGGAATTTGAGAGCTTGCTGTGGCTCGGGTTTTCATTCAGAAACAAGAAAAGCTGGGGGCTCAGAAGTAAGTAACAGAGATATAGAGAGAGGTGTGGAGAGAGGTATAAAGACGTTTGGAGAGAGAAGTAGGCAGAGGGAAGAGAAGGAGATCTCAGGATCTTTCTGGTTTCTAATTCCATCCCTCTTGAAGTTCAGCGGCTCTCCATCTGATGTGCCATGCGGTACGCTCTGATTTCTCCCCTCTTTCTAATGAGCTCACCAGAGTTCTCTTACTTTCGACCAGCGTCCTAACCACCACAGCAAGAGTGAGGAGACGGGCCAGTGAGCAGGAAGGCTGTCTTCTAGGCACAGGACTATGATCCTACACATCTCTGACAATACCTGCTCGGTCCCAGGGGTGCTGAGATGGAGCAGTTTCACAAAACCCTTGAGCACCAAGCCAGACCACCACAGAAACATGTCAGATCGGAAGAACTGAGTGATCTTCTCCTTGCGCAGGCGGGAGAAGATGAACTCAGGACGGTCCTCGGCTGCTGGGATGTGGCACTCATCCACTCCATCATACTAAGAGAGGGCTGGGTAATCCGCAGGCAGCAAGACAGTCCAGGTGGTTTGCAAATCATCGTGTATTTCTTCAGATCTGCCTGGGGGCCATCTGTCAAACTAACGCAAGTTCCTCATTTCTGTCTCATCTAACTTGGAAGCCAGCGCAGCAAAGCAGAGCAGAAAAGTAACGGGCATTCCTCAAAACCACTGCAAGGCCTATTAACAACCCTCAGATGCCTGACGCAAAAATACTACCTTCAAAACATTCAGTAGATTGCTTAACGCCAGACAGCATTTCTAGGAGCCGTCCTAAAGACAGGCTGACACCACCTAAAACAGCTCCTGCCCTGGTCTTAAAGCCTGGATCCCTGGTGCTCCCAACCAAGTGGAATCTTCAGTACCACCTGGCCAGCAACCTCGGATTCTAGTTCTGTGTCCACCCCCCGGCTCTTGATAGCACATGACATCTAGGCACCTGCCACTGTATTGAGATATTGTCTCTATTTTCCTAGCAGGCTCAACGTGCCCCTAACTGGGATACATTATGACCTTTTCACTGGTATTGACTTAGTAGGAAGGCCTTGGAAGACTCTGGGTTAGGAAAAATATTTGGTAAAATGTGACAAAAAGCATAGCACCAGGGAGAAATGGCTGATTCTAGGACTGAAGCAGGGAACATGCAAAATGATCCCAGGGCATTGTCCTGTGCCACAAATCAAGGATGTAGTTTCTTCCAGCTTTATTGAGGTATGATTGATAAAAATGGTATATATTTAAGGTATCTGACATGATGGTTTGATATATGTATACATTGTGAAATGATAACCAAGTCAAACTAAATTAATACATCTATTACCTCACATAGCTGCATTTTCTTTAAACAATGATTCTGGTGCTGTGAGAACACTTAATATGTACTCTCAGCAAGTTTCGAGTATACAATACAGTCACTATGCCGCACACTCTATCCTTAGAACTTATAACTAAAGTTTGTTCTCTTTAATCCAACTCTCCCCCATTTTCTCCACCCCTAGTGACCATGGCTGAAAAGAATATACAATGTTTAAATGAACACATAAAAGTTACAGATGTACTGAGAGGATATAGGAGCTGATCTCAAAGAACACTCAGTGGCTCAGTTCAGTTCAGTCACTCAGTTGTGCCCGACTCTTTGTGACCCCATGGACTGCAGCACGCCAAGCCTCCTTGTTCATCACCAACTCCTGGAGTTTACTCAAACTCATGTCCATTGACTCAGTGATGCCATCCAACCATCTCATCCTCTGTCGTCCCCTTCTCTCTTCCCACCTTCAGTCTTTACCAGCATCAGGGTCTTTTCAAATGAGTCAGCTCTTTGCATCAGGTGGCCAAAGTATTATAGTTTCAGCTTCAACATCAGTCCTACCAATGAATGCTCAGGACTGATTTCCTTTAGGATGGACTGGTTGGATCTCCTTGCAGTCCAAAGGATTCTCAAGAGTCTTCTCCAAAACCACAGTTCAAAAGCAACAATTCTTCTGCACTCAGCTTTCTTTATAGTCCAACTCTCACATCCATACATGACTACTGGAAAAACAATAGCCTTTACTAGACAGACCTTTGTTAGCAAAGTAACGTCTCTGCTTTCAATATGCTGTCTAGGTTGGTCATAACTTTTCTTCCAAGGAGTAAGCGTCTTTTAATTTCATGGCTGCAGTCACCATCTGCAGTGATTTTGGAGCCCCAAAAAATAAAGTCTGTCACTGTTTCCACTGTTTCTCCATCTATTTGCCATTAAGTGATGGGACCAGATGCCATGATCTTTGTTTTCTGAATGTTGAGCTTTCAGCCAACTTTTTCACTCTCCACTTTCACTTTCATCAAGAGGTTCTTTAGTTCTTCTTCACTTTCTGCCATATGGATGGTATCATCTGCATATCTGAGGTTATGGAATAATTTGCCCAGGATGGGAATACGAGAGAACCTGACCTGCCCCTTGAGAAACCTATATGCAGGTCAGGAAGCAACAGTTAGAACTGGACATGGAACAACAGACTGGTTCCAAATAGGAAAAGGAGTACGTCAAGGCTGTATATTGTCACCCTGCTTATTTAACTTCTATGCAGAGTACATCATGAGAAATGCTGGACTGGAAGAAACACAAGCTGAAATCAAGATTTCCGGGAGAAATATCAATTACCTCAGATATGCAGATGACACCACCCTATGGCAGAAAGTGAAGAGGAGCTAAAAAGCCTCTTGATGAAAGTGAAAGAGGAGAGCGAAAAAGTTGGCTTAACGCTCAACATTGAGAAAACAAAGATCATGGCATCTGGTCCCATCACTTTATGGGAAATAGATGGGGAAACAGTGGAAACAGTGTCAGACTTTATTTTTGGGGGCTCTGAAATCACTGCAGATGGTGATTGCAGCCATGAAATTAAAAGACGCTTACTCCTTGAAAGGAAAGTTATGACCAACCTAGATAGCACATTGAAAAGCAGAGACATTACTTTGCCAACGAAGGTCTGTCTAGTCAAGGCTATGGTTTTTCTTGTGGTCATGTATGGATGTGAGAGTTGGACTGTGAAGAAAGCTGAGCACCGAAGAATTGATGCTTTAGAACCGTGGTGTTGGAGAATACTCTTGAGAGTCCCTTGGACTGCAAGGAGATCCAACCAGTCCATTCTGAAGGAGATCAGCCCTGGGATTTCAGCTAAAGCTGAAACTCTGGTATACTTTGGCCACCTCATGCGAAGAGTTGACTCATTGGAAAAGACTCTGATGCTGGGAGGGATTGGGGACAGGAGGAGAAGGGGACGACAGAGGATGAGATGGCTGGATGGCATCACTGACTCGATGGATGTGAGTCTGAGTGAACTCTGGAATTGCTGTGATTCATGGGGTCACAAAGAGTCGGACACGACTGAGCAACTGAACTGAACTGAGTATAGGATTATGCTCCAAAAGAACAAAATAAGTATCAATAACTATATGGATATAAAGATTGAATATAAAGAAATAGATGAGGCAAAGAGGCAAATCTTCCCTACAAAAAAATTCCACGTAACACATGTAGATACCCATAGAGGATTTCGCTTCCTTCTTAGAGTGCAGGCTGGACTTAGTGACTCACTCATTTTCAAAGAATAAAGTATGGAAAGGTATAAGTAGTGACCTTACAATGTAGAAACCTGGTGACACCTTTGTAGCCACATGATCAAGGTGAATATCACCAGTGATGATTCAAATTGATGTCATGTATCACCTGATATGATACAATGAGAAGGGGGAGACACCTCTGTGGTATTCTCTCAAAAACCCGTTATTACCCAAATCTACACAAGAGAAAACACCAGACAGACAACAATGAGGGACATGCTACAAAATGCCTGACTGGTGCTCTTCAACACTCTCAAGGCTATGGAAAACTAGGAAAGGCTGAAAACTGCAACATACCGAGGAAGACTGCCGGCACATAAGGAGACAATGTCATCTGTTATCCAGGATTTGAGCAGGGAAGTGAAAAAGGATGTGGGTGGCAAGACTGAGTAAACATGAATAAAGTTTACAGTTTAGCTCATAACTACCAGTATTAATTTCACAGTTTTGACAAATGTACCATGGTTAAGTGCCATGTACTTCCCTTGTATTTATTCCTTGGGGAAACTGGATGAAAGGTATACAGGAACTCCATACTAAATTTCCAAAATTAAAGTTCATTTAAAAAGTTAAAGTGTAAAACCAAAATTGTAAAAAAAAAAAAAAAAAAGGCCCTTTTTAGGGATAACCAAAATAAAGCAAAGGAGTCAGGGCAGGTAGAACTGGTGAAGAGTATCAAGTAACCTAAAAATGACTGCAGTTAATTTGTGAACCCATCATCAGCCTTTATTTCTCTCACAGATACGCCCAAAAGACCAAAATAAAATACAGTTGGCTATTTATCTCCTAAGGATCTTGAGAGCCCTGCAGAAACTGTGGAATGTCTCGGACATGAACACCAAAGGGGAAGTATTTTAGAAGGGTGGCCTAGGCTAGGTATATCTTGTCTGTAGTGTGCAGGAGTAACGCTGCTGTGTTTAACCTATTCTGAATTTATTGAACTTCTTAAATACACATATTTTCCTCAAATCTGAGGAGCTTTCAGCCATTAAATTTCTACTTCCTCCCTCCCTCCCTCCCTCCCTCCCTCCCTCTCTCCTTCCCTTCCTCTGCTCCCTGGGATCAGCATTATGTGTTTAATATAAGATGTTTGATGGTTTCCCCAGTGTCTCTTAGGATTCACTGACTTTTCTGCATTCTTTTATGTCTATCAATGGACAATCTGTATTGATCCACCAATAGGTCTACAGACTCTTCCTTTTACAAGCTCACATTTGCTGTGGAACTTCTCTAGTGAACTATCCACACCAGTTATTGCATTGTACTTATTTACTCCAGATATTCCTATTCGTTTATGTGTATTATTCATATTTATCAATTTCCTGAGTCATATAATTGTATTTTAATTCTTTAGTTTTTAAAGCATATTTATAATATCTGTTTTGATGTCCTTTTCTACTAAGTTCAACACGTTAGCTCCCTCAGAGAACACTTTTACTGACTGATTTTTTTCCTGTGTATGAGAGTCTGATGTGACTGAGCGCATGCACGTGGGCACACACGCCATGCACACACACATGGCTTACTTTCCTATTTCTTTGCATGAATTCTTGAAAACATGGCATTTTAGACAGTCTACTGTACTGACTTTAGATTCTGTTGCTGCCTTGTGGGTGGCTGTAGTTGATGGATTTTTGTCTGTTTAGTGACTTTACTGGACTAATTCTCTAAGGTCTCTTTCTCCTTCAACATATGTATAATTGCTGTCATCTTGTTGCCCAGAGCTTGAAATTCCATTCCTACATCCTCACTGCTTCCCTACAATAACAAAATGGCATTTCTCCCATCTCAACTAGAGAGTCTGGGGAGCTTAATGGAAATGATGGTGCAGGAGAAAGGGATTCAGTAAATCTGCATTTGATGTCCTTAGGAAATGTATGTATGAAAATGGCCAGAATCAACACAGAAGAAGGTTTGAGAAGTGAATTACAATACAGAAACCAAACAGGTTTCAAATTGTTCTCTGGGAGCACACAAGTGAGGCAGAAAAGAATCACACTGCAAAGCCTTTGAAAGCTAAATTCATAGCTGAGCCACAGTGCCTAAAAGTAGGCCAGAATGTGTGCTCCAAACTAAAACAGGTTGGTCACTTACTACAATGGAAGATTTTCAAAGGAACCATGTCCAAACAGAAAAAACAAACTCATAAAAAGAGAGACCAGATTTATGGTTACCAGAGATAGGCATTGGGGGAAGGGAAAATCGGAAGAAGGCTGTCAAAAGCACAAACTTCCAGTTATAAGACAAACACCTGAGATATGATGTACAATATGAGCAAATATGATTACCACTATTGCCGGGAGCCAGCGTGAGGAACTCCGCCCATGGCAAAGGTCATGAGGAAGGAGGCTTCAGCATACGCAAAGGCGGGATCGAGCCTCAGGAAACCCCCTGTTCTCGAGCATCTACCCCCAAAACCAGAGTCTGTTTTATGCTCTCACCTACACCTCTGACTTTACGGGGGGCTCTCCCCCATCACCATTTCTCTAGGAGAAGGAGTTAACTTGCAGCTCCAGTTAATAAAAATTCCTGGGCGTGACAAGAGTGTTTCAACTTACAAACTCCTCTGAAGGTTCTCTAGCCTGCCTGAGCGGGTTCGTCCGGCCACATGTGATTGTTTACAGCCTCCCAACCGTGAGAGGCATGAGATGCTTTAAAGCTTTCTAAATACAGACTCTTTTGAGAAGTTACAAAATTATTAGTATAGTATAGTGGGTTGATTAGAAATTATATTGGTGGAGGGTTTTTCATTTGTTGAGCCAATATTTGCTGCTAAATCCCCATATTCCCTGCCCTTATAATGAATATAACTAGCATATAGGAGAAATAAGTATTAACCTTTAAGAGTAATCATGTAAAACCTTAGGCTAAGTAAATTCCTTTCTTAGTTGTAACCTACTACACCCTCACCCTATAGGAATGCAACTTTATCTGGTACCTTCAGAGGGTGGCGCCTGGTTTAAGAAAAACACCCTTGGAAAAAATAAGTTTCTTGGTTATCAGAAAGAATGGATCATAAAATGTCAGCAGGCCTCATGGCCAGAAGATGATGTAAAACCCATAAGACCTTTTTGTATACATTTATGTGAAGCACCTGATTTTGATAAAGGTCAGGACTGCTGACCCCCACGTGACTTTAAAATTTCCATTCATCCCTATGTATAACAAAAAGTATATAAGCAAACCTGAAAAATAAAGAAGTGGGATCAGTTTCTGGAAAGACTGATTCCCCCGTGTCATTCTTTCCCCTTCTGGCTGAATTCCCATCTGGTACGTGAGTACTCACCAAGCCTGCTAATTCTGCCTGGGCTTCTAAGATCGGACCAGGGAGGCCTCAGTGCCTCCTCTCCTTTGGGAGAATGGAAAGACGCCTGTGGCCTACGTAGGTGGTGATTGGTATTCCACGTAAACCAAGTTATTCAGCCTCTTTTTCTCCACTAATTTTCCTACTACACTATCCGTTTCTAATCTCTCTCTATATCTGTAATTAAATAAGTTTTTTCCTAGGACGCCGATTCCGTCTCCCCTTCAAATTACCCTGGATCCACCGGGGCTGGACCCCGGCACACTATTAAATACAGTGTTTATATATGTTATATATTAAGGTTGTTGCAAGACTAAACCTTAAGAATTCTCATCACAAGGGAAATTCTTTTTCTATTTCTTTAATTTTGTCTATATGAAATGATGGATGTTTAGTAAAGTTATTGGGGTGATCACTTCATGATGCATGTAAGTCAAATCATTATGCTATACCTCTTAAACTTATGCTGTGCATGTGTGCTAAGTCACTTCAGTCATGTCTGACTGTTTGCGACCCTATGGACTGTATCCCACCAGGCTCCTCTGTCCATGGGATTCTCCAGGCAACAATACTGGAGTGGATTGCCATTTCCTCCTCCAGGGGATCTTCCTGACCCAGGGATTAAACCCTCATCTCAGGCATCTCCTGCACTGGCAGGCAGATTCTTTACCACTAGTACCACCTGGGAAGCTTTTATACTGTGCTATGCATCAATTATATCTCAATACGATTGGAAGGAAAAAATAAAGCAAATTCAGCACAGTAAAGTAAATAAAACCATGTCATGTAATATTCAACACATCCATGACACAGTCTAAAATAGCATAGCACAGGAGCAGACATATGTATATCTGTGGCTGATTTATGCTGATGTGTGGCAGAAACCAACACAATGTTGGAAAGCAATTATCCTGCAATTTAAAATAAATATATTAAAAATAAGTAAATCAATAAACTAGCATAGTCACAATCTCTCTTGATGACCCATAGTGTGACTTGTTGCTGCTCCCAGCTAGAACTCTTTCCCAGAAATTCCTGCTGCATATATTCAGTCTTAATTCCTTATGATTCAGAAAGGTTTTTGGGAACAGAAGCCATATCCTGGAGCCACCTTGGTGTGTGCAGACACCCACAGAAAAGAACACCCTGTGGTTTCCAGGTAGTCTGTTCCAGAGGCTCAGGGCACCTTGGGGGCAGGTTTAGAAGGGATGTGGCTGATCAGTCCTGGGAGGCTCATTAAGAATCATGTGCAGGGAGGGGGACCTTTGGTCCTGGGAAGATGGGTGGGGAACAATTTTGAGGAATCCCAAGGGTTAGCAGCAGGAGTCTGGACAATGGCCAACTTACCCTAGATGAGGAACGAGGGCAAGTGCCTCCCGAGAAGTTCAGTTTCTCCTGCACTGTCCACTTCTGGATGTAAACAGTCAGCCTCCTTGAAAGTCACACAAAGGAACTGAAATAGTCTTTCACTTGTCTTGATCATCTGTAATTAAAAAAACAAAAAACAGGACTGAGGCATGTGCTTGAAGAGTATGGAATGTTTTAGATGGCTTGAGGAGCTATAATGAAACAGCACAGACTGGGTGGCTTAAACAGCAGGCATTTATTTCTCACAGTGATGCAGCCTGGGGAGTCCAAAATCAAGGTGATGACAGATTTGGTTTCTGGTGAGGACTCACTTCCTGGCTTGCAGACCACTGCCTTTCTTTCTGTATTCTCACATGGTGGAGAGAGAGCAAGCTCTCTGGTATCCTCTTATGAGACCACTAATTCCATCAGGAAGACCCATCCTTACAGCTGTCTAAACCTAATTACCTCCCAAAGGCCCCCACCTCCAAATACCATCATGCTGGGGGTTAAGGCTTTGACAGACAGATTTGGGTGTATGTTATAATTCAATCAATAGCAGGTGGGCAGAATAATGCTCCCCACAAAGATGTCCGTGTTCTAACCCCTGGAATCTGTGAGTATGTTACCTTACATAGCAAAAGGGGCTGGCTTTGTTGGTGTGATTAAATTTAATGAGACTGAGTTGGGGAGGTTCTTCTGGATTATCTCTGTAGGCCCAATTTAATTGTGTAGATCTTGAAGAGTAGAGAACCTTTCCTGGTTCTCAGTCAGAAAAGTCAATGTGGCTACAAAGTAGTAGTCAGGGAGATGAAACACTGCCAGCTGTGAAGCTGAAGGCAGGGGATCATGGCACAAGGGTTATAGGAAGATCACAGAAGCTAGGGAAAAAAAACAAGAAAACAGGGTCTCCTCCAAAACCTCCAGAAAAGAACACCAAATGATATCTTGATTTGTAGCCTGATGAATGAAATCCATGTTGAATTTCTAACCTACAGAACTGTAATAAGACAACTCTGTATTATTTTAAGCTACGAAAGTTGTGGTAAATTGTTAAAGCAGGAACAGGTGATTAGTACAGGGAATTTGTGGGAGCCTGGAGTCTAACTATTTCAAGAGAATTTGTTCTGCTCCAGGAATTCACCCAAACCCATTCACTCAGAGCTGTTTTTTAAAGCCCTTGTATTTTAGTGGGGGCATGGAGGTGGGATAAGTTCATTTGTTTAAATGTTGAATTCATGAACCATCCAGTTTCATGGAAGGGACTCAGCTACTGATGCAGCCACACATTAGGTCTTGGCAAGGGCCTGGCTAGATCTTGTGGAAGGTCACACAAAGATCTAAGGTCAGTTATGAAACTCTCAGGTCCTCCACTGGGCCAATTATCTGCAACATTAACGGCTTCATTTTCATCCGAAGAATGACCAAGAGCTGTCAGGCCCTCATCGGAAGGTCAAGCACAAGTCAAGGCTTAATACTCATGACTCCTACCCCAAACTACAGGGCTGGCCATACCTGAGCCATTAGCAAGGCCAGTCCACGCCTCGTCATCGGATGAGGAGAGAAGCAGGTTTCCTCTTATCTAAGCCTCTGAGGCCCTGACTAGCTCATCTGGTCTGCACTATGGCTTGCTGGCTTCCTAAAGGGTCTCAGGTCCCCCTGACCCTGAAGACCCTATGTGCAGGAGTCACAGGAGAGCACAAGTCCAGCAAGGAGACATGCAGGTGGAATCAAGGACTGAAGAGCCTAAGTTACTTCACCTTGTAAAAGAGCTCCATTTTGCAAAGGTACCGGGCAAACAGACTTAGACTTTGGATATTGCCTAAACTTGCCCCACTGTGCACGAGCCAATCAGCCCTTAGGTTAAACCTCCTGACTTTAAGTTCAAGAATTTGTGATTTACCTTGGAAGTAATGATTTACCTTTGTGATTTACCTTGGAAGTAAAAAAACCAATCAGAAATCCACACACAACCCTACAGAAGAGGGTAACCGATCAGCAGTCCTTCAGCCTGAACACCCCGTTGTTACCCTTTCACCTGAATATTCCCTATACAAGCAGTGTAACCCAAAACTCGGGGCTCCTCTCCTTAGCTGCTGCGTCGGTAACGGTGGGAGCCCCAGCTCGAGCTTGGTAATAAAAACTCTCTTGCTTTTGCATCGGATACCGGCTCCCTGGTGGTCATTGGGAGATTTCGCGACTTGGGCATAACAGGACTTAGTGAGAGGGCAATTAGCGGTCAGAAAGCAGTTACCACGTCTTCATAAATTCTGGATACACACTGGTCGTAACCAGACCATTAGCTTCTTCCCATAGGAAGGCTCAGGAACAAGCAAGCATTTGGCTGGAGAACACAAGCAGGTCAGGCACTGGTGGCCCTGTTCTCCTCCAGGGCTTTCCTCCTGGGCCGTGACCCCAGGTCATTACCATTCCCAAAGCTCTTCTCTGTGCACAGCAGGTCGATCACTCTCTTCAGAATTAAATCCATTCGATCAGGCACACCCCTGGGCCTCTCACAGTCCCCAGGGTGTTTTGGAGGAGACAGGGCCTGGCAGCCTAGCTCCTCTAGTCTGCCAGTACTACTCCTGAACTCCCACTGTGAGCGCTTCCTGTTTTGAGCAGTGTGGTCCCCACAGAGGTGCTCTGAGAACAGGAAACCAGGAAGAGGGAAGTTGGGCCATTCAGAGGAAAGCCAGATTCTAGACAGGAGGAGGAAATAGGCAACACAGGGCATTCTCCCCACACGTCATGCCCTTCTCTACAGACTTGTCCATTACTCCATAAGCCATAGCCCTGCCCCTGACTTGGATGGGGAGCCGAGCTTACAGGCCCATCAGAGAAAAAGGGCCAAGCTGCCAAAGGCATCTATAAGGCACAACCCTACTATTCACACACTCACATTCCAAGACCATCTCCGGTATGTGGCTAAGACCTTGTGGGATTTAACAGTCAAACATAACACTCAACACTCCAAACAGGCCAGACATTCCCCCTGTCTCCCTCTCGTAGATGATTCCTGGGTTCCACAGTCTTTAAGAGAGGTTCACAAGACTTTAGAAGTCTTCTTACCCCAGTGCATTCTGCATCTGGTGAGGTTTTATATGGGTAGAGACACAAACTGTACTTGAGACTGAGGAAAAAAACAGGGCCAGGAGTCTGACTTGTGGGTGAGGAAGAATTCAAACAGTAAAGTAAGTGGAATGAAGAGGGGGAGGGAAGATGACAATCGGGGTACTTATTTACTCTATCATACTGATTTGTGAACATTGTAAGCATACAACTCCATGAACTGTAACAAAAGAAGTGCCCAAATGCAGATAGGAATTCATGTGCTTGATGAGCTTTGAGGGCTTTGAGGAGGAGTGATGGGATTAGCAAGAATCTGTCTGGGATGACTGGTGAGCCTGGGAGTCCTAAGGTGTTTGGGAGTGTTGATGGGCTTGGGGAGTTATATGAGTGAGTGTGAGAGTGCATATGTGTGTGTGTTTTATGTCTTACACTTGCTCAGCCGTGTAAGACTTGGAAACCCCATGGACTGTAGTCTGCTAGGCTCCTCTGCCCATGGGATTCTCTAGGCAAGAATACTGGAGTGGGTTGCCATTCCCTTCCGCAGGGGATCTTCCTGACCCAGGCATCGAACCCAGATCCGCTGCACTGAAGGCAGATTCTTTATCACCTGAGCCACCACGGAAGCCCTCATGAGCCTAGAGACGAGGACGACTCACTAGTCAGGTGGTGTGGAGTGACAGGCAGGGGGCTCTCGCTTTGCAGTGTCATTGACAGTGACCAGGTAGAGAGGGCAGCAGGAGCTGGTCATGGATAAGTGACTGAACTGAACGTTTTCAGACAAATGGGGCTTCTTCACGGGACAGGAATTCAGGGAAGCAGCAACCCATGTCTGTTTTGGAAATCTGTCTCTGAAGTTCAAAAGACAACGAAGTCTGCTCTCCATTACAGGAGGCTACCCCAAACAGAGAAACAATGTAAATCAAATATTTGAGAAGAGGAAACAGTCTTGGTTCTTGGTGAAGTCACAGAACAGAGAGATGGAGACAGGATGAGAGTGAGGCGGAAGGGAAAGGGGAGAAAAAACAGAAAACAGATCACACAGAGAAGGGCAGTGGGATCAGAAAGCGGAGTGGGAACAGGAACAGGCACTGAGGAGGAGGAAGGAGTACGGGGTCAGGGAGCGAAGGCCGGGAGGGAGAGAACGCGGAGAACAAGGACCGCGGAGAACCAGCAGGGAACGCGGAGAACAAGGACCACGGAGAATCAGCACGGAACGCGGAGAACAAGGACCACGGAGAATTGGCAGGGAACGCGGAGGGAAGGAGAATCAGCAGGGAACGCGGAGGAAAGGAGAATCAGCAGGGAACGCGGAAGGAAGGAGAATCAGCAGGGAACGCGGAGGGAAAGCAAGCCACAGTCCTGGAGCCACAGGCTCTGCTTTGGGGCTGCTCGTGATGCAGTTTTATCCTCCCTGCAGTCTACTAGGAAGCCTGGTATTGCTCAAAAAGCAGCACCATTCAGGAATCCACGTGGCAAGAAAACTGGAGTGGGTAGCCATTTTCTGGAGGGTAGCCTCTAGGGGATCTTCCCCGCCCAGGGATTGAACCCGGGTCTCCTGCAAGCAGATTCTTTACCGTCTCAGCCACCACCAGAGCCCAAGTACAAAGATTCAGATAACTTGCTCTAACTTTGGGGAAGCACACGGCACACTATTAGAGCCAGAACGAGTCCAGATGCCTCTCTCTGTAAAAGGACACACTGTAATTCATAGAGGCCAGCTCTAGAAGCTCAGAGGATGCTCAGGCAGGTAAAGAATCCCCTAGGACTCCTAGTTCTGCAGCTCAGGGTCCTGGGGACAACACAGAGGCCGTTAGACCCTACATGGGAGGTCCCGTGTGACCAGACCCATGATGGGCCCCAGCTAGAGAGAGCTGTGCAGAACAAGGAGATCGGCATGGGTCCCAAAGCCCACGTGAGGATGTACTTGCTTGGGGCTCTGGCCTCACGGCTGTTGTCACAATCAAAGACGCAGCTAATTAGAAGATAGTAAATGTCCTCCCAAAGCTTTTGATCATCTAGGAGAAGAAAGGCATGAAATGGGACAGAGCGGCTTCTGCGGGAAGAGAAGAGTCTTGCTATTTCAACAGAACCAGGAGATGGGGGTGAATGGGGGGATAGAGGGTTGTGGGGCTGCAAGTGGGAGGAAGCACTGAAGGATATATCTTTCTAATGCAGAACTCATGAAGTGTGTTTCATCAGCGACCTTGCTGGCATCGCCACCAACACTGTACCATTATTAGGCGGGTGACGCAGAGATCCTGGAGGCTTTAACAAGTTTCCACAAGGCACAGCATCCAAGAGAATGGAGCCAGATCCTAGAATGAAATCAATGATGTTTACCTGCTGACTGAAGAGTCTGGCTGGACGTTTATCTCCCAGCTTTAGGTCAGGTGACCGACTTTGCATCACGCACCCAGCCCTTACCTCCGCTTTCTAGCTTTATTTCAGGTGCCCCCAGCTTTACTTCACGTTCCCATCTTTGGTTCACACCTCAGGCTGAACAGCCACGTGCCGGGCTTTATGGAACACACCTGGAACTGTGATGGTCCAAGGCTTTTCACCTCAGTTTCCTGGCATTTACCTCACGTAGACCTGCTTCAAGTCATCTTGCTGCGCTTATGGCACCTGACCTTTCCCAGGGTTCACGTCACTCTTCAATGCTTTATGGCACTGTTGAGGCTTCATTTACATCATTTCCCGTCTTTACATTACTTGGCCCAGCTTTACCTTTGTCTATACCAATTTCCAGCTTTACATCTGCAGACCTTGCTTTACCTCACCTGACCCTGCTTCAGGGCACTTCCCCTAACTGGCCTGATCTCAGGTTTTCGGACTTTTCGGCCAGTGATCCGGCTTTCTCTCTCCTATTCTGGCTAAAACATTCTGACCCTGCTTTTCGCCAGGAGCCTGGCTTTATCTCACGTGCCCTACTTTATACCAGGACTTATTACAGGGAAGAAAGGAAGAATGAATCTGACTTCAAATTACATTTGTTTCTTTGCTTTAAAAAAAACACACAACTTTACTTTTGGCTGCACTCATGGTTTGCTGCTGCACACAGGCTCTCTCTAGTTGCAGCAAGCAGGGGCTACTCTCCCTTGCAGTGCACAGGCGTCTCATTGCCGTGGCTTCTCCTGTTGCAGAGCACAGACTCTAGGCACACGGGTTGCAGTAGCTGTGGTGCAGGGATTAGTTGCCCGGAGGCGTGTGTCATCTTCCCCCGGCCAGGGATCGAACTGTCCCCTGCGCTGGTAGACGGAGGCGTGTGTCATCTTCCCCCGGCCAGGGATCGAACTGTCCCCTGCGCTGGTAGACGGAGGCGTGTGTCATCTTCCCCCGGCCAGGGATCGAACTGTCCCCTGCGCTGGTAGACGGAGTCTTAACCACTGGACCCCTGGGGGAACCTTGTTTCTTTTAACCTTTGCTTTCTACTGCTTTTACAAGGTAGTCACTAGAGGAATGTTGCCCATTGCCGAAAATATTCAGAATGGCCTATCTCCAACCCTGTGCCCCCAGGCCTGAATGTTAAACTAAAAGACCTTTGTTAAGCTCTCAGGAAACACCCTGAACCAGCCCACCTGTGAATAGCTACAGGAAAGAAAAAATTAACACATCCCCTCCCACAGTCTGGCCGAAGCCACATCTTTGCAACAACTCATGGTCTTTTCATCCTCACCTCCCCTTTCTTTGTTCTCTAAAAGAAACTAGCTTCCAGGCCCTGGTAAGATGCTTTTCTAGGACACTGGCTCACCATCTTCTCAGAATCCCAGCATTAGGAACAAAGTCCTTATTCCATGCCCCAACACCTGGCTCCTGATTTATTGGCCTATCGTGTGGAAAAGAGAATGAGCTTGGAGCTGGGCAGTTTCCCTTGTGCTGCTATTCCATGGGAAGCGTTACTCCAAATGGCCAACCAGCTGGGTTTCTATGGATGCACAATCCATTCTCTTAAGATGTGCTTAACTGGAGAGATCATAACCTTCCTTACTGAGCAGACTCTGCATGGCTGAACGTTTTATTTCTGTCTTTGCCACTCAACCTCCCAATGGGCGGACATTCATACTTTCTTGAATAGAAACCTTGTGTGTGTTAGTCTCTCAATCTTATCTGAGTCTTTGCAACCCTACAACCCTATGGATTGTAACCCGCCAGACTACTCTGTCCTTGGAATTCACCTGGCAAAAATACTGGACTGCGTTGTTATTCCCTGCTCCAGGGGTAGGATGCTTACCGGGGACAAATAGTTAAATAGTTCAGTCGCTCAGTGGTGTCCAACTCTTTGCAACCCCATGCACTGCAGCACACCAGGCTTCCCTATCCATCACCAACTCCTGAAGCTTGCTGAAACTCAAGTCCATCATCTCCTCTGTCATCCCCCTCTCCCGCCTTCAATCTTTCCCAGCATCAGGGTCTTTTCCAAAGAGTCAGTTCTTCACAGCAAGTGGCCAAAGTATTGGAGTTAAGCTTCAGCATCAGTCCTTCCAATGAACACCCAGCTGATCTCCTTTAGGATGGACTGGTTGGATCTCCTTGCAGTCAAGGGACTCTCAAGAGTCTTCTCCAACACCACAGTTCAAAAGCATCAATTCCTCAGTGATAAATGGAGGATAAATGGAGAGTGGATAAATGAAGGATGGCTTTTGACAAGGCTACAGAGGAAGGCTTCCCTGGTGGCTCAGACAGTGAAGCGTCTGCCTGCAATGTAAAGGCAGAAAAGATCCCCTGAAGAAGGAAATGACAACTCAATCCAGTACTCTTTTTTTCTTTTATTTTAATTGGAGGCTAATTACTTTACAATATTGTGGTGGTTTTTGCCATACATTGACACGAATCAGCCATGGGTGTACCTGTGTTCCCCATCCTGAACCCCCCTCCCACCTCCCTCTCCATCCCATCCCTCAGGGTCATCCCAGTGCACCAGCCCTGAGCACCCTGTCTCATGCATTGAACCTGGACTGACGACCTGTTTCACATATGGTAATATACATGTTTCAATGCTATTCTCTCAAAGCATCCCACGCTTGCCTTCTCCCACAGAGTCCAAAAGACTGCTCCTTACATCTGTGTCTCTTTTGCTGTCTCACATATAGGGTCATCATTACCATCTTTCTAAATTCCATATATATGCATTAATATATTGTATTGGTGTTTTTCTTTCTGACTTACTCCACTCTGTATAATAGGCTCCAGTTTCATCCACCTCATTAGAACGGATTCAAACAAATCCAGTTTTCATTAGAACTGGAAAATTCCATGGACTGAGGAGCCTGGCAGGCTACAGTCCTGGGGTCACAAAGAGTTGGATACTACTGAGCGACTTCACTTTCACTTTTCACAGAGGAAGCATGCCAGCTCCATCTAGTGTGCTTCTGAAGATGGATCTTCAGAAGCAAATCTGGCAGTTTCTATTGCTGAGCCTAGGGGCTTTCCAGATGGCTCACTGGTTGAGTCCACCTGCCACTGTTGGAGACTCGGGTTCAACCTCTGGGTCAGAAGTCCCCCTGAAAGAGGAACTGGAAACCCACTCCAGGCCGTGCCTGGAAAATTCTATAGATAAAGGAGCCTGGTGGGCTACAGTACATCGGGTCCGAAAGAATCAGACATGACAGTACAACACAACAGAATTGCTGAGCCTAACTAGGATCCTAATAATGGAGGCATAACACACCTAGAGCATTATAGAAAGTGTATCTTAGCAGGTCCTAGGCAAAAGAGCTTAAACAAAATTCAGGAAATACAACAAAAACTTAATGAGGCTCCATCAGAGTTATGGCTCAATGGGTAAAGAATCTGCCTGCAATGCAGGAGACACAGGAGATGCAGATTCGATCCCTGGGTTGGGAAGATCCTCTGGAGGAGGGAAGGCAACCCACTCCAGTATTCTTACCTGGGAAATCTCATGACCAGAGGATTCTGGTGGGCTACAGTCCATGGGGTAGCAAAAAGTCAGACACGACTGAGCATACACACAAACACACACACATATGCATGCAAAGTCAAAGAATTTGTCAAGCTCATAGGCGCTATAGGAACACAGACCCTGAGGCCCCCGCATTGAACAAACTATCCCAGATATAAGAAGAAAATTACAAAATTCAGATGGTGCATTTGGAATGAACACTTCTCAATTGGTAGATGTTGCTTTTAACATGTTCAACAACAGGGAACAATGACAGAAGAAAGAAGACGCAAAGTGGAACACCACTTTCCTGGCAGCAGCATTGGATTCCTGGAAAGTGCATAACCCAAAGAGAGGTAAGTCACCACTGGGGAAGGAATGATGTGCTTACTGTAAGTAGGAAAGACACCGGAAAAAAGATTCAGTTCAGTTCAGTGCAGTCGCTCAGTCATGTCCGACTCTTTGTGACCCCAAGAATCGCAGCACACCGGGCCTCCCTATCCATCACCAACTCCTGGAGTTCACTCAGATTCACATCCATCGAGTCAGTGATGCCATCCAGCCATCTCATCCTCTGTCATCCCCTTCTCCTCCTGCTCCCAATCTCTCCCAGCATCAGGGTCTTTTCCAATGAGTCAACTCTTTGCATGAAGTGGCCAAAGTACTGGAGTTTCAGCTTTAGCATCAGTCCTTCCAAAGAAATCCCAGGGCTGATCTCCTTTAGAATGGACTGGTTGGATCTCCTTGCAGTCCAAGGGACTCTCAAGAGTCTTCTCCAACACCACAGTTAAAAACATCAATTCTTCGGTGCTCAGCCTTCTTCACAGTCCAACTCTCACATCCATACATGACCACAAGAAAAACCATAGCCTTGACTAGACGGACCTTAGTTGGCAAAGTAATGTCTCTGCTTTTGAATATGCTATCTAGGTTAGTCATAACTTTTCTTCCAAGGAGTAAGCGTCTTTTAATGTCATGGCTATGGTCACCATCTGCAGTGATTTTGGAGCCCCAAAAAATAAAGTCTGACACTGTTTCCACTGTTTCCCCATCTATTTGCCATGAAGTGATGGGACCAGATGCCATGATCTTCGTTTTCTGAATGTTGAGCTTTAAGCCAACTTTTTCACTCTCCATTTTCACTTTCATCAAGAGGCTTTTTAGTTCCTCTTCACTTTCTGCCATAAGGGTGGTGTCATCTACATATGAGAGATTACTGATATTTCTCCCAGCAATCTTGATTCCAGCTTGTGTTTCTTCCAGTCCAGCGTTTCTCATGATGTACTCTGCATAGAAGTTAAATAAGCAGGGTGACAATATACAGCCTTGACGTACTCCTTTTCCTATTTGGAACCAGTCTGTTGTTATTGCCCTGGGCTAAAACATAGGATTGCCAACATCTGCTGGATCATAGAAAAAGCAAGAGAGTTTCAGAGAAACATCGATTTCTGCTTTATTGACTATGCCAAAGCCTTTGACTGTGTGGATCACAATAGACTGGGGAAAATTCTGAAAGAGATGGGAATAACAAGACCACCTGACCTGCCTCTTGAGAAACCTATATGCAGGTCAGGAAGCAACAGTTATAACTGGACATGGAACAACAGACTGGTTCCAAATAGGAAAAGGAGTATGTCAAGGCTGTATATTGTCACCCTGCTTATTTAACTTATATGCAGAGTACATCATGAGAAACGCTGGGCTGGAAGAAGCACAAGCTGGAATCAAGATTGCTGGGAGAAATATCAATAACCTCAGATATGCAGATGACACCACCCTTATAGCAGAAAGTGAAGAGGAACTAAAGACCCTTTTGAAGAAAATGAAAGAGGAGAGTGAAAAAGTTGACTTAAAGCTCAACATTCAGAAAACAAAGATCATGGCATCTGGTCCCATCACTTCATGGGAAATAGATGGGGAAACAGTGTCAGACTTTATTTTGGGGGGCTCCAAAATCACTGCAGATGGTGATTGCAGCCATGAAATTAAAAGACGCTTACTCTTTGGAAGGAAAGTTATGACCAACCTAGATAGCATATTGAAAAGTAGAGACATTACTTTGCTGACTAAGGTTCGTCCAGTCAAGGCTATGGTTTTTCTTGTGGTCATGTATGGATGTGAGAGTTGGACTGTGAACAAAGCTGAGTGCTGAAGAATTGATGCTTCTGAACTGTGGTGTTGAAGACTCTTGAGAGTCCCTTGGACTGCAAGGAGATCCAACCAGTCCATTCTAAAGGAGATCAGCCCTGGGATTTCTTTGGAAGGACTGATGCTAAAGCTGAAACTCCAGTACTTTGGCCACTTCATGCAAAGAGTTGACTCATTGGAAAAGACCCTGATGCCGGGAGGGATTGTGGGCAGGAGGAGAAGGGGACGACAGAGGATGAGATGGCTGGATGGCATCACTGACTCGATGGACATGAGTTTGAGTAGACTCCGGGAGTTGGTGATGGACAGGGAGGCCTGGCGCACAGCAATTCATGGGGTCACAAAGAGTCGGACACGAGTGAGCGACTGAACTGAACTGAACCGAAAACATAGGAACAAAAACAATACAAGGAAGCGAGGAGCCTCTTGTATGGTAGAAAGAGAGGAACACTCAAAGCAAACGCAGAGATCTAGGGGGCTCCGTTTAACTAGAGGCTTGCATGCATGCATGCAATTCCAATTTCCCCACAGGCGCTCCAGGCTCCTTTGACGGTGGGGAACAAGTTGATTAACTTACTAATAGATACGGGCACAACATTCTGTGGTAAGCACCAAACGGACACAGAAAGCATCTCAATTCACCCCAGTTACAGGAGTCCCTGAAGAAGCACAAACTCATTTGTTCTTATAACTTCCAGAATGTCAACTAGGGGACCCCACCCTGAAACACAGTTTCTTATGATATGTCAGAGTGTTCAATCCCTCTTTGGGGACAGAATCTCCTTTGCAAGTTTAAAGCTCGAGTAACATTTTTGCCAGAACAGCTTGACATCAGGGGCCCACCCACCAGAGCATGCTTTGAGCCTACAGATGGCGCTCATGGAAAACCCAGAAAAGGAGATGGAGCTCTTTCTCCCCTGAGCTATTTGCTTTTACCTGGCAGGACCCAGAAACACAGGTAGTTCAACAGTGTGCTTGGACGGACTTCCATCAAGGATTTAAGAATTTCCCTACTGGAAGCAGCTCTTTGCAGGAAACTGCCCTCAGGAGGAAGCCCCTGTCCACGTCACCTTAGCAAAGCTATATTGTAATTCACTTTTAAACCAGGGACTCCCATGTTCTCAACTCCAACCCAAGCACACTTTTCAAATCTTGTAATCTCACAATACCTTGCCTAACTTGTTGGTTCTTTCCATGGATCAAAGCAGTAGACATGAAGAATAAGTAGTTAACAGGTGACCAGATCTCTTCTCTAGCTTCGCCTTCAGTAGCCTGAACACACTGTGTGAACAAGAGTAACATGTAGGGGAAGATCATGAGGAGTCCACAAGCCTGCACACAGTGGAAGACAGCCACAACTCTCACTCCCCACCTCAGAGATGAACTGAGATTACTTCTGTTTCCCTTTCAAAACTTTCAGGGCTGAAGAGAATCTTCAGAAGTGGCTTTCCGGGAATGCTGAGTCCACCTTCTCCCCAGATTGCTGCCATTCTGATTCAAAGCATCTTTTCTCTCCACCGACATTTGTGGGCATTGATTTTGTAAGGAGTGAACAGCAGGACCCGATTCACTGGGTAACACTACTTTGGGGAAACCTTGGCTAGGGACCTTAGAAACTTAATATTAGACAAAGGATTCTTACTCTAATATGTGGACAGTTTGCTCACAGCAAGCTCTGCTGCTGCTGCTAAGTCGCATCAGTCATGTCTGACTCTGTGCGACCCCATAGATGGCAGCCCACCAGGCTCCCCCATCCCTGGGATTCTCCAGGCAAGAATACTGGAGTGGGTTGCCATTTCCTTCTCCAACGCATAAAAGTGAAAAGTGAAAGTGAAGTCGCTCAGTTGTGTCTGACTCTTAGCGACCCCATGGACTGCAGCCCACCAGGCTTCTCCATTCATGGGATTTTCCAGGCAAGAGTACTGGAGTGGGGTGCCATTGCCTTCTCCACACAGTGAGCTCTACATATGAGAAAAGTCTTCAAAACACCATCAGAACTCTGAACTATTTGGCCAATTCTGGATATAAGGTCTCCCAGAAAGAGGCCTAGACATGTCAGCAACAAGTCACCTATCCAGGCTTTTTCCTTTCCTAAGGACAGTGGGATCTTTTGCCCAATAGACAACAGGCAGTTCAGACTTAAGAACACCCAAGACCCACAGGCACCTGAGGGTCTTCCTGAGAATGGCAGGGTTCTGTCACATTTGGATCCCAAACTATGGGCTCAGAGGAAAACTCTTCTAGGAGGCTTTAAAGGGACATGATCTTGAGTCCCTTGCTTAGACTAACGAGTACCAGACAGCCTTTGAAACAATAAAAACAAAGTTAGCCTCAGCCTAACCTTTCAAATTATATGTCCAGGAGAGACAAGGCCTGAGTCTGGGGGGATGTTAATTCAAGCTCTGGGGAATTGACCCCCTGCCTACTTTTCAAAACAACTAGTATAGACTGTTAAGGGGTGGCTCCCTTTCCTTCCAGCTGTAGCAGCTACATATGACAGGCTTCAGGAAGCTGAGAAGTTTAGCCTGGGGCAATCCACCACTGTGTATGTCCCTCCTCAAATCTTTTCTTTACTGGAACAAAGAGGGAGCTATTGGCTGACTTCTGAGAGAATTCAGGAGTATTCTCTTAGACAATCCTAATTTAAGACTTCAGGTCACTTCAGCCTGAAATCCAGCCATTGTTCACACCCCTCAATGCACAACTGCCTACACGTCATTGAGCTAGTGTACTGTAGCAGATGGAACTTAAAGGACCAACCCTCCACTGAGCCTCATGTGGGACTGATCACCGATGGAAGCAGCTTCATGGACCAGAAATCATTGCTCTGACAAGATCCCTACTAAGCACTGAAGACGAGGGACTTTCACTATGCATTCTCCCTGGTGCACACTCACGGGCAATCTGGAAAGAATAGGGGCTCCTCAGTCAAACCGTCAAGACAGAAAGCATGCTTATGAAATCCTGTCACTATTGGAAACGGTCCATAAGCCCTCCCAAGTGGCCATAAGGCCACCAAAAGGGTGAAACTCATACAACAGAGGGCGAATGGTTAGCTGCCCAAGCTGGAAAAAAGCCAGCAAAGAAGGTGATGATCAAGCCTTGCTGGAGTCAAGGAGGAATCAGGAGCCTGCCAAAGGCACGCCCACAAGCGCCCCGGTCAGGCCTGGGCTCCTAACCTGCATAGTCTCGCCCACAGAGACCCATGCTCGGAAGTGAGGTCAGCTCTGCCTTTCGCGCGTTTGGGCAGGGCCTGGTCAGCCTACACATTGTCTTTGCAAACTCACCCTTCTGCGCCATGAGCTTCCCTTTTTCCAGAGGCCGCCAAGCCCTTAGCTGCCTGAATCCCCAGACACCCACAAAAACTTCCTGCCTCTGAGAGGCCCGCCTCTCGCCTTAGCAACCGAATTCTTAAGTTGGCCAGCCTGCGCACGGTACTCCGATTGCGGGCGGCCCTTGTCCGTCAAGCATTTTCTCTCTGTCCAGTGTCCACTCCACCTTCCTGCCCCTGCCTTTCCTGGAGGATAACGGAGGATGAAGTTTCCTCCATTCTGGCGAGTCCCACCTATCAAGACTTAAGCTGCGAGCTTCGGAGAGGAATAGGCCCCAGCCTTCCATTGGGCCCGGAGAAATGTCAGTCAAGGGATGGGCGGGTCCAACAGCGACCTGACGCAAGGTTTCTGTGGCGACACTACTCAGACGGAATGGGGCGGGACGACCTCAGGGGACCGGCTTCGCTGTATTGGGCCAGAGGCGAGGCAGTCCGCCCTCCGTACTCCGGATTGGCTGAGCGAGAGCCGCGCCCCCCTCACGCCGGCGGCTTTCGCACGAGAAGTGGGCCCATTTCGCCCCAGTTGTAGCCACACGTGCTCTCGCGGAGAGAGTGAGTGCAGACCGGGCCGGCCAGATCCGTCGTAGACCCGGGAGCAGCGCGGGCCACTTCAACGGTGAGGGAACACGAGTGGGCGGGAGGAAGGAGGGGTCTGGCGCCCGGAGGGCGACTAAAGCTCCGCAACCGGAAGTACCTTCAGAGAGGTGTCGCACCCGGAAGTGTGGCAGGACGGCAGCCACACCCGGAAGTGTGGTGCTTCCGGGGCTACGGGAACTAATGGTACCTGGCCAATTGAGATGCAGTGTTAAAACAGGGGTTTGTATATCTTTATTTGCTGAGGCTTGGCAGAGCCTTCCTTTGCGGGAAGTGTTGGAGGTTGCAAGTATGTGGTCGTGTTTTTGAATGTTTCATCCTGTTGAAACGCCAGGAGAGAACGAGCCCCAGGAGTGTGTGCAAGGAGGCCAGGCTGAGTAAAAGCTTTTAAGAAGTTTCTTTTGCTGCGGGTCGCCCTCCATCCCACCCCCCCACAGGGATGTGCAGATGGAGGCCGGAGGAGACACTGCTGCCCCAGTCCCTGGGGATGCGGAGGACTTGGAGGAGATGCGGTTCCCCAGTGAGGAGGCTGAAGACGGTGGAGGGGTTCACAAGGACTTACCCGATCCTGGAGATGCAAGCTTGGAGAAAGCAGGTATACATTCCCTTCACGAGGGTCTTGGAAGGAATTCCTAAGGGGTGTTATTCTTGGGGAAGTTTCTTGGGGGCCCAGAGAGGAGTCTTTGGGACTCAGGGAAGTAGTTTAAACCATGCTTTGGATCAGTGGGAAGTCATTGGGGACTCGAGTTGTAGTTTAAATCATTGAGGAATAAAAAGGAAATCAGCGAGTGTCAATGGATGTTCACTGGGGAGGTGGTGTGAATATAGGCCCTTGAAGAATCAGAAAGGGATCAGTTGAGGTTAGAGAGGGACCCAGGGGGTTTAGGCTGTTTAGATCAATGATGACCAAAAGAAAGTTAATATGGTCAGTGAAAGCCACTCAGTCCTGTCGGACACTTTGCGACCCCATGGACTATGCAGTCTATGGCATTCTCCAGGCCAGAATACTGGAGTGGGTATCCTTTCCCTTCTCCAGGGGATCTTCCCAACCCAGGGATCAAACCCAGATCTCCCACATTGCAGGCGGATTCTTTACCAGCTGAGCCACAAGGGAAGCAAGCCCTAATATGGTCAAGGGGGACTATTTAGAAGTTAGTGTCTTTGGGGGCTTTAAATCACTGAAGTGGGAAAGGGGATCTGTGGAGGCCAGTGGACACTCAGTATTTACATCTTTAAGGAGTTGATGGCAATTATTGGAGGGAATCTTTAAGGAGCCAGATCTTAGTGGATTTAATGGTGATCATTGTTGGAGAGACAGTGGACATCAGTGAGACAATTAGAGAGTCAGAGGACCAGTAGGAAAATCTTTGAAGACCTCAGCGTATATATAGTGGTATAAAGTGGAGGATTAGCAGAAATCATTGGGAAATGAGTGCTCATTGACCACTTTGGAATTAGTGGATGTTGATGGAGTCGTTGGAAAGGATCATTGAACATTACTGAAAATCAGTAACAGGGGTTGTCTTTGAGAACTTGGGAAGTATTGGGAGGAGGTAACTGGGGACTGTCAATGAGAGAGTGAGGAAATATGAGGTCATTGGGATTTTATGGGGAAAGTATTGATACATAGTTGCCAGTGGATAATACTGGTTGTCAATGGGGATCAGTGGACATTGACTAAAATAAATGGGAGGGTAGTCAGTAGAGGGCAATGAATTTGTGGATTTCACTGTTGAATGTTAATAATGGCCATGGGGAGGGCAATAGAGGTCATTAAAAAAGGCGATGGCACCCCACTCCAGTACTCTTGCCTGGAAAATCATGGACAGAGAAGCCTGGTGGGCTGCAGTCCATGGGGTCGCTAAGAGTTGGATACAACTGAGCAACTTCACTTTCACTTTTCACTTTCATGCATTGGAGAAGGAAATGGCAACCCATTCCAGTGCTCTTGCCTGGAGAATCCCAGGGATGGGGGAGCCTGGTGGGCTTCCGTCTATGGGGTCACACAGAGTCGGACACGACTGAAGTGACTTAGCAGCAGCATGGTGGTTATTGTAGGGAGGGGGTGGATATCAGTGAGGATAAAGGAGAGTCATATCAATGAGAATAAAGGTCAGGGGAATCAGTAGGGGTCATTGGAAGCCTTGGATGTTAATGGAGGTCAATGGTGGTCATTATTGGGAATGCAGTGGACATGGAGTAGATTAAATTGTGGGTTGGGGCAGTCACTGAAGATCATTGAAGATCTAGGTATTAGTTATGTTAATGTGGGGTCACTGAAATGTTACCGAGCAGCGGTGGGAACGAATAGGAAGTGGGGCGAGTCCTAAAGATCTGGATGTTAGTGGATCATCATGGCAGTCTTTAGGAGAATTAGCGGTCTTCCCCAAGAATGTAAATGGGTGACCAGGAGAGTCAGTAGTGTCATTAGGGTGAGTGGACATCAGTGAGGATCAGTAAGGGGTTAGGGTGATGAGGGGTGCATAACTGCTGACACAGATGATAGTAGATATAATGGTGGCCACTAAGTAATGAGCAGATATCAGGAGAGTACATGAGGGGTCAGAGTAAATGGGGGTTCACTGAAGATGAAGATATCGATGATCATTCACAGGTGTTGGGGTGCTTTGCAAACTTGGGAATGGCAGTTATTGAAAGGGGAATAATTATTTGGTAGGGAAATAGAGGGTTCAGTAATGAAAGTTAGATGGGCTTATTGGAGTTTTTGCGGGGGAGGTCATTGAAACCTAAGTGTTAGTAGACATCATTGTGGGGCAGAGGAGACACCTGGAGGTGTGTGTCAGTGGCAGGGATCACTGCAGGGCTGGTAGGGATTTGCTGGTTCTGTGGACACATGGGGTTAGTGGGGGTCCACAGGCAGATGACTTACTGGGGGCTCCCTTTCAGGATCCAAGACCAAGGACCAGTCACCTGGCCTGCTGCTCCAGTCAGAGGCTCCATCATGCACCTATGGGCTCTGGAGCCCCGCGGCCTCCGAGGGCAGTCCTCTGGGCGGCCCTGAGATTGGCTCGGGGGGCCCAGGTGGGGACCCGAGTGACGAGGACTGGCGCAGCAAGCGGAAGCACGTATTTGTGCTGAGTGAGGCCGGCAAGCCCATCTACTCGCGATACGGCAGCGTGGAAGCCCTGTCGACCACCATGGGTGTGATGACAGCGCTGGTGTCCTTCGTGCAGAGTGCAGGAGACGCCATTCGCGCCATCTATGCTGGTGAGCAGAGGGGCAGGAAGCAGGATAGGCGACAGTGACTGGGGCCTTGGCTGGCTGGCAGGAGGCTGGCTGCCTAGGGCACTATGGAGCTAGTTAGGAGTGAGTCAGTGTGTGTGGAAGCTGGCCAGGCGTCTGTCCAGGGGGTCTATCTGTCCGTTTACCCTGCTGAGTTTTGATTGATCAACTCACCGGGATATAACTGGCTGGATACTTCCTTGTTGTCTGAGAGCCTGAGCGTGGGAGCTGTGTGAGTTGGGTGTTTTTCTCGCTGTTAGTTTTCCTTTCTCCATCTTCCCCACTGCATGCTGTATGCCTGATTCTTGACCATCCCATCATATCTCTGCAAGTGTCCCAGCTCCCCCAGTTTGTCCTTACCCTAGTCCTGGTGTCCTCTGAGTGACAGAGTGGGCTTGGACCAATTGTGTGTGCCTTGTTGGGGGTGGGGGTGGGGGGCGACTGTGGAAGAGCCCCATGTGACCCCCTCATGCCACCACTGACCCATCTCCCTCCGACCGTCCCTTCCCTCCCCTCCCCCAGAGGACCACAAGCTGGTGTTCCTACAGCAGGGCCCGCTGCTGCTGGTGGCCGTGTCAAGGACTCCTCAGTCAGCCGCCCAGCTGCGTGGGGAGCTGCTGGCCGTGCACGCCCAGATCGTGAGCACCCTGACGCGCGCCAGCGTGGCTCGCATCTTTGCGCGCAAGCAGAACTATGATCTCCGCCGCCTGCTGGCCGGCTCGGAGCGCACCCTGGACCGACTTCTGGACAGTGTGGAGCGGGACCCAGGGGCTCTCCTGCTGGGCGCTGTGCGCTGTGTGCCTCTGGCTCGCCCACTGCGGGATGCGCTGGGCGCGCTGCTCCGACGCTGCACAGCGCCCGGCCTGGCCCTCTCGGTGCTGGCGGTGGGCGGTCGCCTGGTGACAGCCGCCCAGGAGCGGACGGTGCTGGCCGAGTGCCGGCTGGACCCCGCCGACCTGCAGTTGCTGCTGGACTGGGTAGGGGCACCGGCCTTTGCGGCAGGCGAGGCCTGGGCACCTGTGTGTCTCCCCCGCTTCAATCCTGATGGTTTCTTCTACGCCTACGTGGCCCGCCTGGATGCCATGCCCGTCTGCCTGCTGCTGCTGGGCACCGACCCCGAGGCCTTCCATGACATGGCCACCTGCCGGCGCCTGGTCGAAGAGGGCATGCACTCGCTCGGAGCCATGCGTGCCCTCAGGGAAGCTGCCAGCTTCTCAAATGCTGCATCGGCCAGTGCCTCAGCCTACAGTGTGCAGGCTGTGGGCGCTCCTGGCCTCCGGCACTTCCTCTATAAGCCGCTGGACATCCCTGACCATCACCGCCAGCTGCCCCAGTTTACCAGGTGGGCTCTGCCCCCATGGGCATTTGGCTGGGTGGGGAAGCTTATCTAACTGGAAGGTTCAGCCGCTCAACAGACAAGACTCTGGAGAGAGAGCCGGCCGTGCTCTCCAGAGATGCAGTAGAATGGGTCTCTGCCTGATGCGGGAGTCAGCCTCCAGCCTCAAGAAGTCCCCTGTCCTGATGGAGAGGAGCACCCCAAGGCTCCAGGAATCCCCATGTTTGATAGGGAGGTTAGGCCCGAAGAAGCCTCCAGTCTAACCGGGGAGGAGGCTCAGCTCCCTTACTTTAATTGAACTCCCTAGACAGAGGGGAGATGGGCCAACCAAGAGAGCTCTGGACTGACCCTATCCCCTACCCTCCTCCGTCAATGCAGCCCCGAGCTGGAGGCCCCCTACAGCAGAGAGGAGGAGCGACAGCGCCTGTCTGACCTGTACCACCGCCTGCACGCCCGGCTGCACAGCACCTCCCGGCCGCTGCGCCTCATCTACCACGTGGCTGAGAAGGAGACCCTTCTGGCCTGGGTGAGTTGAGCAGGGCTCTGAAGGAGTCGATTCCCATGCTGCAAGCCTCTTTCCCTCCGCTATATCCCCTCCAGCCACAGCAGCCTCCTTTAAGCACACTACACCTTTGCCTGGGCTGTGGTTTAGTATCCGTCCCTGTCCCTGTCACTCCACGTGTCTTTGTTTTTAAATATGTATTTGGCTGTGCTGGGTCTTTGTTGTGGCATGCAGAATCTTTCTTTAGTTGTGGCCTGTGGGCTCTAGTTCCCTGACCCGGGACCCAATCTGGGTCCCCAGCATGGGGAGCTCAGAGTCTTAGCAGCTGGACCACCAGGGAAGTTTCCATGTGTCTTTGAAACCCATCAGTCTCAGTGTCTGAAACCTCTTAGACTCATTGTTCTGTTGACCATTCCCTCATTAATGTCTTCCCCTCTCAAGAGGTCCCATTAACTACAGTCACTTTGCCTGTCAATTTCACATCAGCCCCACCCTCTGGCCGTGGGTACCGGTTGAACTTTGATTCTGTCTGTCCCCTGCACTTGAGCACTGCAGGCTTGGTTCCATGCTGTGCCTTCCACTTGGGGTAGCCTTCCCTGTGGTCTCTTTAGGACTGCTGTCCACGCTTCTGGTAAAGGTCAGCTGTTCAGGGGGTTTGGTCAATGTGACTCCATTGGAGATGGCTCTTCCCTTAGATTCTGACGTTTAGTGCACATTTTTTAACTCATCTATTGCATGTCTATTATGTATCAGGCATTATTCTGAGAATTTTATTAAAAATTTTTTTGTTGTTTTCATTTTCAAGCAACTTTAAACTCACAAAGGAGTTGCAAAAAATTTTGTGAAGTAGGTCTTTGACTTAGTTTCTCCAGATGTTAACATAACCAGGGGAACTCATCAAAATCAGGGAATTAACATCAATGCAATCACATCTTATCCACAGGCTTCATTCAGACTTCACCAGTCGTCCCACTCACGTCCTTTCAGTGGCCCATGATCCAGTCCAAGAGCACATATTCAGATTGATTGTGTCCTCCTAGTCTTGTTTATTCTGGAACATTCCCTTGGTCTTTTTTGTCTTTCACAACCTGGGAATTTTTAGGAAGTACCAGCCAGTTAGTTTGTAGAATGCCCCTCAACTTGTTTTTTACTAATAATATTTTGTCAGGTCATGCATCTTGAGCAAGCCTCTTGCAGAAGTGTCAGATGTCTTTCTCTGTGTTGTATCAGGAGGACCATGACATCACTGTGTCCCAATGTTGACATGACTCCTGTTCACTTCGTTAAGGTGATATCTGCCAGGTTTCTCCACTTTATAGTTAGTCTTTTTGCCATTTGTAATTAGTCAGTATCTTGTGGTGATTAGGTCAGTGTTTTCTTTTTCACCATATTTTCATCCACTAATTTTAATATCCATTGATGATTTTTGCCTGTGACAGCTGTTTCTCTGGCATTTACCATATGGTGATTTTTCTCATTTCATCCTAATGTCTATGTTTATTGGTTGAGATTCTGCTGTATGAAAGAGCTTTCCTTGCTCTTGTTTATTTGTTGAATTTTAAACTTCATATCATGGATTTTTTTTTAATTCAATGAGCTAAAATCTTTTCCTGTCTTTTATTTTTGTGCTCAAACTCTTGCTTAGTCAGCAGAAGCCATGGATTTAGCCAGACTGGCCCCTGTATCTTTTTATTTTTTCTTTAAATAAAATTTTTGACTGCTCTGTGTAGGCATGTGGGATCTTAGTTCCCTGACAGGGATCAAACCTGTGTCTCCTGTGGTGGAGTATGAACCACTGGACCACCAGGAAGCCCTCCCCCTATGTCTTTCTGACACATCTGTATCACTGCTTAAGTTCTTCTTACTTTCTGGCAAAAGATAGTCCAAGCTTATTTTGTAATTTCTCTGTGCCTGTCCTGAAAGCCACCATCTGTCCAGTGAGTCCTTGAACCTTTTAGTAGAGGATGGTATTTCAACACCAGAATCTGGTAGTCCCAGGATTTTAGATCAGGCGGTCAGGAAATGACATCTAAGTGGAAGGGGAGATCACAGGGCATGTGGGTGTCTCGAGGAACAGTACACCTGGCAGAGGAAAAGGACTGTGCAGGTGCCATGAGGTGAGGCTGAGCCTGGCTGTGTCTGAGGAACAGCAGGCAGAGGCTAGAGTGGCTGGCACGGGAGGAATGAGGGGAAGAACAAAGACGGTGTGGAAAGGTGCTGGTGACCGGATCGGGTTAAGCCTCTCAGGTTGGTATGAAGATTAAGTTGAATTAATCCTCACGTCACACCCAGGCTACAGATGATAAAAATGTAAGAATGTGGAACTTAGAACAGGACTCTGTATACAACAATTACTCATTCAATGCTAAGCACTCTTGTCATTATCTCCAGTCCACAGATGAGTGAACTGAGGTCCAGAGAGGGAATATGCACACACACATAGCACCCAGTTGAAATCACTGGTTCTGGCTGATCCCCTGGCCCACTCATGATACAGAAGCATCAGCTTACCTGCTTTAGCACAGTGGCCAGGTTGGACAGAAGACAGGTACGGGGCTAGGGTAGGATGGACAGCACTGAGCTTGGCTGGCTCGGGACCAACTGACCATGTCTCCTCTCAAACCCGCAGGTGACCTCCAAATTTGAGCTGTATACCTGCCTCAGCCCCCTGGTGACCAAGGCAGGTGCCATCCTCGCAGTGACCAAACTCCTGCGTTGGGTGAAGAAAGAGGAGGATCGGCTCTTCATTCGTTACCCACCCAAGTACTCCACACCCCCAGCAGCCCCAGCGGCTTCTACGGACCAAGCTTCCCACAATGGCTTGTTTGCTGGCCCTTGAGAGGCAGAGCTTCCAGACTGGGCAGTGTTGAGAACCACCGCCTTGGGCTTTTACCTTCTGTCTTCACCCTGGAAATGGGGCAGGGTTGGGGGGTTGGTGGTGGTAGTATGTCTGTGTGTGTCCAGTCGCTCAGTCAAGTCCAGTTCTTTTGCAACCCCACAGACTGTAGCCTGCAAGGCTTCTCTGTCCATGTAGTTTCCCAGGCAAGAATACTGGGGTGGGTTGCCATGTCCTGTGGGTGGTCCCAGTCTCCCTGGGCAGTGCAGCAGGATCTGGGGAGCTGCTCACCAAAGACACATGGGTGGCAGGGTGATTGCACACAGGTGAGCAGGCTGCCTACGCAGTCCCCTCATGCCCCTCCACCTCTGGGGAAATCCTTAAGACTCCCTCTTCCCCTCCCTCTGCCTTCACCTTCTCCACTTGGATGGTGTTCCAGCCTCTGTCAGGGACCGTCTCCACGCTCGCTCCTGCGACAGGGGCCTGGCTCCTCCCTGGGATCTCAGCCCAGAGTGTCTAGGGCTGGCCAAGGTCTCTCTTGGTGGCCCAGGGCAGTTTTGGAATTGGAAATGTAGGACCAAGTCTGTGCCCTGAAACGGCCTGAGGATATTTTTAAACAAAAGAGAACTGCACATAAAAGGCCTAAAACCGATATCCACAAGGACATTTCCTTTGCCCTTCATGTGCTTCATCTTTACCCAGTAAAAAATGACCCCATCAGTGCTGGCTGCTGCTAATATTAATAAGAAGGTGACCTCCAGCGTCCACCTGCCTATGTAACCCAGGGCAAAGTACCCGACTTCACACAGTGACTGAGATCCAGAATTTTTACACAGATCCACTTAGCTTCCACGGCCCATTCTGTTCATTCGTGACCGCTCATAGGCTGTTAAATGAGGATTTGTGAAAGGGGACTGCGCCACTTGTGCACCACCACACAGCACCTGCACAGTTGTCCGACTCACAAACCGCACGACCCAAGCAAAGATGAGAGAGAGAGCGAGGCCTGCCTGTAATTTCTACGTGTATGTGCAACACTCAACACCCCAACAACCAAGACCCTAGTCCTGCCTCGGGTTTCGCTAAGCTGGAGCTTGGAGCCTCGTGCTGCACGTGTACGTGCTAACTGTCGTTCAGAGATCTCTGGGTGGCCCACTTCGGTGAGCTGATCACCCGTCGCTCTTCACCCTGGTCAACTGATGCGCAGAGACGCACTGGGCACGTGCACGCTGTACCGCCTTTCTGCCGTCGTGTGTTTTTGTTTTGTATTTGTTTGAACCAATCACCAAAGCGCACGCGTATGAGCTGCGTGCTGGAAAATGGCGGGGAAGCTGGAGCCTCGGGAAGTGAAGTCGCCGGAAGTCGTGGAGGATGGTGAACGTAGTGAAGGCAAGGGGCCTCTGGCATCCAGGGTCGAAGGGAGGGAACCTTCGTCCCCTTGCCCTAGTGCAGTGGGTAGTCACTCCGTCGTGTCCGAGTCTGCAACCCCATGGACTCCTTCGTTCAGGGGATTTCCTGGCAAGAATTCTGGAGTGGGTTGTCTTCTCTAAGGGATCTTCCCAACCCAGGGAAGAAACAGATCTGCATTGCAGGTGAATGCTTTGCCGTCTGAGCCACCAGGGAAGCCCTTTGTCTCCTTACAATAATGAAATACTGGTACCAGTACTTAAAAAAAAAAAAAAGAATTATAAACTGCTGTCCAACAAAGCGGAGATAAAAACATGTATAATTCTCAGCATCTAGATTAACTTGTCAATTTTTTTGGTTATACGTGAGTTAAATAGAATACCTCAGTATTCATCTTTTCAAACAATAAAGGGGTGGATCTCACAAAACCCACTCAACTGCTGCCACATCTAAGAGAACTTAACAGTAATTCCAATACCGTCATTTCACATCCTCCCAGCACATGCCACACTTTGCATGGACTCTTAAATATTAATCGTGGATGGCCACTCTCAAGAGAGCTTTTCTCCCGGCATTTTGTTAATACTGACGCCCCCTATCCCAGTGAGAGGAAAGACAGAATTGTTCTAGAGGGAGCTGGAAATTGCAGTCTAGGCAAAAGAGGAAAATTGTCGAAGACAATGATCCCCCGCTATGCCACTAGCACTTTTTTTTTTAACTATAAAAATTTTCAAAATGTACTTAAGCACAGAAAATAAAATGAATGCCCATGTACTGGTCACTGTGTATTAACAGTTGTCAACTCCTTTCATCTATTTCTGACCTTCCTACACACTCTTTAGACCACCTTATTGATAATAAACACATTGGATTACATTTTTCCAAACACATCTATGCAGATGACAACAATGATTATGATTATGTACTTGTATATTGTCTGCCTTAGATTGTGAGCTTCTTGAGAACAGACCATTCATTACCATTTCCCCAGCACCTGAAACAGTGCCTACTTGGCAAAAGTAGGTGCTCAGTCATTTTATTTTTTATTGTATGAATAATGAAATAACACTGGGAGTTCTCTTAGATTATGGCCTCATGTTGAGTGCAAGCTTTCAACAAGATGCCAATAAATTGCCCTTATTAAGCACTTAATATAGCTGCCACTGTGGGGAGAAAAAACTCTAGTATTATTACATTTTTTGTAAGAAAGGAAGTTATGATTAACTTCACCAGCAATGGAGAAAATTGAAAAGCATATCAAGTTGCCCTTTCTAAACCATCCAAATTGGCTTTAGAACAGGAAGAATATCTGCTATTGATTACTCTGGCAGAACAGGACTTCTTTTGCCTTGATGGTAGAAGTGGCCAGCAAAGGCTTTGGTGGAGGCAGTTTGTCAGAATACGCATAGCATCTAAAACGCTATTTCTTATCTGTGGTCGCGGTGCTTGAAAATCATAGAATACACAGATGTGTGGACCAGGCAGGGTCACTGGAATGTTGATGGGAGCAAAACACAGAAACAATCATGGAAATGGCTAACTTTAAGTATATTCACGCTTTACGGAATGCCTATGTGGTGGACATTATTTTTTTTTAGAGGCAGGAAGAAATAAATTCCAATTTAACTCATTACAGTTAATTTTAAAAGGAGAAGATTATAGGAATTCCCTGACAGTCCAGTGAATTAGGACTCAGCACTTTAACTGCTGTGGCCATGGTTCAAAGATCCTGCAAGCCTTGCAGCACGGCCAAAAAAAAAAAAGTGGGGGGGGGGGTGGCGAACACCGTGATTCGTTAACACAGAGTAAGCTTCATAGGGATCATGTTCTTATGAGGGAAAGCAAGTTAGAATTAAGAAAGAGGCAGTTCAGTTATACAGTTATAGCTCTACGTGTGTTACATAGAAAAATGTCTGAAGGTTAAAGGCCCAACTGGTGACTCTGAACAAGGGACTTGAATTTGGGAGGTTGTGCAGAAGTGAAAGCATTTTTTTAAATTTTAAAGGAAAATGCCAGTAGTAATGAATAACTTTAAAATATAAGAGGGGAAACTGTTGAATGGCATCTGGGGATTGCACATTAATATTGGTCAAGTTATTAACACCTCTGTTTTGATGGTTATACTGGTAGAGTTCCCTTAGAAATATGTACTGGAATATTAAGAAGTAGTGGGTTATGATATCTGCAATTTGTGTGCAGAAATGCTCTCAAATGTGGAATCAGATGCAGGGGCAAATAACACTGTGGCCTGTTTCTACAGTTTTCATGTACATCTGAAATTATTTCAAAATAAAATGTTTCAAAGGGGCTCATACTCCATAGGCTGTTTTGTTTTGTCACACTGATTTTTTAAAATTTTTGTCAAGATGTTTCTTGAACTATTTAAAAGATTTACCGATCACTCATGATCTTACTTGGAGAAGGCAATGTCACCCCACTCCAGTACTCTTGCCTGGAAAATCCCATGGATGGAGGAACCTGGTAGGCTGCAGTCTATGGGGTCGCTAAGAGTCGGACATGACTGAGCGACTTCACTTTCACTTTTCACTTTCATGCTTTGGAGAAGGAAATGGCAACCCACTCCAGTATTCTTGCCTAGAGAATCCCAGGGATGGGGGAGCCTGGTAGGGGGTCACACAGAGTTGGACATGACTGAAGCGACTTAGCAACAGCAGCAGCATGATCTTACTGTGTGACTAGGACTCGAAATGCAGTGGAGAGGAACAACGGAGCTTTCACAGAAATGGTGGAACAAGCCAGCTGTAATAGACATACGGGGACAATCAGGGGAAACCAGATGTGTTGTGAGTATTTGGTGATATAAATGATCCGATGATTAGTGATGATTGTTAATCTTGGTGAGACTCTTAAACTGCAGTCATCTAAGAAAATGTCTTCTAGTAGTTGAGACTGTTTTTTTGAGATTCTTAATGAATTTCATCTAGGGATGAAATGTCATGAAGTCTGGGACCTACTTGAAAATATTTCAGCACACATACAAAATAGCTGAAGCAAATATCGGTGGATATTAATGATTGTTAGATCTGGGCAGTGAGTAAACCAGAGTTCATCACGGTATCCTATCTAATTTCATGCGCATTTGAAAATCCTCATAATATTAAAAACAAAACAAGTAATCACAAACACTTCCCTTTATTATTAAAGTAGATTTAATTTTTTAAATTCCAAATACTAAGAGTATTTGAAGAACTTAAAAGTATCCAGAGGAGACATACCAACCAGTGATACCAGAGAAAGACAATAAGATTGAGAGCTAAGAAGAGAAGGGAGTTGCATTTTACTTTACATATTTCTGTAGTGCTTGAATGTTTTTAGAATGTTACTTGGGTAAGTGAAAATTAAAGCAATACATGCAATACATCTTACCAAGATCTGAGTGTCTTCCTCAAGCTTGGAGTGACTTGGATAAGGGACTGTCGGTGAGAGGAGACTTTTACTTTTTACTCCTTGTTCTTCTACAGTTGTTTATTAAGTAATTTAAAACTTCAAATGCAAAATTAAATGAATGCATACTAATATAAGGGGAAAAGATGTAAAGAAAGTGAACATAATAACAAATATTTCAGCAAAATTTAATAAGCTCGAGTTAAGAGCCCCTGATTTACAGCATGAGTTTTAATGGCTGCAAAGAATTTTAGCCTATGAAGGTGCCATAATCAACTAAGGTATCTTTAAGTTGCTTCCATATTTTAAGATTATGGACAATGAAACAGTCTTGCCCACCATCCTTAATTATTTCCTAAAATAGATGCCTTGAGGTGGAATTTCTGATCCAGAGGAGTTGAGTAAGTTTTTGTATTTACTACCAGAAAGTTTGAAATGAAATAATGTTTTGGCCTATATGATTGGCAAAATGTTGAAAAAATATTTGAATGATAAGAGTATGAGGAAGGAGTCTTCCATGGGCCTCTAAGGGGAGGGCAACTTCAAAACACCAAATTTAGTAACATACATGCCCCTTGATCCATCCAGTAGTCTTCTAGGAATTCATTCAGTAACATTCTGATGCATGCATAAAGAAGAATGTACCAGGATCTAATATTAGATTGAATTGTGTCCCCTTAAAATTCATGTCCACTCGAACCTCAATATGTGACCTTATTTGGAAACAGTTTTTGAGACTGTATTAAGTGTCGTGTAGAATAAGGTTGTACCCTAATCTAATAACTGGTGTCATATAAGAAGAGGGAAATTTGGACATACAAAGATAGAATTTAAGGTGAAAGACACAAAAGAAAGACCCACGTAGAGGTATTGTTATGGCTTCTCAAGAAAACTAATGCAGACAGTCACTGTGGCATTATTTGTAACAGCAAAAACAGCAACCTAAATGTCCATCAATAGAGGACAACTTTAAAAGATCATTAGTATATATATTATCTAATAGAAAAATGCAGGGACTTCTCTGGCAGTCAACTGGCTAAGTCTGCACGTTCCCAATGCAGGGGGCCCGGGTTCAGTTGATCCCTAGTCAGGGAACTAGACCCACGTGCCGCAGCTAAGAGTTGACATGCTGCAGCTAAAGATCCTGCATGCCACAACTTGAAAAGCAGATGCCACATGCCGTAACTAGAGATCGCAAATGCTGCAGCGAAGATCCTGCATGCCACAAGACCCGTGCAGTCAAACCAATGAATATTTTTCAAATAAGAAGGAAAAATATGAACTGTGAAATGCCATTTGGGACATGACACCATCTTTATCAAAAAATGCTTGTATGTGGTTTGCTTGTATGTGATGTGAATGATCACTGAGTACACACAAATAGCCTGTCACACAGGTGGCCTTGCAGAGGGTAACTGAGGAACTTAGGTCTTGAGGGAGGGACTTTGCATTGTATACCAAGGTGGGTAAGCATTTCTTCCTTTACTCTTTGGCTGTCATATGTATTTTGTGAGCTTCTTTTCATCTTCTCTGCTTAATTTTTCTTAGAGAGCAAGCAGTGAGTCACTAGGAGTTGCCCTTTTCTCACTGATTTTACAAGAGTTTAAGATGTTGGTATTTTTACTGGTTTTGTTGTTGTTATAAGTAACACGGGCTCACTTTTAAAAGTACCTAGAAATATATGTGGCAAAATTACGTTTGAATCAAGACCTAAATAAAGTCTGTTCATTAGAGTTGATTGCTATATGTCTCATCTCTTAATCTATAGAGTTTCCTTTTCCCCTCTTTTCCTTCTTTGTAGTTTTTTTGTTGAAGAAACCACGTTGTCCTATGTGTGGAATTTACCAGCATCTGGATGATGCTGACTTCATCCCCATTGTGTCATTTAACATGTTTTCCTATTCCTCATATTTCCTCTGAATTGGTATTTCGAAATGGAAATCTGATACTATTCCTTTTTCTGTTTTTCTTGGTCGGGGTTGGGGGATGGGGAGCAGAGTCCTTCACAGGTGGTGTTGTGTTCTTTCATCAGGAGGCTCACAATATCCAGGGGCCTTTTGTGGATGTTAGCAGCCATTGCTAAACCATGTCCTAAACCCGTCGCTTCTTTCAGAATTTGCAAGTAGTGGCCTACGATTATTGGAAAGAAATCCATATGAAATCATTCTGTCCTGTCGCATTGCCTGCAACTTCATACTGATTGAGAACAGCAGCAACAAAACTGCCTCACTTCTCTCACCCCTGAATTTTGCTAAGGGTGGTGTCCTGCAACCCCTCGGGGAGAGCTGACCAGTAGAGGTTCTGAGTCACCCACCACACTCCCTCAGCCTCAGGGACAAAAGACAGGGGTCCTGTAGGGATCCTGCCCTGGCTGGGGGGCTGCCCCTTGGCCGACCCTTTGTTCAGCCCAGGGTGTTCTCAGAACCTGCGGAGACTTTCTTCCTCCCTGCCCAGGCAAGTGTGGGCCTTTCCTCAGTCCCCTCTCACTCTCACTGCATGCTGTAATTCTGGTTTTCATTCCACAGGTCAGACCGAGTCTTCAGAGAAGACCGAAGACTTGCTGGAAATGGTGAAAAAGTTGCAGAAAGGTCATGTGTCTCCTTGTGTCTGAGGCTTAGCTTGAAGAGGTTTTAAGACAGGAAGATGTGGTTCAATCCCCGACCCCTCAACTCACAACCTTGGGAAATTATCCCATTGCACTTTCTCCCTCTTATACCGTTTAGTTCTTTCAACCAAAAGCACAGCTTCGAAATTCAAGACATACAAGCTACTCCCCAACACACAAATGCATGTGTGCATACACACACACACACACACACACACACACACACACACACACCAGCCATCCATTTCCTTGACCCATAGGCCAGCAGCAACTATTTTTAAATTTTCTGGTATTTTTCTGGAGATTTAAAAAAAATCCATTTTGGGTGTATATTCTTTGTCCTTTTTTGTATACAAATGGCAGATGGCAACACAAACAGCTTTGCACCAGGCTTTGCTTGTTGATGGGAGACTGGGAGCCAGCCTGCATCCAGTATCTACGTCAGGGCTGGGGCAAAGTACTGGCTGGGTTTGAGGTTGGATCTCCCTCTCCCCTAGTCCATCAGCAGCTTAAAATACTACAATCCACTGGTCTGTTCCAAATAAATGAAAACTTTCCCTTCCCTGACTCTGTGGCTACAGCACTGGAGCTGCTGCCTAGGCTAAAATTAGGTAGAGGAATAGGGGGATTGAAAATGTAGAGTGACCCTAACCATCCTCCGTAAAACAAAGACCTCAGGGAGTCACGTCCTAATCAGCACCTCGGAGAGCACTCAGTCTCCAAGAATTCACAGGAGCTGGGGTTGGTGGCCTCCTAAAAATCCAGAAACTGACCTTCAGGATGTCTCGGGGTGGTAGTGACACCCAGCAAAGGTTGGGCAGATTTTCCCCCCAATTCTGCACTTTCAACCTTGAAGCCAGAGAGGACGAGAAGGGCTTCCGCATTCAGAGTACTGAAATTTGGACTGTGCGAAGTTAAAGATGACTCCCTAAAGAGGCAGTGATCTCCCTGTCATTGGAGAGTTTGATAGCTGTCTAAATGCAAGTGGTACCTTCCTCATATTTGAACACCAGAGTCCAGATACGCAGAAGCGAACCCACCTTTCCAGGCTTTCCATGCGGTGGGGGTTTTCAGGAGATGTCCACTGTCTCCCACCTCATTCAGAATTACATGCACAAGCCTCTGCCACGGCCCAGAAGACCCTGGGCCATCTGCCACCCCCACGTCTCCACCCTGCCTCCTGCTACTCCGCTAGCTCACTAGACTCACGCCAGCCCTCCCAGGCCCCTTAGCCGAATGTTTTAGGCATATGTCTCAGTCACTGCAGGGGCTTTGCATTCATGGTCCTTTTGCAGCATCCACTGCCACCAGCATTGACATCACAAATCTTTGCTCAGTGTCCATCTTTCCCACCCAGAATGCAGGCCCTGCAAGAGTTTCTCTTGCATGCTCCATAAACGCTGATCGACAGCAGCAGAGACACAGTGCCAACACCCACCCTGCTCCTTCTGCCCAGGACAGCCAGGCACCTGCCGTCTCTGGCTCAGTCTTCTATTTCCTTCTGCAGAGGGAAGCCTGGAGCCACAGATTGAAGACCTGATTAACCGGATTCATGAGCTTCAGCAAGGTAAACTCCGGGATCTAAGAAGGCCCGCTGGCCAAGAGGGGCATGGGCTGGGGAAGCCCCCGCTGCATCACCTGTAAGATCCAGGCCCCTCTGGACTGTCTGAAGGTGGGTTTACAGCATCCCAGTCTGCAGGATACAGCAAGGCTGGAGGCCACCTCACACTGTGTCTTCGTCCTTTCTCTGGCCCAGCGAAGGAGAAATCCAGCGAGGAACTGGGAGAAGCCCAAGCTCTTTGGGAGGCCCTGCATCGGGACCTGGACTCCTGTAAGTGGGACCAGCAGAAGGGTGCAGAGAGCTCGTGGCCAGTGCTGACCTCAGGGTCTCTGCGCAGGCTATTCCCTCCACCTTTGATGCTTTCGTCCTACATAACCCACATCACCTCGCGCTGTTTTGAGTCACCTTTCAGCTGAAATTTCACCCCAACAGGTCTACCTTGGCGGCCCCTTCTAAACACCAAATACCACCTCATCTTGCACGCACCCCCCAGTTTGATTTATTTCTTCATAGCTTTTATTCCTGCTTGTCATGGTGTACTTTTGCATTTCTCATCCTTTCCCCATTCTACTGTGCATGTGCTACACAAGGGAGTCCTGCAGTCCTTCACCCCTTCTTACAGGGCGTGTGGGCTCCCAGGGGGAAAAAGCTGGATCAAGATGGTCCCTAGCAGGAGATGGGTGCAGGGCCCGCAAGAAGACACTGCCCTCCCCTGAGGTTGTTTTATCTTCTGTGTGACCTGGGGCCTTCCCTTTGCATGAAGTTGCAGTCTGGGAATAGGATGAGGCCCCTGGAGACTCAAAAGTGTCCCTGTGTTTTCCAGTGAATGGAGAGAAAGTGCACCTAGAGGAGGTTTTGAGCAGAAAGCAAGGTATTTACCAGCCCTTTCATCCTCATTATTCTACCCGCCCCCCCTACAAAAGCCTGAAGTTCCCAGGCAGCCAGAGGAATCCCCCTGAGATCAGAGGCGAGGTGCTTCCCTCTCTGCTCAGATCTGCCCCTCAGCTGCCACCTGACTTGGAGTAAACACTGAAGTCCCCTCAGTGCCCTGGCCAGTGTGCTGTGAGGCCCCTTCTGCCCCATCTGACTCCTCAGAGCCCCCTGGTCCCTCTCCCTGCAGAGGCACTGCGGACCCTCCAGCTGTACTGCCAAAGGAAGGTGGAGGAGGCACAGAGGTAAGAGGTCCTGCCTGGTTCTTCCCCGCCTCATTTCCCGGCCTGAAGGAGGAGGAGGCAAGAGCTAGGGGAAAGAAATCTTAGACACACACTCGTTTTCCCTTTGTATAAAATCGAGTGGCTAGATGAGAGCCTCTCCTGCTTATCTTTGATAAGTGGTAGTGTTCAGCTGAACTCATTTAATCATTCATTGCTATTTCTTTATCAAGTGGATACTAAGTTCCATCCACTGGTATTATTTTAGGTCTTCCCCTATGGTTTATCCAGCTCTTCTGCCATCCAGAACATTTGTTTATCTGTCTGCTCATGTAGGCCCCCAGCCACCCATTTACACACCCATCCATCTACCGACCCATCCAACCACTCTCCCATACATCCAACCAACTATCCAACTCTCCAGCCAGCCAGCCAGCCATTAATCTTTCCAGCCTTCCATCTAATCATCTTTCATCCAGCCAGCCATTCTTTCTTTTCTCCACCTTTCCAGTCATCCATGTAGCCATTCATTTCTTTACCCAGCCATCCAGCCAGCCAGCCATCTGTCAGTCTTTCCTGTATTTCTCCATCCATCCATTATCCTTCCACTCATCATTTCTCTAACCAGACATCATCTCTCCAGCCTATCACTCACCTATTCAATTCACTGTCCAGCCACCTATCCATCTGTCTTTCCATCCTTTGAACCTTTGCTTAACACATTCTTGTGACCAGAGGTCTCACACCCTGGGGCATCAAGATTTTAATAACGTGGGAAAACCTGATGACAGATAGTTAAAGTGTATATATGCTTAATCACACCACACCTACCACTGTCCGAGGAGCAGATAGTGTGCAGTTATCAACCAGTCCTCACAATGACAGTCCCACCATTTTACATGTGAGGAAACAGATCCACAGAGGCTGAATAACTTGTATAAGATTATAGTGGAGTAGCAGATCCAGGCTTCAACCCTGGACTTCAGAATGTATGAAACTAAACCAATGTACCCTTCACAGGGATTTCTTGGAGAGCCACGGTTTGATGGGAGACAGAATGGACAGGGTGAGAGTGTCAAGAAAGGCTTATAAGGTTCACACTTGATTTTAAAAAAAGGAGAATGATAAAGATTCTGAACAGACTCCCAGCCCCACTCCGGCTAGAAGGCTTAATGGCTCATTCAGAGACTATAACTGAGGGTTTTCTTTCCTTTCCCAGGAACTACATGTTGGTGGAGCACACAGAGCAAATTTCTATCCAAAACTCTCAGATCACAGAGACTCAAGGACAGAGGAAGCTGGGGTAACCCTGGGGTGACCCTGGGTCTAGGGCTTCGAGTGGCCTGGTGTAGGGGATGGGAGTGGGGCTTGCCTAAGGGAGAGCTTGTTGGAAGGCAAGCTTGTTGCAAGGCGAGCTGTTGGATGCAAAGCCTGGAGGATAAAACCCATGAAGGGACTCCTAGCAGAGGGAGCCCTAGGCATAGATCTGAAGCCCCAGACTGGGCCAGGCTGGGTGTCAGTCCTACCCTGTGCTTGCTTATTCCTGGATGCCTGCCCCTAGGTTGCCCATGGAAGAACAGCTGGAGGATTTGATAGGCCCACACAAGGACCTCTGGGAATTCCACGTGAGCCATTATCATTGCCTCTGTTGAAGCCCCTCCTCCCCTGGCTCCAGCATGTCTGCTGATGGGCCCAGGGTCCTCCTACTGCTCAGGCCCAACGCCAAGGGGTGGTCCTTGACTCCTTTCTTCCTGTCACCCGCTCAGCTCAGTCCACTCAGCCACCTCTCACCAACCCCCACTGCCGCACTTAGCCTCCGGCGCCCAGACTGTTGCCCTGGCCTGTGCTAACCTCGCTCCCCTCCTGCTTGCCTAGAGTACTCATCCTGCAGTAGTGAGTGGGAACTCTGACCCAGACATGGCCAGGCCATCCCTTCATTCAGCCAGTGTCTCTGGATGTGTCCAGCAGCACTCCAGAGGGGCCAAGTCTTTGCTGTCCCCAAGCTGGTTAGAGACACAGGGTGGGCATGCCCAGAGTCTAAAACAAGAAAATAAGTCGATGGATCCTGTAATGCCAGTGGGGAAGTCCTCTGTGAGCAGGTGTCATCTGAACACAGACACGGATTAATAAGCAAGGAAGCCATGCAGTTGTCAGAGTGCAAATGTCCCTGGGAGGGAACCGTGCCTGGTGTATTTAAGGAAGAGCAAACCATGGGGCTGGAGGATGAAATAGTGGGAAGAGGTGAGGTTTAAGAGGTACACGGGGACCTGGGGAGTGACTGAGGGGGAAAGCGTCTCTCCCCGAGCCCCCCAGGCCCCAGAAGCTGCACACCGAATGAATGGGTAGCTGAATGAAGGCATGAACCCACTAATTCAGATAAGGACTTTCCGAGAGACGCGGAGGAGGAGAGGACCAGGGGAGCTGCAGGGACAGGGCTCCTCTCTCTCCTAGCAGATGCTGAAGCGGCGACTGGCCTGGGAGATCCGCGCCCTGCAGAACAGCAAGGAGCAGCTGCTCCTCGAAGGTGGGACTTGGGCCCGGGGCGGGGGCGGGGCCGGGGCGGCCCGCGGGAGCCCCGGCGCCGCCCACGACGCCCCGCCCGCCCCCAGAGAGGCAGGCGCTGGCCCGGCTGGAGGACGTGGAGCGGCGGCTGCTTGCGCAGCCCGAGGCCCCCGCCGCCCCGGCGGCGATCGGCGGGTGAGAGGGCCGGGGAGGTGGGCAGGGACCGAGGCCTGTCCCCAGCGCTGGCTCCCTGGAGGGCGGGGCTCCCCCCGCGCCCGGGCCTCCCGGCGGGTCCCCGGGGATCCTCAGCGCTCCTTCCCCGCAGGCTGAAGGCGGAGCCGGAGAAACTCCGGGGGGAGGCCCCCGCCCAGACCCAGAGCACTCCAGAGGACCCGGCCGGCGCTGGAGAGGTAGAGAGCCGGCAGGCGCGCCGAGGCAGAGCGGGCGGCCAGGGCCCGGGGTCCCTGCGGGGGGCGCGCGTGCGGGCGCGGGGCGTCCTCGGCGGGTGGGGACCCGGCCCGCCGCAGCAGGCCTGACGCCCGCCCCCCAACCCCAGCAGGCCGGCCCCCCACTCCGCCTCCCAGCAGGCCTGACTCCCGCCCCGCGCACCCCAGCAGGCCGGCCCCCAGCTCCCCAGTGAGGGCGACCTGGCGCCGCCGATGCAGCTGGTCCCGACGACCGCCGCAGGCCAGTAGGACCCACCCGGCCCCACCTTCCTTCAAGCTCGCCCGGAAATAAAGGCCACGTTTGCGGACCGTGCTCCTCCTCTGCGGGCTGAGTCTGTGGTCTGGGGTCTTTAAGGGTCGGGGTCGTGCCCCTCTCCTCTCGTCGCCCGAGGGGGTGGGGCGGCCAGGCAGCCTGTGCGGGGCCTCGGCCGGGCTCCGCCCGCCAGCCCCTTGGCGGGCTCGGGATGTCTCAGGGTCTGCGTGAGTGTCAAGGCCACTCCATTTCCTTGGCCTCATCTCGGATTCCTGAATTTTATCAGTAAGGGCTAAGATGTGTGCTCAGTCATGTCCGACTGCAACCCAGGAGCTGTAGCCCGCCAGGCTCCTCTGTCCATGAATTCTCCCAAGAATACTGAAGTGGGTTGCCCTTTCCTTCGCCAGGGGATCGTCCCCAACCAGGGATCCAGGGAGTCTTTTGCGTCTCCCGCTTTGGCAGTCTGATTCTTTACCACTGCGCCACGTAGGGAAGCCTCAAGGGCTAAAGGGGACGTGGCAAGAACTCACTGCAGGTCCTGTCAGTCTGCTGGGGTTCAGAGCAAAATCCCAGCCTGCAGAGCCCCTGCATTCCCCAACAGCTTCCTCCCAAGCCTCACCTCTCACATCCTCATGTGCGCTTCTAGCCGCACAGATGATTTTCCCCCCTTCTCCCAGCACTTCGTCATCTCAGGGCCTCTGCCCTGCTGTGTCCTCATCTAGGTTGCCGTTTCCCCAGTCTTCCCAGACCACAGAGCCCGTTAAGGATATCAGCTGCTCAGGAGGCTGGCCTGGGGGCCCCACTTGCTACTTACCAAGCACTGTGGGTTTAATAAGCATTTGCTGAACATCTGCTTGTGCCCCAGGCTCTGCTGTAGGCCCTGCTGAGTTTAAATAGCAGATGGGGGAAGATCTCAGTGAGGAAGTGGGCCAGATGAGGGAGGGTGCCCTGGGCAGCAGGGTTGGGTGGGCACAGGCTGAGTGTGTGGAGGGAGTGGGGGAGGGTAGCTGAGTTTGCTCTGTTTGAGGAGCATCTGGAGGAGGCCAGTGTGGTGACACAGAGGGAGGTGAAGAGGGATGGGAGATAATGTCAGAGAATCCCTGGCGGGCCAGTTCAGATGGCTCTCGTCTCTCTAGACTATTCTGAGCACAAGACCTGGCGCACAGCAACTGTCGGTAAATGTTGGCGATCACTTAGGACGATGATGAGTCATTATATCCCAGCCCACCTATATCACACAAATGGGGACAGCCCCGAGAGTCCGCTGACATCCCTTTCCTCCTAAGATTCGAATCCTGGCTCCCCTGGTCACTGAGTGACCTCAGGCAAAGTGTTTAATGTCTGCAAAACTCAGTTAAACACCAAAACTCTGCAAAACACCAAGTGCACAGAACTTATTATAAACCTGGTCAACTTCTCCTTCCAAAATCTCCCCTGAACCCTTAGCCAAGTGAAATTGCCCCTCGTGTGAATACAGTGCAATACACAAGGAGATGGTTGGCACGTGGGATTTCCTCTCTCAGACTGAACTCTGAAAGTGGAGACTAACTCAACCCAATTGGAGGAAACTCACATCTCAAAAGGCACAGAGAAAAATGCAAGTTCCACCACAAACGGCTTTTGTTTGCTAAGTTCAGAGGTTTTACAAATATCTGCAAGGTTTTTGAGATGAATAGGGTATGTTTGCTGCTGCTAAGTCGCTTCAGTCGAGTCCGACTCCGCGACCCCGTAGATGGCAGCCCACCAGGCTCCTCTGTCCCTGGGATTCTCCAGGCAAGAACACTGGAGTGGGTTGCCATTTCCTTATCCAATGCATGCATTCATGCTAAGTTGTTTCAGTCATGTCCGACTCTGTGCGACCCCATGTACAGCAGCCCACCAAGCTCCTCTGTCCATGGGATTCTCTAGGCAAGGATACTGGAGTGGGTTGCCATTTCCTTCTCCCAGGGAATGTTTGGGACTTGGTAAAAAAGAATAGGTGGGCTTTGAATTGTTTCTGGAGCCACATGTCTGATGTTGTGAAGATTTGTAAGAAAAGTACAGTTTTTAATTCCTCAAAGGATTGGGCACACATGAATGATATGGAAGCTGCCCTACTCACCCAACTACATTATCCTCAGTTTGCTTGTTTATATCAGGGAGAAGATTTTCAACTAAGATGGAAGTCAGAAGATTCCCTTGTCCTAGGTTTAGAGCTATGTGTCTTGGGAATGTTTTAGTAACCCTTCCACGAAGGCTTCAGAAGGTTTTTCCCTGCTGTGGGTACATAGTTTCATTTTAGCTTAAAGGAGAAAGCCTTGGGGAAAAAAAACTCACGTCAGGCTCTGAATATCAGCTTCCAACTTGGTCAACATCTGACCATTCTTTAAAAAGAATTCCCTTAAATACCTTGTCAGGTTTTAGCCGAGACAAAGAGCAAATATTCTTGGCAGTATTGCACAGTTGCTTGGATGTGTAGGGCTGGAAAAATTTCTACCTTCTTCCCTTCTAGGTTCTTTGGCTGGCCTAATAATTAAATTGATGTGAGAGAGTAATAGGAAAAATGAATTTATGGAGCCCCATAAAGATATGAAGGCTTAAAAGACATCCAGGTGACAACATCCTATGTAACACCAGAGCTAAGGAGAGGGGTAGGGTCTGATGATACAAAGGGGAGGAAGGTAATTCACAGGAAAGCAGAGGAGATGCTACAGAAACAAAGATTGCCTGGTCAGCACATACGTTTCTTAGGTAAAACTGAAACCACACACCTCAGATGGAACTCAGACCCAGCCAAAACTCAGATTATGTCTTGAACCCACAGGCTAGGACTCAAACCCACTGTCTTTCAATTGGAATCCCACACCGGTCTTAAGACAAGCTCGAGTTCTTCATGTCTCATCACAGAAAGAATTCAGTGAGAGGCAAAGTGATAGAAGATAAGAAATGAATTTAGAGAGATACACATTGCACAGACAGAATGTAGTCTATCTCAAAGGTCGAGAGCGGCCCCGAAATACTGGGTGGTTAGTTTCTGTGGCCTGGGTAATTTCATAGGCTAATAAGTGGGAGGATTATTCCAACAATTTGGGGGAAGGGATGGGGATTTCCAGGAATTGGGCCACCACTCTGGCTTTTTATGATCGGCCTCTGAATGGTCATGGGACCTGTGGCTGTATCATTCAGTATATGCTAATATTTACAATGAACACATGCTGCTGCTGCTAAGTCGCTTCAGTCGTGTCCGACTTTGTGCGATCCCATGGACAGCAGCCCACCAGGCTCCGCCGTCCCTGGGATTCTCCAGGCAAGAACACTGGAGTGGGCTGCCATTTCCTTCTCCAATGCATGAAAGTGAAAAGTGAAAGTGAAGTCGCTCAGTCGTGTCCGACTCCTAGCGACCCCATGGACTGCAGCCCACCAGGCTCCTCTGTCCATGGGATTTTCCAGGCAAGAGTACTGGAGTGGGTTGCTGTTGCCTTCTCCAAATGAACACATAATGAGGTGCAGAGTCCACTGAAAGTCACATCTTCCACCATCTTGTACCTCACTGGTTCTGAATAGTTTCTGTTGTATCCTCACCAGCTTTGTCATTCTTTTGAAGGTTGTGCCCAGGCCCTTCCCTCCTGTTTCAAAATGCTGTCTTTGATAATACTTTTCTTTCTGGTACAGGCCTTCTTTCCAATGTAAATTAGGCCGTGGAAGGGAAGGTAAAGAGCTTTTCCTGAATCTACTGAGTTCTTGGTTGCCTTTAGCTAAAAAAAATTATCCTCATGTGTAACTGGCATATTTTGGGGTGGCAAAATCCGCTCCCCTTCAGCTGCAAGAGATATTCCTAAGGAGAGTATAAAAGATACTAACCTCCCAAGACCCAAATCATTCCAAAAACACAGCCGAGAGAGATGTAGACAGTTGCCTTGAAAGCTGGCAACAATCAGTAGAACATTAGTTGCCACTGGCATTTCTTTCTGCATTTCTACCCTGCATTTCTTTCTGGTCACATCTTGGGGCCCCCAACTTGATTGTTCCAAAGCTAAGGTCTCAGGACACAAAATCAGACAAACAAGAAAAGCAAAAGCTATTCTGGGAGAGAAAGGTTCAACAACTAATGGGTACTAACAAAATGAAGGGTAAAAATCATGATCATTTCAATAGACACACAAAAAGCATTTGACAAATTTCAACATCCGTTTATGATAAAAATTCTCAACAGAGTGGGTATAGATTGAATGTACCTCAATATAGTAAAGTTCATATATGACAAGACAACAGCTAAAATTATACTCAGTGGTAAAAAGCTGAAAGCTTTTCCTTTAAGATCAGGAACAAGACAAGGATGCCCACTCTAGGCACTTTTATTCAACACAGTATTGCAAGTCTTGGCTAGAGCAATTAGTCAGGAAGAAGAAATAAAAGCAATGAAATTGGAAAGGATGAGGTAAAACTGTTATTGTGGACAACATGATTTTCTATATGGTAAACCCTAAAGACTCTACCAGAAAACCATTAGAACTAATACACATATTTAGTAAAGTTGCAGGGTTAAGCAAAATCAATGTACAAAACCTGTTGTGTTCTTAAATACTATCAACAAACTACTAGAGAAATCAAGAAAATAATCTTGTTTATAATTGCATCAGAAAGAAGAAAATGCATAGGAATAGATTTAACCAAGGCAGGTGGCAAAAGATCCATACACTGAGAACTGTGAGACATTGATGAGAGAAACTGAAGAAGACACAATGGATTGGAAAAAATAATATTGTAAAAATGTCCGTGTTACCCAAAATGATCTACAGATTCCATGCGATCCTCATTGAAATCTCAGTGGCATTTTCACAGAAATATTTAGAACACATAATACTAAAATCTGTATGGAAGCACAGAATATCCTGAATATTGAGATATTGAGCCAAAGCAGTATTGAGAAAGAGGAACGATGCTGGATGCATCATACTTTCTGATTTCAAACTGTATTACCAAGCTATAGTAATCATAACACTGGCATAAAAACAGACACATAAATCAGTGAAACGGAATAAAGAGCTCAGAGATAGACCCAAGCATATATAGTCAACTTATGACGAGAATATACAACGGGGAAGGGACAGTCTCTTTAGTAAATTATGTTAGGAAAACTGGACCACTATTTCATACCATACACAAAAGCTAACTCAAAATGGATTAAAGATTTGAATGCAATACCAGAAACCGTGAAACTCCTAGAAGACAACATAGGCAGTAGGTGTTTGACATTGCTCTTTGTGATGTTTTTTTGGATCTGACTCCAAAGGCAGTGACAACCACAACAACAACAAATGTAAATGAATGCAACTTCATTAAGCCAAAGAATTGCACAGTGAAGGAGACCATCAACAAAGTAAAAAGGCAGCCTACTGAATGGCAGAAGACACTTGTAAATCACATATCCAGTAAGGGGTTAATATCCAAAATAGATAAAGAGCTCATAGAACTCAATAACAATCCAACTGAAAAATGGACAGACTTTTTTTCAAAGCCATTCACTTGGCCGACAGGCACATGAAATGATGCTCAACATTACGAATCACTAGGAACATGTAAATCAAAGCCACAATGAGCTATGATCTCACAACTGTCAGAATGGCTGTCATAAAAGGAAAAGAAGTATTGGTGAGAATGTAAATTTGTGCAGCCACTGTGGAAAAAGTATGGAGCGTCCTAAAAAAAAGTTAAAAATAGAACTACCTTATGATCCAGCAACTACACCTCCAGGTATTTATCTGAAGAAAATGAAAGCCTGACTAGAATGGATATATGCACCCATATGTTCACTGCAGTGTTATTCACAATACCCAAGATGTGGGAACAACCCCAGCGTCCAGATCATCAGGCAAGAGATCCTGGAGGTTGGGGACCTCTACCCTAGAGAAAGAGTGAGCCAAGGACTCACTGTAAAGGGTAGAAGAAAAATTCCTCTTCCTTGTCTCCAGAACCTGCAGAAGGGAACTTGGGAAAATTAGCAGAACCCACCAAAGGGTGGAAATTGTTACCAGGGTCAGCTTTCCCAGGTCTCTATCTGTGATGCCTAGTCAAGAGAGGGAGGTAAAATTTTACATTGCCCTTTTCTTTGCAAACTCAGAGTCTTATTAATTTGGTTTTGGGGATCAACTGTGAATGGATAGAAATAAAGTGCACAATAAATGTAATGCGACTGAATCATCTCCAAACCATCCCCCCTCCTCCCTCATCAGTGGAAAAACTGTCTTCCACGAAACCAAAAGATTTTCCCTGGTGCCAAAAAGATAGGGGACCGCTGCTTCAGGGCGTCTTGTAAAGGGATAAGCTTACCTAAGTTAAAAAGTTCCCCCTGGATTCTCTTTGATAGGTTTAACCTGCTATTTCAGCTGTAAAACACAATTGTGTTCACCTGAGACCTCAGCCCCACCCTAAGTCAGATCCACTCTGATGCCAGACACTCTCCTTCCCGCATCACAGCAGGCAGCCTCCAGCAGGTTTCCTGACCCAGAGCAGAAAACGAAACGCTCAAATGGCCTGGAAGCTCAAGAAGCAAAAGCTGGGGATCCAGGACCAAGTGGACTCAGCCAGCACCTCCAGGGACAGCGAGAGAACAGCAGGTGCCCGCCCTGGTTGCTCTGGGATCCTGGCGGCTGTCGGCGGAGGCGAGTCTGTTTGGGGTGGTGTAAAACCTTTAGAGTTTGAGCAAAAATTGATTTCGATCAGGCAGTATCCAGTCAAGTAGGTGGAAAGAAACTCTGAGAAGTTGTACAAAATGAAACACTTTTATAGACAGAAAGGAGCAGGAACAGGGGAGTTTTATGAGTCAAAAAAAGCTGGTTGGTTATTGCACAATTATTTCCTTTAGGGCAGCAGTCCCCAGCCTTTTTGGCACCAGGGACTGGTTTTGTGGAAGGCGATTTTTCCATGGATGGTGGGGAGGGGCGTTGGTGGTTCAGATGGTAATGCCAGCGATGGGGAGCCGCCCAGCTCCCAGTGGGTGGCCCAGTTCCTAACAGACCATGGTACTGGCCCCAGGCCCGAGGGCTGGGGACCCCTGCTTTAGAGGCTGGCAGGGGCCAGTCAGGCAGATGCCCTGACTGGTGCTGGTCCTGGTGGACTTCTGGTGAAGATGTCGTCTCTGGGAAAGCTGAAAAGGTCTCGGTTTGGTGACGTGGGACTTAGGATAAGCGACTCTGTTCTGGGCCTGATGTCTGGTTTTTAACAAAGGCTTGGGGCATTGTTTATATCTTTGTTGAAAACATGGGGTGGAGGTGACACCCCGGGCTTTGAAATGGCAGATGCAGATGCAGTTTGGTTTCTGTGTCCTCTTTGTGCGCGTGGGTTCCCAGTGCTTCAGCTGACTTTGCAAGAAACACAGCTGCTTGGTTTTTGCTTTATGTCCGCACCTGAAGTCAGTTCTTGTTAACCGTCAATACCGAAAATACTGCTTTCAGTTAAAAAGAAGCTCAAATCAACTGTTGTAACTCTCTCTGTTGAAAGAAGCCGCAAAGATTCTTGTGCTCCTGTGCACATAAAAGCATCTTGCTGGAAGGCTGGGCTTCACTGGGAGTGAGAATCTGTTTCATTTGCCTTCTCATTTCCTTAGAAAATTTAGGAGTAGCTTCTGAATAAATACGGTGGGCAGCAGATGTATGTCAAAATGAATTTTAATTCTCATGTTCTGGCCAAGGCAGCAGTGCCTGGGAGCCAGCTCTAGGTGTGAGCTAACTCCCTGCTGCAGAACCCTAGATGGCTGGCTTTGTTTTTTATACACTTGCTTAATGTGTTAGTGAAATAAATAGAAGGAAAGAAAAAAGAGGAAAGGGGAGAGGGAGGGGGCATAGGGAGAAGGAAGAAAGGATGGAAGACCCTGAGTTCTCCTTTCCTAGGGAGGGATTATTCAGTAAACAGTGAACTTGCTAGACAGACCATGAGGGGGTTGTGTATTTCTCACCGTCTCAGACCCCATTCTGTGTCTAGGTGTAATGAGGTCTTCAGGGGGATGTGGAAGAAGTTACGAAACCAAAGCAGGGTCAGAGAGGGACCTCCATCCTGGATTCTAAGCTAGGAAAGGAGCTGTGTGTTATCAGACACTCAGATACACGAATTTGAGGAAGAGCAGAGGTTAGTAGGATAACTTCAGAACTTCTACCACTTGTAACTTTTTACAGAGCACTTCTTAACACTATAGACTTTACATACATCCATGATCTCATTAAACTCTCAAAATAATAGTGTAAATAAAAGAGGTACATGTGGCACCCACAGTGAGGTTCCCCTTGTAGTAGGGAGAATTCTAGCCCGAGCCAATGATCCAAGGCTGCCTGGAAGCCATCCTTCTGATTGGGGGCGGGGCCTATAACCATAGAGACGCACGTGGGGCGGGGCCTTCTTGGGTGGGGAGGTTCGGAAGGTGGCCCAGAGAGTCCCAGGGAGGGTGAGTATTCCTGAGCTTCTCAGCTGAGAGCCTGGAACACACTGGGTGCTTCCTGGTGAAAAAAGTTCAGTTCCTGAGAGGGGTTCAGTACTGTTAGGGTTCACGAGGGGCTCATAGCTATAGTTAAAATATAGCCCATTGTGGCGACCCGACAAACAAGGGATGAAGTCACAGCGGCCACCTGGCCCTGGTGGGCATCCTGTTTCTTCTTTAAGGCGATATCCTGTTTTTCCCTGCTGGTGCCAGTTTCTCAAGACTATGTGACCACCCGACTGTGAGACCCCTTCGACTACGTGACCACAAGACCCCAGCTGCAGGCTAAAGATAAACTGAGGCCCCCTCCCTCCCGGGCACAATTCCCCATCCATAGGGTATTAGAAGGGCTGGCTGTAACAGGAGAGCGCTGGTTTCTCTCTAAAGCCAGTCAGTTTCTCTCTTTCTTCCTGTAATAAATCTTTCTCTGCCTGACTGCCTGGCTTGCTCTCTCTTTCTGCACGCTCGCCTTCCGTTTCTGGGGCTGAAACCCGGGAGGGAAGACCCACCGCGGCTAGGGGGGCTCCTCTCCTGAGCCCGCCTTCGGTAGGTCCTTCCCTTGGACCTCCGGGAAAGTGGGCGTTGGCCCCGGGACAGGACTCTCCACTTGCCTTGCTGGATTGACGTCCACACGCCGGCTCTCATTTCCTGGGCTGCAGGGGTGAGTGAATTCCTGGTCTCTCTGATCCTCTTTCTTGTCTGGTTTTTGAAGCCCTAGCGCTAGGCGGAGGGTCCCCTCGGCCCTTCGGCCCTGGTCTCACTTTGAAATAGGGCGCGCCCATTTCACAGTGGACCCTGTTGCTGACGAGAAGGCCGTGAGAACGGGACACCTTTTCTCTCGGCCGTTTCTCATGTTTTCACTCACCCTTGTTTGCCTTCCCTCTCTGTTCAACTAGGATGGGAAATTCTCAGTCTAACCTGCAAAATCTACCCCTTTAGGCTGCCTTCTCCAAAACCAAAACACCTTGGGTTTTCAAGGAGAAGTAAGCCCAAGGCGACTCACTTATTACTCCAACACGGTCTGGGCACAATATCGACTGGATATGAGATCCCAGTGGCCAGAAAAAGGAGCCCCTGATTAGAGTACTTTACAGGAGCTTGATAACTTCTGCCGCCACGATGGCGAGTGGTCAGGGGTCCCTTCCGCTCAGGCTTTCTTTGCTCTCCGGCCCTCTCTCTGTACTTGGTGTTCTACTTCTCAGATACTTTCAGCCCATTCTGCGCCACATCCTCCTACTACTATATCTTCTGATGCCTGTTTGGATTTTCCCTAAGACCCTTCTGACCACAGTGTAGCTCCAATCACCTCTAATCCTATCCTAGCAGAGCCGGTCCCACAACCTCCACCTTACATTCCAGCCCCCACCTTCCTCCTCCCACCGCTACTACCCGAGTCTCAAGTCCCCATCTGACCTCCCTAAACCCCCTCCTCATACCCGGCTGAGAACAGCCTTAAAGAAACAGGACCCCAATCCCTCCCTGCTCCCCTCCTTCCCTTTGGAGAGATGGCTGATACAGAGGGCATTGTTCGGGTACACGTCCCATTCTCCCTCTCTGATTTATCTCAAATCGAAAAATGTCTTGGCACTTTTGCCTCTGACCCTGACACTTATTTAAAAGAATTTAAATACCACACCCAGTCTTATGACTTGACCTGGCATGATATTTACGTTATACTCTTCTCTGCCCCTCCTCCCAGAAGAAGCAGGAGGAGTCTGGCAAGCCGCTCAGGCTCATGTCGATGAAATACATCAAACTGATGATACTAAGCCTGTAGGCTCAGCTGCCGTTTCCAGGGCCGACCCTAATTGAGACTACCAGGCAGGGCGTCCAGGTTGAACAGTCTTTACCACACTTGTAACAGGGCCTAGATGACTTCTGGCGACTTGCCTTATTGCAGGCCTCCAAAAAGCAGGATTTCACTTTGACTTTTCACTTTCGTGCATTGGAGAAGGAAATGGCAACCCACTCCAGTGTTCTTGCCTGGAGAATCCCAGGGACGGGGTAGCCTGGTGGGCTGCCGTCTATCAGGTCACACAGAGTCAGACACGACTGAAGCAACTTAGCAGCAGCAGCAAAAAGTAGGACATAAAGCTATTAACTTTGATAAATTCAGAGAAATAACTCAAAGACCAGATGAAAATCCAGCAAAATTTCTAGCTAGATTAACAGAAGCCCTACAAAAATATACAAAATTAGATCCAACTTCAACAGAGGGTACTATTGCCCTTAATACCCATTTTATTTCCCAGTTGTCCCCAGACATTAAAAAAAAAAAAAAAAAAAGCTAAAAAAGGCAGAGGAAGGCCCTCAAACCTCTCAATGAGATCTCTTAAATTTGGTTTTTAAAGTTTTCAGTAACTGGGGAGAACAGGCAAAACTAGAAAAGGCTCAAAGAGATAAATATCATCTCTTAGCCACTGCCCTGTGCGGCTCCAAACCTCAATCTTCTGCGAGAGAAAAGAAGTCATCTAGGCCCTGTTACAAGTGTGGTAAAGAAGGGCACTGGGTGCCTTTGGGCCCATGTCCTTACTGTGGCGTAAAGGGGCACTGGAAGGCAGACTGCCCTAATCCCCTCTAGGGACCCGGACATCTCCTCCTGATCCTGAGCAGGAGTCCTCAGACCCAGCTCTGCCGAGACCCCTGAGACTTGCTGCCAAAGACTGAAGGTGCCCAGGGCCCCAGGCCCCAACTCTCCTCACCTCTACAGAGCCCAGGGCAACTCACAGTGGCAGGTAAGCCGATCTCTTTGCATATCTCTTTGCATATTCTGCCATGCCTGCTTATTCTGGAAAAACTAAAGTCTCTCAGATCTCTGTTGTGGGGGGTTGATGGTTTGGTGTCTACACCACTGCACACTTCAGAATACCCGATTCTCTCATTCTTTCCTCACACTCCCCGAATGCCCCACTCCAATCCTTGGAAGGGATCTACTCTCCAAGTCTTTCTTCTCTATTCCAAATCTTTCTCCTGATCTGGCATGGCTACTGCTTCTCGAACCTACTATGTCTTCACCCCCTCATTGCCCTCCTCCTCTGTAAGCTGTATAGTCTGGGAAATTGATCACCCCTCCATCACCTCCCGCCATATTCCATTTATATTCATCTAAAAGACTCAACAAAGTTTTCCGATCAACCTTAATACCCTGTTTCCCAGATACATCAACAGGGGTTTAAACCCATCATCTCTAAGCTGCTGTGTCAGGATCTCTTGTGCCCTACTCACTCTCCTTATAACACGCCTATCCTACCTGTTAAAAAGCCAAATGGCTCCTACGGCCTGGGTCAAGACTTGAGACATTAATGCTGCCGTCGTCCCCGCTGACCTAGTAGTCCCCACTCACCGGTAGTCCCAAATCCCGGTACTCTTCTTGCCCTTGTTTATCCTCCTATTTCACTGTCCTGGACCTCAAGGATTCACTTTTTGTCCTCCCTTTACATCCAGACTCTCAAGATCTTTTTGCATTTACCTGAACAGATGCAGACCCTCATCGCTCCCAACAATTAACGTCTTCTGTCCTTCCCCAAGGATTTCATGATGGTCCCCATTTCTTTGGCCAAGCCCTGGCCTCAGACTTAACCTCCATCAGTCTTGCCCCAAGCTCTATCCTCCAATAGGTAGATGATCTCCATTGTAGCCCCTCACTCATACACTCTCAGCAACATACAGTGCAACTCCTCAGCTTCCCAGTAAGCTGATCAGGGCTGTTGAGTATCTCCCGTTAAGGTTCAACTTTCCCTTCTTGAGGTCACCTCCAACACCTATGTGTTGGAGTTCTCCTGACACCAACGAAGAGACATATAACTACTGATAGAAAGTCCCTTATATCTGCCTTACCACTCCCTATATCAAACACAGAAATCTCATTTGGGGCTTGGCTGGGTATCTACACCCCTGGATCCCCAGTTTTGCCCTCCTGGCACAACTCCTATACCAGGCTTCCCGGGGGATCTTTTGGACCTCTTGAGCCTAAGTCAAACATCCGATCAGCCTTTAATGCTCAAAAACAAGCTATCCTCTTGGCCCCAGCTTTAACACTGCCTGATCTCTCTCGCCCTTTTATACTCTATACTACTGAGAGACATAAAATTGCCCTAGGAGTCTTAGGACAGGTGCAGAACCCTTCCTTTGGCCCCATTGTTTATCTGTCAAAACAACTGGATACCACCACACACAAGGATGGCCAGCCTGCCTGCGTGCTCTGCCCACAGCTACGCTTATTGCTCAAGAAAGCAAAAAACTTACTTTTGGGATACCCATGGTCATTCCCTCTCTTACTCTTACTCAGTAAGTGGGTCATTTACCCACTTACTCTCACACAAGACCACGGCTCTTCTATCACCGTCTTGTATCTAACTAATCCATGTCACCCTCCTAGAATCTCCTGAGTTCTTTTCTGAACGCTGCCCTACTCTTAACCCCGCCACCCTTATCCCTAATTCTTCTGAGCCGCCAACTCACACTCGTAATGAGACATTAAAAAGACTTGATACCTCATTTCTCCCATATCTCCTCAGTCCCTTTAAATAACCCTGGTCTTACTTGGTGTATTGACTGTAGCTCCTATACAATCCCCAAAGGAAAAAGAGTAGCTGGATATGCAATTGTTTCTGACATTGAGGTTATTGAATCTCAACCTCTCCCTGTGGGAACCTCCTCCCCAAAGGCAGAACTTGTTGCACTAACCAGGGCGCTTACACTTGCAGCTAACAAATGTGTACACTGACTCTAAATATACCTTTCACACCATACACTCACATGCAGCCATCCGGAAAGAACAAGGGTTCCTTTCTACAGAAGGACCCCCCATAACTAAAGCCCAACTTATACTTCAGCTCCTAAAGGTAGCCAGTATGCCAACCAAAGCCGGTGTCATACATTGTTGAGGTCACCAAGTGGTATCAGACCTCATCTCACGGGGTAACAATACTTCTGAGATGGAGGCAAAGCAAGCCTCACTCCGAACACCTGCTCATCAACTCATAGTAATCCCTAACATAAATCCCCTCTATCACCCCGAGGAAAAGACATAGTTATTACAGACGGAGCCCAGCTTCAAGGAGACTGGTTGCAAAAGCAAGGCCAGTGCCATACAAATTCTTACAGACATACATTGAGCTTTACATATAGGCACTAAACCTCTCTACCACCTTTTAAGACCTCTTATCACTTATCCTAACCTCCTTTCACTCCTACAGCAAATCATTCACTACTGTGTGTTCCTCCGTCTCACCCCAGGGAGCTCCAAGCCCATTCCTGCGTTCCGCACACATCAGGCACAAGGTCACATACCGGGAAAAGACTGGCACGCCGACTTCACTCACATGCCTCCTACACATAAGATAAAACTCATACTAAAGGTATCACTAAAGTGGAGACCTTCTCGGGGTGGGTTGAAGCTTTTCCTACAAGGTCAGAAACTGCCCCAGAGATAACACAAGTTCTTATTCGAGATATCATCCCTCGCTTTGGCCTCCCGCTTTCTCTCCAGTCTGACAATGGACCGGCTTTTGTCTCATAAATCACTCAACAAGTAGCCCAATCTCTTGGCACAACCTGGAGGCTACATATTCCTCATAGACCTCAATCCTCAGGGAAAGTCAAAAAGGCAAATTCAGTTCTCACAGTGCAACTGGCTGAACTCTCTCTTGACTACAGGAGCCGTGGACTGAACTCCTTCCCGTGGCTTTGGCTCGCGTTACGGCCACTCCATGGGCTCTGTCTCTCTTAGTCCTTTTGAGCTCATGTGTGGACGCCCTTTTCTCTTAGGCCAATTTCCTACTACACGTCCCTTAATGGGAGGTTGTCTCCCTTCCCTTATCCGTATTAGACACCTCATGAGAAAACATGCAAATTGCTGTCTGCCAAAGCCTCCTCAAACAAATCCTACTGACTTGACACTCATACCTGGGGATCGAGTTTTACTTCAGAGCTTACACCATAAAGATTTACAGCCTCAGTGGACCGGCCCCTTTGAGGTCATCTTAACCACACCGGCAGCCCCTAAATTGGCAGGTCATCCTTGGTTTCATATCTCCAGGTTAAAGTGGGCCCAGGAGACTCTCCATCTCCACCAAAAATTACTCCCCATTTGGACGCCCCTTGCTACTCCAGCACCATCTTGGGCCTTGACAGGCTCCGATGGGATCAAATCCCTGTAGAAGCAGAACAGCCAAAAATAACCAATATTGATAAGTAAAAGGGATGATCAGATGTATTGGTTGCTGGTTGGACTGGGACTCCCTTTACTTCTCTTGTTTGGAATAGGACTGTATTCTGTATCCGCCTTGAGTGGACTCCTGGTAAGAAGCTCCTCTTAGGTTTCATTTACTTGCTTATGGTTTCCATCCTTTGCAGTCTTCTTTCACTGTAAATTTAAATGAACTTATTGCCCACTTTTCTACATGTAATATCACAAAACCTCACTTTTTCACAAAATCTCATAATCACTGATCTTTCCACACCTCTTGATTTTATTACTGACCTATGGTTACAGGGAGGCTTAACAGACTTTACACCTGTCCAAGTTTACTTCTGTACCTGGGTCCTTATCCTCCTCATTTACTCCCTTTAAATGCGAGCCACCACACCATGGTACTGATCGCGTTCTCTTTTCTTCTATACATCCAGCATGCCCTACCTAATTCTCACTCTACCCCAGATTTAACTTGCCTTTTAAAACCTTAATCTACCGTTTTCTCAATACCTCAAATCCAGCCCTGTCTAGTGATTGTTGGGTCTGTTTGTCCATCTCCTCGCCAGGTGGGTCAGTCCTGCCTGTCTCCACAGATCAGTGGAGCCACGTAAACACTTCCCCCTACAACACCTACAGGGGAGAGCCCCTCTTTTTGTCCTATATGTGCTATTTATATTCACTGGATCAGATCAACAATCCTGATAAAATGTTGTCCTCCCTTCTTGCTGACCCCGCTTCCATCCATATCAAACCGGCTATGCGAGGACCTCCTACCTCTGATGTCTGCTTACAGCAAAAGGCTCCCTTCTGTGTTTCTAGACGACTCTATAAATAACTCACAGCCACATCTAGGCTTATACCTTTGTACCTCTGTAATCACACCTCACATCTTTCCTTTGGGTCACGCTATTGCTTTGGGTCTATTGCTTTCTCAGGAAGGTTTCCTTCGGCCTCTGAAGACACCAGCTCGGTTTGGGGGTCAGCTAACAAATACCCAGAAAGACTCTTGTTTGCTATTGATTCCAGTTTCTGCCTCCTTACTCCTGGAATATTTTTCTTATGTGGAACCACCACATACTTATGTCTTCCCACTAACTAGACTGGGACATGCACCCTGGTATATCTAGCCCCAGATATCTCTGTTGCTCCTAACAACCATACTCTCCCTATCCCACTAATCCACAACCCACCCAAAGGAGCAATTCAATTTATTCCCTTATTGATAAGCCTAGAAATAGCAGCAGGGATTGGAACAGGGCTGCAGGACTCATGCCCTCTTTAAACTACTCTCTGTGGTGTTGGAGAAGACTCTTGAGAGTCCCTTGGACTGCAAAGAGATCCAACCACTCCATCCTAAAGGAGATCAGTCCTGAATATTCACTGGAAGGACTGATGTCAAAGCTGAAACTCTAATACTTTGGCCACCTGATGTGAAGAGCTGACTCATTTGAAAAGACCCTGATCCTGGGAAAGATTGAGGGCAGGAGGAGAAGGGGACGATTGAGGATGAGATGGTTGAATGGCATCACCGACTCAATGAACATGAGTCTGAGTAAACTCTGGGAGTTGGTGATGGACAGGGAGGCCTGGTGTGCTGTGATTCATGGGGTCTCAAACCGTCGGACACAACTGAGCGACTGAACTGAACTAAACTGAGTCTCTCCAAGGTTCTTACTGAAAGCCTAGAAGTAGCCACCGGCCTTATCACTCTCCAGGGCCAACTAGATTCCCTGGCAGCTGTGGTCCTTCAAAACAGAAGAGGGTTAGACCTTCTCACAGCAGAAAAAGGAGGCCTGTGTCTTTTTCTAGATGAAGCCTGCTGTTTCTACACCAATAAATTGGGTGTTGTAAAGGAGGCAGCAAAGAATCTGACAAACAGGGCCTCAAGAATACGTCAACGTCTCAGTAATTCATGGGAAAACTGGTTAAGCAATCGGGATTGGTTGCCATGGTCCTACCTTTACTGGGCTCCCTTCTCATATTAACCCTCATTCTGACTTTCGGCCCCTGTCTAATGCATCTGTTTTCAAGGCTTCTCCAGGACTGCCTACGAGCCTTCACCAACCAGACTGTTCATGAGCTACTTCTGACTTGCTCCAATTATCAAAAGCTTTGAGCCCACTCAGACTTCCTTTAACCCATGTTCCAGCCTTTTCTTATCTTACCCCATGATGTCACCCCAAACTAGTGTGAAGCAGATACAGACGACTGACCTTTGGCCCTTAGCTTATATCAAAATGGCTGGAATGTTAGGGTTCACAAGGGGCTCATAGCTATAGCTAAAATATGGCCCACTGTGGCAACCCGACAAACAAGGAGTGAAGTCACAGTGGCCACCTGGCCCTGGTGGGCATCCTGTTTCTTCTTTAAGGGGATATCCTGTTTTTCCCTGCTGGTACCAGTTTCTCAAGACTATGTGACCACCCTACCATGAGACCCCTTTGACTATGTGACCACAAGACCCCAGCTGTGGGCTAAAGATAAACTGAGGCCCCCTCCCTCCCGGGCACAATTCATAGCGTATAAAAAGGGTTGGCTGTAAAAGGAGAGCGCTGGTTTCTCTCTCAAGCCAGTCAGTTTCTCTCTTTCTTCCTGTAATAAATCTTTCTCTGCCTGACTGCCTGGCTTGCTCTCTTTTTCTCCACGCTCACCTTACAAGCACAGTGGGTCGTGTTCATCCCTGGCTTAGAAGCTCAAGGGGCCACGATGACAAGGAAGGAGGCTGCTTCCATACCCTGGGGGTGACGGCCAGTGAGGAGGCCTCTGAGTTTCATTTGCATTATTAAATGCTCTCCATCAGGTTCAGAAACATTTCTTGTGAAAGTCATACTGGTAAATACTTAAGGCTTTGCAGTCACATATAGTCTGCCTCTGGCACGTTTTCTTTCTTGCTTTCATGCTTTTGCTCTCCCTTCCTCGTTTCCTTCCTTCCATACTTTAAAATGTTAAAAAAAAAAAAAAGAAAATTCACTCTTAAAGATTGAACCAAAACAGATTCTGGGTGGTTTGCTAGCTCTTGGTCTTAAATAATCAGTAGAACAATAAGTTTAGGCCTGAATTGGTGTTTGCCGTGTTTTATATCAGGCTTCCCTGATACCTCAGCTGGTAAAGAATCCGCCTACAATGCAAGAGACCTGGGTTCAATCCCTGGGTTGGGAAGATCCCCTGGAGAAGGGAAAGGATACCCACTCCAGTATTCTGGCCTGGAGAATTCCATGGACTGTATAGTCCATGGGGTCACAAAGAGTCGGACACGACTGTGTGACTTTCACTCTCTTGTTTCGTAGTGTTAATAATCTGCCGTGGTTGATTTCAAGCTTCGATGTGAAGGCTCTTCACTGTCAGAAAGGCCTGCAGAAGCATGGGGTGAAGTGTCCCACACAGAGACACCATGTAAATAACCACAAAACAGGGCTGGCAGTGGCGTGTGGTACTGTAAACAGGAAGGGGATTTCTGAGCATCTGTTGCCCTTGTTTTCAGTGTGATTTGGAATATCTAATTTAATTTTTAACAAAGGCTGTGTTTGACAACCAGCTCCTGTAATTTCCGAAAAGTCGACAACTGGCTCTCCCGGGCTGGTTCTGACCACCCCAGCACAGCACTGCTCATGCCCTTGGGGGTGAGAGGTCTGTGTTCCCTCCTGTCACTGGGATGTGACCCTTCCCCCGCCCCCAACCGCAGTGGGATCATGGGCCTCCTTTCACGTTGGCTTCCTTGTGGCTCAGCTGGTAAAGAATCTGCCTGGAATACAGGAGACCTGGGTTTGATCCCTGAATTTGGAAGATCCCCTGGAGAAGGTAACAGCTACCCACTCTAGTATTCTGGCCTAGAAAATTCCATGGGCTATATAGTCCATTGGGGGCAAAGACTCAGACATGACTGAGCGAGTTTCACTGCATTTCACTTTTCACGTTGAGGATGTGGCTATGTCCTCACTGGTGGGAGAACGAGGCGGAGCCTGAGCTCTGTGACTCGGGTGGGTCAGGCGTGGTGTCTCGGGAGTCTCCCACAGGCACAAGGGAAGTCATTTCTCCCTTGCTTACCCTTCTGTTTAGAGTTCTGTTACAAAAGTTGTCTCTGTGTTCTAACTGAATATTAGAATTCCCTGTCTTAGTGAGGTAACTGATGGTCGGATAAAACGACTTCCCTGACATCACAGGGCTGAACATCTCTGACTCAGCATTGAAACCGCATCTTGAATGCCAATTCCACTAGGTTTTCCATGACGTCCTGTTGCAGCTGAAGTCAGTCACTAGTTTGTTCAGGCCCTTGGTGGGGGATTGAGCAGACCCACGGCTGCTCTGGACAGACTGACTGTGGCCTTGGCTCTGGAAGTGTTTCACCAGTGAGAGGTGTGGTTTGGAGAAGGTGCCCATGAAGGGTGAGAGCAGGGCCCCACCTGGGCCGTCAGGGGGACGGAGGTGGCCGGGGCTCCTCCCGCATCTGAGACTTAATTGAGCACAAATGCGGGACTCATTCCTGCACTGCGAGCTACAGGGATTGCAGACCTAGAGAGGGGAAGGGGTCTAGGATCTGATACTCGCATGTCCCACATGAATCAGCTTTAACGTCCTCTTAGCAGCGTGCTTCAGGACCGCTTATGATGATGGTAGTCTTGCAAGACCCCAGGTGCGCCGGGACCCAATTCATTCACAGCTCAAATGAACACATAGATGTGCTTTGTGAGAAATCATTAAGTCCTTTTAAAACAAATACATCATAAAATATTAATGTCAGTATTTTTTTATGCAGTTAAACCATTGAAAACATTGTGATGTCTCATTTAGCATGGCTTTCCCTTGAATAAATGTTCTTTCCCTATTGTAGGACTATGTTTATTCATCAAAGGTGATAGTAATCTTTCCCCTCAAAATAACTTTACTCAGCCATTAAAAATGTCTTCTGTCCTCTTTATATTTTGTCTTGGACATCCTAAATTAATCCTTAATCTCAGGGCTTCCCAGGTGGTTCAATAGTAAGGAATCCACCTGCCAATGCAAGAGACACAGGAGATGTTGGTTCAGTTCCTGGGTGAGGAAGCTCCCCTGGAGGAGGGAATGGCAACCCACTCCAGTATTCTTGCCTGGGAATTTCCATGAACAGTGGAGCCTGGTGGGCTACAGTCCATGGGGTCGCAAAGAGTCGGACACAACTGAGCACCCCTACTAACCTCGGGGTAGATGAATTTAATTTTCACTGTTGCTTCTTTAAGCTCCCATCAGCTACAGGCAATTGGTTTGAGGATTCCCTTTATTAAATATTGTGATTGTATTCTGCTTATTCTGTTGGGAGGGCAGGTGGCTGTATATTGCAGTAACATACACTCAGGGACACTGCAGCTTTCTGTTTCCCTTTTTGGAAGAATTTATTGTCTTCAGGATGTTTTATTGTGTTGTCAGAGTTTTCCCAGGTTAAACATATGTGGGTCACATTTCTCTTGCCTTCACTGCGTCTTGGGCTCTTGGCTCCTTATTTATAAGAGTGTTCCAGCCTTTGCCGCCCCCTCCACACCATGGCCCCTGCCCATCATCTAACAGCGCAGGTGCTCTTGCCCTCCTCCTGCCCCCCAGGGTGAGTGCTGGCATCTGGAAGGACCCCTGGGTCACTGCTGGTGGAGACACAGAAGTTCCAGCAGGCGCCGCCCCCCACTCCACCCGCCCCAACGATGGAGCCCCTGAGGCTGATTCCTCCTGTCACTCTGGGCACGAATGCAGTGCTGCGGTCCAGAGTGTGCCCTGTGGCTTCACCTGGGAATGTCTGAAATGCTTGGGGACACCAGCTGGCACTGAGGAGTCAGGTCCTCCTGGGCCAGACTTTGACCAGTGAGACAGGAGATGAGCAGGAGCTGGGGGTCCGTGGCCCCTCTTGTCCTCTGATGCTGGACACAGTCCAGAGGTGGCTGCTGGCTGGGCCACCAGCTGTGTCTCTTTGTGAAGCAATGGCCTCTGAGTAATGCAAGACGTGCTCTCTGCTTCCAGACATTGCCTGCCTCTCTCCTCCCTCCCCTCACTTTTTCACCCAGGGAATTACATCTCCTCTTAAAACCTTAGCTTTATCTTATTTTTTCGTTTTTTTTTTAGTTCTTGAGCCTTCGTTTGTGTATTATAAGGCATCTGAGCAAAGACAACAGAGGGTCATTGGCAAATAATCTCTCAGTTTTCCTTGTGAACATGGCACAATTGAAAAATAAGTCCATCCTTAAAATGTGATTTCAGTTCGATTTATAGCATGTTGACATTAAGCAGGAATCCACGTGGAAGAGCAGAAATAACAATTCAGGGGTTCTTACCAAGGCCCCAGAGACCCTGCCACATGCGGCCCCTTGCTGCCTCCTGGACGCCCTTTTCAACCTCTCTCCCTCTGACGCTCAGCTGCACTTTCCTCCTCAAGGCTGACAGTACTCGTGCCTCAGTGCCTTTGCACTTGCTCTTCCCACTTCTTGATGACTAATGACTTCTGTGTCAGCTTTAACCCTGAAGTATTGCGTATGTTTGATCTTATTGTAAAGGATGCTGTTTCATGTTTAATTTTGATGTCAGAGGTGTGAGTGTTTGTTGCTGGGCTCTCTGTTCTGTCCCTTGAGCCTCTGTGTGTGTTTTTGTACCAGTACTCCTCTGGTTACTCTGTAATATAGTCTAAAGTCAGGGCACCTGAGTCCCCCAGTTCAGTAGTTCCTTTCTCAAGACTGTTTTGGCTATTCAGGCTCTTCTGTGTTTCTTTACACATTTCAAGATTATTCAATCTATATCTGTGAAAAAATGCCCTTAGTATTTTGATAGGGATTGCTTTGAATCTGTAAATTGCCTTAGGTAGCATGATTAGTTCCTAGGGACAAAGAAATATAACTTATTTCAGTGTATTGATCTTGTATCAACTTTGCCAAACAGAGTTTTCAGAGATTTGTGTGTGTGTGTGTGTGTATTCTGTAGAATTCTCTATGTAGAAGTGAATTTGAGATAATGTGTATTGTGCTATTCTTGGTGCAAAGTTCTAAAATTGTCAAGGTGATTAATAACGTTGCTTGTCTTTTACATTTTTCTGATTTTCTGTGTACTTTTTCTCTTGAGAAAGGATTGTTTAAATATCTGACTATAATTTGAGTTTGTTTCCTTTGTGGTGCTATTATCTCTGTGCATTTTCAAGGTCTTTTACCCAGTGAATAAAGACTTAGGGTTATATACTCTTCGTGAGTTTTTCATTATCACTGCTTTTTGATTACAAAATGACACTCTTTGTTCCTGGTGTATTCTTTTCTCTAAGACTTACATTGTCTGATATCTTTTTCTGTACTTTTAATTTCAAATTATCTCTGTCTTTATATTTACTGTGAGCTTCTTGTAGGCAGCCTACAGGTGAATGTTGATTCTTTGTCCACTTGCCTAGTCTGTCTTAAATAGCATGTTCAGACTGTCTCCATGTAGTGTGATTATTTTTATGGTTGGGTTTAAATTCACCATCTTGCTCTTTTTAAAAATTAGTGTCGTTTGCTTATGTTTCCCTCTTTTTGTAATTTCTTTGGGAAATGGCATATTTCTTTATTCCTGGTTATCTTTATTAGTCACATGGTTTGTTTTGTTATTTTAAGGGTTGTTTAAGTAAATAATCCTAAACAAATCCTAAAAGAGGATGCTGTGGAAGTGCTTCACTCAATATGCTAGCAAATTGGAAAACTCAGCAGTGGCCATAAGACTGGAAAAGGTCAGTTTTCATTCCAATCCCTAAGAAAGGCAATGCCAAAGAATGCTCAAACTACCGCACAATTGCACTCATCTCACATGCTAGCAAAGTAATGCTCAAAATTCTCCAAGCCAGGCTTCAACGATACATGAACCATGAACTTCCAGATGTTCAAGCTGGTTTTAGAAAAGGCAGAGGAACCAGAGATCAAATTGCCAACATCTGCTGGATCATCAAAAAAGCAAGAGAGTTCCAGAAAAACATCTATTTCTGCTTTATTGACTATGCCAAAGCCTTTGACTGTGTGGATCACAATAAACTGTGGAAAGTTCTTAAAGAGATGGGAATACCAGACCACCTGACGTGGCTCTGGAGAAACCTATATGCAGGTCAGGAAGCAACAGTTGGAACTGGACATGGAACAACAGACTGGTTCCAAATAGGAAAAGGAGTCTGTCAAAGCTGTATATTGTCACCCTGCTTATTTAACTTATATGCAGAGTACATCATGAGAAATGCTGGGCTGGAAAAAACACAAGCCTGGAATCAAGATTTCTGGGAGAAATGTCAATAACCTCAGATATGCAGATGACACCACCCTTATGGCAGAAAGTGAAGAACTGAAGAGCCTCTTGATGAAAGTGAAAGAGGAGAGTGAAAAAGTTGGCTTAAAACTCAGCATTCAGAAAATGAAGATCATGGCATCTGGTCCCATCACTCCATGGGAAATAGATGGGGAAACAGTGGAAACAGTGTCAGGCTTTATTTTTTGGGCTCCAAATTCACTTCAGATGGTGACTGCAGCCATGAAATTAAAAGATGCTTACTCCTTAGAAGAAAAGTTATGACCAACCTAGACAGCATGTTAAAAAGCAGAGACGTTACTTTGCCAACTAAGGTCTGTCTAGTCAAGGCTGTGGTTTTTCCTGTGGTCATGTATGGATGTGAGAGTTGGACTGTGAAGAAGGCTGAGTGGCAAAGAACTGATGCTTTTGAACTGTGGTGTTGAAAAAGACTCTTGAGAGTCCCTTGGACTGCAAGGAGATCCAACCAGTCCATCCTCAAGGAGATCAGTTATGAATGTTCATTGGAAGGACTGATGTTGAAGCTGAAACTCCAATACTTTGGCCACCTGATGCAAAGAACTGAGTCACTGGGAAAGACCCTGATGCTGGGAAAGACTGAAGGCAAGAGGAGAAGGGACGACAGAGGATGAGATGGTTGGATGGCATCACCTGCTCAGTGGACGTGAGTTTGAGTAAACTCTGGGAGTTGCTGATAGACAGGGAGGCCTGGTGTGCTGCAGTCCATGGGGTCGCAAAGATTTGGACATGGCTGAGTGAATGAACAGAACGAGGGTAAGGAATAAACCTTTTCAAGTTATCTCTATCCAAGTGATATTATACCTCTTTGCATAACAGGTGGTTATACTGAAGTGCTACCATTTTAGAGATAAAGAAAGCTGAAATTCCAGAGAAGTGATGTGACTTGTCTGTTGCTAGAAACCTCAGTTAGAGGCTAAAGTAGGAATTCTAGTTTATTGACTTCAGACTCAGTGCAACACTAGAGTGTGTGTCAGTACATTTTCTTTGGAAAACACCAAGTCACCACAGTTACAAATTATAAGTACCAGTGTGGAAAATTTGGGAATTATTCCTTATTAGGAAAATGCATGTTTTAAACATCCAATAGAAAAGCCCTAACATTTCCCTTCGGACCACTTGGATAGGTGTTGCGCAGAACCACTAGGTAAATACTTAGAGATAAAACAAGCCAGTTTTTAGCTGAGGCCCTGGAGCAGAATTTGGTTTCCTTTGGCTCTTTACATTAGTCACTCTGGGAGAGTGCTTCTTATCCCATAAATCACGTTCTGATGGTGACTCGGAGGCTTGTCTGAAATTGTATTTACTCATCTTATTCTCTGCGCCAGGACTGAGGAATATCTGAGACTGTCATCCTGATAGGTACCTCTCTCTAGGCCTAGTTATGTAAAAACTGAATTCCTTGCGTTGGTAACGTTAGAATTACACAGTTCATCTGTTAATATATTTGATTTGGGAGGATCAGATTTTATGTTCCATCAAGCCTCAAAGGAGCAAAGAGTCTATTAATAATACAAATGAAGCTTCCCTTGTGGCTCAGATGGTTAAGGATCCTTCTACAATGAGGGAAACCTGGATTCGATCTCTGGGTTGGGAGGATCCCCTGGAGGCGGGCATGGCAACCCACTCCAGTATTTTTGCCTGGAAAATCCCCATGAACAGAGGAGCCTGGCAGACTATGGTCAGTGGGATCACAAAGAGTCAGACATGGCTAAGCAACTAAACACAGCACAGCAATAATATGAATATGTTAATGTTACTTTTAAACACAAGTGTGACATAAACAAGAACCCGTATTTACTAAAATTCAAAATAAGTTTTTGGATTCCCACAATTATCTCAGCTATGTTTTCCTTGTATAATTGGATTTGTGGGCGGCTTTATTCCAAGTGCTATATACTTATACAAGATTCAAATGAAGTGCTCTTCTGGTATTTATACACCATTATTTTTTGTTACTATTCATGAGCTCTAAATAGCAGATACTTACTTTTTGAACCTAGAAGACAGGTCATAAATATAATCAGTTGTTACAACTAGTCTGATTTCTGCTTTTTCTCTGGTTGAAGAAATAAAGAGTAGAATTCTTAGGCTGAAACAAAGTTTATCAGACTAGGAATTTATGTAGGGATGTGTGTGTATGTGTATGTACGTACATGTATTAATTCCTTTTCCAGAACTTGTTTTTTAAAGAATATCAGTGATGCCAAAATGCCTGGATCTTGTTCATATAAGCATGTTATCTATATATTTCTTATATATATAAGTCTATATATTTCTTTTTGTAAAATATATTTCTTAAAGTAAAACTTTTAGACTAACATTTACATAACCAGAAGAATTCTTAGGCTTAGTAAGGCATTTGACAGTCTCCATGCAGCTTCTGCAGAAGTTCACACTGTACTGGGGGGAAGAAAGGAATAACCAGAGTCCAGTGGTTTCCCAAGCCCACAACAACAGCTGTGTGTGCACAGGCAGATGATTATCACAAACATAGGCCTCTGAGGACAACATAAAGAAGGGTTTCTGTGCTGGGGGTGTGAGAGCAGAGAGTGGAAAGGTGAACAGTGAAGATGAGAGGACTGAGAGACAGAAGGCACTTAGCCTGTTCCAGCCACTCTTGTACAGCTGTGCCTCTTCCAGACCAAATGCAGCTCTTTTCAGGCTTTCCCATATGGTTTAATAAAAACAAGTTTCTCAACATTCGGCAGTGCAGTCATCTATTGGAAGAGATGTTTAGCTGGCAGTTTCACTCTCTCATTTCTTTAAAAGAGACATGTTCTCAGTGCTCCTCTCATCTCAGTTAGAGGAAATCACTTTATTTTCTACTCTCTACCACCCTAGACTCGATGATGGCAGGTTATTGCCCTGCACGTCCACTGCACGTGACCATGATGAGTCCCATCCTGGACACGGCTTGACCTCATCTCCTAAAATGTGCTTGAGACAGGCTGATCACTGGGGTGAATAATAACACAAAAATTCTGTAAAGCTGAAATTAAATGGTTTACTCAGGAGAATCAAGGCTGTAGGATGAAGTATTGTAAAGGATTAGTATAAAAAGATTAGGTTTGATTAATGAGATGTTCATTTATTTATTTGGAAATATTTCTGAATGCCCTCCTAGTCCCAGGCACTGTATTATGCTTGGCAAATTGAAAAAAAAAAGACACTGCCCTTGGAACTCAAAATTTAATCTGGGAGGGAATCAGTAAACAAGTGGACAAATAAAATTTTAAATTCTGTATTATACAATTATATTTGATATGCGCTATGACAGAATAGTTTGGCACCTATTCAGAAGTCCCTCAAGAATTAGTATTTAAACCAAAACTCAGTGATAGATATCCCTGGTGGTTCAGTGGTAAAGAATCCACCTGCCCATGCAGGAGGTCCAGCTTTGCTCTCTGGGTTGGAAAGATCCCCTGGAGAAGGAAATGGCAGCCCACTCCAGTATTCTTGCCTGGAAAATCCCATGGATAGAGGAGCCTAGCGAGCTACAGTCGATGGGGTCTCAAAGAGTTACACTGAGTCGGACTCGACTCAGTGACTAAACAACAACAATGGTAGATACGACCAGACCACCCTGTGAAAATCTGGTGATGTCATTTGGAGAAATGAAGTAACATGAGCAGAAGTCTGAAGATGGATAAAACAGCATATCTGAGAAAGGGCAAAGGGAGCCAGTGTGCTGGGGAGAAGGCAGAACTGGAGTCAGGGAAAATGTGCTGAGTTGACCGAACAGTTCATTTGCGTATTGGGTTTTCCATAATGTCTATGGAAAAACCCAAACGAACTTTTTGGCCAATCCAGTAGTTCGAGTTACTTGCTGCTGCTGCTGCTAAGTCGCTTCAGTCGTGTCCGACTCTGTGTGATCCCAAAGACGTCAGCCCACCAGGCTCCCCTGCCCCTGGGATTCTCCAGGCAAGAACACTGGAGTGGGCTGCCATTTCCTTCTCCAATGCATGAACGTGAAAAGTGAAAGTGAAGTCGCTCAGTCGTGTCTGACTCTTAGCGCCCCCATGGACCTCAGCCTACCAGGCTCCTCCATCCACGGGATTTTCCAGGCAAGAGTACTGGAGTGGGTTGCCATTGCCTTCTCCTTAGGACCTTGTAAATCATATTAAGGTGTTCAGAGTTTAGATAAAAATAGTTCAATATTTTAGTTCCATTTCTTCTTTACTAATTGGTATTCCGTTAATTAGTATACATTCTTGAACAAACATAAATTATTTAAAAAATATATTAACTACTTTATACCTACTTTAATCCTGAAAACAAATGATCTGAGATCATCCAATAGAAAAGTATAGGTATTGGGATAGGCTGACACGCTGAAAGAATAATAATAACTTTAAAATGATATAGACATAGACTAAGGTTAGGTGGTAGAGGCAGATTTAGAACCCAACTCATGTTTAATCTTTAACACGATTCTGTCAAGCATCAATGGACTGAAAAATGAATCCTGAATGTACTGATGTATCATGATAAAATGTGACAAAATGTACTGTATGACAAAGAGGATTCAGGAATGGATAATGTAATGGAGATGGAACAGTTTTCTAGTTTGGACGTCTATACTTCCTAAAGAAGATGGAAATGAGTGGAAACTTAAAATATTGTATATGCTGTAACCCACTTATGTGTCAATAATGTTAAAATTAAGAGCTGGACCAAAACTCTGCCATTATGTGGAGCATCTTCCTTACAACAGTAGTTGGGAAAAGTAGGAAGGACAGGTCAGTCTTGTGCACAGAGCTGTCACCTAAAGCTTTTTTTCTGTAATATTTTGTCTGCCCTACTTTCAAACTCAAAACGTATTTTTTTTCTCTTTTTGAGTTGCCTTTTCATATATTCCAATCCCTCGGGCCGTTCTGGCTTTTGAGTTCTTTCAATAGGGTGCTGTCTAATAAATCCTTCACACAGTAATTCACCATTTTAAAAATTGCTAGAACACCTGCCATGCAGGACATATAGTAAGATACTCCCCTTTCTCTCCAAATGATGGAACTGGATCAGTGGAAAGAAATATTTACATTAGTAACTAAATGCAGGAAAAGAGTTGTAGTTGGTGCTAGAGAAATTGAAAACATCTGAGGAGGGAATTCAGAAGAGAAAGTGACAATTTAGTTGGGAGAGAGGATGAATACAATTACGGAAGCGGCAGAAGCTGAAATGATACTTTGAAGAGTGGGCGTTACTGCGCAGGTCCGGAAACGGTTCCTAGTGAAGGAGAGTGCATGGGCACTTCCTGAAACCCTGTGATGCCGCCAACGGATGTTTCAGTCAAAGGTCTGTGTTTCCCAGCTTGATCACTTACTTTGGTTCATCGTATTGGCTTGGCCAAAAGGTTCATATGAATTATCCCATAACATCTTATGGAAACTTACTGGCCAACCCAAAACTTACTACCAAATAACTATTGGTTATTATTGAAATAAACCCACCTAGGAAGTCAAGAAAAACCTGGAGTAACAGGCAAATTTGGCCTTGGAGTACGGAATGAAGCAGGGCAAAGGCTAATAGAGTTTTGCCAAGAGAAAACACTGGTCATAGCAAACACCCTCTTCCAACAACACAAGAGAAGACTCTACACATGGACATCACCAGATGGTCAACACCAATATCAGATTGATTATATTCTTTGCAGCCAAAGATGGAGACGCTCGATACAGACAGCAAAAACAAGACCGGGAGCTGACTGTGGCTCAGATCACGAGCTTCTTATTGCCAAATTCAGACTGAAATTGAAGAAAGTGGGGAAAACCACTAGACCATTCAAGTATGACCTAAATCAAATCCCTTATGATTATACAGTGGAAGTGAGAAATAGATTTAAGGGACTAGATCTGATAGAGTACCTGATGAACTATGGATGGAGGTTCGTGACATTGCACAGGAGACAGGAATCAAGACCATCCCCATGGAAAAGAAATGCAAAAAAGCAAAATGGCTGTCTGGGGAGGCCTTACAAATAGCTGTGAAAAGAAGAGAAGCGAAAAGCAAAGGAGAAAAGGAAAGATAAAAGCATCTGAGTGCAGAGTTCCAAAGAATAGCAAGGAGAGATAAGAAAGCCTTCCTCAGTGATCAATGCAAAGAAATAGAGGAAAACAACAGAATGGGAAAGACTAGAGATCTCTTCAAGAAAATTAGAGATACCAAGGGAATATTTCATGCAAAGATGGGCTCAATAAAGGACAGAAATGGTATGGACCTAACAGAAGCAGAAGATATTAAGAAGAGGTGGCAAGAATACATGGAAGAACTGTACAAAAAAGATCTTCATGACCCAGATAATCACGATGGTGTGATCACTCACCTAGAGCCATACATCCTGGATGTGAAGCCAAGTGGGCCTTAGAAAGCATCACTACGAACAAAGCTAGCGGAGGTGATGACATTCCAGTGGAGCTCTTTCAAATCCTGGAAGATGATGCTGTGAAAGTGCTGCACTCAATCTGCTGGCAAATTTGGAAAACTCAGTAGTGGCCACAGGACTGGAAAAGGTCAGTTTTCATTCCAATCCCAAAGAAAGGCAATGCCAAAGAATGCTCAAACTACCGCACAATTGCACTCATCTCACACACTAGCAAAGTCATGCTCAAAATTCTCCAAGCCAGGCTTCAGCAATATGTGAACCGTGAAATTCCTGATGTTCAAGCTGGTTTTAGAAAAGGCAGAGGAACCAGAGATCAAATTGCCAACATCCGCCGAATCATCGAAAAAGCAAGAGAGTTCCAGAAAAACATCTATTTCTGCTTTACTGACTATGCCAAAGCCTTTGACTGTATGGCTCACAATAAACTGTGGAAAATTCTGAAAGAGATGGGAATACCAGACCACCTGACCTGCCTCTTGAGAAGAAAATTCTGAAAGAGATGGGAATACCAGACCACCTGACCTGCCTCTTGAGAAATCTGTATGCAGGTCAGGAAGCAACAGTTAGACCTGGGCATGGAACAACAGACTGGTTCCAAATAGGGGAAAGAGTACATCAAGGCTGTATATTGTCACCCTGCTTATTTAAGTTATATGCAGATTACATCATGAGAAACGATGGACTGGAAGAAGCACAAGCTGGAATCAAGATTGCTGGGAGAAATATCAATCACCTCAGATATGCAGATGACACCACCCTTATGGCAGAAAGTGAAGAGGAACTCAAAAGCCTCTTGATGAGAGTGAAAGAGGAGAGTGAAAAAGTGGGCTTAAAGCTCAACGTTCAGAAAACAAAGATCATGGCGTCTGGTCCCATCACTTCATGGCAAATAGATGGGAAACAGTGGAAACAGTGTCAGACTTTATTTTTGCAGGCTCCAAAATCACTGCAGATGATGATTGCAGCCATGAGATTAAAAGACGCTTATTCCTTGGAAGGAAAGTTATGACCCATCTAGATAGCATATTGAAAAGCAGAGACATTACTTTGCCAACAAAGGTCCGTCTAGTCAAGGCTATGGTTTTTCCTGTGGTCATGTATGGATGTGAGAGTTGGTCTATGAAGAAAGCTAAGTGGTGAAGAATTGATGCCTTTGAACTGTGATGTTGGAAAAGACTCTTGAGAGTCCCTTGGACTGCAAGGAGATCCAACCAGTCCATCCTAAAGGAGACCAGTCCTAGGTGTTCATTGAAAGGACTGATGCTAAAGCTGAAACTCCAATACTTTGGCCACCTCATGCAAAGAGTTGATTCATTGGAAAAGACCCTGATGCTTGGAGGGACTGGAGGCAGGAGGAGAAGGGGATGACAGAGGATGAGATAGCTGGATGGCATCACCGAATTGATGGACATGAGTTTGGGTAAACTCCAGGAGTTGGCGATGGACAGGGAGGACTGGCGTGGTGCAATTCATGGGGTCGCAAAGAGTCGGACATGACTGAGCAACTGAACTGAACTTGCATAGCTTGATAGCTCATTTCTTTTTAGTGCTGAATAGCAGTTCATTGCTTATTTATCCAGTATTAAAGGATGCCTTAATTCCATCTTGTGCTTCTTCCAGCCCAGCTTTTCTCATGATGTACTCTGCATATAAGTCAAGATTGCCGAGAGAAATATCAGTGACCTCAGATATGCAGATGATACCACCCTTATGGCAGAAAGTGAAGAGGAACTAAAAAGCCTCCTGATGAAAGTGAAAATGGAGAGTGAAAAAGTTGGCTTAAAGCTCAACATTCAGAAAACAAAGATCATGTCATCTGGTCCCATCTCTTCATGGGAAATAGATGGGGAAACAGTGTCAGACTTTATTTTGGGGGGCTCCAAAATCACTGCAGGTGGTGACTGCAGCCATGAAATTAAAAGACGCTTACTCCTTGGAAGAGTTATGACCAACCTAGATAGCATATTGAAAAGCAGAGACATTACTTTGCCAACAAAGGTCCGTCTAGTCAAGGCTATGGTTTTTCCAGTAGTCATGTATGGATGTGAGAGCTGGACTTTGAAGAAAGCTGAGCGCTCAAGAATTGATGCGTTTGAACTGTGGTGTTGGAGAAGACTCTTGAGAATCTCTTGGACTGCAAGGAGATCCAACCAGTCAATTCTGAAGGAGATCAGCCCTGGAATTTCTTTGGAGGGAATGATACTGAAGCTAAAACTCCAGTACTTTGGCCACCTCTTGCGAAGAGTTGACTCACTGGAAAAGACTCTGATGCTGGGAGGGATTGGGGGCAGGAGGAGAAGGGGACGACAGAGGATGAGATGGCTGGATGGCATCAGTGACTCGATGGACGCGAGTCTGGGTGAACTGCGAGAGTTGGTGATGGACAGGGAGGCCTGGCGTGCTGCGATTCATGGGGTCGCAAAGAGTCGGACATGACTGAGCGACTGAAGTGAACTGAAAGCATGTCTTAGTTACTTCCAAGTTGATGCAATTATGGGTCAAGTTGTTGTAATAAACATCCATGTGAACAGTTTTGAGTGAAAATATGTTTTTACTTCCTTCGGGAAAATATCATAAAGTGTGATTTCTGGATCATATTCTAAGAGTATGTTTAGTTTTTTTATTTAATTTTTATTTTATATTGGAATATAGTTGGTTTACAATACTGTATTAGTTTTAGGTGCACAGCAAGGTGATTTAGTTATGCATATACATATATCCATTCTTTCAGTTTCTTTTTCCCACATAGGTTATTATTGAATACTAAGTAGAGTTCTCTGTGCTATACAGTAGGTCCTTGTTGGTTATTTACTTTATATATAGTAATGTATATATGTAAATCCCAAGCTCCCAATTTATCCCTCGTTTCTCCTTTAGTAACCTAGTTTGGTTTCTAAGTCTGTGAGTCTATTTCTGTTTTTATGAATAAGTTCATTTGTATCAGTTTTTTTAGATTCCATATATAAGTGGTATCACATGATATATGTCTTTTTCTGTATGACTCACTCCACTCAGCATGCCAGTCTCGAGGTTCGTCCATGTCGCTGCAAATGGCATTCTGTCGTTCTTTTGTACGGCTGAGTAATAGTCTATAGTATATGTCTACCGCGTCTTCTTTATCCGTCCCTCTCTAGATGGGTATCTAGGTGCTTCCACGTCTTGGCTACTGTAAATAGTGCTGCAATGAACACTGGAGTGCCTGTCTCTTTTTGAAGTATGGTTTTCTCCAGATAAATGCCCAGGAGTGGGATTAATGGATCATCTGGTAGTTCTATGGTTTTTGAAGGAAGCGCCATACTGTCCATAGTAGTTGTACCAATTTATATTCCCACCAACAGTATAGGAGGGTTCCCTTTTCTCCACATCCTCTCCCTCGTTTATTGTTAGTAAACTTTCTTTGTTGTTGTCTTTTTCCTTTTTTTTTGTTGTTAGTAGACTTTTTGATGATGGCATTCTGACTAGTGTGAAGTGGTATCTCACTGTAGTTTTGATTTGCATATCTCTAATATTTAGAGATGTTGAGCATCTTTTCAGGTGCTTCTTGGCCATCTGTATGTCCTTTCTGGAGAAATGTCTAGGTCTTCCTAGTTTTTGGCTGTTTTTTTAGTGTTTTTTCGATATTGAGCTGCTTCAGCTCTTCGTATAGTTTGGAGATTAATTCTTTGTCCACTGCTTTGTTTGCAAATATTTTCTTCCATTCTGAGGGTTGTCTTTTCATCTTGTTTATGGTTTCCTTTTGGAGAAGGAAATGGCAACCCACCCCAATACTCTTGCCTGGAAAATCCCATGGACGGAGGAGCCTAGTAGGCTACAGTCCATGGGGTCACAAAGAGTCGGACACAACTGAGTGACTTCACTTCACTTCACATGGTTTCCTCTGCTTTGCAAAAGCTTTCAAGTTTAATCAGGTCCCATTTATTTTTGCATTTATTTTCATTACTCTAGGAGGACTGAGGATGAGATGGCTGGATGGCATCACTGACTCGATGGATGCGCGTCTGAGTGAACTCCAGGAGTTGGTGATGGACAGGGAGGCCTGGCGTGCTGCGATTCATGGGGTCGCTAAGAGTCAGACACGACTGAGTGACTGAACTGAACTGAACTGAGGAGGTATGTTAAAAATGAGCTTGCTGTCAAAGAATGTTTTTCCTATGTTTTCCTCTTAAGAATTTTATAGTGTCTTTCGTCTTACATTTAGGGCTTTCATCCATTTTGAGTTTATTTTTGTGTATGGTGTTAGAGAGTGTTGTAATTTCATAGGTGCATTGGTTTCTCTGTGGGCTTTTCACCCTGCTCCATTGATCTATATTTCTGCTTTTGGGCCAGTATGATACTGTCTTGTTTATGTAGCTTTGTGGTATAGCCTGAAGTTGGTGAGCCTGATTCCCCATCTCCATTTATCTTTCCCAAGATTGCTTTGGCTATTTGAGATCTTTTGTATTTCTATACGAATTGTAAAATTTTTTGTTCTAAGTCTGTGAAAAATGCCACTGGTAAATTGATAAGAATTGCATTGAATCTGTAGACTGCTTTGGATTGTATAAGTCATTTTTAGGATACTGATTCCTCCCATCCAAAAACATGGTCTGTCTTCATCTGTTTGTATCATCTTTGATTTCTTTCATTAATGTTTTATAGTTTTCTAAGTACAGTTTTTTTGCCTCCTTAGATAGGTTTATTTGTGAAGTGAAGTGAAGTGAAGTCGCTCAGTCGTGTCTGACTCTTTGCCACCCCATGGGCTGTAGCCTACCAGGCTCCTCTGTCCATGGGATTTTCCAGGCAAGAGTCCTGGAGTAAATTGCCATTTCCTTCTTCAGGGGATCTTCTCAACCCAGGGATCGAACCTGGGTCTCTTGCATTGTAGACAGACACTTTACCGTCTGAGCCATTTTTTTTTTTTTGCAATGGTAAATGGTCTTTTTTCCTTAATTTCTCTTTGTGATCTTTTGTTTTTAGTGTATAGGAATGTAAGAGATTTCTGTGCATTGACTTTGTATCCTGCAACTTTACCAAATTCTGATTAGTTTCTGGTGAAACTAATAAGATTCTAATAGTTTCCTGGTGACATCGTTAGGATTTTCTGTGTATAATATGTCATCTTCAAACAGTGACAGTTTCACTTCTTTTCCAATTAGTATTCCTTTTCTTTCTTTTTCTTCCTTGATTGCCATGGCTAGGACTTCCAAAAACTTTGTTGATTAATAGTGAGGAGAGTGGATATCCTTATCTTGTTCCTTCTATTAGAGGAACTGCTTTCAGTTTTTTTTGCCATTGAGAGTGATGTTTGCTCTGGGTTTTTCATATATGGGCTTTATTATATTCAAGTAGATTCCTCTATGCCCACTCTCTGGAGAGTTCTTTTTTGAAATTGTAAATGGGTGTTGAATTCTGTCAAAAGCTTTTTTTGCATTATTGAGATGCTATGGTTTTTATTCTTTAATTAGCTAAAACGGTGTGTGACATTGACTTTGTAGATATTGAAGAATCCTGGTATCCCTAGGATAAATCCCTCTTGATTATGGTGTATAATCCTTTTAATGTGTTGTTAGATTCTGCTGCTGCTGCTGCTGCTGCTGCTGCTGCTAAGTCGCTTCAGTCATGTCCGACTCTGTGCAACCCCATAGACGGCTCCCCGCCAGGCTCCCCTGACCCTGGGATTCTCTAGGCAAGAATACTGGAGTGGGTTGCCATTTCTTTCTCCAGTGCATGAAAGTGAAAAGTGAAAGTGAAGTCGCTCAGTCGTGTCCGACTCTTAGAGACCCCATGGACTGTAGCCTACCAGGCTCCTCCGTCCATGGGACTTTCCAGGCAAGAGTACTGGAGTGGGGTGCCATTGTTAGATTCTAGTTGCTAGAATTTTGCTGAGGACTTTTTGTGTCTATGTTTATCAGTGATATTGGCCTGTAATTTTTTTTTAAATATATTTTTGGTATCAGGATGATGGTGGCCTCATAGAATGAGTGTGGGAGTGTTTCTCCCTATGCAATTTTTTTGGGAAGAGTTTGAGAAGGATGGGTGTTAGCTCTTCTCTAAATGATAGAATTCACCTGTGAAGCCATCTGTTCCTGGACCTTTGTTTGTTGGAAGACTTTTAATTACAACTTCAATTTGATTAATTGTGATTGACTTGTTTACATTTTCTAATTCTTCCTGATTCAGTCTTGAAAAGTATCTTTCTGAGAATTCGTCTGTTTCTTTCAGGCTGTCTATTGCCATATATTTGCTTGTAGTAGTCTCTTGTGATCCTATGTATTTCTGCATTGTCAGCTGTAATTTCTCCTTTTTCATTTCTAATTTTACTGATTTCAGTCATCTCCCTTTTTTTCTTGATTATTCTGGCTAAAGGTTTATCAGTTTTATTTATCTTCTCAAGGAACAAATGTTTATTGATCTTTGCTGTTTGCTTCATTTCAGTTTCAGTGATTTCTGCTCTGATTTTTATGATTTCTTTCCTTCAACTAACTTTGTTCCTTTATTTAGTAGCTTTAGGTGTAAGGTTAGATTTTTTAAAAATCTGTTTTAAATTATTTATTTGGCTGCACTGGATCTTAGTTGTGGCATACGAAATCTTTGATCTATAGTTGTGGCAAGCAGCCTCTTTAGTTGTGGTGTGCAGGGTCTTTGTGTGTGTGTGTGTGTATGTTTAGAGTTTTTCCCTTTTCAATTTTCTAATCTTATAGCATTGTGGTTGGCAAAGATGCTACGATTTGAATTTTCTTGAATTTTCCAAGGCTTGATTTGTGACCCAAGATGTGATCTATCCTGGAGAATGTTCTGTGTGCACTTGAAGAAAGTGTATTGTGCTGCTTTCGGGTGGCATGTCCTCTAAATATCAATTAAACCTAACTGGTCTACTGTGTCATTTAAAGCTTGTGTTTTCTTCTTTATTTTCTTTCCAGATGGTCTGTCCATTGGTAGAAGTGGGACGTTAAATTTCCTATTATTGTGTTACTGTTGATTTCCCCTTTTATGGTTAGTGATTACCTTATGTATCAGGTGCATAAATATTTATAATTTTTACATCTTCTTCTTGGACTGATCCCCTGATCATTATATAGTGTCCATCCTTATCTCTTAATAACAGTTTTTTAAAGTCTATTTCATCTGATATGAGTATTTGATATGCCTTTTTATATTGATATTTATTTATTTACTTATTTGGTTGTGCCAAGCCTCAGTTGTGGCATGCAGGATCTTTAGTTGTAACATGTGGGATATAGTTCCCTGACCAGGGGTTGAACCCAAACCCCATATATTGGAGTGTGGAGTCTTAGCCACTAGACCAGCAGGAAAGTCCTGGAAAATATTCTTGAAAACAGATAAACAGAAAGCAAATGAAATAGAAACTGTTTTTTAAGAGGAAGAATAAAGACAGAAATACTATGACATAGGAGAATTTTGAGGTGAAAATAATCAGTGAACAAAACATGTTTAGGTACCTGACTTATGCTCTCATGAGATTGCAAAGTGTGATGTATTGATGAAGGAAGCGCATTGCTTCCCCACATACCCTGTAATGACAGAAGTATGGACTGTGGGCAACGGTGCGAACTGTTGGACCTCATAGAAAGAACAGCCTTTGACAGTGACAAGGTCACATGTTGAGCTTTGATAGGTTAATATAATGTGTTAGCCACTCTGTCGTGTCTCTTTGCAACCCCATGGACTGTAGCCCACCAGGATCCTCTGTTCATGGGATTTTCCAGGCAAGGATACTGGAGTGGGTTGCCATTTCTTCTCCAGGGGATCTTCCTAACCCAGGGATTGAACCTGGATCTCCTGCGTTGCAGGCAGATTCTTCACTGTTTGAGCCACCAGAGAAGCCCAGGTTAGATAATAATATCACATATTTTTGACTAGGAGGAGAGTGAGAAAAAATTCTTCTAGACAGGAAAACTGGATGACCAAGAGTGGGAAAATGAGAATGTATATTGGGGCATATTTCAAAAATTTAAAACATTCAAATATATGCATCAGTGAAGGCAGAGCAGAGGAGGAAGTCTCTGTGCCTGTCTCTCCTCTTGAAAGTCAACAGCATGACCCTAGTCTCCTGAAACTGCTTTCACACCAAGCAGGTTCGTTTGCTTTAATTGCAGACACGACTAAATACTGAGGTAAGTACACACTTCCTAACTGAGTGAGACCAAGTCTGTAAAGCTCTTCTCATCCTTCCAGGACATTTTATTTTAGTGAGCTATATGGTTCATCTGGCTGCTAAATATCCAGGTGGGGTGTATATTTGCACTTATCAAAGTACTTACCGCAGACCACTCGGCACAGCAAAATCTTAGTAAGTCATGTTAAGAGTCCTGGGGCTGAGGTTGTGGGAGGGGATGTAGGTGGAAATGGCTGAACTGGTGGCTCATTCTTAGTGGGAGCAGGATGGGCATTTGGAGCGTGACTGGGACGCACAACACAGGAGTCCAGGTTGTGTGTATTTTGTCGCTTTGTCTTGAGCAGGCACCGGAAATGCTCTTGAGCAGAGCTGTAGTCACGAGTGGAACCACTCTTTGAAAAATTCAGCCGAATAGCTCAATAGGAGACTGAAGGAGGAAAAATGTATTGGAATCTAATCTAATAGTTCAGGAGGAATCAGAGGCCTAACCCAGGCAGCAGGAATAGCAAGAAAGATATGTCAATGAAACATTAGGATGTTGTTTCAGGGGCTCTGAAGAGCTCCTGTGCCATAGTCCTTTATGTCTCAGGGCAGAAAGAATTCAGTGAGAGGCAAAGTGGTAGACAAGAAATGATTTATTAGAATAGGACACTTGCGAGGCTTACGAGCAAGCTGGTAAGAAATGCTATGCCCTGAGATCTGACTGGGGCTACACTTTTATAATCAATGAAAAAGTGGAAAGCGGGAGGAGAACATCTTTGTCTTTCTTGAGTAGATGTCAAGCTTCCATCATGAGCTCCTCCTCCACGTTGAGCAGGGGAATTTTCTTGTCCCAATATGGTCCAGCGAGGTCCACAGATTATTGTTTTTTATGTGTGCAGTGAGCAGGTCCTAGGGATAATGAACTTACTGAGCTCACTGGGCAGGATGTGGGTCTCACACCACCATTGTTTGGGGGCATGTCTTGTGCTTCTGTGGCGTGGTTTTGTTGTTAAGCAAGCTTGCTTGGTTTCGTGATTAAGCCAAACTGCTCTCTTGAGTAATCATTAACTTACAGGGGTTTCCCACATTTTTTCTACTTACAGTTTCCTAGTGGGATTAACTATTTAATCACCTGCTTTGTCCCTTTAGTCTGTCTCTGTCATTAATACTGAGATCTAAAGAACAAGGGGCAGAAGTTGAATTCTAATTCCTTAAGATGGTCTGAAGTGTGAAAACCCAGTCGTTCTGTGTTGGGTCTTAGTTGTGGCACAGGGGATCTTTTGATGTGCACAGACTCTCTAGTTGTGGCACAGGCTCACTAGTTGTACTTAGTTGCTCCTAAGCATGTGGGATCTTAGTTCCCTGGCCAGGGATCATACCCACGTCCCCTGCATTGCAAAGCAGATTCTTAACCACTGGATCACAAGGAGATCTCGGCTATTGTGTTCCTTTGCTTGCTGACTTCCCAAAGCAATGTCCTATTACTCTCTCTGGATGGAAGGCATGTTGAGTTGGCTATTGGTGTCCTGCCGCTGGTCTGGTGGAGCTTTCCCAGTGCCTGATCCCTGCCCATCTTAGGGAGACGGTGGCACGCAGAGTGAGATGCTGAAGTTCTACTTGGACCACCTGGGCTCAGATCCTTGCCTTCCCACCTGTACCTGCGAGTTCATTGCTGACCCTCCCTGCTCCCTGCTGATTTGGATGTTAGCAGGACCGTGAGTGCAGTGTGGCCTCCGTGGGGATTAAGGGATTTCCATAATACACCGAGCACAGTATCTGACCCACAGGAAGCATTAAATGGATCACTAAATGGATCATCACATTTTGTAAACAAACCAAGGGGTGTGTGTCCCGCTTGACTGGGTCTGCCCATGTATATCACGTTCTTAAATATTGGGCTCACAGTTATTTTCACAAAGGAACCTATTTAAACTTATTTTCTTAAGAACAAAATTGGTATGCATTGCCCCTTGTCAGTGAACAAAATAGAAGATTCACTTTTGAACTGTCTTTTGAATAAAAGGAAAATCGCCACACAAAGGAACTATAAATTTAAGTGATAGAATACACTCTGGAGTTTACAATAGATGGCAGGCATGTTCTTGCTCTTTCTGAATGCGTGAAATTTGTATTTAATTGCTTTGTTCTCAATTTTAAAGAGCAAAGGGTTCATAAGTAATGTGCTTGAGTGGCAGTTTGCAAAGGCTCTAAATCCTCCCAACATAGTTCTCATTGCCAAAGATGTAATTCTTCTGAATGTTGATTATTCCCATGAATTTTAAAATGTTTTAAAATGCCCTAAAGACACTAAACAGACGAAAATGATCCCTGAAATTCCCCTTTTCAGGGAGAAGACTCCTATCTTTGACTTCTATGACATGCGCATCCTTTGTCTACACGTATTTCTTTTAAATGTAGGGTTTTATAAAGAAATGTAAATTGTGAAATTACTACCTCTTAACTGTAAGTAATCAGTACATTTTCAAAATTTTGGGGTTACACACTATGTGTGTGTGTATATGCTATTGTGTACGCATGTGTATACACACTTAAGAGAGAGTATTTCCTTCCTATCCGGCAGCTATTTGTTCATTGGAAATATCAAGCATTATGTGACAACATGATCTACTTAGCATCTGAAATTCTTCCGGATTACAAATTTCACCAACCATTAAAAAATACTTACCTGTGTGTTCAGTACTCTGTTGTCATTCAGGTAAAGATGCAATAAACATGCATCATTTGGGGCCCCTTCCTATAACTGAAATCCAGCCTCTGTACCAAATTAAATCTTGGGGACAGTTTTCGGTGAAGTAGAAAAGAAGAGCATTGCTTCTTTGCCTGACACAAGGGGCCATGTTGGGGACAGTCAGTCAGTTCAGTTGCTCAGTCGTGTCTGATCCCATAGACTGCAGCTGGCCAGGCTGCCTGTCCATCACCAGTTCCTGGAACTTACTCAAACTCATGTCCATCAAGTTGGTGAAGCCATCCAACCATCTCATCCTCTGTCATCCCCTTCTCCTCCCTCCTTCAGTCTTTCTCAGCATCAGGGTCTTTTCCAATGAGTCAGCTCTTCGCATCAGGTGGCCAAAGTATTGGAGTTTCAGCTTCAGCATCAGTCCTTCCAGTGATATTCAGGACTAATTTCCTTTAGGAAACAGAACTGATTTCCTTTGGCTGGTTGGATCTCCTTCCAGTCCAAGAGACTCTCAAGAGTCTTCTCCAACACCACAGTTCAAAAGCATCAATTCTTCACCACTCAGCTTTCTTTATAGGCCAACTCTCACATCCATACATGCCTACTGGAAAAACCATAGCCTTGACTAGACAGACAGTTGTTGGTAAAGTAATGTCTCTGCTTTTTAACATGCTGTCTAGGTTGGTCATAGCTTTCCTTCCAAAGAGTAAGTGTCTTTTAATTTCATGGCTGCAGTCGTCATCTGCTCTGATTTTGGAGCCCCCCAAAATAAAGTCTGTCACTATTTCCGTTTCCCCATCTATTTGGCATCAAGTGATGGGACCAGATGCCATGATCTTAGTTTTCTAAATGTTGAGCTTTAAGCCAACTTCTTCACTCTCCTCTTTCACTTTCATCAAGAGGCTCTTTAGTTCTTCACTTTCTGCGTAAGGGTGGTGTCATCTGCATATCTGAGGTTATTGATATTTCTCCCGGCAATCTTGATTCCAGCTTGTGCTTCATTCAGCCCGGCATTTTGCATGATGTACTCTGTATATTAACTAAATAAGCAGGGTGACACTATACAGCCTTGACATACTCCTTTCCTGATTTGGAACCAGTCTGTTTGTTCCATGTCTGGTTCTAACTGTTTCTTCTTGACCGGCATACAGATTTCTCAGGAGGCAGGTCAGATGGTCTGGTATTCCCATCTCTTTAAGAATTTTCTGCAGTTTGTTGTGGTCCACACAGTCAAAGGCTTTGGCATAGTCAATAAAGCAGAAGTAGATGTTTTTGTGGAACTCTCTTGCTTTTTTGATGATCCAGTGGATGTTGGCAATCTGATCTCGGTTCCTCTGCCTTTTCTAAATCCAGCTTGAGCATCTGGAAGTTCATGGTTCACGTACTGTTGAAGCCTGACTTGGAGGATTTTGAACATTACTTTGCTAGTGTGTGAGATGAGTGCAATTGTGCGATAGCTTGAACACTCTTTGACATTGCCTTTCTTTGAGATTGGAATGAAAACTGACCTTTTCCCATCCTGTGGCCACTGCTGAGTTTTCCAAATTTCCTAGCATATTGAGTGAAGCACTTTCACAGCATCATCTTTTAGGATTTGAAATAGCTCAACTGGAATTCCATCACCTCCACTAGGTTTGTTCATAGTGATGCTTCCTAAGGCCCACTTGACTTTGCATTCCGGGATGTCTGGCTCTAGGTGAGTGATCACACCATCGTGGTTATCTGGGTCATGAAGATCTTTTTTGTACAGTTCTGGGGTATTCTTGCCACCTCTTCTTAATAGTGTCTGCTTCTGTTAGGTCCATACCATTTCTGTCCTTTATTGTGCCCATCTTCACATGAAATGTTCCCTTGGTATCTCTAATTTTCTTGAAGAGATCTCTAGTCTTTCCCATTCTATTGTTTTCCTCTGTTTCTTTGCATTGATCACTGAGGAAGACTTTCTTATCTCTCCTTGCTATTCTTTGGAACTTTGCATTCAAATGGGTATATCTTTCCTTTTCTCCTTTGCCTTTTGCTTCTCTTCTTTTCACAGCTATTTGCAAGGCGTCCTCAGACAGCCATCTTGCCTTTTTGCAGTTCTTTTTCTTGGGGATGGTCTTGATCACTGCCTCCTGTACAGTGTCATGAACCTCCTTCCATATTTCTTCAGGCACTCTGTCTATCAGACCTAAATCCTTGAATCTATTTGTCACTTCCCGTGTAAGGGATTTGATTTAGGTCGTACATGAATGGTCTAGTGGTTTTCCCTACTTTCTTATGGGGTCACGTCGACAGAACGGCGTGTCCTGCCCTAGAGAGGCTGGTGAGGCGTTTGATAGTGATGCTTGAAGGAGGAGCGTGGGACCAGCTCGTGGGCGTTGTCCTGAGTGGTTGGTGGTGAGGCAGTGGCAGCCGGCGTCATGGACCTTCCGGCTCCACCTGGCCTGTTGTGGGCAGCATGTGGTTAGCTTCTCCCACCCGGTGGGGGTTTAAAAATCGGCAAAACAGCTCAAAGATACTGTGGTGCTTATCCCTTGGGGGGAGCCAGTACCCCGCCCCTGGGCTGCACCCTTGTTTCTTGGCCCTCCTCCTTTGTTTCTGCACTCCCTCTCTTCCCTGGTTAGCAACCGTAGGAATCTGACCTTTGGAACTCAGGGAAGGTCAAGGAGGCTGAATCCTTTTATCTGCAAATTAGGGAGACATAGAAAGGATTTGTACCAGGGAGGGCCCCGCAGGGCCTTGCTCCATTTCAGTTCCCTTTATTTAACTTTTAGTAAACCTTGGTAGAGTGAAAGTATCATATTTAATGCTGATAATTCTAAGGACATGCATGTTTTAATTAAATCAGCAAACTTAAACTAGCTTTTATTTACTGAAACTAGCTTTTATTTATTTTATATACAAACTTAGCTTTTATTTACTGAATATCATCCTGGATCATGTGAACTTCTGAAATATTTGGGTTAGTTTTATATTTCTGAGCATATACTTGATTTATATACTTTTTTGTCTTTTAGACAATTAAATTGAGCTACTTACAAATTAATTTTAGTAAGACCATCCAGAAGTACAAAAAAACCCCCACACATTTTATAACATACATACAGAAACCAACAGATGAAAACAGATATTTTGTAGGTTTTGTCTTAAAATTTTAGCCATGAGACAGGTACAGTAATGCAAAATCCACTTTTTTATTTTTTTAAAAGTTGATTCTAAATAGGTTCTGGCAAAGAGAATGAGTTAAGATTATCTGCTCAGATGGTTAAATATTTTTACTAGTATATGTGGAACAGAAACTTTATTTTTCACTTTCTTAATTTCCAAATAGCCTCCTCCCACTCTTTACTCTTTCTACTTAGAATTACCTTCCTGAAGTTTGCATTTCAAAGAGATGGCCTAGATCAGAGTGCTTGGAGAAAATTGGTAGAACACTTCCAACTCTAAGGGGCATGGAGTAGTAATACGATTCTTCAAAGAAGGACTTTTCCTCCCTAAGGCTAGAATTTTTACAATATCTACAAGACTTTGGGGAGGACAGAGGAGACTGGGGTGCTGCTGTCTGTGGGTTCACTAAGATTTGGGCATGACTTAGGGACTGAACAACAACAAGATGAATAGGGGAGGTTGGCAGATTGTGGCGCTAGTGTTAAAGAACCCACCTGCCAAGGCAGGAGACATAAGAGATGCTGGTTTGATCCCTGAGTCGGGAAGATCCCCCAGAGAAGGGCATGGCAACCCGCTCCAGTATTCTTGGTTGGAGAATCCCATGGACAGAGGAGTCTGGAGGGCTACAGTCCATGGGGTCACTAACAGTTGGTCATGGGTGAAGCCACTTAGCACGCACGCACACACAACAGGATAGATGGGCATTGAATTGCTTTCCGGGCTGCATTTCTTTTACTATAAAGACTCAGTCTTTAAGACAAGGACAGTTGTTTTTAATTCGTGAAAGAACATGGAGGACTTCAAAAGCTCCCTCTCCTTCCCATTCTAATTCAGGTTGCTCCTTCATATCAAGCAGAAGATACATCAAGCTACTTACAAATGGAACTAAAATGGAACCTCAACTAAAATGGAAATCAAAAGATTGCCATGTTCTAGGCTTAAAGTTTTGTCTTTGAAATGCTTTCCTTCCCCCTTTCATACAGTTAGATTAGGAGAGAAAACTTAAAAAAATTTCCTGTCAGGCTCTCCTGCCGATTTTCCCAGGATCATGTCTGCAGGTTCCAGAGTGAGTGGAGTTTAAAGTAGAAGATAGCTCTGATATCTTCTAGAATTTGGCAAGGTTTTCCTTTAATTTTAATTTTAGTTTCCCCTCTGCCAGCAGTTTACCGGAGGATCCCTTGGTGTTCCATCATCTCTAAGCAGCCCATATGGAGCTCTCCGTAAGGGCGGTTAGGGGCTTGTCTGTAAGGCCAGTAGCTTGGTGGACCTTTTTTAATGGCCTTGTAGTTTCTTCAAAGTGTAAAAGCAATTCAGGGAGAGGATTCATGGACTCTGGATATTCAGGTAAAGGAGACTAGAGGAGTATAATAGAAGTCCTGTAAATCTGAGTCTTTTGTTTAAGGACTTTTTCTGTCTTCAGTTTTTTATTAGCATTTGCAATGAATCTTTCAATGAAGCTACTTTGGAATATTGAAGACTTTCGAAGGCTTTTGCATGCCAATTAAAATAGGTATCTTATGCTATTTGTTTGATTTGGGAGCCCTTACCTTTCAAGTGCACTTTTAAAATTGTCAACTTAAAAATATTCACAACCTAAAGGAAAGTTACAACCAACCTAGACAGCATATTGAAAACCAGAGATATTACTTTGTCAGCAAAGGTCCGTCTAGTCAAGGCTATGGTTTTTCCAGTAGTCATGTATGGATGTGAGAGTTTGGCTATAAAGAAAGCTGAGCTGTGAAGAATTGATGATTTTGAACTGTGGTGTTGGAGAAGACTCTTGAGAGTCCCTTGGACAGCAAGGAGATCCAACCAGTCCATCCTGAATATTCACTGGAAGGACTGATGTTGAAGCTAAAACTCCAATACTTTGGCCACCTGATGTGAAGAGCTGGCTCATTTGAAAAGACCCTGACACTGGGAAAGATTGAAGGCAGGAGGAGAAGGAGAGACTGAGGATAAGATGGTTGGATGGCATCATTGACTCAATGGACATGAATTTGGGTGGACTCTGGGAGTTGGTGATGGACAGGGAGGCCTGGCATGCTGCAGTCCATGGGATCGAAAAGAGTCCGACATGACTGAGTAACTGAACTGAACTGAAAGGTTGAGAGTTATGTTTCATGTGGTGGGGATTTTTAGGACTTAGGCCCGAGAGTAGCAGAAGTAACCCTGAGAGAATTGCTCTGAGGAGGTGAAGTGGAGGGGAGACAGGTTATATAGAAATTTTACAACAAAGGGCAGGTAGTCTGACCATCAAAAGATTATTGCTAATTAATGGAAATCAGATATCTCAAGTTATGGAATTTAGCACTTTTCTGTATATGGGAAGATGCAAGAGTCTGGGCTCACTGAAGTCATCCCTTTAATAGGCACCTCACCAGCATCCTGTGTTTTCACATCCTGAGTTTCCTCAGGGCTCACCGTAGGGAGTGGCTGCAATCTGGTGGCTGCTGGATGGCAGGAACCCTTTCCTCCCTGAGTTCCCCCAGGGCTCACCAGCTCACCATCTGTGGTGGCTGCAGTCTCTGACGACTCTGATGTCCTTTGTTTACTGATAACTCACTGTAATTCTAGGTTGTTTCAGTAAGGTTTTGTCATTGCTATAGACATCTAAGCTTCTAGGGCCACAGCTCTTAGATTTAAAAGGGGCAGTTGTGCCAGATGGTGCCCTGCTTAGTTCTTTGAAACTTGAGGATTCTGTTTCTGTAGCTAAGTCTTAAGCCTCTCCTAAGACAAATTGTTACCCGAGAGGGATGTGCCACTGAGCTGGGGATTGTTTTGGTGTTTTACACTGTAGCTCATGGCACGGATGTTTTCATGAGGCAGTAACCAAGTGTCAATCCAACCTATCCCATGACTGACTTACTCTAGCATGGGAGTCGTAGAGTCTGGTGGCAGGTGCTACAACAGCTTTTACCTGTTCAATCCATGCCCACCAATTTTGTGGCTTTGGCTTCCGAGATTTCTACTAACAATCAATGTGTTATTCGTGCACCTCTTGTGCCCATAAACAGAAATCAAGAGTAACCAAGGAACTGGAACTGCGGACCTCAGCAGTAGCCGAGGAGATGGCACTGTGGACTGGCCAAGAGAAGCCCTTATGTGCTCACCACCAATAGTTCCCAAAGTGGGACTATGGACTGAACCAGCAGAACCCAACAAATGGGAGCTGTGGACCAGCCAAAGGCAGGGGGACTTAGGTTCTGGGCGGAATGGTCTGCTAGCTCAAGCTCCCTGCCTGAGCCCTGGACTAGGATGGTGCCCTAACCCAGGGCTAAGGACTGGTGCTGGATTAGAGCCACCTGTCCGTCTAGACTGACTGGTCAACCCTGGACTGGAAAGCCAGGTAGATCAGGAGCTCAATACACAGACAGCTGAGCTCAGCTCTAAGAGGAACTTACCCTCAGTCCTTGGATATAAAAATACAGAAAGCTCAGAAGGTCCACTGGTACCAATGCCTGCATTTTTTGTTGTCCTCAAAGCCATCAGAAGTGTCCAGATCCCATCACTGCCACTAAACTGTTAAAAAAAAAAAAAAAGAAATCAGCCGAGTACATTTGAAGATTAGCTTTACTCAATGATTCTTGAGTCAGGTAGCATCTGATCTAGCAGACAGGAAGGAACTTCAAGGAGCTATACAAAATGAAAGACTTTCATAGGCAGAAGGGAGTGGGAACAAGAAAGTTCCACAAGACAGAACCTCTGCTTATCGGAGGGTCACTTTCCTTTGGTCACCTAACTAGTGCCTATCTGTCAGGGTGACCCCTAACAGACTGCTGTAAGAGTCCAGTTCTGGGAGAGCCAAAACTGTAATTAAGTTTCAGTTTGGTGCTGTGGGGCTTAGCGTAAACAACTGTGTTTGAGCTTGTCTTGTCACAATCTTGTGAGTAAAGATCACAATCCAGTTGACTTAGTTCTTCCAAGTTCAGTGGTTCAGCTTGCACTTGTTGAGTCTCCGCTACATCCCTGGCACATTGTGAGTCATCGGGAAAACAACAGAACATGTATTAGTCACAAGTTCTGCTCTCAAGGAGCTTACAGACTCACTGGAGGGAGCCAAGACTCATACAGCCAACAGGAGCAAACCCCTGCGGGGCAGAAAGGATCGTTGTTCCTCTTCCCTTCCAGGTTCTTGGCTGAGACACCCCCTGTAACAAAGGACCAACGGGAGAGAAAGAAGAAGTTTAATAACATGTATGCCTCCTGCATACACCGGAGATAAGCTGAGTATCTCCTGTAAATGGCCCATCACCACCACAGCATCTCCAGCTAAAGACAAAGAAAGGAGATAAAGATTTATCTCCTTTATCAGTTGTCAGAGCATCTCCTATTGCTGATGAAGCTAGGTCTCTGGGTGCCAAATCAAATCTTAGAGTTTTGGGTGAAAGTAGAACATAAAAGCTTTATTGCTTTGCTGAGCAAAGGGTGACACAGCAGGCTTGTGCCCTCAAAAACTATGTGTCCCAACCTGGCGGGGGTGATTTGGTGAGGAGTTTTATAGTAATGGTTCAAGGGTGGGGTTGCTGATAAACACCAGGGTGCATGCAAGGCCCGTCCTCCTTTAATCTGGCCTCAAGTGGTTTCCTGATGAGCTTCTGTGGTTCCTGCGGTTATCAAACTGTGACTTTCTCTGGAATGAGGAGCAGACAGAAAGCAGATAAACAGTAACTCATCTTCAAGTGGCAGGCTTGGCAGCACCATGTGTCCCATGTAGGTCGACCTAAATTCATTTGGTGGTTGGAGTGACCCTCTTGTTAGCTAACTGGATTTATCCAAAGGGAAATCAAGTGACCGTAGGTTGTTTTGGAACAAGGCACCTGCGGAAGTCAGGCTTTAACCTTCTCACAGAACATGGGAGCTAGAAGTGCTCTCTTCCTTAATGGTGATATTTCAGAGAGATGGTTCCTAGGTTCTTGAGAAAGACATTCCTGGGTCATAAAGGTGGTAAGAGTTTTTAGTAAGATATATATGCATTGCAAAGAAACAGAGTTAGAATGCACAAGGTTTCTAAAGTAGATGCTGAAAGAAGAGGCAAGTGAAGTCTCTTTTCTTATTTTCAACAGGAAGAACTGAGCCTCTTATTTGTTTTTTTATGACTTTCATGTTTATTGTCTGGAAGGATTGAGAAATAAAAGCAAATATTAAAAATAGGCTTCTGGAGGCTGATGCAGCCCAGAGGAAGCTGCTTGCTCCAACACCGCAGGAAGGCCGTGTTCTCTCCCGTGTTCTCTTCGAGAAGCCCTTGTGTGTTATTGTCTGAAGCGTTTACTGTGAAAATTTACAGTCCAAACTGAACTACGACGATGACTGGAATTCTGCCAAGACGTTTGCTCTGAAATGGTCGGAGCTATGCGTTTACTCATAAGCTGGTGGTATCAACTTACATTTTTAAAAATTGTCCTGATTCCTCAGTCATAGGTCTTCTCCAAGGCAGGAAAGGCCTAGAGGGAATAATAACCGCACCTGTCTCCGCCTTTGAGATTCATACATTATTGGCGGTGCCTTCCTGACAGGGAGCATCTGGATGAACGAGGACAATTAGGCATCCAGCTAGATTCGCAGTCACTCCCCTGTAGGTCTGACTTTCCTTTTCCCGAGCCCTCCGTGTGCAGATGCATGACTGGCTGTTGGCTTGAGCGACACACGCAGCTTCAGGCTCTCAGGTGTGGAGCTGCCAGCTCTCTTTCTGCCTGCTCTGTGGGCCGCCACGGGCTTAGCTATCTGGGTGATGAGCAAACACCCATCTCTTCCGTTAGAGCCTCTGGTTTTCAATGCATATTTTCCCTTACAGCCTTTCATCAATCACTTCATTTTTGTCCACTTTTTCCTCCAATGTAGGAAAAAGGGAGGGATACATATCAGCATCTGTAAACCACTTGCCCGCCAAGTTTGAGAACTAGTGTGTTACCACAGGAAGAGCTTCTGAATCCTTGTTCTTTGTGTATATTTTGTGGTAGGATTAATCATGACAAAATGATAGTGATATTAATAATGATGGCAGCCTTTGAAGGCAGAACATTTCAAGTCCCAACCTGGAATCTTCAAAACGAAAAATGTGACCCAGGAAAAATTATTTTCCTAATTTCTGATTGCCTCACCTATAAATTGAGATAGTGGTTTGAATAAAGTTCTTGTAAGGATGAGGTAGTGTCAGTTTACCTTCCATCCTTATGAAGGGGATCACTATTTCATGCAGGTAGATACGCAGTCTGTGTATTAATGGGAATGATAGGCATTTCTGTATTGCAGCTGTGAATACTAAACACATTGGTTAGGGTGTAATACATTTATGTTTTATGTTTTGGGTAGCTCTTTTGATTTTTAATTGAAGTATAGTTGATGTACAATATTGTGTGTTTCAGGTGTACAGCACCTGAATATATATATATATATGTATATATATATTCAGTTATATTTATATATATTTCAGGTTGTTTTCCCTTATAGGTCAGAATATAATATTCTTTATTCATGGCTGAGGTCAGTGTTTCACTGACATGTGAGACTTACATTACCTGTGATCTGTGTGGCCCAGGTGACCCATTTAATAACATTGAGTCACAGGGTGGGGATGTTATTCCTTGCTTAGAAGTGTTCAGAAGAGTTAAATACATTAAGGGGGGGAAAAAAAAAACCTCTTACTTTGGTTTAAAATGCCTAAAATACATCTCTAAAATGTCTAATGCTCCCCTCTTCTTCAATCAAGCCTTTGAAAGCAACTACATTGTTCTAGAACTTAGCATTTGTTTAGTTTCCCCCGTATTTATTTTTGTACTTTGTTTCTAAGGACAAATAGTGCTAGGTTTTCATTCATGATAGTAATAAAAAAAAGAGGTTCTTTTAAAGAATATTTGGGTTTCAAATTATATTTGGAAGTATATTTAAGATATATACATCAAGGTATATTTAAGTTAAAAAATGAATGTAAAGAAATATTTTAAATGAGTGGGTCTACACTCATTTTTATGAGTTATGACCAAGGAAGGCATGCCTGAAAATCAGTATTTTCCATACTTCAGGGATGGGAAACAGAAACCACAGCCTTTAACTTACAGTCACAGAGGAAGATGAGTAGATGGGAACTCTGAAAACAGAAGCCAGAGTCAACCCCATTGTGGCATAATTGTGAATAATTTATATTCTGGCTGAAAGACCAGGGTCAGAATATAGAAAATTTAGTAGAAGTTCCTAAGGAAGAGATCTAGATTGCATAATAATGTTTATTAACCCTTTCAAGCCACACTTTTGCTTCTTGAAACACATTGATACAACTCTGGTGTACAGAAAAAGGAGACTGCTTATGCGGGTTTAGCCCTGCTCAGGGCATTTTCTAAAATTCTGATAAACTCAGTCGGAGATGTTATTAACAAATAACAAAATTAAGCACATCCAAATAAGAAGAAGTATGATACAGATTTGAAATCTACACCATGAGAGTTGAGACTGGAGATCTTAAGAAAATTTACCCTGGTGAACATGGACATGGGAATCCTCTTTGACCTTCTCAACACATGATACGTGAAAAAGGAGCCAGCTAGGCAAATGAGGACTTGGTAACAAACCATGTCCAACAGTGATAAAGAACCCACTTGTCAACGCAGGAGCTGTACGAGATGCAGCTTTGATCCCTGGGTCGGGAAGATCCCCTGGAGGAGGGCATGACAAACCACTCCAGTATTCTTGCCTGGAGAATCCCAAGGACAGAGGAGCCAGGCAGCCTACAATCCATAGGGTTGCACGGAGTCAGACACAACTGAAGCGACACCACCAGCACACCAAAGTCCAGCAGTAGAAGCAACATACGCCTGGGGTAGTGAGCGCTCCATCTGCAGAGGTACTGAAACAGGTTAGGCAGCAGCTGATGAGTTTGCAGTCACAGATGTGTGCAGCTGGGGGATGTTACGGTAAAATGCCGGTTTGGGATATGTTGTGTTGAGGGTGGGGGTTAGAAAGGGAGATTGTAAGTGAAAAAGAACACTTATGTTACAAGTTACCAACCAGTATTTTGGATCACCTGTTTTAGTGTATGAAGAACGTTTCAAATTTACTTTTACACATGTTCAGTTCAGTTCAGTCACTCAGTCGTGTCCAACTCTTTGCCACCCCATGAATCACAGCACGCCAGGCCTCCCTGTCCATCACCAACTCTTAGAGTTCACCCAGACTCACGTCCATCGAGTCAGTGATGCCATCCAGCCATCTCATCCTCTGTCGTCCCCTTCTCCTCCTGCCCCCAATCCCTCCCAGCATCAGAGTCTTTTCCAATGAGTCAACTCTTCGCAGGAGGTGGCCAAAGTACTGGAGTTTCAGCTTTAGCATCATTCCTTCCAAAGAAATCCCAGGGCTGATCTCCTTCAGAATGGACTGGATGGATCTCCTTGAAGTCCAAGGGACTCTCAAGAGTCTTCTCCAACACCACAGTTCAAAAGCATCAATTCTTCGGCGCTCAGCCTTCTTCACAGTCCAACTCTCACATGACTACTGGAAAAACCATAGCCTTGACTAGGCGGACATTTGTTGGCAAAGTAATGTCTCTGCTTTTCAATATGCTATCTAGGTTGGTCATAACTTTCCTTCCAAGGAGTAAGCATCTTTTAATTTCATGGCTGCAGTCACCATCTGCAGTGATTTTGGAGCCCCCCAAAAATAAAGTCTGACACTGTTTAAAACCCCTTAATTCCCACCCCCAACAGCAACAACAAAATATTCACATAACATCAAAGCTTCAGAATCATGCCTCTTATACAGGGTCTTCAAAGATCCGTGGAAAAGCTAGGAGCACCAGCCATTTGCAAAGCGAAAGAGCAGAGGTTTGGGAAGGGGTAGGCCAACAAAGAAAGGCAATGCCAAAGAGTGCTCAAACTACCACACAATTGCACTCATCTCACATGCTAGTAAAGTAATGCTCAAAATTCTCCAAGCCAGGCTTCAGCAATACATGAACCATGAACTTCCTGATGTTCAAGCTGGTTTTAGAAAAGGCAGAGGAACCAGAGATCAAATTGCCAACATCCGCTAGGTCATGGAAAAAGCAAGAGAGTTCCAGAAAAACGTCTATTTCTGCTTTATTGACTATGCCAAAGCCTTTGACTGTGTGGATCACAATAAACTGTGGAAAATTCTGAGAGATGGGAATACCAGACCACCTGACCTGCCTCTTGAGAAATCTGTATGCAGGCCAGGAAGCAACAGTTGGAACTGGACATGGAACAACAGACTGGTTCCAAAAAGGAAAAGGATTACATCAAGGCTGTATATTGTCACCCTGCTTATTTAACTTCTATGCAGAGTACATCATGAGAAACGCTGGACTGGAAGAAACACGAGCTGGAATCAAGATTGCTGGGAGAAATATCAATCACCTCAGATATGCAGATGACACCACCCTTATGGCAGAAAGTGAAGAGGAACTCAAGAGCCTCTTGATGAAAGTGAAAGAGGAGAGAGAAAAGGTTGGCTTAAAGCTCAACATTCAGAACACGAAGATCATGGCATCTGGTCCCATCACTTCATGGGAAATAGATGGGGAAACAGTGGAAACAGTGTCAGACTTTATTTTTGGGGGCTCCAAAATCACTGCAGATGGTGACTGCAGCCATGAAATTAAAAGACGTTTACTCCTTGGAAGAGAAGTTATGACCAACCTAGATAGCATATTCAAAAGCAGAGACATTACTTTGCTGACTAAGGTCCATCTAGTCAAGGCTATTGGAGAAGGCAATGGCACCCCACTTCAGTACCCTTGCCTGGAAAATCCCATGGACGGAGGAGCCTGGTAGGCTGCAGTCCATGGGGTCGCTAAGAGTCGGACACGACTGAGCGATTTCACTTTCATGCATTGGAAAGGAAATGGCAACCCACTCTAGTGTTCTTGCCTGGAGAATCCCAGGGATGGGGGAGCCCGGTGGGCTGCCGTCTATGGGGTCACACAGAGTCAGACATAACTGAAGTGACTTAGCAGCAGCAGCAGCAGCAGTCAAAGCTATGGTTTTTCCAATAGTCATGTATGGATGTGAGAGTTGGACTGTGAAGAAGGCTGAGCGCCGAATTGATGCGTTTGAACTGTGGTGTTGGAGAAGACTCTTGAGAGTCCCTTGGACTGCAAGGAGATCCAACCAGTCCATTCTGAAGGAGATCAGCCCTGGGATTTCTTTGGAAGGAATGATGCTAAAGCTGAAACTCCAGTACTTTGGCCACCTCATGCGAAGAGTTGACTCATTGGAAAAGACTCTGATGCTGGGAGGGATTGGGGGCAGGAGGAGAAGGGGACGACAGAGGATGAGATGGCTGGATGGCATCTCTGACTCGATGGATGTGAATCTGAGTGAACTCCGGGATTTGGTGATGGACAGGGAGGCCTGGCGTGCTGTGATTCATGGGGTGGCAAAGAGTCGGACACGACTGAGTGACTGAACTGAACTGAGGCCAACAAAGATCCATCTAGTCAAGGCTATGGTTTTTCCAGTGGTCATGTATGAATGTGAGAGCTGGACTATAAAGAAAGCTGAGTGCCAAAGAATTGATGCTTTTGAACTGTGATGTTGGAGAAGACTCTTGAGAGTCCCTTGGACTGCAAGAAGATCAACCAGTCCATTCTAAAAGAGATCAGTCCTGAATATTCATTGGAAGGACTCATGCTGAAGCTGAAACTCCAATTCTTTGGCCACCTGACATGAAGAACTGACTCACTGGAAAAGACCCTGATGCTGGGAAAGAATGAGGGCAGGAGGAGAAGGGGACGACAGAGGATGAGATGGTTGGATGGCATCACCGACTCAATGGACATGAGTTTGGGTGAACTCTGGGAGTTGGTGATGGACAGGGAGGCCTGGCATGCTGCGATTCATCGGGTTGCAAAGAGTCGGACATGACTGAGTGACTGAACTGAATTGAGATGGGCCCGGAGTATATTTGGAAGTAGTTGTAGGCCCTCTCAACAGCCAGCTTGCTTTTCCTTTGTGTTTTCACGCCTTTCAAAAGCCTACTTAGGGGCTTGAGATGAAAGGCCCAGCCCTTGCCCTGATGGCCTCCAGCCTGACTTGAAACATTCGAGAGTTGCAAATTGTGATTTTAACCAGCAGATGGCAGCATCTGCCTAGAGATGCACCAACCCGCGGGCCCCGCCTCACTACACCATGCAAGGCGTTTACGGAGCACTAGAGGGCGCTGCGCCCCCACCTCTGGTCAGAGATGGCTGGTTCAGAGCATCTCCTGTAGGGAACAGACTCCCCCAAGCCTCTACCCTCCTTTCCTTTCCCCCACTTACACCTGTTCACAAAGAGGGTTCTGTGGCTGTCTGCTCAGGAGTGACTATTCCACACACACACTCACAATTTCCAACAGGACCAGAAAAGAAAAGAAAGAAAGAATGTGAAGTCACTCAGTCGTGTCCGACTCTGCGACTCCATGGACGGTAGCCTAGCACGCTCCTCCGTCCATGGGATTTTCCAGGCAAGAGTACTGGAGCGGATTGCCGTTTCCTTCTCCAGGGGATCGTCCTGACCCAGGTTTCGAACCCGGGTCTCCCGCATTGTGCAGACGCCTTACCGTCTGAGCCACCAGGAAAGTCGCCACAGGGCCAGTGAGCCACCCAATCTGATCGTTCGGAGGAAGCCGGCTTGTCTTCTTTTACACTTTGGCAATCACAGGAAGTTCTACATTAAACACCTGTTTCAGCGGTAGGACTTATTAGAGTGCAAGGTCAGCCAGGGCACCAGATGGCAGAAATTGCACCCCAGTGGGAAATAACAGCGAATAAGGAGCTAGGCTCACGGGTGCTTCCTTGTTGTGAAGGTATACACGCCTAAAGCGTTAGTTACTACCTGCAGTTTGATTCTGTGAGAGAAGTCACTCTCCCCCACTTTAAACCTTGGGCAGCCGATTCTCAGTTACTTCTTAGCTGTTTCTGCATTGTCATAAGCTCCCTAGTGGTGGGAAAGAGATTAAACCCCACATTTATCTGATGGCAAACACTCTGTTCTTTCTGCACCCTCTTTCTACTGTTTCCCCCTGCAACACAGGGACGACAAGAAATATTCAGTTCCCTGAAAGGAATTTAGTATCACTTCATTTGTTTTCCCTTTTCCAAATAGAATGCAGGTGAATTAAACAAAGCCTTCTGCCAAGTGCTAAATAGAAACTTTTCTACCAGAGGCATGTTCTCGTTCAATGGAATGTAATATAGGATTCCGCTTCACTTGAATTCACAGGAACGTCGCATAATATGCAAGTTTCTGTGATCACAGTAGCATCTGAAAAACCCAATTACCAGACAAATGTTAAAACAGGGCTAAATGAAAATTGTTCTACTTGCGTCAAATGTTAATCAGTGAAATCAACTGTATGCTCTCAAGTCGAGGTGAGATGTGAATGAACCCTCATCCAAACATCTTTTTCACACAGGCTGCTGAACACGGCAGAGCTGCCGTAATCTCCACAGTGCATCCATCCAGTAAATCCGTAGGAGCCTAACCTGGCATTAACAAAAGAATAAGGGTCTAAGGGACTTCCCTGGTGGTCCAGTGATTGAGACACCACACCTCCACTGCAGGGGCACAGGTCTGATCCTTGGTGGGGGAATTTACGTCCTGCATGCCTTTGAGTGGCATCCAGTTCTAAATAATAGATGTGGTAATTCTCTTCTATTCTGCCTTGGGCAGGCCACTCCTGGTGGTGCTAAGTTCTTGTTGCAATATTTTGGCAAGAGGGAAAACGTCAAGGGAGGAGAGATGGAGTGGTCAGGTACTACCCTGGCCGAGACCTTTGCAGGGCTCTCAGCTGTTTCTTAGTCTGTGGGCTGGAGAAAAGATGGTTAAAGAGAGCAGAGAACTCATATTCAAATATGCACTCATGCAGGGGATGTTGGGGGCTCGAGCTCTCAGTGATGACAGGTAAGCCTGTAAACAGAAGACAAACATAGGGGCAGAGTGTGGCCCATTTAAAGAAAAACCTTATCACATGGACCACTGTCCTGAGTGGAATGTGTGGTCAGGTGAGCTGACGAGACACACAAGCAGAAAATTCCATGCTTGGCATGTGCTAAACCAAAGCTGACAGTGCAGCAGTGGCTGAGACAGGCTCTGTGCTTGCCTTATGGAGCCTTTGGTTGGATGGGCAAATGGGTACTGCAGCCTTAGTGTGTGAAATGTACTCAGCAGGATGCCAAGGAGCCCAGCAGAGAAGCACCTGACCCTATCTCAAGGGAGCTGGAAAGAAGCCCCACAGAAGTGTTGTCTAATTTGAGACCTGAATAGTGAATAGGAGTTAGTTGGATAAAGAGAGTGGGAGAGAGAGAAACTTCCTATGGAAATAACCCACCTTCCCCAAAGCAAAGTTTCCTATGACTTTCTGTAGGTACGTGAACCTTTCTGAAACACCTAGAAAAAATATTTTATCTATTATCTGCTGCTGCCTAATAAACTACTGTAAAATGTTGTGTCTTGAAACCATGACTTCTTTTTTTTTTTTCCCTTAACCTTTTAATATTGTTTTGGGTTTTTTCATTGATTAGCAAACAATGTTGTGATAGTTTCAGGTGGACAGCAAAGGGACTCAGCTATACATATACATGTGTTCATCCTCCCCCAAAGCCCCCTCCCATCCAGGCTGCCACATGACATCGAGCGGAGTCCCCTGGGCTGTACAGTAGGACATTGTTGGTTACCCATTTTAAACACTGCACTGTGTACGTGCCCATCCCCAACTCCCTAACTACCCCTTCCCCCATTCTTCCCACCAGCAACCATAAGCTGGTTCTCAAAGCCTCTTTCTGGTTTGTGAGTTCACTGGCATCATTCCTTTTCAGATCCCACATATAAGGGGTGTCGTGCGATATTTCTCCTTCTCGGTCTGACCCCTTCCTTCAGTGTGGCAGTCTCTAGGCCCATCCGTGTTGCTGCACGTGACACTCTTTCATTCTTTCTAAGGTCTGAGCAATATCCCGTTGTATGTGTGCGCCACATCTTCCTCTTCCGCGTCTCTGTCCAGGGCCGTTTAGGTTTCTTCCTTCTCCTGGCTTTGTTAACAGTGCTGCAGTGAATCCTGGGGTGCATGCATCTGCTTGGATTGTGGAGTGGGCTTGCAGGGTCATATGGTAGCTCTAGTTCCAGTTTTTTTAAGGAACCGCCATACTCTTCTCCATAGTGGCTGTACCAATCTGCATTTCCACCAACAGGCAGGAGGGTTCCCTTCTCCCTACACCCTCTCCAGCATTTGTTGCTTATGGATTTTTTGATGATAGCCTTGTGTGAGGTGATATCTCATTGTCATTTTGACTTGCATTTCCCTAATAATTAGCAATGTCTAACAGCTTTTCCTGTGCCTGCTGGTCACTGGTATGTCTTCTGCCCATGTTTTGAGTGGGAAACCTTGCGTGTTTACTCGCTCATGTTTCTGCAGCCTGGGCTGGGCTCTGCTGGGTGGCTCTTCTCTCATCTTCTCTGGGATCCCTCGTGGGGCTTCTGTCACTTGTTGGTGCAGGTGGGGGTGGTGGGCCAGATGACAGTTGATGTTAGCATTCTCTGGGAGTACTTTGGATCTCCTCAACATGGATTTACAACCTCCAGTAGGAAAGACTGATTTTTTTTTTTTTTTTGCTATGGCGAGCTCAGGCCTGTATTTCCAGACACAAAGAGAGGACATTTCAAAGCATCTTGAGAACTGGGTGGCAGGACTCACATAGCGTCACTCCCACCACATCCTATTGTGCAAAGCAAGTTTGAGGCTAAAGCATGAGGGACTAGAATCCTACTTTTGATGCAAAGCATTGCAAGGTACTGTGGCCATGCTTTCCCACTGACCACTAACATGCTGGGCAGACCCAAAGGAGAGTCAGTTAAAAGCGAGTCCAGAAAGGTGAAGTCTGAGCTCAGTCTTTAAGGATAAGATTTTATGAAGCAGAGCAGAGGTGAGCAGGGCATGGCAGGGAGAGGCTGGAGCCCATGCCTGGACTGTCTGGAGTTCACAGAATGGGGCGCCAGAGTCCGGGGGCCACTGTGGGGAAGGCACCTCAGGAGGGGAGTATCCTCAGGTCTCGGCAGTGCCCCACAATGCACTGGGATGCCTGTGGAGCAGTCCAGCAGCATCCACCCTATTTGGAGAAGCATCTGATCATGAAGGACCTTGTATGATCCAGGTAGGAGCTCAGCAAGGTAACATTGTCACCAGGAGACTTAGACCGTAAGTCTTGTTTGGGCTTCCCTGGTGACTCAGCTGGTGAAGAGTCTGCCTGCCATGCAGCAGACCCCAGTTCAGTTCTCTGGGTCGGGAACATCCCTTGGAGAAGGGATAGGATGCCCACTCTAGTATTCATGGGCTTCCCTGGTGGGTCAGAGGGTAAAGGATCTGCCTGCCACGTGGGAGGCCTGGGTTTGATCCCTGGGTTGGGAAGATCCCCTGGAGGAGGGCATGGCAATCCACTCCAATACTCTTGCCTGGAGAATCCCCATGGACAGAGGCACCTGGCGGGCTCAGTCTATGGGGTCAGATGCAAAGTGTTGGACACAACCGAGCAACTAAGCACAAGGGTGAAGCAGCCTCACACTTTCATTCCTATCGGTTTGGTCAGAACTGTAATTACTAGCACTGGCTGTGTCTCCTGGTTCAATTGTGTCTTTGACTTCTGTGTCCTTGTTTTGGTCGTGTTATCTTGCCTGAAGTAGAGGACAGATGCTGTTTCCTTAGCTGGCTGTAAAAGCTCCATTTGGCTTCCTCGTGGACGCTGACTGCAAGGACCATTGCGAAAGCACGTGGACTTTAGCACATGAAGAGAGAAGCCATCCAAAGCAACACACCTACTCACAGTTGTTTCTCCGCAGGATCTGCCCCACCCCTCACCATTTTCCTTTAATCGGTGGGGAGAAAGCGTTGCTGAATGGGCGGTGAGACAGGGAGAGCTGAATAGCAATCAACTTTTTTAGCAAAGCCAAGAGAGAGGTGACTCAGATCACCGAAGGTCATATGATAGCTAAATGATCTAAACCACAGGGGGTGGACTGCAAACAATTTCCTCACATTTTTGGTTGCCCTGCGAGCAGGAACAAAAGCAAGGTTTAAAATTAAAGCGCAAGCTCTCTGTTTTGAGCGAATCCTTCTGTCATTTGGAGGTGCGCTGGCAGTCAGCTAGCCTTTATGCTCAGAAAGCCTTGTGAAAATCAAGCAGAGACAAGTTCTAGGAGCAATGGCAGGCACAGCAAATGTCTTCCGCTCCCTACACGTCTGCCTTTGTTCTTTCCAGCCCGAAGGGGCACCTTTTGAAATAGAAATCAAGACTCCAGCCTAAACCAGGACTCCAGACTTTCTTAACAGTTATCAGTTGGAATTTATGTTGTTCGGTCAACCTACAGGCTGGCAAAAACTTTTCCTTTGTTTTGCTTTGGGGAGAAACAGAGGCTCTTAGAGGTGGCAGGAATAAAAACTTGATGATTCAAGGCATTTTGTGTTAGATTAGCTAGACTCTATAAAGTGACGTGCCCTGAGCCTCGGGTTGCCTATGTTTTGCTAAGATAGGAAGATTCCCTCAGGGACAGACAGGCCTGGGGTTAATTATGCTGCAGGGTGAATTCATCCTAAATCTTTTTTTTTTTTTCCTTTCTTTCTTTTTTAACCAACAAAGACAAATTGCCTCATATGTTTTAAAAGGCCCTAAAAAAATTAGGTGAGTGAATCTAACATCCAGCCAACACATGAACCCAGAGTCAGCGCGTGGCAGCCTGCCAGCGAGACTCCTCAGTGTTGGTTTGTATAGATGGGGGTGAGAAGAGGGAGTCATCGCTGGGCATACCGCTCACGCGAACTTTCACGTCCCCGTATCTGCGCTGCAGTCATGCAGGGGGTGGGGGGATGCACGTTACCTTCGTGTGTAAGCCAGGAAACTGTGGGCATCAGAATCACGGATGCAAAAGGGCTTGGGTCTTGGCAGCCATACAGCTCTGAGCCCCAGTTCTGTTTCCACCGGTCACTTGCTGCAAGCTTGACGTTGAGCAGATTTTAAAATCTGTCTGATTCTCAGTCTCCTCATCTTTATAATCTAATGGAGATGATAATACCGACCTCCCAGGCTTGTGCCAGCAGAGCGTCATTCACCTTACACACTCAGACACAACACACGCAACTCAAAGGTGTTTCCTCTGTCAAATGGTTGATTAGCAGTGGACCCTGGGATCAAACTCTTTGTGTTCAAACTAGATCTGCTGTCGACCAAAGGTCATAAGTTGAAGAACTGGTTTAACTTTTCTGTGCTACGTTTTTTAATCTGGAAAATGTGGGCGATTATTACAGCTGTCCCGGTGGTTTGCTGCGATGCCTAAAGCCCTCAATGGTAGGGAGAGCCTGCAATCAGCACTCAGGTGATGCAGACGATAGTAGCAATCATCGTCCGGATGACCTGTCCGGGCTCACACAGCGTGTAAGGTCCAGAGCCCGGGTCCAATCGCAGGAATCCTCGCTTTAGCTGTAAGGTTTTGCTAATGTGAGACAGGAGCACAGAATTAAGGGCAAGGAAGGGAAACAATGTGAAATCCCACGGGATGAGGCTTCTGTGGTGGTAGAAGACTCGAGCAACTTTCAAGAGACAATGCGAGTGTGGGAGGGCTGGGCTAATGCCTTCCTTATGGGCAGGACAGGACCTCTTGGGCTTTGATTAAGGAGGCGCAGAAATGAGGCCCTCCTGCAAGACCTACGTCCCCTCTGCAGTCTGCACAAACTGTGTTGGTCATGGACTGTGTTGTGGAGCTCTTGGATCTGGGATGTGATCTTTGGCTCAAGGTTGGGAGAGGGGTCTCTGCTACGGTCAGAGGGAAACCGTCATTGCTTTTTTTCCCCTCCCTTTGTCCCTATGACTTCCTCTTGTGGAAAAGTGTCTGGGGCTGGTCATTTATAGCTGTAGTGAAAAAGCGGCCTACCCTGTGTCACTCAGGCACTCACTCACTCTCTGTCTCACTCATGTGTTAGTCGCTCAGTCGTGTGCGCCTCTTTGCAACCCCGTGGACTGTAGCCCACCAGGCTCCTCTGTCCATGGAATTCTCCCAGTAAAGATGCTGGAGTGGGTTGCCATTTCCGTCTCCAGGGGATCTTCCCAACCCAGGGACTGAACTCCGGTCGCTTGCATTGCAAGCAGATTCTTTGCTGTTTGAGCCACCAGGGAGCCCTCTGCCTGAAGTCAAATGGCCAGTATAGTAGGTTTCAATGTCGTCACCTGTAAAATTGGGAGTAAGAGTACCTATCCTTTAAGACCGTGTTCAAGACCATCGATATAAGCTAATGTAGATAAAACATTTAGCTCTTATTGATTAGTCATTGACTTTCTACTAATTTTTAAAAATATATGTATATTTTTTGGTGTAGATCGTTTTAAAAGTCTTCATTGAATTGGCTACAAAATTGCTTCTGTCTTGTGTTTTGGTTTTTTGGCCACAAGGCACGTGGGAGCCTAGCTCCTCAACCAGGGGCCTGCACCTCCTGCTTTGGAAGGTAAAGTCTTAGCCACTAGACCATCAGGGAAGTTCCAGCTTACTACTCAGTGAAAACCCTGTTAGAGATGCATCACGGATACAGCGGCAAGAACAGACTTGGTCTCTCTGCTTATCATCTGAAGGTTCAGGTTTGAGTCCTGACTCTATTTTTTTGCTGTTCAGTTGCTAAGTTGTGTCTGACTCTTTGTGACCAAGGACTGCGGCACACAGGCCTCCCTGTCCTTCACTATCTCCCAGAGTTTACTCAAATTCATGTCCACTGAGTCGGTGACGCCATCCAAGCAGCTCACCCTCTGCCATCCCCTTTGCCTCCCGCCCTCAATCTTTCCCAGCATCAGGGTCTTTTCCAATGAGTTGGCTCTTGGCATCAAGTGCCAAAAGTATTGGAGTTTCAGCTTTAGCATAAGTCCTTCCAATGAGTATTCAGGACTGATTTCCTTCAGGATTGACTGGTTGGATCTCCTTGCAGTCAAAGGGACTCTCAAGAGTCTTCTCCAACACCACAGTTTGAAAGCATCAGAGCTCAGCCTTCTTTATGGTCCAACTTTCACATCCGTACATGACTATTGGAAAAACCATAGTTTTGACTAGACGGACCTTTGTCAGCAAAGTGATGTCTCTGCTTTTTAATACACTGTCTAAGTTTATCATAGCTTTTCTTCTAAGGAGCAAGCGTCTTTGAACTTTGTGGCTGAAGTCACTGTCCTCATTAATTCTGAAGCCCAAGAAATAAAGTCTGTCACTATTTCCGTCTTTCCCCATCTATTTGCTATGAAGTGATGGGACAAGATACTATGATCTTAGTGTTTTTGAATGTTGAGTTTTAAGCCAGCTTTTTCACTCTCCTCTTTTACCTTCATCAAGAGCCTCTTTAGTTCCTCTTTGCTTTCTGCCGTTAGAGTTGTATCATCAGCCTCTCTGAGGTTATTGATATTTCTCTCGGCAATCTTGATTCCAGCTTGTGATTCTGACTAGTGTGACCTGTTCCAAGTCACTCTTCTTTTCTGTTTTTTTTTTTTTTTTCTCATCTGTAAAATTAGGATATTGGAAAAGGTCAACATTGAAAGGTTATTTTCTAAGAAACATTAGTCTCATAAGATTGTCCTTAGAATGAAAAGGGGTTTGGTGGACATACAAGATTGAGGAGGTTTATTTTTAAACTTTTTATTGTGTATTGGGATGTAGCTGATTAACACTGTTTTGATAGTTTCAGGTGAACAGTGCAGGGACTCAGCCATTGATATACATGTATCTCTTCTCCAACATTTGGGGGAGTCTGTACCCCAAATGAGATCATCAGTACACACTGCCATAGTAAGGCCCATGCAGTGAAGGAGTCCTGTAATAAAGAATCCTGTCGGATTGGAAGCAAACTAAGGTTCCCCCAAGCCACTTGATCACAGGACCCCTCTACATAAAAGCAGATCGCTTTCCTGTGGATTATTTTGGGACCTACTGAACTGGGTAACCTCCTAAGAGCCTTATCAACTTTGACCATCTTTTCCCTCTACCAGCATCACCTACATCTGGTGTTTGTTTCTTGAGTTTCAGTACCAGGTACAAGGGGGATGCTCTCCTTGTTGCTAGAGGTCTCATCTGTCAGTCCCAAACCATGTGGCATGGATGACTGACAGGTCTATATTCACACAGAGCTGCGCAGGTAAAAAACACACCCATTAGTGCATGGACAAAGATGATGAAAGTGTGAAAACCTGAAAATGTGTTTCACAGCATTCTATTGCTGCCAGAACTGTTTGGTTTTTATTAAAAAAAAGATTCTTTGCACTGTTTCCAGGATAGCCTTCTCTTTTGAATTGTGCCCAGTTTTGTGACCCACATGGAAAGAAAAGCTTGGACCTGGGAGTCTTTCGCTGCTTTCTGAATAGCTGAGACCAGACCAGTGATGGTCTGGAAAGCGGAAGGCTCAGATTCCAATTCTCCCATGCCATGAACTGGACCTTGCTCTGGAGCGAGTCACCTGTCCAGTCAAAGCTGGCATCTCTCTGTTTACAAGACGGAGGGGGCTGAACTTGATTGGCCCATGTGTTCTTGCATGAGATGGGGCTTCTTCCAGAGAAGTGTCATCTGAAGGCAACTTTTGGGTCCAGTTTGTCCCTTCTGATCCTGTGTGGACTGCAGTAACCTCCGTGCACCAATAAGGAATAGCAGGGAATAGGAGCAGCTCGAGTCCCTCTGGCCCTGTTATTTACTTTCTATTTTAGAGTTTTAACTGAAGAATAGCTGATTCACAATGCTGTGCTGGTTTCAGGTGTACAGCAAGGTGAACCAGATAGAAGATACATGCCGTGTGCTCTGTCGCCCCAGTCGTGTCTGACTCTCTGTGACCCCGTGGACTGTAGCCCGTCAGGCTCCTCTGTCCATGGGATTTTTCTGGCAAGAATACTGGAGTGGGTTGTCACGCCCTTCTCCGGGGGATCTTCCCAATCCCGGGACTGAACCCGCGTCTCCTTGGCTCCTGCACTGCAGGCAGATTCTTTACCACTGAGCCAGCAGGGAAGTCCATACAGATATATACACACTTTTTAAAAGAGTCTTTTCCCAATGTAGGCCATTCCTCCAGCTCTCTGAAAAGGGGCTTCACTTCGCCCACCTTGTGTCAATGCCAGCATGATCTCATTCTTGGAGAAAATGTCCTTTCTATTAGGACAGCCTGTGTCCACTAGATCAATGGCCCAGATGGTAGTAGAGCTTTGGGTGGTTCTTCTGCTTTTTTAATATTGTAACAAAAGAAATCCTAATGTAAACCCTAATGTAAATTATGGGAAGGGTTTTGTTTAATCCACAAAAACAATGAGAACCAGACCGGGGCCTGCAAGGAGGGCCAGACACAAAGGCTTAGGTTAAGGCAGGGGGCTCAGCTTCAGTTCTGAGGTTAAAGATTGCTCTCTCTTTTGTGGCTTGGGCAGGCTCCTGACATCACTTAGGCATAGTTGACTCGGGGGGAAACTGATTCCTGTGAATGTGCACGCTGGCTTCTGTTTCCCCTAAACTGTGCTTTCAAACGGTGAGCTCAAATTCCCTGCACTACAGCACAGAGCTCCTCTCCCCACTAAAGGCCTGAAGTGTTGATTCTGAGGTTGATTGGTTGACACACTGGAAAAGATCCCGATGCTGGGAAAGATGGAAGGCAGGAGGAGAAGGGGGCAGCAGAGGGTGAGATGGCTGGATGGCATCACCAACTCCATGGACATGAATCTGAGCAAACCTCGGGAGATGGTGGCGGATGGGGGAGCCTGGCGTGCTGCAGTCCATGGGGTCGCAAGGAGTCAGACAAGACTGAGCCACTGGACGACAGCAACAACTGTGTCCCTCTCCCTGCTCCACTGGCAATCAGCTAACTACGCGCTGGTTGGGGCTTGTCTGGATCACCGTAGTAACTTCCGGAGGAGCATCAGAGATCTGGGCTGCCTCTGGGTGGTTGGTGACTTCACCACCCAGGGACCGTGGACCAGACCCTTAACCCCTCCTGGCCCTGCTCACCATCCTTTCTTGGGCAGCGGGTACAGAACCCCTGCCATGAGCCCCCCATGGATGGGAGAGCTCTGCTCGGGCCTCCTCCTCGCCCCATCTGCTCTATAATATCCGTGGAGCCTCTTGACTTTGTCTCACTCCGCCTTGCTCTCTGGCATCTTGGAGACGTGGCAAGAGCCTCCCCCTCTTCTGACAACATCCTTCCTCTCTTGCTTCCTGAAATGTACTCTTTCTTCCAGGAGCAAATCAGGTATTTTCACCCTAGGTAGTTTTTCTTGATGTTCCAGGCTAGGTTTCCCTCCTCTGTGTCTCCCTTGGACACCCCTTATTTACATCTCTCATAGCACTTAGGAAACCCCAAGTTTCCACCCCCAAGACGCCCATAGACCTGTGATTTTTCTACAGTCATTTCCAGGATTCATTCTCCTTAGGATGGTTAATGTTAGTCTATGAAATGGCAACCCACTCCTGTATTCTTGCTTGGAAAATTCCATGGACAGGGGAGACTGGCGGGCTACAAAACATGGGGTCGCACAGAGTTGGACACGACTGAACTCTCGCACATGCATATTATAGTCGGTAAACGGACGTGGTGAAGAATGCATCTTGTTTTTTTAAATCTGTATTATATTTTTTAACACCAAAAACATTTTGTACTGGGGAAGAGCCGATTAACAATGTTGTGAGAGCTGCGGGGGAACAGGGAAGGGACTCAGCTGTAAAATAAGAATACATCTTGTTTTTATACACCAGTGGTGGAGAAGTTCTTTCCAGTGAGTGAAGGAAAAAGTCTTGGACTCTCATGAGCCAGGATAATTCACATATTCTGCTTCATTTCCCCTCTTCATTCTGATGATGTCTATGGTAACAACGTGCTGGTTTTGGTTGTATTATTATTGGAGTGTAGCTGCTTTGCAGTCTTGTGTTAGTTTCTGCTGCACAGCAAGTGGGCCAGCGACACGGGCACACACATCCCCTCCCCAGCAGCCCTCCCCGAGAGCTGTGCCACGAGCACCGACCTCGGCTCCCTGAGCCGCGCTGCAGGCTCCACCAGCGACCCATTTCACACATGCTGGCGTGGACAGGCCAGACCTGGCCTCCCAACTGTGTCATCTGAAAGAGGGAAAAATGGAGCCCCAGAGAGTTTAACTGGTGCTGTCAGCTGGATCCTTTGGGAAGGAGACACTGAGATGGAATTAGTAGTGCAAGTGGTTTTGTGTGTGTCTGTGTTTACGTGTATGGTCTGCAGGGTGGTGCAGGGGCTTTGATGAAGTATGGGCCAATTCACCAGGGAGCCGCAGAGCAATGATTGCCCATTAGGGATGTCCCACGTTGAGCAGAAACGGTCCTCCCCCAGCCTCCCCGCTGTGCTCAGAGGCTGATGTGAGGAATGAGGGTCATCCTGCTGAACATTCTCTCTGCCATATTGAACCCAGATGTCCGAACAAAGCCACAATTTGCAACTGGGTCCTTCTGACTTTAAAGTCCTTTTTTTTTTTTACTACACTATACTCCTGAAATTTAAGGGGCCTCTTATTACATATTCTGAAACAAAGTTTAAATAATCTATTGGTTGACCAACATCTGCACAATACCAGCAACAAACATGACTCCCGAGTTTAAGTGCCCATGTAAAACAAAAGAGACAGGGTGACCTTCTTGTTCACAGTCTTGCTTCCCCTGCTGTGTTTCTTCTGTCTTGAACCTGTGTCTTGGCAGGACCTACAGGGATTGTATAATACACTGAACGCTTAAAAGTTATTAAAACTCCAGATGATTGAACTGACTGATTAAGCAACTGTATGGACATCCAAAGCACTTAGCAGGCCTCTCTTGGTGGCCAAGTGTTGCAACCCTGGGTGGGAAAGGCAGGGGCTAAACAAAAGCTGGGATGCTTCCTGTGCTTCCCCTACCAGGGCCTGTCCGAGCCAAGCCCTGATTAACCATGACCTCATCTTCATCACAGGCATCCCGGGACTGCAGCCTTCCTGCTGCCTCTCTGCAGGCCCACGAGGGCCATCAGAGTGCGGGGCACGCGAGCTGTTACAGCGTGAGCTCTCGGGAGCCCTCAGAAAACCACACATCGATTCAAAGCCTCATCTTTCAATCCAGTGCTTCAAAACAGCTGCAGAGTCAGATGTGGACTTAGAGTGAAATGGGCTCTGCTTTCCCTCAGAGGGTTCTATTGCTCAGTCTGGGGAAGTCCGGTCTAGAAAGGGTAGGCATGGCAAAGTCTCCATCACTCTGCTTCTCAGACCCCAACCTAGAGTTACTGATTACTTTTATTACTGATCTGTCTCAGCTCATCTCAAGCTTCCCAGGTGGCCTCACTGGTAAAGAACCCGCCTGCCAATGCAGGAGACATAAGAGATGTGGGTTGGATCCCTGGGTCAGGAAGATCCCCTGGAAGAGAGCATGGCAACCCACTCCAGAATTCTTGCCTGGAGAATCCCCAGGAACAGAGGAGCCTGGCAGGCTACACTCCATAGGGTCGCAAAGAGTCAGACGTGACTGAAGCGACTTAGCACGCGCACACACACAGGAGAAGGAGCAGGCTAACGGCAGGTCCTAGAGTCTTGAACACCGTCCAAGTCTACACTGATCCTAAGAGTTCTAGCCCCCAGGTCACCAGTTGTTCAGTGGGAGAGACAAGCCTAAATCCCAGCCCAGTAGTCCACTAGAATTGGACTCTTCACATAGGGAGTCAGAGCTCTTCAAAACATGTTGGCAGCTGACTCAGCTGGTGGTGAGCTTCACATCACTGGAGGTAATAAAACAGATATAAGGAGGTTATCAACAAAGTAGGCTATAGATAAGAGTTGTGAAGAGGGAAGGAGGTGGGACTCTGTAAGTTTGCTTGCAACTCCTCTGGAAGCCAAACTCATAAAATCCAGTAGGAAAAAGTCATCGCAATAATTCAAGACTAATATCATATCTGCTATCACCTTTCTTCAGGTCATGCTCTGGTGCCTAGGCATTTATTTATTTTTTTCTTTTCATCATCTTTCGGCTATACTGCACAGCATGTGGGATTTTAGTTCCTTAACCAGGGATGGAACCCACGTGCCCTGCATTGGAAGTGCAGTCTTTTTAAAAAAAATTTTTATTGGGGTGTAGTGGATTTACAGGGTTGTAATAGTTTCCCTGGTGGCTCAGCTGGTAAAGAATCTGCCTGCAATGTGGGAGACCTGGGTTCAATCCTTGGGTTGGGAAGATCCCCTGGAGGAGGGCATGGCAACCCACTCCAGTATTCTTGCTTGGAGAACCCCATGGACAGAGGAGCCCATGGGCTGCAGTCCACGAGGTCGTAAAGAGTTGGAGACGACTGAGCAAGTAAGCAGAATGGTTTCAGGTGAACAGAAAAGTGATCCAGTTATGCATACACATATATCCACTCTTAAGATTCTTTTCCCATTAAAGAGCACTGAGTACAGTTCTCTCTGCTGTACGGCAGACACTTACTTATTTACTTCCGGCTGTGCTGGGTCTTCACTGCCACACAAACTTTCCTCCAGCTGCAGTGCACGGGCTTCTCACTGCGGTGACTCCTGTGCTGTGGGCCACGGGCTTAGCTGCCCCGAGGCATGTGAGATCTCCCCAGAGCAGGGGTCGAACTGGTGTCCCTTGCCTTGCAAGGGTGACTCTTAACCACTGGGCCACCAGGAAAGTCCCTAGGCATTTACTTTCTAACTCACAAATCCAGTTGCATCACTTCATTGCTAAAATCAACAGCAGTTCCCTCTTAAATTTCCCTGTGCTCCACCCCGACTGTAAAATCTTTCCAATCAGATCATCCCCCCTTCACCTTTGGACTCCGTCCTTCACCATTCCCCATCTTATCTTAGAGCATGACACAAACTTGGATGCCACCTAAATGAACTGTCTATTACAGTGAAGCCAATTACACCCAAATAAAGTGCCTCTCAGCAACAAACACGTTTTATCTCATAGGGACTGAGAAGTGGTCAGCAGTGTGGTTCCGGTTTGAGATCTCTCGTGAGGTTGTGGGAAAGAGGTCAGGCTGTCTCAGTAATCTGAAGGCTGGGCTGGGGGATCGGCCTCTCACACGGCTCACTCACATGGTTTGGGTTGTTAACAGGAAGCCTCAGTCTCTTCGTGGGGTCTTCTCTATGGGCTGCTTGAGCATCCTTGCAACATGGTTACAGACTTCCCCCAGAGTGGGATCTCCAGGAGAGACCAAGACAGACGAGACCATAGTTCACATGGTCTTGGAAACAGGGCTTCCCTGGCGGCTCAGCAGCAAAGAACCTGCCTGCTGGTTCAGGAGATGGAGGTTTGAACCCGGGGTTGGGAAGATCCCCTGGAGAAGGAAATGGCAACCCACTCCAGTATTCTCGCCTGGAGAACCCCATGGACAGAGGAATCTGGCGATTTACAGTCCATGGGGTTGCAAAAGAGTTGGACATGACTTAGCTATTAAACAACATAACAACAAGCCTTGGAAACACACATCATCTTGGCAATAACTCATAGGCTACACAGGTTGCCTTTTCTTGGTGGCAACCTGTGTAGCAACTATAGAAAAGCAGGAGCACCAGCAGGCAGGGCACTGGGAGCTTTGCTGGAGGCGGCCACCGCGCCCACAGCGCGGACACGTGGGTCCTCTCAGCTTACTTCCTTGGCCTCTTCTCCACCTATTTCTCTTCCAGCCGTCCTTCTGGAAAGATCTCAGATCTCATCACCTTCGTGGACTCTCTTCTGAATCCATTCAACAAAACCCCCAATTTTTCTTTTCTGTTTTCCCATAACTTCTGTGTTATCTCTTATAAAAAGATGCATTTTATTGTAAAGTATTGTTTTATCTCTCCACCAAGAGATATATAAAAGATAGAACCAAAAGGTATGTAAAAGAAAGGACCATTTCTTATCTAGTGTTTCTAATATTGAGTTACATTTTGGCAAGTAATGGATATTTATGGACTATGTCAATGAATTTGTAGTGTTTCCTTCATCTTATCATCTCTAACTTACTTTTGGGGACAAAATTAATACTAATGAAGGAAAGGACAAAACAGCACCTAATACACAGTAAAAGGCACCACATATTATTTTTAAAATGTAAACCCTAAACCTAAGTGAAAGTGAAAGTCGCTCCGTCATGTCCGACTCTTTGCCACCCCATGAATCGCAGCACGCCAGGCCTCCCTGTCCATCACCATCTCCCGGAGTTCACTCAGACTTGCGTGCATCGAGTCGGTGATGCCATCCAGCCATCTCATCCTTGGTCATCCCCTTCTCCTCCTGCCCCCAATCCCTCCCAGCATCAGAGTCTTTTCCAACGAGTCAACTCTTCGCAGGAGGTGGCCAAAGTATTGGAGTTTCAGCTTCAGCATCATTCCTTCCACAGAAATCCCAGGGTTGATCTCCTTCAGAATGGACTGGTTGGATCTCCTTGCAGTGCAAGGGACTCTCTCAAGAGTAGTCCATGGAATTCTCCAGGCCAGAGTACTGGAGTGGGTAGCCTTTCCCTTCTCCAGGGGATCTTCGCAACCCAGGAATTGAACCCAGGTCTCCCACATTGCAGGCAGATTCTTTACCAGCTGAGCCACTAGGGAAGCCCAAACCTAAGTGTAGTTTTAATAGGAAACAACTTTCTATAGGGAAAAGTTGAGGTAAAATGAAAATTAACTGTTATAGCTTGAAAAAGCCTTTTAACTTATGGTGTCCAAGTTTGTCCTTTTGCAAATGGGAAAAGTTGAGGCCAGATTTTTCATGGCAGGAACTAGAGAAGAGGGTTAACTAACCTTGATAAAAAGAGAGTTAAATAACTTGAGTAGATTTGGTTTTTATTCCTTCATTCTTTTCATATCCAAAATCTCTAATTTCATCCCTGTAAGTTATCCTTAAAGAAGAGAAACATAGAGTGAATTAAACTGAATGAGTCAAAAGGGACAGGTAAATCACTTCATGGGAAATAGATGTGGAAACAGTGTCAGACTCTATATTTTGGGGATCCAAAATCACTGCAGATGGTGATTGCAGCCATGAAATTAAAAGATGCTTACTCCTTGGAAGAAAAGTTACAACCAACCTAGATAGCATATTCAAAAGCAGAGACGTTACTTTGCCGACTAAGATCCGTCTAGTCAAGGCTAGTTCTAAAAGGTCTTGTAGGTTTTCATAGAACCGTTCAACTTCAGCTACTTCAGCGTTACTGGTTGGGGCACAGACTTGGATTACCGTGATACTGAATGGTTTGCCTTGGAGACGAACAGAGATCATTCTGTCGTTTTTGAGATTGCATCCAAGTACTGCATTTCGGACTCTTTTGTTGACCATGGTGGCTACTCCATTTCTTCTGAGGGATTCCTGCCGCAGTAGTAGATATAATGGTCATCTGAGTTAAATTCACCCATTCCAGTCCATTTTAGTTCGCTGATTCCTAGAATGTCGATGTTCACTCTTGCCATCTCTTTTTTGACCACTTCCAATTTGCCTTGATTCGTGGACCTGACATTCCAGGTTCCTATGCAATATTGCTCTTTACAGCATCAGACCTTGCTTCTATCACCAGTCACATCCACAGCTGGGTATTGTTTTTGCTTTGGCTCCATCCCTTCATTCTTTCTAGTTATTTCTCCACTGATCTCCAGTAGCATATTGGGCACCTACTGACCTGGGGAGTTCCTCTTTCAGTATCCTATCATTTTGCCTTTTCATCCTGTTCATGGGGTTCTCAAGGCAAGAATACTGAAGTGGTTTGCCATTCCCTTCTCCAGTGGACCACATTCTGTCAGACCTCTCCACCATGACCCACCCGTCTCGGGTTGCCCCATGGGCATGGCTTACTTTCCCTGAGATAGACAAGGCTGTGGTCCTAGTGTGATGAGAATGACTAGTTTTCTGTGAGTCTGGTTTCAGTGTATCTGCCCTTTGATGCCCTCTTGCAACACCTTCCATCTTACTTGGGTTTCTCTTACCTTCGGCATAGAATATCTCTTCATGGCTGCTCCAGCAAAGCGCAGCTGCTGTTCCTTACCTTGGATGAGGGTATCTCCTCACTGCAGCCCTTCCTGACCTTCAACGTGGGATAGCTCCTCTAGGTTCTCTTGCGCCCGAGCAGCCACCACTCCTTGGACGTGGGGTTGTTACTCCTGGCTGCCACCCCTGGCCTCAGGCGTGGGGTTGCTCCTCCCAGCCGTCGTCCCTGGCTTCGGACGCAGGGTGGCTCCTCTCGGCTGCGCTTAGTGCGCCGGTCACAGCCGCCAAGAGCTCCCAAGCAGGAAGTCAAGAAACACCTGGAGTAACAGGTAAATTTGGCCTTGTAATACAGAATGAAGCAGGGCAAAGACTAATAGAGTTTTGCCAAGAAAATGCACTGATCATAGCAAACACCCTCTTCCAACAACACAAGAGAAAACTCTACACATGGACATCACCAGATGGTCAACACCGAAATCAGATTGATTATATTCTTTGCAGCCAAAAATGGAGAAGCTCTATACAGTCAACAAAAACAAGACCAGGAACTGACTGTGGCTCAGATCATGAACTCCTTATTGCCAAATTCAGACTTAAATTGAAGAAAGTAGGGAAAACCGCTAGACCATTCAGGTATGACCTAAATCAAATCCCTTATGATTATACAGTGGAAGTGAGAAATAGATTTAAGGGCCTAGATCTGATAGATAGAGTGCCTGATGAACTATGGAATGAGGTTCGTGACATTGTACAGGAGACAGGGATCAAGACCATCCCCATGGAAAAGAAAGGCAAAAAAGCAAAATGGCTGTCTGGGGAGGCCTTACAAATAGCTGTGAAAAGAAGAGAAGTGAAAAGCCAAGGAGAAAAGGAAAGATATAAGCATCTGAATGCAGAGTTCCAAAGAATAGCAAGGAGAGATAAGAAAGCCTTCTTCAGTGATCAATGCAAAAAATAGAGGAAAACAGCAGAATGGGAAAGACTAGAGATCTCTTCAAGAAAATTAGAGATACCAAGGGAACTTTTCATGCAAAGATGGGCTCAATAAAGGACAGAAATGGTATGGACATAACAGAAACAGAAGATATTAAGAAGAGGTGGCAAGAATACACAGAAGAACTGTACAAAAAAGATTTTCATGACCAAGATAATCATAATGGTGTGATCACTCATCTAGAGCCAGACATCCTGGAACGCGAAGTCAAGTGGGCCTTAGAAAGCATCACTGTGAACAAAGCTAGTGGAGGTGATGGAATTCCAGTGGAGCTATTTCAAATCCTGAAAGATGATGCTGTGGAAGTGCTGCACTCAATATGCCAGCAAGTTTGGAAAACTCAGCAGTGGCCACAGGACTGGAAAAGGCCAGTTTTCATTCCAATCCCAAAGAAAGGCAATGCCAAAGAATGCTCAAACTACCGCACAATTGCACTCATCTCACATGCTAGTAAAGTAATGCTCAAAATTCTCCAAGCCAGGCTTCAGCAATACGTGAACCGTGAACTTCCTGATGTTCAAGCTGGTTTTAGAAAAGGCAGAGGAACCAGAGATCAAATTGCCAACATCCGCTGGATCATGGAAAAAGCAAGAGAGTTCCAGAAAAACATCTCTTTCTGCTTTATTGACTATGCCAAAGCCTTTGACTGTGTGGATCACAATAAACTGGAAAATTCTGAAAGAGATGGGAATACCAGACCACCTGACCTGCCTCTTGAGAAATCTGTATGCAGGTCAGGAAGCAACAGTTAGACCTGGACATGGAACAACAGACTGGTTCCAAATAGGAAAAGGAGTCCATCACGGCTGTATATTGTCACCCTGCTTATTTAACTTCTATGCAGAGTACATCATGAGAAACGCTGGACTGGAAGAAACACAAGGTGGAATCAAGATTGCCAGGAGAAATATAAATAACCTCAGATATCAATAACCTCAGATATGCAGATGACACCACCCTTATGGCAGAAAGTGAAGAGGAACTAAAAAGCCTCTTGATGATAGTGAAAGAGGAGAGTGAAAAAGTTGGCCTAAAGCTCAACATTCAGAAAACGAAGATAATGACATCCAGTCCCATCACTTCATGGGAAATAGATAGGGAAAGAATGGAAACAGTGTCAGACTTTATTTTTTGGGGCTCCAAAATCACTGCAGATGGTGACTGCAGCCATGAAATTAAAAGATGCTTACTCCTTGGAAGAAAAGTTATGACCAACCTAGATAGCATATTCAAAAGCAGAGACACTACTTTGCTGACTAAGGTCCATCTAGTCAAGGCGATGGTTTTTCCTGTTGTCATGTATGGATGTGACAGTTGAACTGTGAAGAGGTCTGGGCGCTGAAGAATTGATGCTTTTGAACAGTGGTGTTGGACAAGACTCTTGAGAGTCCCTTGGACTGCAAGGAGATCCAACCAGTCCATTCTGAAGGAGATCAGCCCTGGGATTTCTTTGGAAGGACTGATGCTAAAGCTGAAGCTCCAGTACTTTGGCCACCTCATGCGAAGAGTTGACTCATTGGAAAAGACTCTGATGCTGGGAGAGATTGGGGGCAGGAGGAGAAGGGGACGACCGAGGATAAGATGGCTGGATGGCATCACCGACTCGATGGACGTGAGTCTGAGTGAACTCTGGGAGCTGGTGATGGACAGGGAGGCCTGGCGTGCTGCGATTCATGGGGTGGCAAAGAGTCGGACATGACTGAGTGACTGAACTGAACTGAACTGAAGTGAAAACAGATGAACTCCAAAACATTAAGTGAAGACTCAAGGGTTTGGTACCCACCTTAGGTAGAGCAAAGCTCTTAAAAAAAAGAGAAAGCAATCTTGGAGGTGTCCTCATTTGCCTCTCCTTGGAGCCCCAGTGTTCTCTGTTCTCAGTGCAAAATCCTAACTTCCAGAGTGAGGTGGTTTTTCTCCGGAGAAAGAAAAATAAGTGCAATGGAGAGGCTTGCTAACTAAGTACTGAAGATCCATATTCAACAATAAAACTGACTTTTTGAAATAGGGCATCAAGGGAATTGGAAAGAGGACAGAGAGAGAACACTAACTTTTCAAATTCAATCGTAATTTTAAGCTGTATTTTCCCCCCGCATTTATGTCCCTGTCTCATTGCTCTGTGATGTTCACCATCCAAGAATGGTTTCAATAGCTCTCATTGTCAAAAGAGTTTTTCCAATATCTATGTGAGTTTTCAGATGTTCCTGGGTGAGAAGGGAAGTAGGTATTTGTGGAGCTAGTGAATTCTAGTGCCCTGTGATATCAAATGTACAAATAGTGTGTAGGCGGGGCATTTGGTGCTAGCTTCCTAGCAACAGTGACATACCTCTGAAAAGGCTTTGATGTTGTTTTCCAACAAGCTCCCTGAAGACCTCTTTCTCCCATCCTCATTGTGCCCCGTGTCACCACAGCGACTAATACTCAGCTCCGATGTTTCCAATCTTTGCTTGTTGAACCCACCCGGGGCAGATAAATACATTTCTTCACCAGTTGCACGTTCAGGCCACTTACACAATAGGCTGAAGTCATTCTTAAGATTTTCAGTGAGAATGTAAACCATCGTAAAATTAGGGAAGATTCAAGGGCTTGAAGAGCCCTTAAATGACTCATCTACAATGTTGTTGGAATTGGATCAATGGTTCCAAGTCCCACCAAATATAAAAATAACATGGAGAACTTGCAGCTCTATCCCAAATCAGTGAAACCAGAATCTCTGGAGGTGAGGCATGGACAGAAACTTTTTTACATTCTCTCCGCCTTACTGCAATGTACATCCAGGATTGGGAATCACAAGAGCTAATGATATCCTGGGCTCCAGAGGGTATGAAAATAAGTTCATGGAGAGAATTAACGCAGAGTAAAACCTAGATTTTCTGGCTTCCAATGTGGTCTTCCTTACAATGCACTATTGTAATATATTAGTAATTAATGCATTTATTCAGTTCAGTTCAGTTGCTCAGTCATGTCCAACTCTTTCCGACCCATGAATCGCAGCATGCCAGGCCTCCCTCTCCATCACCAACTCCTGGAGTTCACCCAGACTCACGTCCATCGAGTCAGTGATGCCATCCAGCCATCTCATCCTCTGTCATCCCCTTCTCCTCCTGCCCCCAATCCCTCCCAGCATCAGAGTCTTTTTTTTTTTTTTCCAGTCAGTCAACTCTTCGCATGAGGTGGCCAAAGTACTGGAGTTTCAGCTTCAGCATCATTCCTTCCAAAGAAATCCCAGGGCTGATCTCCTTAAGAATGGACTGACTGGTTGGATCTCCTTGAGGTCCAAGGGACTCTCAAGAGTCTTCTCCAAAACCACAGTTCAAAAGCATCAATTCTTCAGTGCTCAGCTTTCTTCACAGTCCAACTCTCACATCCATACATGACCACAGGAAAAACCATAGCCTTGACTAGACAGACCTTTGTTGGCAAAGTAATGTCTCTGCTTTTTAATATGCTATCTAGGTTGGTCATAACTTTCCTTCCAAGGAGTAAGTGTCTTTTAATTTCATGGCTGCAGTCACCATCTGCAGTGATTTTGGACCCCCAAAAAATAAAGTCTGACACTGTTTCCCCATCTATTTCCCACGAAGTGATGGGACCAGATGCCATGATCTTCGTTTTCTGAATGTTGAGCTTTAAGACCACTTTTTCACTCTCCACTTTGACTTTCATCAAGAGGCTTTTTAGTTCCTCTTCACTTTCTGCCATAAGGGCGGTATCATCTGCATATCTGAGGTTATTGATATTTCTCCCGGCAATCTTGATTCCAGCTTGTGCTTCTTCCAGCGCAGAGTTTCTCATGATGTACTGTGCATATAAGTTAAATAAGCAGGGTGACAATATACAGCCTTGACGTACTTCTTTCACAATTTGGAACCAGTCTGTTGTTCCATGTTCAGTTCTATCTGTTGCTTCTTGACTTGCATACAGTGATCAAGACCATCCCCCAAAAGAAGAAATGCAAAAAGGTAAAACAGTTGCCTGAGGAGGTCTTACAAATAGCTGTGAAAAGAAGAGATGCAGCAGGCAAAGGAGAAAAGGAAATATATACCCATTTGAAGGCAGAGTTCCAAAGAATAGCAAGGAGAGATAAGAAAGCCTTCCTCAGTGATCAATGCAAAGAAATAGAGGAAAACAGCAGAATGGGAAAAACTAACGATCTCTTCAAGAAAATTAGAGATACCAAGGGAACTTTTCATGCAAAGGTGGGCTCAATAAAGGACAGAAATGGTATGGACCTAACAGAAACAGAAGATATTAAGAAGAGGTGGCAAGAATACACGGAAGAACTGTACAAAAAAGATCTTCATGACCCAGATAATCACGATGGTGTGATCACTCACCTAGAGCCAGACATCCTGGAATGCGAAGTCAAGTGGGCCTTAGGAAACATCACTATGAACAAAGCTGGTGGAGGTGAATAGAGTACTTAGGAATAAATTAAACCAAGGATGTAAAAGACCTGTGTATTGAAAACTGTAAGACACTGATCAAAGAAATTGAAGATACAAATAGAAAGATACCCCATGTTCATGGATTGGAAGAATTAATATTGTTAAACATGTTTATGCAACACAGAGTAATCTATGGATTCATTGCAATCCCTATCCACACTCCAATGGCACGTTTTCCCCTACAGAAATGGAAAAAAAAATTAATATTCATATGGAGCCAAGCCCCCCAAAGGGTCAAACCAATCTTGAGAAAAAAAGCACGAAGCTGGAGCCATCAGTTTCTGACTCTAAAGTGTATCACAAACTACAGTCATCTCAATTGCTTCCTGTTCAAGTTTGTTGCTTCTTCCTTTTGCCTCCTCAGATTTGCTTCTTAGCCCCTCTAGTAAATTGCTTTTCATTTTGGTTAATGGACTTTTAAAATTCCAGAATTTGTTTCTTTTTTGGTAATTTCTATATCTTTATTGACATTCTCTATTTGGAAATTGTTCTCTTAACCATCACTCTTATGGTTTTCTTTAGTTCTTTAGGCATAATCTTCTTTGATTTTTAAAAATATTTGAAATAGCTAATTTAAAGCTTTTGTTTACTAAACTGAATATCTGTGTTTCTTCACAGAAGGGAAAGAAAGGAAAAGAAAAGAAAGTTATTCCTTGGCTATTAGGTTCTTCCTGCTTGTCTCTCCTTGACAATGTGCTTGTTTGTGTTTACTCTCAAGATTGGCAGGCAATTATTTTCCTATTTCATCCAAAAGTTGTCTGATTGAGAGTTAGTCTTGAGGAGACATATCATCATCTTATAAGTGGAAACCATAGAGCAATTTTAAAACAAATCTTATTGTTTTTTTTTTTAAAAAAAAACTCCTCTCGTTTCTTCCCAGGTGGTGCTAGTGGTAAAGAACCCACCTGCCAGTGCTCAAGACATGAGAGGCAGGTTTGACCCTTGGGTTGGGAAGATCCCCTTGTGGAGGTCATGGCAACCCACTCCAGTGTCCTTGCCTGCAGAATCCCATGGACAGAGGAGCCTGGAGGGCTACAGTCCATAGGATCGCAAGGAGTTAGACACGGCTGAAGCGATTTAGCATGCATGCACCTCTCTTTCCTAAGTGGAAAGATTTTTATTACCTGAAACAGACTTGTATTCTACACCCAAGTAATACCATGTTTTGCTCTGTGACCTTAAGAGAATTATTTACCTTTATCGAACTTCAGTTTCCTCATCCTTAAAAGGGAGGAAGTGATAATAAGGGATTTGCTGTGAGAATTAAAGGAGAGAATGCAGATACAGAGCCTGGGACAATATCTGGCACATGGCTGGGGCTTGGTAATTATCAACCCACTTTTCTCTGGGCAGCAGTAAAGGCTTTGGAAAGGAACTGAGCTGGATGGTGATGATTATCTGGCTACTGCATTTGAAGGCTGTAAAACCAACATCTGAGTTGATAAGATTAAATCGATTACTGCTAAATCTCCCTGCCACTTGGTACCAGGGAAACTGAGACACCTAACTCCTGAACACCATCTTCCAAAAAGCAGGTTTTCACAGGATAACTCTGAGAGACGCTTTGTGCTCGGAAACAATACCCAGCGTGTGCCTGCCAGACAGACAGTATGGCAAAGGAACACATTAATCTGCCCCCAAATCCTATTTCACGTCTTCCGGACCTTGCAGAGGGGAGATGAGTGGAGACAATTGATCCATTGAGAATCGCAGGCTCACCTCCAACTCAGCCCTCTACCTGGGTGAGTGGATTTGGATGGGGAACAAGTGCTTTGGCCTCAGCCAAAGGTGGTTTCCTGCTCCTTGGCTAAGGCTGGCTGCGGTTCAGGGACGAGATCTCGTTAGCAAGGCTGCCGCTGGAAAAGACGTTAGCAGTGCCCACCCGGTCGGGATTTAATTAATAATCACACAGGAACTGACTTCCTCCCACTCTGGGAGAAGGAGGAGTTGGGCAGCTGGCCATCCGCAGGCTGCCAGCTCTCAGCATTCGAGGGCCTCAGCTGTGCACTTGTGCCAGGAGGCAGGCAGCTGAGGGTCAAACAACCCTGGGCCTCACGAAATCTCAGTCCTGAATAAATGTGGTTCTCAGGTTGTTTCCTGGAGAGCTTAAAAAACCATAAACCTGTCTTTTACCCTTCAAATCTCCTTTGCTCTGGCAAGAGCATCTGTGGCCTTCTTTATACTGATTTCATCTTCTTTTTCTTTTCTTAAATTTTACTGAAATATAGTTGGTTTGTAATGTGTTAATTTCTGCTGTACAGGAAAGTGATTCAGATACATACATATATATTCTTTTTTAAAATATCCCTTTCCATAATGGTTTATCACAGAATACTGAATATAGTTCCCTGTGCTATTCAGTTGCTGTTTAGTCGCCAAGTCATGTCCGATTCTTTGTGACCCCGTGGACTGTGTAGTCAGCTCAGCTCCTCTGTCCATGGGGTCCTCCTGGCAAGGATACTGGAGTGGGTTGCCATGTCTTCTTTTTCTTGATTGTCATTTGTTTAGGTACCAATGTGTTGAGTATTAGGCTTCCCTGGTGTCTCAGAGGTTAAAGCTTCTTCCTGCAGTGCGGGAGACCCAGGTTCGATCCCTGGGTTGGGAAGATCTCCTGGAGAAGGAAATGGAACCACACTCCAGTACTCTTGCCTGGAGAATCCCATGGTCGGAGGAGCCTGGTAGGCTACAGTCCACGGGGTCGCAAAGAGTCAGACACGACTGAGCAACTTCACTTTGTTGAGTATTATGGTCCAGGCACTCCCATTTGTACTGTGGGAGTATTGAGGGCACAGTACTTAACTGAGCATTCAAACAATTCTAGTTGCTATAGTTACTCCTGATTAGGTCAGTCATGAATGAACGAATGGACATATGGGTTGAGAGTCTGTGCAGGGTTGAATTGGGGAGTAACTTTCCAGTGGTTTTCTGTACTGGCAGGCAAGGTGGGTGCAGATTGTGGGAGCATGATCTTAAAAGCAAGAACACAGGTGCTGGCTTTGGGAATAAACTCCCACCACAGACTGGTGTGGAAGAAACGACTCAGGATCTCAAGTACTGGCTAGAGCAGCATGTGGTCTCTGCTGCAGCTCCCTAACCCTAAGCCTAACCCCGACCCTGACCCTAATGCTAAACCCTAACCCTAACCCTAACCCTATGCCTCTTTTGCTGAGCACTTATCCTGGTTGTGATTTTTTGGGCTAGTCTGTGGGATGCCTTGGTTAATAGCCGTCCTCATCCATGAATACAAACCCAAAGAGAGCAGCACTCCGTTTCTCTTCAACCTTGCAGGATCCAGCACAAGTGGTGCCAACTTTCATTGAACACATGGTTCAATGCCTATTCCTAGATATTGAAATGAAAGCACAAAAGAAATCAAGTGATGCTGCCAGTAAGCAGACGGGTACTCAGAGGGAATTTAAGATTTGAATTTGAGGTGTGTGTGAATGCAAATTCTTTGCTCTTAATCAACATAAGGGCGTCCTTGTGAATATAATGCCTTTGTACAAATTATCTGTGAGCCTTGGCTGTTATGAAAAACTAGAAGAGTTAATAATAATTATCTTACATTGTTGTTTTAAGATTCAGACCACTCTAGAAATTGAGATTAATATATGGAAAATACCGAGCACGCCCCTTGCACGCAGCAGTTGTGCGTTAATGTTAGTTACTATCATCACCATCACCGCTTCATCATGGCCTCTCCCTGCTGTTCCCACTTGGTCATCTTATCACATTGTTGTTTTTGGTTTTCCAAGTAGGCCCCAGGAAAATTTTACGAAAATAAGCAAAACATTTACTTTTCATCAATCACTCTTAACACATTATGGACCAGAGACGTATTACAGCTACAGGCATTAACTTCTGCAAAATCCTCCAGTCAGTAATGTGTTAAAACATTTTAAAAGATCTGTTTCATGGAAAGCACATGATATGAAAGAATACTGTGTCTAAAATACCTTCCCTCGGGTATACCTCTTCTTCTCTTTCAATGTGTAGGATAGAAGGGAGTAACATTAAATTCATTTTTTTTCTTCCTTCCATTCTCTCCAGCTCCAGCCTTATCATAATTCCGGGGGGAATGGCTGGAAGTGCCAGATGTAGACACGCCTGCCAGATTCTTAAAGAGTAGATTGGATGAGTGAGGCAAAATGCCATGGGCAGCCTCCATCTCCCTGTTTCTACAACCAGATTTCAGAACTTAAAAAAAAATATTTATTTATTTGGCTGTGCCAGGTCTTAGTTGCTACATGTGGGATCTAGTTCCCTGACCAGGGGTTGAACCCAGGCCCCTGCATTGGGAGTGTAGAGTCTCAGCCAGGGGACCACCAGGGAAGTCCCAGATTTCAGAACTTCAACAATGCTTCCCACCTTACTCTTGTCCAGCAGAAACAGACTAGCTCCTTATAGGTCCTTATCCTTGAGTGACATCCCAATAAAAATGAAGGGCTGACTTCCAGTGTGCTTAATTTCCTCACACAATCCAAGCAGGGACAGGAGGGTTTAACTATGGTTACTTCAGTTCTATGTTTATCAACAGGTCAAACACCCTTTCAGCATATATGTCCATTTTAAACATATTGACTCATGATATTTCTTGAGTCCAAACATGCTTACTCTCTGTGTTCTAAATATTGATACTGTGAATGTTTCTCCTTTTGGAAAGAGTATAGGGATTCCATTTAGAAAATGTTTAAAATAAACATTAACATTGAGCTTATCCTTTTCGTCTCAGTCATCAAGGTAAACAATCACAAAAAAAACCCTTTAGAAACAGTCTGATTTAGTTCTCTTTTTGTGGCTCCAGAGTTCTCAGTCATAGATTATTTCAATCCTATAATAAGAGTCCTACTGAATTTCTAAATCCCTAAAAAAAAAAAAACAACACCTGGAGGGTGAAGAGGCAAGAGACAATGTCTGTCCTGTTCCCCCATATATCATCCACTCAAGAAATGGTAGATAAAGACAATACCACACTCAACAAGACAGAAAAATTCCCTACCCTCATGGACCTTCCATTCTAATTGTGTCTTCAGTACCAAGGACAGTGGCTGAAAACTCCCGTTCTCTGGTTGAGTGAAAGAGCAGATGCGTGAATGAAGTTGCCCCTTGTGTACACAAGATTTGCTTGGGGCACTCTTGAACCAGGTAAATGGGGGTGTGAACAGTACAGGAACAGTTAGTGCCACATAGCAAAGTTCCTAGGTGATCATAGGTGTGATCAAAGACAGTCCCCAGTTCAAGCATATCATTATTCAAACAGATTTTTATATCCCAACAAAGAGGTATAATCTGCATGCCGTGAAAATCCACCCATTTAAAGTGACCTAGAGAATGTATTTTAGTGTATTTATAATACAAGGTTTTGTCACCTTCAGCACCCTTCCTAATTTATGGCTCAAAGCAAAGTCCCTGAAGATAGCACCCTTTGGAAAGGTAAGGGGTCAGATATTTTAAAGAACTGGATCTTTCATGAGGTCACCTTTGCCTTGTGTAGAGAAAGTGTGACAACATTTTTATGCTTTTTATTGTCCCAGAGTATTTCTTTTGAGGAAGGGGAACTTACTATCATATGAACTTGGCAGTGTTTATTAGGCTTCTATTTGAAACACTACTCATTAGAATGACTTCTTCCCAGGTGGCGCTAGTGGTAAAGAACCCACCTGCCAAAGCAGACAACATAAGAGATGGGGGTTCCACCCCTGGGTCGGGAAGATCCCCTGAGGAGGGCATGGGAACCCACTCCAGTATTCTTGCCTGGAGAATCCCCTGGACAGAGGAGCCTGGAGGGCTACCGTCCATAGGGTCGCCAAAAGTCAGACACAACTGAGCGACTTAGCACAGCACAGCACTCATTAAAATTCTCTGATGTCTCCAGAGATAAAAGCATTTGCTTATCAAGTGAAAAATCAAATAGAATACAGTTAAGAGAATACTTGACTGAAAATGATCATCTCTGACTTTACACCTGGACTTACCATTACTCACTAGGTAATTTTAGGAAAGGCCCTGAACTATTTGGGTCTCAGTATCCACATTTGTGAGGGAGAGAGAATGAAATGATAACTACCTTCTCTTCCAGGTCATAACTTTTATACATTTATTTGAAAGCAGAGTACTCTGCTTAAATACAATTGGGTGACTTTATTATTTTAGAAGGTCCCCCCTGCACACTCACATGATCCTGATTCGCATTATGTGATATTGGCAACAATACAGGGAAAACAAGCATTTTCAAAGGTTGAGTGGGGTGAATGTAAAAGCGAAGAAGTTTTTAAAAAAATCTTAGGACTTTATGACTTTGGACTATCGCCAGATTGCTTCATGAATGAACGTCTCATATTATTTAAGAATCAGTCCCTTTGGGTAAAGAACAGGATCTGTTTCCATGCTCAGACCTTGAAATGCAGTAAATGCTCAATAAATGCTTGTTGAAGAATGAATATATTTTAGATAGCAAAAATGCAGGACATAATGTTAGTTTAGGCAGAGCGAACTACGTAAGAGGGTCCATATGATCGTATGTTAGAGACTTGTGTGACCACAAATGCTAACTCCCTCGACAGTGTGAAAAGTTTGCCTCCTCACCAGACTTCTCTGCTTGTAATAAAAGCTCTGTATCGTGTGGGCATCATAACAAAGGTATTTACTGAATACAATTATTCTTTTACTGCTTTAAAAAATGCCAATAAATAAATAGACGTTCATTTTAAATATCTGGAACTAATCTTAAAAACCCTTAATTTAATAAAATTAGTCATTAAACCAGAGAACTCAGAGGCCCAGAACAGCACAAACCATAGAACTAACCTGTTTATTCTCTAGCACGGCCCCAAAGCATCTTCCAGCAGGTCTTCCCTATATTACAAAAGATGTTTCTTTTGTCTTCCGTGGGACAAAGCTGAAGCTTCTTCTAGTTTCACTCAGTCGAGTCAGCCAGTAGATTTCTGGCAAACTGTCAGGAAGTGACAGTTGGCCTAATTCATAGAAATGATTGATTCACCTTCTGGCACCTAATGACCGGGCAGGAAACAGTAGGGAAGGCTTCCTTCTCCCTTGACGCTGGCTCTCAGGAGCACCACTGTCTCCACGCACTGTGGGTTTCTAAATTCACACACAAAGAGCCCTGGGAGTGATTGCCAGAAGACACTTTCCGCTGGGGACCCAACGGCTTCTTCTAGGCCCCCTCCCACCCATTTTTAAGAAAGTAAACGGCAGTACCCTAGCTCTTGCATAAGGGTGCTTGGCTGAGAGAAATGGCCGATTGCCCTCAATCATGGTGTTCCGTTGCCCTCTGAACCCCTCCGTAGACTACTGACATGCTCAGGAACAGGAAGAGAGAGGAGGTGAGCAAGGACCTTGTCCCTTCCTGTAAATCCTTTTCTTTCTTGCTTGCTTTTTCTCTTTCTCTGTGCTGGGTCTCAGTCGAGGCATACGAACTTTTACTTGTGGCATGCTAGCTCTGAGTTGCGGGCTTCGCTGGTGGCTCAGATGGTAAAGATTCTGCCTGCAGTGCAGAAGACCTGGGTTCGATCCCTGGGTTGGGAAGATCCCCTGCAGAAGGGAACAGCTACCCACTCCAGTATTCTGGCCTGGAGAATTCCATGGACAGAGGAGCCTGGTGGGCTACAATCCATGAGGTCACAGAGTCAGACACGACTGAGTCACACACACACACAGAGGAGCCTGGTGAGCTACAATCCATGAGGTCGCAGAGTCAGACACGACTGAGTCACACACACACACACACACACACAGGAGCCTGGTGAGCTACAATCCATGAGGTCACAGAGTCAGACACGACTGAGTCACACACACACACACACACACACACACACACACACACACACACAGAGGAGCCTGGTGAGCTACAATCCATGAGGTCACAGAGTCAGACACGACTGAGTGACACACACACACACACACACACCCCAGATCTAGTTCCCCAACACACACACACGCGCGCGCACACACACACACACACCCAGAACTAGTTCCCCAACCAGAGATCGAACTCGTGGCCCCTGGATAGGGAGTACTGCACCATCAGGGAAGTCCCCCAAGATACCTCTGCTTGACCCAGCGTTTACCAACACAAGAGCTTCCCAGGTGAATCATACACTCTGAGAATACACCAGAGCCCTTCATTCTCAGCTGATTGTGGGCCACACGCTGCAGAGTTGCAGTGGAGGGCGTGGTGCCCAGGGGCCTCCTTTGCCTGCACAGGGCAGACAGACCCAGGGCACCTCTTAATTTGCCCTAGACTTAAACTAGCTCTTCCTTGAAGAAACACAATGCCTTTAAAAATGTAAATGCCCAGGTCTTAACCCCCAGGTTACTTAAATTTCTGGAATGAGGCCTGGGAAGTTTCTGTGTAAAATGCATCCTTAGGCAATGGTAACATAGCTAATTATTTAGAAATTCTTGTCTTGAGACATTTCTAGACACAACTTGACTTTCAAAGGAAGTGGGGCAGGGGAGAGTGGACCCTCTTTCCAAGAAACAGGAGACACTAGGCTCCGTGGTATATGAAATGGAAGTCTGCAAGAATGGAAGACTTCCTAGACCTTCTGCCAAGGGCTGGGGGCGGGGGCTGCTCCATCCTTCCTCTGCTCCAGCCACATGAAAGGAGAGGAGGGGTCAGAGAGAGAAACGTGTCTGAGCCTTGTCTCCACTGGAACAGCTCCTGGCCCTGGTTTATCTTCAAAGGCCATCTCCCCCAGGGCTCTGATCAGTAACAGAGAAAGGGCCACTCTTTGTACAGCATACCACGTTTAGCAAGTCTGCCAGCTGAGAGGACGGAGGAGTCAGAGTACCAGGTGTTTATGTAGAGGAGTGCTTTCCAACCCGGGGTATGGGCGCTGCAGTGCTAACACTTGGTAACGTCAGCTGATGTCCTAACCTGTTCGGGGCAGAGGGAGCCTAAATCGGGAGGCCAAGGTGACAGAAGAAAAGAGAGCTGGGAAGAATCTGGGCTGCTGCGGAGAAATGTCCTACAGGATTTCCTTTTCCTAGACCTGGATGCCTCTTTCTCATCCCAGTTAGCATGCTGGGAACAACTCTTGAACATCATTCATTTGTTCCACCAATCAACAATTGTATAAATTACTAATTATGAATCAACTGTCCCTTATGAAACAGGGATTAGGAAAACAGAAATACTTTGCAAGTATCTCATCATAATGTTCAAAGAGGATGCTGGTTTTGTGCACGGGTAAGGCCTTTACTGTTGCTTTGCAGAAACTAACAAATAACTGGATACATTTAGAAAAATACTTTCTGGATATTGTTCCTGATGGCCTCTCTGTGCACAAAAACTCATTGAACAATTCTAAATGTCTAACTCTATCACCATAGGTACAATCAAATGGGTATAATTTGCCTTTTCTATGTACAAATACGAATTGGTATTCAAGGCCAAAATCATCTTTTTGACACAGAATTTTATCTTAAGCTTAGTAATGCTAAACTGATTATTCCAGAGGGACTAGGTGCAGTTCACTTACTGAGAAATGTTTCTTAGGTATGAATTCTGTGACGCAGTTGTAGTGACTGTATTTTATTTTTAATTAAAATTAAATGTGAATGCTATTCAGTGGACTTTTACTTGCCTTCTATTATGGGAAATAATATAATTTTCCATTTACAGGAAGTATAAAAAGTTTACTTTTTAAACTGTATTTTCTTTAGTTCACATCATTTTAAGTTGAATAGATACAGTTAAATAAAAAATATTTAACAGAGGTGTTTTGCATTTCCAGGGAAATTCATGATTATAGTAAATGGATGAAGTAGCTCAAGAATCAATTCATTCTTGGTCCCTTCCCGAGGAGGAAGGTACCGCCACCCAGGTTGTACTGATGACGTCACTTCAGATGTTCCGAGCCTCAGCCTCAGTGGTAACCACGCAGGAATTGAGGACTTAAGATCTTACTTAGGGAAAGGTAAGATGAGGCAGATGAAACATGGAATCTGCATACAGATTTTTACAGGTTCTAAAATAAACCCATGTGGGACATAAGTAAGTAGCCTCTCCTACACTGCATTTAGCATTCACGGGTTCTGTGCTGTTAATCCTATAAACTGTCTCCTGCATGATACACGCTGCTGTAAGATCAGCCTTCCCACGGCTGACATGCAGAATCCACACTGAGACCACCGTTCCTCTCTCTCTCCATCCTAATGGACTTCGTGTTGCAGGCTCCCATACTCAGGTCCTGTTGCCCAGGAGACACTACCGTCCCACAGAGAAACGGTTACTAGAGAAGAACAGCAGTCATCTTTGTGTGTCCTTTATTGAGAAGGTAGGCTAAGACGGAGCGTGTTGCCTCCATCCTCAACTCCCCACCTCGGGTCATCCCTGCTCCGCCCAGAATTCTTCTGCCCAGAATTGCTGGGCCATTTCTTGTCACACCCTCTTCACACGTGTCTTGGGGGCCATAATAGAATTCTAAGGCTCAGATGGCCTTCCCTGTCTTTTAAAAAAGGATACCATCCTGTGGTTGTTCCTGACTCCTTCCACTCCTGATACGGGGATTAAAAAAGATAACATGATTGCTTTTACTAATAATATGACCAAAACGTAGAAAGTAGGAAGGTACCTTTTTGCCATCTATTCTGCTTTTCATTATTGACAATAATTTTTATGTTTGCAAAATAGCAATCATTCACTTTAAAATCCTCTTATATATTTTAAAAATATGCATGTATTATATATATATATATATATATATATATACACACACACACACATATAATCTCAGATATGCAGGAAAAAATAGTTTATTCAGGTCATTTGGACTTACTTTGCCGAGAGAGTGTTTTATTTCCCTCTGGTCTGAAGATTTGAAATTTAGAAAATTTGAATAACTTGCTTTTTAATTTATTACTTAGGTTTTTTCCCTTTCCTTGCTCCTTTCCCTCCCCCTTTCTTTCTGCAAAAAGATTTTCAAGTAGGGGGAAAAAAAAAGATAGAAAACCCACTATATTTGTGGTTTATCTAACTTGGATGTTTTCCATAAATAAATGATTACATGACTAGTAAGAGTAGAAAAAAAATAATTTAGTATTTCCATGAGCTGGTAAATGTCACGTGTTTCATCTCAGTATTTAATGGTTTCTAATTTCCTCAAGCACAAACAAGAAAAATGATTAATGTCTTCCCTCCAACCTTTTCTCACCTTTTCGAGAAATTACTGAGATTCTTAATCAACATTTATACGTTTAGATCACCTTGGTAATGACCAGCTTCTTGCTAACTAACTTATTCAAGAACTTAACAAGTTTCAAAGGCAAAGAAACAGAACACTTTATTATAAAACTTATAAAATAATTAAATATTACACATATATTTTGACTTTTCTCTATAACCCATGTTTATTTATTCAACACTTTTCCTCAGAATTAATTCACTTCCTCAAAGAAGCAAGTGAGAACACATAAGAATAGGCTATTAATAAATTAATTTTCCATAAAATAATAAAATGATAAAGAAACAAGTTGAAATTTTTTTCAGAGGGCAACAGGGTAGTGATATGGAGCCCTATATTTATTTTTATGATAAAATGGCCACTATTCTAGGCCAAGTCCAGGAGACAGAATATTCTAATCATTTCTTTGAGATTTGAGAATGTATGATTTTAATTAGAATGGAATAAAGGAGGCTCTAAATTTAGCAAACCACTGTCTGGTTGGTTATGCTGAGTGGGCAAATCCCTGTTTGAATTGAGACTTTTAAAAGCAGTAAAACTGGGTTACATTCATCAAAGACATTGAGGAACAGAGTAGAATTATATAAATATGCCCTTTATAACCACATCTCAAAAAATTACAGAAGGACACCGTCTTGTAAGTTACTTTGGTTTTGGCAAAATGGTGTGGTGTTCTTCCCACGGAGAACAATCTTAAGCTCATGGTGCCTACCAACAAACAGCTGGCTTCTGAAGACTGAACGTATCATCTGGAAGATTACGAAACACTCGTTTGCTGAAGTGTCTTGGCATATTATGATGTATTAATACTCACATAGCGAGAAGGTGGGTGGATTTCTCAGCTGCCACTGGGACTTTCCCCTGGTTAACCAAATCCAAGGGCAAATTTAACTATGTCAGTTGCTAGGGGAAAAAAACCCACAAGTGGCCTCTAATTTTCCAAGCATCTCTGATAATACGCGGGGAGCACCATGACTGACATTTTCCTGTCCTTACAAACAAGACTGTTTTGCTCTTTATCTCCTCCTGGGCTTCCACCAGAAACACACATGCTGATTCCCACTTGTTCGGCTAGCACCAAAAATGACGAGGTTGACAGAGTGTATAGGGCAACAAGGTTTTGTGGTTATTTTTTTTTCTTTTTCTTTTCAGAGGAGTGCGAAGTCCAATTAAGTGGAGATCTTAACTTGTCCATGTTGCCCTGTTTTCAGAATATTCCTCAGAATACTTTTCAAGTTGTGAATTTTAGTCTTGGAGACTCTCTTTATAAGCAGAATATACTTTTTAAATGAAATAAGAAACACCACCACACACACACACACACGCACACACACACACCAGAGAAACAGGACATGAAGCTTGCTAGTCCAGCAGCAAGCACCATCGTGAGCACCATTTGGCGTTTGTACAACTCCTGGTCCGGGGCGTCCACAGTTCCCGTCAAACTCTAAGCTCTGAGCAACAGTTAGGCAGCGTGTTCCACCCACATCGGATTACTCCAAGTCTCAGTCTGTGACTTGAAGTCCAAAAGGACATTTCCAAAACCCACACTCTGAGGTTCCCTGGGGTGGGGTCTGTCCCCAAAGTTCACAAGCACCTCCCTTGGTCAAAATTCAAACCTGTTCTCTCTCATGGCAAGCCATCACCTCCTTCCTGTAACAGTGCAAAGCAAAGCTGGTCTCTTTTTGTTCTATGCTTTTGTGAGCCCGATTTGTCACTGCTTCCCATTTCCAAGTGCTTCTGAGTACCGTGTGTATTAGGGGAATGAACAAGAAGGCTGTTCTCGAGAGCAGCCCCTCCAACATGGTGGTCGGCTCACACGGGGTTTGCAGTGTTCAGCTTTCGATGGAAAAGGCGCAGGTCTCTCCGGAGGTTGCGAGGTAAGACCCTGGCCCTGCCAGGAGGGGAGGGCGTCGAGATCAGCTCTTCCTGGTACATGACTTGCAGCACTGCTTGCCGTAGAATTTGTGGTTGCAGACGCCGTGCTGAGGAACAAGATGACACCAGCCGAAAAAGTCCACACAGGATGGATCCTCTAAGGTGAGAAGAGACGTTCGGCACATTAGGACAGGTTCTTAGCCTTTTCCTTAAGGTGAGGGCCTACAGACAGAGACTTGGGGTCGACTTGCCTACGGCCCCCCGGGGTTCTTACATGAGACACGAGGACTTTGTGGGGGAAAAAGCAGGATGAAGGCACCCAGAGGCACCATGAAAGTGAAAGTGTTATTCGCTCAGCAGGATCCGACTCTTTGCGAGCCCATGGACTGTAGCCCGCCAGGCTCCTAAGGTACTGCAACCACTAACAAAATGTAAACAGGTTAGGGTTACCAGATTGCAAGTGGATGTTCAAAAAAAAAAAAAAAGTCATCTCCAGCCTGAGCTTAAGGTCTGATCCTCCTGAATAAGCTGGAGACTACTGTTGTGCCTCCAAGGCATGTCCCCTAAAAACAACATCCCCGAAGGTGCTGTTAAACCACTGGTTCTGTTTCGGAAGGCCTGGGGTGAGAACCCAGATTTTTTTTTTAATTTCTAACTAACAAACACCCCAGGGCTGTGGCCACTACTTCAGGCTCATTACTTTGGGGAGCAACAAACCTCATATACTGGGGGTTCCACACCTAGATTGAAGGCCCAACTGTGACACTCTGTGCAGGTTTCAATCAAATCTCATGGCCAATTTGTGAAGACATGAATTGAAGTCAGCACCAGTCTTTTTAAACTTCCCTCCTTATGTAGGCTAACAGGTGTGATTATCCACTGGAAGCAGAACACGGGGCATCAGAGGCTTTTACCCCAAAGGCCCTCAGGAGTTGCAGAGCGCACATGGAGGCGCACAGCCATTTTTCCTTCCGCGAGCATGAATGTGTGTTTCAGGGGTCAGGGCTCAGTCCTTTGCCTGGGTTTGCAAGGATTTTTTTTTTAACTTTAGAACTATTTAGGGTCTACCCCTATACGTGGGTAAATGCTGTCATTCAGAGCTGGAATTTCCTCCTCTATGCAAGTCTTAAAGTCACCCTCAAGTCCATGCAAACCGCACACCACCCACGGGCACCCAGTCACGCCCCTCCTGAATGCGCCCTCACGGCTCGCCTCTGAGCCCGGGACACGGCTCACAAGGCTCTTCTTTTTCTGTTGCTCTGCCTGCCGCTCCCAATTTGTGTCTGGTCTTCCTGTGAACTGCTGACAGCTCCTTCCTTAAGCCTTGGTTCTTCCGCCGCCTAAAGCTCCCTTTCACGCACACGCTTCACTCCTCCCACCCCCAGCGCGGCCTCCGAATCCTTTGGAAACGGGCGCGCATCCCTGGCACACCCCTGCCCCTAACCCTCCCCTTGGATCCCGCTCACCTGGAGTCACAGGTACAGTCTCTACAGTCTTACAGGATCTGGTCCCCAAGACGGCAGAGCCACCTCATCCTTTCATTTCCCTGAAGCCTCTGCTCAGAGGTGCCCGCTCGGTTCTGCCTTCTCTGACCTCCCTATGAGAACGGCACGCCCCGTGGCCCCCAGGAAGGACCGCCTCTCCCGGCTTTGTTTCCCTACGTGCGATTTACCAGCATTTATCACGTCACGTGTTTACCTATGGCCGCCTCCTCTCCAGCGCAGCAGCCTCGAGCAGACATCTGACCGACTTTCTCTCACTGCTCTGCTCCCAACACCTGCCACAGCGCGGCTGCTCAAGAAGCACTTGTTGAAAAAAATAAATTCCCTCCACCTCACAGCCAAAACAACCAGTTCAAGCCACACTAAGTCTCCGCTTGGGTACAAGGATGAAATGGACTTGTTCTTTTCTTTCCTACTAGTAAGACCTGGTTATATTCTGAAGGTGGAGTCTAGAGGATTAGCTGACAGGTGGGTAAAGAGTGTGAGACAGGAGAATCAAGAATGGCTACGGGATTTTGACCTGGGCATCTAGAAGAACGGGGTCGTGTTTACTGAGATGGGGGCGGGGTGGAGGTAGGCACCAGCAGACTAATTTAGGAAATATCAACAGAGATACAAGCGCCACATGAGAGGAAGACTTTGCCTATGTGTCTATACGTATATAATCTTCAAGTTCAGTTATCTTTCAATACAGTGTCTTACACCCCAGTGCATTAGCACGCACCCTAATCAGTCAGAATGGATGTCTGGATCAGCTTCTATTTAGACAGTAGAGATGATCCTATTGATGCAGTGGAAGTACTGGAGGGTACAAAAAGCATGGGCCTCACAGCACTATCACCACTTACCCCTCCTGAGATAAGCAGGGAATTTCAACATCTAGCTTCTGCTGGAAGCTAGATGCAAGTCAGGAATCAGACGTGCGGTGTCTCACGATGCTGTCAGAGTAAGTATTGCACTGGGTTATAGTTGTAATAATGATTACTAATAGCTGATTACTGAGTGTAATAGAGGATGGCATCACCGACTCAATGGACATGAGTTTGAGTAAACTCTGGGAGTCGAACAGGGAGGCTGGTGTGCTGCAGTCTGTGGGGTTGCGAAGAGTCGGACATGACTGAGCGACTGAACTGAACTGAACAGCTGATTATTTGAGCCTCTGTTATGAGTCTGGTATTTTGTTTACACTATTAAGGACAACCCCAGAGCGAGCTTCACATCCTACATGCAAACTAATTGACAAGTATCATTGGCTGGATCCTCACATCCAGCGACTCCCACCACCGCTACCCTTGTGGGACCTCATCCCCTCACTGGACGTGGGACCCGCCTCCTGCAGAGAGGAGACAAGTCCTCGTTCTGTGCTAGGCCCCCTCCTCAGTGTAACTTCCAGGGATCCTCCGGTGCGATGGGGATGGGGATGGGAGAACTGGGAGGAATCCCCACCTGAGTAAAGCTAGAGGCCCGTGTTTGGTCAGGAAGAAATGCCTGGGCCTGTGTCCTGCGTGTCTGCCTTCTCATTTTACTCCTCTTGATACAAGGAGACCTGCCTCAGGCAGGAGGCCTGAGACAAGGCCCTCTCCTGGGAAGCCTTCCCCAGAGCCTCCTCGCACCATCCCTGGCACCAGCTAGAGCTCACCACCATCAGGGACTGCCCTGGATGTGTATACCTTGCACACCTCTCAGAAGGGCTCCTCACGTCGACTGTGATGTGAAAGGCACCCCCTAGAGTATAGGCAGGAGCTGCATAACTGAATACAGTAGGTGTTGGACAAATACTCCAGAGAGGAGGAAAACCGACTTGTGCGTGGCGGGGTCCTTTACCTCTCTTGGCAGGAGCTGGACAGAAGTTGGTGTTACAGGCCCGCAGCACTGGAGGCTTCTGCCGCAGCAGGCAACTTGAGGAAGGCCGGCCCTGCTGGACGCAGTGGACCGAGCGCGTCTGCACCCCTCCGCCACAGGTAACGGTGCACTGCAGGAGAGGGAGGAAGCGGTCAGGAGTGGGCCCTTCCCGATGCCACTCACAGCAGGGAAAGAAACCTCCATGCCTCGTGACATTGCCAAGGCACCTGTCGATCAAACAGGGACGGTCCAGAGCTGGGCACAGGAACCCACTCTCCTAACACGTTTTGGGAGCCATCTGATCTGATTACAAGGCTCTGAAGCAAATGCTATCTGCTTCCCCCGAAACCCTGTGTCTCCCAGTCAAGTAACTCAGGCAGAAGAGAGGTTCCAGGCATACAGAAGCTGCCACAGGAATGCAGAAGCGAATACACACACCTCCAGCCAGTTCATCACAGTATTTAAAGAATTCCAGGCAACCTCTGCAGATACAATAGGGAAGGGGATGGTTCAGAACTTGGACAGCCAAAGAAATATAACGCTCTGAGACAGCTTAGGAATTATGTCCTCCCTGCCCAGCCAAATTCTGAGATAGCGTGGTGGATATTGTGTTTTGGAAAAGTCAATTATCTCACTGTCCAACTGAAGGTAAAAAAAAGACTGTCTAGTAATTTTTTTCCAGGCACACACATAAATATATTTCCTAACAAAAGAACAAATAAGAAAATATTATCAGAGAAAAGATAGCCCTTTAAATTAATCTTTACATGTATTTTGCTTTAAAAGAAAGTTCACTACCAGCTCATTATCCTTATTATTTTTTCCTATTTTATTGTGGACAGGTGAGGACGTCCACCTGGGACAAGCATCGCTATGCAGAATGGCTTCTGAGAGGAAAAAATATGTTGTGGTAAAAAGAGTATGAGTTTTGGAATTAGCTCTAAATTCAAAGATAGCTGGATCCCTGTTATCAAATCATCTCAGTCAGAAGATGGCTAACTATTTTTGTGAAGAACAAGCCAGTAACTATTTTGTTAATTGTGGTATAGTTGATGTCCAATATTATGTTAGCCTCAGGTATACAACAGAGTGATTCAAAATGTGTATAGATTATATTCCATTTCTGGTTATTATAAAATATTGGTTAATCCCTTGTCTTTGTAGATTATATATATATACACACACATATATACATATCATATATAGTAGTTTGTACCTCTTAATGCCTCTCGCCCTGCAGTAATCACTGGTTTGTTCACTACGTTTTTTCTGTTCCACATAAGTGATAAACAGTATTTGATTTTCTCTATCTGACTAATTTCACTAGGCATAATACCCTCCTGGTCCATTGATGTTGTTGCAAATGACAAAATTTCATTCTTTATTACACCTGCTGATGCGCACCTAGTCTGCTTCTGTGTCTTGGTTACTGTAAACAATGCTGCTATGAACGCTGGGGTGCGTGTGTCTTTTTAAATTAGTGCTTTCATTTTCTCTGGATACATACGACATAGGAGTTGAACCGCTGGGTCAAAAGGTAGCTCTAGTCTTAGTTTTCTGAGGAACGTCCATACAGTTTTCCCCAGTGTACCAGTTACACTCTCACCAACAGTACACAGAGGCTGGCTTTCCTCCACATCCTCACCAACATGTGTTCTTTGTGACGATAACCATACTGAGCAGTATCAGGCGGTGTTTCCCTGTGGTTGTGATTTGCATTTCTCTGATGATTAGCAAGGCTGAGCATCTTTTTGTGTACTTTTTGGCCATCTGCATCTCATTGGAAAAAATGTTTATTCAGTTCTTCTGCCTGCCTCCCTTTTGATTGGGTTGTTTTGTTCTTTTGACACTGAGGTGTTTATATGTTTCAGATATTATCCCCTTATTTTTCACAAACATTTGCAAATATTTTCTCCCAGCCAGTAGGCTGTCATTTCATTTTGTCCATGGATTTCTTTGCTGGGAACAAGTCTTTAAGTTTCGTTAGACACCCTTTACTTAGTTTTGCTCTAGTTTCTCTTGCCAGAGGAGGCAGATCCAAAGAAAATACTGCTCCACTTTATATTCACGGATGTTCCATGTTTTCTTCTAGGAGTTTTATGGTTTCTGGTCTGACAGTTCAGTCTTTAATCCATTTCGAGCTTATGTTGTAGATGGTATGAGACAATGTACTCATTACTTTCCTTTACGTGCTGTGGTAGTTTCCCCAGTGCCACACTAACTGCCGATACTATTTTCTCCACTGTATACAACGGCCTCCTCCGTTGCAGATTAATCGCCCCTAAGTGCATGGGTTTAATTGCGGTGGGGCCAGTGTCAGGGAGATGCCGCCTCCTGAAGCACTCAGCCAGGTCCTGGAGTGAGTGCCAGCCCGGGGTAGGCAAGGCCGGGTCCTGGGTCCAGCGGCAGAGTGCGGAGTGGGTGGCCGGCCCTGGAGGTGGCGGTCAGGGGGCCGTTTTCTGACACAGCTGCTGCGGGGTCCAGCATGTCCCGGAGCTTGTGTAGGGCTGGATCCCTGGGCTGCAGGCAGCTGAGGTGCCTCCGAGCTGGTGCGGGCCGCTGGTGCGGGGGCCACGGTTGTCCTGAGGCTGGGGTCCCTCTGCTGGCGGGAGAGGCTGAGTCTGCCGCTACAGCACGCTCACTGGGAGGCTGGGCTTGGCCTGGGGACTCCGGGCTAAGGAGCTGGAGTGGGGATTACAGAATGGTGCTTGCGGCAGGACGGGCCCCCAGAGAGTCTGATGCCACTGTCTCTGCCCCGGCGTGTGTTCCAGCTGACGTCTTCTCCAGAAGACTCTGCAGGATCGGTGGCAGGTCTGCGCCTTTCTCAGCGTTGCTTTGCCCGAGAGCTCAAAGCACATCCTGTAAGAGCGGTGCGTCTGTTTCCCACAGCGCGCTGGGACGCCTGAACGTGAGCTCCACTCGCCTGCAAGCCCAAAGCTTCTGAGGGCTCGTCCTCCTCGTGCAGACCCCCTGCTCCTGGGGGACAAGCTCTGCAAGTGTGATTTTTCTCTGAAATGTGCCCTGCGGCTTTGTCTCTCCCACCCATCTCATCGTGGTTCCTTCTTATATCTTCAGTTGTAGAAGCTCTTTTCTGGTGAATGTGTTAGTCAGTCATGTCTGACTCTCTGCAGCCCCACAGACTGCAGCCCACTAGGCTCCTCTGTCCGTGGGATTCTCCAGGCGAGAGTACTGGAGTGGGGTGCCATGCCCTCCTCCAGGGGACTTGTGTCTTCTGCGTGGCAGGCAGACTCTTTACCATCTGAGCCATCAGGGCAGGTTCTGGTCTTGGTCCTCAATTGCTGTTCTGCAAATAGCCATTATTTCGGCATGCCTGCAAACCCCTACTCTGCCATGTGGGGAACTCTCGTCTCACAATGGTATTTTCGGCTTTATGGGCCGTACGACCTTTGTTGTAGCCACTCACCTCTGCACTAACACAGCCGTGGACAGCACACACAAATGAGGATGGCTGTGTCTAATGGAGTGTATCCACAAAATCGGCCGCAGGAGGGGGAGATTGGCCACTGGTAATTATTTGCTTATATCTGATCTAAATAATTCTGCATGAATCAATTTCTAAGTCTGTTAAATGAGTAAAATAATGGTAGAAAATTTAAAAAGAAATCCAATTTCATGGTGAGGCTGGCAGCACCTCTCAAGCTAGAGTTGTTTTTTCTGAAGAGCTATGTAACACCTGTTAGCTATAACAATGCAAGGGTCAACCAAACCATAGCTTTGGATTCCTGAGGACATGTTGTTCTCTCAGACTCAGCATCACAAACCAATCGCAGCTCATAAGCATCAAACCAATGCATCTAAAGTTTCTTCCAAGTCTTCTGAGGAAAAGGACACCTGTAACATCTGAGTTTAAAAGTTGTGTGTCCTTGGCTGATCAACTGCCTAACTCTGAGCTTTACCAGCCTCATCCACAAAACAGGGACAATAAAACCCACAAATAAGACCACTTCCCCAATGGCTCAGCTGGTAAAGAATCTGCCTGCAGTGCATGAGATACAAGACACGTATGTTCCATCCCTGGGTCAAAAAGATCCCCTGGAGGAGGAAATGGAAAACTCACTCCAATATTCTTGCCTGAAAAATCCCTTGCACAGAGGAGCCTGGTGGGCTACAGTTCATGGGGTCATAAAGCACGACTGAACGACTAGGCACACAACATCACCTCCAGGATGGAGGGAGGAGATAGGTGTGTGTACAGGACGTAACACAGTGCATAGGAATGGCTTGACAAATGCCAGCCATTATTGATATCACTCAGAAACACGAGAAGCAAGTGAGTCAAGACTCAGCAGCATTTCTAAACCACGGAAGACTCTAGCGGTGGTTTTAATAGCAGCAGCAACTATGAACATTAGCAGCACCTTGGGACTAACTGCTTTGTATTACTTATTCACTGAAAATAAAAGAAGAGAAAAAACCCAACTCTGCACAATATTATCATCTCAGTTTTGTAGATGTGAAAATGGAGGCTCACCGATGCTAGAACCTGCCCAGGGACTCAGGTCATTCAGACAGGTCCCTAACAACAGCAGTTGTAAATGGAATCTCGCTTAACTTAGCCCCCCTCAGTCTCTGCGTGCTCACCTGTTGCCATGGCGATGAATACCACCCAGCGGCCAGACTGTACCCTGGACGGGCTGGACACGCCCCCCGGTTGCAGGTTTCCTCCAAGTCCAGGTTTGGTCTCTTAATATTGCGGCACCTTCGCTCGGGGAAAGTTATCAGCTTGCCTTGGAAGGCCTTCTCGCTGCATTTCATCTCCCTCTTCCTCACTCCCAGACCACAGCTCACGGAACACTGGGGGCCAAGAAAGGAGGTGTCAGAGTGCCGGCTCCACCGTCCACGTGTAATCAGAGGGATGGGACTAGGGCAGGTCAGCCACAGCCCACCAGGCTCCTGAAGGCAGGGCCTCAAGTGCCGCACGCTACAGAAGCCGGAGGATTGGAGTCACTTTCCCAAGGTCACAGCATGGCTCAGCACCACAAAATAAAGGCAGGCCCTGCCACGACACGGCACACAGGGTGAGCGAGACAGAGCCCGCGAGAAAGACGAGACCAGCAGATGATGAGGTCAGGGTCTCCGTGTAGCGGTCGGTCCAGGGCAGGAGGCAGGGCGCAGGGACTGGGCTTACAGGCAGTTCAGGGGAAGAACCACATAAACAAGCAGCTGTCCTTCTCCTTTACCTGCCTCTCTTCAGCTGGGATATACACTGAAGCTGCGTTATGGCAGGAAAAAACAAAAAGAGGATGGAGGCTGATGAAATAAGTCTGAGAAAAACCTGTTTTGTTTTTTTATGTGACTGCTGTTTTATTTAAATATTTCCTTACTTCCACTATACACATTTTCTTTTTCAAAACTTTTAATTTTGTATTGGGGTACAGTGATAAACAATGTTGTGATAGTTTCAGGTGATCAGCAAAGGAACTCAGCCATATAAATAAATACAGGTATCCATATGAATACACGTACCCCAACTCCCCTCCCATCCAGGCTGCCAGGTAACCCTGAGCAGTCCCCTGTGCCCTACAGTAGGTCCTTGTCGGTCATCTGTTCTCAGGACAGCAGTGTGTACAGGCTGGTCCCCAACCCCCTATCACTTCTCCCTAGGCACCGATAAGCTTGTTCTCCAAGTCTGTGAGTCTTTCTATTTCGTTAAGTTCATTTGTCTTTAGATTCCACATAGAAGGGGTGTCACAGGATATTCTTCTCTGACTTACTTCACTCAGCATGACAGTCTCTAGGTTCATCCATGTGGCTGCAAATGGCATTAGAGAAAACCCGTTTTTCAATATTTTAAACAGTATTATGGGATACTGTACAGGGCCTTGATGAACTGCAGAAAGCAGTAAGAAATGACATCAGCGTAACTATCATCAATCACGAAGGCTAGGGATCAGATCAAGATGGCAGAGAGGCAGGACGTGGTCGTGCTCCCCTTCTTCCCCGAGACATCAAAACTAGAGTTACGTGCAGAACGAGTCTCACGGAGCATCTAGCAAACGCTGGCAGAAGACCTCAGACCCCCGAGAGGGTAAGAAAATCTGCACAAAACCAGGTAGGGCAAAAGGGAGAAAAAAAAGAGGAATTGGGCCAGGACCTGCACCTGGGGAGGGCGCTGTGAAAGGGGAAAGCTTTCTGTACCCTGGGAAGCCCCCCACCAGCAGGAGGTCAACCAGGACCCAGGGGAGCTCTGAAGGAGGGCGCAGCAAGCAGGGCGTAGAGGGACCACGGGGCTGGGCAGGCCCTGAGGCTCGGCTCCCGAGGGCAGACCCACGGGAGGACTGGGTGGTGATGGGCAGACGGTAAGGGGACCGCAGCCAAAGGAGGATGGAAGAAGCGTGGCTCACCGCCCGCCTTTCACCGGAGAGGAGAGGCACCACCGCGGCCAGGCGCGGAAGGGGGCGGGCTGCGTCCTTCTCCCCACTGTCTGCTCAGGCCACAAAGTCCTAGGATCCTCCACCCCGCAAGGCTACCATTTCAAATTTAAAAGAAATTTCTCAGACGAGCAAAAGCTAAAAGGATACTGCAGTACTAACCCTCTCGTAAAGGAAATTCTGAAAGGTCTTCTCTAAGCAGAAAAGCAGCAAGAAGATACAGGAAGGAGGAAATCGCAAACGGAAAGTAAATGCACCTAAAGTAGCCAGTATACAGATCAAAAGGGAAAAACTACCTGTGAGAGCGGCGACACACACGAGCAACAAGAAAATGGGAAAAAGGGACATCAAAAATCGTACAATGTGGGGAAGGAGAGCAAGAAGGCGATTTTTTTTTTCCTTTGGAATGTGTTTGAACCTATATGACTACCTGTCTAAAGCAAGCAGATACAGGGAGGGGTTAACATACTGGAAAAACAGGGCAACCACAAATCAAAACCATAGTATAATTCACAGAAACCAAAAAGAACACAAGCATAAATTAAAAGGAAATCATTAAACCACCAGAAGAAAAGGAAAGGAACAAAGAACGGGTAAAGCAGATGTGGTCCACCTATATAACGGAACACCACCCAGCCTTAAAAAAGAATGAGATCAGGCCATTGGCGGCAACATGGATGAACACAGAGATCACCCTACTAAGGGAAGTCAGAAAGACAGAAGCAACCTACCACCATACAATATCATTTACACGTGAAATCTAACATATGGCACAAAAGAATATCTACAAAAGAGAAACTGACTCACAGACACAGACCTGTGGTTGCCAAAAGGAAGCAGGGGGGAGGGGGATGGACTGAGAGTCTGGGGTTCACAGATGCAACCTATTACATTTAGAATGGATACACAAGGGCCTACGGTATACAGCGCAGAAAACTGGACCCAATCTCCCGGGATAAACATAATGGAAAAGAACATAGACAAGAGTGTGCACGTGTTTACAGCTGAGTCACTTTGCTGTGCAGCAGAACCCAGCGCAGCACTGTAAATCAACTATACTTCAATAAATAAAGAAGGGTGACACTGAGCTTCCTACTTGCAGCAGCTCTGGGAGGGAGCTGCAAGTGCGCGCTCCACTGTGCGGAAGAGGAAAGGGAGGTTTAGCCTGAGGTTGGATTTGTAGTCATCACTGAAGGCTGCCTGTGACTCAAGCCCAAGCCTTTAGCCATTTGGTTTTAACGTCTCTTAAAGAAACTGAGAGAGGAGGGGAGAGACAGGCGCCCTGCTCTGCACTTAGCCACACAGAAGGGAAGGGCACTGATGGGAGAAACCCAAAGCTGCTGGGACAGCGGCCCCTCCTCCACTGGACGCCCGCCCTCAATCCCCACCAGCGACCTTTTTCTCTCTTGGCCACTGTCTTGCTCACTAGACGTGGACTCCGTAAGAGCAGAGACCTCGCCTTAGGGGTTACTGATGCATACTTCCAGTTTGACCTCTGCTCACCTTTCCTCTGCCTGAGAACTCAAATAAGTGTCCCAAGCTAGGAGTCTAGGAGGCATCTTCAAGACTGCCCTCTCCCTGCCGAACAGATGCCTGAAGGTGCCCGCCGGCCTCTTTAAGAACTCTCAGAAAAGACAAACACTGTATATTAACGCATGTATACGGAATAGAAAGATGGAACTGACCATCGTGCATGCAGGGCAGCAAAGGATACCCAGACGTAAGAACAGACTTTTGGACTCGGTGGGAGGAGGAGAGGGTGGGATGATTTGAGAGAACAGCACTGAAACATAAATATTACCATATGTAAGAGATAACCAGCGCGTCTGACGGATGACGCAGGGCACCCAAAGCCAGTGCATTGACAACCTGGAGGGGTCGGGTGGGCAGGGAGGCGGAAAGGGGTTCCAGGATGGACGTGACACGTGTAACCGATGGCAGATTCATACTGATGTATGGCAAAACCCATCACAATACTGTAATTATCCTCCAAAGAAGGAAAGAAAGAAAGGACTCTCCAGGACCCAGCTTTCCTCCATCCCTGAAACAGTTCATCTTTCGTTTGCATCCCTGCAATATCCACGCGGGCGCCTTTCCCAGCTCCGGGCTTGGGATCCTCTCTGAAATGAAACCGATTGTTCCACTGCTTTATTTAAAATTTTAATTAGCTCCCCCAACGTTAACAGGATATATTTCTAGTCTGCCACCCCACACAATCACGATCTGTGCTTGATGAAGCTTCTACCTTCTACCCATCCCCATTCATTCTTTCTGTGTCATACTCTCCCAGCTCTGCCCATACAGGGCGCACCCTCTGTCTGAAGAGCCCCGACTCCATCTTTGCCAGATTCCTGCTCATCCCTCAGGCTCACTCTCCCTGGGAATCTCTTCTGCCAAGGTTAAGCTCTCCGAGGCAATCACAGACCCCATCACAGCACTCCGCTTGCCTTCCCTGTGTTTTTATACACACACTTTCTTTAGTTTCGTACCTCCACCGTCCAGGCATTGCCTCATCACTGAGATGGGTGCTTTATAATTGGGATTTTATGGAGAAATCAGTGGGGAAGGATGAACAGTAAGTAGCTACCTGGTGTATGTGTGCAAGCCTCCAGATGCTGGCGGATGGGCTGAGCATTTCAGAACCCCCCAGGAGTGAATCTGACCTCCTACCTCACTCCACGAAGTGATGAACCACTGGAGCCGGCTGTTCTTGGGACAGCGTCCGAGCACGCAGCCCTCCTGCGAGTCCGGTCTCGGAGCGCCGGCGCACGCGCTCTCCGGCACGGCCTCTGCCACGGCAGCGCGTCTACACGTGACTTCACGCTTCCGCACTCCTCGCCCACAGGTCTTAGAACACTCGAGATTAAAAAGGAAAAAGCCATTAGATGCCAGTCTCCAGTGACCGTGTTGCAGGTAAACGCTTGGAAAAGCACTGATGCAGGGTTTACAAAGCTATTTTTAAGCACCAGGACCAAATGCCCAGTAAAATTCCTTGTAGTCAGCAGAAGAAATCTCCTCCATCCAGAGATTCTGAGTCCAGATTAGAACTCCTTCAACAATCTGAACACCCAGGGGCTGCTGTGGTGTCCCAGGTCTGAAGACAGGTTTTAGTCTTCATGGAGAAGAGAGGGTTTCTGTGCCTAGCACACATGATAACAACCTGGAAAACGGTCCAAGGCCTATTTGTTGCTGTAACTGTGTCTGTCTCTGGCACAAAGCAGAGTCAGTCTGGGCATTTGGCTAAAGAGGATTTTCAGTGATTTGGACAAGGGGAATCATAGAAGTATGCCTGACAGCAATGGGTTGGGGGTGTCCAGCTCTTGCCCTACTGTCTGTCTTGTCTGTCTGTCTTGCCCTCTGCTATCTCTAGGCTGGGCACTGTGCTAACTCTCAGGGGAAATTAAGTCAACGCTCATCAAATGTTTGGGAATAACTTTGCATGGCCAGCTAATGCTCTTCTATTCCTACCATCTTGACCTTCATAACCCCTGCGAAATAAGGAAGGCAGCAAATTATTCCCTGGTTTTCAGATGTGTGGTTCAAAAGTCTTCTAAGTGATCTCAACAGCTTTTGAACCACAGTTCTGAAAGCCAGGACAGAAATTATCTCATGAGTGGTTAGAAGGTTATGTGATATAGGCTCTGGTATATACTTATGTGTTTCATCACGCAGAAGGCATTAAATGAATGTTCTCTGTTGTGGTTGGCTAAGTCTGATAATATCAGCATCCTGTCTCCATCTCCCTTACAAATACGAAGGATGAGACTTCCCAGTGGTCCTCTTGCTATTACCCCATTTTAAAGGGAAGGCGTCTGAGACTCACATGATGAGTCAGCCACCTGCCAAGTTGCGGAGATGAGCAGATATGTCTGATGTCAGACCATGCCTCTGCACCACAGAACGCCATTCATCCATGGTGCTAACATCTAGGTGGTTAATTCTTATTCAACAGAATTCCTGTTTATATTTGTGACTTTCTTTTACCAGAAAGGTAAATATTTTCATCTGCTTCTGAATCCAGGGCCATTGTCTCTAATGGGTGGGTCCTTTACCACTAGCGCCACCTATCTGGCTGCATGACCATCACCAAAAAGGCTAAAAATCACAAAAGATGCTAATTAAAATGCCCATTCACATGACTGGGTGTGATTCCCATGAAGGTGTAAGCGGCTGAGATCCTCTGGGGGGAAGCAGAGACACCACCTGTGTTTTCGTCTCGCTCCTTTTTCCCAGGGAACAGGACTCACGACTCCAGTAATTCCCACTTACCTGAGACCAGGGCCCAGGGCTCCATTCCGGAGGGCAGGCATGGCTGTTGCAGGCTTGAACCTGAGTGGGCGTGCTCACCGGGCAGAGAGAGTGCAGGACCGCCTCCTCCTCCTGGAAGGGCTGTTTCTGGATGCACTGCACCTTCCGGCTCTGCTGGCCTCCCGCACACGACCTGCTGCAGGCGCTCCACTCACCCGGCTTCCAGCTTTCAGGGAGAGACGGGATTACTTCCGGGGAAGCTAAGACTCCGCATCACTGATGCCAAAGCAGTTACTGTGAAAGATTAGCCACCTGCTGGAAGCCTTTACTGCAGAACCAACAACCAAAAACTGATTCTTCTATAGATTTGCAAGCCTACACGGTCTATTACCCCATAGTTCTGGGGAAAAATACATTCCTGCCATCAGGCGAAGAAATGTGTGCTGTTTGGAACTCTGAGTGATTCAGTCTAATTTACCGGGATCTTAAACCCTGTGCCAGAGACTATCCCAGGCATTAGGGTTGGAAAAAATGAATGAAGCCAGGCTCTTCCCATGAAGTTGCCTGTGGAAGTGGTGGCTGTGTGAACACATCAAGGCAATACTTTCTGATCATTTCTATAATAGAAGTTAATACAAAGTATATTAATGAGACTATTGACACAAGATCAGTGAAGAAGGGAGAGGTGCGTGCGTGTGCGCACGTGTGCGTTCACACATGCAAAAGAGAGACACATTGAGAGAAGGTCTCACCAAGGATGCTTCTAAATAGGCCATTCCCCCAACCTATTTTTCTGGTTAGCCTTAAACTCTACGGTTGCGTTGGAGGAATAACCTCAAGTTCCTTATTTCAAGATTTTGAGCTCACTTTTTTCACAGCTGTTGTATCTGAGACTTGGTGTACGCTAAAGAGTGATCATCTGAAACCGTGAATCCTTTTCAACAATCACCTCGGATTAATTGAAATTGTCTGACTCGAAGGCCTAGCATTAAAAAGATCCACCAGAGAAGACGGTGACACATTTCAAAGCAGCAGAGTCCAAAAACTGTTCACAAATGTTCTAAGCATTATTTGAAAACATAAAACATCACGAAGACCAAATATGTTTTTGTTATACCTCTGCATTACTGCATTTGCCGGCTGCTGCTAAGTTGCTTCAGTCGTGTCCGACTCTGTGCGACCCCATAGACAGCAGCCTACCAGGCTCCCTCGTCCCTGGGACTCTCCAGGCAAGAACACTGGAGTGGGTTGCCATTTCCTTCTCCAATGCATGAAAGTGAAAAGTGAAAGTGAAGTCACTCAGTCGTGTCTGACTCTTCGTGACCCCATTGACTGCAGCCTACCAGGCTCCTCTGTCCATGGGATTTTCCAGGCAAGAGTACTGGAGTGGGGTGCCATTGCCTTCTCCATGCATTTGCCTAGTCCTGCGATTTTTGCTCTGGCTCCCCGACCCCAAAGCCCGAGCTGTGAGGTTAAACACCTTTCCATTGGTCTAGAGAACCTGCCATACAAGTTCTAGGATTACAAGTATTCTAAAACACTGCATAATCCATGTTGTCTAATTTAGTGAAAGAAAGCTGATAGCAAATGGTTCCTTACATTTGTACAACACTTTACCTTCCAGTAAGAGGCAAAGAAAAGATATCTATTATCATGAGAGTATTGGTTTTAACATTTGCCTATATGGGTGGCATTTTTGTCTGCCAAATTCAAGTTTCTTTCCTTATGTGGCAAATATGATGAATTTGGAAAAGTACTAGAAAGAGCGTAACACACTTTTTTGTGACACGCTTGGTTCTCCACACGTGGGCCCCAGGCTCACTCTCCATTTCAGGATCTTAGTTTCCCCAACCGGGGATCAAACTGTGATGCCTCCTGCCATGGAAGCGTGGAGTCCTGACCACCAGCCCACCGGCCCACCAGGGGAGTCCCCTTACTGCTTTCTCCACATCTGTCGCTCTTACAGCATGCATCTCGTGGCATCTCAGTTATTTGCACATCCACCTCTTCCATTAGATGGTGGGTTCCCTGATGGCTGCTGCGGCTAAGTCACTTCAGTCGTGTCCGACTCTGTGCGACCCCATAGACGGCAGCCCACCAGGCTCCCCCGTCCCTGGGATTCTCCAGGCAAGAACACTGGAGTGGGTTGCCATTTCCTTCTCCAGTGGCAGCAACTACTAATTACTCATCTCCATTTTCCAGTCCTGAACTGAGGACCAGGCATGCTCTCAGGGCATATCACATGGTTGTTACAGGGAAAATAATGGGCTTAGATCAGATGAGCGCCTCTGTCCTTAGAATTCTAATGGTCTAAGGCCTGACACCTAGTATATCCCTGCTGAAGAACAGTCCCTAAAAGATCCCATTCCTCGACAGGAAATACTGTGATAAGTAAGAGGTGGCAAAAAGGGAAACACAGCGAAAAATTCCACTGCTCCAGCTCTGTGGTCTTTGCAGGGGAAGCTCTGCTTTCATATAGCCAGAGAACTTGGTCACTGCACAGAGTACTATTTCTGTTAATACATGGGGTCATCAGGAAAGTTCTAGGAGTTAAGCATTACCAGTGCTCTCCCTCTTCATGGATGTACATACAAACGGGGTCCCTGTCTTTGCTTGGGCTTCCCCTGTGGCTCAGCTGGTAAAGAATCTCCCTGCAATGCAGAGGACCTCAGTTCGATCCCTGGGTTGGGAAGATCCCCTGGAGAAGGGAACAGCTACCCACTCCAGTATTCTGGCCTGGAGAATTCCACGGACTGTATAGTCCATGGGGTTGGTCAACAATGGTGGAAAGGAGGCTTTAAATAAGAAGATAGTAGCTTGCCATTCAAGTGTTTTGACAATCCCTATCAATCAATCAATCAATTCAGTTGCTCAGTCATGTCCAACTCATAGCGACCCCATGAATCGCAGCACGCCAGGCCTCCCTGTTCATCACCATCTCCCGGAGTTCACTCAGATTCACATCCATCGAGTCCATGATGCCATCAAGCCATCTCATCCTCTGTCGTCCCCTTCTCCTCCTGCCCTCAATCTCTCCCAGCATCAGAGTCTTTTCCAGTGAGTCAACTCTTCTCATGAGGTGGCCAAAGTACTGGAGTTTCAGCTTTAGCATCATTCCTTCCAAAGAAATCCCAGGGCTGATCTCCTTTAGAATGGACTGGTTGGATCTCCTTGCAGTCCAAGGGACTCTCAAGAGTCTTCTCCAACACCACAGTTCAAAAGCATCAATTCTTCGGCGCTCAGCCTTCTTCACAGTCCAACTCTCACATCCATACATGACCACAGGAAAAACCATAGCCTTGACTAGATGGACCTTAGTCAGCAAAGTAATGTCTCTGCTTTTGAATATACTATCTAGGTTGGTCATAACTTTCCTTCCAAGGAGTAAGCGTCTTTTAATTTCATGGCTGCAGTCACCATCTGCAGTGATTTTGGAGCCCCCAAAAATAAAGTCTGACACTGATTCCACTGTTTCCCCATCTATTTGCCATGAAGTGATGGGACCGGATGCCATGATCTTCATTTTCTGAATGTTGAGCGTTAAGCCAACTTTTTCGCTCTCCTCTTTCACTTTCATCAAGAGGCTTTTTAGTTCCTCTTCACTTTCTGCCATAAGGGTGGTGTCATCTGCATATCTGAGGTTATTGATATTTCTCCCAAGAATCTTGATTCCAGCTTGTGTTTCTTACAGTCCAGCGTTTCTCATGATGTACTCTGCATAGAAGTTAAATAAGCAGGGTGACAATATACAGCTGAGACGGACTCCTTTTCCTATTTGGAACCAGTCTGTTGTTCCATGTCCAGTTCTAACTGTTGCTTCCTGACCTGCATACAGATTTCTCAAGAGGCAGGTCAGGTGGTCTGGTATTCCCATCTCTCAGAATTTTCCACAGTTTATTGTGATCCACACAGTCAAAGGCTTTGGCATAGTCAATAAAGCAGAAATATATGTTTTTCTGGAACTCTCTTGCTTTTTCCATGATCCAGCAGATGTTGGCAATTTGATCTCTGGTTCTTCTGCCTTTTCTAAAACCAGCTTGAACATCAGGGAGTTCATGGTTCACGTATTGCTGAAGCCTGGGTTGGAGAATTTTGAGCATTACTGTACTAGCGTGTGAGATGAGTGCAATTGTGCGGTAGTTTGAGCATTCTTTGGCATTGCCTTTCTTTGGAATTGGAATGAAAACGGACCTTTTCCAGTCCTGTGGCCACTGCTGAGTTTTCCAACTTTGCTGGCATATTGAGTGCAGCACTTTCACAGCATCATCTTTTAGGATTTGAAACAGCTCAACTGGAATTCCATCACCTCCACTAGCTTTGTTCGCAGTGATGCTTTCTAAGGCCCACTTGACTTCACATTCCAAGATGTCTGGCTCTAGATTAGTGATCACATCATCGTGATTATCTGGGTTGTGAAGATCTTTTTTGTACAGTTCTTCCGTGTAGTCTTGCCACCTCCTCTTAATATCTTCTGCTTCTGTTAGGTCCATACCATTTCTGTCCTTTATCGAGCCCATCCTTGCATGAAATGTTCCCTTGGTATCTATAATTTTCTTGAAGAGATCTCTAGTCTTTCCCATTCTGTTGTTTTCTTCTATTTCTTTGCATTGATCGCTGAAGAAGGCTTTCTTATCTCTTCTTGCTATTCTTTGGAACTCTGCATTCAGACGCTTAATCCCTACATGTATGTAGACATACACAAACCCATCTAAAGGACAGATTATTCCACAAGGTTTGATATGGTTATTAGGGCCACTGGATATGTTTAGAGCCAGACATTTCTTGGCAAAAGATGAATCCACAGAAGCCCCTCAAATTTCTTTCTCCTTTTTGTGTTCAGGATACAGCTGGTTCCAAATTCTAAGAGAAAACCCGAGTTGACAGTTGGGCATAGGGGATCGGTGGGTAGCTGAAGCCCCAAACGATTATGACATACACTCTTTACAAGGAAAAATAGATTGCACGATATAACTGCATCACCACAAAGCAAACACTGCTTATTAAGATGATCAGGGAGATCAGTGAGCGCAGCGTTGCTTCAGAAGAAACTCTGTCAACTCTATATAAATACATTTGGCAGGAGATAACTCAAACCAGAAGGACTCCATTTGGCTTGGGAACATTAAAATTAGTGTTCAAACAATAGCGTGGCTAAAATCAATCCCATCGCAAACCCACTGAGATCCCCACAGAGTGTCCTCATCAAAAATGGGGTTACCACTCGGGCTGCGGTCCTGCCTTTTGACTTTGTGTCTTGCTACTGGGTAATTTGCATGTGAGGTTTCATGGGTTGCACAGTAATACGATTTTTAAATTCTTGGATGACGCTCTAAAACTTGAGTGCACAACCACAGGGAAATTTAGCTAATATAGGTTTCTGTGTTATTTAAATATCTGTTTGATTTAGTTCAGAGAAGAGGGGTCTCTAAAGGTTAAAAAAAGATGCCTTTATGCCTTTTTTTTTTAAACCCCAGGATTACACTGGCATAGACAGGGTCTGAACGTTTAAAGTAAATTTATGTTTTTCAAGTTGCATATTTTAATGCCAACTATCGTCTCTTTCTTCTATTGACTTTTTAGAGGGTGAGGGTTAGTCTTTCTATCTTTGAATCACTTTTGACCAGAGGCATTGACAGTGGCTTCGATCATCGCATATCAACAATGAAGCACACAAGTGCAAGCGCAACCAGAGAGACAGTCCCAGGTGACTTACTAGGCAGGGCAGGAGAAGGCGTTGCACACTTTGGGTTCAGTCGCTGGCCTGGCTCTTGCACTGCAGAATGAGGAATTGACTGGAGTGTTTTGATCTCGTAAGCAAACAGCCTTGACACTTATGTAACCTAATAAGACATCAACAGTTACCAAGTGAAAACTACAGATAACCAATGCCATTTAGTTTCCAAGTTTAGCTTCCCATGTACCAGGGTTCTGATATTTTACTGAGGACAGAATCCAAATATTGTGTGAAAACACTTTATTTGAAAACATCTACAACACATGCGAATCCCACTTCTATCTCCACCTCTCCCGAGATAACTGCTTACATAGTTTAATATTTTTAACATGCAGCTTCTTAGTTTTCGAGACCACCATGGATTCTAGAGTCATACAGTGATAAAAAATGACCTTTTGAAAACAGGGCCGCTGTAAAGGGAAATGTCGCACAAGCTTTAACTTCCATTGCACATATCTAATGAAAAATGTTCTTCAAAGAACAGTCACGGGTGAATTAATTGTGGAAACTCTAAGATTCTGCATTTTCATGAAGCAACTTTTACTTCCATAAAACTGTGGTGCATACATAAATGGAAACTTGCACTCACCAACCATGTATTCATCCCTGTTTATACGACTCCGTTTTTTATTTCTGATGGTTCACCCTGGCTTTCAGTGTTCATTTTAGGACCTCTCATCGGAGGTGTACAGTTTTCTGTGAGTAACTGTATTTGACAGCTCCCCAGATAGGAAGCCTGCCTCCTCTTTTAATTGTTTTTATTCACATGGACTTTTCCTTAAAATGCAATCTGAGCAACAATGAAAAGTTACTCCTGCTAGAATGATTAGGTTGAAGCGGGTTTATATTCAGGAAAAGGAAAAGGAAAGTGAAGTCGCTCAGTCGTGTCCAACTCTTTGCAACCCTATGGACTGTAACCTACCAGGCTCCTCTGTCCAAGGGATTTTCCAGGCAAGAGCACTGGAGTGGGTTGCCATTTCCTTCTGCATTATGTTCAGGAGGAACTGATCAAAACATCAGGACTCTCTACAGTTGAGAGTTTGCTTCTGGAGAATGTATTCATTTGGACCCCTCTTATGCCTCAGACACACCATGGTCTATGAGTCACATGAAGGGGTTGCTAATTCAAGGCAAGCCAGAATCCCACAATGCATTTGTCCAACGTCATCCCTTTGATTGTATTTATTCCCTGTAAGTGGAAAATGGACTCTCTCTCCTTTCCAAGGAAGTCTGCATTCCCTGGACACCAAAAAATTACTGAAAATGATCTTAAAGGCCATTCAATGTATGAACAACTGATTACACTCAAACACTACATGAAAAAGAGCATAAACATGGCTATAGCAGGGTTTCTGTTCCTTAAAAAAAGATCAAATGATTTGTGTGGCGTGTGTCTGAGTATGTAAAACACATGCATTTTTTACGTTTGCTTGAGAAAAAGAATAGAATGATATAGACCAAAGTATTAACGTTGGCTACTGCTGATTAAAGGATTGTGGGAGATTATTTTCTTCTTTATAGCATATTGCTTTTAAAATGTGTATTAATGAAAATATATTCCTGTTTATTAAGAATTATTAAAATATTAATCATTTATATGTTAAATATATGTATATAATATGCATATTAAATATATATTTATAAATATATCAAATATAGTTAAGTTATTCTATCTTTTAGAAAAAGAAGTAATCCTCCTGCTTTGTTAGCTAGCATGGGCAGCCAAAGCCCAGGCCTCAGAGACATAAGGATTTCTTTGTTTTCTCTATTTCTGCTGTCCCTGGTCCCAAGACGCCCTGTTTCTCCCAGTGGGAAGGACACCGTAGAAAGCCCTGCTGTCCCCGGGCACTCTGAGCATGAGGAAGTGAGAGACCAACCTTCACGCGTTGGTTCCATGCCATGGACTTACTTACAGACTTTCAGCCTTCTTCCCAAAGGGGCAAGTGTGACAAAGAGTGACTTACCAACAAATATGTGATATTCTTAGGTCTAAATAAAATGTCTCCCTTCTACTCACTGAGGGGGTGGCTGTGACTCTTCCTTCCTTACACGGGTTATTTCTCAGATTGACTCCACTTGCCTGCAGAGTTTCTGCTGACATCACCCCTGGGGGACAGACTACACCTCCTCCGTGTGTTAGCTCGCTGCCTTAAGCCCTCCTGGCCTGTGTTTTCACTGCCTATCGCCTACCTTCTCTAACTCCCCCTGAAAAGTTGACAACAACACAAAAGCCAGGACAGAAAGAAAGAAAACTGTTGGCGGACATAGCAACCCATCACTCCTCATATTTAGAACAAAGGGACACGTGTTTTATATTTTCCCCCCTGGAAGTTTCAGATGCATCACTTTCGAGTCCTGGCTGTAGTTGACTTGAGATTTGCTTGAGTTGGTTCCTTTCTATTAATACATAGAAAAATCCCCAAAGAGTACAAATAATATTTGATTTTTTTCCCTCTAAATAGTGACAGTTCTCATAAAGATAGTTCTTTTGTCGCTTATTTCAACCAGACAACTGAGAGAGGTGTGGAGTGGAAGAACCTGTTTTAAGAGAAGACGTGGAAGACAGTATTGGGAAACCTACCTCCCCCACAGGAGACAGAGCAATCTGTCTGCACTGTGCTCCAGGCGTAGCTGTGTCTTTCTGAGGCTGGCAGAGTTCCATTCGTGACCTTGGGAAGTGCATACTTCCAAGCTATTCCTGGGTTTTTGCCTTGCATGAGAATCTGCACAGTATAAGATACAAATCAGAGATCAAGACGCAGGTCAGACCCTGGAATTCCAGACACCTCACTGAACATTTTAAAACTATTTATACAACATTTTGGAATCAAGATTGCTGGGAGAAATATCAATAACGTCAGATATGCAGATGACACCATCCTTAGGGCAGAAAACGAAGAAGAACTAAAGAGCCTCTTGATAAAAGTTAGAGAGGAGAGTGAAAAAGTTGGCTTAAAACTCAACAGTCAGAAAACCAAGATCATGACATCTGGTCCCATCACTTCATGGCAAATAGATGGGGAAACAATGGAAACAGTGACAGACTTTATTTTCTTGGGCTCCAAAATCACTGCAGATGGTGACTGCAGCCATGAAATTAAAAGATGCTTGCTCCTTGGAAGAAAAGCTATGACCAACCTAGATAGCATATTAAAAAGCAGAGACATTACTTTGCCAACAAAGGTCTGTCTAGTCAAAGCTATGGTTTTTCCAGTAGTCATGTATGGATGTGAGAGTTGGACAATAAAGAAAGCTGAACGCTGAAGAATTGATGCTTTTGAACTGTGGTGTTGACAAAGACTCTTGAGAGTCTCTTGGACTGTAAGGAGATCCAACCAGTCCATCCTATGGGAAATCAGTCCTGAATAGTCATTGGAAGGACTGATGCTGAAACTCCAATACTTTGACCACCTGATGCAAAGAACTGACTCACTGGAAAAGACCCTGATGCTGGGAAAGATTGAAGGTGGGAGGAGAAGGGGACAGCAGAGGATGAGATGGCTGGATGGCATCACCGACTTGATGGACATGAGTTTGAGTGAGCTCTGGGAGTTGGTGATCGACAGGGAGGCCTGGCGTGCTGCAGTCCATGGGGTCACAGAGTTGGACATGATTAAGAGACTGAACTGCACGACATTTTGATCTCAGAGCTGGTTCATGTCATTGTTCCGAAGTACACTTTATGTTGACTGGAAGCCTGCCCATGCCACTTTAAAATGTGCAGCTCCAGAGAGTCAGAGCTGCGATGTGGAAGGCTAGTAGGGGACGGCACATTTGCTATAAGCCCATGACCCTCAATCCTGGGTAAAACCAGTTAAGAAAGCAGGAAAATAGATCTTTACATTATGTTGAGGGAGGCCAAGCTATAAAGTTTACCCTTCACATGAAACGTGAAAGCCTAGCATGGTTCTCACACACACTGGTGCCCACAAATAATGAAAGAGTTTTTCGTTCAGTCACATCTGACTCTCTGCGACCCCGTGGACCATAAGCCGGCCAGGCTCCTCTGTCCATGGGGTTTTCCAGGCAAGAATACTAGAGTGGGTAACCAACCCTTTCTCCAGGGTATCTTCCTGGCCCAGGGGTCAAACCTGGGTTTCCTGCACTGCGGGCAGATGATCATCTGAGCCACCAGGAGCTGAAACTCACTCTACATATATAAGTTTTTATGATTGATTCTGGCCCACAACTTATAACCTGTCTCCAGGATGCCAGCAGGTGTTAGGCACAAAAGAAGCACACATAAAACCTTAGAATAAACACCCCCCTTAGAATCACCTATCACCAACTCCAGAACCCAGGCAGATGTCCGATAGGACTTCCAAAGAGAATTTGCCCAAGCGTATATGTCTGTTAACTGTACTAGGATGAGCAGATAGGACAGAAAGAAACACGATCAGAAGTAGGGGTTGGTACTGGAATGGATTTGACCTCAAAGGGGCAAGGACCTGGGACAAATCTGACCCTAACAGGTGTGGCCACCAAAAGAGCCATCATTTACAGGCACTTTGCGGATGTCAGACACTCTGTTGGGCTTTTGCGCTGCATTATCTCAAGAGTCCTCTAACAACTCTGCCGCTGCTGCTAAGTTGCTTCAGTCGTGTCCGACTCTGTGCAAACCCATAGACGGCAGCCCTCCAGGCTCCCTCATCCCTGGGATTCTCCAGGCAAGAACACTGGAGTGGGTTGCCATTTCCTTCTCCAGTGCATGAAAGTGAAAAGTGAAAGTGAAGTCTCTCAGTCATGTCCGACTCTTAGTGACCCCATGGACTGCAGCCTACCAGGCTCCTCCGTCCATGGAATTTTCCAGGCAAGAGTACTAGAGTGGGGTGCCATTGCCTTCTCCAACTCTAGAATGTAGCTAATTTTTCACAGGAAAAAAAAAAAATCCTGAGAAGAAAGAAGTTGTGCAAGATCACACAGGTGACTGGTAAATGAGTTTAAAATAGAACTTAGACACTCCAACAAAATGTGCCTAAAGACGGCAAGATATCACCTTGTTTTGTATTCACTTTTCATTGAAGTATAGTTGAGTTACAATGTGGTATTCATCTCAGATGCACAGCAAAGTGACTTAGCCATACACACACAATACACACACACACATATCTATCTATAACTTTCTCTCTCTGTGTGTGTGTGTGTGTGTGTATTCTTTTTCAGATTCTTTTCCATTACAGGTTATTATAAGATACTGAATACAGTTTCTGGTGCCATAAGTAGGTCCTTGTTGTTTATTCATTTTATATATAGCAGTGTGTATCTATTAATCCCAAACTCCCAACTTATCCCTCGCCCCTTTCCCCTTTGGTAACCATACATTTGTTCTCTGTGTCTGGAGATCACTTTCTTTTTGGTGTGGGCAAACACACTATTGGCCTCCTTTGCTGATCCTCTCTTTTCCTAACTATGTCTCTTTTTTCCTTCACATTCAAAGCATGGGTAAAAATAGCTGGTTCTCTCCCATCCCATGAGTCTTGCGGAAAATCTGTTACCACCAGAGCTGGGCATTCATGCCCCCAAAGCAGATTTCCAGTTAAAAATAGGAACCCCTGGCTCTATCTCTGTCTGGTGGGATCCCACCTCAATTAAAGCTGGGTGGGTGGCAGCGGTTCAAGGACCTCCATTGTGCCAGACCACTCCTTGGGCTGCTACGAAACGGCTTCCACTTTACTATCAGCTTAAATGTCTCCAGAAGTATCACGGCTTACTCTGAAGATTCCATGGTGCAGTCATCCTTTGTCAGCCAACAAAACAAAGTCTTGGTGCCTCCCAGAAAAAAACCAAGCTGTTAATAGATGGGTCTTTGTTTCCCCCACCCCCATCCAAAGCAGAAAACAAACAAAACAGAACAGGAAGAACCATTACAGTGGACAAATGCCAAAGTCTCACTAGTCACCAAGGAAAACCTTCTCAGAATCAAGGTCAGCAGGTGTCAGGCATAAAAGCACACGTAAAACCTTAGAATAAATACCCAACTCACAGCCACCTATTACTAACTCCAGAATCCAGTACAGTGGAGTTGCATCACACATGCATCTCAGACAGACATTTCAAGTCCATGTGCTCCAGGTAAAGAAATCCGCTCACTTATCTCCACTTTCTAGGACCACCCATTCCCCGCCGCATTCAAACTGGTTCCTGGCTTCCACTCCCATAGGGGAAAGGGATCCCCAATAGAAATGCAAAATGTATTGTTATTACAGTTTTACAGCCAACGGCCTATAGGACATACAGTTTATATTTTGTCGGTTGGACATGTTAATGTATTCACTGAACGCACAAAGGAATATGACTCTCAACTTAAAAAAAAAAATCAGGGACTTCCCTGGTGGTCCAGTGGTTAAGAATCTGCCTTGCAATACAAGGAACCCAGGTTCGTTCCTGGTTGGGGAACTAAAATCCCACATGCCTTGGATGGAGCAACTCGGTCCTGGCGCTACAGCTACTAAAGCCAGCACATCACAACTAGAGTGAAAGGTCCTGGGTGCCACAACCAAGACCCGAGGCAGCCAACTAACTAAATACGTATTTCAAAAAAAAAAACAAATCCAGGGGCTCACAGCACCATTATAATGTCTGTGCATCTGGAAGGTCGGGCTTCCCAGGCGTAGTGGTAAAGAATCGGCCTGCCAAGCAGGAGACTCAGGTTCCCTCTCTTATTTGGGAAGATCCTCCCCTAGAGAAGGAAATGGCAATCCACTCCATCCCATGGGCAGAAGAGCCTGGTGGGCTACAGTCCATAGGGTTGCAAAGAGTCAGACACGACTGAGCGACTAAACAACAATAATCTGGAAGGTCACAGGAGAATTGTGTGTGTAATCACATAGGCTAAAAGACAGTATTCGTATAAACCAGCAGAAAGCTGAGTGTAGAATTTAACAGCTCATAAAGGCTTCTTAAAGTAATTATTTAAACAAATAAATGCCAAGATTAAATACATAAAAGATGAGTATTTGCCAATCACATTATTTGCTTCTCAATGATAATTAAAGCATTCTCTGCCCTTTTCTTTATCCTGTATGAGCAAGAAAGTAACCAAGAATGAAATACACAGCAGTCATCTCATCTTTTACCATCTTATGCCTGTTCTAGCCAGTCCTTTAGAAACAGACTGTCTGTCTGGCTAAAACAATCTCTGCGAGTCTGTCCTTCACCCCATTCTAAAAAAAGACTAGACTTTGTTTTTAAAAAGTCAATTCCACCCTCAGGAATGGCTACATAATTCGTGGGGGGGGGGGGGCAGGGAGTGTGCCCAGGGCAAAATGGAAATGAAAGGCCCCTTGTTTAAAAAAGTGATTAAGGATTTCAAGTTGGTGACAACAGAGCATTAAACCAATCACAGGGCCCTTCTGAGCCCAAGGTCCCCGGTGACTCTGCGGGGTCCACATCCACAAAGCCACCTCAGCCCAACCTTAAGGCCGACGTTTTGTCACCTGCATCAGTTTAAGACACAATTAAAAAGGTTCCAAGTTCTAAATGGCCCTGTGGTCTAATGCTGGCTTTGACCACTCTTCTCAGAGGGAGAATGAATTTGGCAGGTCTGTCTACACCTGAGTGACGATGACCACCACCTCGACCACAGACAGCCTGTCCCACCCGAAGCTCTGGAGCAAGGGGACCTCGGGATGACGTGCGAGAACCACACAGCCCAGATTCTAGGTGCCTCTGAAACAACACGTCATCTGGAAATGCTCATCCCTGTCACTGACATCTATTTTAGAATATTTTCAGCAGTCCTGTCAAGCGCTGTCAGTAACCTTCTTCGGCACTAGTGGAGAACACGGAGACCCCCCGGGTCCTGCGGATGCCACTCCCCAACACTGCTGCCCCCCACCACTGGCGGCATCACAGCACACCATCCCAACATGGCCCAGAGAACCGTGTGGCCCGGCTGTGACGTGCACACATTCGGAAAGATCACCAGGAATTCAGTCTACTTAACTGGACTCAGGCCAGAGAATTTTCCAGCCAACTGGCATTGAGTCTCTTAATTTATAGCTGGCAAGCAACCTCCTTAAATGCTTCCAGGTCCACAGTAGAACTGTTTAATGTCTACCTTGAACACACAAACCACCTGACTTCAGACACAACACTCCAGCAGCTCTGACCACAGGGTGCGGAGTGATAAAATTTACAGCTTAAGCTGGAAAACCACAGATGAGGCTGGACTCGACCAGTTCCCCTCTGAAGGAGGGCATGCAGGTTCTGCTTGGGATGCACACGGGTTAAAATAAAGGAGACACTGAGTAATCTTTGGTAAATAGCTTGCTTTCACTCCCACTTTTATTTTTTAATATGCAAACTATAAAATGCCTTCAAACAGCTTCATCTTTGTTTCATCATTGAAGACCTATGTTTTTCTTTTAAAGAAGTTATCCTAATCCTATGAAATTAAAAGATGCTTGCTCCTTGGAAGAAAAGCTGTGACAAACCTAGACAGCATATTAAAAAGCAGAGACACCACTTTGCTGACAAAGGTCCATCTAGTCAAAGCTATGGTTTTTCCAGTAGTCATGTATGGATGTGAGAGTCGGACCATAAAGAAGGCTGAGCACCAAAGAATTGATGCTTTCAAACCATGGTGCTGGAGAAGACTCTTGAGAGTCCCCTGGACTGCAAGGAGATCCAACCAGTCAATTCTAAAGGAAATCAATCCTGAATATTCATTGGAAGGACCGATGCTGAAGCTGAAGCTCCATTACTTTGGCCACCTGATAGAAAGAGCCGACTCACTGGAAAAGACCCCCATGCTGGGAAAGATCGAGGGCAGGAGGAGAAGGGGACAACAGAGGTTGAGATGGTTGGATGGCATCACGGACTTGACGGACATGAGTTTGAGAAAACTCCAAGAGATAGTGAAACTCTTGGTGTGCTACAGTCCATGGGGTCACAAAGAGTTGGACATGACTTAGTGACTGAACAACAAACCCTCCCGTGGAAACTAAAGAGTTATAGTTAGGTTCTAAAGACCAGCTTTTTATTTAGTGCAGGCTTGGAAGCTTATTTCTCATCTTCAATAAGGTAATAATGTACCTGATAGCTTTAAAAAATAATAATAGCCATACTTATGGTGTTTATGCCAGGCAAAGCATTGTACAGCATTATCTCTTTTACAATTAATAATGACACCATAAGGAAGGCACAGTGCTATTAATACCCTAGTCTTGTAGATGAACACAGCTAGAAAGTAGAAACCAGAGAAGGCAATGGCAACCCACTCCAGTACTCTTCCCGTGGATGGAGGAGCCTGGTAGGCTGCAGTCCACGGGGTCACTAAAGGTCACTGAAGTGACTTATTAGCAGCAGCAGTAAGTAGCAACATGGGGAACTCAAGTTTCTGATACTGCATGACTCGCAAACTTGACCTCTTAACTCTCAAGACACTGCACCTCCAGCTCTGAAATGTCCTGTCTAGGATTCTAATTTAAAATTCTCAAGACTGGAGGAACACTGAAAAGATATTGTCACTGGGATCCAATAACATGCTGTAACACATACATTGTACTATCGGGTTCCAATCTGAAAATGTCGCTTCTTGAACATGCTAATATCTGAGTTAAGGATTTGTGATTTTTAATATCCTCAATCCATTTCCCCATTCATTTACAGAAATGTTTGTTTTAAATACCATTTCAACAGCTGAAATTCAACCGACTTTACAGATCGACCCCTTCTGATAAAGGATGGATTTCACAGTACGTTACATGTTGCCTAAGTCAGAGGAGGAATCGTTTTTGTGGTGTGAGTTCATGATTCTGTATGATCCTGTGAGTTTCTGGGAAGCCTCGTGATGTGAAAAATCAGCCAGTTGCCCCCAGCTTCTTGTTTGCTTCAAAGCCTGAAGAACACGAGCAGGCATCATCTCTGGGATTAGGTGTGAGTGAGTCAGATTTGACAGGACGGAGCACCACAAAGACCCCGACCGGGGCCTTGGAAGTCCATCTACGAGGCGGCTTCAAAGGTGTGGGCTGACACACTGAACCTCGACTCATCCACATTCCTGGGAGTTTAGGGGAGATAAAGAGTGCGCTCCAACCTGTCCCAGAAGTATTTGCTGTGAATTACCTGGAGGCCCACACTTCAAACAGTGAACGGCAACCCGGGGAGAAGTGATGCGGCATCTGGGGAGCACGTCTGGCTCGTCCTCCGGAGCCTGGGGTTCCCCGTCATCTGGCCTCTATTACTCCTCCACCGCTTCTCGGCCTCTCTCGTGAGCCGTGTCTTCACTCCGTCCCTGCTCCTTGGCTAATCTCTCTCCCCGACACTGATTCTATCCCGAGGCACATCTTTGCTCATCTCGGCTCCTGCCCCGTGGGGGAAGGGGTGCAGACAGCAGGGTCATGAGGAAGGAGCTGGATGAGAAGGGACGTCCCTGGCCATGACGCTCCCACACTGTCAACTCGGTGATCAACGTGTCCGTCCACCTGGTCTCCCCCCAACCGACCCATCATCGCCTTTGGCCAAAGAGTGGAGGAAGTTGTTTATGGTAGTAATTTTCTTGAGATGTCTTTTTCTGCCTTGAAACTGGCCTGTGGTTAACCTATTTCTCACTTGCTGTCGTTACAAACGCTGCTGTAGGGGTCAGCGGCACTCTCCCTCGGTACATGATTAATTGGGAATGGGCTTTCAAAGAGTTAAACACTCCCTTCTGGCCTCTTAACAGACAGGGGAATAAAAAACCCTTAAGGTGAAGGAGAGCTTTTATTTTTAAGACTTTTTTTTCCAAAAAAAAAAAAAAAAAAAAGGAGTGCTGTAAAAATACAGATGATCATATTTCAGTCTTAGGCTAGCAACCCGTGTTATCATGTCAGCCTAAATCACTGTTTATCAGACGGGGATGAAGTTACTTTATAATGAAACACTCATGATGAATTTCCTCACCTACCCTCCAACTTCACGACAGTTTGATGGAGAATATGACTCATTCGTTGTTGTGTGTGCTTGTGTGTGACTGCGTGTGCGAGAGAAACACAGACGGAGAAACAGAATAAAGCAGAGGAAGAAGAGATGGGAGAGGCAGCTGGGAGGGAAGAGGGGGGCAGAGGGGGCGCAGGGGCAGGGTTGGGGGAGAGAGCTAGCATGCAACAGCTAACGAAACAGCTGATCTTCAGTCACTTCTACAGAGCGTTATCATCTCTAAGTAGACACCTTCATTAATCATGAAAAATAGAGAATTTTTGTTTTAATTCTCATTGCCAAGGCCCTTTAAAATTATATACTAAATGGGCCTTATGCATTGTACTTAAACAAAGGACAAAATTACCGACTTTATGTTACCTATATCTCAATCTCGAAGTGGAAAAACATTAAGTTTTCAGCCATACTCCAAATGCCCAGCACATATATATAATATATATACATACATACATATACACAAATATATATACACACACATACATACATATATATATAATTTGTGTACATATGTATATATGGGCTTCCCTAGTGGCTCAGATGGTAAAGAATCTGCCTGCAATGCAGGAGATCTGGGTTCAATCCCTGAGTCAAGAAGATCCCCTGGAGAAGGGAATGGCAACCCACTCCACTATTCTTGCCTGGAGAATCCCATGGACAGAGGACCCTGGTGGGCTACAAGTCTGAGGGGTTGCAAAGAGTCAGACATGACTGAGCAACTAACACTTTCACTTTTCACGTATATATGTATGTATACACACACACACACTTCAGATTAAATGATTATTTTTCAACAAAGGGAGGTGTCAATTTCAACTCTGAACTTTGGTTTTCATATTTATACCATGTCAGAAATGGTAAGGACCTAACAGAAGCAGAAGATATTAAGAAAAGGTGGCAAGAATATACAGAACTATGCAAAAAAAGATCTTCATGACCCAGATAATCACATGGTGTTATCACTCACCTAGAGCCAGACATCCTGGAATGCGAAGTCAAGTGGGCCTTAGGAAGCATCACTATAAACAAAGCTACTGGAGGTGATGGAATTCCAGTTGAGCTGTTTCGAATCCTAAAAGATGATGCTGTGAAAGTGCTGCACTCAATATGCCAGCAAATTTGGAAAACTCAGCAGTGGCCACAGGACTGGAAAAGGTCAGTTTTCATTCCAATCCCAAAGAAAGGCAATGCCAAAGAATGCTCAAACTACTGCACAGTTGCACTCATCTCACATGCTAGTACAGTAATGCTCAAAATTCTCCAAGCCAGGCTTCAACAGGATGTGAATGGAGAACTCCAGATGTTCAAGCTGGTTTTAGAAAAGGCAGAGGAGCCAGAGATCAAATTGCCAACATCTGTTGGATCATCGAAAAAGCAAGAGACTCTGTGGATCACAACAAATTGTGGAAAATTCTTAAAGAAATGGGAATAGCAGACCACCTGACGTGCCTCCTGAGAAACCTATTTGCAGGTCAGGAAGCAACAGTTAGAACTGGACATGAACAACAGACTGGTTTCAAATTGAGAAAGGAGTACGCCAAGGCTGTATGTTGTCACCCTGCTTATTTAACTTATATGCAGAGTACATCATGAGAAATGCTGGGCTGGAAGAAGCACAAGCTGGAATCAAGATTACTGGGAGAAACATCAATAACCTCAGATACGCAGATGAAACCACCCTTATGGCAGAAAGCAAAGAAGGACTAAAGAGCCTCTTCATGAAAGTGAAATAAGAGAGTGAAAAAGTTGGCTTAAAACTCAGCATTCAGAAACTAAGATCATGGCATCTGCTCCCATCACTTCATGGGAAATAGATGGGGAAACAGTGGAAACAGTGTCAGACTTTATTTTTCTGGGCTCCAAAATCACTGCAGATGATGACTGCAGCCATGAAATTAAAAGACGCTTGCTCCTTGGAAGAAAAGTTATGACCAGTCTAGACAGCATATTAGAAAGCAGAAACATTACTTTGCCAACAAAAGTCCGTCTAGTCAAAGCTATGGTTTTCCCAGTAGTCATGTGTGGATGTGAGAGTTGGACTATAAAGAAAGCTGAGCACTGAAGAATTGATGCTTTTGAACTGTGGTGTTGGAGAAGACTCTTGAGAGTCCCTTGGAGTACAAGGAGATCCAACCAGTCCATGCTAAAGGAAATCAGTCCTGAATATTCATTGGAAGGACTGATGCTGAAACTGAAACTCCAATACTTTGGCCACCTGATGTGAAGAACTGACTCACTGGAAAAAACCCTGATGCTGGGAAAGATTGAAGGTGGGAGAAGAAGGGGACGACAGAGGATGAGATAGTTAGATGGCATCATTGAGTCAATGGACATGTGTTTGAGTAAACTCTGGGAGTTTGTGAAGGACAGGGAGGCCTGGTGCGTTGCAGTCCATGGGGTTGCAGAGAGTGGGACACGACTGAGCAACTGAACTGAGCCACTTCAAAATTTAATTCCTTATACAAGACACACACACAGAGAATTTAGCTATGTGGGGTGCACAAGTAACAATGATCCAGTTTTCCTTGTGTTCTCAAACCTAGTCAAAAAAATAGGGTAGGTCCATATATAAGATACTGAAAACTACTGAAATATAAGCTGACTTTTCTGTGTTTGAGATGACTAATGAGTGCACTAGTTCAATAAGAAATTCCTTAGACTCTATGCCAGACCCATGCTGTGGGGGAAAAGTGGACATACAGAAAGGCATGGAAATTATCTAGTTTATAATAGCTGTGTCTGTAGTGATCTCAGAAAGTGTGCAGTTGCCAAATCAATATTGATTTCTTTCTGATCTGGGGTGTGCATGTGTATGGGTTGTTTTCCCCTGGCTGAGGCAGAAATAGGATACAGGATCATGAAAATGAACTCCGTTTCTCCAAGTCATTTACATGTAATACATGTATATTTGTACTTTGAAATAAAAATTTGATTGATGGACTTAAATACAACTCAGACAATCATATAAATCCTTAATTGTCCTTAGGAATTTCCTCTTGGCCACCAAGGAAATCAAGAAGGCCAGCACAGTCTAAACTGACGTCCACCTGTTGCAAACGGTGGACCCTGTGGGATCTGGGTTCCAAGGAGAATGAAGATTCTTTCCAAGAGACCATCTGAAAACGGGGCAGGCACGTGATTCAATGATAAAAGTGAAAGTCTGTTTTCCATTTAAACTGAGCTTCCCTATGAAGGCATTCCATAAAGTTCTCACATATAAAGATAACCAGAAGCAGAGGACACTTCTATTTGATGTCAGGCCATGCACTTATTTCTTGGGGTTCACTGACAGCAGTCAGTCTTTCTCAGGACTATATTACTCCTGCTGTGTACCAGGAAACACCCAGAAATAAGTGAAAAGATCTAGTTAATCCCCTACCCTGGAAGGGCAAGTTGCTGTTCCCTCAGATCAAGGTGAGTCAACTGTGAGCTAACTGGTCAGCAAGTTTTTATGTGTAAATTATTCACTTTGGGAAAGGCAAGCCTTTTAGAAAGCAGATTGATTCCTCAAATGCAACTGAGGAGATCAAATTTCAATACTTTGAATGCCTTTCACTGTACTTAACTTTTAATGGTACAGTTCTAAGACTAGTCCTAAAAGATGAGGAAATCCAGTGGTTTTTAAAATGTGTACCGCAGAAGCATTTCAGAGAACTTCAGATTATGATGGTTGTTTGGGACAGAAATAGGGAGGAGAGGCTGGCCCTGTCACTCTTGACTTGGGTCAGAGAAAGTCACCTGTCACTTGATTTATTTGCTGTCTCCATGGATGGTTTTTCAACTTGGAAAGAAGATTCTACTCTTTAAATGAATGAATGAATTTTCTCATCAGATGTCATTCATTAACTTTTTTTTTTTTTTTTGAGTGCCTGAGCTGGAATCAAGATTGCTGGGAGAAATATCAATAACCTCAGATATGCAGATGACACCACCCTGATGGCAGAAAGAGAAGAGGAACTAAAAAGCCTCTTGATGAAAGTGAAAGAGGAGAGTGAAAAGTTGGCTTAAAACTCAACATTCAGAAAACGAAGATCATGGCACCCAGCCCCATCACTTCATGGGAAATAGATGGGGAAACAGTGGAAACAGTGTCAGACTTTATTTTTTTGAGCTCCAAAATCACTGCAGATGGTGATTGCAGCCATGAAATTAAAAGATGCTTACTCCTTGGAAGAAAAGTTATGATCAACCTAGACAGCATATTGAAAAGCAGAGACATTACTTTGCCAACAAAGGTCTGTCTAGTCAAGGCTACGATTTTTCCAATAGTCATGTATGGATGTGAGAGTTGGACTGTGAAGAAGGCTGAGCACCGGAGAATTGATGCTTTTGAACTGTGGTGTTGGAGAAGACTCTTGAGAGTCCCTTGGACTGCAAGGAGATCCAACCAGTCCATTCTGAAGGAGATCAGCCCTGGGATTTCAGCTAAAGCTGAAACTCTGGTCTACTTTGGCCACCTCATGCGAAGAGTTGACTCATTGGAGAAGACTTTGATGCTGGGAGGGATTGGGGCAGGAGGAGAAGGGGATGACCGAGGATGAGATGGCTGGATGGCATCACTGACTTGATGGACGTGAGTCTGGGTGAACTCCGGGAGTTGGTGATGGACAGGGAGCCCTGGCGTGCTGCGATTCATGGGGTCGCAAAGAGTCGGATATGACTGAGCGACTGAACTGACTGATGTTCTAGATACTAAGCTGACTATGGAAGCTACAAAGATCTCTCAGCAATAGAGGGTTTCAGGTGCTTAGAAGTGCTTCAGGATAGTGCTACAGGACAGAGCAGAGGATATTAGTTTAGCCTGGGCAAATTATTTCCCAAAGTATCATAAACTATCATCAGACAGCTTAAGTGCCTCATGCAGAGTGACACAGTAGTATCAGAGGGACCTGTATCACCAACAGTTTAAAGAGGTGCTTCCTGTTCAAACTCACGTTGCTTCAAAAAGAATGGGACTCACATACCAAAACTCACTCTTTACATTCCTTAAAGACCTGCAGCTATAAGGATTCGGCGACATGTTCAGTTCAGTTCAGTCGCTCGGTTGTGTCCAACTCTTTGCAGCCCCATGGACTGCAGCATGCCAGGCCTCCCTGTCCATCACCAACTCCCGGAGTTTACTCAAAGTCATGTCCATTGGGTCCGTGATGCTATCCAACCATCTCATCGTCTGTCGTCCCTTTCTCCTCCTGCCTTCAATTTTCCCAGCATCAGGGTCTTTTCAAATGAGTCAGCTCTTCGCATCATGTGGCCAAAGTATTGGAGTGTCAGCTTCAGCATGAGTCCTTCCAATGAATATTCAGGACTGATTTCCTTTAGGATGGACTAGTTGGATCTCCTTGTTGTCCAAGGGACTCTCAAGAGTCTTTGTCAACACCACAGTTCAAAAGCATCAATTCTTCAGTGCTCAGCTTGCTTTTTGGTCCAACTCTCACATCCACAAATGACCACTGGAAAAACCATAGCTTTGACTAGACATGATTTATGTCTTAAACATTTATGTATCTCCAATGTCTATATAGGGCTGGGCAGTGAATGGGCACTCAACAGAAAGTTTGGTGTTTTTGTTTGTTTTTTTTTTTAAGTCAGACACTGAGAGGAAATAAGCAGAGGAATATTGCTTTAAAGGTAGCTACCTAAATCAATACATGCCAAGGTAGCTGAAGATAGGAGTTAGCTAAGATATTGAGAGGATCTGATTAACATAAATGAATGAGATATAAAGAGGGACCTTATCCTTACACTGTCACACACCCTTCTGCTGAGTTTTACACTATAGTAAGAGCTTAGTGACCATGCAGTCATTTTAAGAGGCCAAGAGAGAAAGCGCTTTCTTTCACAGACTTGTACTTTCTGTGGGTAGGTCAGTCTGTAAAGAATCTGTCTGCAATGCAGGAGACCTGGGTTCGATCCCTGGGTTGGGAAGATCCCCTGGAGAAGGAAATGGCAACCCACTCCAGTATCCTTGCCTGGAAAATCTCATGGACAGAGGAACCTGGTGGATTGCAGTCCATGGGGTCGCAAAGAGTCGGGCACGACTGAGCGACTAACACACACTTTCTGTGGGTAGAACAGCATTTTCCATTTTGTTAGGTTCCCACACTTCGATTTCAGCATCCCATGGGATTGTAAAACACATTCAACAGTTCATATTGGAGTGAACATATTTTTGGCTCCAGAAGTATTCATTTTGATTCAATTCGTAGTTGCATGGAAAGGCATATGAACTTGAACTTCCTTTCTTTAAAGAAGATGGCCGTGGATGGATGGCTTGGGTACTGATACACAGTCTAGTTTTAGAGAATGTAATGTATTGCTTATTGTGATTTTTTCAGTTTTTAGAATCACTGTGTTCTATCAGTTTTGGAGAGGCACGAGCATGTGATAAAAACTGACCTCAAATTTGACCATATTCTTCTGAGAGCAATAATGTACAATTTAAGTATTATAGTCATTAACCCAAATTCTTTTAAAAGATAAAATAGATATAATACTAGGTTACTGAGTTGGATTTTTAAAAATAGTTGCTAGTTTTGAATGAAACCATGCCTCCTTTAAAGAATACAAGCAAGGCATGACCAATTAATCATACAAGTCTCCCTGGGGATTATTTTCAGACAAGCCACATTCCAAGCACATCAACTGGATCTTTCACTGAATCTATAAGCAGAATGTGTACATAAAGCTGTTGTAAAAACAACAGCTAGGCGAATGTGACCTTACTGCATTGTGGTAAAACTACCATTCTGTATTAATAGAGATCCAATTGTAGTTTTAATCGCGTTTATATAGTAATGAAATTTTAGAAAACCATGCATACCCAGTTGAATCTGGGAAAGGCTTTATGTTTTATAATTGTATTTAGATCAGCCCAATTTTTCCCCTTACATTTTGGTTTCCACCCGCACCCAAGGATCTGTCTGTATTTGCGAGGACAAACCAGCTGTTTTTGTTGGTTTGTTTTTTAGCCATGCCCTGAGGCTGCTAGGATCTCAGTTCCCCAACCAGGGATTGAACCTGGGCTCTCAGCAGTGAGAACATGGAATTCTAACCACTGGATGACCAGGAATTCTATGTATTTGCAAGGAGATAGATGATGTAGCTGACGGCTTTTGTAGAACTCCATCACCAATGAAGATCATTCTTTTCATTTCTCAAAAATAGCCACTAATCATTAGGAAAATGTTTAGACCCAGTGAACAGTCCAAAGATTTAGTTTTAATCAGAATTAAATAACACAGATAAATGAGATGAGAAGGGATGCTTAAATTAAGCAAAGCACAAATAAAAATTCTCAGCTTGAGGCTGGCATAGTATTCAGTGACAATGTGTCCATTATCTGTTTAATTTGATCAACACAGACAATGACAGGGGACATTCAGGTTCTAAAGATGAAAGTCAGAAGGAGCTCTGTGATTCTGCTTTGCACTTTCCATCACTTCTTGTCTCATTCTTTGTTGTGGTTTTCCTGAAGATAACTTATGGTTAACAGCAAACCTTAAATTACAGACAGAACTGTGAAAACCTACCGGAAGGGCTTTGTAATTATGAAGAAAATTGGACAGAGAAACAACAACAAAAAATGGTTGCTTGTCATTAAGCAGGAAAACACGTGTTTCTCGTGAGGAATCATCTGGACTCAGTTCCGGTCGCTGGTGGCAGAAGCTGTGAGAGGTACCCACCTTCTGGTTCAGTAATTTTCTAGCCACAGAACTTGGTTTGTGTACATTTGCTTAGAGATGGATCAAAGGCCTCATGGTAAAACTTAGGAAGCCATGTTGCTCTAAAACTGATTCCTTGCAAGCTAAATATATCTTTAAAGAAAATATACCTTTTCTAAAGAAAAGACATTTGCTGCTCAGATGCTTGATAGAAAAGAAAACAAACATATCCATCTAAAAAATTAGGACTGAAAAACAAGTCTCAAAATCTTTAACCAGAAAGTTCAATTCCTATGCCTTCCATGTAATTACAGGCTGATTTCAGGGGCTGGATTCATTGTTGAACTCCAAACTACCCTAAGATAAAACCAGTTTGATTTGGGGTTCCTAATTTCATCTTCTGAAATAAAAGACCTGACAGCGCTATGTCAAAAACACCAAAAAACCTTATCCAAAAATGGAGCGATCGAAAGCGACATTTCTCCATAGAAAACATACAGATCGTCAAAAAGCACAAGAGAAAATGCTCCACATTTAATTATCAGAGAAATGCAAACCAAAAGTACAATGAGCTATCACATTATACCAGTCAGAAAGGCCATCACCAAAAAATCTACAAAAAATAAATGCTGGAGAGTGTGTGGAGAAATGAGAATGCCCCTGCACTGTTGGTGGGAATGTGAATTGGCACAACCACTATGGAGAACAGTATGGAGTTCACTTAAAACACTAAAACAGAGCTACCACATGACACAGCAGTCCCACTCCGGGGCATTTATCTGGAGAAAACCATGACTTCAAAAAGACACACGCACCCCAACCTTCCCTGCAGCGCTATTTACAAAAGCCAAGGCACGAAAGAATCTCAATGCCCACTGACAGAGGCATGGTACATATAAACAGTGGGATATTAGTCATAAAAAAGAGTGAAATAATGCCACTCGCAGCAACAGCAACTTGGATTGACCAAACGATGATCGTGTAAGTCAGGTAGGTCAGGCTGAGAAAGGCAAATGTCGTATGCTATCACTTATATTTGGAAACTTAAAAAACCGATGTGAATGAACTTATTTACATAACAGGAACAGATTTACAGATTTAGAGAATGAACTTACAGTCATCAGCAGGGAATGTGGTGGGGAAGGTTGAGCTGTATGTTTGGGAGTTTGGGATTAACATGCACATACTGCTATATTTAAAATATTCAGAGATACCAATAAGGACCTACTGTATAGCACCGGGGCTTCCCTGATAAATCAGCTGGTAAAGAATCTGCCTGCATTGCAGGAGATCCCAGTTTGATTCCTGGGTCGGGAGGATCCCCTGGAGAAGGGATACCCACTTCAGTATTCTTGGGCTTCCCTTGTGGCTCAGCTGGTAAAGAAAATGATAGCAGAGGGAACTCTACTCAATACTCTGTAATAACCTAAATGGGGACAGAATCCAAAAAAACACAATAGATATATGTATAACTGAATCGCTTTGCTGTACACCTCAAATTAACACATTGATAATCAACTATACTCCAATAAAAGTAAAGAAATTAAAAATGCATCACATAGCAGAAGCAATAAAAATAAAATAGGTCCTTCCAGGGTGGGCGGAGTTACATGTAGTCATACTTTTAAACTCTTTTAAAATTCATCTTTCTTAGTAAATGTTTGATTAGTACCTGAAATAATAATAATAGAAATAGTTGAATTCGACTTGTTTCTTTGATTTGGAAAGAGCACAGCAATATGACTAGCCTGAGAGCAGATATCATACTCGTAGATGGAAAAGATTTGGACTCCAAGTCAACTCTGCTTTCTTCCTAGCTACGTGAGCTAGGCAAATCGGTTAACATTTCTTCATCACACTTCATTGCTTATTTTTCTGGCAAGTCAGCGAGGCAGGGTTCCTGCCCCAGCTTTGCAAGTGAGAGATTGAAGCTCAGTGACTAACGGGAGTGCTTGGTTACCTAAGTCCTCGGGACGTGACGGGCACAGGGACTTCTACACACCTCAGACATGCCACATGCCTCTGAAAGCACACGACTGGCCCTGTTTTATAAACTGGAGGAAGCAAACCCGAGACGTGACGAGGGCCAAAGACAAAGTCTCCGTGACAATTCTGTTACGGAGTCATTCGCAGATATGGTGGCTGTTTTCACTCTCCTCGTTGTTATCTATTCATTTCTCTTCTCACCTCTAAAGAAAACGGCAGCCAAAAGAGTGATCGGCTTGCTCTATAAAACTGTCTTGCTGCTGCTAAGCTGCTTCAGTTGTGTCCGACTGTGTGCGACCCCATAGATGGCAGCCCACCAGGCTCCTCTGTCCACAGGGTTCTCCAGGCGAGAATACTGGAGTGGGCTGCCATTTCCTTCTCCAGAACTGTCTAGCCATCAAGCAAGTGTTCTTTCCACTATGCCACTCTGCCTCCAAGGCCGGTAGATCTATGTAATGAATAACTATGGACAGACTATCCAAACGGCAGACGCAGACAAACGGGAATCATGTAAAGAATGACCCCTGGGATATTCCTCAGCAAACTCAACAGCCAGGTGGACTGGTGGAAGGCTGGCATCTAAATGTGAAAGTTGGCACGTTCTCCCGGGGAGCCACTGGATCCCTCTTCCCCTAAATGAAGGGGCTGTCTTTGCCCTTTGAGCTTTAGCCTGTTAGGATACGGTGTGAAATAGTGGTTCTTTAAGCTAGCTTAAATGGGGGTCGTCACTAGACATGCAGCAAGAGGCAGTGAGAGCCGAATAAAGAGAAGGGGCTTACTTCAAAGACCAGCGTCTCATTGATGGGGCCCGGGGCAGACAGGCATTCAGGGTGGTTGAAGGCACGCTGGTACTCAAACACGGTCCCCGCAAAGGCAAACTCCCCTGGCCAGTCGACGCTCCAGGCCCCTGTGAGGTAATACTTGTGACTGAGGCTTCGGACTGCGAGGTAGCTGGAGGATATCTGCAGCTCCTGGACCTCGATGCTGCGGGCGCCCGCCGGGATGGTGACCACCGGATAATACTCTAAGTGGAGAGAGCAGAACATTTTTGTCATCCACGTCACACGCGGGAGACCCCGTCAGAGAGACGCAGCGGCCCTCCTTACAGAGTGCAGCTCATTTCTACTCCTACGCGGTGAAAACACTCAGTTATTCCATTTTTCAAGTGGTAGGAACACCCGAGAGAGAAAATGATGTACTTTCCCCAAGCACATGTGTGTGGACAGAAGACACACTTCTCTTTTTCTGAACGACAAAGGCCACGAAACTCAAAGATGCTTTTTATTTTTAATCAATCTGGAAAAAAACTTAGAACTGCCTAGTCTCAACTGTGGTGTGCAGAAGACAGGGCTCGAAGCTCAATTCTACTCATGATGGTGAGATAACTGCTTCAAGTATGTGTCTTACGTTTTAAGTGTGGACCATCTAAGTTCCATAATACAGGGACTTCCCTGGTGGCCCAGTGGCTAAGACTCTGCACTCCCAATGCAAGGGGCCCAGGTTTGGTCCCTGGTCAGGGAACTAGATCTCACATGCCACAGCTAAGACTGGTACAACCAAATAAATAAATATATATATTTTTTAAAAGTTTCACAATACGTTCTTTGTTTAACAAATACAGGTGTCACAGCATATTGAAATTGCTCAGCAGAAAGGCATTTGTTGAACACACCTCTGGATGTTTGTATTGCTAAAACTTCTCATCCTCCTTTGCTCTTGCATAAGTAACAATACGTGAACCGACAACTTCCAGATGTTCAAGACAGATTTAGAAAAGGCAGAGGAACCAGAGATCAGATTGCCAACATCCACTGGATCATAGAAAAAGCAAGAGAATTCCAGAAAAATATCTGCTTCATTGACTACGCTAAAGCCTTTGACTGTGTGGATCACAACAAACTGTAGAAAATTCTTAAGACAGATGGGAATAGCAGAACACCTGACCTGCCTCCTGAGAAATCCATATGCAGGTCAAGAAGCAACAGTTAGAATTGGACATGGAACAACGGACTGGTTCAAAATTGGGAAAGGAGTACATCGAGGCTGTATATTGTCATCCTGCTTATTTAACTTACATGCAGAGTACATAATGCAAAATGCTGGGCTGGATGAAGCACAAGCTGGAATCAAGATTGCCGGGAAATATCAATAACCTCAGGTACGCAGATGACACCACCCTTATGGCAGAAAGTGAAGAGGTACTAAAGAACTTCTTAATGAAGGTGAAAGAGGAGAGTGAAAAAGCTGGCTTAAAACTCAGTATTCAAAAAACAAAGATCATAGCATCCGGTCCCATCACTTCATGGCAAAGAGATGGGAAAACATGGAAACAGTTACAGACTTTATTTTCTTGGGTTCCAAAATCACTGCAGATGGTGACTGAAGACATGAAATTAAAAGACACTTGCTGCTTGGAAGAAAAGTTATGACCAACCTAGACAGCATATTAAAAAGCAGAGACATTGCCAACAAAGGTCCATCTAGTCAAAGCTATGGTTTTTCCAGTAGTCATGTATGGATGTGAGAGTTGGACTATAAAGAAAGCTGAGCGCTAAAGAATTGATTCTTTTAAACTGTGGTGTTGAAGAGACTCTTGAGAGTCCCTTGGACTGCAAGGAGATCCAACCAGTCCATGCTAAAGGAAATTAGTCCTGAATATTCATTGGAAGGACTGATGCTGAAGCTCCAATAATCTGGCCACCTGATGTGAAGAACTGACTCATTAGAAAAGACCCTGATGCTGGGAAAGATTGAAAGCGGGAGGAGAAGGGGACGACCGAGGATGAGATGGTTGGATGGCATCATTTACTCAATGGATATGAGCTTGAATATCTCCAGGAGATGGTGAAGGACAGGGAAGATTGGCGTGCTGCAGTTCATGGTGTCAAGAGTCGGACACGACTGAGTGACTGAACAATAACAAAGCATCAAAAGCCATCATCTTCCACGCATCATAGGAGCTAGTGAAAAGCTGGATCATATTTAGCAAGTCTCAAATTCATTTGGCAGCAAAGGACATGTCCCACCGCTCATAGCACCGAATCTGCAGCATTTCTTACCATTTGCTTTGTGCTGGTTGAGGTACAGGCCTTTATAAAACTTGCAAGTTGAGTTATCACCTTTGCAAACACCACAGGCATCTGAAACTGCTTTAGAGCCAAGTTCATGATCACATCCCACTGGCTGTGACCAAAAAACAAAAAAAGAGTGAGAAAATCAAACATTTGAGAAGCCACTGGCTTAGAATAACCAAAACTGTATTTACTAAATATTAGGAAGGTGGTGCAGCTTTATGATTAAGAGCAGAGTCTCAAGTTTGACTAGGGATTCAAATCCTTCCTCTGCCATCACTGGACATATGATCAGGGAAGTCACAAAACTTCTCTAAGGCTTAGAGCTTTCATCTGTAAAACTGGAATGAAAAGCCACTACTGCTGTTAATGGGAGAGGAATTTACTCAGGCCAGTTCTACCAGTGAAACATAAAAATGCTGGGACTGGCCCCCTCCCCCCAGCACCAACCCAAGGACACGCACACTCCCTTAAAAGATCACGGAGCTCACAATCAAATTGAAAAGAGAAAGTAGATACCGGAAGAAAAAGAAAAACTCACCCCAAATAAACAGAAATGCTATTTCCAAGCACATTTACAAAGTTCTAAGCATGTACTGTGTGTACTTAGTGAACACGCAAGAAAAGTCTCCCGCCACTGTTAGCTCCATTCTTATTTTTTACAAACTTTCATGTAAAGTAGGACATATCAGCACCTCTGTATGTGGAAAGGGAGTGAAAGAGAAATTCAAAACACAGGACAGGGGTCATGCAGAAAGTGAGCAGGGACTTGGAGATAAAAACTCACATCCAACTTGAAATGTTACCCTTTTCCCTTCACCAGCTGCTCTTATTCAGACATAAGAATCTCCGGCCACACTTCTCCCCCTATAAATTTAATAGGAGGCAGCACAAGCATGACCACATGTTCCAAAGCAGAAATGTTCTCTTACTTCACAGATCCCATCAATGCAAACGTCGTTCTTGTTTGGGGAACAAGGAGTCCCGTCTTTCACCTTGCTGGACATGGCGAAAAAGAATTCAAAGTTCTCAGCCTTGCAGTACAGTTTACATCGGTCTTCCTCTAGAAGAAAAGAGATCAAACGAGGTCACGGTCAAGAGGAAATCCTAGGACAATGACGTGATTACCGAAAAGATGAGTTAAATTTATTTAGAAAGCTACTATGATCAAGGTTAATAACCTCAGCTATGCAGATGATACCACCCTTATGGCAGAAAGTGAAAAGGAACTAAAAAGCCTCTTGATGAAAGTGAAAGAGGAGAGTGAAAAAGTTGACTTTAAGCTCAACATTCAGAAAACGAAGATCATGGCATCCAGCCCCATCACTTCATGGGAAATAGATGGGGAAACAGTGGAAACAGTGTCAGACTTTATTTTTTTGAGCTCCAAAATCACTTCAGATGGTGACTGCAGCCATGAAATTAAAAAGACTCTTACTCCTTGGAAGGAAAGGTATGACCAACCTAGACAGCATATTGAAAAGCAGAGACATTACTTTGCCAAAAAAGGTCCGTCTAGTCAAGGCTATGGTTTTTCCAGTGGTCATGTATGGATGTGAGAGTTGGACTGTGAAGAAGGCTGAGCGCTGAAGAATTGATGCTTTTGAACTGTGGTGTTGGGGAAGACTCTTGAGAGTCCCTTGGAATGCAAGGAGATCCAACCAGTCCATTTTGAAGGAGATCAGCCCTGGGATTTCTTTGGAGGGAATGATGCTAAAGCTGAAACTCCAGTACTTTGGCCACCTCCTGCAAAGAGTTGACTCATTGGAAAAGACTTTGATGCTGGGAGGGATTGGGGGCAGGAGGAGAAGGGGACGACAGAGGATGAGATGGCTGGATGGTATCACTGACTCGATGGACGTGAGTCTGAGTGAACTCCGGGAGTTGGTGATGGACAGGGAGGCCTGGCGTGCTGCGATTCATGGGGTCGCAAAGAGTTGGACACGACTGAGTGTCTGAACTGAACTGAACTGATGATCAAGGTAGGAAATGTCACAGTTTTCCATGTGGGTGTGTGTGCGCATGTATGCCTGAGGGCAGATGTGTGTGGCTTTTTAAGACAGGAACTCCTTTTAGTAATCCATATAAAACTTTAACATTAAGACATGAGAACTTTATTTTCCTAATCCTAAGAGCCACAATACAAGTGATTGGTGGCTTGTGTCCCTACCCTCCTTGGATAGTAAGTATTTAAGATTTCATAGACCCTGAGGTCAGCTATTAATAGCATGTGAACGAAGCAGTATTGCTGGGTCACAATAAAACAATATTTGAAAAGACGGGTCAAGGGCTTCCCTGGTGGCCCAGTGGTTGAGACTTTGCCTTCCAGTGCAGGGGGTATGGGTTCGTTCCCTGGTCTGAGAGCTAAGATCACATATGCCTTTGGGCCAAAAAAACCAAGTCATGAAGCAGAAGCAGTATTGTAACAAACTCAGTAAAGACTTTAAAAGTGGTCCACTTTAAAAAAAAAATGTTTTAAAAAAGGGTCAGATTTGGCCCATAGGTCATAATTTTCTGATTGTGATTTAGGACAGGCACAATGATTTTAGATATTTATTCAGTCTGTTAAGAGGGAATGTTTTAGGCACTTTGGAAAAAAGGCATATGGTCAATGACGTTTGCAAAACATACAGAAAAGAGTCAAATCATGAAAAGGCAGAGGAAGCAAACAAACTAAACATTAAGACTAAAACAATGTTAGGTCTCTGAGAAGTGTTTGGTATCACACGCAAAAATAAAGTATTATCTTTAGAGAGCTTTTGTTATCAGAAAGGCGTTATTGTGCCAATTTCTCCCATAGAAAGAGTCCTTTTCGGCCAGGAATTCCACATGACGCTGCTCACATGAGACTTGATGTGGGCGACGCTGTGTGAAATCCTTGACAACAGTTTGACAACAAACGTGTGAACAGTTCGCAAGTGGATGCCTTTTACAAACCACTCAATAAAAGACAGAGTCAAAAACAGGAGAGAAGGGCAGTCACTATGGCCCAAATGTGCAGCCGTATGGATGGATTCAATTCTTTTTCTCACCTAGGAATTTTTTCTAATAACATTTTTATTTCATGAGTCCTACTCAGTGCATGTGAGATTAGGGAGCTAGAAAACATATACCCTCTCTTTTCTCCATCATTCCTAAGAATTAACAAGTTCTAGAAAGTTCAGTGTTTCCACACAGGTTCCTGAGAAAGTTTAGGAACTAGTCTATTAGAAACACAGAAATTGGGGTAGGGGATAAATTAAGATAAATTAATTTAATAAATTAAATTTGGGATTAACAGATATGCACTAGTATATATAAAATAGATGGAGAAGGCAATGGCACCCCACTCCAGTACTCTTGCCTGGAAAATCTCATGGATGGAGGAACCTGGTGGGCTGCAGTCCATGGGGTCGCTAAGAGTCGGACACGACTGAGTGACTTCACTTTCACTTTTCACTTTCATGCATTGGAGAAGGAAATGGCAACCCACTCCAGTGTTCTTGCCTGGAGAATCCCAGGGATGGGGGAGCCTGGTGGGCTGCCGTCTATGGGGTCGCAGAGAGTCGGACACGACTGAAGCAACTTAGCAGCAGCATATAAATTAGATAAACAGCAAGGTCCTACTGTATAGCATAGACAGCTGTACTCAATATCTTGCCATAGCCTATAAGGGGAAACAATCTGAAAAAGCATATATACATATATAACTGAATCATTTCCCTGTACACTTAAAACTAACAGACATTGTAAATCAACTATACTTCCATTTAAAAAAAGGAATACAGAAGAAAAAGCTAATCAGTGTAAGACAGAGACTGGTCTTTCCCTGATTCTTCCCAAGCAGCATGAATGTCACAGACCTTCAAATCATGGTCTGTCTTCTGTGATTTTAAGTAAGTATCAAAGAGAGAAGAGGAAAGGATGAGAAAGCCTAAACTTTTGTGTCTCCTGCAGTAGGACGTGAGACCCTATGGCTGGGGTCTCTGTTTTATTCAATGTACTCGCCTCTGCATGGAGCAGAGAGTCTCCCAGGAGGAGGTCCTCAATCAGTATCTGTTGAATGAATGAATGAAATGGCAAGTTCTCTACCTAGTAAAGCTGCAATAATATTAGTGACAGAAATTTGAAATCAGAAAATATTTTGTAACATTTGCTGATGTTGAGCAAAGTTGTAGTATCACCTCTGATTTGTAGAAGCTATTTAATACTTATTATAATGAGGTCTGATTACATCAGTTCCTTTTGGTTATTGATAATATAGGTTCATTTTGAGCTTTTGTGCAGAAGCAGCCCTCAGTCTTATTTCCCATGAATTATCATTAAATCTGATCTCTTCCCATTCTGCATATGTCTGACTGGGATTCACATTTATCCTTTTCCAAGGGAGGGTAGATGAGTTCTGATAAAGTGAGTGAGTGGAAAAAAATTGATAGGAAACAAACAGAATGGTCTCAGCTTATTTTGTACAGAATTATTCTGTTTCTGTAACAGAAAGTACATTTAGTCTGGTACTTACATACGTGGTAACTAAATTTTGATGTTGAGCTGAAAATCAAAACTAATCAATGTAAAAGTTCAAATACAAGGTATTACTTTGCTATAGTAAGTACCAAGAATTTAATATAGAGATATTTCTTATTCATGGGGTGTGTGTGTGTGTGTGTGTGTGTGTGTGTGTGCATACACTCTGAAAATAGGTCTTCCCGTGTCTGTTATCATCTACCATGTCAGTTACTGAGAATGGTGTCTCCATGGGGCAGATATGGTTTCATGAGTTTTTGGTCTGGACAGTTCATACCAACTGCAATTAACATTCCTGGGAGACTTAATTGCTGAAATGTCAAAAGTAAGTTTAGAAACATAAGTACATTCCAAACACATGACCTCTTCAACTTATACATGTGGGAGGCAAGGGATGTCTTGTGAAAAAAAAAATGTGGAAAAATAAACAAACCCACAGAACTGAATGAAAACCTGGGCCAGGATGGGCCCGGGTAAGGAAAGGTAAACACTGAAACTCTTTTATAGGCAGCGGTTTTTTCTGTGCCGCTCATTCACATTACTGTTCACATGGAGATATATTTGTTTGAGGTTCATAGAGACCAAATTACCTTCCACTTTCATATAGGGTTTCCACTGGTAGAACCATCCACGGAAAGGTTTGCTGTTATACTCTGCACACTGCTGGGCTCGGAAATCCAAGCTGTTTTTATCACAAGGGTTAATATTGCACAGCTGATAAACACGGCTAGAGCCAGGACAGAACTTGCCACCATACTGAGGCCTGCAAAGAAGATGAAAGCTCTTTAAATACTGGCAAGCAAAGGGCTCACTATTAGTCACAGGCAATATGACAGGGAGGGACCATCATCATGGTGGCCACAGTGTATGGCAGTGGAACCAGTCGATTACAACAGTGGAAATATGTGGCCCACAATCCTTCTTGTACCCATGGCAGACATAACTAATCAACCAACAATTTTTCTTGTTCTCTGCTTTCTTTTCTCTACATGGCCCTAGGGTAGATACAACCACTGTTCATCAATTGCCATGTTAGATGGAATGTATTTGCTACCTCTGAATCCAATTTGAACATTCTGGCGACTTCCATAAAGACTGGCGGAGGCATATTCTTGGTGCGCATCTTCTTACCTCATGTGTTAGGGAAGTCTGCAAGCACGCCTAAATGCTCTTGTCCATAAAGACTGGCGGAGGCATATTCTTGGTGCGCATCCTCTTACCTCATGTGTTAGGGAAGTCTGCAAGCATGCCTAAATGCTCTTGCTCAGTGTGCCACGCATGCAAACACACAGGCCCCATTTGCTGGCGCAAAGCTCTTCCAGCGCAGATCCAGCCTCCTCCCCAGCTTGGCTCCCATCTCCGACCCCTGTCCTCTCCCTGCAGTTTGTAGAGCACCTCCTGGGATGTAGAAGGTCCATTAGGACACTGAGTGTATGACTTGCCATATTTTCCAATCTAGCTTTGTCAGACTCATATGCGCTTTATTCCCAGGATTCTAAACTCGGGGGTGGGGGGAACATGCCCTTGTTTGTATCTGCATAATTACTTTTTAACATTGCAGGTGGCCTGCGCCTTTCCTGCCAAGCACAATGGGAAATGGGTTTCCAGAGTAAGGAATCCCATTAGAACATAAATAATTATGACCTAATGGCAAGCTCTTTAAGATCTTGCTAGGTAGACTGCAAAAACCAGAAAGCAAAATAAAAAGGAGTGTCAACCCCACTGAAAAAAGTTACCAATAATGTCTTCTCCGGCATACTCCAGGCACAAAGAAATTGCCTCTTTCCATTTCCATGAAATGGACTAAAAACCATCTCTTACAAAAGCTCAATGCAAACATGTAACATAGAAGAAGGATCCAAGTTAATAAATATATGTGATTAAAATTCCTTGTCTCTTTAGGAAGCACAGGAATGCTATAAAACACCTCTGGATTTGCTTCAGCACATTTGATCAAATCCTCCTATGTGAAAATGGATTCAACAGAACGGGGAAGCATCACATCGCCAGAATGAGATTTTTAAGCTATTTCAAAACACTCTGGAACAACTGCTAAAGCATTTAGCAGTTATTGTGCTAGATCGAATCCCCCAAGAATTCTTAAACCATTATCCAAAAAAGCATTTAGAAAAGTCTTAAAGTGCCACATGAGAGCCTTCCTCTGTTCCTGGTCATCTTTACAAGTCGTGCGTAATTAAAATTGTCTCAGCATAAGCCTCTCTAGTCTGAGATTTTACAAATAAGCTTCATTTAGACTATTCAAATTCAACAAAGTGAAAGAGGACCACCTGTGAACTCTTCAATTCAGAAAGTGTAACATGGAAAAGACCTCAAAACTCATACAGGGATTGCCCTGGTGGTCCGGTGGTTAAGAATCCGCCGCCAATGCAGGGGGTGTGGGTTGGATCCCTGGTCAGGGAACGAAGATCCCACATGCGTGGGGCAACCAAGTCCATGTACCACAACTACCGAGCCTGCATGCCACAGCTAAGATCTTGCGTGCCGCAACTAAGGCCCAGGGTAGTCAAATAAAAAACCAGCAAAAAGCCTCACATAGCCATCCCCCCAGTGTACAGATGAAGTGAAAGACGGCCGGTAGCGCTTCTCAGATGTGCTGAGTGGAGGTCACACAGCTAGAAAGAGCCAGAACAGAGCTCCACCTCACACCTTTGGGCTCCCCAGGATGAGGGTCCAGCTCGGCGGTGCCTGCATGGAACTGAGGTCGGCAGGCGGGCTGGGCACGGGAAGGCAAAGAGGGAGACGAGGATGCCAGGTGCTTCGGGGGCGGGCTGCGGACAGCGGAGCAGATCTGAAGGGAAGCACACTCTGCTCCTTGCCAGCTTTTCTGCAGGCAATTTCAGTCAGCCTCCTGACGTGTCAAGTGAGGATGGCTGTGATGATTACCTGAGAGACCGCCGGTAGACAGTTTTGGGCACAGGACAAATCAACTGTAACTGTGTTAAAGTGCTTTCTACTTTTAATGACTGGCAAGAATTTGGACTTTGCCATCAAATCTTCAAATACAGATATGTTTTTTCCTGCAACTTGGAACATGAGTATTAGGATAAATTAACAGAAAATTCTACCATGATGTCCCTTGGTACAATGAGTTCTTTATGATTACAACCAAAAAACTCCCAAATATCTAGGTGCATGACTTTGTCTTTATATTAGATTACTATGAAGTATATACATATTTGCTTCTGAATAATTTAGTCAGTCCTGACTACAAATGGCTATACTGTTGGTTGGTCATTATATATTGCAGTGGCTGAGCATTACAAGCAGTTGCGAAGCTGTTTTTAAGAAGTATTTATATATGTAACTCTCCCTCCATATATACACATACACACACATATATAACATATTTACATATGTATACATATAGACACATATACACTATACATGTACAAATACATATTTACATATGTATTATGTGGTTATATGTGTATATATAAATATAAAATACATACTTAGTGACTGAACAACAATGTGTGTATATATATGTAAACATATGTATATATACAATATATTACATATATATGTGTATGCATACGTATATTTATATACAATCGATCACACATGTGTAAATATACACAGACACAGATACACACACACACACACACAAAATATTCCTGGACTTCTTCAAAGGCTTTCTCAATAAAAATACATGATGAGGAGTATCAAGAAATCAGTGTGTTTTTTTTTTTAAAGCACAACTGGTGATTCTGATGATCAGCTGAGTCTGGAATTTACTGGTTGGAAAATGGGCCAGAGATATGATTCAATGCTTCTTCTGTTAGTCTTTCTCAAATGGACTCATATTTTAGGAGAGTTCGAGAATGTTCTAGAGAGTTCTAGAATGCCTTCCCTGGTAGCTCAGCTGGTAAAGAATCTGCCTGCAATGTGGGATACCTGGGTTGGATCCCTGGGTTGGAGATATCTCCTGGAGGAGGGCATGGCAAGCCCACTCCAGTATTCTGGCCTGGAGAATCCCATGGCCAGAGGAGCCTGGGGGGCTACAGTCCGTGGGATGCAGAGTCAGACACGACTGAGCGACTAAGCACACACAGAATGCTTTTGCAAGTTTGCTTATCATGATTTGAATTGTTCCACTTGAATTTTCATTATTCATTTTCTTGAACAGAGTGTATAGGAATTTCACTAGGCTCTCTTCCAGGGAACCAGAAAAAAATGTTCCCAGTGAGGATGAAGACAGTGGGATCTTGGTTAGACTCCCCCACGCCCAGCCTGGTGACCTGAACAACGGCTGCCACTCTGAGTGGGAGCCTCCGTCTCCTCTGGCTACCAATTTGCAAAATCATCAGATGAAACAACAGGTTTCAGCTCATGCATCTGTTCTACCCTGATTGACAGCAAATGCCTGGAAAAGTCTTTTGAGAAGGTTCCTGAGGCAGAGTAGAGATCAGCAAAACACAGGGGCTTTGATGAATGGGTCTGTCACAGACATGGGACAAAGACGAAGGGCCACGTGTGCTGGGTCTGGCCATTCCAGAACCAGATAACCTTTCAGTCTTTTTGAAGCTGAAAAGTTTGATAAATCCATGAATCAACCAGAAATAATTCATTTTTTATGAAATAAAATATGCTCTGGGAAAACCATCATTATGTGAAATAAAAAGCTCACATTGCTTTTCACATGAAAAAATGAAAGTACTCAAGCTGAGTGATCTAAACAGACCAAAGGTTTCAGCGGAATCGAGAAAGAAATCAGTAACCTGAAAGAGGAGTAAACCAGCTTTACGGCAACAACATGAACTAAGGATGGAGAGCTGATTCAACCGTTTCAAAACAGCCGATCATTTACTTGCTTTATTTATGACTTTGTGCATCAGTTCAGTTCAGTTCAGTTGCTCAGTCATGTCCGACTCTTTGCGACCCCATGAATCGCAGCACGCCAGGCCTCCCTGTCCATCACCATCTCACGGAGTTCATAACTAACCAAAATCCTGATTAGCCTCAATCTTGTTTGAGATGATAAAATTGCACCAAACTGAACCACTTGAATGACTAATTCTTATATTAGGTGTTTCTAAAATTACAGTATGCTGTTTCCAAGAACAATGTCTTGTTATAATGAGAGCTCTCAATCCCACAGATATGAGAGAGGCTTTAATTTAAATCTCAGGGGCGTCATTCATGCACTTCACCAGCAGAGCTATTGAATTAGGTAATCTCTTTCGTTCTTGAGAAAATACCGAGATTGTAAAGTGTTGCGATGTATGAAAACCAGATCCACGAAATATGCTGCAAAAACGAAAAGTAATAGAATGATTCTAACAATTTTATCCCAGACATGAGCTACACTCAGTGTATGTGGAGGGTGGTTTTAATACTCTGGTCTAAACTGTAAATGCATCTCAAGTCTTCCTTTCATTATAGTGAGTTACTGGGTCTGATTAGAGCAGTACGACTTAATCGGGAATGACTGTGCCCCCTCAGGATGCTGGGCCACATCTGGAGATACTTTCACTGCCATGACTTGGAAGTTGAGTAGGGAGGCGGAGTCATCTTACTGGCATGGAGTGGGTAGAGCTCAGAACTGTTACTAAACACCTTGCCACATACAGGACAAACCTTCACAACAGAAAAATTTTCAACCTAAGATGCGAAGAGTGCCGAAGCTTAGAGATCCTACATTAGCCTCTGAGATATCCCAAATGCCACCTAACAAACCCTGGTTAAAGAATCGCCAAACCCTCCCTTATATTGGGGAACAAACTGGCCTCTTGATCCAGCTCAGGTGCTGACTCAGGTGACTATTTGTCTTTTCAAAAATTTCCCTTTGCTGTCGTTTTATTATTTATTTACATTCTCAACCTACCAAACACCAGTGCTTACAATGTGCCAGGCACTTTAGAAAGACCAGCACTTATGAATACCAGCTCATATGAGGCAGAGCCTGTCATCATCTCATTTTTTACAAACGAGAGACGTAGGGCAGGGCAGGGCGAGTCAGTCATCCAAGGCCACCCAGCTAGGCAGGGGCGGACTAGGAGCCAAACTCAGGTCCTGAGCCTAAGAGCCTCTGTTCTCAACATCCATATCAAGTCATGCTGGAAAATTAAATCCACCGTTTTCCAAGGTCCCATCACTTTCTTCTTACTCCACCACCTTCTCCCACGTCTAACTTCATCAGGAAGCCCTCTCCCCGTCGCCTCTGAGGACTGACCCTCTGTCACCCGTATTCCTGGTGAGTTTAGGACGTGTGTGTGTTTGTGCCCAATCGTGTCCAACTCTTTGCGACCCCATGGACTGTAGCCCACCAGGCTCCTCTGTCCATAAGATTCTCAAGGCAAGAATACTGCAGTGGGTCGCCATTTCCCCCTCCAGGGGATCTTCCCAACCAAGGGATCGAACCCAGGTTTCTTATGTCTCCTGCACTGGCAGGTGGGTTCTTTACCACTAGTGCCACCGGGAAAGCCCCCAAGTTTAGGATGAAGATAATGAAAAACCACATGGACCTCAGAACCTTTTGCTGAATGTCCCCTGGATGCTCCCCAGTGTGCCAGAAACTCTACAGACACAATTTCTAATCTCCTCAAACCATCTGAAGTGGGTGCTGTCATCTCCATCTTATATGTCAACCCAACCTCCAAGTTCAAGCGACCTTCCCAGAGCAACACCATTAATACGTGGCGGACCCAGAATATGGAGTCAGATCTTTCCGTTTCCAAGTCCTGAGCTCTTTTGGGATCATGCAGCCCATCAGGAAACATACATCTCACACACACTGCAGGCGGGAATTAGGGCCGATGAAAGTAACATGAAACCACCTTCACTGCACAGAGACAGACAGCTCAGAATCTCAAGGCCACCAGATCAGAGGGCGCCCATGAGATATTTGATGAGTCCTCCCAGCCTTTTATTTTTCTAAAGAACACTGAATGTGTGGTCGATATTTTACAAACTGGGAAATTTCAGACAACATTTTTTTCAGATTTCTGGTTTCTCTTTAAAAGTCAGGCATATCTGTCAACACGTGTTGATGTACATTCCTGCAGGGCAAAACTCCACAAGCTTTCTCCAGGTCCTCAGTTTCTCACACACACACACACACACACGCTCACTCACACACTGTCTACCAGCCAAGCTTCTATGTTCTCCAGTATCCCAGGCACGCAGCTCTAATTTAGATGCCGAAAGTAATCCACCCCATTACTGGAATCTGTGCTCAGCAGAGTCACACAAACAATAAACCCCTTTGCTCTTCTCAGGTTTCTGCCCAGCACACCTCCCCCAGTGGATCTGTTGTTTAGTGTCTGACTCTTTTGCAACCCCATGGACTACAGCCCCCAGGTGGTTAAGTGGGTAAAGAATCTGCCTACAATGCAGGAGACACAAGAGACATGGGTTCGATCCCTGGGTTGGGACGATCCCCTGAAATAGGAAATGGCAACCCACTCCAGTATTCTTGCCTGGAGAATCCCATGGACAGGGAAGCCTGGCAGGCTGCAGTCCATGGAGCTGCAAAGAGTTGGACACGACTGAGCAACTAAGCAGCAGGGACTGTAGCCTGCCAGGCTCCTCTGTCCATGGGATTCTCCAGGCAGGAATACTGGAGTGGGGTGGTACTTCCTCCTCCAGGGGATCTCCCCAACCCAGGGATCGAACTTGAGTCTCCTGCATGGGCAGGCGGGTTCTTTACCGCTGAGGCACCAGGGAAGTACATACAGTGTTTATATACAAACAGTAAAGCCCTCGTTGATTGCTATTAACCAGACAGAAGAAAACCACCCTTAAAAACAGGCATCAGCAAGATAAACAAATAGGCAAGATGGAGCAGGTTGAAAGTTTGAGTCTTACAAACACGGACTTTCTGTCGGAGCCTTACTTGGGGTTGTTGCAATGTCTCTCCTGATACCTGACGCCTCCACCACACGTTCGGGAGCACTCTGACCACTTCGACCAGGCAGACCACTGGCCATGGATGGGCCGGGGCCCCAGCTCCCCCAGCTTGACACACTGGCCTTGCCGACACCACTGTGAAAACAATATGTGACATTCAGAGACCAGCTGGGAGAGCAGGCGGAGGTTAGACACCTGCGGGACAATGGGGAAAACCCATCTGGTGGCAAACAGGAGGCTGCAGATGCTGTCAAGGCATTGCTAGCCACACCTGCCGTGTTCACCACGTGCAGTCTGAACGGCTGACATCTACGGAAAACAGCATCTGTCACCAGCGGGCTGCATAGGGCAGGCTTTGTGAGCTGTCCGGGGGACACGTGCAAATGAGGTGCACCCAAGAGCCCAGGGAGGCAGCACAGACGTGACCACGGAGCCTGCCTCGACATTTGCAAACAACAGGGCGTATGGCTTCCAAGGGAATCAGTTTTTCAGACAGGAACACAGAATTTATCATGGTGATTATTGCATCAGAGAGACAGGTATAATTACGCATACATTTTTATTCCAAACCATCCCCGTAAGAGCATTTCTGATGAAACCAAGTAGCTTTCGGGCCACACAAACTGTGCTTCTAGGTAACACCCTTTTCCCTTCCATCTGTATGAAAGGTCCAGCTGATGACTTTGGGCGGAGTGTCCTTTCCAAACTAACTCTGGGTGTCTCCTGGGCTGGTGATCTGCTCAAGCTCAAGAGCAGAATCTGTGTCGATCTTTCCGTCTGCATTCTCCTTTGTCCCCCAGTCCAGTTATGCGGGTTGCCTCTGTCCTTGGGGGCCCCCAAGGAGAGGTTTTCTTCCCGCTGTGGTGATTTTATTATGAGCAAGTTCTGCATGACTTAGCATGACTGCACACTTGCCCAAAAGCCGCTGCAATGAGATCCAAAGAGTCGGGGTTTGGATCGTGCCAGGTTCTACCGAGGAGTGGGGGTTCGGTTACAGAATTAAGGGGAGGGAGTTTTCACTTTCAAATCTCCACTTTTCCCCCGTGACACCTTGGCTTTGTGGCTGTTTACTGTTTGGAAGGCTTGGTTGCGAGTGTATTGTGATGAGGTCAAGCGAGGACTTCCTCTCAATTCCTTGCCAAACGCTGATGAGCTCCCCCAGTTTTCTTTCCCCAGATTCGTTGCCACTTCAGAGTTTGCACGAAATCATACAGCATGCCTCAGAACTTTGAAGGGGGGACGATGGGTCATTTGAGGATTTTGTCAACCATAAGCATGAATCTGAACCTTCCCCACCAGGAATATGATTTTCCTGGGCTAAGCTCAGTGGTTGTGACAAAATTACAACAGCCAACAGCAATAACAGAAGCAGCTACAGTTTATGAAGCTGCTTACAGGTCCACAAGGATGCCACAGAAGGGTGGGGGAAACTTGATCCGCAGTAACTAATACAACTCTCACAAAGCATATAGCAGTGAATAAATGAGTGAGAGAAATTTAGCAAAGAAATACTAACTTGCTCAAACTACCCAACTAGCAACACAATTAGCAGAGACTGGGGTTAAACTCAGTCGCCTAAGCTCTAATGGCAGAAAGTAAAGAGGAACTAAAGAGCCTCTTCATGAGTGTGAAGGAAGTAAGTGAAAAAGCTAGTTTAATACTCAACATTCAAAAAACTAAGATTATGCCATCCAGGCCCATCACTTCATGGCAAATAAATACATGGAAGCAGTGACAGATTTTATTTTCTTGGGCTCCAAAATCACTGCGGACAGTGACTACAGCCATGAAATTAAAAGACCAGTTGCTCCTTGGAAGGAGTTATGACAAACCTAGACAGCATATTAAAAAGCAGAGACATCACTCTGCTGACAAAGGCCCATATAGTGAAAGCTATGGTTTTTCCAGTAGTCATATACTGATGTGAGAGTTGGACCATAAGAAGGCTGAGCACCAAAGAATTGATGCTTTTGAATTGTGGTTCTGGAAGAGTCCCTTGGACAGCAAGGAGCTCAAACCAGCCTATCCTAAAGGAAATAAACTCTGAATATTCACCAGAAGGACTGATGCTGAAGCTCCAATACTTTGGTGACTTGATGGAAAGAGCCAACTCAATGGAAAAGACCCTGATGCTGGGAAAGATTGAGGACAGGAAGAGAAGGGGATGACAGAGGATGAGATGGTTGGATGGCATCATCAATTCAACAGACATGAGTTTGAGCAAGCTCTGGGAGATGGTGAAGTACAGGGAGGCCTGGTGTGCTGCAGTCCATGGGGTCACAAAGAGTGGGACACAACTTAGTGACTGAACAACAACTATTAGAACATTTAGGTATTTCTAATCTAAGAGAATTTGCTATAAGGGACAGAATGCCACTATTGGGCATGTCAGAAGCTCAGTGATGGCCCTGGGAGGGGAGCCTCAGATGTACTGTATGGAGGGACAATCCTCTCTTTGTTACTAAAGGAAATACCTGCTTCCTGAGACTTGTCTATACTGAATCAAGTTTAAAAAACAAACAGTTGAGGGACTCCCCCGGTGGTCCAGGGGTTAAGAATCCGCCTTGCAATGCAGGGGGCATGGGTTCAATCCTTGACTGGGGAACTAAGATCCCACATGCTGTGGAGCAACTAAGCGCATGCGTTGCAACCACTGAGTCTGAGCACCTCCACTAGAGGGTCCGTGTGCTGCAATGAAGAGCCCGCACGGCCCAAAGGTGGTTCTGTGGGCCGCAGCTAAGAGCTGACGTAGCCAAATAATAAATATAATTTGTTAAAACAGCAAACAGACAATGAAACCCTCCAGCTCACTGAAAGAGAAACACTTGAGCCCAAGCCTCCATCTAGAAATGGAAAACAAAGGCAAAAGGAAAAAAACCCTTCTTAAAAAAAAAATGGAGCCAACTCGGTTATATTAGCATTGAGTTTTAGAAAAGCTGCTAAAGAATAGCTAGTTAATTTAAAGCGAAGTCAGAAAATAGATGCAGCCAAAGCATTCCATTCTGAGGTCACGGTACAAATAGTTTGGGTCCACTGCATTATTAAGTCTCTAGAACTAAAAACTAGCAAGTATGCAGTTTACCATACTCAAGCCACAAACGGTCCCTTCCGCGGCAGGCATGAACTTGGTCTCACACCTGTGGCCCACTCGGTGGCACCAAAGGGATTTGCAAATGTCCTGAAAGGAAAGAAGGAGCTGGTAAGTGTGATGATACAATAAAAATACCCAAAGCTGTTGTACACCATATTCTGTTTTGAGGTGGCTGAAATGGGATGTTATCTGGAAGGGAGAGGCAAATGAAGTTAGCGGTGGCAAAGTAACTGGTAACACGTCCTAGCAAACGTAGAAGCAGGAAATTTCTACATTATCTGTATATTCGTATGTGTTTAGTAATGACTAAGAGGTAACAGTAGTTAATTTAGACCCTTTTAACTAAGAGATTCGGCATACCACCATCATCACGACTAGCATCGTCAAAGCAGAATAGATCAAGACTGGATTAATGCAACTCTGATTCAAAGCCTTGTCCTGCATCTCCTGGGTTGCATGACCTATGAACAAGCTATAGAAGCCCTTTAAACGGCAGTTTCCTCATCTATGAATAAGTGGTCAAATCAGCACTTGCCCCAGAAGGGTTATTCCCAAGGATAAAAGTGTAATCACCATTGCCTTCCTGACCTTTGTAACTTTCAAGTATTTGGACAACTTCATTCTTACACCAGACCTATGAAATCAATTAACTCTCAAGCTAATTTATTTGCTTGAGAAGGAAATGGCAGAAGATGGGAGAAGGACATGGCAACCCACTCTGGTATTCTTGCCTGGGAAATCCCATGGACTGAGGAGCCTGGCGGGCTACAGTTCATGGGGTCGCAGAGCCGGACACAACTGAGTGACTAAACAGCAAGCGGGATTGTACTAGGCAGAATGATGCCCTCCCCCCATGCAAACAACCACATCCTAGTTCCAGGAACCTGTGACTGTCCTAGGTGATAGAGCAAAGGAGAATTAAAGTTGCAAATAAAATTGATGGTGTTAATCCATTGCCTTTGGGATGGAGATGGTCTTAGATTTTCCAGATGGACCCCAGGTAATCACAAGGGTCCTTAAACAGAGAAGAGGGTGCCAGAAGAAAACCAGAGAGATGGCTCTGTGGGGAGCATGCAGGGAGGTGTTGCTGGCTTTTGAAGAGGGAGGAGGAGGCCATGAATCAAGGGGTACAAGCAGCTTTGGGGGGCCGGAGAAGGCAAGAAAATGCCTGCTCTTTTAGAGTTTCCAGAAGGAGCACAACCTCACCAACTCCTGACTTGAGACCAGTGTGATGCATTTTAGAGGTCTACCTCCAGAACTTCAATAAAATACATCTGAGCTGTTTTAACTCAGTCAGTTCGTGGAGACTGATTACAGCAGCCGCAGGTAATGAATACTGTCATTAACGTCATTTAGTGGCGGACACTAGTCCTTCACATTGGGACCCCCAAGCCCCAGGGCATGGACCAGTACAGGCCTGTTAGGAACTGGGATGCACAGCAAGAGCTGAGCTGCGGGTGAGTGAGCGAAGCCTCATCTGTGTTTACAGCTGCTCCCATCATGCTCATTATGGCTTGATCTCTGCCTCCAGTCAGGTCAGTGGCGACATTAGATTCTCATACGAGCACAATAAATGCCATGTGCTTGAATCATCCTGAATCTACTCCCTTGCCACTGCCTTGCTCCATGGAAAGATTGTCTTCCACGAAACCAGTCCCTCGTGCCTAAAAGCCTGGGGGCCATTGCCTTATATCAACTTGTTCAGATGAGGGAACTGAGTAAGAGGCTGACACTCTCAAGCTGTCAAGTCACCAAGCTGGTAAGTGGCAAAGGGGCGAGATTCCAGAGTCTGGGTCCTTGCCCACCACACTGGATCTTCATTTACTACCAATGGATGTCAAAAAGCTCTCAACTTCTCTGCCCCTTGACTGTCTATTTATAAAGTAAAGTGCCTGAACCAGATTCCTTCCAGCTCAAAAGGTAAACTTGCTTTTCAGAATGACATCATAAACGGAAGGTCAAAATCACGAATCACCAGAGTCATTCTGTTTCATTTGCCACATTCTATTGACCAAGGTCCATTTTGGGGAAAACATTAACGACGAGGGAGGAAACAACATGATTTTTATGGTCACTTGTTGGCGCCCTGAAAATTCAGTGAACCAGGCACCCAATTCTCCAAGCATTCCAGTTAACAGAGATTCCATGGTTAGAAAAACATGGAAAGAACATACTTAGAAATCTTTCGCAACAAAAGTGTTCCATTAGACAGAAAACATAGGGAAACAGGAGGTGCAGGCAGTGAGCCTCGTCTTATGGGTTGTATAATGTGTCTCTTAAAATGAGAAGGGAAGGACCTCTTGATCCCTGGGTTGAGAAGATCTTCTGGAGGAGGGCATGGCAAACCATTCCAGTACTCTTGCCTGAAGAATCCCATGGACAGAGGAGCCTGGCGGGCTACAGTCTGTGGGGTCACAAAGAGTTGGACACGACTGAAGTGACTCAGCATGCTTGCACAAAGTATTTCCAAATCTCAACACAGCTCATAAGACACAACATGGAAACGTTTCCCATGGACATGGACCTGTCACTGACATTAGTAGAAAGCACGAGGCAGCCTTCCAACCAGATGAATGAAGTTTACCATCTCCGTGCGTTCCCATCTGGGTCACCCTGGATCCAAGAGGGACCAGTTTAGGTGGTAAAAACCTGTCTCTGTCAAAACGGAGGGATGGGAGGTCACCACAGAAACAAGCTGCAGTGAGAAAGGCTTTCAGAATTAAACTGCTTTCTGTCTTACAGCCCAGGTCAAGCCAAAACCCACACCCAGAGCCAGACACCAAAATGGCCCCAGAGTGGACCAAAGCAGCGGAGGCCCCATTCCCTGGCCAACGCCAAGCCACAGGGCCGAGGAAAAGGGGCAGCCAGAGGAGACCGGGAATATCAAGCCAGACACAGAGACACAGGGATTCCAGAGAGAAATACGACAGGCTGTGCGAACATGTTATTTCTTTTGTGGTGGAGCACAGAAGTCAAGTGTAATTATAGCCAACGACGTGCTCTGACGACCCCAGAGCCTTCGGAGCAGGCTTCCTTTCAAGAGAAACAGAAATCAGAGTTTGCACTTTTTTTTGTTCTTGTTCTTACCTCTTTTTATTTTTTCAGCCTATTCATCTAACTTTTCCTTATCTATAATTCCTTAGACTTAAGTCATAATTTAAGGGAAAAAAATAACCATGGAGACCCCAAAGGCCTTGTGTTGCCTAGATGTGACCTTTAAGGAAAGAGTCTCAGCGCTGTCCGTTGTTCCGTCTCGTCCCTGGGTGCCCACCTTCTACTGTTTCTAATGATCAGATGCCCCTTTAAGGGAAGTATGAGATGCACAAAGATTAAAGGTCCCTGCCAATCCAACTTCATCAAGCATCTCAAATTTAATACAACCAAAACACAATTCCCCGGCTGTCCCCCCAAATCTGTTCCACGTTCAGCCTCCGCAGCTCACTTACGACACCCCCATCCTATTAGCTGCACAAGCCCCAAGCCCCAGGGTCATCTTCGGCTCCTCTCTTTCTCCAAGAGGCCACTCCTGCTTCCTTGAGGAGTGATGAGAAAGAGATGGAGGCAAAATCGTCCATGTTCTGAAAATGGGAGTGCTAACAATACGTGGGCTTTGACCAGACTTCCTTGGTAGTCCAAGGGTTAAGATTTCATGCTCCCAACACAGAGGATGCAGGTTCGATCCCTGTTCAGGGAACTAAGATCCCACATGCTATGTGGAACAGCCACAAGAAATATGTGGACTTTGATTATCATTGTAAATCCAATAAGCAATTACTGAGTATCTGTTAATATGTCAGGTACATGACAGGCATTGCAGACACTCTATCTATTGAGGCAAGAGATATACACAGAGAGTTAAAATATTAGCATCACAAGTCTATGAAGGTGACATAAAGGGTGAAAATAGAGCTCAGGGAAAGTGGAGTTTAAGTTTCCTTGGGGGAAAAACAGAGGTAATATTTGAGCTGAATCTTTAACAACAGTAATAAAAAAATGAGAGATACTTGTCCTCATGGCCATGCCGCATTTCAGGATGGAAAGCACACAAAGACCTATGGACACAGAACCAGGAAATGCCTGAGAAACTTACAAGCTCATCAATACAGCTGGAATCTAAGTCCCTGCGAGAGCTGCTAGAAGTTGAAATGGGATGTAGTAAATTTAATAGATTGCAAAGTAGCTGTATTTAGATACTAGAAAGTTTCTCTTTATTCCTCCCAATGTCAAATTCTTTTTGAAATAATTTTTTACTGGGGGTATAACTGATATACCACTTCATGGCAAATAGATGGGGAAACAGTGGAAACAGTGACAGATTTTATTTTCTTGGGTCCCCAAATCACTGCAGATGGTGACTGCAGCCATGAAATTAAAAGACGCTTGCTCCTTGGAAGAAAAGCTATGACAAACCCAGACAGCATATTAAAAAGCAGACATTACTTTGCCAACAAAGGTCTGCCTAGTCAAAGCTATGGTTTTTCCAAGTAGTCATGTATGGATGTGAGAGTTGGACTATAAAGAAAGCTGAGCACCGAAGAATTGATGCTTTTGAACTGTGGTGTTGGAGAAGACTCCTGAGAGTCCCTTGGACTGCAAGGAGATCAAACCAGTCAATCCTAAGGGAAGTAAATCCTGAATATTCATTAGAAGGACTGATGCTGAAGCTGAAGCTCCAATACTTTGGCCACCTGATGCGAAGAGCTAACTCACCAGAAAAGACCCTGATGGTAGGAAAGACTGAGGGCAGGAGGAGAAGGGGACAACAGAGGATGAGATGGTTGGATGGCATCACCAACTCAATGGACATGAGTCTGAGTAAACTCCAGGAGATGGTGAAGGACAGGGAGGCCTGGCGTGCTGCAGTTCATGGGGTCACAAAGAGTCGGACAGGACTGAGTGACTGACCAAGTACAGAATAACTCACATATGGGATTCCCAGGTGATAAGGAATCCGCCTGCCAGTGCAGGAGACACAAGAGACGTGGGTTTGATCCCTGGGTCAGGAAGATCCCCTGGAGAAGGAAATGGCAACCCACTCCAGTATTCTTGCCTGGAGAATCCCATGGATAGAGGAGCCTCGCGGGCTACAGTCCAGGGTGTCACAGTCAGACTCGACTGAACACACATACAACACAATGATTTAACATTTGTATATCGGATCTTCCGACCCCTCCAGACACCCCTACGTCTGTGCCTTTCTTCAGTTTCTGCAGTCTTTTAGTCTAGAACTTCCACGTGTCTCTGCACCACTTCCTAGGAAACACCATCACACTGAGATGCTATCTTTCAAAAATATGGTTTGGTTCCAGAGAAAGATCTATAACTTCAGGAGAGTTGTTTAAACTTTGCACAGGCATCTGACAAATGCTTAATATATGATCCTCAAGTAATGACAGTTATTATTATTATTATTTTTTTTTGGCTGCATAGTGTGGCTTTCAGGATCTTAGCTCCCCAGTGAAGGATTGAATCCACACCCTTGACAGTGAAAGTGAAGAGCTCTAACCACTGGCCCACCAGAGTTCCCAATAGTCATTTTAGAAGTTCACTGTATATTTCTAAGGAAAATCAAAGTCATTACCATTTGTGCATTTGTTGCATATTTAGCGCTGTATATATGATTTGCAAAGGAATAAGCTAGCAATACCTTTAAGAATGGAATGACAAGAGACAAAGTTAGCCGATAAGCTTTTTCCAAGAAAAGAATGGCTACTTTTTTCTGCCAAAAGCTTCACCTTAGTTAGAAGTAATTGTGAATGTGTTAATTTATACACATGAGAGACTAGTGTTTGCCAAATTAAGATCCATGCACCATGGAGGATATACCAAAAAAATGTGGATGGTGTAGGCATACATTTTTCTAATAGCTATGCACTTAAGTTGCACTAGAAACATACGTAATCCCATATCAAACCAGTGATTTGGGGGTTATTATTCCTTAGGACTGGACTTCTGTTTTTTTTCAAGTGGGTTGATTCATAAAAAAGCAACAAGTGAGTCATCATACAGAGATACGGCACAACTAATAAAAGTAGTTCTTAAGGACTGAACATTAATGCTGAAGTTTAGGAAACACTGGAATTACCTAATGAGGAGGAAGCACCCATACTCATCAGTATGGGTGAGGAGATGTTTAACCTCTACCATCTAAAAGTTGTGTGGCTTTGGGCAAATGGAATTCTCTGAGCCCCAGTTAAAAAGCAGGTGATGATTCTCCTTCAAAAGGTTGTGAAGGTTGAGGAAAAGTGAAATATGTCTCTAAGCAGAATGCCATGTGTGGAGCAGAGGCTTGATTAGCAGTTACTATAGGTAGATGGGCGGTGGTGGTGCTGCTCACGGTGGGAACGGTAGTAGAGAAAAGGAGGAGGGAGGAGGGAGGAGGGGAGGGAAGAGACACAGAGATGCGAAGAGCAGCTGCCAATCTCCATAATTTCCAGGTCTCCAGACACCCAGGATTTCCACATTTCTCTTTGGATACTAGGGAGCAACCAGCTTAAAAATGATTCTACTTTTTAGTGACGTTGAGATGGTCAGTGGCGTGGTTGTTGACCAATCAGAAGAATGTTTCTCCCATTTCTACCTCCTGGACTTTTGCTTTTTCCCATGTATCTTTTTCATAGAAAGATATGTCTTCCTTTTTTTAATTTTAAATTTTATACTGGTGTATGGTTGATTAACACCCTGATTCGATTCCTGGATCAGGAAGGGCCCCTGGAGAAGGGATAGGCGACCCACTCCAGTATTCTTGGGCTTCCCTGGTGGCTCAGCCGGTAAAGAATCCGCCTGTAATGCGGGAGACCTGGGTTCAATCCCTGGGTTGGGAAGATCCCCTGGAGAAGGGAACTGCTACCCACTCCAGTATTCTGGCCTGGGGAACTGCATGGACAGAGGCGCATTCCATGGACTGGACGCAGAGTCGGCCACGACTGAGCGACTTTCACTTTGATAGTGCAGCAAAGATGAGCGGATAAAGAAGATGCAGAGTATGTACACATAATGGAATATTACTTGGCCATAAAAAGATGAAGTAGTGCCATCTGCAACAACACAGACGTGTACTGAGCTGGGCTTAGCCGCTCAGTCGTGTCTGACTCTTTGTGATCCCATGGACTGTAGCCTACCAGGCTCCCCTGTCCAAGGGGATTCTCCAGGCAAGAATACTAGAGTGGATTGCCATTTCCTACTCCAGGGGATCTTTCCGACCTAGGGATTAAACCCATGTCTCTTGGGTCTCCTGCATTTGGTGGGCAGATTCTTAAACACTGTACCACTTGGGAAGTTTATCATTCTAAGTGAAGTAAGCCAGAGAAAGACAAATATAATATGATATCGCTTATATGCAGATTCTAAAAAAAATAATACAAACTTATTTATAAAACAGGTAAGTGTTCCTTGAAAGAAAGACTTCACACAAAAATCTTGAGTAATCTTAAAATTACTCAAGATACACCTTGAATTTTTACATACCAAAAGAGGTTAGCTGCCAAAGATCATGTTCATATTACTGTAAAAGGTATACGTGTGCGTTTTGAAAGGGCGATGGTCTTATATGAATTACATTAAAGGCGAGGGTAGGATGATTTAAGAGAATAACACTGAAACATGTACATTACCGTACGGAAAATAGACGACCAGAGCAAGCTCTGTGCGTGCAGCAAGGCACCCAAAGCTGGTACTCTGGGACAACCCAGAGGGATGGGGTGGGGAGGGAGGTGGGAGGAGGGGTTCAGGACGGGGGGACTCATGTATATCTGCGGCTGATTCATGTTGATGTATGGTAAAACCCATCACAAAATTGTAAAGTAATTATCCTTCAATTAAACTAATTAATTAAAAAAAATAAGAGTATGAAACACAACAAAATGAACAGAGTTAGTTACGAGCATTAGGTGAAAGCCATTGTATCTAGATTTACTACTTGTGATAAAATCGTTGTCTACAGAGGAGGAATTCGGTATTTAAACCAGGCATGGTCTATGGGGGATAGGTCTGGATAATTCATTGACAGTAAAATTGCCACTTGATTATCACGCCAAACAAATGACATTTCAGAGGTAACCCAGACTCTAACCCTTGGCCTTAGCAAACCAAATGTTTATCCTTCTGTTAGGTACACAGACACACGATAGAATCTTAGCAAGTTTGAAATCACAAGCAAACATACCTTCACAAAACCAAGGCTGCATAACTTGGCTTTGGCTCCAAACTGCCATTTGCACTGTGTGTCAGCATCGTAAATCTGTCCTGGTAGTTTGTCTGGATATTTATACTGTCCTGTTTGCTTGGGCTCATCCACCAGACACCCAGCCTGAGGTGTGCTGCAATAACACATCCTTATTAGTTACCATGTTTCTCTGCGATCTTGCCACACAGAACACTATACTTCTGAATGCATTCATGCAAGGGAAAATGTAACATGGCAAAGCAATAGGCACACGCTTAAAATTAAGAGTGAGTCCTGTCCTGTCTAAGAAAATGAAATTTACAGGACCACAGTGTTTACGTGGAACTGGAAGTTACGGTTATCTGATTGGTTAAACTTGACCTGCAAGGAGATGGGAAACGTCAACTTTCCCCAACAGTCTCATTCAACAATATTCAACAAATTTTTACTGAGTGCCTGCTCTGTGGTGAGTACTAAAGTCATAATTTAAATAAACTAGAGACAATTACCTGTCCCCACAAAGTGGAAAGTCATGCTCTGTTTGTTTGTTTTAAACAGATAATGGGGTGTGGTCGAAGATATATTTTACCTCCAGTAATCTTTATGAGCAACAAATGAATAAGGTTTTTGAAAGAAATCAGGAGAAAGGACACAATGGGAACAAAGCAGAACAATCTCCCTGAGGTATACTGAACTGGGATGTGTTGGAAAAAAACACAGTCCAAATAGGATGGATTTTCACCGATCTTATCTCCACTTATTTAAACAATTAAACTAGGGTATCAGTGACAGATAAAACAGCATGGTGGTTACACATGACTTTGGAGTCAGACAGATGGGGGTCCTAGTCAACCAAGCCGATACAACCAACTCCTACGTATCTGATTACTAACATAATATGACTTCTGTAAGAGTTGTTCACAGATCAAGCAAGACAAAGTAACACGCTCAACACAGCACAGGAAGCATTCAAAGTTAGCTTTTGTTGTTCTTATTGTCATCATCAGCCAAAACGATTTAACTGTATCATATTCATGACATTCAATTTATAGTAAGAACTTCAATTTATACTAAGCTGACCTTGATTTGTCATATTTACTGATTTCATTCTCACATGAGATAGGAAACATAACTTTAGACCCCAGACGATAAATTGAAAACTAGTAAGAAAATCTCCTATGTGACAAAGTCATATAACAAAAGCTTTGTCAATATTTCACTGTCCTTTGGGGCATCATTTGGCTTGACATCCTTCCACTGAATCATCCTTGTCTGTGTGTATGGCTAAGTCTGTAAACATCTGCAAATAATAGGCAATGGTACAGGTTAAAGAAAAAGTATTAAGAATATCAATTCCCAAAGAAACTTGGTTAGTTTCCCTAATACCCGGTCAAGAGGCGATGCCTTTAGAACCTGAGTGTTCTTGTGCACCAACATAGATTAATAAGGTATATCTACACACATATGAACAATGAGATACATACATACATGCCTAATGCCTCTAGTGTCGCATAATGTCCAAATGGTTAAATATGTATTATATTCAATAAAATCAAAGGAAACCTCAAAGCGTTTCAATCTGGTGTTCATCATTTAATACGAATCAGATTCCTAACTCGCTAACTCCCATTTTACTAATGAAATAAATCTAGGAGTTCTGAGTTACCGGAGGAATTTTACATAGCTTTCATGCCCTTTGGATGTCTTTTGGACACCGAGTTAGCTCCTGGCCATTTCAAACAAAGTAGCCAATCACCACAATGCTCCATTCATTGTAAAACAAACACTCTATTTTAGTACTCTTACTACTCTTAGGACCGAGCTGATTGACTAGATTAAAATAATCAGTCACAATAAAAAGATAACATACCCAGCAACCTCTGGATGTCTTAGAGCAGACAGTTCTAAGCACAGATTTTGGAGACATCACAGATCTAAGGGTGTCTTTTGCCCTCAACTTACCAGCTGTAGAACCTTCAGGAACACTATTAACCAGCCTAAGACTCAATTTCCTCAACTCTAAAACGAGGATCATAATAGGACTGATGTGAGGACTGACGGCAGCATTATGTGGAGAACATGTAACACAGTATTAGGCCTTCCATGTATTTTTTTCAGCCACAGTCACGACAATATCATCATCACCATCAACCCACCAAGTACTTGCTTTCGTGTCTACTGAGCACCATTCACGGTCACTCCTCCGCACCGGGGAGCGCCCTTGGCCCTGGCCTGTCTTCTTACCTAAGGAATTTCTTGAGGTACTGCCGGCTGCAAGAAGACCATGAGAACACACCGTTGTTTCCGGCCAGCGTGGGGGACATGATGCTGCCTTCCGTTTTCCTGCAGGGATTGCCTTCTCCATCGTGAACCATGCCGAAACTAGGACAGAAAGCAAACAGAAAGGCTTCCGGGAGCCCGTTTTCCAAACTGCAAGCAGAGGACGAGAAAGGGGTACTGAGAATCGGGGAACCCAAGTGAGGGACAGAGTTACCGAAACTGTAAGAAAAGAGAGCTGGACCGTAACGAAGACTGAGCGCCGAAGAAGTGATGCGTTTGAACTGTGGTGCTGGAGAAGACTCTTGGGAGTCTCTTGGACTGCAAGGAGATCCAACCAGTCCATCCTAAAGGAAATCAACCCTGAATATTCATTGGAAGGACTGATGCTGAAGCTGAAACTCCAATACTTTTGGCTACCTGAAGCGAAGAGCCTACTCATTGGAAAAGACCCTCATGCTGGGAAAGATGGAAGGCGCGAGGAGAAGCAGCTGACAGAGGATGAGACGGTTGGATGGCATCACCGACTCAATGGACGTGAGTTTGAGTAAGCTCCAGGAGATTAGCGAAGGACAGGGAAGCCTGACGTGCTGCAGTCCATGGGGTTGCAAAGAGTCGGATATGACTGAACAACAACAACAACGATTCTGTTGTGACTCTCGTCTACAAACCAGCCATTTTGCCATCATTCCTCTCAATTTATCAGGTTAGTAATGGCAGGATGGCTGTATACTGTGAGCTGATCAGTGGGGGCCCCAGGGATTTAAAAAATTTTTTAAATTAATTTTTACTGGTTGCTTCACAATACTGTGTATTTACTGTATAGCAAAGTGAATCAGCTGTACGTATACACATGCCCCCTCTTTTTCAGGTTCCCTTCCCTCTTAGTCACCGTAGAGCCCTGAGCAGAGGCCGCTGTGCTACAGCAGGTCCCCTAGTCATCTGCTCTATCCACAGCGGTGTGCGTACATCAATTCAGGTTCCCAGTTCACCCCATTGCCTCTTCCCCCCGGGGGGCCACACGTTTGTTCTCTGCGTCATCTATGTTTCACTTCCGGCTTTGTGAAAAATAGGATCTCTGCTCCCTTTCTAGATTCAACATACACGTGCTGATGCACGGCATTAGAGGTGATGGATCCACACACAGGGATTCATTAACCTCGGCATGCACTCAGGGAAAGCCGTTTCCCAAGCTCCACTTTGCCCAATTCGGTTCTTCTTTGTACCGAACCAAGAAGCTAAGGGGTTTGTTTGGGAGACAGTCTTTCTAAATATATTCGTGAAAGTCAAAAGCAGAGGGAAATTTATGTATAAAGCACCAAAGGAAAGAGTGAGAGTCACAGAAAGGGGGATAAGGTGGGGAGAGATCAAAGCCTTTCCTCTAAGAGGAAAAGGTCATTAAACCAGCACCTTAGTGCAGTTTTCCAGATATAAGAAATCCAACTGAACTGGATTTTGAACTTCAAATTTTTTTTAATTTCCTAAGTTTGATTTGACAGCCTATAAAAAGATAATATACATTTTCTTTGGTACATGTCAAAAGTTTTATCAAAATCTTATGATTTGTCTCCTTCATAATTTAACTATTAGGCCATGTTACTTACAGTCTGAACAACAACAGCAAAGTCCATTTACACACACAATGGAATACTAAGTATCCAACAACTATCACATGTTGTTCAATAAGAGCCTTGACAATGACTGGCCTTTGTTGGGGCCCTTCTTTCAGTAAAGTGTGATCTTCCCTGGTAGCTCATCTGGTAAAGAATCTGCCTGCATTGCAGGAGACCCTGATTCGATTCCTGGGTTGGGAAGATCCCCTGGAGAAGAGATAGACTACCCACTCCAGTATTCCTGGGCTTCCCTGGTGGCTCAGACGGTAAAGAACCCACCTGCAATGTGGGAGACTTGGGTTTGGAAGATCCCAAGGAGAAGGGAACGGCTACCCACTCCAGTATTCTGGCCTGGAGAACTGCATGGACTGAGGAGCCCACGGGCTCCAGTCCATGGGGTCTCAAAGAGTCAGACACGACTGAGCAACTTCCACAAATGGAAAAAACAGTCAAGTACTATCGTAAACCTTATACAAGATGTGTCCTATTTATTCCACCCAGATCGATAATAATCATTAGAGCAAAGCCAATGAACCACCCAACTGGCTTTCATATAAAGCGGTGCATCGAGGGGTCACTTACTTGTGCCCTGACTCATGAGCGATGGTGAAGGCCAGGCCAAGCCCTGTGTCCTCATTGATGGTACAGCTTCGGTACTTGCTGCACATCCCACTGATGGGGGCGAACCCTGTTGAGAGCAATTTCAAATCCAAAGGAAACACTCCTGATCATTTCTGATGTCCAAATGCTGTGTACACTTTTAGTTTAAAAGACGATTGTTGTTGTTGTTGTTTTTGCAGAAAAAACACTAAAGGTATATGGCTCTCTGTCCTCTCTTATAGATAACAGTAGAACTTAACATTTTGTTTCTTTTTAAAGATACTTTCAGCTGAGTCCTTCAAAGTTCAAGTAACTTTTTAAAAAAAGCATGCTTACTTAGGGGCACAGTTGAATGGCACAGAGACTAGGCAGGCTCTTTTCAGCTATCCAGCTCTGCACTCAAGATGCTTTGGGAATAGCCTACAACTTGCGTAGTTAAATGATAATTGATCTCATGCCTGCAGGATCATTACAAAGTTTAAGAAAGAAAAACACAATGGGAATAAAGTAAAGGGGTCCCCATTCCACACTGTTCAGTTAAACAGAACAATATTCAGAGAGGGTACAATAAGGATACTCCACAATTTAAAGATTATCTCCTTAATAAGAATCCCAAGGGCCACTCACCCAACAGAAAGTTTCCAGCCTGTGTTTTTAGCTGACATGGGCGTGCCTGAAGCACGTGTTCATATCATACCTAGAGTGTCACACGGTTCATTCTTCCAGGAACAGATATCAAATCCCGTGAGTAAGATAGCATGGTCATGCCTCTTGCCGTTCTTTCCAACGAGGGCAGACTGCCACTGACAGAAACTATTCAGAGACTGGTCTGCATGGTGGTTGATCAGCAATCCTCCCTACAGGAAAACCGCACAAATCAAAGTGTGGACGTGTGACAGATGTGAGAATGTCGCATCTCTCCATTTGTACAGGCAAACACAGAAGCATCACGTTTCTGGGGGAAGGGTCAACAGGGGAAAACACCTGAGCGAAGGTTGGATGTAATTGGTGTTTAAAACGGTTGTAGGTAAATGTTCACAATATTGGAAGTAAACACAGAGTTTCGGTAGTGTGCTTTGTGACCAGGTGTATTTCTATAACAAATAAATTGGCATCAGTTAGAAGCACCTTTGTCCGTCTCACACTGGTACCATCTTTATAGAACTGTTACTGCTTTTACAACATAATTATTACTTAGTGGGGTAAAGTTCAGTGGGTCCTTCAGTTGATCATGAGGACAGAACTGATCATGGCTTGCTTACTCCTATGTCAGAATTTCCAGGAAAGGGCTCAGCACATCATAGTTACAGTCCATCAATCAATAAACTGAAAGCTCACTGGATGGATGAAGAAACAAATAATTACAATATTCTAAAGGGTAAGCAAGGACCTACTCTTAAAATAATTTTTTAATCAAATGTTTCCTAAGAACTATTAACTTGGGCTAAGTTGAGAGTTTTTAGACAAAACCCTTAATTATCAGTGAATTAGGATGCTGCTGACTTTGAGTCCTTGGGAACAGTATAAGTAGTAAATTAGAAGTATCTCCCAAACAACATACACCTTTTCTTCTTTTCTAAAATTCTAAGAATAATTTGATACATTGTTAACCTCTGGAGCACTAGAGATCTGGCAGTTATATTCATTTTTGCCTCACCTCTGACTCTCTGCTTTGTCCATTCATTACTGGGTTTACAGATGAAGAGGAAAAAGCCTTAGGGGACTTAAAAATAGTCAGATTGGTAACTCCCACCTCAGAAAATACAGTTGTATTCAAAACACCACAAAGCAGGAGATGCCGTACAAGTTAACACTTGTTCTGCTTGTGTCTCCCTGTAACTAAGTCAAGGGCACTTAAATATTCCTTGTTCATTTTCTGTAGTACCTAAGGTGGTGCTGGGAGACAGTAAGCTATTTACCTGAATTTTCGGATGACTTATTTTCAGTATATTTTCAAAATATCCTTTTGTAATTACCCAGAATCTCCAACTTGCCAAATCCAGCTAACATTTAAATCTCTTACCAAATGTACTTTCCTTGTGAAGCCTGCATAATATTTTATAATGTCTATATTCTACTTTTTGTATTCATTTTACTTTTTTGTAGCCATATTACATATGCACTTTTAATCATATTTTATATCATTGTATATCTACACATATATTGTATGTTTATATATAAATCATCATTTTGTGAGGTTTTAGTATTTAAATACACAACTCTATTGGATTGTACTTTCCTTGAGGGTAATTTGAAATTTTCAAAGTTGAATTTCTAATGACAATTCCATGGGGTGGCAACACAGCAGGTGTTCACTAAGTGTACCCTGAATGGCAGAATGAATGAAGAAAAAAGAAATGAAGTGTGGCACCTACAGGTTCTTGTTCCAGAAGAATGAGGCTCACCACGACAATGTTTATATCACTTCCAATGGTCCCATCTTTAAAGAGGCTGGAAACCTGTTGAAATGAATTGAAATCAGAGAAAAGTTAAAAAAATTTTTTTTTAAATTTCCAAAACTGCAAGGGAAGATCAATAAAACATATTTATGAGCAAGTATGCATTGATTTGGCCAAATATATTTATGTAGGAAGCCAATTTCCTTCCGACTTAATTTTTTTCAGTACAGTCACGTGGCTGCGTCTGCTGTTTAACTCATGCACGGGAATTCCACGATTCTGAGCTGTCTCAGGGAGGCAGGAGGCTGGGGTCCTGACTGTCTCCGTACCATGTTCATGACCGTGAGGATGTACGTGGTGACGTTGGCCTTGCCGTGCTTCTCCACCATCTTCTTGTCTGCCACCACAAGGGTTTCCACGTTGAGGCCCTTCTGTGACTTGCCAGCTGACCTTCTGGGCCGTCCCGAGCTCCCATATTCATCAAACCTGAGATAGGTGTCCTCTGTGGGAGGCTTAGGGGCATCTGCAAGGAAGAGAAGAGCATTTGGAAGGGCCGTCAGCAGAGACCAGCGGGGGAGACAGACAGACATCTAAACCAGGGGAGGAGGGAGACACGTAAGGAGCACTTCACTCGCCTCCTGGCAGATGATGCCACTGCACCTGTTCTGGGACTTTGGACCTAATCTGAGACTCTTTCAGAGTGGTGGACAGGCAAATGGATTGAGCAACTCAATAGTGCTCTCCAAAGAGTCAAAGAAAAGCAGCTACAATTCTAGCTGGAAGAGTGGGTCAAGAAAAATCAGTATTGTGGGAAGAATCTTTAAAACCATACAATGCGCATTTTATTTTATTGCTTAGAAACTGCAGACACAGACATTTTCCTTTGCTTCTGAATTCATTATCACACTTTGTATTGCTGTTGTTCTTGTTCAGTCGCTAAGTCATGTCTGACTCTCGGCAACTCCACAGGTTACAGCAGGCCAGGATTCCCTGTCCTTCACTATCTCCCAGAATTTGCTCAATGTCATGTCCATTGAGTTGGTGATGCTATCCAACCATCTCATCCTCTGCTGCCCCTTCTTTTTTTCTATATACAGTTTGTATATTATTTTCTAACTGAAGCTTACAAATATGTATCCTGTAGAATGCTGCCCACGTTCTTGTTTCATCAAGACAAACTTTAATAGAGTACAAAATGAGTGGTCAATAGGACTCTTTGACCCAATATTAATTTAAGTGCTGTGGAAACAGAATGGTCAGAAGTGATATTTTTAAATTCTATTAAATGCTTTGTAACAGATTAGGTGCAGGCATGGATATTGGCCATAGTGTCTGAGCAGAGACCTCAAAGTACCTGTTAGATTAGGCACCATCCCTTTAGTTAATGGACAGTGACAGATTCAAGGGTTGCTGGCTGGGAAAGCTCAGGACTGTATGTACTATAGATCCATTTAATACTGTAACAACTGGTACAGTCATTATAGTGAGGTCAGCTCTCCACAGAGAAAAATGAAATGACCAAATCATTTAGAGCTCGATTTAAAACCTCAACTGGCCATTTTGATAAATGACTCTGAGTTTCAGTTTCCTTATCTGTGAAATGAGTATAATATCTAATTGTAAAGTTGCTTTAAAGATTAGCTTTTATATTTCATATCAAGTATGTGTCATTGCCACTGTGAATATCATCACTATCCTTAATACCACTAGTATTACAAATTCATGCCAAATAGATGTTCCTTAAAAGGATATTTCAGTAATACCAAATCCCCGAAACCAATTAAAGTGCTAGACACTGTCTTTCACGACCTCTAGTGATCACCGGCTTCCTCTGCTCCTGGGTACCACCCAGCTGCCCCGTCCAACGACATAGTCACAGGCTGCTCACAGCTCCTGAGACTCTGAAATGTGGCTGGTGCCACGGAAGGAACGGATTTTAAATTTTGCTTAATTTTTATTGTTTATTTTATGTTTAAAAGACAGTATTTGATTCAGCTATTGAAAAAACTTTATATATGGAACAACTTGACTGTGTACGTCTACTTTTCACCTTTACGTTTTATAAAATCTAGATACAGATTAAGCATTTCTGGTGAGAATTTACTGTCTGATTTGGAATTGTTCTCTGTAAAATAAATAGATTTCTAAAATTTAATATGAAAAAGAATATAAAATACATCATTTAAATTGGTACTTCATTGGTTATATTGATGACATACTGAGATGATATTTTGTATATATTGGGTTAAATAAAATATGTCATTCATGCTAATTTACCTACTTAAGCATTTTTTAATGTGTCTATTAGAAAATTTAAAATTACATATGGGGCTGATGTTATATTTCTGTTGGACATTGCTGGTATGGAAAATGCAGATGGTTGTGCCCAGGTCACAAGCCAAGTCCAAGACTCCCTATGTTCCATCGCCACCTCCGATCAGGTGCCAATATTCTCGTTAACTGGGAAGGCTGTTGAGTTAGTCGCTCAGTCATGCCTGACTCTCTGCAACCCCAGGGACTGTAGCCCGCCAGGCTCCTCTGTCCATGGAATTCTCCAGGTAAGAGAATAGCATCTGGAGTGGGGTGCCAATCCCTTCTCCAGGGCATCTTCCTGACCCAGGGATTGAACCCGTGTGTCTTGCATTGCAGGCAAATTCTTCACCATCTGAGCCACCAGGGAAGATTCAAATCTTCAAAAAGAATACCTAACCACACCTGGGAATTCACCTCTGATCTCTCTCATCATTTGGAAGACTAGGTCCTTTTCTCATACAGAAAAGATACAGAAACTATAATAATATTGGGACATACAATTTAAAAGATATTAAAAGAGGGGAAAAAAATCTTTCCAGTTTAACTGGAAAAAAAAAAAAGGATCACCTAGTTTTTGTCTGACAGGACTGATTTCTGGCTCATCTCCAAGATTAACTTCAGTGGGAGCTGAGCATAGCCCAGTTTTATCCTGCAAAGTCAGCACACCCAGTGATGCTTGGGAAAACCCGTCGAGCGCCCAGAGAGGAAGAGAACAAGAAAAGGTTTCCTTACATACATTTCTTGCGTCGTCCACAAAAATGCTGCTTTTGCAACCTTCCATGATGCTGTTCTCTCTCTGGACTCCAAGCGGTGTGGGGAGTGTGACTTGGGGGGTGACCCGCAGGGTTCCGGCCGGAGCGCAGGTAGCCTTGGCAACGCCGGACCTTCTCCTCCGCCGTCCTTTTGTACAGCACGTGAGGATGGTGGCCTGCGGGGGAGCTGTAGTTGTGTTCCTGGGCCAGGAGTTGAGGTAATGGCGAGATGAGGAATTCATTTTTGTGTGTCCTTATGAGGCCTGACTAAAAAGCCAAACACAAAGGAAACATTAGGGATTCCTTGCATCCCTGTTTTGCGCGTGTAGATTTTCAGCAACTTCCTGTGTGCAGGCGTCGCCCTAAGTACCGGGCACAGGCTGTGTCATTTTATTTGCACCATAAGCAGCTGCAACTGTTCTTACCCCCATTTCACAGGTGAGAAAACTGAGGCTAAGACAGTAAGTAGGAAAGCTAGTATCGGTACCTAGAATTCTCTACTTAGTGGGGCAGTGCTGTTAACTTCTATTCTTGGCAGCTAATCTCCATGTTTGGGACTGAAGGTCTGAGTCATGAGACATTCTGGGATTCTCCACACTTAGGACAGGGGAGATACCATAGTTAACACTGGACACAGCCCCACCCTCCAAGAGCTTATGGTATAGACAGTAAAAACAAAGACATTCCATCTTGACTTCGTAAGTGCTCAAAAAAAAAACTAGTAAGGATGGGAGAGAGAGGAGTGAGTGACTCTTGGTTATCTTCAAGTGAGGGTCTGGGGAATCTGAAGGGTTACTCCAACATGGACAGACGAGCTAAATCAGGAAGAAAGAGGAGACCGGGACAAGCCCATCCAATCACAACGTCACTTTCAAGTTCACGGCACAGTATGTCTTTATACATGAAATTTCAGACAATACACCCCCGCCTTTCCCCCCACATGCGCTGTACTCTCTCTTCTCTGCATTTGTTCAGAATTTCCCTGATCCCCAGGCACTGCTGTGAAAAGTGTGGTCTATGGACCAGCAGCTTCAGCCTCACCAGCACGCTGGTTAGAATTGTGGACTCTCAGGTCTCTCCCCAGACCTGCTGACTCAGAATTTCTGTAGATCCCTGGGTGGTCTGTCTGCCCGGTAACCCTTGAGAAGCACTGCCACAGGCCAGCAGGGCTTCCCAGGTGGTCCTAGTGGTGAAGAACCCGCCTGCCGATGCAGGAGACATAAAAGCCGCGGGTTCGATCCCTGGGTCGGGAAGATCCCCTGGAGGAGGGCGTGGCAACCCACTCCAGTATTCTTGCCTGGAGAATCCCATGGACAGAGGAGCCTGGTGGGCTGCAGTCCATGGGGTTGCAAAGAGTCAGACACGACTGAAGCGACTTAGCACGTATGCACACACGCATAACACAGGCCAGGAGCTCTTAAACTCTGTTGAACGTAGAAATGCCTGCAGATCTTAAATATGTGCCCACACACATACCAGGTCACTCACTCCCAGGCGGAATGTCATCCTATCAAAGAGCGACTCTCTTGTGATTCACGCATCAGAATTGTTTAAACTGCCTCCCAACGTACAAACGAGTTTATGACCTAGGTCCTACCTTCCTCAGGTGCAAAACAGAGAGAAATTTTCCTGCCCAGACCACCTAATAAGGGGAGATAAAGTAACCACTGCAGAAACCCTTTACATACTTTCAGTCCCAGTTTAGATGATTGATGATGATGAGTGATTGAATTAACCCACATTCACTGAGCGCCAGCGAGGTGCTACGCACTTGGGTAAGGGCTAACACGCACCTGTGCAGGAAATACACACGCACACCCACACAGAGCATGCGGCCTACTGGGGAGTCAGACGTAAATATTCAAGTATTTAACGGGGTGCTGGGGTGAGGGCAGGGTACCAAGGGAACAGAGAGAGGTGGGGGGGGCATCACCAGGGGTGTCCCCAGGCCGTACTGTAACCCTCTGTTAGGATCCAGTTTCTCCCTCCTAAAAGGAGCCCCAGCATGTGTGTGTGATCCTGATTTTCCTTGCAGTTTAGGAGTCTGCTGCCTTCTTAAAGACTGTCTCGAGGGGACTTCCCTGGTGGTCCAGTGGCTAAGAGTCTGTACTTCCACTGCAGGGGGCAGAGGCTCGATCCCCGGTCAGAGACTAAGATCCCACCTGCCATGCAGTGCTGCCAAAAATGAAAAACATCCCCAAACAATACAAAACAAACCCCGCCAACAGACAAAGAACAAAGACCGCCTTATGGTCTGTTGTGCCAGCACGTCGCTTTCCTTTGTTCAGCAGATACACGCTGAGTATCTAACTCATAGCCCAGATCCAGGCCTTGGCACGAAGAGAAGAGGCAGAAAGTCAGGACACAGTCCACATTCATGCTCTCGAGGAGATGATGGGGCAATTAATCGGCAACAAAAATTTGAGGAGGTAAAATCTCACGACCCCAGAAATCCTGCCCCCACGCTGTACCTTCACTCAGGATGGATCTCAGTGCAGTTAGCCCTCTCTGCCCAGCCCAGTGCCAAGCTGCAGACACGCTCATCCCTCGTTTGAACACTCTATCACGTCTTCCAAATGCCCCTCGTCTTCTCCACTATGGTCCCCCGACACCAGCCAGCATCCTCAGCCAAGAGCATCAGCTCACCTCAAAGGTGCTGACATCCATCTCAGATCTGATTCCCTTTCCCCAGGTCACAGACCCCTCCATCATCTGCCCCCTCTGGAGCCTGGCAGCTGGGTCTGCCCTCCTCTCCTTCCTACCGTTCTGAACAGGACACTTCTGTGACTTCTTGAATCAGCAAATGCTTTCACCTGAAGGGGTGAAAGCAGCATTTGCCACCCCCAAATGCACCTCCTGGGCATAAGGATTAGCCTGAGCTGGTTAAACAGCAGACACCAGAGGAGCTCTGGGCAGTGAGCAGACGGGAGCCTTTTCTGAGAGCATTTCCCTTCAAAGGGAAATCTCCATGTGTGGGGCCAGGGGTGGGGGCTCCCTCTTCTACCAGGAAGGAGAGGGTGACTGCGACTCCAGAAACTTTTATATGCTGAGAAGGTTCCGCTTTAAATGTGTGTAACAACCATACCCTTACTTACTGGGCTTTGCCAGGCTCACGTAACTGCCACCCACCCTGTTCTTTCTTTGGTCTTTAGGTATTTAAGGGGGGTGGTTTGGGTCTTCTGCAGGAATTATTCAGCTTTCCTGGGTCTCTCATGTACACAGGAGGTATGTGAAGTGAAGTGTTGGCTGCTCAGCCGTGTCTGATGCTTTACAACCCATGGACTGTAGCCCACCAGACTCCTCTGTCCATGGGATTCTCCAGGCAAATACTGGAGTGGGTTGCCATGCCCTTCTCCAGGGGATCTTCCCAACCCAGGGATCGAACATGGGTCTCCTGCATTGCAGGCAGATTCTTAACTGTCTGAGCTACCAGGGAAGCCTATATACATGTTATTAAACATCTATCTGCTTTTTTCCTATTAATCTGTCCTTTATTACAATGAGGGTGGGGGGGGGCGGTGGTTGTTGGTCACAACCAAGAGCCTAGAAGGGTAAAGGGAAAATTCTTTTCATTGTCTACACACTCTTAATCAATTTTGCACATCCTTTTCCTTTGCCCGGCCACCTTCCCCCAGAGACTCACTGGTGTGCCCTTCTGGTGCTTTTTGCTTTTGTCTCAGATTAAACAACTTCTTCCCAGAGAGACAGGAGTCAGCACCCTATTGAACACTACCCTTCCCCATTTCCAGCCACGGTTTATGTACTGTGCGTCCATCTTCAATGAAGGAAACAAAGAAGAAGCAACCTTCCTATCACCTCTGACAGAGTTTTAACATCCACATTGTATATGGGCATCCCTGGTGTACGCCACAAATCATCAGTCAATAAATAAATGGCTATCAGGCCACAGACGTGTGTGGAATAAGTGAACAAGTGACCTGAAAAATCTCAGAATGGAGGGGATGCTGAAGCTGGGCATGCCAATATCCTCCTCCCTTTCTAGTCAGGGAAACCAGAGCTAGGAAGTGACATGCTCAAACTCATAAACACCATGAACTCTTTCTCTATTGCAGATGTTGTAAGCAGACTGATTATGGGTTTCCGAGAGAAAGAGAACCAGGCGTGGCTTTCTTGACATAAGGGGAGCCATTTTGGCCTAAGGCATTTTGTGATCTAAGCCCAGTCACCCTGCTTGCCCGTGAACAGGTCTTGGTAGTCAATGATCTTACAGGAATCAAGAAAGGCAGGCGGCCAAACAATACTGCAGTGACAAAGCAGGCTCTTAGTTCCTCCTGAAGGGGTATGTATAACCTTTATCTTTGCGGTCCATGGGATTGAAGGCCCCCAGCCAGGTGCAGGATGGAATGGTGACGTTGGCCCTCTTGACTTCAATCAACTAAAGCATGGACCTTGGCCTCAGTGCTACACTGAATTCTTCTCTGCCCAAGCTCCCTCATGAATATGCATGTACCATTAGCTTCAAATTCCCCAGTTTTGCTGTTCAGGGAAAGATCCCTGCGGAGAAGGCAATGGCACCTCACTCCAGTACTCTTGCCTGGAAAATCCCATGGATGGAGGAGCCTGGTAGGCTGCAATCCATGGGGTCGCACAGTCGGACACGACTGAAGGAGCTTAGCAGCAGCAGCAACAACAAAATCCCTGATGCTTTGGGAAAGATCCCTAGTGTGCTCCTTACTTGCTGCAAATAATAATAAATCCTTCCTTCTCCCCATCTTCTCCCAGCGTGGCTGGGACTATTGGCTGGATATCCACCAAGAGGCAAACCCAGTTTTGGGGGAACAATGTGAAGCCAGGAGCCCCCCACCCCTGGAACGCCTATTTAAACCTCAAGGACACCTATGGGGCATTCAGCTGGAAGTCCAGGTAGAATTCAGGCCCCCTTTCTGAGCAGGGCCCTCACATCTAAGCCCCGGCACTCAGTGCCCTCACCTCTCCAAACTGCGTGAAGACAAAAGACCCCATTTACAGCCCAGACGACAGAGTGAACAGTTAAAGAGGAAAAAAAACATCGTGAACTATCCATGAAGGCCCTCCAGCCTTACTAACTTCCTGACTTGGTTCAACTCATATCAAAGGCTTAAGCCATTCAACTGCCTTAACTGGAGGAACCGGTTTGGAAGCTTTCTCTTTACTCTGTATTTCTTGAGAACTGTGGGCATCTCAAATGTAGAGTGACTTCTAAGAAAGCAATTAAAAAAAAAAAATAGCCTCTTATATTGGGACCAACACAGCCCTCCATATTTAATCCAGTTTTGGGCGGCAAGGACAGAACTCCAGAGTGATTCTTTACAACAAAACAAGGATTTTACAGGGCTGCATGTTAAGGAAGACAAATATTCCTTTTTGGGAGTTTAGTCTCATGGAAAATAATGACGTCTAACCAAAAATACTTTTTATGGTTTAAAACATAAACCTAGTACCTCGAAGAGGAGCCACCTATTTAACTATAATATGTGTGAAGCATTTTGAGTGACTGAACACATGCGATGTTTTTGACGAAATGTGGCCTGGAAGACAAGACCTCTGGTCCCAACAGGCTTCCAATTAAATGGGGAAAGCAGGGGTGAAACGGGGAAGGTCACAAGCAAACATTCCGTCGTGTCGAGTGTGGAGGAAAAAAAGCAGGACTCTATGAGTGAGAGTCTCTCAGTCATGTCCGACTCCTTGCAACCCCATGGACTATACAGTTCACGGAATTCTCCAGGCCAGAATACTGGAGCGGGTAGCCTTTCCCTTCTCCAGGGGATCTTCCCAACCCAGGGATCGAGCTCGGGTCTCTCGCGTTGCAGGTGGATTCTTTACCAGCTGAGTGACAAGGAAAGTCCATGATTCTACAGGAGAGATAAGATCAAAGAGTGAGCGGAGAGGAGAGACTGATTTTGGAAGTTAAAAAAAATTTTTTTAATTGAAATACAGTTGATTTGCAATATTTTGGGTGCAGAGCAAAGTGACTGAGTAATATACATATGCATACACACACACACACACACACGCACACACACACATGCACATATGTATGTGTGTGTGTTCAGTTGCTCAGTCACGTCCAACACTTTGTGACCCTATGGACTGTAGCCTGCCAGACTCCTCTGTCTATGGAATTTCCCAGGCAAGAATACTGCAGTGGGTGGGTGTTCAGTCCTTGGAGGAGGCAAGGCAACCCACTCCAGTACTTTTGCCTGGAGAATCCTGTGGACAGAGAAGCCTGGCGGACTCCAGTCCATAGGGTCGCAAAGAGTCGGGCGGGACTGAAGTGAAAGCATGCGCCCACAGTAAATGCGAACACAAAAAAAGAGAGTCATGGCTTTTAAAAAAGAAAATTAGAGACTCAAGAGGATATGAGGAATAGAAAACCAGACTCCAGGTGAAAAGCTGTGGATCCGTTTCCGGTCCCATGGCCAGAGATGAGTCAAAGTCTGATGACACGATGCTGAGAGCATATGGACCCTAACAACTTCCTCAGTTCTCTACAAAGTGCGTCATTCTAAGAAACTGAAATAGAATTTTCTGCCATCTGCATCTACACACGCAGAGCTGGTTTAACAGACAATTGGGACAGGCCCTCACATGTGGACACATTTTGAAAAAAGAATGTGTGTTCAGGATTCCACATTACTGTCAAAGGGGGGAAAAAATCTCCTATACTTTGGGACCAAAAAAAAACCCAAAATAGTTATGTCAACAAAAATCTATCATTTCTCATCCATTCATTGATATTAATATGAACATCAGCAGGACTCCAATACAAATACAACGTGGAAGGGGATTTATGCTTTCCAGATTTGTATCCACAGCAATCTTTCTTCAGAAATCTGTAAAGCCCAGTCCATCAACATTTAATCAGATACCACCAACACCCTCACATTGCTCACAGCCTGGAGACGGGGGGTACGAAGCTAACAAGAGCGCCGACACACAGTATTTTCAACCGGTGAAGTGCCCTTTCCAGCTGTTATCTCCTGAGGAAGTGTACACACCTCTCAAGAACAAACCCCTCATTTCCCAAGTCCCAGACTTGTAAAAGGAGAGTAAGAGCATCTCCCTTGGCGGGTTTTCAGAGAATTAACTGAGTTAATACTTTTAAAGTGCTAAAAGCAGTGCCTGGCACAGAAAACACTCCAAGTGTGTTTACTGTTACGATGATTATATTTGATCAGATGAGGGAAGGGAGCCTTTTTCTAAGTGTGTATTATAACGGTCCCCTACAATTGGACCTGCAGTTCTGGGAAGTGCTGTCAGTGTTCTGTTATCGATAAAAACAATGAAAGGACGAAATGCACACATGCTCAAAGACGCGCTCAGTTTGAGTGAGCAGTCACGATCTGCGTTTCAACGTTTATACATTAATCCAAGTGGTTTAATCACGATCAGTAGATACTCTCCCCGCCACCCCATCGGCCTTTCTGGCCCCATCTGGAGGACCATCTCACCGTGTTCTGCATACCAGACGCTCTGCAAAGCACTCTACCTGCAAAATCTCATCGCACTCCCACGACAGTTCTGTCTGATGGGTGCTTTACCTCTTGTATTCCAGGGCCGTCTGAACGCTCAACCTTTCCTCAGTCTTAAACACTCATCCTGTTTGTGGCCGTTTAGTTCTTTCAGTCGTGTCCGACTCTTTGCAACTCTAGGGACTGTAGGCCGCCAGGCTGCTCTGTCCATGGGGTTTTCCAGGCAAGAGTACTGGACTGGGTTGCTGTGTGCTCCTGCAGGGGATCTTTATGACCCAGGGATTGAAGCCATGCCTCCTGCATTGGCAGGAGGTTTTACTTCCCACAGAGCCACCAAGGAAGCACACACATCCTATTAGGAGTCAGGGAAAGTTCCAGAAACACTGAATTGAAATGTACTGAGAGTACAACTTAAACGTTCACACACACACACACACACACACACAGGTAAACAGGTAAAGTGATGGGCATATAAACTTAATGGGGGGAACAACTACGGCACAGCCACGGACATCAGGGTATGCAGCGCTCAACTCTTTGGGAGAGGTATACACAGATTGATAAGGAAAAGAAACCGTATCTTCCCAGCCCTTCAGACAGCTAGTTGTGCTCAGTCGTGTCTAACTCTGTGACCCTTTGTACTGTAGCCTGCCAGGCTCCTCCATTGATGGGATTTTTTGGGCAAGAATACTGGATTGGGTTGCCACTTCCTCCTCCAGAGGATCTTCCTAACCCAGGAATCAAGCCCACGTCTCCTTCACCTCCTGCCCTGCAGGCGGATTCTTTACCCCTGAGCCACCGGGCAAGCCTATACGTTGGCAAGCGACAGGAAGGACAGATGACGAAGCCGCACGGCCCTTACAAGCGGTCATGAAGATCAAGGCAGGAGCCATCTGACAGCCTCGCGTCACGGGACCCTCTGTTCCAGGCCGCCCTCAAGAATCAGATCATCTCAAAGGAAGCTTAAGAAAGCATGCCATTTGGCAAGCGCGGGACTGCTGTAACGGCTGTTGGGGAATTGTGAGGGCCCAAGTGGAGAGAGCTGGCACGTCTGGGTTTCATAGAAACCAGACTTGCCGCAAACTTCACGTGGGACCATGCGGGCAGCCCTTGCCCCACATCACCAGAGGCTTTGGTGCTGTGTCTGCTGGTGACAGTCCTCTGCCTTCACACGTCGCGCCAGCATCCTCTGGAAGATGGGCGAGGAGAGTAGGCTAAGTGTCTGGGAGGAGATGCTCAGAACCAACACCCAACTTGTGTTTTTAATGGCGATTTCAGAATCGAAATCTGTGTTCCCAGGCTTAATACTCCATCTTCTTCAAATAGCACCCTACCGACATTCACATTTCTGTCGCAATTCTCACAACACTGACCTTAGCACTCCAGCTCAGTCCTGTTTCACCCCAGGTGGAGAGCTAAAGCAGCAGTCTCCTATTTCACCACGCTGTTGGCAATCCCGACCCTCTTCTGCTCTGAACACACTTTTCTCAAGCATCAGTTTGAAGAGGTTCACATTCAAGCTGGTATCACAAGATAAGTGCTGGAACAAGGAATGTGGGATTCATACCACTTTAGTCTAGCCCACTCTAAAGACCAAAGATGGACGGGTCATGGTGGAGAGGTCTGACAAAACGTGGTCCACTGGAGAAGGGAACGGCAAACCACTTCAGTATTCTTGCCTGGAGAACCCCATGAACAGTATGAAAAGGCAAAAAGATAGGACACTGAAAGATGAACTCCCCAGGCTGGTAGGTGCCCAATATGCTACTGGAGATCAGTGGAGAAATAAACCCAGAAAGAAGGAAGGGATGGAGCCAAAGCAAAACACCACCCAGTTGTGGATGTGACTGGTGATGGAAGTAAAGTCCGATGCTGTAAAGAGCAATATTGCAAAGGAACCTGGAATGTTAGGTCCATGAATCAAGGCAAATTGAAGTGGTCAAACAGGAGATGGCAAGAGTGAACGTCAACATTCTAGGAATCAGCAAACTAAAATGGACTGGAATGGGTGAATTTAACTCAGATGGCCATTATATCTACTACTGTGGGCAGGAATCCCTCAGAAGAAATGGAGTAGCCATCATGGTCAACAAAAGAGTCCAAAATGCAGTACTTGGATGCAATTTCAAAAATGAAAGAATGATCTCTGTTTGTTTCCAAGGCAAACCAAGGTAATCCAAGTCTATGAGCCAACTAGTAATGCTGAAGAAGCTGAAATTGAACGGTTCTATGAAGACCTGAGTTACAGAAAAATATCTATTCTGCTTTATTGACTATGCCAAAGCCTTTGACTGTGTGGATCACAATAAATTGTGGAAAATTCTGAGAGAGATGGGAATACCAGACCACCTGACCTGCCTCTTGAGACATCTGTATGCAGGTCAGGAAGCAACAGTTAGAACTGGACATGGAACAATAGACTGGTTCCAAATAGAAAAAGGAGTACATCAAGGCTGTATATTGTCACCCTGCTTATTTAACTTCTATGCAGAGTACATCGTGAGAAACGCTGGACTGGAAGAAACACAAGCTGGAATCAAGATTGCCGGGAGAAATATCAATAAGATATTTCAGATATGCAGATGACACCACCCTTATGGCAGAAAGTGAAGAGGAACTAAAGAGCCTCTTGATGAAAGCGAAAGAGGAGAGTGAAAAAGTTGGCTTAAAGCTCAACATTCAGAAAACGAAGATCATGGCATTCGGTCCCATCACTTCATGGGAAATAGATGGGGAAACAGTGGAAACAGTGTCAGACTTTATTTTGGGGGGCTCCAAAATCACTGCAGATGGTGACTGCAGCCATGAAATTAAAAGAGCATGCTCCTTGGAAGGAAAGTTAAGACCAACCTAGATAGCATATTCAAAAGCAGAGACATTACTTTGCCGACTATGGTCCGTCTAGTCAAGGCTATGGTTTTTCCTGTGGTCATGTATGGATGTGAGAGTTGTACTGTGAAGAAGGCTGAGCGCCGAAGAATTGATGCGTTTGAACTGTGGTGTTGGAGAAGACTCTTGAGAGTCCCTTGGACTGCAAGGAGATCCAACCAGTCTATTCTGAAGGAGCTCTGCCCTGGGATTTCTTTGGAAGGAATGATGCTAAAGCTGAAACTCCAGTACTTTGGCCACCTCATGCAAAGAATTGACTCATTGGAAAAGACTCTGATGGGAGGGATTGAGGGCAGGAGGAGAAGGGGACGACAGAGGACGAGATGGCTGGATGGCATCACTGACTCGATGGAGGTGAATCTGAGTGAACTCTGGGAGTTGGTGATGGACAGGGAGGCCTGGCGTGCTGCGATTCATGGGGTCGCAAAGAGTTGGACACGACTGAGCGACTGAACTGAACTGATGAAGACCTAAAGACCTTCTAGAACTAACACCCAAAAAATATGTCCCTTTCACTATATGGGCCTGGAATGCAAAAGTGGGAAGTCAAGAGATACCTGGAGTAACAGGGAAATTTGGCCTTGGAGTATGGAATGAAGCAGGGCAAAGGCTAAGTTTTGCAAAGAGAATGCACTGGTCATAGCAAACACCCTCTTCCAACAACACAAGAGAAGACTCTACACATGGACATTACCAGATGGTCAACACCGAAATCAGATTGGTTATATTCTTAGCAGCCAAAGATGGAGAAGCTCTATACAGTTAGCAAAAACAAGATTGGGAGCTGACTATGGCTCAAATCATGAACTCCTTATTGCCAAATTCAGACTGAAATTTAAGAAAGTAGGGAAAACCACTAGACCATTCAGGTATGACCTAAATCAAACAAACCCCTTACAATTATACAGTGGAAGTGAGAAACAGATTCAAGGGATTAGATCTGATAGACAGACTGCCTGATGAACTATGGACAGAGGTTCATGACATTGTACAGGAGACAGGGATCAAGACCATCTCCAAGAAAAAGAAATGCGCAAAGGCAAATGGCTCTCTGGGGAGGCCTTACAAATAGCTGAGAAAAGAAGAGGAGTGAAAGGCAAAGAAGAAAGGAAAGATATACCCGTTTGAGTGCAGAGTTCCAAAGAATAGCAAGAAGAGATAAGAAAGCCTTCCTCAGTGATCAGTGCAAAGAAATAGAGGAAAACAATGGGATGGGAAAGACTAGAGATCTTTTCAAGAAAATTAGAGATACCAAGGGAACATTTCATGCAAAGATGGGCTCAATAAAAGACAGAAGTGGTATGGACCTAACAGAAGCAGAAGATATTAAGAACAAGGTGGCAAAAATACACAGAAGAACTGTACAAAAAAGAACTTCACAACCCAGATAACCACAATGGTATGATCACTCACCTAGAGCCAGACATCCTGGAATGCGAGGTCAAGTGGGCCTTATGAACAAAGCTAGTAGAGGTGATGGAACTCCAGTTAAGCTATTTCAAATAAAAGATGATGCTGTGAAAGTGCTGCACTCAAGATGCTAACAAATTTGGAAAACTCAGCAGTGGCCACAGGACTGGAAAAGGTCCATTTTCATCCCAACCCCAAAGAAGGGCAATGCCAAAGAATGTTCAAACGATTGCACTCATCTCAAACACTAGCAAGGAAATGCTCAAAATTCTCCAAGCCAGGCTTCAACAGTATGTGAACCAAGAACTTCCAGATGTTCAAGCTGGATTTAGAAAAGGCAGAGGAACCAGAGATCAAATTGCCAACATCCGCTGAATCATCGAAAAAGCGAGAGTTCCAGAAAAACATCTTCTGCTTTACTGACTACGCCAAAGCCTTTGACTGTGTGTATTACAAAAAACTGTAGAAAATTCTTGAAGAGGTGGGAATACCAGACCACCTGACTTGCCTCCTGAGAAATCTGTATGCAGGTCAAGAAGCAACAGTTAGAACTGGACATGGAACAACAGACTGGTTCCAAATCAGGAAAGGAGTACGTCAAGGCTGTATATTGTCACCCTGCTTATTTAACTTCTATGCAGAGTACATCATGAGAAATGCTGGGCTGGATGAAGCACAAGCTGGAATCAAGACTGCCTGGAGAAATATCAATAACCTCAGACACCACACTTATGGCAGAAAGTGAAGAAGAACTAAAGAGCCTCTTGATAAAACTGAAAGAGGAGAGTGAAAAAGTTGGCTTAAAGCTCAACACTCAGAAAACTAAGATCATGGCATCCGGTCCCATCACTTCACGGCAAATAGATGGGGAAACAATGAAACAGTGAGAGACCTTCTTTTTCTGGGCTACAAAAATCACTGCAGATAGTGACTGCAGCCATGAAATTAAAAGAGCATGCTCCTTGGAAGAAAAGTTATGACCAACCTAGACAGAATATTACACAGCAGAGACATTACTTTGCCAACAAAGGTCCGTCTAGTCAAAGCTATGGTTTTTCCAGTAGTCACGTATGGATGTGAGAGTTGGACCATAAAGAAAACTGAGCACTGAAGAATTAATGCTTTTCAACTGTGGTGTTTGAGAGTCCCTTGGACTCCAAGGAGATCTAACCAGTCTACTCTAAAGGAGATCAATCCTGAATATTCATTGGAAGGACTGATGCTGAAGCTGAAACTCCAATACTTTTGCCACCTGATGCGAAGAACTGACTCATTAGAAAAGACCCTGATGCTGGGAAAGATTGAAGGTGGGAGGAGAAGGGGATGACAGAGGATGAGATGGTTGGATGGCATCACCGACTCAATGGACATGAGTCTGGGTTAGCTCCGGGAGCTGGTGATGGACAGGGAGGCCTGGAGTGCGGCGGTCCGTGGGGTTGTGAAGCTCAGTCCGTGCGTGAGCGACTGAACTGAACTGAACTCTAAAGCCATCGCTCAGTGGCCTGTCTATTCACCTGCCACCCTCTTCTACTGAACTGCAGGTACGATGGCTGCATTGCTCATCCATCAACGAGACAGCCCACCCTTCCCTGGGCTGTGGTGAGTGCTGTCTGGGTTGTTTCAAATGATCTCTTCTCAGCTACTTTATTTCATGTTTTTTGCCTAAGGGTGATCTCTTCAAACTCTTCCATAAACACAAAGCCGAACTTGTCATTCTTCGTTTCAATTTCATTTTTTTGTACAGTCCTGACCCCTACTCAATGGTCTATCGTGTAGCTGTCTGTGTATCTGTTTATTGTCTGTTTTTCCTATTAGCTTCCTAAAGCCTAGGTTTTGTCTCTCTCTTGCTAATTTTCATGTAACCAGTGTTTACCACACAACTGTAACAGTGAAAGTGTTAGTCACTCAGTCGTGTCTGACTCCTTGTGACCCCATGGACTGTAGCCCACCAGGGTCCTCTGTCCGTGGGATTCTCCAGGCACGAATACCGGAGTGGGTTGCCATTTCCTTCTTCAGTGGATCTTCTGACCCAGGGATCAAACCTGGGTCTCCCACACTGCAGGCAGACTCTTAACCATATGAGCCAGCAGTGCTCAGTAAATACTGGCCAAAATTTTCATCTGGTTTTCCAGTCCAATGTTACCAAAATCTGAATGAACTTTTTGGACAAGCCAATGGTGGCGTTAGTGGTATAGAACCCACCTGCCAATGCAGGAGACGTGAGAGACGCAGGTTCTGTTCCTCGGCCAGGAAAATCCTCTGGAGGAGGAAATGGCAACCTGCTCCTCTATTCTTGCCTGGAGAATTTCATCGACAGAGGAGCCTGGTGGGCTACAGTCCCTGAGACAGCAAAAAGTGGGACAAGACTGAGCGCTCACACACAGTATGGAATTGTGGCACTGTGGAACTAAGCAATGAGATAGAAACAAGGCAACATGCTTGGTACTGTGAGAGACAAAAAATAAATAAATAAAACAAGGAACACACTGATGCCTGCACTCAAGGATGTGCGGCTGCAACAGGAGACAAACGTGTCACCGATTACCTAGATGTGTCCTTTTCCTTATTTACCTCCTGGCTCGCCTCTCAAGCAGGCTTCTCACCATCCTGCAAGGAATGAGAGAACATAGAAAATTCTGTGGGAATAGAAAGTCTGGGGACACCACCTCTGAGGATAATATTCCAACTCTTGTATTGGACAGTGAGGGATGGTTGAAGATTCTGAAGGAAAAAGCTCTAAGGACTGATCTGCGGAATAGAAAACTGGCTGGACCCAAGATGTCAGGACTCTTGGCCTCCTGTAACAGCGAAGGAAAAACTGACTTGACCCTTTGTATTCTGCCTGGCATAATTGTGAAATATCCCAAAAATTTAGATAAGAAGTGAGCCCACATCTATCTAGTTTGTCAATTCTTGTTATACACCATCTTTGGCTTTGGATTTCTTTTTCATTTTTCAAAGAGCCTAAATATTATAGCTAGAGGTATTCTGGTATTGAAACCTAAACTCTCAGGATCAATTAAGATGAATATTTTCATATAAGGTTAGTATCCCAGGCTATCAAAAATTTAATTCCTCACTATCTGAATATAACGAATATATTATTGGTATCTTTTGCTATTTAAATTATCACTACCCAAATTTACTTGGTTTCTGAGTTTGGAGAGTAATGCATTTATGCCGTAGTGGTGGTGGTTTACTCACTAAGTCGTGGCTAACTCCTGCGGCCCCATAGATTGTAGCCCGCCAGGCTCCTCTGTCCATGGGATTCACCAGGCAAGAATACTGGAGCAGGTTGCCATTTCCTTTCCCAGGGGATCTTCCCGACCCAGGAATTAAACCTGGGTTTCCTGCATGGCGGGCAGATTCTTTACCAACTGAGCTATGAGGGAAGCCCAATGTATTTATCTAGCTGGTGCTTAATATGTGTTTGCTGTAAAACAGTGATTTCCTACAAGGAACACTTGACAGGGGTCTCATGACTCAGCTGGAGCTGTATAAATAACGTCCACTGTATTGCAAGGCAGCGGAGCAACCATTTCTGGAATAAGTGATGCTCCTCCATTCCCAAGGCCTGCTGATGCACAGCATCAGGGAGACACATGTTTCTACTTGTTTCTATAGTGGTGATCGTTAATGTCAAGCTCTCCGCCCCACCTTTCCTTGCCTCCCTTGGAACTGACAGCATCCATTTGTTACAAAGACAGCTGGAGCTGGAAGCCATACCAGTAACCAGCTGTTAGTGACAGTGATGAAGTCTGCCACGTGGCAGCATCCCATTGGACAGCTGCACAGAGGAGCCGGATGATTGACAGGACTTCCCAAGTTCTCCTGGCGGAGGGGTGTAAGAGCCAGGGGTGGACACCATACTGGAAACGCCTGGTCCCAATTTTCCTCCACTATTCATCTTCTCCTTTCCCTCCTCACCCCCTACCTTAAGGTGAAACCAAGGAAAATAATCACAGGATTATGGGATGGTAGCGATCGTGTACTTCATCCTCCTGGATTTACAGGGAAAGGAAATGAGGTCGAGGGAGAACAGAGGGAGTACCCCAGATCTCGCCACTTAGGAGCAGCATGTTCTGCTTCTCATCACCTTCACGAAGAGATGAGACTTAAGGGCCCTTCCACATCTGAAAGTCTACTCTTTTGATCAGTTGGTATGACACACAGGGGGCTTCCCTGGTGGCTCAGCAGTAAAGGATGAGCCTGCCAATGCAGGAGACATGTGTTTGAACCCTGAGTCGGGACGGTCCCCTGGAGAAGGAAATGGCAACCCGCTCCAGAACTCTTCCCTGGGAAATCCCATGGACAGAGAAGCCTGGCAGGACACAGTCCACAGGCTCACAAACGTGTGGGACATGACTGAGCAACTAAACAACGTGCATGACACGCAGGTAACTTACTGTCGTGCTGAAAACAACTTCTGCATAAGATCGCATAAGCTGGCTGGAGAGCCTGGCACACACATGAGAGTAAACGTGTTTACTGAGAGTAGTAATAGTTTAGTCGCTGAGTCGCGTCCGACTCTTGTGACCCCATGGACTGTAGCCCACCAGGCTCCTCTGTCCATGGGATTCTCCAGGCAAGAATACTGGAGTGGGTTGCCATTTCCTTCTCCAGGGGATCTTCCCAACCCAGGAATTGAACCTGGGTCTCCTGAACTGCAGGCAGATTCTTTACCAACTGAGCTACGAGGGAAGCCCGTTTTCTGGTGGTGCTAATATCAGAGCCCATTCACAGCCCTGAGATCTGATCTTCAACCTGGCTGAACACTCAGCTTAAAGATGTAGACACCTGTCCCCAACTTAGCCCTTCTAGAGTCTAAATTTCTAGAGTCTGAAAAGCAATCTTCTAGAATACTTTTCCATTTTATTACAGTCTCCACCATCCCCACTGTCCCATGTCTCTTGTGACACCAACAGCCTGGCTCCTGCGGGCATCTGGCTTTGTGACCTCTGCCCTAATCCAATTTACACTCAACGTGCAGCTTCTGTAAAGAGTCAGGCCTTGTTTTCCAAGGCGCTTCTTTTTCCTTATTTCATATCTGCCCAGTCCCCTAGCACAATGCTAACTCCCCATACAAACCTATTAAGGAAAACACCTGCTTATAAAGAGTCTGTGTCCGACTCTTTGCGACCCCATGGTCTATACAGTCCATGAAATTCTCCAGGCCAGAATCCTGGAGTGGGTAGCCTTTCCCTTCTCCAGGGGATCTTCCCAACCCAGTGATCGAACCCAGGTCTCCCGCACTGCAGGCGGATTCTTTACCAGCTGAGCCACCAGGGAAACCTGATAAAGAGTCTCTATCGAGGAGAAAAGAAAAAGACCTGGGATTCTGAGTCTGATCTGGTTACAGAGTTCCGAGTCTTATCTGGTTTCTGTAACCTTGGACCATTTGCATGACTTACCTTAGTCTTAGTCTTCTCATCTGTAAAATGAGAACAACACAGAATTCTGTTTTTCAGCATTGCCTGGGGTGCCGCTAGGAAACGCCTGGAGGGCACACTGCGTGCTGACAGATATCCGTGAAGAGACCAACGCACGGTCCCTGTTCACGCGAGGCAGGTAGGCAAACACGGCCTTCTTAGAAAACTGGAATAGAAGCCGCGTTTATTTACTCTGTGAGGTCTGGGAGTTTGCAAATACTTGGTGCCTTCATGCAGAAACAAACTACAGAAGCCGGCAACTGGGTAAACATTTCTGCTCTGTGAACCTAACTTGCCTTCCATAGCATCCAAATTCCTACTCTAAACACATGCTGGGGATGGAGGAGGAAGCCTGGGGCAAAAATAGCAAAGGACTGTTTGCCTTCAATTAAACGAATACCCTCCATCCAGATTCAGCTCCAGAGAGACAGAAACAAGACAGAATGGAAGGCAAACACATACGCTGTTAGCTCATTAATACAGCCTGGGGATTAACTGAGTGTGTGCCACGATTCCCAAGCTTTCCTCACGCTCTTGCAGATTCCCTTGGCTCATCCGACCATCATGCAACTTCTCTTCCTGTTACAAGCACAAGAGTGGCAGGAAGACAGGAAGTGGTCTTCTTGCCAAAGGTTGGGTCACTTCCATCTACCGTCAGGAGTCACAGATTTGTCTGTCACGGGGCAAGGATCAGTTTACAAAGTTATCCAGATTGTCAGATGGCACAGGCTGCCCTTGAACTAAGATAAGCTGTATTTCAGTAAACCAAGTATGTACGGGCTTCCAGATACCTGATCAAAACAGGTAACTAGGTTAGCCGACGCAAGCTATTATGTACAGAATGGATAACAATGCTATACAGTCCTACTATATAGCACAGGGAACTATATTCAGTATCCTGTGGTCAAACCATAGTGGAAAAGAACATGAAAAAGAATATCTATGTATGCCTAACTGAACCAGTTCGCCGCATGGCAGAAAGGAACACAACGATGTCATTCAACTACGTGTGCATGCTAAGTCACTTCAGTCGTGTCTGACTCTGTGTGACCCTATGGACTGTAGCCCGCCAGGCTCCTTTGTCTCAGTTTCCCAAGGACACATGAAGGACACAGATGCTCTGAGCATCACAGACGACAATACAGGGAAACCATCTAGGCCAGTGGCGGACGCAGGGAGGGCCTGGCTGGCTCATTTCAGGTGCCGCTTCACTCCTCAAAGTCCTGGGCTTCCCAGTGGGCTGGTTGGTTGTCTTTCCCACTAGCATGGGGGGGGGTAGCAAAGTCGAGGGGCCTTGTATGTTCTCGTCCTGGTTTTCATTCCCTAAGCTTCCCAGCACCAAGAGTATCTGATGTATAAAAGCAAGCTAGGTGTCCACCAACAGATGCATGGATTGGGACAATGTGGTGCACATGTGTACTCAACAAACTCATGACTATAACAAAAGAACAGACTCACAGATATCGAGAACAAATTAGTGCTTACCCGTAGGGAGAGGGCTTCCCTAGTGGCTCAGATAGTAAAGAATCCGCCTGCAATGTGGCAGACCTGGGTTCGATCCCTGGGTTGGGAAGATCCCCTGAAGGGAATGGCTGCCCACTCCAGTATTCTGGCCTGGAGAATTCCAAGGACGGTATAGTCCATGGGGTTGCAAAGAGTCGGACACAATTGAGCGACCTGCACTTTCACTTTCAGTAGGAAGAGGAAAGGAGAGGGGAAATATAGGGATTTAGAGGTACAAACTATGAGGTACAAAATAAGCTACAAGGATATATTGTATAATGCAGGGAATATAGCCAACATTTTATAATAACCGCAAACAAAATATAACCTTTATACTGTGTATCTATAACATAAAATACTGTACAGCAACCATACTTCAATAAACCAAGAGCAGTGGTGGACACATGGTGGATTATAAGTATCTGTTGGCTGAATGAGTAATGTCCAAAGGATGCTTCTGCAGCATCCACTGATGAAGCTGGCAGGAGTCAACTGAGCAGTCGTTAGGTGGGGAGCCAGGGATGTGACTCGGTAATAAATAAAAACAAGCGCATCCCAAACTTTGTATTAGCTAGTTTCACAAAACGCATATGAGATTATAGCCTGTATGAGGAGCTGGGCTTTGCTGTGCTACTTTTTTTGAGAGGTTGCAGGGTGGGGTCTGGATAACTCCCCACAGGACAGTGTGTGATGGTCAGATGAAGTCATTCAACAAATACTGAGTATTTACAATGGGTGCGATGCTGACTGAGGCCCTGGGGATAAGGAATGAAACAGTTCTAGCCTCTGACTCGGGTACTTTTCACCAGGGAGACCAACAGCTAAAAGGACATCCCAAGACAGTCTCCTTCTCCTCACCCGCTATGTCCCCAAGGAGCTTGGAAACCTCTGGAGGGGCACCAACAAATTCTTAAGAGAGGTTTCTAAGAAGGGATTTCTAAGCTTAGCCTTTAATCTTATCGGAGACCAGATGAACAAGGTGGGGGTGGGGGTGGGGTGGATATCCAGGTGAGGGAGCAAAGGTGAAGAGAGAGAGAGAGAGGGGAGAGAGACTCGTTTGCCTGCAGCTATTTGACAGGTCATGCATTAAATTGTCCTGAGCTTCAGCATGCCTATGCTTTTGGAAGTGGAAAGGGGCAGACTGTTTCAAGTCCCCAAACAGGAAAAAGCTGGTGTATACACACGTGTGATTCCAAACAAAAATAACACGATCAAGAAAACTTACATTCAGCTGACACAGAAAAAGCCAGAAATTTACAGCTTGCAAAGGGAAAATGTCATTTGGCTCATTAAAGCTAAGGTCTGTGAGCTTTATCCTGAGAAAAAAAAAATGGAGATTAATTGGGGACTTAATCCTGGGGGGAGTTAATGTGGCTGCGATGCGGAGGGTGGATGGAACGAAGATAGGAATGGAGACAAAGAAACCCAGCAGAGGGTCCTGTCTGGGGTTTTGCAAGAGAAAATGGCAACAGAAATGAAGTCATGGTGGTGAAGACGGCATAAAGCGGACAAGTTAACAATAAGAACAAGAAAGAACGTGGACTTGCCAGGGTTTAATAATTGGGACTGGGTCGTTAAGCAAAGTGCTCGTAACTCTTTTGCAAGCAACTGGGTAGATCAGTGGTATAAGGAGCCTTTGGTCTCAAGTTTTTAAGAGTCATTCAGCCCTGCTAACTTCCTACAGACAACCCCTAAAACCCGTCAAATCTATACTGCTCAATATGGGGACCACGGGCCACATGTGGCTATTTACAAGGTGGCCACCCTTAAAGTCTTTACTGAATTTGTTACAATATTGTTTCTGCTTTACGTTTTTGGTTTTTTGGTCTCAAGGCATGTGGGATCCTAGCTCCCCAACCAGGGATCGAACCCCGCACACCCCGCATTAGAAGGGGAAGTCCTAACCACTGGCCCACCAGGGAAGCCCCAGCTATTTAAACTGAATTCATTAACATGAAATAGAAGCGCAGTTCCTCAGTCCCGCCAGCCCACTCTAAGTGCTCACTGATCACATGCAGAGCGGCTACCGTCTGGGAGAGCCCAGGAAGATGTTGGACACACCACGCCACCATCCTTACGTTAGCACTATCCAGTAAATTTTCCTTAATCCCACACATTTATATTTTGTTTTCCTTTTTAATCTAAAAGATGTCAAGCGACTTCTAAAGACAAGAATCTCTATCTACCTACCTGCATAAATTAAATGCCACCGCATAAGTGCATTTGGAAGAGAATGGTGGCGGGATTAGACATCAACCCACAGTGAAGACTAGCACAGGCTTGCTCCAAACAAGCTGAGACCTGTAACATCAAACAACAAGTCATTCTTTGGGTGTTCCTGATAAAGTACCAACAGCCCAGGGAAGGGAGAAGAGCGGGATCCAGCAAGAAGACTCTGTCAATATCCCTTGTAATACCTGCAAAGAGCCTTATGGACAACGTACAACCTGCTGGGGTTAGAAATAACACGAGTTACAGCCTCTGAAAACAGTAACAAAAACTACGACAACTGTATTTGATTTCAAGTTGCACAGAAAGTGAAAGTACTGTTTTCCTCCTGCAGAGGGACAGCCAAAGGGACCCAGGACTTCATTTCAGATCAGCTGACAGCTCAGCCCTCTAGGGCTTCCAAAGAGCCTCACGAAGAGGACAGTCCACATCGCTGGAGAAAGTGGCTTGGGGAACTGGACAAAGGTGGCTTCACTTTGAAAAATGTAAATTCACACTGCTGTTAACTAAGCAAATAGTTCCATTGAGTACCTACGTTCATGGAGACTTTACTACCAGGAAAGCAGTCCCTTCTACGTGAAGGATACTCAGTCATGCTAGAGTGCACGCACACATGCCAAGTCACTTCAGTCGTGTCTGACTTTTTGTGACCCTACGGACCATAGCCTGCCATGGGATTCTCCAGGCAGGAATACTGGAGTGGGTTGCATGCCGTCCTCCAGGGAATCTTCCTGACCCAGGGATCAAACCCACATCTCTTGCACCTCCTGCACTGGCAGGCAGGTTCTTTACCACTAGCGCCACCTGGGAAGCCCATTGTGGGACAGGAATCAAACAAAACATGAGAAGCACTTAGTCGAATTGCTGACCACATACCAAACGCCAGGCACAACTGGTAATGTTATGGGAAAGGAGACAATCAAGATCAAAACTCATTTCTACTCGGAACACTTGGGTGGTTCCTGTTCGGCTCAGAGCAAAGGTCAAGGTACTCATCACAGCCTACGTGGGGGTGTCACGTTAATTCCATGATTTTCGTGATTCTTCTTTGACTGCATTTCCTAATGCTTGTCGTTCACTAACTGACCACCTGCCACTATACTGGCCTGATGGCTGACCCTGAAATATACAAAGTATAATGTTCCTGTCTAGGTCCTTTGTAAATCCTGTTTATTCTGCCAAAAAGACTCTTCCCAACTTGGCGTACACCCTCGTTTCCTTCCTGCTCACCTCAGTGTCAGCAAGACCTTCCCTGACCCCCATGAGTGAACTTCCTGCCCCACCCCTTCCCCACGGCCACCCCTCACCTTTACTTTCCTTCCTAACCCTTGACCTGCTGCTAGACTGTCAGTGCATTTACTTAGGGTCCACTTCCTCCCACTAGAGTTTAGGCTCCAGCGGGGAGAAACCAGCGCTGGGAAAGCCCTTCGGCATATTTAGAACCATTCTAGAGAAATGTCACGGACAGCATTATGATTCCTACCACTGTTACTACAAGTACCAAGGCCAGCAGAAGTTCTTTTTATGTGGATGAAGCATTTATCACAATGCGCTAGGCAGGGTGCCAAGCTGCTTAATCTCATTTACTTCTCCTAACAGCACTCTTGGGTGGGAAGAATACCATTAATATTTTGTAGATGAGAAAGCCGAGCCTCAGAAAAAGTTTAGCCACTTGCCCAGGGCCACCCAGCTGGTAGGGGAAGGCAGGCGTTTCACTAGCCATTGGACCCCCAAGCTTGAGCACGAAACCACAATAATCTAGAACTTTCCACCACACTCCGTCCAACTTTTACATGGAATCAGCGAGTGTTTACTCTCTAGACATCCCCATTGGGTAAATAAAGCTCCTGCCACTGGACAGCAAGAGAAGCCAAGAGGTTAATCGACATTCTGTGTTTGCCATCAAGAGAAATTTGAAATATCAGCAGAAAAAAAAAAATCCCATATCAATATGGCTTCAAACTGCTGCAAATTAAAAACAGATCACCGCCTTTCTACAAAAATATGACTACACTTCAGCATAAAGTCATTTAAAAATAACTATTTCCAGACGCCATATGGATTATGGACCAGTTTCACATTATTAGTGTAATTTTTGAAGGAAGTTGTTATCAGAACCGCAGGGTTGAAAAATCATTTTCGACTAAAACCGCAGGAACTATTCAAAGGGAAAAGTCTTAATGGGAAAACAAATGTTGAAGGTAAGGCAACAGGTCGAGAGAAAGCCTGCAAAGTGCAAGTTCTAAATTCCAGTGCACAGGGGAAAGCTGGATTCCGAGGAAGCGTGTCAGAAGCGGGGACTGGTTTATTTTGTAAACCAAAGGCAAAGACCAGGTGAATTCCAAAACCATTATTGTGTTCAGAGAGTTCATATTAAAGGACACCCCCAGCTTTGCTCGCTAAGCCTGTGCCGATCTGCACTGCTTTTAAAATGCTCACATTATGCCAAATCCAATACTATTATTTCCATCAGCAGAGAAGAGAAAGTCATTTTCAAATCTGTTTTGGGCTTGCGAAAGAAGAAAACTTGTCTGTGCGGAAAGGAGGAACTCTGTGCACTTATCTATTCTGACACACTGTCGCGGCTTAGTCGTCAAGTTGCGTCCGACTCTTTGTGACCCCATGGACTGTAGCCCACCAGGTTCCTCCATCCATGGGATTTCCCAGGCAAGAATACTGGAGTGGGTTGCCATTTCCTTCTCCAGGGGATCTTCCCGATCCAGGGACTGAACACAATTCTCCTGCATTGGCAGGAGGATTCTCTACTGCTGAGTGTCCAGGGAAGACCTATTCCTGCATAAGTGAAATATAAATATATAGATAGATAAATAAAGAGAAAGAGATATAAAGATATATCAAGGATGACAGGATCCTCATTTTTCCAATTTACCCTACCTAAGTACAATTATAAAAACACGTCAGAGTTCCCAAGTGCTGTGGCTAGGATATTACTGTATCATAGGCTCTCTTCTCTGTGATCATTTTCATCAGCACCATCACCCAGCAGATCACATTCATGGAAATGCACAAGTTATCTCTATTCCAAAGAGCACCCTTTGACAAGCTGAATGAAATCATCGTTATGGGACATACAGGCCTGGAAGAATTTGGAGTCATTAGTTTATCGATGCTAATTGAGTCCAAGAAACTCAGTAAGTTTGTGACTGCACAGAATACGAGAAAAAAACATAGCTCATTTATTTTTTTGGCCACACTGTGGGATCTCAGTTCCTCAAACAGGGATCAAACCCATGTCCCCTGCAGAGGAAGCCCAGAGTCCTAACCAGTCGTCTGCCAGGGAAGTCCCAACCGAGTTAAAAAAAAAAAAAAAAAATCCCCAGGAAATTCTGATACTGAAGGCAGATGAAGTTACATACTGATGATAGAGAATAAGTCGCCCACACTAAACACAGAAAGATTTCACACTATCCAGGTGCATGGGTTGTCTGGGAAACTCAAGGAAGCTAGCAACCCTGGGCCACCTTCCCAAGAAGCTAGAGATGACAAGGAGCTGCCTCTTTACCGGAGACCCCAGCCCCTCTGTGCCTCAGTCTCCCGTGTGGCTCCTCCGTGCACTGGTACACTGAGCTTGCTTGCTTGATCTGTGCCTCCTGCCTGGGCCCAGGATTTGCAAGGGGGACACCTGATATACAGAATGATAAGGGTGGGAAACTGGGAAGAAAGGGTCGAAAGAAGAGCAGGAAACCCAGGGCAGGCCGGTCACTAGCATTCAGTGGGAGGAGGCCAGGGATGGAGCTAAATGTCCTACAGCCACAGCCCCACGGCAACAGCTCACGTGGACTGAGATATCACGCAGAGGCTGAGAACCCAGGCTCTAATCAGAGCCTTAAAACTATGTCGGAAAAAACCACTATGTCTAAAACATGTTTCCCGTGTCTCAAGAGGATTTGAAAACTCTTTTTTTCCTTCTTTACTGGTGGAAATAATAGTATTAGATTTGGAATAAAGTACCTTAAAAAGCAACGTATATTGGCACACGTTGAGTCAACAGTCACATACTCCAAGGCAATGGAGGGTTTCCAGATGGTCATGGTCAAAACTGCCAAACATTTTGGAAAGGCTGGATAATCTCAGGGCTGAGAGGAATGGGCCGGCTTTAGCAACAGGGAGGATGTGATCGCTTTGGTCATAAGTTGTTTTTTTTTTTAATTTTACTTTAATATAGTTGATTTACAATGTTGTGCCAATTTCTTCTGTACAGCAAGGTGACTCAGTTATATATATATATATATATATATATATAAATGATAAGCATTTAGTTTTAGATAAACATATAGTATCATATATATATACACACACACACAAGTATATGTTCCTTTTCATATCTGTCCCATTATGGTTTGTGACAGGATACTGAGCGTAGTTCCCTCCACAGCAGGACTGTGCTGTTTCTCCTTGCATATGTAAGAGTTGGCCTCTGCTAATCCCAAACCCCTATGCCTCCCCTTCCCTGCCCCTCCCCCCTTGGCAACCACAGGTCTGGTCTGTCTGTCTGTCTGTCTGTGTCCTGTAGATATGTTGATGTGCATCATGTTTCATATTCCACATGTAAGTGATACCGTGTGGTCTTTCTCTTTCTCTTTCTGGTTCACTTAGTACGGTCATCTCTCGCTCATCCTTGTTGCTGTAACTGGCATTATGGCACTCTGTTTTGCGACTGAGGAGTGTCCCATTGTCTATGCACACCATGTCTTTACCCATCCATCTGTCGACGCACACTTAGGTGGCTTCCGTGTCTTGGCTGCTGCAAACAGTGCTGCAGTGAACTTTGTGCTGTATGTATCTTTTCAAATTGCGGTTCTGCCTGGGTGTTTTAATAAACATTTAATTTTAGTTCATTTGCAATGCTGAGTACAGCAAAGTGAATCACTTCTATGTGTCTGTATTATATATGTATCATTACATACATATTCCTTCTCCTATTCTCTTCCATCATGTGTTTATTACAGGATATTGAGCAGAGCTCCCTATGCTATACAGTAGATCCTTGCTGCTTATCTGTTTAATATATAGCAATGTCACAACAGTTTCAAGGCACTGACCTAGATCTTAGGTTCTCAGCCTCTGCCTTATTGATATTCTAGACCAAGTGAAACTTGTTGGGGACTGTGCTGTGCTCTAAGATGCTGAGCCCCACCCCAGCCTCAGCCCACGAGATACTAATGGTAACCCCTTCCCCACATGGGAAAACCCAAAATGTCTGTGTGTGTGTGTGTTAGTTGCTCAGTTGTGTCTGACTTTGCAACCCCAAGGAGTGTAGCCTGCCAGGCTCCTCTGTCCATGAAATTCTCCAGGCAAGAATATTGGAGTGGGTGGCCATTTCCTTCTCCAGAGAAGCTTCCTGACTCAGGGATCAAACTGGGGGCTCCTGCATCTGCAAGCAGATTCTGTACCATCTGAGCCACCAGGAAAGCCCCAAATGCCTCTAGATACTGTCAAATGTCTCCTGGGGGACAACGCCTCTAGATACTGTCAAATGCCTCCTGGGGGACAATTTTGCCCATAGTTGAGAAGATGCAAGTGAGTGAAGGAGTAGAAATTCAAGCCTGAAGAGAAGGATGATTGAAAATATGTATCTAGAAGTTTGGATCTGATAAAGAAAAAGCAGGCATAGAGCAACAGCCACAGGGAGACAAGGGGTGTACAGAATGATTGCTTATTTATGTACAGATGCCAAGACAGCGGTGACGGGAACCTGAGCAGCAGCCATCAGTGTTCTGACCCGCCTGGTGTCCCTGCATCTGGGCTAGAAGCCACACCTCTTCGGGGGCAAATGCCTTCCACACCCCGCCATTCCATGTGGTTCAGGTGCCAGGTGGCCCCACCACTCTCTTTGGGAGCTGCCACTTTACCTGGGTCCTGAGATGAATCCATCTTGATCCTGGCTGGGGACAGTCAGCCCGGGCATGGAGCGGGATCTTGTGGGAAAGAGGCTGTCTCTAGTCGGAGATCATTAAACTGGTAAGAAGTGAGACCAGGACTGTTCTGGCCAAACTTAGGGGGGTCCAAGCAAGAAGGCAACATGGAAGAAGTGGACTCAAGAGATGGAGAGGGACCAAGTCCTGATGATACTCTAGCACACGAACCCAGCAGAACCCCAAACCAGACACTCCTTGGTTCACTCAAATCAGGGCAGTCAAGCTTCTCACTCTTGGAAGCTGCAGGAGAGTTAAGAGTTCTAAAATTTTCAACTTTTTGTTTTCTTTAAAACACACCCACACACACACACATACACACACAAACAAAGTGGTATCTGTTGTTTTTTCTCACTCTAAATAAGGTGTTATGACCCTGGAAAGTTAGTTAATTTCTCTGACCTTTGGTTGCTTCAATTATCAAATGGGAAAGCAGACAGTGCAGTTTTTTTTTTTTCACAGAGTTATCCTGGGCTGTAAGTAAGTTAACGCTGCCTGACACCACGCAGGTGATACCAACGCTCAGCACAGAATACATGCTGATAGGTACTACGCAGCATTCGACCATGACTTAACTACTACTAGCCCTGGATGGGCTTCCCTGATTGCTCAGTTGGTAGAGAATCTGCCTGCAATGCAGGGGACCCCGGTTCGATTCCTGGGTCGGGAAGGTCCGCTGGAGAAGGGATAGGCTACCCACTCCGGTATTCTTGGGTTTCCCTTGTGGCTCAGTTGGTAAAGAATTCGCCTGCAACGTGGGAGACCTGGATTTGATCCTTGGGTTGGGAAGATCCCCTGGAGAAGGGAAGGGCTACCCACTCCAGTATTCTGACCTGGAGAATCCCATGGACTGTCTAGTCCATGGGGTCGCAAAGAGATGGACACGACTGAACGACTTTCACTTTCACTTCAACCCTGAACATTCACTGGAAGGACTGACGCTGAAGCTTCAATACTTTGACCACCTGATGCCAAGACCCTACTCACAAGAAAAGACTCAAAAGCCGGGAAAGATCGAAGGCAGGAGGAGAAGGGGGTGACGGAAGATGAGATGGTTGGATGGCATCACCAACTCAATGGACGAGTCTGAGCAAGCTCTGGGAGATGGTGAAGGACAGGGAAGCCTGGCGTGCTGCGGTGCATGGGGTCATGAGGAGTTGGACACGACTTGGGGATGAACAATGACAAAGGCACAACAATGCAAGATAATCAGAGCTCCTGTGTTTACTGTTTCAGGTGCCAAGGCCAGAGCTGTGCTTAAATCAATTCACCAGTCCTTCAAAGCAGGTGATAATATTAACTCTGCTTTAGAGATGTGGACACTGAGGCCCAGGGCATTTAAGTCATTTGCCACCACATAGTGGAACTGGAGTTTGTACCTGGTTTGACTCCAGACCCTTAATAACTGTGTTATACTGTTCCCATCAGACTCTAGAATTCACAAGTTCTGTCTTCTTCCAAAACAGTCAGAAAAAAACACGTAGAAAAGAACTTTAGTTATTTAATGAGATGTTCAGTTTCTTAAGTTTCCTGTTATAGCACAAAGTATGACCCAACACTTGCTTCCCACCCAAAGAGAAGGCTATTACCCGGGAAGGTGCCTGCCGCTCCTCGTCTGATCACACTGGTCCTTTTCCTGGAGGCAGCCATAGGGACCAGCAGGGTTCATTACCCCGACAGTGCAGAGAACCCCTTTCTAAAGACATATTGTAGCAGAAAGGAGGCTCTTCTAGGTCCTGCAAATCCCGGACTGTAGCATGAAGCATTCAAGCATGGGGAGCAGAGAACAGAGCCCACTTTTGAGTGCTGGCTGAGGTTCCTAATAGGGCTTTAAGTTCTGAGAGTAAATTTTAAGTTCCAGATTTAAGTAGAATGTAAACAATGTTAAAAAGCAACCTTAAGTGGGAGAGTGTTTACATGCCTTCTTATCTTCCTGATATACGAACCTGCATTTGAGCAACAGGGATAATTAAACTAAAGACTGGGTAGAAAATACATTTTTATGAAACAAAGAAACGAAGGCTGGATTAGCACTCTTGGCTCCCCCAAAACAGAGTTTGAGCTTTCCAGTTCATATTCTTACAAAATCATCCCAACTCTCTGCAGTTTTAAGAGATGCCTGGCTCAAGACCAAGGGCTCCAGCCATGGATGAATGCCCCAAATTCTTCACCTCTGCAGCTGGCTTCCTCCTGGGAAATGTCCCAGGATATCATAAAAACATAGTCTCTATCAAAGCATATGAAGCAATCACTGGGCAGGAGTCACATGGTGATATATTATCAGTAATTATTTTTATCATAATTATTATAAATTATAACAAAGAAATCTAATACCTTAACTGCTTCTTATGTGCCAAGCACTGTTTAAAACTCTCTACAAGTATTAACTCCATCTCACATTCAATATGACTGTGAGACAGATAATAATAGTCATCAGCTTTATAGTTAAGACAAATAATGCACAAAGAAGCTAAGCGATTTGGGCAAAATCACAGTGATAAAGAGGAAAAGTAGAGGAATTTATCATTAAGAGGTGCTGATACCATTAAGAGGTCGAATGGTAGATACAAGTCTAGAGAGATTTTATCCCTGGGCTAAAATTTGACATTACCGGGGATAATAATGCAAGCACTTATTGAGTATGCTTTCTTTGACTCACTTCATTTAACCCACATAATGTCTAGATGGAAGGAATATGTTATCCATATTTGGAGGTGGGCTGTGAGGAATTGAAGATTTAAGCCATTCTTCCAATGTCACAATTCTGTTAACTAGCAGAGACAAGATTTGAACTTAAGACGGTCTAAACTCAGAGTCTGTGCTTTAAACCCACTACATCACACTACGTATGACACATGAGGAAATAGATTGGAGGTCTTGGGGACCCACAGGTGTTCGAAGTCAACATTTCTTTTGCTTCTGGGCATCTGGATACCTCTGCCTGGAACACAGCCTTTTGCCATCTGAGCAGGTCCTCTGAACAATGTCTGGTCTTCATGTCTCAGCCAGTTTATTTTCTATTACAGGACACAGTCATTGTTTCATTCAAAATATACATGTGGGTACCTGTATATGCCAGATAATATGAGTAAAACAGACAGAGCGCTGCCTCACAGTTGTTGAGCTCAAGCAGAACAGAGAAACAATAACCAGAGGATCACAAAATGAAGAATCTACCAATTATAAATGAAGACCAGGATTTTGGAAGGAAGAGACATGGAGGTATGAAGGTATGAAACAAAGGGACTTGAGCAAGTCTAGTTTGGAAAGAAGGCTCCTAAGGGTGTGACCTGGAGAAGAGGAGGTCTGGAGGAGAACCGGAGTTAGATTTGCAGCCAGTTCTTCAGGTGTTGGTTCTTCTGCCTTGGAAGTCTTGGCCTCTAAGAAGACTGTGCCTCCTTGTGCGACAAAGAGGAGGAAGTAGTGGATCAAAGGGCTGGGAAGCAATGAATCAAGAGCTTGAGTTGAGTTCTGCATCACTGCAAAAACCGTCATAAAGCTCCGTAAGACAACGGATGCCTGTGACCAGGGAGAAGGAAGCGCTTCTGAGGGACAAGAAGAGACATTTGGAGGTTAACATGACCTCCATTAACATCAGGGTCACAAAATATCAGGTTTGAGAGAAAACAGATTTTGAGCGCAAACCTCCACTTCACCTGACTATATTATCAAATGGATCCGGGGCTTCTAAGTTAATAACAGAACCGGTAACAGCAACATAATTATAAGAAGACAAGAAACAAAGCCACAGAAAATGTACAGTAAACTCCAAGGCTAATGATTGTTTAAAAATCAATTTGGGAAACAATAGTAATCATGCTTTGACTCTCAAATACATGTCGATGGGGCAGTTAAGAATGCTGGAGTTTCCTGTTTCTCCTGTCTGTGTAATGAAAAGCTATAATCCCTCAAAGCTCAATTCAGGCCATTCTGTCCACCTACTTTTCTACAGATTTCGTACCCAGTTCATTCTGTGTGACTGATTCTATGCAAAGATTATAACCTGGCCCTTTTCTTCAAAGGGTTACCTATCAGGGAGTCAACAGGTCATTGCTATGCAGCATGGTGACCAAGGTAAGCCCTGAAAGCACGACGCTTGAGTCCTTAACTCAGCACAGGAGCATCAGAGATTTTGTGATGAAAAGGATGTTTGAACAAAACCTTAATGAAAGACAACACCAGAGCCTCCAGGAAAACATTTTTAAACACGGCTGTTAATTGCCTGAGCCACGGGTGAGGACAAAATTCCAGCTGATTTTGGGCAGATCTGACTAAAACTGACGTTGAAATCCAGACATGGGGAATGCAAAAGAGAGACTTAATTTAAGATTTTGTCTTGAAGCAGCATTTGGCCACCCCTGTGCTGAGACTGGGAGAGAGAATCTGGGCATTCCAATGTTGTGTTGACAGCTAAGTGGACCGAAATTCATGTCCAGACAAGCAGCTCTTGGAAAAACGTATCCAAAAATTTTCAGTCCTGAATGGAAATCAAACTTAAATAATGGAATTCTTTTCAATATCTTGAGCACCTCTCCAGTCCACTTGGGAGAACATCTTGCAATGCCCAATCCATCGTCCAATGCAGCCCCAGTTCCAATCAATAGAACATCAATAGAACAATCAATAGATCATCGATAGAACAGATCCATTTCAATGCTCTCAAACAGCAGACAGGCTATAATCAGGTTTCGAGTTCACTTAACATTGACGTATACTGCTTAGGAAATGAACTCTTCCAGTGTGCTATTAACAAGAAGCCAGTATTATTCCTATGATGGTTATTCCTCTGCCTCAATAGTTGAGTGGCTCTAAGTGGTTAAGTCCTTACATTAGGCAACTAAGGCTGCCATAACAAAATAACCGACTGAGTTGCTTCAACAACAGAAATTTATCTTTTCACAATTTGGGGGGCTGAAGTTTACAGTCAAGATGTCAGCCAGTTCAGGTCCTGGTGAGAGTTCTCCCACTGGTTTGAAGACAACCACTTTCTGTTTGGTCCTCATATGGTAGAAAAAGAGCTCTGATGTCTCTTCCTCTTTGTATAAGGGCAACATTTCTATCAGATTAGGGTCCCACTCTTATGACTTCATTCAATCTTCCTTACTTCCTGTCTCCAAACATAATCATTTATGGGGTTAGACCTCCAACATATGGATCCTGGGATGCAGGGAGTCACAAACATTCAGTTTCTAATGCCTAATGCTTCATTTCTTCTTCTGTAAGAAACTTAGACCAAGAGAAACACTCTTTAAATTACTAGCTATATATAGAAGTAATCTGGATGAGGAAATGAAATGTCCCACTGTCTTATTAAGTATAACTCTTCATTATAAAAACAGCATTACATACCAAATAATTATACCTCTTTACAGTACTTGTGTGGCCTCTTTGTCTCTCAGTTCCTCATAAAACCAGCCTCAAAATAGGTATTAGGTAGAAATTTATGTTGTCTAGTCCCATCATACCCAAATTCTCCTTCTCTTTCTTTTCTACAGTGTCTTCAATAATTCAATAGAAAAGCAATAAAAACATAAATTGAGTTAATCTTGTAGTAGACCATCCTTTCCATCCTTTCCAGAAAAGCATTTTAAGATGTCTTCAGTTCAGTTAAGTCGCTCAGTCGTGTCCAACTCTTTGCGACCCGTGACTGCAGCACGCCAGGCCTCCCTGTCCATCACCAACTCCCAGAGTTCACTCAGACTCATGTCTATTGAGTCAGTGATGTCATCCCACCATCTCATCCTCTGTCATCCCTTTTCCTACCACCTTCAATCTTTCCCAGCATCAGGGTCTTTTCAAATGAGTCAGTTCCTCACATCAGCTGGCCAAAGTATTGGAGTTTCAGCTTCAGCATCAGTCCTTCCAATGAATATTCAGGACTGATCTCCTTTAGGATAGACTGGTTGGATCTCCTTGCAGTCCAAGGGACTCTCAAGAGTCTTCTCCAACACCACAGTTCAAAAGCATCTATTCTTCGGCATTCAGCTTTCTTTATAGTCTAACTCTCACATCCATACATGACTACTGGAAAAACCATAGCTTTGACTAGATGGACTTTTGTTGGCAAAGTGATGTCTCTGCTTTTTAATATGCTGTTTAGGTTGGTCATAACTTTTCTTCCAAGGAGCAAGCATCTTAATTTCACGGCTGCAGTCACCATCTGCAGTAATTTTGGAGCCCAAGAAAATAAAGTCTGCCATTGTTTCCATTGTTTCCCCATCTATTTGCCATGAAGTGATGGGACCAGATGTCATGATCTTAATTTCCTGAATGTTGAGTTTTAAGCCAACTTTTTCACTCTCCTCTTTCACTTTCATCAAGAGGCTCTTTAGATCTTCTGCACTTTTTGTCATAAGTGTGGTGGCATCTGCATATCTGAGGTCATTGATATTTCTCCCAACAATCTTGATTCTAGCTTGTACTTTATTCAGTCCAGCATTTCTCATGATGTACTCTGCATATAAGTTAAATAAGCACAGTGACAATATACAGCCTTGACAGGTTCCTTTCCTGATTTGGAACCAGTCTGTTGTTCCATGTCCAATTCTAACTGTTGCTTCTTGACCTGCATACAGATTTCTCAGGAGGCAAGTCAGGTGGTCTGGTATTCCCATCTCTTTCAGAAATTTCCAGTTTGTTGTGATCCACACAGTCAAGGGCTTTGGCATAGTCAATAAAGCAGAAATAGATGTTTATCTGGAACTCTCACTTTTTCGATGATCCAACAGATGTTGGAATTTTGATTTCTGGTTCCTCTGCCTTTTCTAAATCCAGCATGAACATCTGGAAGTTCACAGTTGGTGTATTGTTGAAGTCTGGCTTGCAGAATTTTGAGCATTACTTTGCTAGTGTGTGAGATGAGTGCAACTGTGTGGTAGTTTGAGCATTCCTTGGCATTGCCTTTCTTTGGGATTGGAATGAAAACTGACCTTTTCCAGTCCTGTGTTTTCCAAATTTGCTAGCATGTTGAGTGCAAGCACTTTCACAGCATCATCTTTTAGGGTTTGAAATAGCTCAACTGGAATTCCATTACCATCACTAGCTTTGTTTGTAGTGATGCTTCCTAACCCACTTAACTTCTCATTCCAGGATGTCTGGCTCTAGGTGAGTGATCACACCATCATGGTTATCTGGGTCATGAAGATCTTTTTTGTACAGTTTTTCTGTGTATTCTTGCCACCTCTTTTTAATATCTTCTGCTTCTGTTAGGTCCATACCACTTCTGTCCTTTACTGTGCCCATTTTTGCATGAAATGTTCCCTTGGTATCTCTAATTTTCTTGAAGAGATCTCTAGTCTTTCCCATTCTATCATTTTCCTCTATTTCTTTGCATTGATCATTGAGGAAGGCTTTCTTATCTCTCCTTGCTATTCTTTGGAATTCTGCATTCAAATGGGTATCCTTTTCTCCTTTGCCTTTTGCTTCTCTTCTTTTCTCAGCTATTTGTAAGGCCTCCTCAGACAATCATTTTGCCTTTTTGCACTTCTTTTTCTTGGGGATGGTCTTGATACCTGCCTCCTGTACAATGTCACGAACCTCCATCCATAGTTCATTAGGCCCTCTGTCTATCAGATATAATTCCTTGAATCTATTTGTCACTTCCACTGTATAATCATCAGTTAGTTCAGTTGAGTCACTCAGTCGTGTCTGATTCTTTGCGACCCCATGAATCGCAGCACGCGATTCATGTCCATCACCATCTCCTGGAGTTCACTCAGACTCACGTCCATCGAGTCAGTGATGCCATCCAGCCATCTCATCCTCGGTTGTCCCCTTCTCCTCCTGCCCCCAATCCCTCCCAGCATCAGGGTCTTTTCCAATGAGTCAACTCTTCGCATGAGGTGGCCAAAGTACTGGAGTTTCAGCTTTAGCATCATTCCTTCCAAAGAAATCCCAGCATTGATCTCCTTCAGAATGGACTGGTTGGATCTCCTTGCAGTCCAAGGGACTCTCAAGAGTCTTCTCCAACACCACAGTCCAAAGCATCAATTCTTCTGTGCTCAGCCTTCTTCACAGTCCAACTCTCACATTCATACATGACCACAGGAAAAACCATAGCTTTGACTAGACGGACCTTAGTTGGCAAAGTAATGTCTCTACTTTTGAATATGCTATCTAGACTGGTCATAAATTTTCTTCCAAGGAGTAAGTGTCTTTTAATTTCATGGCTGCAGTCACCATCTGCAGTGATTTTGGAGCCCTAAAAAATAAAGTCTGACACTGTTTCTACTGTTTCCCCATCTATTTCCCATGAAGTGATGGGACCAGATGCCATGATCTTCGTTTTTCTGAATGTTGAGCTTTAAGTCAACTTTTTCACTCTCCTCTTTCACTTTCATCAAGAGGCTTTTTAGCTCCTCTTCACTTTCTGCCACAAAGGTGGTGTCATCTGCATATCTGAGGTTATTGATATTTCTCCCGATAATCTTGATTCCAGCTTGTGTTTCTTCCAGATAATCATAAGGGATTTGATTTAGGTCATACCTGAATGGTCTAGTGGTTTTCCCTACCTTCTTCAATTTCAGTCTGAATTTGGCAATAAGGAGTTCATGATCTGAGCCACAGTCAGCTCTCAGTCTTATTTTTGCCGACTGTATAGAGCTTCTCCATCTTTGGCTGCAAAGAATATAATCAATCTGATTTCGGTATTGACCATCTGGTAATGTCTATGTGTAGAAGGCAATGGCACCCCACTCCAGTACTCTTGCCTGGAAAATCCCATGGATGGAGGAGCATGGTAGGCTGCAGTCCATGGGGTTGCTAAGAGTCAGATACGACTGAGTGACTTCACTTTCACTTTTCACTTTCACTTTTCACTTTCATGCATTGGAGAAGGAAATGGCAACCCACTCCAATGTTCTTGCCTGGAGAATCCCAGGGACAGGGGAGCCTGGTGGGCTGCCGTCTACAGGGTCGCACAGAGTCGGACACGACTGAAGTGACTTAGCAGCAGCAGCAGAGTCTTCTCTTGTGTTGTTGGTAGAGGGTGTTTGCTATGACCAGTGTGTTCTCTTCGTAAAAATCTATTAGCCTTTGCCCGACTTCATTCTGTACTCCAAGGCCAAATTTGCCTGTTACTCCAGGTGTTTCTTGACTTTCTACTTTTGCATTCCAGTCCACTATAATGAAAAAGACATCTTTTGGGGTGTTAGTTCTAGAAGGTCTTGTAGGTCTTCATAGAACTGTTCAACTTCAGCTTCTTCAGCATTACTGGTCAGGGTATATAGTTGGATTACCATGATATTGAATGGCTTGCCTTGGAAGTGAACAGAGATCATTCTGTTGTTTTTGAGATTGCATCCAAGTACTGCATTTCAGACTCTCTTGTTGACTATGATGGCTACTCCATTTCTTCTAAGGGATTCTTGCCCACAGTAGTAGATTTAAAGGTCATCTTAGTTAAATTCACCAATTCCAGTCCATTTTAGCTCACTGATTCTTAAAATGTCAGCTTTCACTCTTGACATCTCCTGTTTGACCACTTTCAATTGGCTTGATTCATGGACCTAACATTCCAGGTTCCTATGCCATATTGCTCTTTACAGCATCGGACTTTACTTCCATCACCCATCACATCCACAACTTGTTGTTGGTTTTGCTTTGGCTCTGTCTCTTCATTCTTTCTGGAGTTATTTCCCCACTGATCTCTAGTAGCATATCAGGCACCTACCGACCTGGGGAGTTCATCTTTCAGTGTCCTATCTTTTTGCCTTTTCATACTGTTCATGGGGTTCACAAAGCAAGAATCAGAGAAGGCAGTGGCACCCCACTCTAGCACTCTTGCCTGGAGAATCCCATGGACGGAGGAGCCTGGTAGGCTGCAGTCCATGGGGTCGCTAAGAGTCGGGCATGACTGAGCGACTTCACTTTCGCTTTTCACTTTCATGCATTGGAGAAGGAAATGGCAACCCACTCCAGTATTCTTGCCTGGAGAATCTCAGAGACAGAGGAGCCTAGTAGGCTGCCATCTATGGGGTCTCACAGAGTCGGACATGGCTGAAGAGACTTAGCAGCAGCAGCAAAGCAAGAATACTGAAGTGGTTTGCCATTCTCTTCTCCAGTGGACCACGTTTTGTCAGACCTCTCCACCATGACCTGTCCGTCTTGGGTGGCCCTACACGGCATGGCTCATAATTTCATTGAGTTAGACAAGGCTGTGGTCCATGTGATTAGATTGGTTAGTTTTCTGTGATTGTGGTTTTCAGTCTGTCTGCCCTCTGATGGAGAAGGATAAGAGGCTTACAGAAGCTTCCTGATGGGAGAAACTGACTGAGGGGGAAACCAGCTACCTCCCCTTAAAATCTATATGAAGATAGTATGTAACTATAAAGATACTCAGAATCGAAAGGGCAAAGATTCCAGAAGGAAGGAAAAGGCTGTTAAATGATCTCAGCATCCCACATTATTTCCCCCTCAAAACATTCAATGAATAGGCTAAAAACACAAAAGCAACTGGTGAGAGACAAAAGCTATAGCCCAGTTTCTGCTGCTTCAAGAAAGGAGGAGGACCGAAACTTGTGTTTGGAGCTTATAAATCTATCTAGGACCTGAAGAGCCAGGATCCCACAGAGAAGAGGAGCACAAAGAAGAGAGTGCAATGGTCTGAAATGCTTATCTCTTTGAGGGATTCGCTATGTCATAAATGGCAATGATTTAGAGAAACCAAAGAGAAAGTAACAACTAAAAGTTTGAAAGAGCTAAACCAAGGTCTTGGTAGTTTCATGGGGAGATAAAAAGAAGGCTGAGCTGATTAATCACCAAAGAACATGAAAACTAGTGAAAACGCCCAGTCTTCAGTGGAGCACCTGGAGGTTTGCCTCCTAGGTATAGGGGAAAACTGGGAGTACAGCTGACTCTAAAAGACCGCAGTTCAGCCTTAAAACAGTTCATTGGATTAAATTAGTATACCCTCCCCTAACGGTTTCACGACGTTAAAGGGTCACCTAGCATCACTGCTCATGTATGACATTCAGTATTTAATTAAAATCACAAGGCACAAGCAGCAGGACCAAAGAGGGGGAAACCCCAGAAACTAGAGAGAGATCCACAAGTGAGGCAAATATTGATGTTTTTAGCCACAGACTTTAAAGAACCGTGGATAACATGTTCAAAAAAATATGCATCAAGTGAGAAAATTTCCCTGGAAAACAAAAATTTATTTTAAAAATCAAATTTGAGAAGTTATGTTTCAAATTAAGAATTCAGATGTGTTTTAAAAAGATTCAGACACAGCTGAAAGGAGGAATAACATTTTGGAAAACAGGCAAATAGGAAATGTTTAATATACATGTTATTGGTATATTTTAATGAAAAAATATATGTAATATATATGCAACTGAAGCCTCAGAAGAGGAGGTGAGACAATAAGTCAGATGAAACATGTGAAAAGATAATGATCAGAAACTTTTCAAAGCTGAACATGACTTCAAACCACATATCAAGATGCATTATAAGTTCCAAGAGTTTAAACAAAAAAGAAAAAAGTATCCAGGCACATCATAGTAATACTGCTGCTCACAAAAGGTGTAAAAAATATTTTAAACAGCTAAAATTAACACAATAAGACATATTACCTTAAAAAAAGCAACAGTTAGAAAGACAGTAGTTGACTTGATAGAAACAATAGAAGCCAGGAGATAATGGATTAACATTTTCAAAGAGCTGAAGGAAAATACTGGCCACCCTAGAACTCTAAATCCACTGAAAACAAACAGAAATCAGACACATTTCCAGACAAATCAACACTGAGAGAATTATTTGTCACCATCAGATGTATACTAAAATAAATACTAACGCAATTTCCTCAAGCATACTATAGAGGAATGAATACACACACTTAAACACAAAAGCACACATACACACACATATTTATTCCCAGATGGAAGAATGGAAATAAGAGAGAATGAATAACGCAGTGAAATGGGTACATGTGGGTAAATCTAAATGAATATTAATGTTGCAAGCAAGAATGATAATACCTTATTGGGTATAAAGTATATATAAAATTAAAATACTTAATAATAACCTAGCAGAGGGCAGATGGATTTCAACTACAATATAACAGAAGTGCTAAAGGTGTTCATTTATGTTAGGCTCTAACAAATCAAAGATGCATGAAATCTCTAGGATAATACTATAAGAATTAAAAATAATTCACATCCAATAAGCTGAAAAAGGGAAAATAGAACAGTAGAGATAAAAATAACGATTGACCCAAAATAAGGTGAGAAAGAAGAAAAACCAAAGCAGAGAAAGTGCGACAATCTGAAAACAAATAACTAGTAACAGAATATCAGAATGAATTTTAAAAACTTCACTATGTGCTGTTTATAAATGATTCATTTTATAATAAAAGATACAAATTTCTAGTTAGAAAATAAATGTCATGGGCAATGAAATGTACAGCATGGAGAATATCTTAAATAACAGTATGGTGACACATGGTAACTAGATTTATCATAGAGGTCATTTTGTAAAGCATAAAAATATCAAGTCACTATGTTATACATCTGAAGCTAATATAATATTGTAATCCAATTATACTTCAATTAAAAATTAATAAATTAATACCTCACCTCAAAACTAAGGACAAAAATGTGTAGAAAGTGAAAGGACGGAACAAAGTTATACCACAAAAATATCAAACAAAATAAAACTGCTGCTGTACTAATCAAAAATAGACTAAGACAAGAAGCATTACTTATAGATAAAAAGAGACATTTTATATTTTGAAACAGCTTAACTGATCAGGAAAAGATAAAAAATTGAAATCTGTATTAGCCCATACCAGAAATTCAAAATAAAGCAAATTTTGTGAAACTAACAAAAAACAGATAACTTCACAACCACAATGAGAGACTTTAATATACATCTCTCAAAAGCTGACAGGTCAAGTAACCAGAAAAATCAGCAATGACAGAAACGATCTGACTAGCAGGTTAATATGAAAGTGAAAGTGATGGTCGCTCAGCCGTGTCCGACTCTGCGGCCCCATGGTCTACACAGTTCATGGAATTCTCCAGGCCAGAGTACTGGAGTGGGTAGCCTTCCCCTCCTCCAGGGGGGTCTTCCCAACCCAGGGATAGAACCCAGGTCTCCCGCACTGCAGGCAGATGCTTTACCAGCTGAGCCACAAGGGAAGCCCAAGGATACTGGAGTGGGTGGCCTTCCCCTCCTCCAGGGGATCTTCCCAGCCCAGGGATAGAACCCAGGTCTGCCACACTGCAGGCAGATACTTTACCAGCTGAGCCACAAGGGAAGCCCAAGGATACTGGAGTGGGTGGCCTTCCCCTCCTCCAGGGGATTTTCCCAACCCAGGATAGAACCCAGGTCTCCCACACTGCAGGCAGATGCTTTACCAGTTGAGCCACAAGGGAAGCCCAAGGATACTGGAGCGGGTAGCCTGTCCCTTCTCCAGTGGTTCTTCCCGACCCAGGAATCGAACCGGGGTCTCCTGCATTGCAGGTAATTCTTTACCAGCTGAGCTATGAGGGAAGCCATGGTTAACGTACTTGACAGAATTGGTGAATAAAACACTGTACACGTAATAGAGTGAAGTCGCTCAGTCGTGTCCGACTCTTTGCGACCACATGGACTGTAGCCCACCAGGCTCCTCCATCCGTGGGATTCCCCAGGCAAGAGTACTGGAGTAGGGTTCCATTTCCTTCTCCAATGCATGAAAGTGAAAAGGGAAAGTGAAGTCGCTCAGTCATGTCTGACTCTTCGCGACCCCATGGACTATATAGCCCACCAGGCTCCTCTGTCCATGGGATTCTCCAGGCAAGAGGACTGGAGTGGGGTGCCATTTTCTCCTCCAGGGGATCTTCCCAACCCAGGAATCGAACCCAGGTCTCCCGCATTGCAGGCAGATGCTTTAACCTCTGAGCCACCACGGAAACCCTGATAATAAGTGAATTCATATTCATTCCAAATACATAGGGAACAGTTATCTTGAACCCAAAAAATGACCACATCCTAGACCATAAAGCAAGATTCAATAAATTTCAAAGAGTGGAAAAGTGGATGGATGTTCTAAAAGTCACTGCGAAACTAAATTAGCAATCAAAAGCAAAAAGAAATTGAATACCTCCAAATGTCTGCAACTAATCAATTCATTTCTAAATTATCCTTGAGTTAAAAATGATATCCAAAGGGGATTATAAAATATTTTTAATAAATGTCAGTAAAGATTGAATATATTAAAATTTGTGATATATAGGTAAAGTAATATTTATGTTAAATGTTTAGTTTTAAAAGCATATATTAGATTAGTTTTAAAAGCATATATTAGATTAGTTTTAAAAGCATATATTAGAAAAGGAAAAGGTTACAAAGCAATGACCTAAGATTCCCCATTACAAAAAAAATAGCAAATTAAACCTAAGGGAAGTAGTAGCAAATTTTTTTTCAATTCATTTTATGAAAACAGCCTAACTTCATTACCCAAGGATGTAATAAGAAAAGATACAGACTAATTTTTCTCACAAATATCCATAAGAAAATTAAACAAATACTTTGAGATCATATTCAGCAATGATTGAAAGTGATAGTACATATGGCCAAGTATAAGTTTATTTCAGGAAAGCAAGGTTGACTTAATACTTGAAGAAATCAGTATGTTTAATTAAAAAAAGATTCATATGATCTCAACAGATGCTAAAATAAAAAAAAATAAAATTAGCAAACTACAAATAAAAGGAACATTATCAATCTGATGACATATACAGACAAAGAAACCTACAGTTAACATCATGCTGGTGGAAGAGTAAAACTATTTACCCCCTCAAGATCAGGACTGAAACAAAGATGTTTAATACTATCACTTATATTCTACATCATTCATAAGGTCCTTGACTTTGCAAGAGGCAAAATAATAATAAAAAATAATAAATTCAAAAAGATGGGGAGAAATGGTCAAAGACATGATTTCATATAAAGAAGTAAGAAAATTATAAGTAAATTTCTAAAATTGAGAAATGAAGGATTTCCAGACAAACTTCTATATGCAAACATCAATTTCACTTCTACTTATCAACAGCAAAAGTTTAGAAAATGAAATAAGTACAAATATTAGGCAGCATCAAAAACATCAGTCAAGAAAAATAATCAACAACCTCTATTATGAAAATTACAAACCATTACTGAAAGAACCTAAAGAGTTAAACAAATGAGATACACCATATTTATGCATTGAAAAATAGCATTGTCAAGATTAACCTATAAACACAACATAATCCAAGCAAATATCCCAGTGGCATTCTAAGGGGAATTGGCAAACTGATCCTAAAATGCATATAAAGGTGCAAACAGTCCAGGCCAGTCTTGAAGTATAAAGATGTAGGACTTACACTATTATCACTAGATAGCAAGACAAGTTAGAGGGCTATAATAACTAATGAAGTGTGGCATTAGAAAAAGACTTTTAAAAATAGAATAAAATAGAGAAGGAACAGAACAGCACATACGCTATCACGCGATTCATAAGAAAGATCCCGTTTCCACACAGTCCACTTAAAGAATCATCTTTGAAAGAAACAGTGCCTGCTGATATCTCCAACTGGGAAGAAAAGGTATCTTGTCCCATCCCTCATACCATTCACAAAAACAAATTCCAAGTAGAGCAGAAACTAAGCGTGAAGGTAAATAAAGCTTCTAGAATTTTACATTGGAAAACATCTTTCTGATCTTGGGTGTAGGAAAGGGGTCTAATATAGCATGCTGAAGAATGATCAGTTGGGAGACATTAAAATGAAGAATGCTGTTTGTCAAAAGAAACCATTAATGGGATGAAAAGAGGACCCAGAAAGGTGGAGGAAATACATTTATCCAAGAGAGTCCCATCTCCAGATAAACCAACAGAAAAATGGCAAAAAGAAAAAAAACAACCCCAATGGAGATATTTGATAAAAGGATATCTAAAGGTCTAAGGGAAACGCAAAATTGCAGTACGATATACTCCACACACTCCAGATTTGTTCAAATGAAAAAAGACAGGGAAGCAAAAACCAACACCAAGTGCTGGCAAAGATGAGGAACAAGGGACACGTATACAGCTCACGGGAATAACGTCAATCGGTAGGCCCACTGCAAAAACGGGCAGGTCCTAATGATGCTGAATTTGCACCTGCTATATATTATGACCCAGAAATTCCAGTTTTCTAGATGTCCAGCAGAAATGACTACACGTTTAAACCATTAGTCCTACAAAAGAATTCTGACAGCAGCATTACTTGTATAGCCCCAAACCAGAAACAACCCAAATGTCCCTCAACAATAAAGTGTGGCAATTAATATAATGGTATCACATATTGGAGCAAAGCAAGCAAATAATTGACAGCTGTGTACAACCAGATGGGTGGCTGTCACAGCAGACTGCTGAACAAAAGGAAGCTGGCCAACTAAGAACATTCCATGGAGTGTGTTTAAACAAGGTTCAAAATCAGGCAAAAGGAATCTTCTGTGATAGAAACCCTGATAACGATAGTGTTTGAGGAGTGAGGCAATTAGGTACCAAGGGGACAGATAAGGGCTTCAGGGGTGCTGGTGACCCTCTAAATTCCATTTATTTAATAGCTGACAGCTACATGAGTGTCCACTTTGCCAAATTTAACTAAACTACAAATTCATGATTCCTACATTTTTCTAATTTATGCTGTTTCCCCCACCCCCGCCCCTTTTCTTTTTTATAAAGCAAAAAATGGAAACATTCTCTCAAGGAGAGAAGAGGCATGCAGAATTTCAGAATCACCTTGTAAACTGAATGGCAATATTTTAGTAAAAAGCTACATGGCCTGAAGCCCTGTTCCTACTGACACAGACAACAGCAGAAAGCAGAGATAAGAACCACATTAGAGTCAAAAGGAGCATTTAATGGGGGGCTGGCTTAACTCTGCAAAGAGTAACACAAAACTGTTCACCTAAGCTGATATGACAGGATAAACAGCCCCACAGACATTCTGCCCTCAGTAGCTGACTCAACAGCCGAGGCTGACAGATTTACAATGGAGACCTGAATCCTCAGATCAAAAACTGTGTGCTCTGTTTGGGGCTTGATGACCTACAGTATACACTGAAACCCTTAAATCAACACGTTTATGGCATTTACGGCAAAGCACTCCGACGGGTCTTGCTTGGTCAAACAAGCCTTGTCTTGAATCTGAGCTCAGCTAAAAGCTGGGCTATGAAAGGCAAGCATTTGCTAACAGGAGAAGACGAGTGCTCCATTTCTGTTCAACTGCTTAATGGAAATCTTGCTTGCGTGATGGGAGTAAAGAAAAAAATGGCATAAATGTATAGAGATGTACTTAATTTTTCAGACCTATCATATCAGTGTTAGAAAAGACATTTATCCAATGACCCCGTAGCCGCTGTTACTGTGGTGGTGGTGGTGCTTGGTTGTGTCTGACTCTCTTGGAACCCCATGGACTGTAGCCCGCCAAGTTCCTCTGTTATGGGATTTCCCAGGCAAGAATGCTAGAGTGGGTTGCCGCTTCCTTCTCCAGGGATCTCCCCGACCCCGGGATGGAACCAGCATCTCTTGTGTCTGTTGCTTGCCAGGCAGACCTTTCCCACCACGCTACCTGGGCAGCACCTCTGTAGATGTCACCAGAGCACAGCTCAGTGTCTGTCTGGGTCGGATCTAAGTGGCATCCACAATACTGCTTTCTTGAGGGACAATGACACACTATGTCACAGCCATTAAATATGAATGCTCTGTAACAGTGTTTTTGAAACCATTTTGACTAAAAGCCATGTCTAAAAAAATCAGCATACATAGCACATGCATTTTATAACCTGCCTCATTGTATGCACACATACATGTCCACACTGCAAAAATTTTATGAACCACACTTCCTAGATATCAGTAATCTGGGATTGTCTCTTTACGCTAGTCTCTAATATTTCCTTTCTGACTGCTGCTGCTGCTGCTGCTAAGTCACTTCAGTCGTGTCCGACTCTGTGAGACCCCATAGACGGCAGCCTACCAGGCTCCGCCGTCCCTGGGATTCTCCAGGCAAGAACACTGGAGTGGGTTGCCATATCTTTCTCCAATGCATGAAAGTGAAAAGTCAAAGTGAAGTCACTGAGTCGCGTCCAACTCTCAGCGACCCCATGGACTGCAGCCCACCAGGCTCCTCCATCCATGGGATTTTCCAGGCAAGAGTATTGGAGTGGGGTGCCATTGCGAGTGTTTGTTATAATAATTAAATTGATTCATGACCCAGTAATTGATCACAACTCAGAAGTAAGACAAAGGTATTTTCTCTAGGAAACAGAATTTTTTTTCCAAATTGGTGAGCCAGGCAATGTTTTTCTAAACTAATATATATAACTGACATATAACATTATGTTAGTGTCAGGTATACAACATAATGATGTGATTTATGTATATATTGCAAAATGCTCAGCACAATACATCTGGTTAATGTCCATCACCACACGCAGCTACGTTCTCTCTTGTGATGTGATCTTTTGAGATTTACTCTGGGACTTCCCTGGTGGTCCAGTGGCTGAGACACTGTGCTCCCAACGCACGGGGCCCGGGTTTGATCCCTGGTCAGGGAACTAGATCCCACGTACAGCAACTAAGAATACATACGCTGCAAGTAAAGATCCTGCAGCTTCAACCAAATGATCCTACCTGCTGCAACTAAGACCTGGCACAGCCAAATAAGTGATCTTTTTTTTAAAAAAAAGATTGACTTTGTTAGCAACATTCAAAGACATGATATATATTATTAACTACATTATTAACTACAGCATACATAGGAATGCCGTACATTCCTATCCCAGGCTATCTTTTTTTTTTTTCCATTTCACTGATTCTGCAAATGTAGTGAGCATGAGAATTACTGAAACTGTAGATGTCAAGGATTCCAGTCTCAGAGGTTCTAATTCAGTAGATCTAAAGTGGGGAATTTGGAATTTTAGCCAACCAGTCAATAGAAAAGGAATCCCTTTGGTTTGCTCTCATTGTGTATGTTAGGAAGCTTCAAGATAGGAGACAAATAGACCTATCTTGTTCAATACAGTAGCTGTTACCGGCACTTATAAAGTAGCTGGTCTGAACTGAACATGCAGTAACTGTAAAATGCAAACTTGATTTTGAAGACTTGTGTGTAAAATAAAAGTAAAGTATCTCATTAATCATTTTGGTATTGGTTATATTTTGCAGTAACATTTTTGATATACTGGATTAAATAAAATAGAATACCAACACAAATCTCACCCATTTCTGTTGCTTTCTTTTTAATATGAATACTAGAAAATTTGAAATAACACATGTTGACTTGCATTATATTCTACCAAACAGCACTGTGCCAGAGCACAGTTGGAATTCCATGCATCAAAAAAAAAAAAAAAGAAAAAAAAAGAAAGAAAGAAAGAAATAGAAGATTTCATTGGGGAGAAAAATCCACTTCTGTCATCATCTCAAAATTAAAAATCCACTGCAGACTAAAATTAGATTCATCAAAATAAATATCTTCAAAGACACAAATGAACGGCATATGAACATGGAACCATATAATCCATCAATAAGCAGCCTTGGTTTACAATATCGTCCCACATGTCATCATCCCAACAAATCACTGAAGAGTGGTTTCACAGTGTGAAGTCATCCTCTAAGCCAGCTGTGGAGGCTCTGTCTCCCTCCAGTTGCTCACTGACAGGCATTTAATGTGCTCACTTGTACTGGCTGCTTGAAAGCCATGTGCAGTCACGGTTGGCAGACACGGAGAGGTGCATAGCAACAAGACAACTGACAGATAAAGCAGTGAGTCAACAGCTAGCTAATGCACCCGCATGCACTGCAAGGAACAAACACTGACTGCTCTAGAGACAGTCAGACCCTGTGCAGTGGGCACCGCACACAATGAACGCTGATCACGAAGTGTGTAAGGCAAGCTGCCCAGTGCACCGACCTGTCAGCTACTTCACGCCGAATGCCTGGTTGCCTTAAACTTGTTTTCTCTGGGAGTCTATGGGCTCTTAATAGAAAGTGTCCAGAATTTGTTCATCCCTATTGTAGTTAGGACTTTCAGTAAAAAGTGACAAGAGTTAAATTAGATTAACTGAAAAAAAAAGATAGAAAAAGGAGGGGGGTGGGTAGTTATGGCTCATGGAAAGGCCGACATACTTTCATTTCAGGCATAACTGGACGTCAAGGCTGTGATGACCTTATTCTAGGTGACAAGACGGCTGCCCCTCCAGAGTTAGAGGGCATCCTCTTCGCTTTCCCCAGGTGTCCCAGAATTAATTTTATTGGCTCTGATGCTGTTAGATGTCCCTGAGCCAATCATTGCAGTCAAGGACAGATGATGTTCTGACTGGAAAACAAAGTCACCTCCATCCAATTCCAAGGAGCAGGTAAGGAAGGTTCATCCCCAAGGAAAACTTCAATATTCTTACCAAAAGACTGGGAAAGGGATGCTGGGCAGATAAAAAAGTATAGGTGGCCAGTGCTGTTTCTATATCTATATCTCTAATCTGATATAAGGGTAAAAAGACATATAACTTATGAGTATTATCAATGGCTACACACATGCATAGTATCTAATTCATGATGTGTGTCAAACATGGAAATGATGTATCTATTTCTAAATCACCAGGATATTATGTACACATATTCATGTAATGAGTGGTCATTGAGTGTCTACTATTTGCCAGAGACTATTCCAGCCACTGGAGACACAGCTGTGCAGCAGCAGAGATGAAGCTGCAGGCTTCTGGAACCCAGATTTAAGAGGGGAAGGCAGAAATGCAAGGTAGTAAACAGGTCAGTCGGGTAGTGATAACGAGGAGGAATGAAATAAAGCGAGGTCAGGGGATGGCGCGTGATGGGGTGTCAGGGAGGAGCTTTCTGCAATAATGACCTCTGCACAGAGAACGGAAGTGCCAGGAAGTGGTAAAAGCAACTGGGTGAGTGTCTGGGCGAAGAACATACAAAGTGCAGGCACAGGAGCGGGGGCCTCTGGGAATGCTGAAAGGGCCCGGACATGGGAAGGGCTGGGGTGGAGCAGATGACGGGAGGAGAGACTGGACCTCAGGCCAAGGGTGCCAGACCACACAGGGCCTTGGTAAGACATTTGGATTACATCCCATGGGTCATGGAAAGCCATTCGCTGGTGGGGAAAGGAAGGTGAAATCACCTGGCTACTCGAGAAAAACAGCTTCTAGGAATACGAGTTAAAAGAGCATCAGCAGGATGGAAGCTGCTGCAGGAATTCAGATGACAGTGGCTCAGGTCACAGTGGTGACAATGAAGGTGATAAGTGGCTGGAACTGGGTACTGAATTGACCTGTGAGCAATGACACTTACATGGACTTATGTATAAGATCACCAGCATTCACATATCCTCACAAACTAGTGGGGTCACTTAAATAGCCTGCCCATCACACTAAAAACGAGTCTCATCCCACTCCTGGGAATATACTCGGAGAAAACCACAATTCAAAAAGACACCCCCCCAACCAATGTTCACTGCAGCACTATTTACCAAGGCCAGAAACGGAAGCAACCTAAATGCCCATCAACAGAGGAAAGAATAACAAAGGTGTGGCACATATATACAATGAAATATCACCCAGCCATACAAAAGAACAAAATCTGGTAGGCAAGAACGGACCCAGGGACTGTCACACAGAATGAAGTAAGCCAGGAAGAGAAAAATATGGTATATTCACACATATAGGTGGAATCTAGAAAAATGGCATAGATTATCTTATTTGGAAAAGACCCTGATGCTGGGAAAGACTGAGGGCAGGAGGAGAAGGGGACGACAGAGGATGAGATGGTTGGATGGCATCACCGACTTGAGGGATATGAGTTTAAGCAGGCTCTGGGAGTTGGTGATGGACGGGGAAGCCTGGTGTGTTGCAGTCCATGGGGTCGCAAAGAGTGAGACATGACTGAGTGACTGAACTGAACTGATCTTATTTGCAAAGTGGAAACAGAGACACAGACATAAAAAACAAATGTATGGTTACCGACGGGCAGAGGGAAAGGGGTGAGATGAACTGGGAGATTGGCATTGACATATACACACTATGATCAGTTCTGTTCAATTGAGTTGCTCAGTCACACCTGACTCTTTGTGACCCCATGGACTGCAGCACACCAGGCCTCCCTGCCCATCACCAACTCCTGGACTTTACTCAAACTCATGTCCATTGAGTCAGTGATGCCATTCAACCATCTCATCCTCTGTCGCCCTCTTTTCCTCCTGCCCTCAATCTTTCCCAGCATCAGGGTCTTTTCAAATGAGTTAGTTCTTCACATCAGGTGGCCAAACTATTGGAATTTCAGCTTCAGCATCAGTCCTTCCAATGAATATATCAGGACTGACTTCTTTTGGGATGGACAGGTTGGATCTCCTGGCAGTCCAAGGGACTCTCAAGAGTCTTCTCCAACACCACAGCTCAAAAGCATCAATTCTTTGCCATTCAGCCACAGGGCTTCCCTTGTGGCTCAGATGGTAAAGCATCTGCCTGCAATGCGGGAGACCCGGGTTCAATCCCTGGGTCGAAAAGATCCCCTGGAGAAGGAAATGGCAACCCACTCCAGTACTCTCGCCTGGAAAATCCCATGGATGGAGGAGCCCGGTAGGCTACAGTCCATGGGGTCGCAAAGAGTTGGACATGACTGAGCAACTTCACTTCACTTTCTTTATATTTCAACTCTCACATCCATACATGACTACTGGAAAACCTATAGCTTTGACTAGACAGACCTTTGTTAGCAAAGCAATGTCCTTGCTTTTTTTTTTTTTTTTTTTTTTATTTTTATTTATTTATTTATTTATTTTTTATGATAATATTTTTTTTCTCTTTTTTTTTTATTAAATTTTAAAATCTTTAATTCTTACATGTGTTCCCAAACATGAAACCCCCTCCCACCTCCCTCCCCATAACATCTCTGTGGGTGATCCCCATGCACCAGCCCCAAGCATGCTGTATCCTGCGTCAGACATAGACTGGCGATTCAATTCTTACATGATAGTATACATGATAGAATGCCATTCTCCCAAATCATCCCGCCCTCTCCCTCTCTCTCTGAGTCCAAAAGTCCATTATACACAGCTGTGTCTTTTTTCCTGTCTTGCATACAGGGTCGTCATTGCCATCTTTCTAAATTCCATATATATGTGTTAGTATACTGTATTGGTGTTTTTCTTTCTGGCTTACTTCACTCTGTATAATCGGCTCCAGTTTCATCCATCTCATCAGAACTGATTCAAATGAATTCTTTTTAACGGCTGAGTAATACTCCATTGTGTACATGTACCAGAGCTTTCTTATCCATTCATCTGCTGATGGACATCTAGGTTGTTTCCATGTCCTGGCTATTATAAACAGTGCTGCGATGAACATTGGGGTACATGTGTCTCTTTCAATTCTGGTTTCCTCGGTGTGTATACCCAGCAGTGGGATTGCTGGGTCATAAGGTAGTTCTATTTGCAATTTTTTAAGGAATCTCCACACTGTTCTCCTTTTTAATATGCTGTCTAGGTTGGTCATAAGTTTTCTTCCAAGGAGCAAGTGTCTTTTAATTTCATGGCTGCAGTCACCATCTGCAGTGATTTCGGAGCCCAGAAAAATAAAGTCAGCCACTGTTTCCCCATGTATTTGCCGTGAAGTGATGGGACCGGATGCCATGATCTTAGTTTTCTGAATGTTGAGTTTTAAGTCAGCTTTTTCACTCTCCTCTCTAACTTTCATCAAGTGGCTCTTTACATTTTCTTCACTTTCTGCCATAAGGGTGGTGTCATCTGCATATCCGAGGCTACTGATATTTCTCCCAGCAATCTTGATTCCAGCTTGTGCTTCATCCAGTACAGCATTTCTCATGACGTACTCTGCATTGAAGTTAAATAAGCAGGGTGACAATATACAAACTTGATGTATTCCTTTCCCCATTTGGAAGCAGTCTGTTGTTCCCATGTCCAGTTCTAACTGTTGCTTCTTGACCTGCATACAGATTTCTCAGGAGGCAGGTCAGGTGGTCTGGTATTCCCATCTCTTTCAGAATTTTCCACAGTTTGTAGTGATCTACACAGTCAAAGGCTTTGGTGTAGTCAAGAAAGCAGATTTTTTTTGGAACTCTCTTGCTTTTTCAAAGATCCAATGGATGTGGCAATTTGATCTCTGGTTCCTCTGCCTTTTCTAGCTTGAACATCTGGAAATTCATGTTTCACATACTGTTGAAGCCTGGCTTGGAGAACTTTGAGCATTACTTTGCTAGTGTGTGAGATGAGTGCAACTGTGGAGTAGTTTGAGCATTCTTTGGCATTGTCTTTCTTTGGGTTTGGAATAAAAATTGACCTTTTCCAGTCCTGTGGCCACTGCTGAGTTTTCCAACTTTGCTGGCATATTGAGTGCAGCACTTTCACAGCATCATCTTTTAGGATTTGAAATAGCTCAACTGGAATTCCATCACCTCCACTAGCTTTGTTCGTAGTGATGCTTCCTAAGGCCCACTTGACTTTGCATTCTGGGATGTCTGGCTCTGGGTGAGTGATCACACTATCATGGTTATCTGGGTTGTGAAGATCTTTTTTGTACAGTTCTGGGTATTCTTGCCACCTCTTCTTAATATCTTCTGCTTCTGTTAGCTCCATACCACTTCTGTCCTTTATTGTGCCCATCTTTGCATGAACTGTTCCCTTGGTGTCTCTAATTTTCTTGAAGAGATCTCTCATCTTTCCCATTCTGTTGTTTTCCTCTATTTCTTTGCATTGAACACTGAGGAAGGCTTTCTTATCTCTTCTTGCTATTCTTTGGAACTCTGCATTCAAATGCTTATATCTTTCCTTTTCTCCTTTGCTTTTCGCTTTTCGTCTTTTCTCAGCTATTTGTAAGGCCTCCTCAGACAACCATTTTGCCTTTTTGCATTTCTTTTTCTCGGGGATGGTCTTGATACCTGCCTCCTGAACAATGTTACGAACCTCCATCCATAGTTCATCAGGCACTCTATCTATCAGATCTAATCCCTTGAATCTGTTTGTCACTTCCACTGTATAAAGAGATTTGATTTAGGTCATACCTGAATGGTCTAGTGGTTTTCCCTACTTTCTTCAATTTCAATCTGAATTTGGCAATAAGAAGTTAATGATCTGAGCCACAGTCAGCTCCCTGTCTTGTTTTTGCTGACTCTATAGAGCTTCTCCATCTTTGCCTGCAAAGAATATAATCAATCTGATTTTGGTGTTGACCATCTGGTGATGTCCATGGGTAGAGTCTTCTCTTGTGTTGTTGGAAGAGGGTGTTTGCTATGACCAGCCCTTTCTCTTGGCAATACTCTGTTAGCCTTTGCCTTGCTTCATTTTGTACTCCAAGGCCAAATTTGCCTGTTACTCCAGGTATTTCTTGACTTCCTAAGAAGACCTACAAGACCTTCTAGAGGAAACATCCATAAAAGATGTCCTTCTCATTATAGGAATGAAATTCTGGAATGCAAAAGTAGGAAGTCAAGAGATACACTATGCTACTGTGTATAAAACAGATAACCAATGAGAACCTACTTACGGCACAGGGAACTCTGCTCAATGTTCTGTGCTGATCTAAACGGGAAGGAGATCCAAGGAAGTGGAAATATATGTATGTGTGTGGCTCATTCACTTTGCTGTACAGCCGAAACACAGCACTGTAAAGCAACTATACTCAAATTTTAGAGAAAAATGTCTTACCTTATTTGCACTCTCGTGGTTCTGTAAACACACCTTAGCAATTACATTAACTTGTTACCCTGTCCTTATGTGTCTATTTATCCCTGCCGCCAATCCTCCCCACAATGGCAACAGAATATCCTAGGATTAAAGGTCCACATTATCACTTTGGTATTTCTAAAATCCATGATAGGACTTGGGCACACAAACCATTTATTTGGAATAAATGTTTTGGGTCCGAAGGATAGGTAGATGGGTGGAAAAGAGGAAGGAAGAGAGAGAAAAAAGAAATACTAAAATAGAAAGAGAAGAAATACTAGTAATTCATTACTGAGAGCTAAGAATATAGGCCCTGGAGTGACCTTGGCTTTGCTTACCTGGTATATTTATAAAGAGACTGAGTAATGTAAAGAATGTTGCAAATTATATAGGACCACTGTACTATTCACTCTTAGATGAAGGATCTATTCAAAGAAGGGATGACAGAGACAGATTCAGTGATCAGCTAAGCCGGTAAACCTCTGCGTATGAGAAACTCAGGTTCCTCACCTAGCATTCCAATTAAAAGAGTCCCAGAGCACTGGCTTTGAGTGCCCTGCTTCATGCATCAAGCTTGCACTGGTCCCCCATTTTACATATGGTGATATAGATGTTTCAATGCTCTTCTCTCAAATCACCCCACCCTCACCTTCTCCCACAGAGTCCAAAAGTCTGTTCTTTACATCTGCATCTCTTTCAATATACGGCAATATGGCAAAAATCACCACAATATTGTAAAGTTATTATCCTCCAATTAAAATAAATAAATATAAAAAAAAAAAACAGAGCTCCAAACTTCCCTGAGTACCTTGCCTCTCCAAGTACTAAGAAATTAATGTATAATAAATCACCCAATTCCATGCAGGTGATAGAGAGATCTAATATATCTTTACAAGGTTCCTAGCTTGAATGTTATTACTCAGTCACAAACTCACATCCGGCTCTTTGCAACCCCATGAACTGCAGCACACCAGGCTTCCCTGTCCTTCACTATCTCCTGGAGCTTGCTCAAACTCTGGTCCGTTGAGTCAGTGATGCCATCCAACTATCTCATCCTCTGTTGCCCCTTCTCTTGCCTTCAATCTTTCTCAGCATAATGGTTGAACACACAATCACAAAACACAGAGAACATTCCCACTTCATCCCCAGAATTGCCCACTGCACCCAACCTTATAGGTCAAGAGAACACGCAGGGTGTTTAACTTCTGTCTAAGCTCAGCTGCAAATTCAGAAACAGAACCCACATTTCTAACCTACATCCTCCATGGTTAGGTTCCCTCCTGCATAAAAGTGCAAGAGTCAGTTTTCTTATAAAGATATCTTTGCACCAACAGAGATCCAGCTATTTGCAGCAGGGTAGGCTGGCATTCTGTGAAATTCAAAACAAATACACACTTTTAAATGTATTTCCAGACAGTTTTTCTGCCTCCAGTCAGTTCACTCTCCAGCCCCCATATATCATTCATTGTGGTCTCCCTAGCTAAATTCCTCCAAAGTAAGTGAAGTACCTAACATCGTTATTCTTCATGGCACTGAGATCAACAAGTATACCCTGAAAAAAAATAGACTTACACAAATGCATTCTGTTAAAGAGGCCAGTCTGTGATAGTTTAGTATCACTGGTTCTTCCTGGTGTCCCCAGGGAATACCTGGCCACGTCTGGAAACAGTTTTGGACACAGCCAGGGGGGTACTACCAACATCTCGTGGGTAGAGGTCTGGGATGCTTCTGAGAACCCTACAATGCCCCGGACCGCCCCCTCCCCACCCCTGCAGTGAGCCCCAGGAGTCCGTCCACACCTCAATGGTGCGGTGAGAAGCTCTGGGCTAAATATCACAATTTACTGCACAACTGTGAACAGTGACTATTGAAGGATGCATGCTTCTTCTCCTCAACCCCACTATCCCACCTGCTCCATGAGGAGCTGATGGATAATCTCAGACACCCAGATTCTGCGATGGGCAGGGACTCATCACGTGTTCACACCAGCTGCAGAGGAAGCCCTCTAGACGTTTTCCGTCTTTGTTTTTCTTTCTTTTTTTTATCGTTCTAGAAGAAATTACCACATATTTAGCAGCTTAAAAATAATCTCCATTTATTAGCTCACAGTTCTGCAAGTCAGAAGTCTGGGCACAGTGTGACTGGGTTCTAGGCTCGGGGCTCCTGCCCGAGCCAGGCTGCATTCCTTTCTCTGGGAAAAAGCCCACTTTCAAGTTCATTCAGGTGGTTGGCAGCATTCAGTCCCTTCTATTTGTACAACTGAGGCTTCATTTCCTGGTTAGTCATCACTAGACGCCACGTGGTCCCCTCCGCCTCCAAAACCAGCCATGGAGAATTTTTCACAAACCCCTCTAGCTACGATGCTCTCTGACTTTCCTGACTCTGTGTGATCATAGGATAGCTCACACTACCTGGACAATATCCCCGTTGTAAGGTCAAGTGATTTGATGCCTTTATTACATCTGCAAAATCCCCTCCCAGCAGCACCTAAATTAGCACCAGTGAGCAAATCACCGGAGGGCTGGGAAGCTTGGGGGCCCACTTAGAACTCTATCTCCCACAGCTTTTACACTTTATCATTCTCTCTTTCAATTCTTACAGTAACCCTTTTCAAATAGGAGTAAAGGGGGCAGGGAACACGAATGACACAGCCCTTGAGGATACAACATAACCTGGTTAGAACCAGCGAGAGCCAAGATGGCGGAAGATTCGACTTCCAGTGGCGCCTGAGCCTCATCGGGGCTCATTGGAATATACTAGCACGAGCTAAGCAACACACCCACCAGCGCCACAACAGCTCCCAGGCCAACCATAAAAGTCCAAAAAATGGGCACTGACCCAGCTGCTTAAGGGAAATCTCTGCCCCTTTCTCCAGACAGTTGAACAATCCTCCCACTCATTAGCCTATGAACTTACCCAACTCATAAACACTAACCGCTCTGTATCTCGGGGCCTCTTGCCTTCTGCGATGGCCCACACGCTGCCTGGTGTGTGTCTCCCAGGGCCGCTCACGCCTTTTGAGATGGTCTACACTTTGTCTATGAGGTATCTCTCTAAATAAATCCACTTCTTACCTATCACTTGGTCCCTCACTGAATTCTTTCTGCAATGAGAGAAGGAACTCAAGCTTCATTAAGTCCTAAGGCCAGGTGTGTGACCTCAATGAAAAGACAGTGGGTTCAAGTCCCAACCCCTGGGTTCAAGTCTGAACCTGAGATGTGCAATTTCACTTTGAAGTTGTTGTTTTTTTCATCTCTGCTTTACAAAGAAACTAGATTTTCAGATAATTTGATGATGTCCCAAAGCTGGGTGAAGGATACATGGGAGCTCTCTATTATCTTTGCAACTGCTTGTGAATCTAAAACTATTTCAAAATAAAGTATATTTACAAAGGATAATTTCACCAAGATCACATTAACTCTTAAGTGAAAGAGATAAACTTCCCAAATCCCATGCATTTTAACATACCATGCCGCCTTCTTAAACTACTGCACAAAGCATTTCTAAGGTGATAGCATCTCTAAAGCCTCTGGGGACATTTATCTAGAGCAAGGCTCCTCAAACTTGACTGCATATTAGAATCAACTGGGGAGTCTTTGAAAAACTGGGGAGTATTTTAAAAACATAGGTATCTGGCCCCCATTCACAGCCATTCTGCTTTCAGTTGGATCTAGGCATTTGTATTTTTTAAAGCTCTATATGTTAAGACTCATTGGTCTTGGTATTATTTTAACACAAATGACAGTGTTAAATATATACCATTAAACAGAAATTAGCATTTGCTTCACACATGAGTAAAGCATCTTTTAAAGGGATTGGAATTCATCTTACTTCAATGTCTTTTACTGGAAAACAATGACTGTAAAACCCCGAGATAAGACTAAGCCTTAGGGAAATACATTAGCGTATTTAAAGAGTGAGAATGCATTTCAGCAATATTTTCTTTTGGCCCCATCTCTGTGCTGCCTAAAATAGACCTAAACTCGACAATCGAGCGGGAAATAAAAACTGTGTGCCTTATTCATCCACAGAGAAATTCATCTGGGGTAACTCTTCATTCGCCTCCTGCAAGTGACAGAGTAAAATACGAAAGGGGGTTGAACTGCGAAGTAGCAGAATGAACCCACAGACACTGCAACAGCACGGCGCTGTGGGAGAACTCGGTAAATCATCAGAGAGATAATCTCCTTTGACGAGCTTATCTCAATCCCTTTCAAGTGCTGGTTCTAAAGAAGGGTGTGCGCATAGCTGCCTTCTAGTAAATTAGTGATGTGCACTTTATAATTTATACTGGAAAGCATGCCCCCTTGACTCACGGTGGTAATAAGGGCAGATAAGATATTCCAAAGCTCAGTGGCATGAATAAGCAATCAAAAGAATTCAGCTGAACTTGAAATCCTCCCATACATCAAAGGCATCCCTTCAGGAGAGGTGAGCATGTAGTCCAGACAGAACACGCTCACCAGACTTGCATTATGGTATTTGAGTGAACGCGGCCCTATAATTGGATAGGAAAACCGTGGGAACCGACTTCCACGGGAATGACTTGATCTAATCGAGGAGGAGCTCCCGGGTTTGTGGACAGAGATGTGTAGGAAGTCCAGGCAAATATTTTGGGTCCTGAGAGCCTTCGTGTGCACTGTTAACATTAGTCCTGTTTATACTTGGCCTTCGGGAATTAATCAGTACCATTTTCTCTTAAATTGTTTACTGTTGATGGTGGGAAACCATGCAGTTTCCCCAGCATGCATGCTCTGCTGGAGACAACTGGTTTCCTAAGTGACTGTCTTAGGCTCATGGAAGACGAAACGAAAGAAGTTCTCGTAACCCTGCATGTTATACAACCAAGGTGAGCATGGTATCGGGTGGATAATGTCAATATCAGTAAGTCCATCTCTGGCCATAGCTAATATCCTGCCTGTGTTTGGCATCCCAGCTTTTCACAAGGTGGGTCTTTCTGTCTCTCTCATAAAATATAGAATTGCATACAACTAAGAAGACCCATATACATGCATACTTTTTTAGCAATAGCAAACAAACTAGAAACAAACATATTAATTATAAGGGTGTGATTAAATATACAGGAATTAAGAGAATAACAAGGAACTTCAAGACACACATTATTTTTAGGCACTCCTTCTTCATCAAAAAAAAAACAACAACTTCAGAAGAAGTATGACTAACACAATTTTAAGGCCACACACAACAGAAAGAATCAACTCTGGTTTCAAAAAGAGCTTCAAACTGACAGGTAACTGTGAAGCCCTTGGCTTACTGTGCATCCCAGACCGCCTTTTATCCACTAATTCACATGCCAATATACAATCCAAAATCTGATTTAGTCTTGCTTGGACACAGAGGGTTTGAGTGGGGCCCTCTGAGGCTTACAGACAGGTGAGAGAGCAAATAAAGCCAAGAGCCCCACGCGCTTGTTCCCACCTATGACGTCGGTTACAACCGCGGAGTCACTGCAAGTCACGTGTGACACCAGGCTCCCAGGGCAGCGTCTGAATCACATCTGGAATTCGGGGGTCCTGCACGTGGAGGTGCAACAAGTAGGAGTAGAAAGAGCCGAAAGGCTGACAGAAAGAGGATGGTGATGATGGGATTTGGTAGCTTGGGTCCAGCCTTGCTGGAAGCTAGTCATCCCAGTACAGGTGGGGAGCGGAAGAGGCGGGCGGAGGAAGCGGGTCGGCGGTGGGCGGAAGGGGTGAGGGGGGAGAAACAGGGAGGCAGAGAAACGGAGAGACAGACAGGAGGAGGTATGAGAAAGACTGCTCCAGAGCCAAAAATACACATTTTCTTACGCTTAAGTGAGTTCAAGATGGAGTTTCTGCACTTGCCACTGAAGAGTTCTGATACAGAACCAAGAACCCTCTGTACATCTGGATTCACCCCAGCAACCCCTGCCTGCCGCCTTGAGAGCACACACACAGGCTCACGCTAGACAGCGCCGATGACACTCGGAAGGTGAGACGCGTTGCAAGAGCAAAAACAATTCCCAGAGGATGTCCCACTGGTCTTCGCTTTCCTGCAGGCAAGCTTCTTTGCAGACTCCTTCAGGACAACGATTCACAGTCTCCGGTGCCCCCGAACAATCTGTGAAGCTTTTCCTGCCTTCATTTAAGTGGACACCCAGGCTCTCTACCCAGGACCTACTGAATTTTCAGAGGTGGAGCATAAGTATACGTAGGGTTTTGGGTTTTTTTTTTTTCCTCCTGAAGTGCCCAGGTCTTTCTGAATTACATGAAGTAAACTGCTACTTCAGACTTTGAATAGCAATATGCCAACTGATAGTTAAATATCATAAAGGTCTCGGTCTGTGTCTTAGCTGAATCTTCTACTCCACGGCTCCAGTTTTTAAAAATTTGATATGTGCTCAATCAATATAAACTGTTATTATTATCTAGGCTAAAACTTCCTTACCTGTGGGTGCTCAGGAGGACTGGCACTGGCCAATTCTGCTACTAATGATACCAGTTACTGTTTGATCTGCTATCACCACCACCCATGTCATTACTAAGTGCCTGCCACTGTTCTAGCATTATACACAGAGCATTATTTCTTTTGATTAAGCATCCATAACCCCCTGAGGAAGGAACTACAATTATCCTCATTTTGCCAGTGAAAAATCAAGCCCAGAGAGGGTAAATAGTTTGACCTGGGTCACATAGAAAAGGCCAGCACTGGGGTTTCAAAGTCCGAGCTCAAAGCCATTCCCCACTGCCCTGACTTATCATGTGTGCCTTGATCCCAATCTTTATTGGTTTCTTAGCTCCTTCCTCTTTGATTCTTTATCTTCCTCTCATTTTCTGATTTTATGTCTTCATCACGGATCAAGTGGTGGCTACCTTCCCCCATAAAATCCCCAGGATTCTCACCAGCATGACTGCCAACATCCAAGGGCTCATTTCCTGTTCTAAGGAGCCTGAAAAGGCTCCAGGCCAGGAGTTTCAATGACCATTTCCTTCCTAGATTCTCTCCTAGACCAAAGTCAAGAATCTTCAAGGAACTACCATGTGACCCAGCAGTTCTACCCCTGGGTCTATATCTGAAAGAAACAAAAACACTAATGCAAAAAGATACACGCACCCCAGTGTTTACAGCAGCACTATTTGCAACTGCCAAGATGTGGAAGCAATCTAGGTGTCCATCAACAGATAACTGGATAAAGAAGAGGTGTGTGTATGTATGTATGTGTGTGTGTATATATACATATAAACACACAATGGAATGCTTTTCAAAAAGAATGAAAGTTTGCTACTTGTAGCAACATGGATGAACTTATATGCTTAGTGAAGTAAGACAAAGGAAGACAAATGCTATATGATATCACACAGGGAATCTGAAAAATACAAGAAACTAGTGAATATCAAAAAAGAAGCAGGCTCACAGACATAGGGAACAAGCTAGTGGTCATCAGTGGTGGGGGGCAATAATGGGGAAGGGGCGTGAGAGGTACAAGCTCTTATGGATAAAAGTAGCTGCAAGGACACTGCACGACAGGGGATGGAGCCTAGAGCCTTTTAAAATTGTGAATCACTGTCATATACACCCGTAACTTTATAATACTGTTCACGAGTGTGTGTGTATCAGTCGCTCAGTTGTGTCTGACTCTTTGCGATCCCACGGACTGTAGCCTGCCAGGCTCCCATGAAGACAAAGGGAGAAGGCAGCCATCAACAAGCCAAGGACAGAGGCCTCAAGAAAAATCAACCCTGTTGACACCTTGATCTCAGATTTCCGCCATCCAAAATGTATTAAGTCCCTCAGTCTGCAGTTCTCTGTTATGGTAGCCCATGTTGTTAAGTCTCTAAGTCGCGTCCGACTCTTTTGCAGTCCCGTGGACTGTAGCCCACCAGGCTCCTCTGTCCATGGGATTCTCAAGGCCAGAATACTGGAGTGGGTTGCGTCTCCCTTCTCCAGGGGATCTTCCCGATCCAGGGATGGAACCCAGATCTCTCACACTGCAGGCAGATTCTTCACCATCTGAGCCACAGGGAAGCCCCACTGAATACCAACTACAACTCAATTTAAAAAAGCAAGCTACAAGTAAAAGAAGAGTAACCGAGGAAGGAATCCATCGTAGACCATCACGATCCTGAGAGAGAGAGAGAGAGAGAGAGAGGCAGTCACCACTGCCCACTTTACAGATGAGAAAACTGAGGTGCAGCACGCAAGATTCGCAGTTCCGGTGCTTGGGAGACTGATGCTCAGCAGCCATGCTTTAACAGGCTGAGCACACAGGGAGGAAGGATCAGCCTTTTGCCTTCCCATGAGAGCACCCTTCAGATCAGCCTGGGGATCCTGCTCTCTGGCAAGAACCTTGGCAATTAAAAAAAAAGGAGACTAGCTGGCATTTTGCAAAAAGTGTTGTTCTGAGCAAATTATCATCTTCACAAACCATGTCTGAAGAAGGCCTATGGAAAAGAGGCCAAAAAAAAAAAAAAAATCTTTTAGCCATTGATGAAACAAGTCAAAATCTAAGAAAACATCTCTGATTTGGGTCAGCCTGTGTTCAAAAACTTGTAAATAGAACCCAGTCTAATCCTTAATTTCACGTGATGCTCTCAAGCGACTGAAAAGTTGCAAGGGGGTGTGTGTCAGGCAGCAAACCTCTGCTGGTTAACGAGGCCTCCCAAAGCAGGAGAGTCTCCGCTTTCTTTCTGCCTGTCTGGACTAAGGTCATTTAACTTCAGCCCTTTGATGAATGGAAATCAGCTTTCTAAAGACTACCGGGCAGCCAGCAACAGCAACTCAATGGCGGAACTTTTTGAGTCATAAAACACTTCTGAAAAAGAGCGAGATCAAAGTGTCCCCACTGAAATCCAGCTGCTTCCAAAGCTCCTTGCAGGGACCCAGGCTCTCCAAAGAATGGTCCAAAAAAGACCAGTCATAGTCCAAAAAAGACCACCACCAAGAAGGAGACAATGCGGACAAGAGGGCAGCCAGCCATGGAGGAGAAACACCACTTACGGTTTCACGGCTGGGGACAAAGCAACAAGAAACGGAAACCAAGCGACGAAATCGCAACCAAGGCTGGAGGGACCTTGTGGTACCCACTCCACTCCGAGCCCCTGGCGTGATGCTGAGGCTAGAGCCAAATCCGAGACCGGATAGAAGATGCCAGAGGCACAGCACAGCTCTCTACCATTCTTGCCAGCCTGGTCTGCTGCGGAGGTGACTAGTCAGAGGTAAAGACTAGATCTGGGTGGAAGCGCAACACAGAGAGCATCTTTGCATGTCTCTTCCCTGGATCTTCATGTGGTGAATGGAGCTGAGTCTCCAGACTCCTCAATCAAGGGGTGCATTTTCCCAACTGGTGGACATAGTAACTGGATTCATCAGGTACTATTAAAGGGCAAATCATCTTAGACCTAAGGATTATTCTTCCAGGGTGAAGCCTGGAACGCTGGCAAGTTGTTGACGGAAGTGTGGCTTAAAAGGGAGGTGGGCAGGGAAGTCATCAAGTTTGTCAAAATTCGACCTCTTGGAGCTGCACCATGCATGTGAGCACATTCAAAGGTGAGAAATGTATGAAAGCAAGGACATTTGCTTAAAGTTTCCCGAACCTTATGGGAATATATGGCCATGAAACCACCCTTTTATGCTTCAACACCTCTTAAGAGTCAGAAATCAATACATAATATTACAGTATCTCTTTTAGGAATCATTGCTTTGGTGATTTTCTTGCCACTGAGTGTTAGTTGTTTAGTCCTGCCTGACTTTTTGTGACCCCAGGGACTGTAACCAGCCAAGCTCCTCCGTCCATGGACTTCTCCAGGCAAGAATACTGGAGTGGGTTGCCGTGCCCTTCTCCAGGGGATCTACCTGACCCAGTGTCTCCAGCATTACAGGCACATTCTTTACCATCTGAGTTACCAGAGAGGTCTGCTAGACTATGAAGAGAGGTTCCCTGAAAAACAGGTTCCGTGATCAAATTAGTTAGGGAAACTTTTAAACAGATTAGGCAAAACCTCTAACACAGGCTGTTTCTGACTTGTTAACATGCTAATCTAAAACGACACTCCATGAACTGTTTGTTACAGGGCTCTGTTGAATAATAGCTTAATTCAAAATCAAATAGCAATTTCTGGGTCTCGCAACTCCACTCCATCTCTCCCTCGGAATGAAATGCTATGAAGCAGAATACAGCATCCACCTTTTCTCCCCTCATGGCATGCAGGATCTTAGTTCCCTGACCTGGGATCAAACCCATGACCCCTGCAGGGGCAGCATGGAGTCTTAGCCACTGGACCATCAGGGAAGTTCCTACAGCATTCCTTTGCTTGCAGCTCTCTCCACCCTGTGCTCCAAACAGTGCCTGACATAACAGAAGTTCATCAATAACTGAATGACATAATCTTTCCAGTCAGTTCTCCAAATACGACATTTCTACTAAGTTTTAGAAAGAGGCTCACTCTGTAGACCAACAGCAAATGTAAAAACGATTTGCCTACATGGTCAATGTCTTAACCCAATGGTTCTCTCATGTTAGTATGTATTAGAATCATTTGGAAAATTAAAAAACACATATTCCTGGGCTCAGTCTCGTTGACCTTCTGTTGTACATAAAGACATTGAAAATTTCAATACCTCAAGTGAAGCTGGGGTTTCCCTGATGGCTTAATGGTAAATAATCTGCCTGCAATGCAAGAGAGGCAGAAGACATAGGTTTGAGTACTGGGTTGGGAAGATCCCCTGGAGGAGGAAATGGCAACTCACTCCAGTATTCTTGGCTGGGAAATTCCATGGACAGAAGAGCCTGGTGGGCTACAGTCCACAGGGTTGCAGAGAGTCAGACACAACTGAACACACACACATCCAAGTGAAGCTAATGTAGCTGATCACACTCTGAAAATTACTGTCTTCCTGAAAGAAGAGCACAAAAGTTCCACTCTTGGGGGCAGATGCGTATCTCAGATCTCCTCAGATGCAGGAAGAAAGACACAGGTTTCTCCTAGCATCCCAGAAAACAAAACTGAGAAATACAGATGAAAGTCATAAGAAGAGAGGTTGTATGTAGTTCAACATTAAGACGAAGGGTCTCCTGACAACGCATGGGCTTCCTGGATGTGCTAAGCATTTCATCTAAGTGGTACTCAGGGGAAGCTGGGTACAGTGTAAAGTATGCGCGTGGCAGAGGGTGATTAGATTCAGTTCATCTGCAACCCTGAGATTCTGGGACACAGTTTTGCAAACTCAAATAATGTTCACAGGCTGTAGGGCCACCAGGCGTAGGGGGCGGTGATGGGCTGGAGAGAGTTAGATCCTGCTGAAATCCACAATTTAAAAAACCACCACCTCCAGAAATAATGGTAGGCAGGATTCACAAATAGAAGTTTGGAACTCCTGTTTGATGGGTTATTCCAAGTAAATAAGAATTGATACTTTCGAATTGTGACTCTTGAGAGTCCCTTGGACTGCAAGGAGATTAAATCAGTCAATCCTAAAGGAAATCAACCCTGAATATTCATTGGAAGGACTGATGCTTGAAGCTCCAATACTTTGGCCACTTGGTGCGAAGAGCCAACTCATTGCAAAAGACCCTGATGCTGGGAAAGACTGAAGGTGGGAGGGGAAAGGGGCAACAGAGGATGAGATGTTTAGATGGCATCATGGACTCAATGGACATGTGTTTGAGCAAACTCTGGGAGAGAGTGAATGGCAGGGAGATCTGGTGTGCTGCAGTTCATGAGGTCACAAAGAGTTGGGCATGACAGCAACTGAGGAACAACAACAAGCCGCCTACTGAACTGATGAATAAAACGAGGTCTATCGTGGTGGGGAGCGGCAACCCACTCCAGTACCCTTGCCTGGAAAATCCCATGGATGGAGGAACCTCGTGGGCTACAATCCATGAGGTCTCAAAGAGTCTGACATGACTGAGCAACTTCACTCACTATCATGGGGGAAGGTACATTTTAAGACAATATTTTGAACAGAATTTAATTGTGAATTATTAAATTCCCTGCTTGAGAAATCCTTACTGGAGTAGGTGTACATGCATATATATTCATATATATTTCATTGTTAAAACCTTTGGGCTTCCCTGGTGGTTCAGTAGTAGAGAATCTGCCTGCCAATGCAGGCTCAATCCTTGGGTCGGGAAGATCCCCTGAAGGAGGAAACGGCAATCCACTCCAGTATTCTTGCCGGGAAAATTCCATGGACAGAGGAGCCCTGTGGGCTACAGTCCATGGGGTCACACAAGAGTTGGACAGGACTGAGGGAGTGTGCGTGCATGCACGTGCGTGCATGCACACACACACACACACACACACACACACACACACAGACTTTAACCCTTCTACCCTTTCTAAGCCACTCCCAGGATTCCTAGCCATCAAGAGAATGGTTAGCTTTCCTGTCGGTATTCTGTTATCTAAAGGTGACGTCTTACTTTTTTAATACACACCGATGCATACGAGGAAGTTGCCAGCACCTTGAAAGTCATTCTGTTGCCAGTTGTCCAGCCCCACTCTCAGTGAAACTCTGATGTAGGCATTTCAGGGGGAAGAAGAGTCATCTCTCTGTCTCCTCAGTGAAGTGATTCCTCAGTCGGAGCCTCAACTCATCTTCCAGCGCCCACTATTGCCCCTCAACAGTGTTTCATATGCAGATCAGCACTGTTAGAGGTGCACAGCCACGCTACCAAAGATACCTTGGCAAAGGTGTTTTTGCTCAGGATTCTTGCTTCTATTCACAAAGAAAGGGAAAAGGGCCACAATTTGGGCTGAAGACACTTGCAGAAATGCCCCACTTTCAAAAGCTTGCTTTACACCACTTTGCTTTTACAAAAGACATTAAAAAACAAAAACCCCAAAGCGAAAATGGCGATGAGTGTTCATCTGTTGGTTTGGTTTTCCAGTGAGCCCTTACAGAGGCAGCTCTCACCCCCAGCAGGGGAAGTGGCACCACCAAGCCCCCTCCCACCAAGCACCTGTGCATCAGGCTGCTGTAGCTCTGAACTGCGTCTGTGAGCTGTTGTGCTCCATGCCAGTTTTTTCTGTGCACTCACTGCCAAGATGTGTCCTAAGGTAACTGCTTCTTTGCTTTTGTCATGTTGGCTCACAGAAGGCTTCATAGAAGACTCTACTTTCAGGTAACAGAGAAAACTTATATACGATTGCTTGTCCATATATGATCAATTAATAGAGCATAAAAAAGGGTATAGAAGTGGCCAGTAGGCATAAGAAAGGATTCGACTTCATTAACCACCAGAACAATTCAAACAAAACCCATAACGTAGCACTGCTTCACATCCGTCAGTGGGAGTGTCTCAAATGGAAAAGAGAGATAATAGCAAGTGTTGATAAGGATCTGAAGCAACTGGAACTTTCACACACTGCTGATGGCAGCGTCAATTAGTTCAACCACTCTGAAAAGCTGTTTGGCAGAATCTAGCAAAGGAAAGGGAGAAGGCAATGGCACCCCACTCCAGTACTCCTGCCTGGAAAATCACATGGACGGAGGAGCCTGGAAGGCTGTAGCCCATGGGGTCGCTAGGAGTCGGGCACAACTGAGCGACTTCACTTTCACTTTTCACTTTCATGCATTGGAGAAGGAAGTGGCAACCCACTCCAGTGTTCTTGCCTGGAGAATCCCAGGGACGGGGGAGCCTGGTGGGCTGCTCTCTATGGGGTCGCACAGAGTCGGACACGACTGAAGCGGCTTAGCAGCAGCAGCAGCAGCAGCAAAGGAGAACATATATATTTTACCCTATGACCCGGAAACTTCAGTCTTCAGTATGTTTCCAACAGAATGTGTCTGTAAGTTTACCAAAAGGCAGAGACAAGAATGTTTGGTAGTATTCTCACAACAGCCCCAAACTGGAAACAATTTCAACAGCCATTAACAATTAGAAACAACACAGAACATTCATACAGAGGAACATTGTATGACCCCCTCTTAAGTAAAATTGTTTTAAATAGATGACATCAAGCTATGTTACAAATTAGGATAGCGGTTACTTCTGGTGGGCAGTGACTGGAAGGAGATGAGGGATGGGGAGTGGTCTTTCCAGGCACTGGTATACAGGATGTGAACTTTGTGAAAATTCATTAGGCTGTAAACTGTGATTTTTGCACCTTTCTGTATATACACTATACTTCAATAGAAGTTACAAAAATCACTACAGAGCAGTGTCTCAGCTTTTTCATTTGGGGTTTGAGCCTCTTCCCTGTTTTATTTTTCTTTTCGTTTGATTAAGGATGGCTGTATGGGTTTATATTTTGCAGTTCTTGGCAGGATATGGGGAGATGTGTGATGCAAGAGAGAGAAGCTTGATACCTTCCCCACCCCATACCTAGTGGGCCCTGATGGGGTAAACCAACTGATAATTAGACTCAGATGCCTAGAGATGGCAGTAGACTTAGAAATCATTTCACATGGTTCAGGAGAGGAAACCGAGGCCTAGAGAAGTAAAGTTAATTAAGTATATGTGGCTGGTTTGTTAAAAGAAACAATGTGAATTCCATGGTTTCAACTTATAATGGCATTATAAAAAAAGAATGAAGTAATACCACTTGCAGCAACATGGATGGACCTAGAGATGATCATAGTAAGTGAAGTTAGTCGGAAGGAACAAGGCAAATATCATATGATACCACTTATATGTGGAATCCAAAAAGATACAAACTTATTTCCAAGACTCACAGACTTGGAAAACAAATTTATGATGACCACAGTGGACAGGTGTGGAGGGGGTCGGGGATAAATTAGGAGTTTGGGATTAACATGTATATACTACTGTGTATAAAACAGGTAATCAACAAGGACCTACTGTATAACACAGGCAGCTCTACTCAATATTCTGTGCTAACCTATATGGGGAAAAAACCTGAAAAAGAATGGATTATATGTATACATATAACTCAATCACTTTTCTGTACACCTGAAATACAACACTGTAAATCAAATTATAGACCAAAGGGGACAAGAGAGGAAGAGATGGTTGGATGGCATCACTGTCTCGATGGACGTGAGTCTGAGTAAGCTCAGGGAGTTGGTGATGGACAGGGAAGCCTGGCGTGCTGCAGTCCATGGGGTCGCAAAGAGCTGGAAATGACTGAGTGAGTGACTGAACACATAAAAATTGAATCTAAAAAAAAATCAGACTGGTATGCAAAGGAGAGAATAAAGATTAGGAGTTTGTGATTAACATATATGCACTTCTATGCATAACATAGATAATCAGAAAGGACCTACTGTATAGCATAGGCAACTCTACTCAATATTCTGTGATAACTTGTATGGGAAAAAATGTGAAAAAGCATGCGTGTGTATATGTATATGTGTGTGTGTGTGTGTGTGTGTGTGTGTGTGTGTGTATATATATATATAAACTCAATCACTTTGCTATACACCTGAAACTGACACAACATTGGTAAATTAAACTACTGTCCAACATAAAATAAAAATCAAATTGAAAACACAGAAACAAACAAAACCAGACTGGCATGAAAAGAAAAAAAATGAATATTGGCCTTACACACAGGCAGATGTGGTTTCCAATGACTTCTTTCACTTCCATCCCAAAGGACCTACTGCATAGCACAGGCAACTCTACCCAATATTCTGTGATAAACTATATGGGAAAAAATCTGAAAAAGAATGTGTACGTATGTCTGTATGTGCGTGTGTATATATATATCAGTCAGTTCAGTTCAGTCGCTCAGTCGTGTCCGACTCTTTGCGACCCCATGAATCGCAGCACGCCAGGCCTCCCTGTCCATCACCAACTCCCGGAGTTCACTCAGACTCACGTCCATCGAGTCTGTGATGCCATCCAGCCATCTCATCCTCTGTCATCCCCTTCTCCTCCTGCCCCCAATCCCTCCCAGCACCAGAGTCTTTTCCAATGAGTCAAGTCTTCGCATGAGGTGGCCAAAGTATATATCTATCTAAAACCCTCAATCACTTTGTTATACGCCTGAAACTGACACAACATTGGTAAATCAAACTACAGTCCAACATAAAATAAAAATCAAATTTAAAACATAAAAACAAACAAAGTCAGACTGGCATGCAGCGGAAAACTGTATATTGGCCTTATACACAGGCAGATGTGGTTGCCGATGACTTCTTTCACTTCCATCCCGAGGATGAAACTGTGTAGCCTGCCTCGTTCTACATATGAAGTAGCTCTCTGTTCCCTGTTCTAAAGTGAATCTCCTTCTTAGGAGAAACAACCCAACGTCTATGCATATGGATCAGATGAGCAGGGTCAGATCTCCTATCACTCACAGAGAATGGAATCCTGAGCTCATCCAGCGTGAGGAGCCCAAGTGCCTTCCTAGACCGGCTGTAGCTCCTTGCATGTAGGAAGTCATGTCACCCCCGCAGCCCTGCAGTGTAAACCCTCTTGCCATTCTCACTGCAGAGATGAAGACGCTAAGGCACAGGGAGGTTCCTAGCTTGCCCAAGGCCCTTCTGGTAAGGGCCAGTGTGAAAATGACCTTGGACAGACTGCTCCTAACCGCTGGGTTATGTGGAATGGGGTGGTGTAAGCCACCGTGATGGAGGGCCTGACCACCTTCTGAAGATGTCAGGATACTGAAATAGAAGAGAGGAGGATGCTTCCAAAAGGTCAGGAGACTCACCACCAAACCAACCAACCAACCAACACAAGATATATTCACAGGCGTGGGTGCTGCCTGGGTGTGTGTAACCAGGTTAGAATATGTAGTCACCAGTAAGCCATATCGTTCATTTAAACAGATGCAGCTTAGCTGAGAACTGTTAAATCTTTGCTTCACTCTATAAAGACCATAACAAAACATTGTAACTCTGATTTGATGAACCGTTTTAGTTATGTGTCAAGCCACAACATGGTGGCGGGGGCGGGGGCGGAGCGGGGAAAGTTAACGTAATAAAGTTTCAGCTAGCCAAGAATATGAAAGTCCTCATTAACCAGCGCCTAAGCCCCACCCTCTTGCTCAGTCAGAGCGTATCATGTATATTACTAACTACATGCTGAATTGAGGTTTCCTCCTGTTTTCCTTCTTCTAGCCACACCAGAGCGAGACCACTGTGCATCTCAACACACACACACACACACACACATTTCTGTCAGTTACAGACACTTCCCAACTGTAACACAAGATGGCATCAACCCAGATCGCCAGTTACTAATGCACAAATGCCCAAATCCTGAGACAAGTATCATTTATCCTAATATTACGGGTCTCGAACTCAACAGTGAGGATTACACAGGAGGCAATACTGCTTGTCCCGAATGCTTTTAAATGCCCTGCCTTCCTGGATGTCACACTTCACCCCACCAGCCCGCACACACACCACATCACATTCTAAAAGGATGTCTTACTTGCAGGACAACACTAACGGATTAGTGGAAAGAAAACAGGAGGCCTCCCTTGCACAGGGAAGGTCAGGCTTCTCAGGGCTGTGAATGTACTCCTGCATTAAATAAGTTTCCCTTGTGTCAGAGCACTGTAGAGGCATGCAGCTTGCTAGATTTATATAAAGCCTGGTCTCTCAAGACTTTCCAAAGCGAATGGCATCCATCAAATTAATTTCCTCAGGGATCGCCTCAAACATGGAGAATGAAGAGGCCCAGACCAATAAACATCAAAAGAACGTTCTCAAATGGTAACTGAAGTTCTATTAGATTTTCTTTTTCTGGGAGCAGCTTAGATTAATTCAGCTGAGAAGATTCTACGTATCAGAGCTGACAGTGTGAATATGTAGAGCTGGCTGCAAGAGCACTCGGTATTACAGACATCTGTTCATTCCAGTTACACAAAACGCAGGCGAGAGGGAGTCGGGGTGCTTACCAAGCCGGCGCACGTAGACACAGCGACGGAGGACGAGCTGTCGTTTCTGATAAATCCCTGATAGAAACATCTCGGCACCACGGGTTCCCGAGTCTCTGAGGCACCATCTTTCCCAAGTACCTGGACAATAAAGTGACTGCTCAAGATCGCCGAGGGCTTAAGTTCTAAGTGTAGTTCCTGTCCAAATGCTGAAAATCGGTAATGCAGGGAGCTGCTGGCACTCTGCGCCGACCGCTTTTTCCTGCCGTTGTGCAAAATGTCGTGGGAAATATATGACCCGCCCGAGTCCACTTCTACTGGCGTGACAAAGACGTAATCTGCAATGGGAAAGGTTTGGCTGTCAGCACCCGAGCCCAGGACGCCCCGGGGGCCCCTTTCCCACAGGCTGGCAGTGAGCAAAGCACAGCTGAAAGATATTTGTCTCCACTGCCATGCACCTAGACGATATATCACTCAGAGCAGCTCATGACAGGGAGAATTTTGTGATCTTGACAATTAGCTCCGCCACAGTCATTCCTCCAGAAACTTAGAGTCAAGTACCGTCCTGCTGAATGTCAAGAATGTTCGTGGAAAATGCCACGACGTCCACGGTCTGCAGAGAGAGGTGGATTTTTTATATATCCGTCATGGAGTCATCCACACATCAAAGTCGACTTGGAGGAGACAATATTATAACCATGGAGACATAAAGTCAAAGAAAGGAACTTTCCCCCAAGATAATACCTCTGTTTAAAATACATTGGGAGTATTTGTGGGGGGGGGGGGGGGGGAGGGGAGGGGAGGAAGATGGACAGAGCTTAAATTTCAAATATAACTCATGGCGCTGAGTAACTTGAGATGAAATCTCAGGTAATTAACAAGTAACTGCCATTTTATGCTTCCAATATTAATTATACGTGATAATAAAACTCAAGCACTCATATCACCGAATGTTTTACAGCGAGCTTTCTCTGGGACAATTCCATTTACTTGTAAGCATAAAATAGAGTGGATACATAAAAATGCCTCGGAATTGTCAGGACTTCCTTCTACAGTCTGATGTTGAAAATTGCTCAGACATGTTGGTGGGGGCGTGTCAGATCAGGGGACACCTGGAAAGACGTGTTTAAAAATACCTTCCCCATTGCTCCCTAGAGCAGCACTAATTGCTGCTTGTCCCGGAGAGCAGAAGTTAAACAACAATTTGCTGCTTGAAAAAAAAAAGAGGCCAGCACACTGTTTTGTATCACAGGACATTGAAACTGAAAAGTATCGTCCACAAAGTGACTTGGAATATGCCCTCTGCACATTAAAAAACACTCTGGGTTTCCACTTTCTAGGCACAGAATGGGAAACTAATTTGGATAGTGTTTAGAAAGATTCCAAATAACTAAGAGGCATGTTTGAGTCACTTGGGTCCTTGGTTACTGGAGGAGGAAAAGCAAGAGGAATTTCCCTTTTCCCAAAATAGTCAACAACTGAAAAGGAAAGAAAGAAAGCTAAAGAATGAACAGAAGCCCTGTAGCTAGCACGGATCAATGAGGGATATTCTATTTGGTCCTATATTTGAATAAAAAAAAAAAAATCCCAATATGGCAATTTTCAATGGTGTTCTTCTGTATATGAATCATCTGAGACTCAAACTGCTTGAGAAACCCATTCTTACAATGTTCTTGCCATCCTTCCCATTTTTTCTTCACTTCTTTAACTAGAAATACTATCTAATTGACATGTGTAACAGAAAGCAATTGAAAAAAATGTTTTTCTCTTAACCTTAAAAAGTTGAGCAGCACACATACCACTTCCCTTCAAAACCTCTACTATGGCGCTTTCCGTGTACAAGACTTTTTGATGAAACACAGCAAGAAAACACCTCCTCCCTCCCTCCCCCAGGCTAAAACCTGTCAAAATCACACATGCTCCAGACAGTCTCTATGCTATGTTGATTCTTACCTCCTTGTGCAAAGCCACCTGAAGCTCTGCCTCTAACACGCAGGAGCCTTATCCAGCCAGCCTTCCTCGAATCAGCCTGCAAAGCCCCCTACCCAGACACCTGCTGCTGGTTTGTTTGCAAAGGGAGGGTGAACCAGTGGGCTGATGGTAATATCCAGTGCCTCAAGGGAAGAGGGGCAGTCAGAGCCCCTGCAGTGAGTGATCTGATTAATCCGCCCAAGGGCTGCCTAACACGAGGTGTTTACAGGTGCCGACTGGAATGGAGGGGATCTCAAGCCATTTGGCCGTGATGAAACAATGAAGGGTTGTTTTAGAAACTGCAGCCAGCTTTTCTGGTTGGACAAATGGTGAATTTCTCAAGGGCAAATTCCTGGCTCTCCTGGGTCCCCTCACTCACCCACTCCTGGGTGGCACGGCCTTCTCCATGACTCTGCCATCCTCTCCTCCCCAAAAGGATCCCTGATTCCCCGAGAGGAGGAGATAAGGCCGTGGAAGGCTGAAAAAGTGATAGAACCCCAGCTGGATATCAAGGTCTTGCTGTAGAAACCTTGGGTCAGAATTAGCTCTTCTCCAGCAGCTGATGGGAACAATGGAAACAAGGATTTTCCTTCCAGGTGCCAGGGAGAAGTTAATAAATAACAGAAGTAAAGCGTGTTCTGGATGTTTGCAGCCAGGAAACCTCGGAAGAGGCACCCCCCTCTCCAACCCCTCGCCCCCCAGAGAAGCCGCCTGCTTTCCTCTGGTGATCTTTGGGAATCAACGATACAAAAGAAGAGAAAGGGGGGTAAGAAGATGGGAAAAGGATAAAAGGAACAGGAGTGGAGAGGTGAGGGAGGGAAGGTGGGGGAGAGGGGAGGTGGGGGGGGGTGAAGATGGAGGAAGAAGGGGCCTGTTCCTTCTCGAAAGAAGAAGGAAATGGAGAAAGTGCCTTTTGATATCAGCCACCTGGTCAATGTCCATTCACTTTCTAATTTCTCACCGCAGCACAGATTTTTTTTTTTTTTTTTAAACCACGTCTGTGAACGAGGGAAAGGGGGAAAGGACTGTTTTCTCCTTTAGGCGACTTGCAGCTTGAGGCCCTGATTCCCATGATAAATTGAAAGTCCTGGCCACATCCCCCCCTCTCCAAACAGGACCCGTGTATCCAGGACACGCGCACACCTGCCACGTGGGGGAGAGGAGGGGAGTTCTTCTACTTTGTCTTTCTTTGGAAGGAAAGAAGGGACAAAGTGCCTGGAAGAGCTCTTCTGGGAGCGGGGAGGGGGCGAATACGAACCGTGGTTTAATCCGCTGCCGTCCCCGCCGCTGCTGTCACTGGCCAAGGCTGCGGCGACCGACGCGCAGCAGAGGCAGCACAGCTGGAGCGCCTGCAAAGGAAAAGGCGACCCGGCGCGTGAGGGCGCGGCGGGGCCGGCGGCCCGGGCCTCCCCGCCGGCGGCGCGCCCCTCGCCCGGCACCTGCCTTAGCCACGCGCCCGCGCGCCGCCGGCCCCCACGGCGGGCCCGAGCGGGCGGCGGGGAGGGCGCACGCGAGCAGGAGGGCGCACTCCATGGTCAGGGGCGGGCGCGGCGGCTGCGGGCGGCGCGCATTCTCCCCGCCGCCCCGGAGCGCGGCGCTCCAGGTGCGGCGCCAGGTGGGAGCCGCCGTCGCCGCTCACATCGCGGGCCGGGCGCCTCGGGACTCCCCGGCTCCGGCTCCCGGCGCCCGCCCGCCCGCCGGTGCCGGCTCGCGCCGCGCCGCCTGCTCCTCCCGGGGGCGCCCCGGGGCCGGGGCGGGCGCGCGCCTCGGAGCGCAGACGGCCGGGGCGCTGTGTCCGCGCCCGCCCTGCGGAGCGCGCGTCGCTCTGTGTCGGGGTGAGCGTCTGAGGCTCCCGGGGCCAGCAGCGCCAGCTGGCTCCCCCGGCGCGCCGGAGCCGAGCGCCCGCCTCTCCACCGCACGGTGATTGGCGACCAGCGGCTCCCGGGCCCGTCCGAGCCCCCGGGCTGGTGCGAGGGCGTGGGATTCCCCGCTCCCGCTCCGAGGGAGGGGGCGCAGGGGGAGGGGAGGCTGGGGGAGGGAGGGGGAGGAGGGACCGGCCGCCCAGGGAGGGAGGGGAGCGCCCTGGGCCAAGCTGGGAAAGCGTCACCGGAGCGCGAGGACGGACGAGCCGAGCGCGGGGAGGGGGCCGTTCAGGTGAGGGGCGCCACTCCTGCTTGCCTGTGCAGACGTTTCTTTTGCAAGTCTGGCGAGACAGCCCAGGTACGGAGCGTCCTCAGAGCCTCCAAAGGGCCAGGGACCCTCCGCTGCTTCATCTCGCTTCCCACGGGCCCGCTCCTTGCACAGGTGAGACTTGCTAACCCCTTGATGGGGAGGAGGAACTGCCCGGCTAGGTGCACGATGGCCTCGCTCACCCAACGAGTAGTCCCGGTAACTCGCACATCTCCGGCGGCCGGGAGGGCTGCAAGCAAGAGCCTTGTGAAGGCTGCGGCGTGTGAAAGCCCAGGCTGGCCGGCGGTCGCCTCGCCTTGCCAGTGAGCGCGTTTCCAGCTCCTCAACCTGGCCCCGGACCCCACAGCCTCCGAAGTGAGCCGCTGCCTTCGCCACGGACGTGCAGCCCATCAGCGCTGGGCCCGTCGTGTACTCGCCACACTTATCTTTTGATCCCCACTGTTGGCAGGGATAACAAAATATATCCTCCTCACAGGCTAATGGAAAAGACCCTCGAGGGGTAACTCAACCATCTGAGAACAAAAGTGATCACAGAGCCCCTACAGAAAAAGAATGGGCCCCTCAATTAGAGAGAAGACTAGCAGAATCTGATGTAGTTAGGGGATGGGAGAGAGCTAAAACTGTGTGTGTGACTGTGAGATGTCTGTGAGGAGCTGACATTTCAAGTAAGACCAAAGATCAGTTTTATAAAGAAAAGAGGAGTGCTGTCTTGCCTGTCAGCTTAAGAGAAGGTCCCCAAGTAGGAAATGTACCTGCCATGGCTTGCCAGGTGGCGCTAGTGGTAAAGAACTCGCCTGCCAATGCTGAAGACCCCTCCCAGGTCCAGAAGAACCCCTGGAGGCAGAAATGGCAACCCACTCCAGTTTTCTTGCCTGGAGAAGCCCCATGGACAGAGGAGACCGGTGTCCTACAGTCCATGGCATTGCAAAGACTCAGGACAGCAGCACCTTAGCACATAGCACCTGCCTTGACGGAAGGCTTACAGGCCAGATGCAGGAACAGTAGACTGTCAGATCAAGAGGACCTTGTTGGCCTGGGGGTGGCGGGGTAATGCACATAGGAAACTTAGATTTAAGAGCAGTATGTGTGTATCTTTGTGTGTGTGTTTTCAGAGTCCTGAAATGCATCAGTAAAAATCTAAACCTGGGGCTAGAAAAGCAGAGAAAGTGATACACCTTCTGCAGGGGGTGGGGTGGGGGACACTTTGGAAAGGGCTTCCCAGGTGGCTCAGTGGTTAAAAAAAAAAAAAATCCGCCTGCCAATGCAGGAGACACAGGTTCGATTCCTGGGTCGGAAAGATCTCCCAGAGGAGGAAATGGCAACCTATTCCAGTATTCTTGCCTGGGAAATCCCAGGGACAGAGGAGCCTGGTGGGATACAGTCCATGGGGTTGCAAAGAATCAAACATGACTGAGCACAGTGAGACAAATCCAGATTAAACAAATCACTTGTGTTTCACAACAATCTGTTAAAGATCTTGTGGCCTACATTTTATAGTCTGAAAAACATTAATACAGCCAAAGGCTCTCCCAAGGATTCAGTTCACTCCAGTCGCTCAGTCGTGTCCAACTCTTTGCGACTCCATGGACTGCAGGACGCTAGGCTTCCCTGTCCATCACCAACTCCTGGAGCTTGCTCAGACTCATGTCCATCGAGTCGGTGATGCCATCCTCTGTTGTCCCCTTCTCCTCCTGCCTTCAATCTCTCCCAGCATCAGGGGTCTTTTCCAACGAGTCAGTTCTTCACATCAGGTGGCCAAAGTGTGGCCGCATTGGGTGGCCAATGCCAAGGATGAAGTGAATGTTTTTTCCTGAGCCCTTTCTAAGTGAGCTTTAAGAGTAAGGTCAGGGAATTCCCTGGCGGTTCAGTGGTCATGGAAACCCACTCCGTTATTCTTGCCTGCAGAAGTCCATGAACAGAGGAGCTTGGCGGGCTGCAGCCCATAAACTCACAAAGCGCCGAACATGACTGAAGGACACTTTCACTTTCTTTCGTTTCCAGTGATCAAGACTCCACGCTACCCAATCTAAATGTCCGTGGACAGAGGAACGGATAAAGAGGATGTGGTACGTATGTGCAATGGAATACTACTCAGCCATTTAAAAGAAGGAAATAACACCATCTGCAGCAAAACGGGTGGACCTAGAGAGTGGTATACTGAGTGAAGTTAAGTCAGACTGAGAAGGAGAAATAGTGTATGACATCCCTTATATGTGGAATCTAAAAAGAAATGATGTAAATGAGCTTACCTACCAAACAGAAACAGACTTCAAGAATGAGCTTATGGTTGCTGGGCAAAGGATAGGAGGAAGGGATAGTTAGGGAGTTTGGGATGGACATGTACACAATGTTATATTTAAAATGGATAACCAACAAGGTCCTCCTGCATAGCACGGGGAACTGTGCTCAGTGTTATGCGACAGCCTGGATGGGAGGGGAAGTTGGGGGAGAATGGATACATGTGTGGCTGTTCACCTATCACAGTGTTGTTTGTTAATCAACTATACCCCAATACAAAATAAAAAGTAAAAAAAAAAAAAAAAAAGACTCCGTGCTTTCCCTGCAGGGGGTGCAGCTTCGATCCCTGGTCAGGAAACAAACATCCTACAGCCTGTGCAGCACAACTAAAAAAGTAAAAATAACAGTTTAAAAAAAAATAGATGATACTCTGCATTCCTGTTACTTCATCCATGCTATGTCAAACTGGAACACCCATGAAAATCATCCCTGATGTTGGCTGGAAATGCAGAGGCCTGGGGCACCAGCCATGGGCATTCTGGTTGGGTAGACTTGGCCTTGGGCCCACATATGTATTTGCAGCCAGCAGGTGCACATGATTCTGACAGAGGTGACTTCAGTGCTTCTAAAAGTTGGAGGGGTATGTGGCTTGTCCACACTCAGCCCAATAAAACTGTGTCCCTCATCAGCATTTCTCCAGTGAGACATCTTTGTGCGAAGTCACACACACCCTCTTTGGTCTTGCTTTTTTGCAGCCAAGAATAGACATTCTTTTCCATGGTCAGGGCTTGAGTCTCAGAGAACACTTTTTACCTGTGCTTCTCACCCATCGCACCTTTGACCTTGGGGGCTGGATAATCCTCTGGGGTGGGGGCTGTGCCACACATTGCAGGATATTGAGAAGCACCTGTGGCCTCTACTCACTAGATGCCAGTAGCACTCCCACACTTAGGACAAAGTGTCTGTGCGTTTGCAGAAGACCGGGCCCACTTTCTTCCGTAGGGCCAACACACAAGACTGCAAAGCCACCACTTCTGGGCTGAGTTTCTATATTCTAGGAACTAGCCCTGCAATATGTATAAATTGCCTCTAGATGGTGACAGAGAGTCAGGAGCCATGGTCCTTTCAGCTCTGAATAGCAAAGGAGCATTTAACTTCTACGCGGAGTACATCATGTGAAATGCTGGGCTGGATGAAGCTCAAGCTGCAATCAACACTGCTGGCAGAAATATGAATAACCTCAGATATGCAGATGACACCATCCTTATGGCAGAAAGTGAAGGGGAACTAAAGAACCTCTTGATGAAGGTGAAAGAGTAGAGTGAACAAGCTGGCTTAGAACCCAATATTCTAAAAACTAAGATCATGGCATCCAGGCCCATCACTTCATGGAAAATAGATGGGAAAAAATGGAAACAGTGAGAGATTTTATTTTCTTGGGCTCCAAAATCACTTTGACAGTGATTGCAGCCATGAAATTAAAAGACACTTGCTTCTTAGAAGAAAAGCTATGACCAACCTAGACAGCGTATTAAAAAGGAGAGACATCACTTTGCCAACAAAGGTCCATCTAGTCAAAGCTATGGTTTCTCCAGTAGTGATGTATGGATGTGAGAGTTGGACCATAAAGAAGGCTGAGTGCCAAAGAATTTATGCTTTTGAACTCTGGTGCTGGAAAAGACTCTTGAGAGTCCCTTGGGCTGCAAGGAGATCCAACCAGTCCATCCTAAAGGAAATCAATCCTGAATATTCATTAGAAGGACTGATGCTGAAGCTCCAATACTTTGTCCACCTGATGTGAAGAGTCAACTCATTGGAAAAGACCCCGATGCTGGGAAAGATTGAGGGCAGGAGGAGAAGGGGGCGACAGAGGATGAGACGGTTGGATGGCATCATTGGACATGAGTTTGGGCAAGGTCAGGGAGACAGTAAAGGACAGGGAAGCCTGGTGTGTTGTAGCCCCTGGGGTCACAAGGAGTGAGACACAACCGAGTGATTGCAAAACAACAATCAGCTTCTGAAATATCTGGAAGCCTAAATCTGAAGTGATTTTAAAACTTTAATTCTAAGACACCATAAAGAGTGTCTAAAGCCCATACTAACCCATCTCAGGCCATCTGAGCTGTTGTAACAGAATGCCACGGCCGCAGAGCCTTAGAAACAACAGAATGTATTTCTTACAGTTCTGGAGTTGAGGGGGTTCAAGATCAAGGTTCCAGCAGGTTTGTTTGGTGTCTGGTGAGATCCTGCTTTGCTTCATAGACGGCCGTTGTTTTGCTGTGTCCTCACGTGGTTGCAGAGGCCAGGGAGCTCACTGCAGTCTCTTTTCTAAGGGCACTAATCCCTTTCATGGGGGCTCAGCCCTCAAGACCCAGTCACCTCCCAAAGTTCTCACTTCCCAGTGCCTTCACGCTGGGTGTTAGATTTCACTATGTGAGTGCGGGGCTGGGCACAAACATTGCAGGAACCAATGGGGAAAAGAGAAAGTAATCGCTGTCTTGGTGTATTCTGTCAAACAAGCCCAGAGCCGTGTACATAGAGGGCATTCAGTAAATACTTGTAAGAAGGACGGGAAGACGTGGTAGGGAAGTGGACATGAAGACGCACACCTAAGAACATTCCCCCCCGCCCCCCCCTTCCATCCTTTAAAATCAACAGCACAGCTCTGGGTGTTGTTTTCTCATCTTTTTACACGGACATCAGTTTAACCTGTTTTCCCCAAGATAATATGCTTCAAGTCAAGCACCTCCTTCTGGCCAGAGCAAGAAATAAACAGTGATCTCTGTTGGTGATTCCCTTTTCCCTTGATCTCTGGTGTAGGAGGATGCAAGGTTCTCCCCCACAGAAAGAAAGAAACATTTAGTCTCTGCCCATTCCACTCCCCACTCAGCTGACTTCCAAGGAGGAATGCTGTCTCTCCTCTGGAGTTTTACAGCTGCCCTGAGTGGCCTGTAGGTTTTACTGAACAGGTTTCTGACAGTTTCCTGTAGAAAGTAAGATGTCCAAAGCCATGTGTCCAAACCTAAAGCGGGAGATGTGAGAAACAGAGAACAGGACTTGACTTATTTCAACAGAGTAGCCAAAAAGAAAAAGAAAGAGATGGACGCGGATTTCAAGCCGTGAACCCTGAGAGGCAAGGGGGCCGCCTTCTGGCCAGTGTCTCAGGAAACAAGGTGCAGCTAACCACACTGTCCTCAGAAGCAGTGGAGACGGGGAGAAGCCCAGAAAGGTGGACTTCCCTGGGGGCTCAGACAGTAAAGAATCCGCATGCAATGCCAGAGATCCGGGTTCAATCTCTGGGTTGGGAAGATCCCCTGGAGAAGGGAATACCCACTCCAGTATTCTTGCCTGCGAAATCCATGGACAGAAGAGCCCAGTGAGCTACGGTCTATGGGGTTGCAAAGAGTCGGACACGACTGAGCAGCTGACACACACATCCAGATAGGTAAAGTGTTTCCTTCACTGCACGAAATAAAAAGTGAAATTCCAACAAATGACATGCATAGGCTGATTTCTGTTGGCAACAGGAGGTTATCCACAAGCACAATTTAGGGATTACCAACTGCTCCCTCAGCTCAAATTATGTCCAGTCTTTCACGGCGCTTTCCTGGGACATCGGCGCTGATCTCTGCTCTTTGCCACGTGTGCCTGTCCCTCTGATGAGGTTCCTCTATTCATCTCAGCTTCCCTAGCTCTGCCTACCCGAGTTGCTCCCCAGCTCTATTTTCAGCCTTTTCCCAAGCCCTACAATTAAAGTAGCTTGTCTGCCCCAGGCTGAAGAGGCAGCATTACAACTAGACTCCCTGTTCCCACGGGCGAACTCGAGGCCAAGTTCTGCACTCTCTGCACAGCGAAGGGCGGAACATGTTCTTTGCAAGGGCTCTGGAAAAGCTCAGGCTGCATGAGAAAGGGAAATGACTTTGGTCAACATGAAGTATTCGCTCCCGTCCGCCATCAGATCTCATCACACGCAGACTTAGACACCTGCCCCCGTGACTCCCGAACTCACGTCTTTAACACCAGCCCATCTGCCCAAAGCCTGGGACGGCCAAGACAGGGAACGACCCCTGCTAATCGGAAACATCTGGGCAGCTGTTAGAACTGACATTCCCGGGCATCGCCATGCATATTCCAATTATGCGGGTCTGGGACGCGGCCCAGACGTCTGTCATTGAACTAACACCTGGGTGTTTCTGATGTAACTAACTAGATTACGAGCCCGTAGCTGCAGCCCACTGTACTTACACCTCCACTGAATGCCAGTGCTGCTGCCCAGCCAACAGCACTGAAGGCTTCTGGAATGCCTGTGACTCATTTCTTATTCATGGAGGAAGTAAAGAATAGAAAGAATCAAGGACGGGCTTGAGATTGGATCCTTGATGGAGTGATGAGCCGGAAGGATTTGCTGTTTGATTCAATTTTTGGATTTTGGAGATAGTGCTTTGCCTTCTAAACACCTGCATCTCTTTTCTTCAGGTTTAATCCATGATTTGTTGTTCAGCGGCTAAGTCATGCCCTACACTTTTGCGACTCCAGGGACTATCACCAGTCAGGCTTCTCTGTCCATGAGATTTTCCAGGCAAGAAGACTGGGGTGGGTTGCCATTTCCTTCTCCAGGAGATCTTCCTGACCCTGGGATTGAACTCGTGTCTCTTGCACTGGCAGGCAGGTTCTTCACCACCGAACAACCAGGGAAGCCCCTGATCCATGATTTAGACAGGCCTGAACACAGTAACACTTTCTTTTAGGCAAAAAATCATTGGCCAAAAAGGTAGAGTCTGGACTCATGTGACCTGCTATCACTGCTGTTGATCCCCAGTTTGGGAGAATGAACCCATCTTCCAGCTGGGGTTGTCACAATATGTAATTAAGCCTGGGTTTGTCAACAGCCATCCTCCTGAGCTGTAAAAATGAGCTCCATCAAGTAAGAAGAGGAAAATCAACATGCTCCAGTTTAAGATCAGGATTCTTGTACCTGCTCCTTTCATCCCTGAGTTCAGTTCAGTTCAGTTGCTCAGTTGTGTCTGACTCTTTGCAACCCCATGGCCTGCAGCTTGCCAGGCCTCCCTGTCCATCACCAACTCCCAGAGCTTGCTCAAACTCATGTCCATCGAGTTGGTGATGGCGTTCAACCATCTCATCCTCTGTCATACTCTTTTACTCCCACCTTCAATCTTTCCCATCATCAGGGTCTTTTCTAATGAGTCAGTTCTTCTCATCAGGTGGTCAAAGTATTGGAGTTTCAGCCTCAGCATCAATCCTTCCAATGAATATTCAAGACTGATCTCCTTTAGGATGGACTTGAATCTCCTTGCTGTCCAAAGGACTCTCAAGAGTCTTCTCCAATACCACAGTTCAAAACCATTAATTCTTCAGCGCTCAGCTTTCTTTATGGTCCAACTCTCACATGCACACATGACCACTGGAAAAACCACAGCTTTGACTAGACCAACCTTTATTGGCAAGGTGATGTCTCTGCTTTTTAATATGCTGTCTAGGTTGGTCATAACTTTCCTTCCAAGCAGCAAGCATCTTTTTATTTCATGGCTGCAGTCACCAACTGCAGTGATTTTGGAGCCCAAGAAAATAAATTCTGTCACTGTTTCCATTGTTTCTCCATCTATTTGCCATGAAGTGATGGGATCGGATGCCACGATCTTAGTTTTCTGAATGTTGAGTTTTAAGCCAACTTTTTCACTCTCCTCTTTTACTTTTATCAAGAGGCTCTTTAGTTCTTCTTCACTTTCTGCCATAAGGATGGTGTCATCTGCATATCTGAGGTTATTAATATTTCTCCCAGCAATCTTCCTTCCATCTTGTGCTTCTTCCAGCCCAGCGATTCTCATGATGTACTCTGCATATAAGTGAAATAAGCAAGGTGATAATATACAGCCTTGACGTATTCCTTTCCCTATTTGGAACCAGTCTGTTGTTCCATGTCCAATCCTAAATGTTGCTTCTTGACCTGCATAAAGCTTTCTCAGGAGGCAGGTCAGGTGATCTGATATTCCTATCTCTTGAAGAATTTTCCACAGTTTGTTGTGATCCACACAATCAAAGGGTTTGGCATAGTCAAGAAAGCAGAAATAGATGTTTTCCTGGAACTCTCTTGCTTTTTTGATGATCCAATGGATGTGGCAATTTGATCTCTGGTTCCTCTGCCTTTTCTAAATCCAGTTTGAACATCTGGAGTTCTCTGTTTACAGACTGTTGAAGCCTGGTTTGGAGAATTTTGAGCATGACTTTACTAGCATGTGAGATGAGTGCAATTGTGCAGTAGTTTGAACATTCTTTGGTATTACCTCTCTTTGGGATTGGAATGAAAACGAACCTTTTCCAGTCCTGTGGCCACTGCTGAGTTTTCCAAATTTGCTGGCATATTGAGTGCAGCACTTTCATAGCATCATCTTTCAGGATTTGAAATAGCTCAACTGGAATTCCCATCACCTCTACTAGCTTTGTTCATAGTGATGCTTCCTAAGGCCCACTTGACTTTGCATTCCAGGATGTCTGGCTCTAGGTGAGTGATCACACCATCATGATTATCTTGGTCGTGAAGTTCTTTTTTGTACAGTTCTTCTGTGCATTCTTGCCACCTCTTCTTAATATCTTCTGCTTCTATTAGGTCCATACCACTTCTGTCCTTTTATCGAGCCCATCTTTGCATGAACTGTTCCCTTGGTATCTCTAATTTTCTTGAAGAGATCTCTAGTCTTTCCCATTTTGTTGTTTTCATCTATTTCTTTGCACTGATCACTGAGGAAGGTTTTCTTATCTCTCCTTGCTATTCTTTGGAACTCTGCATTCAAATGAGTATATCTTTCCTTTTCTCCTTTGCTTTTTGCTTCTCTTCTTTTCTCAGCTATTTTTAAGGCCTTTTCATTTTGCCTTTTTGCATTTCTTTTTCTTGGGGATGGTCATTTTTAAAATTAATTATTTTAATTGGAGGCTAATTACTTTACAATATTGTGGTGGTTTTGCCATACATTGACATTAATCAGCCACGGGTGTACATGTGTCCCCCATCCTGAACCCCCCCTCCTGCCTCCCTCCCCCTCCCATCCCTCAGGGTTGTCCCAGAGTACCGGCTTTGAGTGCCCTGTTTCATGCATCAAACCTGTACTGGCGATCTGTTTCACATATGGTAACATACATGTTTCAATGCTATTCTCTCAAATCATCTCACCCTCACCTTCTCCCACAGAGTCCAAAAGTCTGTTCTATAAATCTGTGTCTCTTTTGCTGTCTCGCATACAGGGTCATCATTACCATCTTTCTAAATTCCATATATATGTGTTCATGTATTGTATTGGTGTTTTTCTTTCTGACTAACTTCACTCTGTATAATAGGCTCCAGTTTCACCCACCTCATTCATTAGAACTGATTCAAATGTGTTCTTTTTAATAGCTGAGTAATATTCCATTGTGTATATATAGCACAATGTTTTTATCCATTCGTCTGCCAATGGACATCTAGGTTTTTGGGGATGGTCTTGATCACTGCCTCCTGTACAATGTCATGAACCTCCATCTGTAGTTCATCAGGCACTCTATCAGTTCTAATCCCTTGAATCTATTTGTCATGCCCACTCTATAATCATAAGGGACTTGATTTAGGTCATACCTGAATGGTCTAATGGTTTTCCCTACTTTCTTCAATTTAAGTCTGAATTCGGCAATAAGGAGTTCATGATCTGAGCCACAGTCAGCTACTGGTCTTGTTTTTGCTGACTGTATAGAGCTTCTCCATCTTTGGCTGCAAAGAATATAATCAAGCTGATTTCAGTGTTGACCATCTGGTGATGTCCATGTGTAGAGTCTTCTCTTGTGCTGTTGGAAGAGGGTATTTGCTATGATTGTGCATTCTCTTAGCAAAACTCTGTTAGACTTTGCCCTGCTTCATTTTGTACTCCAAGGCCAAATTTTCTTGTTACTCCAGGTATCTCTTGTGTTCCTGCTTTTGTATTCCAGGCCCCTATAATGAAAAGGACATCTTTTTTAGGTGTTAGTTCTAGAAGGTCTTGTAGGTCTTCATAGAACTGTTCAATTTCAGCTTCTTCAGTGTTACTGGTCAGGGCATAGACTTGGATTACCGTGATATTGAATGATTTGCCTTAGAAACAAACAGATAATTCTGTCATTTTTGAGATTGCATCCAAGTACTGCATTTTGTACTCTCGTTGACTATGAGGGCTACTCCATTTCTTCTAAGGGATTCTTGCCCACAGTAGTAGATATAATGGTCGTCTGAGTTAAACCACCGCCATTTCAGCCAAGAAAATACTTTCCACCTCCCTTCCTCTTTATGTTGGTCTGTATTGGGTTTCAAAGTAGTCCCGTATTTTTGTTATGTGACCTTGAATGCAAAGTCTTTATATGCTCATCTCTCACAGATGGTGAACTATCCTTATTTTACATCTTTTTTTTTTTCACCATGGACGAAATAAAATGTATAAAATGTCTGAGACAGAACCCCAAACCTCCTGTGCTTGATAAATGATAGCTGTTCTCCACCCCCCCCTCCACCACCCCCCCGCCCCCCGCCACTTTTTTTAACTTCTCTGTACTTTATTGCTGTAGCCACTTCACTTCCTGGGCTTCCCTTGTGGCTCAGCTGGTAAAGAATCCGCCTGCAATGCGGGAAACCTGGGTTCGATCCCTGGGTTGGGAAGATCCCCTGGAGAAGGGAAAGGCTACCCACTCCAGTATTCTGGCCCAGAAAAGTCCATGGGGTCGCAAAGAGTCGGACACAACTGAGTAACTTTCACTCACTCACATGCCACTTTCTGAGGCTGTGAACTGTGGCCCAGAGACGGATGCCATCTGAATATTCTTTCATTCAAACTCCAGGCTGGATCCCAATATCTACCATTCAGTTTCAGGACTGCAGCTCCCAGACACAGTGCCTGGGTGTGCATTCAAAAAGAGTGCATCCATAGATTTGTTTTCAAAGTCTGTGCGTCTGTCTCGGTTTTGTAAATTCATTTGTATCATCTTTTCAGACTCCACATGTAAGCGATATCATATGATCTGTCTCTCTCTGCATATGTACCCTTCTGCACCAGCATTCAAAGCAGCCAAAATTTAGAAGCTATGCAAATTACGGCAAGAGTACCCCTCTGGGCTATTGAATCTTTTGGGGACAGGATTAAGAAGTCTATAACCTACTGGATTTCATTTCAACTCAAGCCCAGACAGGACATGACCATCCACACTGCCAGGCGGGGTTGCAATCTTCTCCTAGGTCTTTTCTTCTCTTGGCTTGGGAAAATGACTGGGAACAGAGATGGATTCATTCATTCATTCCACTGCTGTGTACTGCATTTCAATTTCTAAATTCCTGATTTCATCATTCCCCCACATCCATTTCCTCAGCATCCTTCCCATGTGTTCCCGTCTCCCGAGGTGCTCTGTCAAAAGGCTGGAGCCTGCAGGTGAAGGTACAGGCATGGCATCCTTCGTCACTCACCCTTCACTGCTCCTGCCCCCAGTCTCCTGAAACTGTCCCCACCAAGGCCAGTCTCCAAAGGGTCGTCTCATAATCATGAGATGACAAAAGCTATTTAAGAATACAGAGACATGAAATGTGTGGGCCTGTTCCTTTCACTCAAAGAGAAAGAGAACCCGAACCCTTGGCAGTGTGTCTTCTTTAAAGTGTTGTAGCATTTGAAATTCATGATCACCATCTCCTTCTCAAAAAATCTCTCACCTGCTCAGCTTCGAGGTCATTATCTTGTCCTGTTTTTCCCTTTCTTACTTCAGATCAGATTCAGATCAGTCGCTCCGTCGTGTCTGACTCTTTGCAACCCCATGAATCGCAGCACGCCAGGCCTCCCTGTCCATCACCAACTCCCAGAGTTCACTCAGACTCATGTCCATGGAGTCGGTGATGCCATCCAGCCATCTCATCCTCTGTCGGCCCCTTCTCCTCCTGCCCCCAATCCCTCTCAGCATCAGAGTCTTTTCCAAGGAGTCAACTCTTCTCATGAGGTGGCCAAAGTACTGGAGTTTCAGCTTTAGCATCATTCCTTCCAAAGAACACCCAGGGCTGATCTCCTTGAGAATGGACTGGTTGGATCTCCTTGCAGTCCAAGGGACTCTCAAGAGTCTTCTCCAACACCACAGTTCAAAAGCATCAATTCTTCGGTGCTCAGCTTTCTTCACAGTCCAACTCTCACATCCATACGTGATCACAGGAAAAACCATAGCCTTGACTAGACAGACCTTAGTTGGCAAAGTAATGTCTCTGCTTTTGAATATGCTATCTAGGTTGGTCATAACTTTCCTTCCAAGGAGTAAGCGTCTTTTAATTTCATGACTGTAGTCACCATCTGCAGTAATTTTGGAGCCCCCAAAAATAAAGTCTGACACTGTTTCCACTGTTTCCCCATCTATTTCCCATGAAGTGATGGGACAAGGAGCAGTGGCTGCTTGGGCGCAGGAGGGCCTAGAGGAGCTACTCCACGTTCAAGGTCAGGAGAGGCGGCAGTGAGATATCCCTCGTCCAAGGTAAGGAACAGTGGCTGTGCTTTGCTGGAGCAGCTGTGAAGAGCTACCCCACATCCAAGGTAAGAGAAACCCAAGTAAGACAGAAGGTGTTGCAAGAGGGCATCAGAGGGCAGACACACTGAAACCATACTCACAGAAAACTAGTCATTCTAATCACACTAGGACCACAGCCTTGTCTAACTCAATGAAACTAAGCCATGCCCATGGGGCCACCCAAGATGGGCGGGTCATGGTGGAGAGGTCTGACAGAATGTGGTCCACTGGAGAAGGAAATGGCAAACCACTTCAGTATTCTTGCCTTGAGAACCCCATGAACAGTATGAAAAGGCAAAATGATAGGATACTGAAAGAGGAACTCCCCAGGTCAGTAGGTGCCCAGTATGCTACTGGAGATCAGTGGAGAAATAACCCCAGAAAGAATGAAGGGATGGAACGAAAGCAAAACAATACCCAGCTGTGGATGTGACTGGTGATAGAAGCAAGGTCTGATGCTGTAAAGAGCAATACTGCATAGGAACCTTTCCATCAAATAATCCCCCTGCTTTTTTTATGTCCCTTCAATGTTGACAGCTCAGTTGGTGAAGAATCCGCCTGCAATGCGGGAGACCCCGATTCGATTCCTGGGTCAGGAAGATCCCCTGGAGAAGGTATAGGCTACCCACTCCAGTATTCTTGGGTTTCCCTGGTGGCTCAGTTGGTAAAGAATCCGCCTGCAATGCAGGAGAACTGGGTTCAATCCCTGGGTTGGGAAGATCCCCTGGAGAAGGGAAAGGCTACCCACTCTAGGATTCTTGCCTGGAGAATCCCCATGGACAGAGGAACCGGGGGGCTACAGTCCATGGGGTCACAAAGAGTCTGACACGACTGAGCGACTTTCACTTTTTCACCTTCTCTTCAATGTTGGCGTCCACAGACTTTCATTCCTCCCCTTGTCTCTTCTCTCAAGAGAACCGCTTCCATTCCTGGACGTACAAATCCTAAATGATGTGCTGGTGGCTCCCAGAGCTCGTTTTCCAGCCCAAATCTCTATTCCTAGCTCTAAATATATACTCTCAGCCACTTACTGGGCATTTTAAAGTGTGTGTATCCGAGGCACCTAAACTCAGCAATGTGCCAGACATAAACCATAAACCAGAATCCCAAGCTGGGGAGTTTGGGTGCCTCCCTCAGATGTGGGAGGCAAACTGAGGAGGAGGAGATTCTTTTTCCACTGATCAACTTTTTAAACTTTTTAAATACAATTTGAGAAGCTCACTTTTCATTTAAAGTTATTACAAAATATTGGCTCTGTTCTCCACATTGCACGACCCACCCCTGCAGCCTGTCTCACACCCAGTAGTTTGTGCCTCCATCTCTCCAACCCTTATACCGCCCTCCTCCCACTGGAGACCACTAGCTTGCTCTCTGGGTCTGTGATTCTGCTTCTGTTTTGTTATATCCACAAATTTGTTGGGTTTTTCAGATGGGAAGGGGGACATCCTGGTCACCAAACCTGCTTTAGAAATGCCTCTGGATTAGCCCTTCATCCTCACCATGACTGCCTTAACTCAGGCCCTCAGCGTGTCACCCTGAGACTTAAAGAATGGGGTGTCTCATCCAGGACACACTCCCCTGATCACTCCAGCTGGGATGGGCTGGGCTGAGCGAGACCCACCTCCCTGCGTTCCCTCAGCCTCTGATTGGTCAGTGAGACAAGCGTGGAGGCTGTGACCCCACCCTGACCCCCACCGCCTCTTCTGCTGCTTAGAGCAAAGATGACCCTCCTGTAATCTTTGTTTCCAGTACCAAGAACAGGGTAAACTCATGGGGTGTGTGTGTGTGTGTGTGTGTGTGTGTGTGTGTGTGTGTGTGTGTGTGAGTCACCCAGTCGTGTCCAACTCTTTGTGACCCCGTGGACTGTAGCCCACCAGGCTCCTCTGTCCAAGGAATTCTCCAGGCAAGAATACTGGAGTGAGGTGCCATTCGCTTCTCTGGGGGACCGTTCCAATCCAGGGATCTAACCCGGGTCTCCTGCACTGCAGGTGGAATTTGTACTGTCCGAGCCGCCAGAGAAGCCCAAAGCTCACAATAACGCTGTTGAATTGAAATCTCTCCTGGAAGGAAAATGACCTGGCCTGCTGAGGCAGTCTTTCTATCCCACCTCCTGGGCCAGCCTGGACTAGGGAACCTTATCAACCCCACCTCCTGCGAGGAACAAAATCCACCACCCAACAGGCCTGCCTGCCAACCAGTGCCAGCTGTTTTGACTGATCTCACCCCCTCCCTTACTCCCCAGCTTGGCCTCATTTTCATTCCTTTCCTCACCTTCCAACACACAGTGGTCTTTCTTTTATCTCCCTCCCTTCCTAATCAGACCTGACGATTCTGTTGCTGTTTGAGTAGGTCTAAAGGCCTTGAGACTCACCCTGATCGTTTTAACTGTGGTCAACCTGGGTGCACACTGGCTGCCCCCCACCCCCCGCCCCCCGCCCCCGCAAGGGGTTCTGGGTCTGAATGTACATCAGGAGTGTTTCTAAAGGCCCCTGGCTCCAGGTGAACCTAAAATCCAGCCATTTAAGACTGCGGTCTGTTCCCTGCATACTCAGAGTGCAGTCCCCAGACCAGCGTCATCTCAGACCCAGCCTCAGCCCTGAATCGCATCCTGAACCAGTCGATGACCTGCGTGAGATCAAGGTCCCCAGGTGGCTGTACGCGTGTGAACTTTTCAGAGGAGTTGAATGGATATAACACTGACACCTACTGGGTGAACTTAGGTAGTCCCCTGCCTCAGTTTCCCCATCTACACGATGGCACTAAAAATAGCTGTCTCCCAGGGATGGAGGAAGGAGTAAAAGGGGTCACCGTGGTCATCGGGGAGGGGCTGGATGAAGCACTTGATAAGTGGCAGCCTCGTTATCATTCATCTCTCTCTGCCTCACTCCATGTCTCTCCCTGCTTCGTGGTTAGAGGAGGCCAAAGCAGGTCTACTTTAATTTCTAGGATCCTTCTCTGTTTTGCTGGGAAGCTGAGCTGACAGAAGGCTGACAGATGATGTAATCACATCCAAATTAAACATTTTCCATTTGAAGCCCACAAAGAGGTGGCGGCTCCCTTGGTTCACCTGCATCACCGAAAACCACCATGACCTGGGCTTCCTGAGGCCCTGCTGCCCGATGACACACTCACCCACCTGCCGAGAGCGCTCCGTGATGCCTGCACCCCGTTACACAGGCGTTCTGTTTCCAGAAGCTGTGTGGTGACTGGGCCCCACCACGCCTGAGGCTGGCATGTCCGCCAGGCTGCCAGGCACCGTTTCAAGAGGCAGATTGTTTAAAACCAGAGATTGGAACTCCACTAGCTTTTGCAAGGAATTAATTGAAGGAATCCAAGATGCCAGAGGGATCATCATAAAAAGGACAGAGAGGGGGAGATTTTGAATGTTTAAAGCCTCCTGGGATCTATTTAGGGAGGTTCCAAACATCGGGGTTGTGTCCAGTCTGCAGCCCAGCATTTTCTAGTGCTCTCTTTGGGAGAGGTCAAGCCTCCCCCACGATTGCATGGAGTCTCTTTGAAAAGCTGACATTGAACTGGGACATAATAACAGCCTCGGGACATCAGACCCCTGGTGCCTGGCCTGCAGTCCTGGACGTTTTTATGTGCATCACATTAAGAGCCTCCATCTCCCTGGACAAAGCAGGGAGCTTCTCCGTGGTGGGTGGCCCCAATTAAACCCTGTGCCTAGTGAGTTTCCGCCGAGGCTGACTGGAAGGTGGCCAGGGCTGATTAGAAAGCAGGCACCTCAAATGGCCCAGCGCAGCTGTAATGAAAAGCCCTGGAAAACTGCTAAATGACACAGAGGAAAATCATTACAGTTGAGTCCCCCCACCCCACCCCCATGCTCCCTCATGCCTTTAAAAAAAAAAAAAACCCTTCTTCAGAATTGCCTAAATATTGCTTTGCCCAGTGAGTTAGCTGTACAGTAAATGAAAGATCTCTCACAGACATACAGCTTTGAACACACTGCTCTCATTAGCAAACAGTTCTCTGGTCTAAAAAGCACAGAAAGGGAATGCAGACAAAAACAAAACAAAAACAAACCCCCTCTTTAAAAAAAAAGGAGATAAATTGCCACATACACCACAGAGCTGAAAAGCAGACTTAGCATGGAGTGTTTGCAAATCTTGATTTACTTTAAGAACAGTAATAAGTGCTTTTTTTTTTTTTGAATAGTGACAAAACCAATACGAATCCTTTTTGAAAACCTTGAAAAAGAAAGTATGATGAGAGAATGAAAGTAATTTATCACCCGCCCCTCAAAGATGACTACAGATAACATAGTAGCTTCCTTCTGAAAGCCCATTTGGCATAGTTGAGATTGCATCTGATATAGTGAACTGCTTTGTGTAACTACTACTATATATGGCATACGCTGCAGGTATTAAAATGCTCTGGACCATCACTGTCAATAGCTGGGACGTAATCCATCAGAGTGTAACATAGCACACTTAGCAAAACTTTGGAAGCTCTCTTGCTGTGGGGCAGCTGAGCTATAATAATCATAGCAGTGGTGGGGATACTGACACCATCAGGCCCAGAATGGGGAAGGGAGTCAGGACTCATATTCCTGAGTTACACTGGGCCAGACATTATGCCAGGGAATGTTCTATCGGGTTCCTCATTAAATCCTCCAACAACACTCCAAGGGGTTATTCCAATCTCCTCTAACATAGAAGGAAACTGGTGTTCACTGATAGGTGAGGTCACCGGCCAAAGTTCCCGAGCTAGTGAGACAGCTAGGAAGACAAAGCAAGTGCGTCAAGCTCTCCCTTCATCCCTCCCCTCGTCCTCTGGCAGATGAAAAGCAGTATCTCCTCAGAAGAGCATGAATTTGGAGTCTACTCCTTGCTTGTGAGTACCATGCAAAAGATAAGTACCTGTTGAACACATGTTCCATGGACAGCCTTCATCCTTCTTTGAATCTCATGAGTTCTCTCACTCACAAGCCTAGTGATTGAACCCACAAAACATGACATTCACGAGGCCATCTCTTTTCCCAATGAAAACTGTGATTTTACATGTGAAAGATATCATACATTGTCAATAACGTACAACTAGGAAAACGGAAGAACAAAGGCACACGTGTGTCTCAGAAAGTTCCACTGCAGTATACAGAGACTCGAGTGTGGTTGATAAAGAAATGGCAGGGATGGTAATGATAATCAAAGTTACTCTCACTAACTGGCTGCTTACAGTAGGGCAAGCACCATTTCAAGAACAGAAACATCAGAGTATTCTGTAGTATAGTTGCCTAATCTAGAAAATGAAAGTGAGAATGTCCAATGCACAAAGAAATAAGTAATTCCCTACTGAGAAAACAGCAACCCACTCTAGTATTCGTGCCTGGGAAATCCCATGGCCAGAGGAGCCTGGTGGGCTACAGTCCATGGGGTCTCAAGAGAGTCAGACAACCACCACCCCCAGCACTGACAAAATCTGGGCAAGTGGCAGAATTTGAAAGTGAGTCTGCTTTCCAGAAACACATATAAGGTCCATCTCAGCATCTTTTACTGGGTAGCATGAAGCATGAAGGGCTTCCCTGGGGTTCAAGCAGTACAGAATCTACCTGCAGTGCAGAAGACCTGGGTTCAATCCCTGGGTTGGGAAGATCTCCTAGAGAAGGAAATGGCAACCCACCTCAGTGTTCTTGCCTGGTGAATTCCGTGAACAGGGGAGTCTGGCAGGCTACAGTCCACGGGATCGAAAAGAGCCAGACATGACTGAGTGACTGAAAAGGAAGCCTTGGACCAGCGGTACAATATCCCCCCATCCCCATCATGCCAGCAGGAATTTCAGGTTCCAGGGGGCCTCAGTGGAGGAAAGAACTATATTCCTGGGGTCTAGCAGTAGATGTCCATAGCCCCATCCCTGAAGGCTTAGCCAGACAAGATCGCAGCTGGGAATGCACAGCATTTCAAATTCATCTTGGACTTTCAGCAGCACACTGTAATACACACTCGTAATTCACCCGGATTATCTCTGGGTACCAGAATACGCACCCAGGCAAGTCACGGGCCTGAGGCAAGATAGTATAGCTGTGCTCAGGTGAACGGGGAAAGCCGCTGAGAAGCAAAACTTTGAGGCCCTCTAGAGGAGGGAGGAAACCGAGGACGAAAACACAGGGAGCGCACTGAGGACAATGTCTGCTGAACGGATGCGGTGTAATGTAAAGCCAAGGGAAGCCCAACAGGAGCAAAGAGAGGAAACGGCGTGTGAAAAGGCAGCCTCAGACGGCATTAGATTTCACAGCTCTTTAACTTCAACCCTTACAACAGCCCTGTGAGGGTGGCAATATAAATGGCAATTGATAAGCGCTAAGCTAGCACATAGATTATAGTCTGTGTGAATCTCTTCTCTTTTTTGGCTGCACTGCCTAGCGTGTGGGATCTTAGTTCCCTGACCAGGGATTGAACCTGTGCCCCCTGCATTGGAATGCAGAGTCTTAACCACTGGACCACCAGGGAACCTTTTTAACTCCGTCTTTATGTTAAGCCAGATGATTAGACTTACCCTGTCCCCTAGAATGTGACTGCAGTGATGTGACCCGTGAACCCTCTGTACTGAATGCTATTGGAAGTCGAGCGGTCTTGCCAGAACTGGAGAGACTTCTAGACATCTGCTCCGCACATTTCTTCTGACTCCTCCTGAACTCTCCACATTCCCGTCTCTCCCTCATCCACTGTCTTCTTCCCTGTCCTGCATCAACCCAGACATGGAACCCAGCACCTCTTGTTTGCCCAAAACCGTTCAAGAAAAGCATTTGTGTGTGCAGCAGCTGTCGCTGAAGTTTGGAGACCCAAATGCTTTTTATTTTTGATTGTGGAAAAATGTTGTCTTGGTCAGGGTTCTCCAGAGAAACAGAAGCAATAGGACCCAAATAGAAACACAGAAGGAGAGTTGGTACGAGGGATTGGCTCGCCCAGTTATAGAGGCTGAGAAGTCCCACCATCTGCCATCTGCAAGCTGGAGGCTCAGGAAAGCTGTTACAGTTCAAGTTACAGTTCAAGCCTGAAGGCCTGGGAACCTGCTGGGCATGGGTGGGCGGGCGGCCAGGGTCTAAGTTCTGGCCCAAAGGCCTGAGAACCAGGAGCGCTGATGTCCAAGTGCAGGGAAGGTGCGTGTTCCAGCTCAAGCACAGAGAAGGAATTTACCCTTCCTCCCACTTGGGGGACTTTTTCTTTTTTTAGGCCCTTGGTGGCTTGGACAATGCCTACACACATTGGTGGGAGCTGAACCTGGGCTACCCAGGCAAATGATAATCTCTTCCAGAAACAGCGTCACAGACATACCGAGAAATAATGTCTTATGGCTTATCAGGGCATCCTTAGCCCAGTCAACCTGACACTTAAAATTAAGCATCACGAGTCCACACAACACATAATTTGCGTTTCAGCCACTTGAAATTGTGCAGTTCAGTGGCATGCCGTGCATCCGCAACGTGATTAAGCCATCGCCAGCATCAGCGGGGTTTACATCATGGAGGCCTAAGCTGATTTAAAGCAGATATTGTTTTCTTACAAGTCACCAGGTCACCCACCCGGTGGTGTGAGATCTCCCTAAATCCAAAGACTTCTCTCCTGGCCTCTCCTTTCCTCCCATCTCTTGTTTGGAATAGTTCAGCCTCCACCGCAGGCCTGACCTACCCCAGCAGATCAAATAAGTCATGAACGGATCCTGCAGAAACAGAAGGTCCTTCATTCCCTGCTTCACTCTTCAGGAGAACAGAATACCCAAAGTGCTGATGATTCAGATGCCTTCTCTGCTCAAAAAGAAGCTGGAAAGAGGTGGCTTTCCTCAGGGCTCTGAAGGGGGTCGTCTCCCTCAGAAGGAAGAAAGATTAATCATTGGTTTGAGCTTAAGATTAAAAAATTATTGTTGTTGTAAACTTTTAAAATGTAAAAGCTGAAATCCATTCTCTCAACCATGGAGCTAGGAGTGAAACCAAGCCAGATCTTCTCATCTTTAGTTCAGACTGACCGAAAGGGTCCATTCAGAAAGGTTGACCCAAGAGACCATGACTGACAGGAGCCTGAGCTCTGATTTCTCAATGGGAAGCCTTCCACACTATCCCCACCCCTCCGCAATGGACTGATGACCCTGCTCTTTGATCTTTAAACACTCAAGATTGTTATCAGACCAAACTTGGGTCCACTTGCCCATACACAGTGAAGCGAATCTACTGACATTGGATTGCGGTGAAGGAAAGTGCAGTGTTTATTGCAAGAGAGCTGGACCATGAAGAAAACTGAGCGCCAAAGAATTGATGCTTTCAAACTGTGGGGCTGGAGAAGACTCTTGACAGTCCCTTGGACAGTAAGGAGATCAAACCAGTCAATCCTAAAGGAAATCAATCCTGAATATTCATTGGAAGGGCTGATGCTGAAGCTCCAATACTTTGGCCACCTGATGCAAAGAACTGACTCATTGGAAAAGACCCTAATGCTGGGAAAGATTGAAAGCAGGAGAAGGGGATGACAGAGGATGAGATGGTTGGATGGCATCACCAACTCGATGGACATGAGTTTGAGTAAACTCCAGGAGTTGGTGATGGACAGGGAGGCCTGGCATGCTGCAGTCCATGGGGTCACAAAGAGCTGGACATGACTTAGCAACTGAACAACAACAAAGAAGGAGGAGTAGCTTGTGCTCTAAAACCCTGAACTCTCTGATGGATTTCAGCAAAAGTGCTTTTAAAGGCCAGGTGAGGGAGGGGTATCCCAAGGTATCTGATCCGCTTGTGCACAACTCTCTGATTGGTTGATGATAAGGAAACAGAGTGGCGTCCCTGGGGTTAATCTACAGCAGCAGGTTTGGGGGCTACTGATCTGATCAGTTTCAGATCGTGATCTGGGTGCTCATGATTATCAAGTACCTAAACCTTCCACTTGATGGTGGTTTTAGCATCTATAAAACAACTTAGGAAGGCGACATCAGATACTATTGTCTCAGTGCTTCCGAGAGGAGCTGAAGTAGAGGGCCTGGGAGAGGGGGCTCCCCAAGGAAGGTCCCAGGGGGTCATGCTGGGTTACAGCATTTCACTCTGTCAGGGCACAGAAAATTAAACCAAAAGCTAAAAGAAAGTGGGACGGTTAACCTACTGAGTTCAAGCCTCTGAGATCTAGGTGAAGGTGAAGGTGAAGTCGCTCAGTCGTGCCCGACTCTTTGCGCCTACTAGGCTTCTCCGTCCATGGGATTCTCCAGGCAAGAATACTGGAGTGGATTGCCATTTCCTTCTCCAGGGGATCTTCCCGACCCAGGGATCGAACCCAGGTCTCCCGCATTGGAGGCAGACGCTTTAACCTCTGAAGGGCTGTGCTAATTCTATCTTAAATGGTGGTTTTCAACTGAAGACATTCCCTCTACCCAGGGGACATTACGTGGCAATGTCTAGAGACATTGGGGGTTGTCATCACTGGGCTAGGGGTTGCTACTGGCATTTATTGTTCAGAGGCCAAGGTGTTGCTAAACATCCCACAGTGCACAGAACAGAACCTCCATAACAAAGACTCATCCAGTCCAAAATGTCAATCGTGCCAAAGTTGAGAAACCCTGATCTTAAAGTTTATTCATCTAGCAAATATTTATTAAACACTGTCTATGTATCATACCTTGTGCTGAGGGTGAGAAAACCCATGCCTATTTTCTTACCATAATTATTTGTGTAATAATGGTCAACACCCAGTGAACGTTAAAGGATGTAGGGTCCTATGTTAACTCTTCACATATCTAATCTTATCTCCTACAGTCCTCATGATAGCTCTGTAATGTCATCATCTCAGATGATAGAGTAGAAGTCCATAGAGGTTAGGCTACATAATTTTCCTAAGGCAGCACAGCATCTGGCTCAGGTTTGATGATTCCTGACAATCGCATACAATCGCTACCAGAGAAAAAGCAATTAGGAATCATAGTATCTACCTCATAGGGTTGTTGTAAAGATTGTTTATGTTATCTTTTTTATTTAGTGACTCCACAAATACTGTAGGTTTTCAAGGCTAGAATCTTCAGAATGACTTTTGCTATGGTGGGTGGTTTGAGAGGTGCTAGCCTGTCACTTGAGGGAGGAGAGAAGACAGGACATCTAAAAAGGGTCTGTGATTACAGGAAATCCTGAATACCAAATGATTCCCCAGGGATGATAAACCTCTGTTGAAGATCCTTTTTAGGAGAATGAGCGTGTGTGTGTGTGTGTGTTGGGGAGGGGAGATTTAGTGGATGGCAGAGAACAAAGAATCCCAACAGACACTATTGATGAGGAGAGTGTGGACCAGCCTTCAACAGAAGCATCTCTATTTCTCAGAATCTCAATCCACCCCTTTCCAGTAAACGTTTCTCCCTCTCCACATGCATGAAGAGTTCTCTGCACCCTCCCCTTTCACCAGGATCCTCTGAGAAGGAGGAAGTGTGCAAATATATTAACAGTCATGTTTGTAAAAAGAGACGGGGAGGAGCCAGGAAGTCAGGAAAACCCCTCAGCCCCTGATGTGGGTCTGACACCCAGGGAAGGACAGAGGGAAGGCTGGTGGAGTGGCAGCAGCTTAGACCTCTGTGCAGTCTAAAGAAAGGAAAGTGAAGTCGCTCAGTTGTGTCCAACTCTGCGACCCCTGGGACTGTAGCCCATCAGGCTCCTCCATCCATGGAATTTTCCAGGCAACAGTACTGGAGTAGGTTGCCATTTCCCTGGATCTTCCCAACCCAGGGATCAAATCCGGGCCTCCCACGCTGCAGGCAGATGCTTTACCATCTGAGCCACCTGGGAAGCCCATTGTGCAGTCTAAGAAAGCTTCTAAGGAAGCTTCCAGAAGACCCTGGAAGAGGCCTAGAGCCAAAGCCAGCCATCAGAGGTGTGTCTTGTGTTTCTTAGGGATGAGCCTGCTTTAGCGTCATGCTGCACTGACTGCTGGCTAGAGGCAGCCCACCAGAAGCGTGGCCTTGGCAGGAAGGCAGCAAGGGGGTTCAGGGCATGGCAGCTGGGCCCTTGGTTGGCTGGTCCTCTTCCCTGCAGCGCAATGTTTGTGAGAGGTATTCCCACGGCCACCACACTGACGTCTAATGTCTCGTGAAACACCTGTGGGACACCCCTAGTGGTCCTGTGGTTAAGAGTCTGCTTTCAAATGCAGGGAATGCAGGTTCAAGCCCTCGATGGGGAGCAGAGACCCCACACTCTGTGGGGCAGCTGAGCCCCCGGGCTACAGCTAGATAAGCTCGAGTCCCGCAACCACTGAGCCCACATGCTCTCGAGCCATGCTCCGCAACAAGAGATGCTCCAGCACAGCCTCCCTCTCCCCCCAGAACACCCACAAATGCTCTTTCGATTCAACTAGACATGCGTGTCCTCAAACACACACCCTTCGGGCAAGCAGTGTGCCACCTGCCTGTCTTGGGAACTGAATTGGAGCATCTGTTTACCTTCCCGTCTTGGAACCAGTGCACTCACCTGCTTGCAGGACACATGACACCTGCCCTTCTCTGTGCACACACCCTCTCACTCCACCCCAGCTTGCCCCTGAATGGCCTAGTCTGCGGTTTTGTTTCCTATTACAATCTGTATCTCCACTTCGATTGTCTGGCCCTTCTGTTTTTTTCTGAAGCCACGAGGCCCAGGATAAGAAGCTATAAACACCATAATCATGTGTAAACAACACCTCTCTGAGATGAGCTCCAAGCGAAGGAGGTGGTCCAGTTGTCATCCCTCTCCTGCGGGCCATGCTCACCCTCCTGGGGCATCAGGGATGATGGGAGGGGCGTGTCTGAGCTGCTGGACCCCGGCCAGCCAGCTGAGAGTCCTTTGGTGGGACCTGAAATGGGGATCAAGTGGGGCAGAGGGAGGTTAGGGGCTTTCAGGATCCTCCCTGAGCGCTCTGTAGGTGGCCGCAGGGCACTTGACTCAGATCCAGGAGAGGCACCTGGCTCCAGGCTGGCAGGGAGCCAGAGGCAGAGGGTGGAAGCTTGCTGTGAGCGATGTTGTCTGGACTCAGAGCATGCTTTATCGTTGTGTGTCTCTTTAAAACTAATTCCTCGGTGAAAGATGTTTGAAACCTAAGCCTTCCCGACCTCGCTCTCCATTTTATTGTCAGTTGCAGACACTTGTCCCTGTTGAGAGTAAGGAGTCCTGCTAGCAAGCAAATCCCTGCTGGATGCTGAAGGCCTGAGCAACACCAGGCACAGCTGCTGAAAACTGGGGAAGCTTCTCCCAGATCTAGGAAAGAGTAAACCTGTCCCCGCTCCAGAGTATCCCAGGCTGTGCTGTCTAGAGCAGTAAATGAAGAAAGGGGGATTGCTCAAAAATGTTTGGACTACGTGCAAGTAAAAACTGTCTTCCAAAAATGTATATGGGGTAGCACAGTGGCCCTCAAAGCATGGTCCCCAGACCACCACCACCACCAGCAGCATACCAGGAAATGCATTAGAAATGCAGGTTCTGGGGCTTCCCTGGTAGTACAGTGGATAAGAATCTGCCTCCCAATGCAGGGAACACGGGTTCCATCACTGGTCCAGGAAGATCCTACATGCTATGGGACAACTAAGCCCATGGGCCACAGCTACTGAGCCCACATGCTGTAAGTACCAAAGCCCACGGTCTAGAGCCCGTGAGACACAGCTACTGAGTCTATATGCTGTAACTACCAAAGCCCCTGATCCAGAGCCCGTGAGACACAGCTACTGAGTCCACATGCTGTAAGTACCAAAGCCCACGGTCTAGAGCCCATTAGACACAGCTACTGAGTCCACAGGCTGTAAGTACCAAACCCATGGTCCAGAGCCCGTGAGACACAGCTACTCAGTCCACAGGCTGTAAGTACCAAACCCATGGTCTAGAGCCCGTGAGACACAGCTACTGAGTCCACATGCTGTCTGAGTACCAAAGCCCCTGATCTAGAGCCCGTGAGACACAGCTACTGAGTCCACAGGCTGTAAGTACCAAAACCATGGTCCAGAGCCCGTGAGACACAGCTACTGAGTCCACATGCTGTGAGTACCAAAGCCCCTGATCTAGAGCCTGTGAGACATAGCTACTGAGTCCACAGGCTGTAACTACCAAAGCCCCTGATCCAGAGCCCGTGAGACACAGCTACTGAGTCCACATGCTGTAAGTACTGAAGCCCCTGATCTAGAGCCCGTGAGACACAGCTACTGAGTCCACATGCTGTAAGTACCAAAGCCCCTGATCCAGAGCCCGTGAGACACAGCTACTGAGTCCACATGATGTAGTACCAAACCCATGGTCTAGAGCCCGTGAGACACAGCTACTGAGTCCACAGGCTGTAAGTACCGAAGCCCCTGATCTAGAGCCCGTGAGACACAGCTACTGAGTCCACAGGCTGTAAGTACCGAAGCCCCTGATCTAGAGCCCGTGAGACACAGCTACTGAGTCCACATGCTGTAAGTACCAAAGCCCCTGATCTAGAGCCCATGAGACACAGCTACTGAGTCCACAGGCTGTAAGTACCAAACCCATGGTCTAGAGCCCGTGAGACACAGCTACTGAGTCCACAGGCTGTAACTACCAAAGCCCCTGATCCAGAGCCCGTGAGACACAGCTACTGAGTCCACATGCTGTAAGTACCAAAACCATGGTCCAGAGCCCGTGAGACACAGCTACTGAGTCCACATGCTGTAAGTACTGAAGCCCCTGATCTAGAGCCCGTGAGACACAGCTACTGAGTCCACATGCTGTAAGTACCAAAGCCCCTGATCCAGAGCCCGTGAGACACAGCTACTGAGTCCACAGGCTGTAACTTCCAAAGCCCCTGATCCAGAGCCCGTGAGACACAGCTACTGAGTCCACATGCTGTAAGTACCAAAGCCCCTGATCCAGAGCCCGTGAGACACAGCTACTGAGTCCACATGATGTAGTACCAAACCCATGGTCTACAGCCCGTGAGACACAGCTACTGAGTCCACAGGCTGTAAGTACCAAAGCCCCTGATCCAGAGCCCGTGAGACACAGCTACTGAGTCCACATGATGTAGTACCAAACCCATGGTCCAGAGCCCGTGAGACACAGCTACTGAGTCCACAGGCTGTAAGTACTGAAGCCCCTGATCTAGAGCCCGTGAGATACAGCTACTCAGTCCACATGCTGTAAGTACCAAAGCCCCTGATCCAGAGCCCGTGAGATACAGCTACTGAGTCCACATGCTGTAAGTACCAAAGCCCACGGTCTAGAGCCCATTAGACACAGCTATTGAGTCCACATGCTGTAAGGACCGAAGCCCCTGATCTAGAGCCCGTGAGACACAGCTACTGAGTCCACATGCTGTAAGTACAGAAGCCCCTGATCCAGAACCTGTGAGACACAGCTACTGAGCCATGTCCCACAGGCACTGGAGACAGGAGTCTTGGAACCCATGCTCCACAACAAGAGAAGCTTCCACAATGAGAAGCCCGCACCCTGCAATGAGGAGTAGCCCCGCTTGCCACAGCTAGAGAAAGCCCACGTGCAGCAATGCAGGCCCAGCACAGCCAGAAATGAGGAGAGAAAATAAGTCTTTTTTTAGAAAAGAAAGAAATGCCAAGTGTGGATGCACCCCCACCTACTAAATCAGAAACTCTGGGGATAGGACCTGGCATGCTGTTTTATTAAGATTTGCAGGTGATCCTGATCATCGCTCAAGTGTGAGCATCCCTGCTCTGGAAACAGTGACTGTGTTTTCACCAATAACTGAAACACTAGACAGTTTCATCTGTAAGAACTGCTTCATCACAGCGTGCTGGTTCAAATAGTTACTGAGCTACTACTATGTTCTATGCTCTGGACTTGGCATGGGAAGGTGTCACGGTAATTCAAGACACACAGTCATGTTCTCACATGTTCATATTCTAGCCAAGAGAGTGAGTATCAGTCAAATACACAAGTGAGTGTATAAGAACCAGTTACTTAAGTTCCTACAAATAAAACTGACACACCTGATTCAGTATGGGAGAGGAAGAAAAGCTTCAGCAAGGGAGCTCTGCTTAGAAATAAAAAGGAAACACAGACATTAGGTTGGTAAACTTTGGGATGCAGGTGGCTTTATGGGCAAAGGAAGAAGCATCAAGGCATTGGGATGAAGGAGGGTCATTTAAGGCACTGACAGAATATTAGGGCAACTGACATGCAGAGGTTAAAGGGCAAAGGATGAGAAGACGGGATGCACAGAAGAGGCTTGAAGCTGTGCTAAGAGGCTGGTCTTTATTAGGAGATCCATGGCATCCCCCAAAAAGTCTGAAGACGGGTGGGAAGATCAGCAGTGATCGAGACGCGGAGGATGGGGGGGGAGGGGTTTGGGGTGGGGGTCCACTTAGGATGGCAGTGCAGTTGTCAAGGCCCCAGATGAGGTTGGGAGGCCAGAGGGTGACGGTGGAGGTTTAGGGACAGGGAAGGAGCTGAAAGGCTCCTGGGAAGAGTTGATCCCAGGGGGTCGGGAGACAAAGGTGTTTACAAAGAGTCCCAGCAATCCCACTATCGGGCATACAGCCAGAGAAAACTGTAATTCCAAAAGACACATGCAGCTCAGTGTTGACTGCAGCAATGTTCACAATAGCCAGGACATAGAAGCAACTTGAAGGCCCATCAACAGACGAATGGATAAAGAAGACGTGATGGAGATTTGAAATAGAATATTACTCAGTCATAAAAAGGAATGAAACTGGGTCCTTTGTAGAGATGTGGATGGACCTAAAGACTGTCACACAGAGTGAAGTAAGTCAGAAAGAGAAAAACAAGTTTCATATATTAACGCACATATGTGGAATCTAGAAAAATGATACAGATGATATTTGCAAAGGAAATAGAAAGACAGAAGAGAACAAACTATGGACACCAGGGGGAAAGAGGGGAGGTGGGATGAATTGGCAGACTGAAATTGACACATACACACTGCTGCTGCTGCTGCTGAGTCACTTCAGTCGTGTCTGACTCTGTGCGACCCCATAGACAGCAGCCCACCAGGCTCCCCCGTCCCTGGGGTTCTCCAGGCAAGAACACTGGAGTGGGTTGCCATTGCCTTCTCCAGTGCATGAAAGTGAAAAGTGAAAGCGAAGTCGCTCAGTCGTGTCCAACTCTTCGTGACCCCATGACTGCAGCCCACCAGGCTCCTCCGTCCATGGGATTTTCCAGGCAAGAGTACTGGAGTGGGGTGCCTCGCCTTCTCCGACATACACACTACTGTGTATAAAACAGGTAACTGATGAGAGCTCACTGCGTAACCCAGGGAACTGCTCCGTGCTGTGCGGTGACCTCAATGGGAAGGAAATCCGAAACACAGGGGGCTGGCTCCCTTTGCTGTTTAGCAGAAACTAGCACAACCTTGTAAACAACTCTACTTCAATAAAAATTTATTTAAAAAAATAAAGTTTAAAAAAATCCATCAGTGATATGGGGGGCGGGCGGGAAGAGTTCTGTTTCTGGCCTCACAGCAAGAGGAATGGGGTGTCATTCAATGAGGTGACAACCCTGAGGAGCATCAAGTTTCAGACAAGGTGAGGTGAGAGGCGAGACACAAAGAAGGGAGTTTTTCGCATGTTGAGTCTGGGCTGTCCTTGAGACTGGCAGGTACACGCCTGGAGTAGAGTCTCAGAGAAAAGATCCGGGCTGGAGATATCAAAACGTGAAGTGACTCACACGTGTGTGTCCCAGGGGAAGCCACGGAGTCTACAGTGAGAAGACAGCAGGTCTCGGGAGCCATCCTGCAGGGACTCCAAAGGTTTGTCTAATGACATGAAGAAGAAAGAAGAGGAGGGGGAAACGGGGAAGAATGTGGGTAGGGCAGATTGCACCGCTAATACGGCTCGGGTTCTGCCGTCTGACCCAGCTACTGTTTCCTTTCAAGCCTTCGTTCCTCTATCTGTAAAACGCTGGGGAAAGCAGTCCCAAAATCAGGCACTCTGTCCAAGAATTACTGATATAATGTTTCATACATAGCAATAAGCAGCAACCATAGTAACCCTTGCCCTGAGCAAGGTACAGAAGACTCTTAATATTATTTTTGGAATTATTGACAGGAGTCAATCCATCCCTTTTCTCAAAGGATTATTTTGCTGAGATCCACTTTATAGTAATAGAATCAGGGGTTGGGGGCGGGGGAATGTGTTTGAGTTTTTCATTCTGACCAGTAACCTTGGGCATTCATTTTGAGCCTCTAATCCTCTTTGAAGAAATTGGGAGAAACAAACAAACAAAAAAACAACCGAGGCTTGATTTCAACATAGCAAGTATTTTGTTTAAAGAGAGATTAGACTACCTTTTATGAAACTATTCTCTTAAGGAAGTATTGCTCTGTAATTCGTATGTCAGAAGGGATTATGCCAAGTGCTGTGCACAAGCTCATCACTTGCAAAGAAAAATCTGTACAGAGAAAGAAATTGAGGCACAGAAAAATCAAAGAACTTCTCAAGGCCACTTGACTAGTGAATGATGAGGCTGGGGTTCAGAAAAAGGCTTATCAGACTCTAGACTAAGCTCTTTTTTTAACATTAACCAGGAGCCAGTTTTGTAGGTCTCTCTCTCCCTGCAGTCAACAAATAATAATTCTTCATCCTTGTTGAAAAAAAGTCAAGGGCGATCATGCCATTACACAGATAGATTTGATAGATATGAAACTTTTTGTGAATTTGAAGGAAAATAAAGTGTTAGTTATCATCATTGTTAAGGACTAAGAAAAATGAGCTAATTACCATGATCCACTTTAAAGTGATTTTACCTAGTGTGCTAGTTTAAAGCTCAAAGCTGTACAATTAAGAAATAATTCTGTGTGTCCGGGAACCTTCTGGAGCATGAGTGATGGGGTGCCTTTCCCACAATGCGCTCAGGTAGAATGACGGGGGGTTTGGGGAGAAAGACAAAAGGAAGCAAACAATGGCTTCGAGACGGGGTGGCTCCAGACCCTTCATCTCCAACTTCTTTTTTCAGCTTCCCAAGGAATCCCCATGGGGCTTGATTCGGTTGCCTGGGCAACCCTGGTCTGCATAACCTGATCACATGGCATCCTGCGACATATGGGAGGGCCCGCCAGCCACACCAAGGACCCATCACAGACATGTCATCACAGACATGTCATCCTAAGTCTGAACATTTCATGTGTGGTGAGCTCGGAATTTAAAATTCAACAAGTTATCCATCAGGAAGAGAAGGTATCACAAATAAAACCCACAGTGCCCTCAATTCAACAGTGGATTTAGGAACATGTAACACTGTGGTCTCATGTATACAGGCCAAAAAAATGCAGCAAAGCCAAATGTTTAGTTTCAAAATAAGGAAACTCTAGTCAGTTCTGCTCCAGTGTCTCCTCTGTGGTCCAATTAATCAAATCAGAATGGATCTCAATTTGGTAGCCACTTGCCAAGCCCGCAAAAAAAAAGTCTGATTCTGATTATTAAATAAACAACTCCCAAAAAAGGAGGTGTTATGGAGAAAGACAAATATTTTCTTCCCCTGAATTGCAGTGTTTTGAACCCCTCCCATGAATTGGTGGTAGGAAAAGACTAAACTAGCTAGAAATTGAGGATCCATCACATCTCATTTTATTCCAAACATAGCATATCCAAATATCGAAATCACCCCTTTAAAAACTTTGTGTTATTCTTTGTCTTACATTTTAAAGAAAATAGTTATGACACATTCTTGGATGATAAAGCCTTTGGCTATACACTTCTTTACAGAGCTCTATAAATTAATTGTCTCTTCAATGTAAAAGCCTCAAAGCAAATACTAATGAATTCAATTTTGCTAACAATCTTTTTGATGATTCTTTATGCCATAAGCCAGAAGTCTTCTTTCAACAACTTTAAGACTGCCTTTGTTGGGATAAGGATCAGCCAATTTAGAGCACAGTTCCAACCCTAATGGCTACTGTCTTTGGGAGACTAGCCTGCTCTGGTCTTTATAGTCATCATATGTAAAGGGGCAATGTTTTATGACTGTTGAGTATATAAATGAAATAGGAAAGGGGGAACTTTGTGGCTGAACAGGGAAAAAAATCTGGACGGGTAACACATCACATTCTCAACCAAGCTCTCCTACTGGGGATGTGCACATGTGTGGAGGCGGGCGTTGGGGAATGGGGTGGGTCAGTACACGGAGGACAGGGGGCTCCCACTCTGTATGTTACACGCTTCCAAACCAGCTGAATATGTTAAGATGAACACGCTTCACACATAAATGTCAGTGATCAAAAAGACAAGAACAAAGATACCAAGAAGATATGAAGCGCCTGTGGAAGGAGAAGCTGGTTCTTGACTTCTGTTCTGAAACACAGTGGAATTAAATGTCTGGGTCCCTGCCCAGAACTGCTGATCCTCTGCCTGTTGGAGGCAGGCTCCATTCTAAGATAAACTCTGCAGTGGAGTAAGAGGAAAGGCAGAACCTACTCTGGCCCATCTGAACCTCAAACTGCCTCCTCGAGCAGTTTGATATCCTCACTGGATGAAAGAAAAGATAGAAAAGAGAAAGAAAAGAACAAGAAAACGTAAACTCTGTTGATCACAGCTACGGTCACCAAGCTGTTACTATCTGTCATTAACACTGACTGAGATTTTGCTAGGATCTGGGGGTGGTGGCTTACAATTTTAAAAAATAAATGTCTCGCTTGATGGTTGCACAACCGTTTGAAGAAGGCAGTATGCTTCTTCCCGGTTGCATGTGGGGAAAATGATCCTGAAAAAGTCAGGTAACTTGATCTGTAGTCACAGGGCTAGCAAGTTGTAGGGCTGGAAATAAAATGCCAGCAATCTGGAATGTTACATGGGATTAAACAGCAGGAGCTCAAAAGTACTAAAGCAGAGAAGTTGGCAAATTGGTCCTTTCTGAGTATAGCTGCATTTCTTGTGGGCTTGGCTTATTCACTCAATGAATTTTTCGTGCTGGAAAGGATGGTGCAAGACTTTGAGCTCAGAAAGAGAGTCAGGAATCTTTTCCACATATCCATGACAGATGACCTTCTATTCTCTGCTTCAAGAGCTCCAGTGAAAGGAAATTCAAGTTTTATGTGGATGGATCTTTGCATGGTGGGATAATTCTTGGTCATACTTCTTCCTTAAAGACAGCAGAAATTAGGGACTTCCCTGATGGTCCAGTGGCTAAGACTCTGAGCTCCCAACTCAGGGTCCTCAGTTTGATCCCTGATCAGGGAATTAGATCCCACATGTCACAAGCAAAATATCCCACATACTGTGACTATGACTCAGGACAGCCAAATAAATAAATATTAAAAAAAATTATGCAGGAATTAGTTGCTCCACAAAATTGCATCAAATACCTTAGTTCTCATAACTGGAAACCCACATCATTCAGTCTGTTTCCTCTTCCATATGCTGAGGCTTAAAATATAAGTAGACAATGCTTGTGTCCTCAATAAATTTGGATGGCTTCTCTGGAGCAGAAAATAGTTTATGGTTAAGCAACTTATTAGCCCTGGATTCAAATCTCAGTTTGGCCCTTTGCTACTCTTTAATCTCTAAATAACTTCCTTAAATTGACCCTGTCTCCTCATCTGTCAACTGATGAACGCAGAACACACATCGTAGGGCTTTGAGGGAATCAAATCTATAAAGCTCCCAGCGTATTACAGAATAGCAAGCTAGTGCTGTCGGCTTCCTGCTGCCCTTCACCGTCCTCTGATTTCTCTCTAGTTTATTTAATGAACCCCTTGAAATGAGAGGCGCCCACCTGTCCACACAACTCCAGGGATGATTCTGACGCAGAGATAGAACCATCAGACCCCACAACACAAACATCCCTGACTGTTTTCAGTTTAAACTCTCATGCCTCCCATGGCAAACGTACTGGTCTGACGAATAGCCCCCAAAGCAAGATGCCCTTTTCTCCCAATCTGCATTCCATCTTTGAACAGCGTTCCCCCCTGTTGATTTCACCGTGCCTTGCTTCTATCATCTATGCTATTAGCAATCCCTCCCTGTTTTGCGGCAGCTGAAAATGTGATAAGCATACTTTCGACCCGAGTAACTGATAAAAAAATGACAAACAAGACGGAGCCAAGGGAGGGATCCCACGTCGCCCTGCTGCAGACCTCCTCCCAAGCTGACAAGAAGTCATGGATCAACCTCGTCAGTCATCTGTGATTCTATTCAGAGGCCCCAGCATCTCGTTCCCATGTCATAATCCTGCACACACAGCCATCAGGGCAACTTTATCAAGTCCTTCTCTGACACCAAGACGCATTTGTCCCCTGATCCACCAGCCTCATAGGAAAACCACCGATATGTATGCAGAGTTATTTTGGTACAAAAACAGGCTGCTGTAGAATCAGCATACATTTGTAAATACTCATCGGTCTGATGAGAGGCACCTGGCTCTTTAGAGATTCCTTCCTTTTAAAAAGATTAAGTCGCTTCTTTGCCTTCGGGACATGACTTCAACAGATAGTCTCCCCTTTAGAACATTTGGATATTTCTAATCTAATGGCATCTTTCCTAGTTTCTATGAAAATTCAAAGGTTGTAGAGAAGTACGCTAATGAATTTTCAGACCACAGTATTGTTTTCACAAGCCCTGAAGGAAGATACCTGCTTTTCTCTATGTGATCATTGTCTTCTTCCCTATCAAGGAAAGTTTCCACTTTTCAAAAATATGTTTGATCTTTTCTTTGCTGTGAGAAGACAGATCCATGAAGCTTCATTTCAGACCAGCATATTTTGTAATCACTGATACACTTTTACATTTGCATTTTTAAACTAGTATCAGAATATATCCCTGTTTGTGCTGTTTCATGCCCTAGTACATCAGCTACCTGGATCATAATGCAGGTCTAAAAACACTGAAAGACTAGCAATTATAATGTTTAAATTCAATTTTTGTATAAATAGGAAAACCTCTTATCCGTACTAGTTAAGAATTACCTTGTATCTACTCGAATTAATTATTTCCTTGATTTTAATTCCCTTGAGACAGAGAATTGGGTCTAAGTATTTTCATGAGTATCTTCATTCCTCTTAATGCACTGACGTATTACCGCATGCAGGCATGCTAAGTCGCTTCAATCATGTCTGATTCTGCGACTCTGTTGACCACAGTGCCCCAGGCTCCTCTGTCCATGGGATTCTCCAGGCAAGAACACTGGAGTGGATTGCCATGCCCTCCTCAGGGGATCTTCCCAACCCAATCAAACCCAGGTCTCCCATGTCTCCTGCATTGGCAGGCAGGTTCCTTACCACTAGCACCACCTGGGAAGCCCCGCTGTATTACTATTTATATTTAAAATAACGTATAGCGCTCATGCACAAATATATTGTTGAAAACTACTGTTGCATTATACATACTGTTCATTTTTCAAATGCTTAATTCTAATAGAGACCCTTCTCTCTGTATAATATTTGTCCCATCAAACCTTGGATTTGTGGCTTGTAGATGGCTAGACAGTAGACATTTCTTACATCAATTTCCCCAGTGAGTACATTTTAAAAAATTGTTTCACTTAGCTTTGTTCCTCTCACTTTGATATAGGGCAATTAGATTTTCTCATGTGACAACCTTACACCATTCTTTCTACAATATCTACTTTGTACATTTATCAGACAGCTGGTTTATGAGAGTTATGCAGAAACCCACAAGGACAGCTCTCAATTTTTTAAACACAAACTGTGAAACAGTTTTAAAATTCACTGAACTTGTCTGCCACTAAAAAAAAAACAACAACAAAGACAAATTATGGAGAATGTGTTTGTTCCTAGCATGACAGAGGCGGTGGTAGAGGCAAAGATGAGTAAGACATGGCCCTTATGTTCGGAGACATGTAATTGCGGAGGACAAGGGGGAAAAAAACCCACAGAGAAAGGAGGCAGAATATGGAAAAATGTCCTGAGTGTACAAAATGCTATGTGCAAAAGCTGGAGGAACGAATTTGGGATTAAAACACTCGGCATGGGGCAGGAAAGCAAGGTGGTGGAGTTCGTGGTGATTAAGATTTAGCAAAAATCCAAAAAAAGACATTGTCTTTCCTGCTCAAGTTAGAAAATGGTGCAAATAAGACTGATTGCTAGGGAATCAAAAATAAACTCCCTCTCCCTCCCTCCCTCTCTCTCTCGAAGGATCTACGCCCACTCTTTGTTATTTGTTGTTTCCTTAAATCTTTTTAAATTTGATGTTGGCGTATACTTGATCTACAGTGCTGTGTTAGTTTCAGGCGGACAGAAACGTGACTCAGTTATACACATACATAAACCCACTCACTTTCAGATTTTGTCCCATATAGGTTATTAGAGAGCACTGAGCAGAGTTCCCTGTGCTCTGAAGTAGGCCCTTGCTGTCTGTCTGTTTTATATACGGCAGTGTGCTAAGACTGTGCTGGGAAGTGCAGTGACTTGGGAGGTGAGCTGTGGGAGAAGGCAGCATGTTGCACAGATCTGCCTTGGGTGGTGCTTTCCCAAGGAGGAGAGTGTGGTCTGGTCTCAGAAGGATGCTGAGAACTGGGCTGGGGTCCTCGCAATCCTGCAAGAGTGCAGTGTGATTTCTACACTGAGCTGCCGCCATGTTTTGCCGTCAGGCACTGGGGACTAGAAGAGTCAGCCTGCCCTTTTGGTATTCATCAGGCGAGTTCACCAAAGACCATGCGTTTGCATCCTCCTGTTTCTCCTCAGCCACCCAGAAATCCCACTGTGGCCAGCCCTCGGTCTGGAGCGTGGAATGTACGCAGTGCCTTCCTTTCCAGGATAGCTGATCAGCGTGCCTGCCACCTTCCCCAGCAAGGAATGTTGTTTATTGATTTTAAGTCATTCTGGGAACCTACATTCCACGCAGCTTGTCAAAATACTGTTCAAGTTAATATGTCATTTGATTACCCCCCTCACGGCTGCCAAAGATTCCTTAAATTTGATCCATAAATAAATAGAAATCACATCCCTTTTTACCTTTTACCTTTTCTCCTTCTAGTAATAAACTACCCAATTGTTCAAACTTGAGTGATTAATCTTGAAATGCATAATACAAGGACATTGGGAGACGTGAGTACAAATCTTGCTTCTGCTACTATGAGCAAGTGGTATGGATATGAGTGTGGTTTTCAAGGGAGTAAGACTGAATTTTCTCCTAGGGCTTGCAACCAAGGGTCCTGTCTAATCATTCAGGGGGGAGTGTGTGTGTGTGTGTGTGTGTGTGTGTGCACGCGCACGTGCACTAAGTCATTTCAGTCGTGTCCAACTCTTTTGTGACCCCATGGACTGTAGCCCGCCAGGCTCCTCCATCCATGGGATTCTCTAGGCCAGAATACTGGAGTGGGTTGCCATTCAGGTACCAGAGGCAGTATCAACTCAGAGGTGACACCTGATCATTCAGCTTAACTAGCTTCTTTCTTCTCCAGTCACTCTTTATCTTCTTATATTCTGGCATTTAATTTTTTAAAAGGTATGTTTATTTTATTTTCATCATACAACTTGTTACTGTCTACTGTTATTTATTTCCTGTTTCCTGTAACAGATTTGGAGAAGGAAATGGCAACCCACTCCAGTACTCTTGCCTAGAAAATTCCATGGATGGAGGAGCCTGGTGGGCTACAGTCCATGGGGTCGCAAAGAGTTGGGCACAACTGAGTGACTTTGTCTTCGCCCTAACAGATAAGTAAGCTTCATGTGGGCAGGAGCCTTTCTGTGTGTCTAGTATCCGGCACATTATCACCCATAGGCTAAGGAGTCAATAAATATCGGTTGAAAGTAAAATTCAATGAATGGGATTTGGCAATGAATTCTTAGTGACGGCTCTGTCACGGGATGGATTGTGTCTACCTCAAATCAAACACTGTTGCTCTAACTTCCGATACCTCAAAATCTGACTCTGTTTAGAGACAGAATCTGTAAAGTGGTAACAGAGGCTAAATGCAGTTGTATAGGTGGGCCCTCATTCAATATGACCGGCATCTCTCCAAGAGAAGGAAATTTGGGCACAGAGAGACATCAGGATGTGTGTGTGCCGAGAAAAGCCAGGTAAAGAGGCGGCAAGCGGGCAGCCACCTGCAAACCAAAGAGAGAGATCTCAGAGGAAACCAAAGGTGTTTTTGCTATGGCAAAACAAAAGGCCAGAGGGGCTTTGTTGCGGCAGCCCTAGCAAACTAACACAGACTCTAAAAGCACGGGCAACACCCACAAATAGATAAATAGGACTTCATCAGAATTAAGAACTGGGTGCCGAAGGATATTGCTAAGAAAGGGAGAAGACGATCTAAAAAATGGGGACTGGGGGATTGCAAATCATATATCTGGTAAAGATTTAACATACAAAATATATAATACATACAATATATTAAATATATATTAAAATAAATATACAACAATTCCTGGAGGAGGGCATGGCAACCCATTCCAGAATTCTTGCCTGGAGAATCCCATGGACAGAGGAGCCTGGAGGGCTACAGTCTATAGGGTCGCAAAGAGTCAGACATGACTGAAGCGACTTAGCACTCACCATAAAGAATTTCTAAAACTCAGCAACAAGAAGACTGGCCAGGTCGTGCTTAGTCAGTCATGTCCAACTCTGCAATCCTATGGACTACAACCCGTCAGGCTCCTCTGTCCACGGGATTTCCTAGGCAAGAATACTGGGGTGGGTTGTCATTTCCTTCTCCAGAGGATCCCTTCCAGACTCAGGGATTGAACCCATGTCTCCTGTGTCTCCTGCATTTCAGGCAGATTCTCTACCTGCTGAGCCACCAGGGAAAGGCAAGAAGACGAACAGCCTAAAAGAACAGTTGCTGAGATGCCTGAGTGGAGGTTTCTCAAAAGAAGATATATGCATGGCTAATAAGCACATGGAGAGAAGTTCAACAGAGTCACTAGGGAAACGCACACCAAAAACAAAGATAGGACTTCATGTCTACTAGAATGGCTATAATCAGAAATGGAAAATAGTAAGTGTTGGTGAGGGTAGAGAGAAATTAGAACCTGCATACATCATTTACGGGATCATAAAATACTGAGGCTACTGTGAAGAAAAGTGGTGCTTCCCCGAAAAGCTGAACATAGAATTAAGATTCAGAGATTCCAGGGAATATATTCAGGGATATATTATGGCTTTGGGACGCGCGCACACACACACACACACACACACACACACACTATATATATATATATATATATATATAAAATAATCAAGAAAGACCTATTGCATGGCACAGGGAACTCTACTCAATAATCTGTAATAGCCTATACGGGAAAAGAATATGAAAAAGGATGGATATATGTTTAGAATAATTGAGTCCCTTTGCTTGTACACTTGAAACTAATAACATTATGAATCAACTATTCTCAGTTGCTCAGTCATGTCTGAGCCTTTGTGACCCCATAGACATAACCTGCCAAGCCGCTCTGTCCATGGAATTTTCCAAGCAAGAACACTGGAGCAGCTTGCCACTCTAGAGGGTCTTCTTGACCCAGGGATCCAACCCGCGTCTCTTGCATCTCCTGCATTGGTAGGCAGATTCTTTACCAATGTGCCGCCTGGGAAGCCCCAACTCAACTCTAATATAAAATAAAAATTAAATTTAAAGAAGCAACATACCTTCAGGAATTGAAAGCAGGTCTGTGGTTTGGTCTATTTTCATATATATTCCATAGACACTTGAAAAGAATGTGTATTTTTCTATTGTTGGGTAAAATACTCTAAAAATACTGATTAGACTAGGAACAACAAAAAAAGAAAGATCCAGAAATTCCAAAAAGAATTGAAAAGATAGCAGCCACAGTCCTGAAGACCCACATCCTTGCATTCCTGTTCACTTGAAGTTCATTACCCATCAGCAGTATTTCCTGCCGTTATCAACAAAACATTTCATAGTATCATCCTCCTCAAATGCCCACCAACACACTCTGATATTAAAGTGTACTATTTAAAAAAGAATAACAGGAATTTTTCTATCACACCTCTCTGCCTCTAAGTTTCACTGCTGCGTATAGTATTTTGACAATTTGTGGACTTTCTCACGTATGTTTTGTGTGATTAGGAAGGACCTGACTTCAGCAGATATGTAGGAATATAAGCTCTGCCAGTTCCCAAGAAGCTTGATGAGTTTCCAAAATGGCTCAGAGGAATGGCTTGTCCAAAGCTTGGTCCTAGCGACTGAGGCTTCTGTTCTATCACTCTCCAGGAAGTATTGGACAAGACCAGAATTGTTTGAGAATAATTACTTTCTATGGAAGACCTGTATAAAAACCAAAGCAAATGGTGATAAGAGTATGGCATCCTGCCCTTTGCAAGGAAATCCTTCAAATGGCCAGGACTGATTTCACCCAGCAAGGCTTAAACTGTTGAACTGGACTTCTGGTTAGGCATGGGGGAACCTGCAGTCTCCATTTCCTAATGTGGAGAATGCTTTCTAGGCACCACTGGTAGTGATTTTCAGAATCAGATGATTTTCACAAGTACATGAACAAAGTTAACAGTGAAATCTCAAGGACTGCACAGAGCTGAAAAGGGACTCCTTTTCTCACTTGCTGGTTGCATCAACGGGAAGCTTTTTGGCTCAGAACTAGTAGAGTTTAATACCTCTCCATTAAAAAGAGAGATTAGCAAGCATTAAAGAAAGAACAAGCCTGGGGCTAGAACCCTTGGCAAGCAACACTGTCTCATCAGAAGGTAATGGTGGTGGGGGGGGGGGGGGGCGGGATACAATGAAAATAATACAATGTTTAAAACTTTATTATAGCAAATGATATCAGTATTAGTTTGTAGGTACTTCTATTGTGGGGGTAAATAGTGAATTGGTTTAAAGACAAATAGTAAGCAAAAATTAGCACACAGGGTCTTCTGGACATATCCCGAGGGACTCTCTTGTTTCCCTCATCTGCTTTTTGCTCCTTTACTTCCAGCCCGAGGGCAGAAAACAAATGTGGGGAATTTTGAATCTTTGGAACATTCTACACACAATAGAACAATGGTCTCTTGGCAGTTCTTTTCTCTCTCTCTCTCTCTCTCTCTTTTTTAGAATCATGGCCTGTTTTAATTAGAGCATCTCAAAGGTTTTTCTTCAGGAGGTACCTGCTCATTTTATAGATGAGATTCCTGGGGCTCAGAGAGGTCATCGAATTTGCCCAGATTTACATAGTCAGCAGTGGAGCCAACCCAAGGACTCAAGGCTCCCTGTTCACCGTCGGCCCAGTAGAGCTGCCCAAGCAGGTTTGGGGCACTCTGCCACTCTGCTCAGCTCCAAATCCACTCTCTTCCTGTGAACTCTAGCCTGTAGGTATTGGCCAACTGGGAGAGGAGGAGCGCCAGCTTGCCAGCTCCGAGGCAGAGACCATCTGGTGTGTGAGAAAGACGCGTGACGATGCACTCAGGGAGGAGGGGCCCCCGAAGCCACAGGAGACCCTGCAGCTCCGTTCTTCCCAAGTGCCTGGTGATGGTCTCTTCCTCCCTAAGACATGGGAGTCTCCGCTGTGTTTACTGTTCCCACAGCCCAGACCCAGGGTGGGCCTTCTGTGACTGTTCCCAGCCCCACCCCGTCTAAACACGCAGCCCCTACTGAGTTCTCCTCAGCTGTCCCAGCAAGACTTTTCTGAACCCTACTGCTGATAAAAGCCAAAGCCGTTGCAACAAATGCCGGAGGGGTCTGGGTCATTTTATTTATTAGATTTGGTCCCACTGACTGTTAAAAGTCCACTTACGTTTTCACCTCCCCCCCAACTTCAATTTTTTTTTTTTTTCAGATGAGAAATGACCCTAAGGAAAATTGCTTCCCAGTCTCACTTGTCCAAACAGGCGTCGTTCCACTGAAAGTGACATGTATATGACTGACTCATGGATGCTGTGTATGTATTCAGACACGGAACACTGCAAAGACTGCACTGACCTCAGTGTGTGCCCTTTGGGCTTTTCTTTTCTCAGATGGTAATCAGGGCAACTGAGAATTTTCTAAAAATAAGTGCTTTGGTGTCATTGAAGAAAAAGCACATTGATTTGTTTCCAATTCGTTAGATCAGCAGGAATCACATGTAAATTCTGCCAGAATGACACCTGAGATGGGATAATACATCTTTCTGGAAGAGTATATTATGAATATTCCCTTGTGTACCAGAGCTCACTCTCAGCCATCTTGACCGGCACTCTCTTACATGACGCCATCAAATGAGGAATCATTTGGCTGAAGAGCTATGCAAAGAGGGGAGCAATCCTGTGTCTCTCTCCTCTTCTACTCTGATGTGAGACTTCCTCTTTCATTCTTCAAGGAAGCAATCTGGATGAAAGTGCCTGATACGAAAGAAAATTCCTACTAGACTGTTGAGCCAGAGATCACTGCCTGACGTCACCTGGTGCTCCAGCAGAAGGCTGCGGATACACACGCTCAGGGGCAAGAGAGCGCAGCTCCCAAGAGCAGGGCTGGGAAGTCAGGCTGCCCTCACTCGAGAATCCTGGCTCTAACACCGACCAGCTCTGGACTTGAGGCCCTTCACCTCTTCAAGCCTCCGCTTCTTCATCTTTCAAAGGGAGACTCTAACAAGATCTTCCCTACAGGTTGTGCAAGGAATCTTCCATGCCACCAGCATGAGCTGGTACCAAGCTGCTATGCTTCTGTCATACATATGCCAACAACAATAAAAACCATCAGATTGTGTGCACGGGGCAGCTTTTGCTCACCCTGTCATAAAAAAAAAAAGGGGGGGGCCTAAAGTGTCTCTCTTGCCTAGTGTATTTGAAACAGCAGCATTCTCGTCCCAGCTCCCCTACTAATTCACAGTCTTTGAATGGAGCAAATTCGCCTGTGTATGCACAAAGACTCTCTTGGTCATAAGTAACAGAAACCTAGCAGAGACCAATTTAAAAAGAATAGTATTTACCAGATCATGCAACTGGGAGGTCCAAACACTGGCTGCAGGCACTGTGGGACCTGGAGATGGTGAACTGGTTAAACTGAGGACCTACATTTTCTGATGCCTTGCCCCCAAGCCCGCTGCACGCCAGTCCTTGGCTGTCCTTCTCTTGCCTGTCCTCAGATCCTCTCTACTGCACACAAGTTTTCTTTGCATGGTTTAAGAGACGGCTCCCAGATAACTCAGATTCATGCCTTCTAATTCTGTATCCCCACAGATAAAACCCTTTTCTTCCAGCCCTAGATGAACAAAGTCCTAGGGAGGAACTTGGAATGTCTCAGCTCGGGGCATGGAACTAAAAGCCAGTGGCCACAGTTGGAGAAAAGCGGTTCTTGTGCTCAGCTGGGTCTGAAGGATATGCCTGACCGTGTCTCAGCTGCCCCACAGTGAGGGAGGGGAGCACATCCACGGAATAAAAGAGACTGTTCAGAGTAAAATTAATGGTACACCTTCACTTTACTCAAGTGTTCTTAGTTGCTCAGTCGTGTCTGACTCTTGTGACCCTTTGAGCTGTAGTCCACCAGACTCCTCTGTCCAGGGGGCTGTCTGGGCAAAAATACTGGAGTGGGTTGCCGTTTCTTCCCCCAGGAGATCTTTCTGACTCAGGATCGAACCTGCGTCTCTTGTGTCTCCTGCACTGCAGGCAGATTCTTTACCTGCTGAGCCATTCATTGGATAATTTCACTCAGAGTATGAAATTCTCCACCTTGAAGAATTAATTTCTATATGCTGGTGGTTCTTACTGGGGGCACATGCCAGAATCAAGTATTTTAATTTTCAGTCTTTTCTTTATTTTCTTCGTAACTCAAGACTTTGCATATTCTCTCCAGTCAAGAGTCCATTTGTTTGTTCGCAACTTTGAGACCCACTGAGCTAGAAGATTGCTCTGAGAAAGGAAGAGATGATAGCCAGTGGTGTGGTCCCTGTGTCTGGACCATGTGTTCGAATTTCCATCCTGACTTAATGTCCAGGTCCTAAAGGAGCAGGGAACTGGCCTCTGGGGTTCCAAAGAGTATCCTGGAGCCTATTTTCAAGCCCAATTCCTCTCCTTTCACCCTAGAGCATTTTAAGTGATGGGAATACACAGCGCATGGACTTGTATAAACAACTCTTTCCAAGAGGCAAATGGGGTGAAATCCAGGCCCTGCCGCTTACAAATGGTGTAAGACAGGTTATGCTACCTGTCTGAACCTCGTATTCTTCTGGTAAATGGGGGCGGGGTTAGCTCTTTCAGAGGCTCATTGGTAAGATTAAATAAGATCCTGGGAAGCATATCTTTTACTTCCAGACAAGATGGATGAACAAGATTTACCCACCTTCCTGAAAAAAAAAACTGACAAACGAAAAGACAAAATACACGGAAAAACTATTTCCAAGGCATTATACACCAAGTGACCAAAGAGAGTGATCCCTGAGAAGTGGGAGATGGATGAAGCTCATGCTGTTAGTGCCTCAGTTTGCCTCTGATGAGGGGGGACCCTGGAGAAACCTTCAACTCTTTAGGTGAGCATTGAGCTGTGTCCAGGGATACCGAGGCAGCTGGAGCATGCAGACCACCAGACTAGTACATGCAGGGCAGAGTTTTGGGGAGGGAAGAGCTCCTTAGAGAGAACCCCCAAAGAGACACTCATTCCTGCGTGTTCCACAGAGTAGAGCTCAGTACAAGCCTGTAAGGAGACTGCCTAAGACAGGCAAAGAACCACCGAAAGAAATAAACGGAACATTGCCTGGTACTCACACAGAGCCAGGAGTAATGGCCTTTTCCCAGGTGAGAACTCATACTTCATGGGGCATGGGGGAGACGAAGATCTTGCTTTAACAGTGGGAGCTAATTAGCTCTAGACTGAGTACTGCTCCAGACCTGCCTAGGAGACCATCCCTGCCAAGTTCCTAAGTGATCAAGTTATGCCCAAGTAACTTCACGGCATCCTACAAAACTCTCAAAAACACTTAGAGAAGGACAGAACTATCCATCACCGAAGAAGGTGAAATTCACAATGGCTAGCTTCCAAACATCCCCAGGCCCACAATGAAACCAGAAAATAGGGCCGGAATTGAGACTACTCAATATGCTGAAATAGATCAAAAACCAAGACAGACGTTTCACACTGGCAGACACAGACACTAAAGCAGTTATAACTGTATTCCAGATGTTCAGAAGGCAGGTTTTAATTGAAGACGACTCTGACTGACAAAGACATTTTATATATATGGATAAATGACCCACAGTGAACTTGTAGAGATGCAGCCTATAGTACATAAGACAAAACAAACCCTGGATGAGATTGATTTCAGACTAGACGTAACAGGAGAAAAGATTAGTGATCATGGAACGCTAGTGATATAAACTCTTCAAAATAAAACTCAGAGGAAAAAAAGAGACAAAGAAAAGATTATCAATGAACTGAAGGACAATTTCAAGCAGCCTATTTGATGTGTGATTGTATTCTGTAAAATTAACAGGATAGGTGGGAGAAGAAGATATTTGAAGCGATCATGGCCAGTTGTGTTCTTATCCCAACTTAATCCAGAAAAACATCTATTTCTGCTTTATTGGCTATGCCAAAGCCTTTGACTGTGTGGCTCACAATAAACTGTGGGAAATTCTTCAAGAGATGGGAATACCAGGCCACCTGACCTGCCTCCTGAGAAACCTATATGCAGGTTAGGAAGCAACAGTTAGAACTGGACATGGAACAACAGACTGGTTCCAAATAGGAAAAGGAGTACGTTAAGGCTGTATATCGTCACCCTGCTTATTTAACATATGCAGAGTACATCATGAGAAACGCTGGGCTGGAAGAAGAACAAGCTGGAATCAAGATTGCTGGGAAAAATATCAATAACCTCACATATGCAGAGGACACCACCCTTATGGCAGAAAGTGAAGAGGAGCTAAAAAGCCTCTTGATGAACATGAAAGATGAGAGTGAAAAAGTTGGCTTAAAGCTCAACATTCAGAAAAGTAAGATCATGGCATCTGGTCCCATCATTTCATGGGAAATAGATGGGGAAACAGTGGAAACAGTGTCAGACTTTATTTTTTGGGGGCTCCAAAATCACTGCAGATGGTGATTGCAGCCATGAAACTAAAAGACGCTTACTCCTTGGAAGGAAAGTTATGAGCAACCTAGATAGCACATTCAAAAGCAGAGACACTACTTTGCCAACAAAGGTCTGTCTAGTCAAGGCTATGGTTTTTCCAGTAGTCATGTATGGATGTGAGAGTTGGACTGTGAAGAAGGCTGAACGCTGAAGAACTGATGCTTTTGAACTGTGGTGTTGGAGAAGACTCTTGAGAGTCCCTTGGACTGCAAGGAGATCCAACCAGTCCATTCTAAAGGAGATCAGTCCTGGGTGTTCCTTGGAAGGAATGATGCTAAAGCTGAAACTCCAGTACTTTGGCCACCTCATGAGAAGAGTTGACTCACTGGAAAAGACTCTGATGCTGGGAGGGATTGGGGGCAGGAGGAGAAGGGGACGACAAAGGATGAGATGGCTGGATGGCATCACTGACTCGATGGACGTGAGTCTGAGTGAACTCTGGGAGCTGGTGACGGACAGGGAGGCCTGGCGTGCTGTGATTCCTGGGGTCGCAAAGAGTCGGACACGACTGAGCGACTGAACTGAACTGAACTGAATGAAAACGTAGATCTGAGAAACTCAGTGTTGCCCTAGCACAATAGACATGAGAATTATACAAGGGCACATCTCAATCAAAACTTGCTTACACTCATCAAAATAAAAAACAAAGTGTGCTTATACCAGAGATAAACAGAAAATCTTAAAAGCAGCCACAGAGGAAATGCGCTCTGTATGGACAGAAAAACTAAGATAAGGATGTATCAGATTTCTCATCAGAAATAATACAAGACAATGAGGCTTCCTAGACTGGTAAGTAGGTCATGCTGCCAACTTGATGTTCTGCCATCTACAAAGTTCACAAGGTTGGAGCTGTTTTCCCATCCACCGGGAGAGTAGAAAAGGAAGCAGATCTTGCTCTAAGGAGGATGACGTGAAAACATGTCCACGTGACCTCTGTTCACACACCATTGGCCAGAACTGAGTCCCAGGGCCAAAACTGGCTGGTGATGAAGCCTGTAAGTCTCTAGCCTCAGGGAGGACCACTGCTCAAAGGAGAGGCACCTGTTTATTGTGGGGTGATTTCCAGTAGCTACAGTAGAATCATGGTCCTGTTCCCAGTTTTTCTTTTTAAAAAATTTATTCCATTGAAGCATAGTTGATTTACACTCATTTATTCTCTATCCAGCCCCCTCTTTATGTGGCCAGTTAGCAAATGTGTGGCTGCTCCTTAAGACGTGATGCTCCATAGGGATAGGGACCAAGCCAGTTTGGTATATTCCTGCCCAATGCTTGACTGTGGTTGGTTGTTTGGTTCTTGTTTCTTTTAGCTTAATCCTGTTTCTCTACGTTGCTTTTGAACATCGTTATTGAGATATACTCCACATACCATCCTGTGCACCCACTGAAAGTGTACTGCTGCTAAGTCACTTCCGTCGTGTCCGACTCTGTGCGACCCCATAGACGGCAGCCCACCAGGCTCCCCCGTCCCAGTGTATTTAATTATATTTGGAGGATTACGCAACCCATACCATCACTTAATTTTAGACTTCTTTTGCTACCCTCAAAGGAGCCTCCCACCCTCTATTAGTAGTCACCCTCTATTTTCCCCTCTACTGTTTCAACCTGGGAAACAAGTAATTTTCTTCTTATTCTTTATGATGCATGCAATAGCAAGAAATCTTAGTCCCCAGGGCCTTGTATATATCTAGCGGAAACTCAGTAACTATGTCCTTGGTTTATAGTTATAATCTTTTTGCTGTTATTATACCTCCTAAGGATACCATATGTAAAATAGATAGCCAATGGGGATTTGCTGTATGACTCAAACAGGGGCTCTGTGGCAATCTAGAAGGGTGGGATGGGGAGGGGATGGGAGGGAGCTTCAGCAGGGAGGGGATACGGGTGTGCCCATGGCTGATTCTTGATGATGTATGTCAGAAAACCACAGCATTCGGTAAAGCAGTTATCCTTCAATTAAAAAAATAAGGTGGCAAAAAAAGGCCAAATAATGACACTAAAAAAAAAAAAAAAAAAAAGATTCCTTCCAAAGATTTTTTCAAACACATAATGTTACCTAGTGGACTTTATCACTTTTTCTAGAAGCCCTGAATAAACAAACAAAATCCCACTGCCACATGACCCAGCAATCCCACTACTAGGCATATACTCAGAGAAAACCATAATTCAAAAAGATACATGCACCCAATGTTCATAGCAGCACTATTTACAATAGCTAGAACGTGGAAGCAACTTAAACGTCCATCAAGAGAGAAATGGATAAAGACGTGGTACGTGTATATACAATGGAATGTTACTCAGCCATAAAAAGGAATGAAGTTGGTTCCTTTGCAGAGACATCGATGAGCCTAGAGACTGTCAGATGGAGTGAAGTAAGTCAGAAAGAGAAAAACAAATGTCGTATGCTAGCACATATATGTGGAATCTAGAGAAATGGTATCGATGATCTTATTAACAGAGCAGAAATAGAGAGACAGATGTAGAGAGAAATGTATGGATACCAGGGGGGGAAGGGGTGGGTGAGAGGAACTGGGAGGTCAGGGCTGACACGCATACACTATCGGTACTGTGTGTGAAATAGACAGCTCACGAGAGATACTGCGCAGCTACTCTGTGTCGTGCTCGGCGGTGACCTGGAAGGGAAGGACGCCCAAAAGGGAGGGGATGCATGTGTACAGATGGCTGGTTCATTTCATTGCACAGCAGAAACTAACGCAACATTGTAAAGCAACTGTGCTCCAACACATTTTTAAAAATCCCACTGTTGGGCAGCTGGTAATTATCTCATTTTGCCTCCATCCCCGACCTCTGTGAAGGGAACAAGGATAGCTCCCATTTGACAGATGAAAACACTTGAGTCTGGCTTTTCTCTAGAGCTGGCTGATTTTGAGAATTGTTAACCCAACTCGCTCAACATAGGTCTGTCTGAATCCTCAGCCTGAAAGTGAAAGTGAAAGTCACTCAGTCATGTCTGACTCTTTACGGCCCCATGGACTGTATAGTCCATGGAATTCTCCAGGCCAGAATACTGGAGTGGGTAGCCTTTCCCTTCTCCAGGGGATCTTCCCAACCCAGGGATCGAACCCAGGTCTCCCGCATTGCAGGCAGATTCTTCACCAGCTGAGCCCCAAGGGAACCCCAGGAATCCCAGCAAAAAATGCAAAAACTGTTAAACTGTACATCTTAGCAAATGTCGTCCTAACAAGGCTCTTTTGGCCTGGGTGCACGACCTGTTACATAAACAGTGTTTGTTTTTCAACTGAACCATTACAACCTGCTGTCTGATCCACTCGCCAACCACCCTCCTATCAGGGCTTCGGTCTGTGCCATCATTTTCCCCAAAGTGACATAAATATCCACACCAACACTCAGAAAAACTGGACATCGTCACAGACAAGAATTTTTCTGTTCCTTAAGCGGTTTCCCAGCTTGCTCTCACAGCTGGCAAGCTGCCTCTGTTCAGTCACTTGATATCCTTCGACTTTTCTTACAGTAAACTCCGCAAACAACCAGAAGCACAGACGCCCTGCCCTTCCTAACTGTGTCCGGCTCCGGGCGCATGCAAGCAGGAGGGCATTCAAGGTTCTGCTTCCTCACAGGTCTTCACAGTTCGGATCTATCTGCATTGTTGTACTATAGCCACTTAACTTACCAAAATGAAAAGAAAACTTGTTTTCAAGTCTCTATTTCATAGCTTCTGGTTCTCGCCCTGAGCCACAAAGTTGCCAGATGCTGCTGTCTGGGCCGTGTCTCCTTTCCAGCTCCTCCCTTTTCCAGGGGAACAATGGTCTTTCTTTCCAGACCCCTTGTGGAAAGGATGGGTGAAGCGAAGCTGTGGAGGTCTGGGATGAAGGTCAGAAGCTGCCTCGGAGGTTTGGGATGAGTGACAGACAGGATGTTGAGAAGGTCTGGGAGGAGGGCCCTGCAGACCTGCTCCTGGAGACTTTGAAGTTTGGAAGGCACATGGAAGGCAGCCAGGGAAAACTCAGATACACTCACCCAGTAATTGATTATTCAGCTGCATCTCAGAAACACACAGCTTGGTGGGGCTGACAGCTATTGTTTCCTTTGGTGGGGCGGGGTCGGGGGGTGTGTGGTGGAAGCTAAGGAAATTTGGGGCAAAGATGCGGTCTCGGGGGACTGGAGGTAAGCCATCCAGCTCACAAAGCCTATTGTTCAGGTATTTGCAAGACTCCTTTTTTTTTAAAATCCAGTCTGAGATGGGCAGTGGTGTAAAGTAGATCCTGATAAGAAGGAAAAGATGCAGCCATCGATGAACGGGTGGAGAAGAAGGAAAAGTTACTGCAGACACTACGGACAGATGGAACTTTTGTGGGCTCATGATTTTTCAATTCTTTGTGGGGTGGATGATATGAAAACACCACAATACCGTGCATGCACAGGCTCTGTAAGATAATGAGTATTGACCATGACCCACCTTGCTTTTATTCCTGTTAGTTGACTTTCACTTATTTTTAAACATACTACAAAAACAGCTTATGAAATTTTGCACCACTGTTCCCACCAATGTAATTTTCTTGTGTAAGTTTTTTAAACAGATGAACACGTGTCCACAATAATTTTTGAATAACAGCTTCCATTGGTTGTTTTTCATGAGCATAATGAGGTGAACATTTCTAGCCTGGAAAAGAAAATTCAGAGCTTCTAGGATGGTGATTTTATTTTATTTTTTTGGAGGATAAGAGGCATTACTTTGCCAACAAAAGTCTGTCTAGTGAAGGCTCTGGTTTTTCCAGTAGTCATGTATGGATGTGAGAGTTGGATTATAAAGAAAACTGAGGGCCGAAGAATTGATGCTTCTGAACTGTGGTGTTGGAGAGGACTCCTGAGAGTCCCTTGGACTGCAAGCAGATCCAACCAGTCCATCCTAAAGGAGATCAGTCCTGGGTGTTCATTGGAAGGACTGATGCTGAAGCTGAAACTCCAATACTTTGGCCACCTGATGCGAACAGCTGACTCATTGGAAAAGACCCTGATGCTGGGAAAGACTGAAGGCAAGAGGAGAAGGGGATGACAGAGGATGAGATGGTTGGATGGCATGACCAACTTGATGGACATGAGTTTGAGCAAGCCCCAGGAGTTGGTCAAGGACATGGAAGTCTGGTGTGCTACAGTCCATGGGGTCGCAAAGATTCGGACATGACTGACTGAACTGATAATCGCTCTACGATGTTGTGCTGAGTCATGTCACACAACAACATCAACCAGCCATAAATGTACATACAGCCCCTGTACATATACTTCTGAACCTCCCTCCTACCCCTCTGGGTTGTCACAGGGCGCTGGGTTGAGCTCCCTGTATTATACAGCAACTTCTCCCTTGCTATCTGCTTCCCACACGGTAAGGTATACGTTTCAAAGCGACTCTCGCAATTCCCCCCAGTCTCTCCTTCCCTTGCTGTGTCCACAAGTCTGTCCTGTTTCAGCACCTCTATTCCTGGCCCGCAGATTGGTTCATCAGTGCCATTTTTCTAGATTCCACATGTATGCATTAATACGCAAACTCTGTTCTTCTCTTCTGACACACTTCACTCTGGATAACAGGCTCAACATTCATCCTCACTGGCACTGACTCACAGGACAGTAACTTTTAGCTCGTGGTACATGGGCATTGTGGGGAGGGTGGCAAATGGGAACGTGTAGACCAGATTTTCTCAGGGGAAATGCACACACACGCTTGGAATGATTTTTAAATTATCTTACTGCTTAGATTTAGTGTTGTTCAAGCAACTTATTCTATATGGAAAGTTCAAGGTTCAAGCTGTTCAAGGCTGTTACAAAATGGGTAACACTGACCCAGTAACAAGTTCAGTTCAATAACTAGAAGCTCTGAGTTTTCTTTTCCAGCCTAGAAAGTTTCACCCATTATGATCATGGAAAACAAGCAATGGAACTTATTATTCAAAAATTATCATAGACATGCATTCATCTGTTTTAAAAATTTTTAAGAAAATTACATTTACAGGTAGACTGATACCCAAAATGACTGATGAAGGTCTACCCAGACACTGGGAGAGCTGAGACTTGGAACCAATTACTCTGATTCCAAACGCAACCCGCTTTTCACAATCTTTATGCATGTGATGGCTACATATTTTGGTGTTTGTCTTGATCGGCTGAAGAAAGAAACATGAAGAGCCTCTGGAGGGCAGTTGATGTGCTACGAGAAGTACTATGTCTTCAGTAAATGTCATTGGTTAATGCTAATCATTGCCTATGCACTTTGTATGTTGCATCTCATTTAAACCTCATACCTATACTACAATCACCCCCACTTTGCAGGTGAGAAAACTGAGGTCGAGCGAGGTTTAGCATTGTGCACAAAGCCACACAGTTGGCATGTGGCTCGCTCAGCATTAGTGCTCATGGCAATTAATTGCGGAACATACCCTTGTAACTGCTGCAGCATACGAGTACCTAGGATCCCAGCTGTTTTCGCTCTCCAACAATGTGGGCTCCCGCTTCGGGAGAATTTGAGTAGAGTTTGACCATCATTCCTTTGCAGTGTTTCAACAACTGCGTGGACTGCCTCAGCATGTAATGAGCTTAACATCGCAGAGGGGAGCCAAGTAGGTACACAGTGTCCACTGGGAAAAGATGTCTGTTCCAGGGTAAAGCCACTGACCGTAGGTCTTTTCCAATATTGGATGTATATGAGTCTCAAGACTTGCTTCCCATGCCTTGCCCCTTGGCTTTTGATCGACTCATTTTGGCTCTCCCACTTGTATTTCTCAGATTTTGTTGTCTGTTGGTATCACCAAGGTATATATGGTGCTGACCATACTGCTAAGCTGCCTTCACAAGATATATGAATTCTAAAGAGAAGGCTTTCTGAGAGTTTAATATTGCTTTTTCTCATCCCAGTGAATCAGGCAGTAAACATACATCATTGAAAGAGCCAGGTATTTTCTTGGGTCCCAGGTGGTATAACAGCATGGGCTTGTTGAAGGATGCTAAGACCATACAAAAGTGAGAAATCTTCGTTTGGAAGCTACCTGCCTCATAGAAATTTAGTAGCAGGCTGGAAGTACAGATTATTTGAACTGGAAAGAACTTGCCTATCAACTAAAAGTCACCTTCATTTTGACATATGAGAAAAACCAGAGAAAGCAAGCAAATTGCTCAATGTCACACAGCAAGTTGGTGGTAAAGTCAGCCTTAGAACTTTGACTGGCTGAGATCTTCACAGCTCCTTCCTTCCAGACATCTGTCCATTCAACACTTTTGTGAAAGACCTTCTTGCTGTTGTCTATGCTAGATGATGGAGATTCAAAGATGAAGATTCCCCATTGCCTCTTTGCAGAGTTTATAGTGTAGAAGGGAGAGAAACACAAACCTGATAATTACACTCATCTGCAAAGAACTATAATAGAGGCATATAGAGATTCCATGGAAACACAGAGAAGACAGTGGTTGGATTTCTAGGGAAGGCATCCTGGCAGGAGTTACACTTTGTGGGATGAGTAAGAGTTTGTTAGGCAGCCTTGTAGGAAAGACAGAGGCAATTTAGGAAAATGGCCCAGACATGTGAGAGGCCGTGTGCAGATGAGAGAGAAAATCTTCCCTTGTTCATATGTCTGCTAAAAAGAGATGGAAATAGCTGAAAAGGTAGGAACACTGGCTACACCAGAAGAACATTTGGGATGTGGGATCTGTGGGAAACCTCCCACACAGCGGAATATATGGAAATGTGGTCAGTCTGGAATAACTGTCTTACAGCAACCAAAACTATCTAAAAACGTGTCTATCGAACTTGCCCTGTCTCATTCCATATCAGTCGCATCTTCCAAGATGGTTTTTGGCATCAAGAAGAGCCTGAAAATCCCTAAGAAGGGGGAGGGCCAGGGAAGAACAGCATTTCCTTCAACATATCTCTTTATGGAAGCCGCTCAAGGGTGTGGTCAAAGACATATAATTTAGTGACACCAAGAGACACCATAATCTCAGACAGACAAGTGAGGAAGCCAAGATGAACGTCTCAAAAGCCAAGAGGCAAGTTATAGAGATTAAGACCCACAATACACAATGGCTTTGCTACGTATGTGACTCTATCAGAAGGTGTGAGAATCTTTCTGACTGAGCCTCTTGTTATATATGTAAAAGGCTCATTTCAAGGGGGTCCAAAGACCACCATGATAGGAAAACACACTCCACGTGGTTAGGGTGGTAATAAAGTGGATAGCTCACTGTCCACTCCGAGAAGTCCCATAGACCTCAAGGAACCAGCAAGCCACTTGGTCTCCCCATCAAAGCCATGGCCTGATGCCAACAAAGCCAAAATGAGGAGTTTACAGTTCCAGAACAATCACATGTCTCTTTGAGGAAAGAGTGGCTGGGTTTACTTTCTCTTCAGCATCTATCTCTGCCTAGACATGCCTCATTTTTCTGTTTTTTCTCCAAAAAAATTTGCTTCAGGTCAGCAGGAGAGAGGAGATTTTGCTTAACTCAAGATTTGGCATGGACAAACCAGACAACCAGAGTGGAATAAATTTTGAAAGATCCAAAATGTGGGGTCAAATGACCGGCCAGAGTTACTGAAAAAAATTTTTTTTTTCCCACACAAAGTCAGTGACTACTCTAAAGCTATTAGGAAGCCTATGAGTATCTGATGCATATAATTATCTGATGCATTTAAGGAGCCCTACGTGTCCTAATTTTAAATACATGTGCATCGTGATGGTTAACTTCGTTTGTCAATGTGGCTGTGCTATGGGGCCCAGATATTTGATCAAACATTATTCAGGATGTTTTTGCAAAGGTGTTTATGGGGCAAAATTAACAATTTAAAGTGATGGACTTTAAAGCAGATGACTTTCCATGATGTGATTGGGCGTTGAAGGCCCATCAGTTGAAGGCCTTCATAGAACAAAGGCTGTCTTCCCCCAGGAAAGCAGGAACTCTGCCAGAAGGTCTGTGTTTGGACCCAAAGTGCAACTCTTCCTGGGTTTTCAGCCTGCCAGCTTACCCTGCAGGTTTTTCATTCACCAAGCCTCCACAATTGCATAAGCCATCTCCTTAAAAAAATACCTTGATGGATAGATGATAGTTTAGACTGATAGAGGATAGATTAGGTAATTAGGTGACAGATTAGACAGATGATGAGAAGAAAAGAAAGAAGGAAAGAAATGTCAACTACAGATTGGCACTTGCCGTCTACCTCTGCCAGGATTAAAGATTAAATCATGTGCTACTGCCGCTGCTGACCTTCAACAACCCCTGAAAGGAGTTCAGGGTGGAAAGCAGAAATGAGGCACTCTGTGGATGTGGCAAAAATGGGCAGGACAGGTCTTCGGGTGGATAGTTTCAGGAGCTGATTTTATGAGCCCAGTTCTTGTGTCTCCCTGTATCTAGAAAAGCACTGAAATCCTTTGCAGTAACAACTGTTCCTCTTGACTAGCCAAAGCCTCACAAGACTAGCAGAAACTGTCTGGAAAGATATATGCTTGATTGCATGTATTCTCCCTTCACCAAAATCACATGTACAATGATCTTTCCCCCCTGCCTCTTTGGGACAGTTTCTCAGATATCTGAGGTGCCATCTCTTGGGCTGCAGTCCTCATTTTGCCCCAAATAAAACTTAACTCTCAGCTCTCATGTTGTGCATTTGTTCTCAGTTGACAGAAGGAAGATGCTCACATCCCATTGGTTCTGTTTTTCTGGAGAACCCTGACTGATGCACACACACATGCTCGCACACACACACACACGTGCACGCGCACACACACACACACGCACACACAGAGTCATATTACATACCTACTGAATGTTGAGCCACACACCAGATTGTTTATATCTGCTGAATTCCCATAAGTACATTACAAACTAGCTATTAGGATCTCCATTTTATAGGTAAGAGAATTGAGACTCAGAAATATTAGCTAACGTGATCATAGCTCCCAAGAAACAGAGCTAGGACTTGAACTCATCTGACCAAGACAGTCCGCTCAGCTTCTGAAGTGATGACAAGTAACCAGGCAAAATGAAACAAATTAAGAGGCAGAATTCGTGAAGGGAGAAGACCCACAAGTGTGGAATCATCTCCCAATAACCATCACCGGTGAAATCATTCACAGTTGGAAACGACAGGCTGCTGGAAGGGACGGGGCTGCCCTGGCAAAGGCAAGTGCACCCAGATGCCTCCTCTCTGTGCCTCTGCCCATCTCCTGAGCTGCTGTGATGGGTTTTAGTGGGTGCCGGACGTGCCCTGGAGGGAAGGAAAATTCATGGCAACCTAAAAGGGGGACAGTTAGGTTTCCCATTAGCTCCCTTCATGACTTCATCATTGACTGTTTCTTTTTGTTGCAGTATTTTAGAAAATTACCCCAGACAGATTTCTGGAATAGATGAGACTTGGAGATTTTATTTTAATGAAGTACATTCCACTGGAGAGCAAGCCTCAAGACTGACTCATCAGAGGAAATGGGTTCTTGGGGCAATGCAGATGGATGCTGGAAGCTGAATCCCAGCTCTGCAATTTTAATCTGGGTGGACAAGGATACGGGGCAGTTCTCCCAGTTCGTCCTCAGCTCTCCAAGGCCTAGCTTAGAAAAGGGTGGAGGACTATTGGTCAGCTTCACCTCCTCTAGCCCATTTCCTTCCTCTTAGCTTTCTCCCAACAGGCTTTGCTGCCAAAGGGAAACCTTCACCCAGTGTTGACTGGGAGCTAATCTTGACTGTTCCCTGCTTAGAGCCAATGCAGAGTGCCCCAGGACGAAGTCATGGGGGACAGCTTTGCACCTAGAGATGAGCATTCGATCATCTCAGCACTGGTGTGAACCCCTTCGTTCTCCGTTAGCTGAGATAACCCAGTGTTGACCAAAGGATTGCCCTCCTTGCTCTCTGCAATGTGCACATTTATTTCCAGCCTCCCCCAGATTTTCCACTCCTGTGTTTTTGCATCCCATGCTTGTCTCAGAGCTCTCCAGCTTTGACTGGGTTTTGTTTTTAGCTCTCCCTCTGTGTAGTGTTTAAGTGGTCCCCGATGGTGTTCGGATGTGATTTCATGTCATGAGAATGGTGTGGCCATATCAATGAAGCACTAGGGTGTATCATAAATCAACTCGAGTTTGGGGAAACGATGACAAGTGTGATTTATAGGCTGTTTTAGCTCTGATTTCCATATAGTTATTCTCTGATTCACAATTATTCCTTGGAGGAATAGAAAGTAAAAGAAAGTACTGCGTGGGTGGTAGATTCCCACCCCAAAAATCCATGATAGTCATGATCTCCATATAGGAAAGCAGATATTCATGCTTTTCAAAGGATGAACGCTGTCCACGGCAACTGGGAAACAGTCCGAGTTGGAAGAAGTGAGCCAACTAAATAGCAGTTTCCCTTGACCCAGGTAAACCAAGACTAATTTTACATATTGGTCAAGAGTTAGAAAATTGTCAATAATAGATGGCAGGGTAAAACCCTCTAGAATTTAACCTAAGCTATCAATATGTAAATTAAGTAGATAAATGCTGATGATCAGCTTTTGTTTACATTAAATGGAAGCAGAATATGTGACTAATTTTACTAAAAGCCACTTGCTCAGATGGTGAAGAATCTGCCTGTAGTGCAGGACACCCAGGTTTGATCCTTGGGTCTCAAAGATCCCCTGGAGAAGGGAATGACTACTCACTCTAGCATTCTGGCCTGGAGAACTCCATGGACAGAGGAGCCTGGCGGGCTACAGTCCATGGGGTTGCAAAGAGTCAGATGCAGCTGAGCTACTAACAGTATACAGTAAGCACTCAATAAATTATATTACTAAGTATACTTTAAATATTAAGTTAAGCATACTCCATCATGGTATAAAGGGCCCGCACCTTTTGCAGATGCTCAAAATCAGTGGTTTCGGGAGCACTTTAAATTTTATTATTATTCTTGTCTCACTATAAGTCTTTGCGTTTTTCAAGTGTTATCTTACCTGAAACCCTAACATATAAAAGTGATCGAAGCAATTACGTATATGCTATATGGGGAAAAGCTCCCCAGCACGTGCTCCCAAACACAGGTCAGAGCCAAATACTTCACTTGGAGCGAAATTCAAACTCTATGACTCTAAATAAACTCCAACTAAAATGTTAAGGTATCAACTAGACATGATTTGGATAGAGAAATTCAGCCTTTTAGGCAAGTTCAGAAGTGCATTAAGGGCGAATCAGGAAGAAATACTTGGCATCCACCAGGTTTTTGGTTTTCTTTCAAGTTCAGGCCATACTATACAGTAAGCTGAGTCCTGAGTGATCCCTTCCACTGAACTTTAGAGACAGAACAGAAGCGAAAGAGGAAAAGACCTCTGCTATTTGCATTTATCTTCAGATTCTTTCAGACTCAAGAAAACAGTCACTGGAAAACCGAGTTTCTGTATGAGTTCTGTGATATTTTTCTTAAACTTCTTCTGTCTGGTCTTGCCAAGTTCTTGCTTCAACCCTCTAGGCTGGGTTGACAGCAGTTGCTTTCTTGTTATGTTGGCTAAATGTAAGCAGGTGCTTCCATTCCAGTGTGATGCTAAAAGATCCCACAAGACATCCTTATTAGAGATCATGAGAGTTGGAGCAAAGATTTGGAGTGGTTGACTCATTCTAGGAGAAGCTTCTTTCCCAAGTTCCACAAAGCCAGAGCTGTCTGCTGTGGGTCTATGCTAACATCACAACAGGGTCACACCCAGAAATTTGCCAGGCCCAGAGCTCCTGGAAGCTGCTGATGAATGGCTAGGCCACCCTGAAGCTTGTATCTCATCCCATAAACTCCCTTCTGTCTCAGTGGACCTTGAAACATCACTGTGTGAAAGTCATCTATTGTTACATAACAAATGACCACAAACTTAGTGACTTAAAACAACAGTTTGTATAGATCAAGAAGCCAGGCACAGCACAGCTGGGCCTTCTGTCTTATAAGCCTGCAGTCAAGGAACCAGCCAGGGCTGGGATCTCATCTGAAAGCTCAACTGGAGAAGGACTGGCTTCTAAGCTCATGTGGTTGTTGACAGAATTTAATTCTGGAGGATGGTGGATTGATGGCCTTTAGTTCCTATCTGGCTGTTGGCAAGGGTCATCCTCAGGACCTTGCCATAAGGCCTCATCATGAGGGTAACTCACAATAGAGCAGTCTGCTTCACGAAAGCAAGGAAGCAGGTCAGAGAATGTGAGAAAGCAATCACAATCTACTTATAACATCACCTTGGTAGTGACCTACCACCACCTCTGCCAGATTCTGTTCACTGGAATAAAGTCATTAGTCCTGCCCATACTCAGTGGAGGAATATCATCCAAGGATGTGAGTCCCAGGAACTGGGGACCCTAGGGGGTCATCTATAAGGCCACCTGCCACAATCATTATTTGCTGTAGGAATGCATTTGAAGCAAAGGAAGAATCTGAGATCAATGCATTTCCATATAAGGCATTCAAGCCCCATATCTCCAGCCTTCCCATAGACCACTCCCCTTCTATAAGCCTTCTCTGTCTTCAAACACATTATGTCTACAGGCTTTATGGCCATCACGCCTGCTTTTCTCACTGCCTCCAAAGCTCTCCTCTCAGCTCTATCCAGGACCCTGTCGAGATGTCACCTCTCCTCCAAGTCCTGACATGAATATCTATTGGATACTTAGTTATTGAACTCCTACCAGGCAGCACTAGCATCAGAGCATCTGCCTGCCAGTGCAGGAGACTCAGAGATGCGTGATCGAAGATCCCCTGGAGGAGGCATGGCAACCCATTCCAGTAGATTTGCCTGGAAAAACCCCATGGACAGAGGAGCCTGGTGGGCTACAGTCCATGGGGTTGCAAAGAGTCGAACACAACTGAACATGCACACACAACAACGGTACTAGATGTTAGGCTTTGCCTGGAACCCCACCCCCCACAAGGAAAAGAAAATACCATCTGTGATCTCAAGAATTCTGTTAGTGGAAGAGACAGATAAATAAGCTGTCCTCAGCTCGCCCTGTTGCACTCACTATGAGAAATGCAGGTGCGGGTGCAGAAGAGTAAACTAGGGGTGTGGCATGGCTGGATGAAACCCACTAAGCTGCCCGTAAGTCAAAGTCACATTCCTCGGGCTGGCACAGAAACTCTCCACAATTGGAACCATTTCACCCCTCTTTTCTTTTTCTCTTCCAGTCACAAAGAAGATAGAGTTAGATGTGATGTCCATGCTGTGCTTGTCCACACTCCCTTACGTGTGTTCTCCTCTCTGTTAAAAATACTCCTTCTTGCTTGTTAAACTTGTCTGCATCTTTAAAAGACTGAAATCAAAAGCTAAGCCTGCTTTGGTCTGCTGAGGGGGCTACAGCACGGTAGCGTAGACTGGGTGGGCTAATCAATAGACAGGCATTCCTCATGGTTCTGGAGGCTGGGAAGTCCAAGCTCAAGGTGGCAGTGGATTTGATCTTGGCGGGGCTCCTCTTCCTGGCTTGCAGACAGCAATCCTCTTGCTGTTCTTGCTCTGACAGAGAGAGGGTATTCTGGTGTCTATTCCTCTTCTCGCTGCTGCCGTGTTGCTGCTAAGTCCTGTCTGACTCTTTGCGACCCCGTGGACTGTAGCCTGCCAGGCTCCTGTGTCCGTGGGATTACCCAGGCAAGAATACTGGAGTGGGTTGCCAATTCCTTTTCCACTTCCTCTTCTTAGGACACAATCTCATCATGAGGACTCCACCCGCATGACCTCATCTAAGCCAAATTACCTCCCAAAGTCCCTATCATCAAATATCATCCCACTGGGAGTGGAGGTAGGGCTTCAACATACGTTTGGTGGGGGAACACAGGGATTCAGTCCATCCATAACAACTCTTCCTTTTAAGAGCCTTCTCTGAATCCTTAGAAACTTCAGCAGCTACATACACTGTGCTTCTGTAGCCCTTGGTGCTTAGCTGTGTTTTCCTCTTCTGTGGGTGCAGCTACAGGGCCCCCCAGCAATGCTCAGTGAACACTTGGGAAGAGTACACGAGAGAGCAGAGAAGACCTTCCCTAGTGCTCAAGCTAGTCCCGATTCACCTTGACCTTTCTTTTCAGCTCATGCAAATGCCAACTGAACTTCTGGCTGCCTGAACCTCAGCAGGAATGTTTGCAGTACCCAGCCATCCTGAAGTTGGTGAGACGTTCCAACATATTCACGCAGAAATTAGAAACCTGAACACCTTTGACTCTTCAAAGTGTTTCATGTGTTAGAGTCTTTAAATCCCAGTCTGAATTGGATACATCTGTCTTCAAAAGAACTTCAATTTCAACGTGAGAGGCAAAGAGAAAAATGGCATCCTTGCAATCGGAAGGTGGGCTCCCAGAGTGTGAACTTCTCTGTCTGGTTAGGATGGCTTCCCTATGTTTAGGGAAGCTATCACTTCCCTAAGCTAAACACTCAGGCCAATGGTGTTTCGATTCATTATCATTATGCTTTAAAGAATTGCTTTCTTGCCAAGTTTCTCTGTAATTGTTAAACTACAAACTTACAGAACAATGAATCATCTTGGAAATGGAATCTCCAATGTATTTCAGTGTATATTTCACCTCATCCACTATTAGAAAATGACCCAGACAACTAAGCTTTATTAGACTGAAGATGAAAGCAAATCAATACCTGGGAACTTCTCCTATAGTCTGGTCCTGGTATTCATTCCTTCAGCAAGTACTGCTGTGACTGTCCATTGCACACCATTAGATAAAACACCTAACGTAAAAAAAAAAAAAATACCCCTGGACATCTCATACGGATGTTTCCCAGAAATGAAGTGCTTCAGTAAGTCACCAGCAACCTATTCTGTCTCTACACTCAGGGTTTAAAATCTCTCTTGATATTATTCAAAAAACAACAATGAACCCGTGTAACAATTCTTAATTTTACAGTGCCCAAGGGCAGGTCTGCAGCCTCACACCTCTAAACCTCATACCCCTTCTCTTTGCGTGACAGGGTCGCTTGAGCTACCCTGGGTTCTTGCACTGCTTCAGAAGCAGTGAAACCAGGATTTCAGGCAGCTTTAGTTCAGCACTTGAGATCTGACTCTGCTCAGAAAGTGAGCCTTCTGCCCTGCCCTGCCCCGTGGCCCAGCACTCCTCCGTAGTACTGCTCTGATAAAGGCATGGCCCCTCCACGCCGGCTGTCATTCCCTTTGCTTTCCCTATGCTCCTCTGCGGTGGCTTCTCCCACTTGTTGCTACCCACCCCTAGCGTGTCTCGATTCTGCCTCTTCTCACAAGAACTGCGGTGATGCCAGAGCCTTCACGCCGCCTCTTGCTTTCACTGACGAAAGAATGGAGAAATATCCTGACCTCAGAACTGCTTTGTACCATTCTCCAAAGCAAAAATGAAACTTTCTTCTTGAAGTGGAAAAGAAAAGCTTCCAGTTAATAGAAGGTTCTGAATGAGACTCCTAAGATTCTAACACCAAAACTCTCCTAAGATTCTAATACCAAAACCCTGACTGGCCAATGACTGTTTGCTAGTGTTGATCTGAATCCCACAGGATAGATATTCCATGTTTGGTAAAATAGCAAATACCATGAATGCCAGGAATTTCTAGAAGCTGGAAACTAATGAATGTCCATAAAACTTTGAACCATACACATCTCCTCACCAAGAAAGAACAGAGTATACACACATTCATACTCAATGCCACTGTTTCAATCCGTAATAGTTAGGTCATCTGAAATAGAATGTCCAATACAGAGAGACGATAAAGGCACAAAAAGGACAGAAATGATATGGACCTAACAGAAGCAGAAGAGATTAATAAAAGTGGCAAGAATACACAGACGAACTACACAAAAAAGATTTCCATGACCCAGGTAAACACGATGGTGTGATCACTCACCCAGAGCCAGAAACCCCAGAGTCTGAAGTCAAGCGGGCCTTAGGAAGCATCACTACAAACAAAGTTAGTGGAGGTGAATTCCAACTGATCTATTTCAAATCCTAAAAGATGATGCTGTGAAAGTGCTGCACTCAATATGCCAGCAAATTTGGAAAACACAGCAGTGGCCACAGGACTGGAAAAGGTCAGTTTTCATTTCAGCCCCAAAGAATGTTCAAACTACTGCACAACTGCACTCATCTCACATGCTAGCAAAGTAATACTCAAAATTCTGCAAGCCAGGCTTCGAGAGTACATGAACCGAAAATGTCCAGATGTTCAAACTGGATTTAGGAAAGGCAGAGAAACCAGAGGTCAAATTGCCAATATCCATTGGATCATCGAAAAAGCAAGAGTTCCAGAAAAACATCTACTTCTGCTTTATTGACTATGCCAAAACCTTTGACTCTGTGGATCACAACAAATTGTGGATAATTCTTAAAGAGATAGGAATACCAGACCAGCTGACCTGCCTCCTGAGAAATCTTTATACAGGTCAAGAAGCAACAGTAAGAACCTGACGTGGAACAATGGACTGGTTCCAAATTGGGAAAGGAGTATATAAAGGCTGTATATCGTCACCCTGCTTATTTAACTTATATGCAGAGTGCATCATGAGAAATGCTAGGCTGGATGAAGCACAAGTTGGAATCAAGATTGTCGGGAGAAATATCAATAACCTCAGATATGCAGATAACACCACCCTTATGGCAGAAAGTGAAGAAGAGCTAAAGAGCCTCTTGATGAAAGTGCAAGAGGAGAGTTAAAAAGTTGGCTTAAAACTCAACGTTCAGAAAACTAAGATCATGGCATCTGGTCCCATCACTTCAAGGCAAACAGAAGGGGAAACAATGGAAACAGTGAGAGACTTTCTTTTCTTGGGCTCCAAAATCACTGCAGATGGTGATTGCAGTCATGAAATTTAAAGATGCTTGCTCCTTGGAAGAAAAGCTATGACCAACCTAGACAGCACATTAAAAAGGAGAGACATTATTTTTACAACAAAGGTCCATCTAGTCAAAGCTATGGTTTTTCTAGTAGTCATGTATGGATGTGAGAGTTGGACCATAAAGAAGGTTGAGTGCCGAAGAATTGATGCTTTTGAACTGTGGTGTTGGAGAAGACTCTTGAGAGTACCTTGGACTGCAAGGAGATCCAACCAGTCCATCCTAAAGGAGATTAGTCCTGAGTGTTCACTGGAAGGACTGATGCTAAAGCTGAAGCACCAGTACTTTGGTGCGTGATGTGAAGAACTGATTCATTGGAAAAGACCCTGATGCTGGGAAAGATTGAAGGCAGGAGGAGAAGGTAATGACAAAGGATGAGATGGTTGGATGAAATAACTGACTTGATGGACATGAATTTGAGCAAGCTCCAGGAGTTGGTGATGGACAGGCCTGGCATGCTGCAGTCCATGGGGTCACAAAGAGTCATATATGTCTAAGCGACTGAACTGAACTGAATACAGAGACAGATAAATAGATTGATAGACAAATAGGTAGATAAATATATAAAATGATAGATGGATGGATAGAGATGATGGATGAATGGATGGGCAGGTAGACAAATAAGTAGTGAGAGATGGAGAGATAGATAAACTGGCCATTAGTTTTATTGAATAAACTAACACTTTCCTTTCCCATCACTACCAATACTCATAAGTTGTCAGAAAAAGGGATCTGACACGACTGACCAGCTAAACATGATAAAGGAGATTTCAGGCTGAGAAGCTGTGTCATTTTCTCCTTGCGCAGTCACCAGCCAGAATGGTAATGCCCCTAAACTCATGGGGCAGGGCCACTCCTCATTAAGGTGGGGGTAGGGCCAGAGCCCTGGCCAACAGCAGCCCTCTAAGTCTTCTTGACTCTGGACCCTTCAAAGGAGCCAAAGGTTTAAACTGCTTGCCCTGCCTGAGAAATTAAAGACAACAGGGATCGGCAAGGCAGAAGCAGGCCAGTGGAGGAGAGTCCAGCTGTCTCCATTCTGAGAGCCAGGCATGGAGCAGAACGTCCGCTTTCTCCGCCTCCCGCTCCGCCCAGCCCTCCAAAGCGAAGAATGACGCGGCGTCTCTGGGAAGGAAGGCGGGGGAGGCGCTGACCGTGGCTGATAAGTTGCGGACACAGTAAAGGTGGCGGCAAGTGGGAACCATCTGAGGGCCTGGCCCCGGGGGAGGCGCAGACGACGGGGAAAGTAAGTGAGGAGGAGCAGGCTGGGAGTGCAGAGCGCGTGCTGCATGAGATAAATCGAGGCCTAGTGCAAAAGAGAAAGGAATACCCGGGTCAGAGGATGTTAGCTCCACATAAAAATCAAAGAAATGACTTGACTTCAGGAAGAGGAGAGGTTGGCCAGCTACGAGCCTCCCACCAAGATGACATGCGAGCTTCCTCCTTAAGGAGCCCAGAGGGAAGCTTGGGGAAAGCCAGCTTCTGTTTGTGCAACTTTGCTCAAAATATTACATGTCACTCATTCTCAGGCCAGCATCTCTGAAGAGATGTGGTCCACCCGAGAAAACGTCTGGTCCTTTTTTTATTGACCCAGGGCCAGAGTGCAGTCACATGCCAAGGCAGGTGATAAATACAGGCAGGATTCTCTCAGCACCTATTAGATGCACACATCTATACCCTGTGAGGTAGGCTCTCTTAACCCCATTTCACAGATGAAAACATTGAGTCTCAAGGATAATAAGCCATTTGCTCGTGGGACTTGCCTGCGGTCTGGTGACTAAGGCTCTGTGCTCCAAATGCAGGGGGTCCGGGTTTGATCCTGGACAGGGAACCAGATCCCACATGCCGGAAATGAGAGTCCTCATGCCACCACTAAAGATCCTGTGTGCCACAACTAAGACCCAGCACAGCTGAATAAACAAATAAAATAAACAAATATGAAAAAATAAGTCCCTCGCCTGAGTCTCCATCATGAATAGAGGCAGATCAAAGTGTGAACACCAGCAATCTCAGCTGCACTAAGTTCCAAGGACTGTGTTCTTTCCACCATACTCTTGTCTCTGAATTAAAAGCAGGACAGGGGCTGGGCAAAAGGGAGGAGAGCAGAGTAGTTCAGTGGTCTCTAAACTACGTCTATAGTGCTTTATAGCTTCCCTGGTGTCTCAGGCCGTAAAGTGTCTGCCTACAGTGCGGAAGACCTGGGTTCGATCCATGGGTCGGGAAGATCCCCTTGAAAAGGAAATGGCAGCCCACTCCAGTACTCTTGCCTGAAAAAGTCCCATGGACGGAGGAGCCTGGTAGGCTACAGTCCATGGGGTCACAGAGAGTCAGACACAACTGAGCAACTTCACTTTCACTTTCTTTTTTTTTTTGTATTAAATTTGAAAGTTTTATTTATTTATTTATTTTTAATTTTTAAATTTTGAAATCTTTAATTCTTACATGTGTTCCCAAACAGTGCTTTATAACTTGAACACAGAGCAGGAGTAGGCAGTCCGTTAGGAGACAGTCTTCCACGAGTCTTACATCTTGTGAGCAAGGGCACTGGCTGCCTTTGTTATGCGGCATCTCCTAAAGGATGTCTAGCAGACAGACTCAGAAGACACAGATAAACCTCCCGTGGCAGCAAGGGGCAGCTTGCTTACTCTCCAGCAGAAAAGATCAGCTTCCGCTTCTGTGACAAGCCCTGCAACTGTTGTATGTGCCACCTGGCCCTCTCGCACTGCCCTGTGAGTCCCAGGGCGAGGGACGTGGACACAAACACAGAGCTCAGACAGCTTGCTACGCTGGGAGTCGTGAAGCCCTTGGCCGCTGACCCAGGAATACCACGTTTGCTGCCAACATCCATGAAGCCTTGACAGACTAACGGGCAAGTAGGGTAACATCTCAGCCCCCACAACACTGAACAGAGGGGTCTGGATGAACATCTTCCTTCTTGTCTCCTGACCCCAAAACGAAGTCCAGATGCTCCCATGTGGTGCATCAGAAAGCGTTCTGGAACCTCATGCATCCTCAGGCAATGCAACCTAGGAAACATCTTGAATGCTAATAAGCCATTCCCACCAGGTCCCAGTTACTGAGGCAACACCTTCAACTCCCTGGGTGAGTGAAAGTCACTCAGTCATGTCCGACTGTCGGACTCTTTGCAACCCCACGGACTATACAGTCCATGGAATTCTCCAGGCCAGAATACTGGAGTGGGTACCCTTTCCCTTCTCCAGGGGATCTTCCCAACCCAGGGATTGAACCCAGGTCTCCTGCCTTGTAGGCGGATACTTTACCAGCTGAGCCAAAAGGGAAACCTAGACTGCCATATATCTATAATACAGTGAGGTACTTGAGCAAGTGCTTAAGGATGGCAGACACTTCTGAGAGACTTAGGAACATCTTGAAAAGGCCTCTATGAATTAGGAGTTATGGCTCTCAGAAAGGACACTAACTCATCCAGATCACATAGCTGGTGCCCACATCTGCCGGAGCCCATGCCTGCAGTTCCCATCCAGGATGACTCTCTTCCTCTGCTAACAGTGAATTCACCATTATTCTTGAAATATATTCCTTTTCAATTCTTTAAAACACTTCTTTAGATGAGGAACTCTGTGCTAGTGTGAAGAGGCAGTTGCCATTCAGGGTGAAAAAAAATTAGTTAACGAGGAACACTTGTTCAAGCAGAGAAGTACACAGGGCAAATGAAACTTTATTTTTTTGTCCTTAATTATCTGAAGTCCATGTTAGGGTAATCCAAACCTCCCCACAGAGAGGATGCAGTCTGTATAACCACCACACCCTCCCCCCCTGGTTTTTTTCACCCTTTTGGAGGGAAAGAAGTGGTGAGGCCAACAATCTTAGGCAGTGAAATGCCTTTTGCTGGGCCAAGAGCTATAACCACCTCCTCAAGCCCATGCTGGAGTCAGGACCGAGGCCAGGCTGCAAAGACAGCCCTGCCTGCTGCTTACGTGGCTGAGAGGATAGGTGTCTGACAAAGAAGAAGCGTGGGGACGAAGCAGGGCGGTGGTCACTGGGGGGACACGGAACCCCTACAACGTGCCTGCCGTGTTCTGGGGTAACCCTTCTGTCGCCTGTGCTACACCATGCGCATGTCTTGGGGTCAGCCATCAACACCCCCACTTTGCAGATACAGAAAAGGGATGCTGTGAGATCAGTGAGAATTCCCAGGGATGATCAGCCACTAAAGTAGAGCAGGGGGTGGAGCTAACCTCTGCCCGGATTCCTTCTTCTTCCAACACTCCACAGCCCTCCTGTATCCAAGATTCCTGGGTGGGGAGCTTTACAACCAGAAACAGGCCAAAGTTCTCATCGGGTTGTTCACTGTGTAAATGTCTACATGGCCAGTTTTTATTCTGTCCCTTCATAGAGGGCACAAGAGTCATTTGAGTTTATTGGTGCAGAGGACTTTCTGAAATGGCGCTGCCCTCTTACATGACTATACATGGTCTGAGTCACGCTAATGAAATGTCATTTTTATCTCTGGGGGCCAAGAAGGAAAGATGCAGTGAAACCAGACCGGGGTTTCTGGACCTCGGCACCACTGGAGCTTGGGGCTGGATAATTCCTTGGGCGGGGGGGGAGGGGGGAGCCTGTCACACACATCGCAGGATGTTTCGCCCCTCCCCCAGTCTGTGATAATGGAAAATACCTGCCGATACTGCCACAGCTCCCTTGGGAGGGGCTGAAACCCACTGGATTGTGAAACAGTAAACTAGACAGACACGGGTCCAGATGCTTAAGCCTACATCTTTCGTAGCTTTGGGAAAGTTGCATACTCTCCTCGAGACACTTTCTCATGTATAGGATGGAGATATTAATTCCTAACTTGCAAAGTAATTGTGCCAAGATAATGCATGTGGGGGCTTCCCTGGTGGCTCAGCGGTAAAGAACCCACCTGCCAATGCAGGAGACACAGGTTTGATCCCTGGGTCGGGAAGATCTCCTGGAGGAGGAAATGACAACCCACTCCAGTGTTCTTGTCTGGAGAATCCCATGGACAGACGAGCCCGGTGGGCTACAGTCCATGGGGCTTCAAAAGAGTCAGACACAACTAAACAACATGGGCGGCCGCCACAACCGCAGACTGAGGGGCTTCGTGAAGTTTGGATGGCAGAAATCTGAGATCGAGGTGTCAACAGGCTTGGTTTTTCTTGAGGCCTCTGTCCTTGGCTTGTTGATGGCTGCCTTCTCCCTTTGTCTTCATGGGAGCCTGGCAGGCTACAGTCCATGGGGTCCCAAAAGAGTCATATACAACTTAGGGCCTGAACAACAGCAACAAATGCATGCGAAGCGCCTTGTATCTGGGTCCTCAGCAAATCCTTATAAAAATTATCACGTATTTTTAAGACTTCTGATTAACTTTTATAATGCCTACCTTTGAGGATCTTGTTCCCTCTATCCCTGTAGAAGATGAGGTAGTCTTTAAAACTGTTGCTGCCCGTTCCATACAAATGGACCTTTAATATTTATGAATGATATCTACCCATTATATCATGTCCACTATCTCCTTTTACTATTTTAAAACCACTTTACTGAGGTATGATTGACATACAAAAAGCTGTACATATTGAATGTGTTCAATTTGATGAGTTTGGAGATAAGTATATACCCAAGAAAACCATCACTGCAATCTACGCCATTAACATATCCATTGCATCTTAAAGTTTTCCTTTAATCTTGACAACAGTCCTATGAGGATGGCAGTGCCATAACCATTTTGAAAACAGGGAAGCAGTTTTAGAGACATGAAGTAATATACCCAAGCTCACACAGCAGGAAAACAGGGTTCAAATACTGACTCTATATCACAAGATATCTTCCAGTACCTTATCTTACTTCCATACATACCCAAGAGGCACTTATTGAATTCTGCACTAAAAACAGTTGAGTTTACAAGGAAAAATAAGCAATTGCCTTAAGTGGGATGAAGACATTTTCTATCAGGGGAAGAACAAAGGGTTACGAGAGCACAGAAGAAGCATATTTATCTCATCTGAAGGGTTCAAGGTCTGCAGAAAACATACAAAGAGAATCACGAGTTAGCCAAATAGGAAGAGGGAAACAGTCCAGATGAAGCTAATATACGTGCCAAGTCCTAGCACTGAGAACAAACAAGATGGGCGTATGGTTGGCCCTCCAATCTGCATTCTGCACAAGGGGTTCAACCAACTGCAGATCAAAAAATATTTTAAGAAAAATTCCAGGACAATCCAAAAAAACTTGAATGTTCCATGTGCCAGCAACTATCTGCATTGTAGTTACAAGTACTTATATAGATGTGCATGTATTAGGTATTATAGGTAATCTAAAGATGATTTATAGTATACAAGAGGATGTGTACAAGTTATATGAAAATACTATACCATTCATACAAGGGACCTAAGTGTCTGTGGATTTTGGTATCCATGGGTGGAGGGGGAGGGACTCCTGGAACAAATCCCCCAGGGATACCAAGGTACAACCGTAGTTCAGGATGGAAGTTTGGAGAACAAGGAGAGGAGAAGTTAGGGGTGAGATGAGAGGCAGGCAGTGGGTAGACAACCAAGGGATGTGCCTGGCTGGCGTGTTTAGAGCTCTACTTCGGAGGCAAGGAGCTTCTTGCCAGCTCTCTCCTACATCATATTTCTCCCATCAAACCCCTCCAGTCTCTCTTCAGTAGCTTAATGGGCTATACAGGACTCCATACCTTTGTGAAGGCGGCGGCTGTGAAGTTGACCTTCCACACGTTGGCAAGTGGAAATGCTCTCCTGGTAAAGTTGATCCCCAGTTACCAGGTCCTTTGGCCAAAAGACCTAATGGAGAAAAATGAACAAGCCTGCTGGACTTTCTCCAGGACCTGCGACAAGCCACACACCACCAGCCTTTTCCCAGAAGCCTGCATGAAAACAGACACCTAGCTCAGCAGACAGAGGCGGTGTTCCCGGCAAGCTGATGGTGGGGAAGGAACATGGACCTGCCAATTTGGGGGGCTGGGGTGACGCTGGGAGGGTGACTCAGCACAGATTTATGAGATCTGATCTTGCCGATCTTGGCAGACACTCAGAGGCCAAGGCTCCTTGAAGAGGAAGGCTCCTCAGCAGGACCTCTAGCTTATAAGGGATTTTCATCATGACCAGCCGACAGGCCGCCCACGCCTCACACTTTAAATCTTTCAAATAAGAAACGCTAATTACATTTCAGACTTGAGAAACCTAAACTATCTATCCAAGTCACCTGTTTTGTAACGTACATACGCAGAATACGGTGGCTGGGTTGAAGGCAAGGCGAGTGGAGTTTGTTTTTTTTTCTCATATCCCCAGCACCTTGAGCATACCGGGTGCTTGGTGAATGGTGGGGGACAGGAAATGAACTTGTAATCCTTATGGCAGCCAAAAACCATGTCTGGTCCATCGTTGTGTTTCACAGCTCCAGTCGCTACCAATAAAAATATGAGGTCTCCAAAATTATTGCTGTTGTTCTGTTACTCAGCTGTGTCCGACTCTCTGTGACCCCATGGACCGTAGCTCCTCTGTCTGTGGGACTTTCTAAGCAAGAATACTGGCCTACGTTGCCATTTTCTTCTCCAGGGACTCTTCCTGATCCAGGGATCAGACCCCTGTCTCCTGCTTTGGCAGGTGAGTTCTTTACTGCTAAGCCACCAGGGAAGCCCCCAGTATCCAAAATATCCATGGATTAATCATTCCCAAAGTATATCAGGTGGCATTGGTTCTTGCGTTAAAAAGAACAGGGCAAGTTGGATAAAGACTGCCCTAGGGGAGGAGACAGGAATAAGACAGAACATTGGAGTGGTCTGTAAGGTAAACACACAAACACACACACTGTGGTCACATACTGTTTAAGTGTAGAATTTTTAAATCGCCATGTGAATAAATCATTTGTGATAAAAATGCCCTTGGAAAACTTCCTAAAGGAGGAAGAAAAGAGAAGGCTGAGTAAGAGGGGAAGTAATGTCATGTAGCCAGAAGTGATGTGTTGCTGACAACTATGGACAAGGGTCCTGGGATGGACCCTTGGTCCAAGGTGAGGGGCAAGGTTCTACTAGATTCTTCTTTGCTGCCCAAGCAAACTTCAGGAGAGGAGATGAGTTACTGGGGTTTCCATTGCACATTTCCCAGTTCCGACTGATGACCACACACAATGAATTGATTTTAAGCTTGTCTAACAAAAAAAAGTCCAGAAGTTTCTCTAATTAAAAACAAAAGATTTTCAAGAAATTGTCTGTTTGTTATCCTGTAGAACAGACTTTGAAGGAAGGTTATGTTTGGCTGAATCTGGGGGCTCTAGAATCTAACTGACCCTCTCATCAGGAAAAACACAGAAAGTTCTGCAGAGGTTTACAGTTCCCTAGAAGTACATCCATGGGCCTTCCTCTAGAAAGAAAAGTTTGCAAAGTAAATTAACTGTGCTTAGCAATTATTCTTAGAAGTAAAAGTCCTGACTCTAAACTTCTTCTAAATAGCTTTGTTTCTTCTGGATACGTTCCGATTTTGATAAAGTGATTAAAAAGGCTTATTAGATGATGTCAAAGAATCACCTCTGGGATTTTTATTCTTCATTATTTTTCCTCAAGTTTCAAGGGAACCAAAAGGTTGCATGAGTTTCTCCCCCAGTGAACTCGGACAAGACATTTCCCCTTCTCCAAGCGCAGTTTCTTCATCTGTGAAATAAAAGGACTGTGCCTTCTAATCTCTCAAACTCCTTCCAGCTCACAAGAGAAGGAACGCTTCCAACCCAGACCCTCCAGAAATTCTGATAAGTCTTCCCTGGAGAGAAATCAGTGGTTAAATTTTGATCGTTACGTGAACAGAAGAGCAAAATCCTTCTGCAGACAAAGCAAGAAGGAGCAGAGGTGCTGTTTCAATGGAGAACTGAAAACAAACCAGCTGTCTCATTTTTCCCCTCAGCCTCTCCTTTGAGAATTAAAAGCTATTCTTGCATCTTAACAACTCCTCAAAATTATCAACATTGGCAGAAAATAACCATAATAAACTGCAAAGATCTCTCAAAGCACCCGAGGAGGAGGCAGAAGCAGGTTCCCTCTTGACCCTGTTCCTCTCTCTCTTGACGATTACTTTTCTTGTAGGATGAAGCCTGGCCAGGAATGCGTAGGAAGGGAGGAAGAAAAGGTGAGTCATCATTTGTTGGCGATTATTCCAGGCCAGGAGTTGTGCATATGTTATTTCATTTCTCAATGGAATTTGTTTGAACGATGAGGAAATGAGATTCGGTGGTGATAAGAAATTTGCATAAAATTATCCAAATAGAGAAGTTGACTCATTAGAAAAGACCCCGATGCTGGGAAAGAGTGAAGGCAGGAGGAGAAGGGGACAACAGAGGCCAAGATGGTTGGGTGGCATCACTGACTCAATGGACATGACTTTGAGTAAGCTCCAAGAGTTGGTGATGGACAGGGAAGCCTTCAGTCCATGGGGTTGCAAAGAGTCAAACATGACTGAGCAACTGAACAGCAACAATCCAGATAGAGAACATGAGGACAGGGAGGTCGACCTGAGTCTGTCTGCTATAGCCAAGCCCCAAGTACTTTTCACCCAACCAGGAAGATCTGGTGTGTGAGCGCCACAAAGATGCTTCTGCATCTGAATGCAAAGATGTCCTAGTGTGTAACATGTGACTCAGACCTGTCATGTCCAACACGGCCCGAAGGGCCCTGGCTGATGACCACAAAGACCACAGCAAGGGATGACACTGGAAATCCATGGTTGGCGGGACAGAGAGCGTTATTCAGTGACAAAGTGCTCAGTGAAGATGAGGAAACTGGGCCAGCCTTCTCCATGAACCAGTTATGAATCTTGTACAACTGCTTAACATACCGAGGCTCCTGTTACTTCCTTTAAAACAGAGATGAGTGTTATCATTAGACCCCTTCTTCAGTGGGCCTTTGTGATTCTCAGAATAGTATACATCAAGACACATTTGGAAGAACAAAGTAGTGCTTCATGACTGTCAGTTTTGAGAAGTGTTAACATACATTCTGGATCTTCAGTTCCAGCCCAAAGCAACTAATCAATTACCTAACCTAACTATAATTCACTTTTGGTTGTGTCTGTATTACCTTAATGAAGAATAAAATAGGAGGGGAGTCCCTGGTGGCCCAGTGGTAAAAAAAAAAAAAAAAAATCCACCTGCCAAGGCAGGAGACAAGGGTTCGATCCCTGATCTGGGAAGATCCCACACACCGCGGAGCAACTAAGCCCGCGAGCCACAGCTACTGAGCCTGTCCTCTAGGACCCAGGGGCTGCAACCACTTAGCCTTTGTGCTACAACTGCTGAAACCCACGTGCCCCAGAAGCCTGCGCATCACCACTAGAGAACAGATCCTGCTGGCCGCAATGAGAGAAGAGGCCACACAGCAATGAAGACCCAGCTCAGCCAAGATTAAATAAATAAAAATGCAAAAAATATAATAAAAATACCAACAGATTCAGATACTATTCCTTTAGAATAGTTGGATGTCCCCGGACTAGTTAGCACCGCAATCACGAGTTTCTAGTTTCACCCCGGAGACTGAGACTTCTCTTTATTTCACAGTGAACTTCTTGAGCCAAGCTCACATCCCTCTCTCAGGCTTGGTTTCCAAATGTCAAGTTGTGGTAAGAATGCAAAGTTCAGAGCTCCCTGTCACTTAGCTAACAAGCAGTGTTATGACTCAAACTGAGGTCTGCTTGACTTAAAAGGTGATGTTCTTTCCACAAATGCTACCCTCCCTCCTATAGCAACAAAGAGCCAACATGGGAAATAAAGCCTGAAATTCCACTTGTCTGATTAATACAGAGTGCCTATCTGGAGATTTATGTTTGTTTTTCTACTAAATAAATGGTTACATTTCCCCAGCCAAGAATACATTGGGCTAATTAATAACAGCCCTCTTTCAAAGTCTATGACATAGAAAAAAATTCTATCCCCAGGGACCAATCCCTCACAAAGGCCACAGAGAGACCATCTCAAGAGTTCCTCATTCAGAGACCCTTGAGAGCAACCGTACATTGACACCCTGTTGGCCATTCACACCTTAGCAAAGATTAGCACTGGTGAATTGTCAAGCAGAAAATAACGTGGGGTGGATGGATGGATGGAGAAGGGAAGGGGCAGGAAGAACAGAGGAGGGGCGCGGGAGGCTGGCGGGACCACGAAGGAAAGGGAAGACAAGCTGAGAGCCTGCAACCTTCCAGGTCCTTTCTGGGTAACATGTACACAGCCTCCCTGAACAAAATACACTATTAAATTTTTTGTGTATTGAATACTGTCTGTGCAAATATTCTAGATCATTTATGAGCTGTCACTTACAGGCCATAAAATGCAGAGTCTGAGTAGACCCCTTCCTTCCTTCTCCATTCACAGTTAGCTTTCCTAACCCCAGGTTCTGGCAATCACTGATCTCTATAGGAGTTTACCCTTTCCAGACACTTCACATAAATGAAATTATACTGCAGGTAGCCATTCTCATCCGACTTTCACTTAAAATACTGGCTGTTGACCTTCATCCATGTTGCAGCATGTCTCTGTTTCACTCTTCTTTCCTTTCTGAGTCACATTCCATTACGTAGACATTCCACATTTTGTGGAGCCTCTCATCTCTTAATGAATTATTTCCCTTTGGGGGGGTGTTTACTAGTAAAGTTTCTAGGAACCATTATGCACAAGTCTTTGCGTGAAGATATGCTTGTGTTTCTCTTGGGTGCGTATCTAAGAGTAGCATTGTTGGGTTGTAGTGTATGTGACTGTTTAACTTTTCAATTAACTGCGAAACATCTCTCAAAAGTGGTTGCACCATTTTACACTCCTAGTCTTCCTTTTTCAACCCACTAGCCAAAGAAAATATTTTGAATATCAGCTCAGTATCCTCTTCCCTTTTTTCTTGCTCACCAGAAATAAATTTGAGGTAAGCAACAAAGTGCTGAAAGAGCTAGAAAGAAAAGATTGCTAAACATTTTGGGGCTAGAAAAGCATACTTTCCCTACAGTACTTGCCTTCCTTCATGTACACACACATAGACCCCCAACCAGGGGAGTTAAGAGAAGGATCCTAAAGTGGACAAGAAACGTGACTGGAAGAGGAGGCAGGATCAATAAGTGTAATTGTAAGCTGTGCATTTGGGTTGTGTTCAGTGTCCTTCACAGCTCCCTGGGGGCTCAAAGGTAAAGAATCCGCCTGCAATGCAGGAGACCCAGATTTGATCCCTGGGTTGGGAAGATCCCTGGTGAAGAAAATGAAAACCCGTTCCAGTATTCTTGCCTGGGAAATCTCATGGACAGAGGAGTCTGGTGGGCTACAGCCCGTGGGGTCGCAAAGAGTCAGACACAACTTAGCAGCTGAGCACACAATGTCCGTAAGGTGATGCCAGTCATACCTGGGCACGATGAACTGTGGTCTTGAAGGTGGCACTGCCACAGGATGGAATCACAGGAGCTTCTGGATTGTGAAGGGCCTCACGCAAATAAAGGAATCCGAACTCAGTAGCCGTCTGACTTAAGCAAAACATAGCAGAGTCAGGTCTAAGTCCCAGGCTTGTCCCATTATAAGCAGAAGTTGGCAGTCTGGTCCCTGCCCTTCACAAGTCGCCCCTCCCCCCACACCAGCCTTACATGGACTTAAGCTCATACCGTGTAACACAGCACATGTCACAGGACTCTGATGGCACCTGGGTGGCAGTATTTTCATGATTAGTTCCTCTACAGACAAGGCTGATAGCCAATCAGTTCAGTTCAGTCACTCAGTTGTGTCCTACTCTTTGCGATCCCATGAATTGCAGCACTCCAGGCCTCCCTGTCCATCACCAACTCCCGGAGTACACTCAAACTCACGTCCATCAAGTCAGTGATGCCATCCAGCCATCTCATCCTCTGTCGTCTCCTTCTCCTCCTGCCCCTAATCCCTCCCAGCATCAAAGTCTTTTCCAATGAGTCAACTCTTCGCATGAGGTGGCCAAAGTACTGGAGTTTCAGCTTCAGCATCATTCCTTCCAAAGAAATCCCAGGGTTGATCTCCTTCAGAATGGACTGGTTGGATCTCCTTGCAGTCCAAGGGACTCTCAAGAGTCTTCTCCAACACCACAGTTCAAAAGCATCAATTCTTCGGCGCTCAGCTTTCTTCACAGCCAATAGGCACTGATGAGTCTGTACTGGTTACTTAAGGATTGAAATGCTTCTATATCTGATAGAAACCAAGTGGTCTGATGAAGAGTCATTTCCTCCAAGGCTTTTGCCCTCTCTCTAGAGCCCCTAGATGCCCCTGGTGCCCCAAACAACATCTCCAGGTGATCCAGAAACCGAAGGGTTAAAGCCTGGCCTGGATGGCCCCCAATTCCCATCCCCCAGAGATGTGAGTGGCATCCACTCTGAGTGGTGCCCACATTCTACCCGTTGCTAAATAGGTTACCATCAGCACTTTCTACAGAAAAGCTAGAGAAGACATTTGAGTTCACACAACCCACTTCCTTGACATCTCTGGCCCATGTATTCTTATCTATTCTTACAGACACTACCTTTTACCTAGAATACACATGAGCTGCTCATGGTTATAACAAAACATAACAGCCACTATCATTTAGTAAGTGTCTACTGTGTTCTGACTCTTTATGAGTACAATACCATTTGATCCCCAAAGAAACCTACAGAGTGGGCTTTTTGCCCTGATTTTTTAAGAGCCTGAGACCCTTTTAAAGTATAAATATAAATAACATCCTTAAAGCTAACATTTGGGCTCCTTCATGGTGAGTCTTTCTACCAAGTCTCACTGTTTCTTTGCTGATCTAAGGTAATGGAAGATATTTAAAAATAACCTCTTGGGACTTCTCTGGCAGTCTAGTGGTTAAAACTCTGTGCCTCCAGTACAAAGGGTACTGGTTCAACCCCTGGGCAGGGAACTAAGATTCTGCATGCCATGTGGTGTGGCCAAAATAAAATAAAATAAAATAAAAATGACTTAACTAAAAATCTGAGAACCATTCTCAAGTGTTCTGATTCACTAAAAAATGCTAACTTCAAGGTGTCATCTTTAATGGATTTACCGACTCATTATAAGACTGCAAAAGCATTCACACTCTAGCCCGGTGAGAGCCTGATGGCTCCTCACTATGGTGGGAGCTGTAGTCACACGTGCTGGGAATGTGGAGCCAGCTTCTCTGAGCACGTGAATAAAATCATTCACTTTTACACTCCCACTCTTACATTTGTGTTTTTTATTTATATTCCCAGCCATCATTTTTTCATGCTTTTACACTCTCTTGTTATAAAATAATACATAGATTTAATGGAGACAGGCTTTGTCACAGTAAGAGGCCTGGATTTAGTGGTTTCTAGGGGGGAATTATTTGGGATAACTAATTGAAACCAAAGTGCATTATCATTCCTTGCCTGCAACAATAAACACTAGGTCTTCAAAGGCTGACCAAGTTTCCAGTGATTCCTAACAATAGCAGTTGTCATTTTCAAATGATGGTCCTTTTGAAACGCCAAGTGGAGTGAAGAAAAAGTGTGTGCTATTGCTGATTAGACAGGAATATGACTTGCAGAGGCCTATGTTACTCTCTTGTCTGCAAATTTTCTGCCCTGATTAATTACAAAGAGTGCCAGAGTGTGTTGACGTTAGTTAAAAGCATTTGCTCTTTCCAGCCTGTCGTTATACCCGAATTAAGGATTTCTGTGTCGAGGTGAGGTCAGGAGGGTTCAGATCTGTTTTCCACTGATAAATCTTTCTGTCCCATAAGGATTAAAGGAACCCAAGGCTTTCATATGTAAAACTAATACATGATCGCCTGTGTGTATGTGTCTCCATGATCAAAGAGCGCTTAGCCAAGAGGGAATGCCTCAAAGAGATAATAAGTGATTTGTTCACTACAAACATTACAATTATCTATTCCTCTACAAAGTACTGAGAATAAATTCTCTAATCAGAGTTAATTAGCGTTCTTGTTGCTCTGGGTTTAGCTGGCTAGCTCTCTTAAAGGTACATGAACGTAAAAAACTACGTGCCTTTGCCGAGCCAACTTCTTAAACTCTTCCACAGTTAGTTGGAGGAACTGCCTGCTCATTAGCTTCAATCCATTTCCTTCCATTTGATGAAATCAACTGAACAGAATTCACTGGGACCATCCTCCATACTTACTCGTCCATGCTTTTATTGATGGACTGCCTGCTCTGTGCCAGTCACCTTTTACAGAGCCTCATACCCTCAGATCCATGGTCCAACAGAGGCTCCATAAAGAGCAGGGAGCCCTGGGTGCTCTGGGAGCCAAAGGAGAGGGCGGTGGGGACAGAAATGACCTCTCTAAGGAGCTGAGAGTCAAGCTCAGTTTGGAAGAATGATAGGAATTTGGTAGGTTTGTGGGAGGAAGGAGGACATTCCAGGAACATGAACAACAAAGCCGTGTGGAATAATCACAACACACATTTATTAAAGGCTCTGTGCCATATACTATGCATATCTTGGTTCACTGAATCTTCCCCCAAAGTGCTATAAGGTAGGCTCTATTAGTAGAGCTTTAGAAGGAAGGGGAAATAGAGAGTGAGGAAGATGAAGCAACTACAAGACATGGGGTTGTTAAGATGCAAAGTCGAACCCAGGCCATCTGACTCCAGGGTCTGTCTGTTATACCAACTAGATATGAGTGTGTGCGCACACATACATGCACACACAGAGAATATTTGTCCTCAAAGGAGTCTATTGGGATAGGTGAGGATAGGTACTGAATTTTTCCAGTACTTCCTACGTTTTCTGCATCAGAGCTCTACAAAGTGGATACAGCCACCACCCAGAAGATGAAAGTTGAATGCAGCTGACCACCCAATGACTCATTTTTGTCTTAAAAACAAGAAACGACACACGGAAATGCTTCCCGGCGCACCTGATGCCTGGGGAGTGTTTGACTCAGGGCCCTGCCTCCCCTCACTGCCCCCCACCCCCGGAAGTCTCTTCCTCCAGATTTTCCAAAGCCCTCCCATCGCAGAGGCTCCTTCTCATCTTCGGTGCAACATGGGACATGGATTGTCAAGAGGCGGGTGGGCTGGGATTATTTTTCCACACAAGTGCAGTTAATAGTGATGAATGACCAGAATGGACTGTTTCTCTGCTCTCTCAGTCACATGAAGAAAGTTTGGGGTTAAGAATAAAATGCTTGCTCATATTTGCCTTTACAGTTGCGTCAACTTCAGAACCATGCGCTCATAGGAACAGTCCAGGGCCTGAGGAGTACCTATTGTTGCGTTAGTCAGCTGCCTTTTAATGCTCTTTTCTCCTCTCATCCTTCCAACAGCTCCCCCAAATATGCATTATTACCACCACGTAATGAATGAGAAAACTGACGGCTATACAGTTCCTGTGACTTGTTCATGTTGACATCCTCCCAGGAGTAACAGAGAAACAGGATTTGAACCCAGATTTGTCTTTTAAAACTGTGAATGCACAGTGGTAACCATTCGTTCTCAAGAAGCTCTCCCTCAGCTTTAAATAGATGGGAGACGGCAAATTCCAGGCCATTTTCCCTTCAGTTAATTTGGAAGACAGCAGAAGAGACTACATTTGGAGTAAAAAGTCTTTAAAACAAAAAATCCCTCATGGCATGGGGGAGTTTAGTTCCCCAACCAGGGATGGAACCCAGGCCTCCCGCAGTGGAAGTACAGAGTCTTAACCACTGGCCCACCAGGGAAGTCCAAAGACATCTTTTCTTAAAAAATTATACAATATTGTGTTAGTTTCAGGTGTATAGCAAAGCGACTCAGGTGTGTGTGTGTGTATACATATACATAATTTTTCAGATTCTTTACCATTATAGGTTATTACAAGATACTGAATATTGTTCCATGTGCTATACAGTAAATCCTTACTGCTTATTTTATAGATAGTGGTGTGTATCTATTAATCCCTTATTCCTAACTTATCCTTCCCTCTCCTCTTTTTCCCTTTGGAAACCACAAGTTTGTTTTCTATGCCTCTTGTAAATAAGTTTATGTGTACCCTTTAAAAAAAAACAGATTCCACGTATAAGTGATGTCATATGATATTTGTCTTTGACTTACTTCACTTAGTATGATAGTATCTGGGTGCATCTATGTTACTGCACATGGCATTATTCCATTCTTTACGGCTGAGTAATATTCCACCATATATACGTACCGCATTTTCTTTATTCATCCATCTGCTGATGGACATTTAGGTTGCTTCCGTGTCTCGGCTGCTGTGAATACTGGGGGCACATGTCTTTTCAAACTAGACTTTTATCTGGATATCTGCCCAGGAGTGGGGTTGCTGGGGCATATGGTGCCTCTGTTTTAGTTCTCTGAGGAACCTCCATACTGGTCTCCACAGAGCACTAGGGGTTCATTCTGATGCAGAGCAGGCCTGATTTCTTCACTTCTGGACATATGAAAGTCCCGTGTAGGATTTCTGAAGCATTGCTAGAAATGGTCAAATTCAGGTTTTACCATTCTTCCCCAGTTTTCTAAATAGTTGTCCAATTTACACAATCAGCAAATTACATGCACTCCTATGTGTGCATTTGTTTTGAAGCTCAGCAAAACTGTAATTTGGGCATGTGAGTAATTTCTACATGGCTTTGCCAGAACAGAAGAAACAGTGTTGGGCTTAATGAATGTATTGTCATGATCTTTTTTTGCATTTACAACCTGACAGTATATTCCTGGACAAGTGACCCATTTATGCAGCCCCTTAGGGTTTGCCAAGGCCTTTCATATGCATCATTTTATTTCATATTTACTTTGAGTCAGGCATATCAATGCAGTGATGATTATCTCCAGGTTACAGAAAAGGAAACTTGGGCTCAGAAAGGTTAGGAAAACTGTAGAGACTTTGCAATTAAAAGATAGGGACACTATGTGTAAAACATATAACTATTGAGAACATACCTTATAGCACAGAGACCTCTACTTAACGCACTGTGGTGACCTAAATGGGAAGGCAATCTGAAAGGCGAGGAGGGATATATGTATACACATGGCTGGTTCTTTTTGCTATGCAGTAGAAACACATAACATTGTAAAGAAACTATACTCCAATAAAAATTAATTTAAAAAAAAGAAGGGGGTGCCTACTCCAAGGGCAGTATTATTTCCACTATACCATACTGTCTTCTCCATCAACCACTGCCCAAGAGAAATCACTGACACACAGACCCTTACCACACAAGTTCAGCTAACCAGCAACCCACAGGGTTCTTAATGCTGCCCTTACTAACTCCAAATGCTGAAGGAAACATGAGCTTCTTGACCAGTGCTTCTTGACCAAAGGCCAGTCAGTCCGTGTTAGTTGCTCAGTCACGTCCAACTGTTTGTGACCCCATGGACTGTAGCCCACCAGGCTCCTCTGTCCATGGGATTCTTCAGGCAAGAATCTCGGAGTAGGTTGCCATTCCTTTCTCCAGGGGAATCTTCCCAACCCAGGGATTGAACCCGGGTCTCCCCAATTGCAAGCAGATTCTTTACCATCTGAGACACCAGGGAAGCCCCTGACCAAAGGTGATTTTGGCAATGTCAGTGGCATATTTTGTTGTCATAGCTGGACAGGATGTTGGTACTGGCGTTCAGTGGGGAGAGGTCAGGGAGGCTACTGAATATCTTACAACTCACAGAATAGTACCCTGAAGCAAAGAAGTATTTGGTCCCAAATGTCAGCAGTGTTGAGGCTGAGAAATTCTGGCTTAGATGAACTGTCCTTAGGATGATAGAAGTGAGGAAGGAATAAAGGAAAGGAAAATATTTTTCCCATTGATACAAGATAATTCTGCACTGTGTAGGGTGAGCTATTTCCAGTCTTATGAGCTGCTCTGCTTTCAAGGACTGGGTGGTAGGTGGGGGAGAAGGATCTCTTAGTATTTTCCTAGGAGAGAGTCCCTGCTCTAAGCTGAGAATAAATAAGAAAATGAACTTCAATGTACAGAAATCCACTTTGCAGCTCACTTTCCCCCCCCTAAAATGCATTTACTCAATATTATTTGAGTGCTGAATGATGAAGTATCCACAGTGTGTATATCCATGATATACTAAAGAACATATGGGCTGATCTCAAGATGAACACAGAAAAATAAACATGTCCATTAATGACAGGAAACATTAAAGGGGGAAAATCATTTAAAATGATGTCTATACTGGATTTTTAAACTTTAAGACCAAAGTACATTTCTTGGGCATTTTTTTAAATCATGAAGTTCCATGAAAAGAGAGTCTGCAGTAGATTCTTCCTGTTTGAACAATTTCTCTTTACCATTATCAAGGAGTTATCAAAATATTTAAAGTATTAACAATTTGTTAATCCAATATTTTAACTGTAAGCATAAACAGTTTGTAATTTGTGAAATGCAAAGCTAGGTTGAAAAAATAAGCTTTATGTAATTTAAAATACATGTCTTTTTCCAAAAGTGTAATTGCCAAGCAGTTGGTAGCTGGGATGAGGGCTTCATTTTCACCGTGAAACTGTAAATCCATCATCGGTGAGAAGACTGTAAATTATGCATTCAGGGGAAATTCCTGTCGCTTAGCCTGCTGCGGGAATCCAAGAAAAGCAGCAGGGAAAATGACTTACTACCTCCGCATGCTGACCTAGGACTTGCGCAGATAGTTCATCGCTAGAGAGAGGGACTGGCCGATATGATTCAGCAGCGAAGTCCAGAATGAACTTCGAGGACCCATGAAGAGGGGACAGGGGAAAACAGCCTTCAGTGTTTCATTTTTCATCCCCCGGCTGAGCAACTGAACTGAACTGAACTGAATCGAAGACACCTCTAGAAAACCAGTGTGTATTCCTTGAAATACAACAATTTCACACGTCAGGATCTGCCAAACCACAGCCGAGAAAGGAATCAGGTGTTGCCTGAATCTTCCACATATGTTTCTGGCAAAAGCATATCTCTGTATATTAAGTGCCAAGTGAATAACACCCAAAGTACACGAAAAATTAATCAACTCTGAGACGATTAGCCAAGGTTTTATCATAGGCTGTCCAGACAATAAATTCAATATTTAACAAATGAAGAGATGGGAATGAATCTTTTCTTGTGGACCAAGGATAGTCCTTCCCTTCGATTAACTCAGGCTTGAGTCGAAGGGTTTGTTGGTCATCTCTGAACAGAACTGGGACCACAGAAAGTACTGTAAGTTATTTTTCTGAAATATGAAATTATTAGCAACTTTCTCATAGGATAGCCATATTGGTTAAACTAGATGATGTATGTTGGAGAAGGCGATGGCACCCCACTCCAGTACTCTTGCCTGGAAAATCCCATGGACGGAGGAGCCTGGTGGGCTGCAGTCCATGGGGTTGCGAAGAGCTGGACACGACTGAGCGACTTCACTTTCACTTTTCACTTTCATGCATTGGAGAAGGAAATGGCAACCCACTCCAGTGTTCTTGCCTGGAGAATCCCAGGGACGGGGGAGCCTGCTGGGCTGCTGTCTATGGGGTCGCACAGAGTCGGACATGACTGAAGCGGTTTAGCAGCAGCAGAAGCGGCAGCAGCAGCAGATGGTGTTTGTAAAGGCGCTGGTCCATAGATGTGTCCTGTAAATAGGTTTAGGATGAAGGCAAGTAAGAGAAGAGGCTTATGTGCTTGTTGTGAAAACAGACACCGAAGGGATGGGAGAGGATGAAAAGGAGAAATTTGGCTTCGCTTGGAAGAATGGGTAGGAATTTGGGCCATACGTGAGACCAGTTTAGAGACTAGGTTTAAGAAATCTGAACTTGTGTGACACTGGGTGAATAACTTGACATCTGTGAGCTTCAGTTACCTTGTCTGTAAACTAGAAATAGCATTAGTACCTTTCTCGGTGTATAAATAATATAAACAGAAAGTTTAGGATGGGTCTGACACATTAAAAATGCTCTCAATAAATGTCAGCTATTATGCTTTTTATTACTACACTTATGACCAGAGAGCACGATCCTCATTCAAGAGGTTTGGAGAAAGAATGAACTCTCACCCTTGATTATATTTACCCAGAACCTGGAAACCCACCATTTAATAAAGCCGTAAAGAAGACGTGGTACATACAGACAATGGAATATTGAAGAGAAAGTGAGAGTCACTCAGTCATGTCCGACTCTTTGCAACCCCATGGACTATCAGTCCATGGAATTCTCCAGGCCAGAATACTGGAGCGGGTAGCCTTTCGCTTCTCCAGGGGATCTTCCCAGCCCAGGGATCAGACCCAGGTCTCCTGCATTGCAGGCGGATTCTTTACCACCTAAGCTATCGGGGAATTACTCAGCCATAAAAAAAGAACAGGATAATGCCATCTGCAGTAACGTGGATGGACCTAGAGACTGTCATACTAGGTGAAGTCAGTCTGCAGAGAAAGACAAGTATCACATCAACTGTATGTGAAATCTTAACAAAGGGTACAAATGAATATGTCTACAAAGCAGAAACAGAGTTATACATATAGCAAATAAACTTATGGTTACCAGGGGGTAAGGGGGGAGAGGGATAAATCGCAAGACTGAGGTTGACAGATACACACTGCTATACACAAAATAGATAACTAATAAGGACCCACTCATAGCACAGGGAAGTCTACATTCGTTGCGGCCTATATGGGAACGGAATCTAAAAGTGAGTGGATACATGTGTATGTGTAACAGAGTCACTTTACTGTACAGCAGAAACTAACATATCATTGTAAATCAAATATACTGCAATAAATTTTTTAAAAAAAAGAAAGAAAGAAAGCCATGCCTTGGCAAGAAGGTTGTTAAGACCCCAAGCATCTCTTGATCCTAGTCATCACTGGAAGCCGAATTCTTACCTGCTGAAATGTGCAGGAGTTTCAGAAAGTCCTCCCACTTTAAAATCTCAGCAGAGCCAAGTCATAAAATTGCACTTATTTTTCTCGTCCCCTTCTTGGCAGCCAGACCTTTTAGCCTCCTGCAACGTAACTCCCCCAGACCTCGGCAACATCTTAGAGGATTTCCCATCACAGTACCTTCTAATAAAGAGCAAGACAAATTGGTAGCTGGGGGAGAGAAGTGTCGTGTGTTACATTTTGTGTTCATTTAACAAGTCCATCTGTGATTTACAGCCCAACAGAGAGGTAGGGTTCTAACTCAGGAGGAAGGCAGCTGGGTGAGCAGAGGTCGTGAATGAAACCAGAAGCACCACAAAGCAGCCGAGACACTTGGCTATTTTGTTTGCTGGAAGTGGAAGCTAAGCAAACAAGGGAGGTGCCACAGAGGAGATCATTGGAACACATGAAGAAACATACATAAGCAGCCTGGGACAAACTGCAAAAATGCACAATCAGTTCTGCTTGTTAGCCCTAAAAATCATGCTGGACACTGTCTGGACCTCATACAAAATTTTCTGTGAAACTTCATCTGTAAAAGTGATTCTGATGGGGAAAAACTTCAACAGGTTTGTAGTTTTTATACGCTTCCACTCTGTTGTCAAGCTTATATACTTTTTTCAAAACTGGACTGTCCCAGATCTCAAAATGAAGGAGTAAGGTTGCACATTTTGAGGCAAAAATCATCACAATATTATCCTCCAATTAAAACAAATTATTTTTTAAAAAGAAACATTTTGTTAAACCTTTTGGTCATTATTGTTCTAAAGGTGCTCGTGTATCTTCTCAGCTGTCTCTATAAAAAGATGTAACTTTTTTTTAAACTAGAAGATCTTGGGACATAATTACATCTTAACTAAAAGAGATGATATATTTTTTAACCAAGCTATAAATTGTTTATCTAAATAATGGAAGCAAAAAAAATGCTTTCTTTAATATTACCTGATTTTTCCCCATTACACAGAGATGGGTTGCATTTCAGATTAAAATTAAATAGTTAAAGACTAGAAATTAATTTTTAAATTTTATGCAAAGTGTAGCCTGCCAGGTTCTTCTCTCCATGGGATTCTCCAGGCAAGAATACTGGAGTGGCTTGGCATTCCCTTCTCCAGGGCATCTTCCCAACCCAGAGACTGAACCCGGGTCTCCTGCATTGCAGGTAGATTCTTTACCGTCTGAGCCACCAGGGAAGCCCCAAACCAAAACTGCAATGAGGTACCACCTCACACCAGTCAGAATGGTCATTACTAAAAACTGTACAAATGATAAATGCTGGAAAGGGTGAGGAGAAAAGGGAACCGTCCTACACTGTTGGTATGTTGGTGTTGCCGCTATAGAGAACGCTTTGGAGGCTCCTTAAAAAACTGAAAATAGAGCTACCATATGAACCAGCAATCCCACTGCTGGGCATATAACGGGACAAAACTAGAATTCAAAAAGATATATGCACCTCTATGTTCATAGCAGCGCTATTCACAATAGCCCAGACACGCTGCTGCTGCTGCTAAGTCACTTCAGTCGTGTCCGACTCTGTGCGACCCCATAGATGGCAGCCCACCAGGCTTCCCCGTCCCTGGGATTCTCCAGGCAAGAACACTGGAGTGCGTTGCCATTGCCTTCTCTGAGCCAAGACACAGAAAGAACCTAAAAGTCCATCGACAGATGAATGACTAAAGACACAGTGCATATATACAATTGAATACTACTCAACCATAAAAAGGATGAAATAATTCACTGGTAGCAGCATGGATGCAACTAGAGATTATCCTACTAAGTGAAGTAAGTCAGAGAGAGAAAGACAAATGTAAGTATGACATCACTTACATGTGGAATCTGAAAACCAATACAATCAATTTATTTACCAAACAGACTCACAGACATAAAAAACAAGCTAATGGTCACTAAAAGGGAAGGAAGAAGGGAAGAAAGAAATTAGGAGTATGGGATTAATAGATAACACATCATTTCTGTGAAATAAACAACAAGGGTTTACTGTGTAGGACATGGAACTATATTCACTGTCTTGTAATAACCTATAATGGAAAGGAATCTGAAGGTGTGTACCTGAAACTAACATAATATTGCAAATCAACTATAGTTTAATAAATAAAAGAAGAAAAGAAAGTTTATTTGGCCCCATCTGCTTTCAGAATTATTGGAGAAGGAAATGGCAACCAACTCCAGTGTTTTTGCCTGGAGAATCCCAGGGATGGGGGAGGTTAGTGGGCTGGGGTCTATGGGGTCGCACAGAGTTGGGCACAACTGAAATGACTTAGCAGCAGCACCAGCAACAGCTTTCAAAATCGATTGAGAGAAAACTAAAGGAGAATATGGAGTTTGAAACAAGTTTTCAGCATTTATTATTTGTAGACTTTTTGATGATGGCCAGTGTGAGGTGATACCTCATTGCAGTTTTGATTTGCATTTCTCTAATAATTGGCCATATGGGGCATCATTTCATGTGCTTGACGGCAAAAAACCTTTCTTTACTGGGAAGAAAATAAAAAGTAAATGACAACTTCTCGAGTGCCTAGGAAGTGTCTCTCCCCACACCAGGTATGGTGCCTGCTCATGACATTAGCTATGACCTCGGAAGACAGAAGGGAGCCAGAGCCCAGCGAAGTCAAGCGATGTGGCCATCATGAGAAAGCTGGAAACAAGTCCATTCGGCTTTCGATCCTGGTCTTTCTCACCAACCACAGCTACTCCCTGAAAGTCTGTCTTCAAAAGCTGTCAGCCATTTGCAATAAGACAATCTGATCAGGTCACTTCTGACTCAAATGTAAATTTATGTTTGCCATTGGAGCAATTGGTTTCCAACTCTACGCCCTGACCCTAGCCGCAGTAGTACTGGATTCTGCTACCCTCGGGAGCATCTATTAACCAATGACTTCAGGAAATCAGTGAATAGGTGCTCCAGGTGCTTCCATCTCAGGAGAGCTACGTGGAGGTATTTGTTCCACACTGGCTTCCACTGAAATTAAGTCACAAGATTTATTGGCGGTGATTGTGTGTTACTGGCTGTCTTCCATTTCCTGTCTCAGCTTCCCTGATATCTCAGCTGGTAAAGAATCTGCCTACAATGCAGGAGACCCCAGTTCAATTCCTGGGTCAGGAGGATCTGCTGGAGAAGGGATAGGTTACCCACTCCAGTATTCTTGGGCTTCCCTGGTGGCTCAGCTGGTAAAGAATCCACCTGCAATTCGGGAGACCTGAGTTCCATCCCTGGGTTGGGAAGATCCCCTGGAGAAGGGAAAGGCTACCTACTTCAGTATGCTGGCCTAGAGAATTCCATGAACTGTATAGTCCACGGGGTCCCAAAGAGTTGGACATGACTGAGTGACTTTCACTTTCACATTTCCTATCTCAATTATCCTGTCCCACATGGAATGCTTACACTCAAATCCTTTCTCAGAATCTGGTTCTGGTGCAACTCCAAAAGCACCAGAGCCATTTGCTGTTATGTGTACACACTGTTTGTAAATTCAGTCACATGATTGTAGGATCACACCCATTTTTCTAAACCCTTCTGTATTTTTTTAATTAGCTAAAACTGTGCCCATGAAGGTGATGCTCAAAGTTAAATATAACACATTATTGTCACAAGTACATTATTTTGAGAAGATACTTTAGATTGTGTTTGGGTTTTTGCAGCTTCTAAAGAGTCTATCAGTTTCCCATTGTTGCAAGTACAGCAGGATTAATTATAACCAGCCTTCTAAAGCAAAACAAAAAATAAAGATTCAAAACATTTCACATGTAATACAAATCTGAGTTGGGGAAAAAAATTCTCAGCTTTCCAACCATATGCCAGAGTGAAAACCGACCACACAAGCAGGACTAAGAGGAAGATGGTGGTGATGATGGAGGAGAGGTGCAAAGGAAGTTTGTGGGGAGGGGTGTTTTCATAGCTATTCATGAACAACAGCTTTTCAAGAGAATGTTCTTATCAAAGCTGGGAAAAGAAAGGATGGGAAGAGAAGATATATTGGGAATGTGTCTACTGGGGATCAGTCTGCCAGAAGCTTTTCTATTCTATTCTATCAATGACTATCTTATACAAGATTTCCATGAGGACCATTATCACCACTTACATGGGATGGAACAGTCTGATAGTTTAATAGAATTAAGACACAGTTAGCAAATGGAAAAACCAGAGTTCAAATTTTGAGTGTAATAGACTCTAAAACCTGCTGACATCAATTTGAACTGTGGTGTTGGAGAAGACTCTTGAGAGTCCCTTGGACTGCAAGGAGATCCAACCAGTCCATTCTGAAGGAGATCAGCCCTGGGATTTCTTCGGAAGGAATGATGCTAAAGCTGAAACTCCAGTACTTTGGCCACCTCATGAGAAGAGTTGACTCATTGGAAAAGACTTTGATGCTGGGAGGGATTGGGGGCAGGAGGAGAAGGGGACGACAGAGGATGAGATGGCTGGATGGCATCACTGACTCGATGGACGTGAGTCTGAGTGAAGTCCGGGAGATGGTGATGGCCAGGGAGGCCTGGCGTGCTGCGATTCATGGGGTCGCAAAGAGTCAGACACGACTGAGCAACTGAACTGACTGACTGCTCTAGAAAACTTGCATGGAAATTACATCACATCAGAATTTGCAAAGAATGTTCGTTAAGATTGAGCAAGAGAAAGGCAGGTCCTGACATCTGGGGACTGGGCTGGTACTGTCAGCCATGTCTTGGTGTCGGGAAGAGCCTCCTGGTACTGGCAGAAGGTTGTGATATATTCTTCTTGAGAAAAAACAATTTCACAGAACCCAGCATTGGAGAAATGATCGTGATGGAGCAAAACAAACACAGTCACTCCATGCGGATCACTCCACTATGAATCACTCCGTGATCAGGGCCGAGCAAGACAAAAACCAGCATACTCTTCAAACAAAAAGTGGTAACGGTAGCAATATTCATTCATGGCTTAGGAAGACCAAATATCACCCCTCCTGGCAAATATAAGCGACTGCTACTTCTTTACAATTTCAGTTTGGGCTTTGCTTTGTTCCACTTGTCTGCTATCAATAGTTAGAAATTATTAAGATATATCATCACAGAGTTATCTTTACATCCTGACAGCATCCATCCAGGGCTTTGCCCTAGATATGAAGAGAGTTCTAGCTTCCTAGAACTTTCCCACCATCAAATAACACAAGCCTTCTAACTGTTTCTTACAGAGAAAATCCACAATTCCTAATGCATTCTACCTCATCATATTAGTAGCAAGTTAATAAATCCTATTTGGTTCAACTTCAGGTTTATTTCTGGTGACCTTTGACCAAAGGACATTGAGAGTATGTTTGTTTGTTCAACAAACATTTTCTGAATCAGGCAGACTGGATATAAATCAGGCAGAAACTGATATAAACCCTACCCTCAAAAGGAGTACAGCAGCAGGGACTCTAAACTCAAAAGCAATTTTTTAAATGCATTGAAAGAAAATAGCAATAATATAATAGCATACTCAAAAGTCTCCTTACTGAGCTCACACCAACATGATAGCAAACACTGTCTCTAAGGGTATTTCCATAATATGAAAGAGAACGGAAGAGCGGTCTTCAGAAAAGATAGAAAAACAAAGAAAGAAGGGGATGGAAGAGAAATTACTGAGGACTCTTGGGTTCTCCTGAAAATAAAGCCTGAGATAAGAACTTGAGACAGATTGAAATCCAGGGATCAGCAGTGACGGGGCCAGGGAGAGGGAGAGAAAGGGGAGAAAGCAACAGAAGAGCCTGGTATTGATGCCTCTGGCCGCCCAAACGTGAAACTCTCCTATGCACAAACCCCAGCTTGATACACAGACCCCTAGCTCAATATTAAATACCAATCATGAGATCGCTGACCGAAGTGTCTGATATAGAAATTAGGGAAGACAAGATAAAGAGAAAAAGAAAAATGACCCTAGAGGAGACAGAGATGACGCAGAGAACAGAAGATAACTAAAAAGCAAAGTTTTAACAAGGTTTGGAAGAAATTTTAAAAACTTATAATATCCATAAAACATGTACAAAGAAAGAATACCCCAGAAAATCCTGAAGATTGAGGAAATCTCCAAGAAAACAAACTGAGAAGACAGAGAGACAAACAATATGAGATGTATGTATTTTCTAAGAAATATGGGAGCACCAAGAGAGAAGTCTCAATATCCAATTTATAGTATTTGAAGATTAGAAAGAAAGTATCTGTTTCTAAGTTTCACTAAGATGTGCCCAGGCACAAACATTTTTTAAAGTACCTATGGAAGACTAGGGACAGAGCATTCCATCCAAAAACATGTGTTAAAAATCAGTCAATAAATTTAAAAGGCAAGTAAACTAGTAAATATGCTTATTAAAATTTACAAGAAAAGCCTCAAAATTCCATTGGAAAAATTTGATTTAAAATGTGGACACTTCAAACAAGACCTACATAGGAAATAAAACTTTAACTAATACCTAAAATATAAATAAAAATGACTAATGACATGAACGTGTTTAGCTTAACCAGGAATTTTTAGAAAATGCAAATTGAAATGAGATTTTCTTCTTTGCTTATCAAATCAACTAAACTGAAAAGTCAAACATTTTTTGGCAAAAGAGGATTGGAACAGATACTCTGATTTCCTTCTCATGGAGTGCAAATTGGTACAAATTATCCAGAAAATAATTTTATAATGTGCATAAAATCCTGTAAAAGATGTCTTTTGTTTTCCCCAGTGATTTTCCCAAATCTATCCTAAGAAAATTAAACTTAACATCTCTCTCTGTACTGTGTAACAAAAATATTCACACAGACAAAAAAAAAACAAAAATGGAAAAACTCAGACAGAGACATATATAGAAAAATGTTTATTATTTTGGCATAAACATTGGAAATAAGCTAGACATGGAAGAAGCAGAGTGATCATGTAAAAACTGTGGCTCATCCACTCAGGTAGTTAACCAAGAGGATGTTTTAAGAGACTATTTAATCAAATGAAAAAGTGTTATTGATGCTTTAAGTGCTTCATTATGTAAAATTTTAAAAGTCTGTTCATTTTATGAGGTTTTCAACAAAATAAGTAAAAACATAACCAGAAGATTTTAAAAGGTGTTTTTGATAAGCTGGATGAAAAAAGCAGGTTTCAAACTACTTTATACAATGGGATAGCAATAAAATTATATAAATACATGATACACACATGGGGTGTGGCAAAGGGAGCTAGAGAGATAGAAGGACGGCTGGATGGATACACTGCATCCTGGAAGGCAGGGAGACAAGACACCCATACATTAATAGTGAAAATTCCTGGGTGGTTGAATCATGATGAATGTGTTCTCTTCTCTAGATCCTTTGATTTTTGCCCCCAACTTACAATGAACCTATATTACTTTCAAATTAAAATCCAAATTGTTGCTTTATGATTTTATATTTAACCCCTTAATTCTTATGCTATTTATTTGGGAGTTTCATTTTGAGATTTTTGTTAAATGACCAACGAATGAAAATCAACAGACAAAACCCCTGGATCTGTTTTGCCAGTTCTGCAGAGGAGGAAGTGTTAGGGAAATAGAGGAGGGGTGTGTGTGCGCGCTCGTGTGTGTGTGTGTGTGTGTGTGGCGCGGGGATATTTCTGAGTGTGTATGGTCGGGGGAGATGCAGACGACTGAGGCTGGAGTCCCCTGCTTCCACTTCCAGCCTGATGGAAAAAGCATCGAGAGAGGAAGCACTCAGTGAGCTGCCCTGAGTCCCTCCCCCAGACACGCGGTGCTGAAGGAACTTCAGCGGTGGTCTGCAAATTCTAATTGCTCCCCCAGTAGAAGCTCCTGGGGCTGGCTCACACACATTTAAAAGTACACTTTTTTTAGAAATAGAATAAGAACAGTCAGGTCTCAATTTCATGCAATTTTATCCTTCGTAAGAGGTAGCTAAGTCACCATCTTACATCTGGTAATAAATTAATGGATTTTCTATCCTGCTTAAGACTTTTCACATAGGTGTCTTCACAAGCATTGAACATGGTGGTTTAGATCACAGCCTTACTAGTCTGGGTGATCACTTCCTAGCTGTGTGGCCTCTCAGACAAGTTATTTCACTCTCTAGTGCCCATCTCCTCATCTACAAAATGGGGATAATAAAAGAACCTGCCTCCTTGGCTTTCTTTATGAGGAGTATATGCCTGAAAATGTGTCAGGTGTTTAGAACAGTGCCTGGAAAAAGAATATGCCCTGTAGAAATGTTTTCTAGATTAAATAAATATAAGTTGGAAACATTTCTTGGTCAGACCACACCTACCTATGCTTGCATTAGGAGCCAGCTGTCTGCAGTTATCATAAAACAAAAACAAAGTCTTTGTTTATTCAAATACGAATACATTTAAAAAAATGGTGATCAGCATCCCTTTTGCCCATCCCAAGTCCCATGAAAGACAAAACAACATGGTACCTTTTGGAACTTACCCAACAGAGGGGATGGGAGTGTTTTAGACAGGAAGCAGAGAGAAAGAGAGAGCTCGGGGAGAGAGAGCGTCCCCTAAACTTAGAAGGGACAAAGTTTGGGATGACCAGCGGGTGCTGGGAGAAGAGCCCGGCTTCTTGGGAGCATCCCTAGAAATTGGCAGGGTCTCAGCTGGTACTATACGGCGAGCTGGTACTATGCCGCTGGTACACGCGGCATCGCTGGTCCAGGCCAAAGATGTGGAGAGGTGAGTGAAGACACTCAAACTGATGCCTGATAGATAACAAGAATGAGGAGCAGCAGAAAGAGACAGGACCCATTTATGGAGCACTTCCTTTCTGCCAGGTACTCTCCTTGCCCATGAAGTCTGGTCATCATTCCCATTTCAAAGAAGAGAAAATCAAGAGATAACTTGCCCAGGGTTATCTGGACGAAACCTGAATTTGAACCCCAGGTCCTTGACTTTCCACCCACCCCTGCACTTCCCATAGCCACCCATCATGGGTGAATCCTGGGGCAGAGTGTATGGCATGTGTGTGAAGACGAGGCAAGGCTCGACCAGCCTGCTTGGTCAGGCTTTCTGCAGCTCAGCTCACTGCCTGGTCCTTCCTGCCGGATCCTGCAAAGGAGTCTATTCAGGGATTTAAGGCTCTGATGGCATTAACAGGGAGGGAAAGGAAGGATATGAGCACAGAGGGTAAGACACGAGCACTAGCTCCTGTCTGCATGGAGGTCATGTTGAGTGCCGGAATGGGTAGCGGTTGTGGCACAACAGCCTGGGGTTGGATCCCCGGGTGGGATTACTAGCTGTATGGCACAGGGTCAGTGATACAGGCCGCTTGCCTGAGCCCCATTCACTTTTTCAGGAGTATAATTACTATGATTCCCATTTCACATGATACCTTCATGAGGGCTGAGTAAGACAATGGCATGAGATGCTTACTTGGTGTTTAATTAACACCCTGCCCTTCAGCTATTCCAAATATATACCCAAGTTTTCTTCTCCCCACCAAGACTAGGATCCAGGAACCTAGACCGTAAGGGACACATCTCACTCCCCAGGAGCTAGACCAAACTCAGAACATCCATACAGACACGTGTAAACCAGGTGGCCCCTTGAAGACCTCCCTCAGCCCTCCCTGAAATTCCCAGTGATTATTTAAAGTGACATAGGAGGACGACAGGAGAGGGAGACAAAGAAAGGTTTCCTAAGAGCTGGAAAAGAAAACAAAATGAAGAAAAATAATCCCCACGAAATTCTTACAGTTAAAGAATATAAACCACATTGTCTTTCACTGGGGTCACAGAGTAAGTTCAAATCATACCCAGGACATATCTACCTTGCGATTGTTCAATAGCACAGACAGACAGCGTTAATCATTCTCTGATGGCTGCTCTGAGCTACAGCTTTGGCGAGTGAGAAAAAGACAAATTCCCAGAGCTGAAAACTGAAAAGAAACACTGTACAATCATGGGAATTAAGGGCGGGGGGAGACAGTCTTGGACTGAGTTATTACATATCTCCGGTGAAGTCGTTCAAGGACGTTCCAGCTGTGAGCCGCTACGGGAAAGTCTGCACCGAGCTTCTCACAGGAGAGCCCCGTGCGTCACTGCAGAGAGTGAGCCCAGGCTGTGGCTAGACTGACGGTTCTCAACCGGGGTCAGTTTTGTTCCCCAGAGGACATCACGGTGTCTAGTGAGATATTTTTGATTGCCACAGGTTGCAACTCACCGGTAGAGGCCAGTGATGCTGCTAAATTTCCTGAAAATGCACATAACAGCCCCTGCTCCCGTACTTCTCTCCCCAAGAAAGAACTTATCAAGCCCCAAGGGTCAACAGGGGCTTCCCTGGTGGATCGGATGGTAAAGACTGTGCCTGCAATGCAGGAGACCCAGGTTCAATCCCTGGGTCGGGAAGATCTCCTGGAGGAGGAAATGGCAACCCAATCCAGTATTCTTGCTTGGAGAATTTCACGGACAAAGGAGCCTCATGGGCTACAGAGTTACCCAAGAGTCGGACATGACTGAGCAACTAACACTTCAACACACTCAAGGATCAACAGTTTTGAGACTAGGAAGCCCTGAGCAAGACCCACAGAAATGCAAGTTCATTGCTGTGAGCAACAGACAAGATTGGACACGCAGACCCTGCCCCCCCATCTAATCCCAACTCCTCTGTTTCTTATGATGGCACTTCCCTCTCTTTAAAGTCACACGTCTTCTCGGTCTCCAGCCTATGTTTCCTCCCCTTGACACTGAAAACCCTTTTCAAGGTACTTCACAATACTGTCTAGCAACTCTGTTTTAATTCTCATGATAACTCCATGTGGGATCTATGGTTATGATCCCCATTTTACACACCAGCAAACTGAGGCTCAGCGGGGTTATATAAATTACCAGTGGTGCAGTGGCAGAGCCAGTTAGTCAAAGCCTGGCCAGTGTGATTTCAAAGCATTAGATCTACTTGCAAAGCTTAACTTTACTGCCTGGGCAGACATGCAGGTCACTGAATACTGAGCTTTGTCCTTCTTGGAAATGGAGATAAGCACGGTTTTATAAAGTTGCATGTGTTGAAGAAAGAATGAGGAAGAATCCTTGAGAACTCAAGCAGATAATCCCTGGGGCAATTACACCCAGGGGTGTCCTACAGTTGAGTAGAAGCTGAACTGAAAGTGCCCGGACTTTCTTCTAAGATCCTAGAGTCTAGCTAGTTCTTCAGGGCTTGAATCAAATCCTCTTCCCATTCTACACCTAGCTTGCCTTCTAACCCATAGGTGAGTTCTTTCCATGCAACCCTACAGTCCTCTTTTGGTATCAAATTCCAGGTAACCTTTTTTTGTTGAATTCAACCTAACAGCATCTCACCATAATTTTTCTGAAATAGGAATTCTAGAGTCAGTTTTTAGGGTGACTCTAAACAGATGGTGCAAGAGTCATAAATGCTTAATAAATATGTATTGGATGCACTTACTCAACAGGTAAGTGACAGAGGTAACAAAGCTTGTCTTTGCTCGAAAAGACTTCATACACTTGATCTCATTCGATCTCATGATAACCTGTGAGGAGTCAGGACAATGTTACGTGATCCTCCCATGTAACTCCTCCTCCTATCTCTTGGCGTTATTATTATTTTTTGGCTTAAAGTAGCTGTTTTAATCTCTCTCAGGATACTCCAGGTTGACAGGGCTCAGCTGGGTCATTCTTCTAACTCAAGACCCAACTGGCTCATTCACGTATTTGGTCTCTTAGTGGCGATGATTGGAAAGGTTGCTTAAGCAGGTTTGTATTCCCTTCTACTCTATGGGTGGGGATTAACTTTCTCAGTCACATTCTCTGCCTCTGATGAATACAGAGGTTGAACTTAATCAATGGTTCACCAACTGTGATTTTTTTTTAAGAGGATCCCTTCACACAAAACCTTACAGCACCTTAAGATAATAAACAGAAGCAGGGACGGCATGGAGGAAGGGGTAAGCGTGGTTCTAGCAAGATGCCTGGGGGCCTGATTTTGATCCAGCGTGATGGTCTCCATCATTACTGCTGCCCTTAGTCTAGGACACCCATGCCATCACTGGGTGCCGGATACCTGTAGACAGCCGAACATGGCAGTATCCCACAGAAAAAGACATCCTTCTCAGTGGACTTCTCCACTGACCACGTGTTCGACCGCAGGGACCCTTAACTCCTCTCAAAGTTAGCAGGTATCTCTAACCTACTCACTAGGAGGTATCTCTGTAGATACCTATCTGTAGGTATCACGGAGTCACCACGTACCATGCCAGGTTCATCCTCACCCAGAAGGCAGCCTTGGAAAGAGATCCAAGCCAACCTCACTTGCTCATCTTATCTTGCGTCTGCTTCACCCCATCACTTCCTTGCCGTGCCCCCATTCCTACCCCTTCTTGAGGAACCCTCACATGCTGTCTTGTATATTACCATTCTCCTATCTCCCAACCCCTGGATAACCTCCCTCCTTGGAAAACCCAACTCTTTAACATTTATAAGCACAGGCTTTCAAAAGAAAAATCCTGTTCAGTTTCCCCATCAACTTTTCCAGATATGATCGTATGGTTCATGAGTAAGAACAGAAACATTATTCCCTCTTCACCTTCCCTGAGTGTAGGAAGGAAAAAACCCACTCATCTCTTCATTCCATTATTGCTTTGGTGATTAATCAGAAAAAGTTCAGTTTTCCTAAACTTCATTTTTTATTTTACTGGTTTCTCCATCTGCCCCCCCGACCCCACCCCGCTCTGCATTTCCAAGCTATCCACCAGGAAAACGAGAAGAAACACGGAGTGCACACAAAAGCAGCTCTCCCTAAAGTGCATGATTGGGTCACGTGGAGGGGGAGATGAATGCGATTCTGAGCTTGGAAATGTGCTTCTTTATGATTATTAATGCGGATGGCCTGGACGTGAAAGGCTTTTGCAAACACAGCAGTTTAAAAAATGTATTTTCTGCCTTGTTTATGAGGCATCCATCTATACATAATTCAGTTCAAGGGTTGAGATTTTCTGTTATTACGTGCCAGGGATTATTTATCACAGTGGTGAATAATTTCCCAGGACAAATTATCCTCCTCTTATCACCCAAATGGACTTCCCTTCCGCATCACTCATGTCATGTTGAAATCGAAGGCCATAAAGTTGAAAACATGACATAAGTCTTCCTTCGGATGGCAGCATATGGTGTGTGTTGGTTGGGGTTTTTTTCAAAGCACCATCAAATTTCCCACTGTCAAAGCTTAGCCTCCCAACTTTGTCTTAGCTGGTGACTCTGGTGTCTGAAGCTGATAGGAAATTATGCACTCAAAAAAATATGAGATTGCAAGAGAGAGACAAAGCCAAAGTAAGCAGTAGTCCACCAGAGGAGAACCCACTTTCAACAGCCAGCACTTCACGTCTATCATATTGATTGAAGCTATCCAGAGGTAAAAACGCAGGCTTCGAGATACGTTGAAATTTAAGGATGACAGCTGAGGTGTCTGACTCAAAATATAAGATGAATGTCCACAAGTCAGTGCCGGACTGCTCTAAATAGGTTGAAAATCTGGCCAGTTGGAATATTTGTGTGAAAGGAATACGAACTCTGATTCGTGAACTTCTGCAAGGGCATCAGCACATTTTTCTTAATGACATAAGGAACTGTTTATTAACATCCATGAAGAAGTGAAGATAGGTTTAAAAAAATCAAAATAGGGACTTTTGTGCTTTTATTGGGAAAATAAAACCAGATTTAAGGAAACCTCAATTTTCAAAAAAAAAAAAAAATACTGTTCTTTCGCAAAGCCAGCACCAAAAGAGGTCCAAGTGGCATCCCATGATACGATGCAACCTGAGAAAAACATTGGGTTGGCCAGAAAGTTCATTCGGGTGTTTCCATACAATCATACGGAAAACCCCAAATGAACTTTCTGGCCAACCCCGTAGTAAGAAAATCAAAAGATACAAAAGCAAACAAAAATCATCTCAATTCCTAAAAATTTCTCAGATCAAAGAATGTTATGCATTCATCTTTAATAAGGATTCTCTTTAGATGTGATCTATCCAATCTTCTGAGGTATGTGCCCGTTGTTTTTGCAAAGGAGCGTGTGGAATGTTCATTTTCCCTTCAGTGGAACATGTTTTTATGATCCCTCAAACTTGTTTTTCTGCTCTTCTTCCACAAACAGGCTGTGGTTGCTAGGATGCATCATTGAACTCCATCAGGGTCACAGCCACGCATTTTAGAATCAAGTACCATATTCCTGCTCAGAGTTACACGGACTTGCCCACTGTCACACATCAGATGACTGAAAGAGAAGCGCTGGCCTAGAAGCCAAGAACCTTGGATGCTAGCCCCGGAGCTGATACCTGATAAGCTCTACCCCTTAGGATAAAAACCTCATGAGGTGTGTATACATTCCTATCTTCAGAAGCAAACGTTTCATACGACCCTTGTTGCTTTATGAGTCTTCCACACCCACAGAATCCCAGAGCCAGTTTCCCCATGAACTGGGACCCTCTTGTAGTATCCTGACATCTGAAACCCCTTTACCTCCCATCAACCACCAAGCCCCTTGTGTCTTTAAAGAACCCTGCAAAATCTCTCCTCCTCCTTCTCTCCCTCCGTGATGAGGTGTGAGCCAGGACTCTGCCTTCCCATTTAGAGGATTAGCACAGGGGCTGTTAAGCATAAGAACAGAGAGCGGTGTTCATTGGGAACCTGACTGGGTGTGCTAGAGAGAGTTCCAGCTGCTTAGCATCTGCGCCACTGTGTCACGCTCCATCCTCAAGGTCCCTGCCTCTGTGTTTGGGACTCATTAGGATCTCCCTGCAGAGTCATCAGCTCCTGACGTGGGAGACCTCTCTGTGATCGGATATCCCTCTGCTCTATTGTAACTACAGAAATGGGAGCAGTCAAAGCCCAACCTGGTAGGCTCTGGGTATGTCAGAAAGCCTCCCCCCTCCAGGATTAGACCCTCAGCAATGACCTAAGGTTTCTACCACCACACACAGCACCCCTAAGGAACCTCTGAGACAAGCACATTGAAACAGTATTCTGTTACCTGCTGAGGATAACATGGTCTAAGCCTTAGAGCTCTGGACAAAGAAGAGCTGGGTTTCTATCTCAGCTACAACCTGTGTGACAGATGTGAGTTTCTTGAAAGCATTTACTCTCCAGGGTCATTTTCTCCTTGAAAATGCAATGAAACATACTTGTCAGTTTCACAGAGTCGAGGTCAATTGAGAAATTAGATCATGGATGGAAAAGCAAGTCACTAAGTCTTACTAACATAAAATATACAGCTAGAGGAGTGTGCCTTTCAAAAGTGCACCCCTTGGTGATTCCCCCACCCTGAGGACACCTGTGTAACCAACACCTAGATCAAGAAACAGAGCCTGAGTTAGAAGCATCCTCACCCCCCATCTGATACCTCTCCCATCAAGGGAAACCACTACCCCATTCCAACGCTAAAATGAACTGAGCCTCACTTTACACTTTACCCGAAGGAGAGCGTGCCACATGAACTGCCTGGGGTCCCTCTCTTGCAGTCAACTTCATGTCTGTTACACTCAACAACACGGTCCTGAGCAGCTTTAACTGTTCGTTCTCATTGTCATATGATATCACATTACAGTTCTGCCTCAGTGTCCACGGCGAGGGGACTAGTGCCAGGACCCTACTCCCAACACTGATACCCAAATCCCCAGAGGCTCAAGTCCCTTATATAACGGGGCACGGTATTTGCATATAATCTACCCACATCCTCCCATATACTTTAAATCACCTCCAGATTACTTACAATACCTAATACAATGTGAATGCTATGTCAATAGTTGCTGGCATGCAAGAAATCAAAGTTTTTCTTTTTTTAGAACTTCCTGGAATTAAAAAAAAATATATATATATTTTTTCTGCAGTTGGTAGAATCTGCGGATGCAGAACTTGCAGTTGTGGAGAGTCACTGTATGTGAACAATTCACTCCTACTGATGGGAATGAATGACTAGGCTGCTAAGCACTTCATAAACTTATATGAAATATACAAGTGTAAGATACTATTATCATTACAGTAAAGCCACACCAAGCAGACACAGAGGCCTTGAGAGAAAAGCATCAAGCAGTGAAATTGTAAAGGGAAAAAGAAGATCCCGGAGGAGATGTTTTCTGGATGAAGAGAAAATATAAGACGTAAGGCACATCACCAATGTGAGATGTTCCTAAGTGTTTTAAGTGTAGCCATTTATTTTAGCAAGTATTTTAGTCCCTACAATATACCAAATGCTATGTGGTAGTGCACACGATGATAGAACAAACCCTCCAAGGGAGGAAGTATAGGTGTTCTTACCTCGACAATAAAACTGAAGCCCAGAGAGGTGTGTACCTACCAGCTGATGGCAGCAACTAGGGCGGATTCATTCATTCATTCAACAAAGATTGCTTGAGCTTTCAATACAGGCTAAACACTATGCAACATGTTAGAGATTAAATATGCAAAGAGATAGAAACTCTCCTGTCAATTAGTTTTTGTTGAAGTGAAGACCACTGATCAGTCGCCACCCAGGTGAATGGAGAATTAGAACATCATTAAGTGCTTAAATGTGGTCCACTGGAGAAGGCAAGCCACTTCAGTATTCTTGCCTTGAGAACCCCATGAACAGTATGAGAAGGCAAAATGTTAGGATACTGAAAGAGGAACTCCCCAGGTCAGTTGGTGCCCAATATGCTACTGGAGATCAGTGGAGAAATAACTCCAGAATGAAGGAAGGGATGGAGCCAAAGCAAAAACAATACCCAGCTCTGGATGTGACTGGTGATAGAAGCAAGGTCTGATGCTGTAAAGAGCAATATTGCATAGGAACCTGGAATGTTAGATCCATGAATCAAGGCAAATTGGAAGTGGTCAAACAAGAGATGGCAAGGGTGAACGTAGACATTCTAGGAATCAGCAAACTAAAATGGACTGGAATGGGTGAATCTAACTCAGATGACCATTATATTTACTACTGCAGGCAGGAATCCCTCAGAAGAAATGGAGTAGCCATCATGGTCAACAAAAGAGTCTGAAATGCAGTACTTGGATGCAATCTCAAAAACGACAGAATGATCTCTGTTTGTTTCCAAGGCAAACTATTCAAGACCTTTTAGAACTAACACCCAAAAAAGATGTCCTTTTCATTATAGGGGACTGGAATGCAAAAGTAGGAAGTCAAGAAACACCTGGAGTAACAGGCAAATTTGGCCTTGGAATGTGGAATGAAGCAGGGCAAAGACTAATAGAGTTTTGCCAAGAGAATGCACTGGTCATAGCAAACACCCTCTTCCAACACCACAAGAGAAGACTCTACCCATGGACATCACCAGATGGTCAACACCAAAATCAGATTGATTATATTCTTTGCAGCCAAAGATGGAGAAGCTCTACACAGTCAGCAAAAACAAGACCAGGAGCTGACTGTGGCTCAGATCATGAACTCCTTATTGCCAAATTCAGACTTAAATTGAAGAAAGCAGGGAAAACCACTAGACCATTCAGGTATGACCTAAATCAAATCCCTTATGATTATACAGTGGAAGTGAGAAATAGATTTAAGGGCCTAGATCTGATAGAGAGTGCCTGATGAACTATGGAATGAGGTTCATGACATTGTACAGGAGACAGGGATCAAGACCATCTCCATGGAAAAGAAATGCAAAAAAGCAAAATGGCTGTCTGGGGAGGTCTTACAAATAGCTGTGAAAAGAAGTGAAAAGCAAAGGAGAAAAGGAAAGATATAAGCATCTGAATGCAGAGTTCCAAAGAATAGCAAGAAGAGATGAGAAAGCCTTCCTCAGCGATCAATGCAAAGAAATAGAGGAAAACAACAGAATGGGAAAGACTAGAGATCTCTTCAAGAAAATTAGAGATACCAAGGGAACATTTCATGCAAAGATGGGCTCGATAAAGGACAGAAATGGTATGGACCTAACAGAAGTAGAAGATATTAAGAAGAGGTGGCAAGAATACACAGAAGAACGATACAAAAAAGATCTTCATGACCCAGATAATCACAATGGTGTGATCACTCACCTAGAGCCAGACATCCTGGAATGTGAAGTCAAGTGGGCCTTAGGAAGCATCACTACGAACAAAGCTAGTGGAGGTGATGGAATTCCAGTGGAGCTGTTTCAAATCCTGAAAGATGATGCTGTGAAAGTGCTGCACTCAATATGCTAGCAAATTTGGAAAACTCAGCAGTGGCCACAGGACTGGGAAAGGTCAGTTTTCATTCCAATTCCAAAGAAAGGCAATGCCAAAGAATGCTCAAACTACCCCACAATTGCACTCATCTCACATGCTAGTAAAGTAATGCTCAAAACTCTCCAAGCCAGGCTTCGGCAATACGTGAACTTCCAGATGTTCAAGCTGGTTTTAGAAAAGGCAGTGGAACCAGAGATCAAATTGCCAACATCTGCTGGATCATGGAAAAAGCAAGAGAATTCCAGAAAAACATCTATTTCTGCTTTATTGACTATGGCAAAGCCTTTGACTGTGTGGCTCACAATAAAATGTGGAAAATTCTGACAGAGATGGGAATACCAGACCACCTAACCTGCCTCTTGAGAAACTTATATGCAGGTAAGGAAGCAACAGTTAGAACTGGACATGGAACAACAGACTGGTTCCAAATAGGAAAAGGAGTACGTCAAGGCTGTATATTGTCACCCTGCTTATTTAACTTCTATGCAGAAGTACATCATGAGAAACACTGGGCTGGAGGAAGCACAAGCTGGAATCAAGATTCTTGGGAAAAATATCAATAACCTCACATATGCAGATGACACCACCCTTATGGCAGGAAGTGAAGAGGAACTAAAAAGCCTCTTTATGAAAGTGAAAGTGGAGAGCGAAAAAGTTGGCTTAAAGCTCAACATTCAGAAAACGAAGATCATGGCATCCGGTCCCATCACTTCATGGGAAATACACGGGGAAACAGTGGAAATGGTGTCAGACTTTATTTTTTGGGGCTCCAAAATCACTGCAGATGGTGACTGCAGCCATGAAATTAAAAGATGCTTACTCCTTGGAAGAAAAGTTATGACCAACCTAGCTAGCATATTGAAAAGCAGATACATTACTTTGCCAACAAAGGTCCCTCTAGTCAAGGCTATGGTTTTTCCAGTGATCATGTATGGATATGAGAGTTGGACTGCGAGGAAAGCTGAGCACCAAAGAATTGATGCTTTTGAACTGTGGTGTTAGAGAAGACTCTTGGGAGTCCCTTGGACTGCAAGGAGATCCAACCAGTCCATTCTCAAGGAGATCAGCCCTGGGTGTTCTTTCGATGGAATGATGCTGAAGCTGAAACTCCAGTACTTTGGCCAAGAGTTGATTCATTGGAAAAGACTCTGATGCTTTGAGGGATTAGGGGCAGGAGGAGAAGGGGACGACAGAGGATGAGATGACTGGATGGCATCACGGACTCGATGGACGTGAGTCTGAGTGAACTCCGGGAGTTGGTGATGGACAGGGAGGCCTGGTGTGCTGCGATTCATGGGGTCGCAAAGAGTCGGACACGACTGAGCAACTGAACTGAACTGAAAATGCTTAAGAAGTAGAGGTACACAGTGAATCCAGAGCACAGTGAGTGGATACAAATGGGAGTAGGGGGAGAGACCCTCCTGAGGAACTGACAGTAGCTGGTATCTGAAGGATGTACTGGAGCTGACCAGGGGAGAAAGCAGCGTATTTCCAGGGAGAAGGGACAGGGCAGCATGAGCAGTTTAAAGAAGCATTGAAGAGACCTCGACTCAGAAGCCACATTAAGGAGACTGTCTTCTTGCTGGAGACAGTAGAAGTCATCTTCCAGGAGATGCCATGAAATTAAAAAAGGAAAGGTGAGCCAATGTATAATATTAGTTATCCAACTCAGCTATGGAAAGGACACTTAAGTCTGCACAACTGAAATTTTAAGAAAAAAAGAAAATATGCTTTGGATATGTTTGATGGGTCTTAGTTGGAGAGATAAACAGTGGAATCATTACTCACTTCACAAAACCATTCATCGCTTGCAAAAGGAATGGGCAGGTGGGTTCTCTGTCTTCCGGATGTCCGCCAAGATCTCCCGAATAGGAGGCACTGGTTTGGCTGCCCTTATGCACACTGACTGGACTTCCCTGGTGGCTCAGTGGTAAAGAAACAGCCTGCCATTGCAGAAGACGCAGGTTTGATCCCTGGGTTGGGAAGATCCCTTGGAGAAGGAAATGGTAACCTGCTCCAATATTCTTGCCTGGAGAACTCCATGGGCAAAGGAGCCTGAAGAGTTACCGTCCATAGGGTCACAGAGAATTGTACACGACTGAGCAGCTGAGCATAGACGAAAGCACGGCCCCTGGGGCAGCAGATGGGGAGGAAGTGGCCACCCGACAAGGAGAAGGAAGAGGCGGTTCTTGCCTCCACAACCTCCACTGGCCCTCGGGACTGTGCTTCTGCGGCCACCTGCATGACCTCGGAGTCACCTTAGGGGTGTGACGTGAGGTTTCAGGTTTTCAGCAGGGTTTGAGGTTTCTCTGGCTGCCAAAAGACACTAAATTTGAGAGGCAAACTTTGCATGGAGCTCCCAGGAGAAGGGGCAGTGCCTGGATTACACCCAGGTCTTCACCATGCTGTGAAGGGCCTTCTCATTTGATAATAAATGAAATTTTTAAAGTCATTGCTAAGTATTGCAAGGGCCTTTCTCCAAGAGTGTGAGACAGCCCTTATGTTTCCTATCAGAAGGAAGAACAAAAATAAGGCTCTACGATTTCTCACATTAGAGCTGGTGTCGTAGACTTCTCTTGTGCAGTGTTTGGCAACCTTGGTGTATTTTGCCGTTTTATTAGTTACATTCTCAAGCCCAGCTAATGTTTGGCTTCGCAATGTGTTTTGAATTAGATTCATGAAAGCTATAAAAAAAATAACTGGCTGGAATTAAGCTAATAAAGTCCTAAAAGACTGAAGATCTGCTGTGGTTATGAGCATCAAGTAGTTTTGTTTTTTTTTTTCTTTTTTTGAATTCTGGTACCTGCATTGAATATATCTTTTTGTAGAATCATAAACTCTTAGGAATGAAGAGAAGATTAAAAAAGTTAATTGGTCTAGGATTCTATCTGATGTTCTCGTCCCTTCTACAATGGCCCAATTGAGTGCTTTTATGATCTCTCTGTTGATCAGACACCTAGTTACTCATGGTCCATCCACCTCATTTTGGATACCAATTCTGTCGCTCAGTATATCATAATCTGGCCTTATTTTTCTGATTTTTCTCAATGATCATTATATGCCTTGCTGAAAGTCGGAGGTAGTATAGCCTTCGATAGCTCTAATATTCTGAAACAAGGAAGGCAGAATTCATTTAACATGACTGATTCTACTGACTCTCAGTTATTATTACTTCATTTTCCAAGTTTCTTTTAATTGGAGTACAGTTGATTTATAATGTTGTGTTAGTTTCAAGTGATTCAGTTATACATACATACATGTATTCATTCTTTTTCAGATCCCTTAGCCACATAGGTTATTACAGAATTGAGTAGAGTTCCCTGCGCTATACAGTAGGTCCTTGTTGGTTATCTATTTTATATATAGCAGTAGGTGTTATGTTGATCCCAGCTCCTAATTTATCCCTTACCCCACGTTTCTCCCAAGTTTCTTTTAAAGAGTCTGTTTACAAATCTCTGGACATGAAGACAGTCAGCTGAATTTAAACTGCTACCTAAATAGAGGGTAAGCATCTTCACCTTCAAACCTTTTACCCTTCATTATTCATTCAGCAAACATTTACTGAGCCCTGCTGTGTGGGAACCATGTTGAACCCATGGAAGCAGAAATGGGGGCATTTTTAGCCCTTCAAGAACTCGCAGGTCAGTGTGTCACATGGACAAGTACTGGCAAATTGACAATGTAGAGATGAGCTCAGAGAGTATTGACTGGGGGCTGGGGACCAAGAGAGGGCACGGAACTCAGGCTGGCTGGTGGGCAGGAGGGAGTCTCAGAAGAAGCTTGGATAATAAGAGGGACTTGTTCAGAAGAGGTGAGAGGATGAGAGAAGGGAATTCCCTCCACGGGTAACGGTTTTCACAAGGCACAACGCCACACACATACACACAACGGAATATTACTCAGCCACTAACAAGAATGAAATAACACCATTTTTAGCAACAAGGAGGGACCTAGAGATTATCACACTAAGTCAGACAAAGACAAATATCATATGATACCACTTACATGTGGAATTTTTAAAAAACGATACAAATGAACTTATTTACAAAGCAGAAACAGATTCACAGAGAGAAACCAAATTGATGGTTACCAAACAGAAAAGAGAAAGAGGGATAAATGAAGAATTTGAGATTAGCAGATACAAAAGATTATATATAAAACAGGTCCTACAGATTCATCTTTTCATAAACTGTAATGGAAAAGAATCTGAAAAGAATATATATTATACCTCAATCACTTTGCCATACACCAGAAACTAACACAACATCGTAAACCATTGTAAAGATTGTAAACCAATGTAAATATCATATGTCGTTGTTCAGTCGCTAAGTCATGTCCAGCTCTTTGCAGCCCCGTGGACTGCAGCACACCAGGCTTCCCTGTCCTCCACTGTCACTTGGAGTTTGCTCAAGTTCATGTCCATTTGAGTCGGTGATGCTATCTAGAGCATCTATAGATGCATCTATTGGGCTTCCCTGACAGCTCAGTTGGTAAAGAATCTGCCTGCAATGCGGGGGAGACTGGGGTTCGATCCCAGGGTTGGGAAGACTTCCTGGAGAAGGGAAAGGCTACCCACTTCACTATTCTAGCCTGGAGAATTCCGTGGACTGTACATAGTCCATGTGGTTGTGAAGAGTTGGACACAACTGAGCGACTTTCACTTTCACTTTTCATAGCAACCAACTCTTTCGATTAAAAAAAAGAGTGAAGTAAGCCAGAAAGAAAAACACCAATACAGTATACTAACACATATATATGGAATTTAGAAAGATGGCAATGACGACCCTGTATGCAAGACAGGAAAAAAGACACAGCTGTGTATAATGGACTTTTGGACTCAGAGGGAGAGGGAGAGGGTGGGCTGTTTTGGGAGAATGGCATTCTATCATGTATACTATCATGTAAGAATTGATTCGCCAGTCTATGTCTGACGCAGGATACAGCATGCTTGGGGCTGGTGTATGGGGATGACCCACAGAGATGTTATGGGGAGAGAGGTGGGAGGGGGGTTCATGTTTGGGAACACATGTAAGAATTAAAGATTTTAAAATTAAAAAAAAAAAAAGAAATAAACCTGCCCCTGTTTGAAGATAGTAAGATTATCTACATATAAAATTCAAAGAATTTATAAAAACCACAACTAATAAGAGTTTAGTAAAGCTGCAAGATAAATGTAAAAAGTCAACTGTATTTGTAATTAAAATTGAAATGTATTTTCAGTGATAATTTTCATATATTTATTACTAGCAATTACAAAATAATTTTGGAAAAAAAAACAAAAGGAATTACTGCCCCCCCAAAAGAAAAAGGAGCTTCGTGATCATGAAGATCTAAGATCATTCCCCATCTCAAGGTCAGCCACATCTTCAAAGTCCCTTTAACCATATAAGCGAACGTATTCCCAGGGCCCAGGGATCGGGGGTCGCCATTTGGTGGGGCTGTTATTCATCCTACGATGGTGAGACTCTCCTGGTTGGAGCACAGGCGGGAGATGGAGGGCTCTAATATCTAGAAACATTGCCATCTGCTCAGACCACAGTTCTAAAGCAAATGATCTGAGCCCTTCCTCAGGTCATGGACAAGGAAACAGAAGTCCAGAGGCAGAAGTGACTTATTTTAGGACCTGCACAATTTTACATGCAGTAGGAAACGGCAGCCCACTCCAGTATTCTTGCCTGGGAAATCCCATGGACAGAGAAGCCTCGTGGGCTATATAGTGCACGGGATCGCAAAAGAGTCAGGCATGACTTGGTGACTTAAACGACGAATAAATGCCAATTTTATGGAAGATCTAGGATTACCATCGACTCCTGCCCCCACGTCCCTTTCCCTAAACCCACTACTTTAAAAGGTCTTCTTGAGGACAACACCAACAACTGTAAAAGGCAGCCTAGTATTTGGTATGGTACAAGTCACGGTCAAGGCCGCCAAGGACTCTTGCAAAGTGAAGATGTCTATGAGGTTGCCTTGGGTCGCGGAGAGCTGACATTGTGTTATGAATTGGAAGTCTTCCACTCTGGAAATGTCTTCGTGAAGAAAACCCTGGTTGCTCAGTAGCTAACCGCTCATCATGTTGCAGAAGTCTGTGCTGTCCTAGTAAGGCCTGAAGACCCCGGCAGCGTCCACAGAGACCAGAAGGCCAGTACACGGTCCAGACCGCTTGCCCTCACATTCTTGGCCTCATGAGCAACCCAAGGGCTCCCTCCACACCTCCTCCCTCATTTCATGTCATTTACTGCTTTTCCCCCTTAGTTTCAGATATGAGCCACGAGTTAAACACTTTGCAAAAGACTAGAATCTCTGACATTTGGGGGACCTGGTGTTTATTAAATTGGGAGATTTAAACTGACTGTGATTTGTTCTTCATTTAGAGCAGTGACAGACAAATGCCTGAAGTGTGTGTGCGTGTGTCTGTAGAGCCTCCAGGATCCAGGCACACTTAGGGGAGTAAACAGCTTAAAAATCCAGGGGTCCATGCAGCTGATTCACGTCAATGTATGGCAAAACCACTACAACATGGCAAAGTGATTAGCCTCCGATTAAAATGAATGAATTAATTAAAAAGAAATCCAGGGAGCCGTAAGTTGGAGGAGAAGGAACGTCAGCGCACGTTTGAACTCTACACTGTGAATGAAGTGGGTGGGGCCCCATGGTCCTGATGCGGCCACAGCTGTGGGCTCACGTCCGGAGACTCCTGCTGGACTAAAATGTCTTTCAAGAACAAGTGAGTGGATCGTTTCAATCTGCTGATCTCTGGAAAGACCCTGAGTCTGACTCAGGGGAGACAGATGGCTGGGCCACACCCCCTCCCCCTGGGCCCTGGGCCTCTCCCGACCATGCTGGTAATAATCACCTGGCCTTCTCAACGTGCTTCAGATCACTTACACCCACTGTGTGCCAGGCACTGCTAAATACTTTATAAAAATCTCTTAATCTCCACAACCTCTGAGCTGGGTGATATCCTAGAGTAAAACGAATTTCACAGATGGAAGGAATCACAGCTCAGAGATGTTAATTGCCTGAGACCCTGGCAGGTGGTGTAAGGTGGGCTTTTAACATTAGGCTTATCTGACTCCCAAATCCGTATTCTCCCCCTACCGCAGTCATCACGTTTACTCGGTCTTTAGCCTCAGGCTAAACACTGGGGGCAAATTACGAATATAGACATAAAGTCTGCCCACCAGGAGATCTGTCTGTCTCAAAACAGCACATTATTTACTTATCTTTTGAGTCAGCTAGTATTCAAGGAAGAACATCCGAGGATTCACACTTGCATCGGATCAAGGAGCTGCCTGTCTGCGTGTGGCGCTTACGTAGACCAGGAGGAAGGGCCCACGGAGTCAACGAAGCAACAAGGAAACACGCTAAATAGCTGCAGATGCTAATAAGTGTTAGGAAGAACCTAATCAGGCTGCCACAGTGGAGACCAGCCACTGACACCGTCCCACAAGGAAACACATCATTTTATGAGGTAACAAGCTTCACATCTCCGGAAGTATTTAATCAGAGGCTGGGGGACCCGCAAATGATCCTGCCACTGTGGGAAGCCACTGAAGGTGGGGGGAAGGAGAGACACATCAACTCGATTCCTGGTGATGCTCATTTCAACCAGGGGCAAGGCGGGACCCTCCACAGGGTTAGAGGAGGGATTCTAGGAGAAAGGAGTTAAACTGTTGATTATTATTCATGAGAACTGGGTTGGTGCCATGCAGTGGTCACGTGTGAGTGACGGTGATGGAGCGGGACACAACAGAGGAGAAACCCTTCAAATGAATGGAAGGGGGAGGGAGGGGACACACCGAGGCGGTCACAGCAACAGCAGGAAAGGCAGAGAACTCTGGGTTCAGGCCGGGTTCAGCCTCCACCGAGATCGTTATCGGATCCTAATCACTCAGCTCTGCCGAGCAGGGCCCACAGGAGAAGGTGGCTGGCCATCAACACACGCTGGGTCCCAGTGCCCCTAGAGACCAGACGAACGTCCGGTCTGGGCAGGAAACGGCATAGGCACTTACGGAGCACTTCATCTTAAGAGGGGGAACTGTTTTGCTTTTGTCAAGCTGGTTAATTTGTCCCAAATGTTAAAACCCTCTCTTTCTCTTGAAAGATCAGAGTTCAAACAGCCAGGCCAGGGGGAGTTAAACCAATCACCTCCTGGGTCTCCCCTCTGCCCCTGGCTCCCACCAGCACATTCCCATCGAGGAGACATGAATGATTTTCACTCGCAGAAGGAAATAAAGTTTTGGCATGAGTTGGGTCTAAATGGCAGTATTCTATTAAACATTTGGTGCAGCAGTTAATCTGAGTCCAGGGGAAAGGAACGTCTGTGGTTCAGCTCAGACCTCTCAGCTCCCCTACCCCGGTGATAACATCCCCGGCTCATGGTTTCAGACCTGAAGTTAAGAGTTCTCAGATTTTTGAAAACCCCTTTCTGCAAACAGGAGGAAAAGGAAGCGTGTGTATTTCAAATTTTTAGAGTCTGGCAAAATTCCAAGACTTATTAAGACTCACACACATAGACACATGCATACATGCACACAGGCAGCGGCGAGCCAGAAGTTCTGCTCCACTCTTGAAATGCTTTTTCTCATGTAATCCTTACAACAAGCCAGGAGGGGTAGGGACTTAAGAGTATTATCCCCCTTCCACGTTATAACTAAGAGAACCGAGGTTTCAGGAGATTGAACACATTGCCCTAAGTTCACTCAGATGGTAAGCGTGGGGCCAGGACTCGGACCACTTCTGTCTCCCTCTAGGGGGTTGGTTCTCAACCAACGGGGCCAAGTCTGCCCCACCTCCCCAGGGGACTCTTGGCAACGTCTGGAGATATCCTGAGGGGCAGATACCACTTTCATCTAGTGGGTTAGGGCCAAAGATGCTGTTCAGTATCAGCAAGAGGCTTGAGACGGTCCCTGACAATGAAGAATCATCCAGCCCTCCATGTCAACAACGCTGAGGCTGAGAAACCCTGGTCTAGAGGCTGTGCTGTGAAACATCACCTTCCACCTGTTTTCTTCTGTGTTCCTATTAATCCTTTCCTCTCAGCTCAAATCCCTCTAGGATTTATTTCAGCCACACTGGACCACATGTGGTTGCATGAAGCCACCTCTGAGCCTTCCTGCCATCAGAGAAACATCACAGCATGACTGTCACTGGCATGGCCTTCTCTCTCATTTGTTTTGAACTGGGAGACACCTCCGGTCTCAGGGACAGCAGTCTCAGATCCACATTCTCTTAGGATCCTGACAGTAACCGTGCGAAGTCAGAAATGACCCATTTAACAGCCAAGACTCTGAGCTGCCCAGGGTCAATCTGCTAGGAAGTCCCAGAACTGAAACTGCACAAGCGCCTCGACTCCCCAGCCTACATCCTTCCCTGTGGTGGAAGCTCCTAGGTTGTGGTAAGTTTTGTATTAATTGCAAGGCTGGTCTTTGAAGCTCCAGCCCCACCCCCAGTGTTCTGATCCGGGAAGTCTGAACTGGGGTCCAAGAACAGGCGTTTCTGACAAGCTCCCCGTGAGGTTTTGATGTAACTGTCACAGGGACCAAAATGACAGGAACGCCACACTCTCTTAATGCTGGATATGAAGTGCATTTAATTCCAAAAATAAGAGCTAAGATATCAATTTTGTTTGTTTCATAGTAAAAATGACAAGTGGGATGCAGATGAGAACACGTATGCGTATATACCTGGAGAGGAGACAGGCAGCCTTTAGGGTCTCAAATGTTTCCTTGAACACCATAAGGATTTGAGTTTTCCACCCCAGTTTTGCCATTGAGAGCTTTCTGATGTTGAGTATTTTCCTTGGCCTCCTAAGCCTCTATTCTGTCATCATTTACTATTTGCTAGTGAGGCAGATGGATGAGATGGTTGGCCAGCATCACCAATTCAATGGACATGAACTTGGGTAAACTGAGTGAGAGAGCGAGGCAGAGAGGCCTGGTGCGCTGCAGTCCATGGGGTCGCAAAGAGTCGGACACGGCATAGTTACTGAACAACAACAATGACACTTACTGATGTTGAAGCTCCAATCCTTTGGCCCCCTGATGCAAAGAGCCGACTCACTGGAAAAGACCCTGGTGCTGGGGAAGACTGAGGGCAAAAGGAGAAGGGGGCAACAGAGGATGAGATGGTTGGATGGCAGCACCAACTCAATGGACATGTGTTTGAGCAAATTCTGGGAGATAGTGAAGGAGAGGGAAGCCTGGCGTGCTGCAGTCCATGGGGTTGCAAACAGTCAGACACAACTTAGCAACTCAACAAAACAAAAGCAAACTGAATTAAAATTACGTATCTGCTTTTGAGAATGGTATCAGCATTAGACATTATGTATGGAAAGCACTTAACACAGTACCAAGATCCACTAAGCTCTACTCGATAACTGCTTTTGGTTCTCATTGTTTCCAGGAAGTGCGTGAATTGAGTCTGTTCAGCTTAACGCTCTGCCGTGCCAAGCACACCGCACTCCCCCTTTGGCAGAAAAAAGAGGACCGTATTCCAGCAGCAGCTGCTTGACGAGATGGAGCACCGTGCCCCCACCACGCATTCCCCCTGCCCGCTGAACCAGAATAAGCAGCATCGCCAAAGCATCTGAAATATTTTTAAATTTATAAACATGCCTAGAGCAAGAACCCGTCTTCCCAGCTCTGATGAGAGCGCGCCAGCTGCCCCTTTCCCTTTCTTTCTTTTTATCTGATTGGACTGAGAGCAAAACTTTCATGAATGAACTGAAAGAGAGACGTCAAAATCTGGTCAGATGATCGCGATTAAGTGTTTTCCTCTGGAATGACGTGATTATGTCTGTCTGAAACCTCCACCCAAGTCAAAGGCGTTCAGCTCCATCGGATGGTGGGAGCTCCTCCAAGTCCCATCACAAATGGTGTGGGGGCCAAGCAGGGCACAGGGGTGCAGGGATGGGTGAGGTCTGGTTCCTGACCCAGGGCAGTGCAGGGCAGGGCGGCCGGACAGGCAGCCAACTTCATTTCCATCAACACCTATTCACTGAACTCTCGCCCCTGACTAGGCACTCGCAGAACAGGCAGGATGTAATAGCAATGGTGCAGACGTGAGCCTGGTCCTCGAGATGCTCAGAGCCTGCGTCAGTGTCAGAATCATTAGGAGGGGACACTCAACAAGATACCCAGCCAGTGCAACTCGCCACTGCCAAGGTCATGAACAAGGAAGGGCTGAGAAACAGTCAGAGACCAAAGGAGATCAGAGAGACAGGAGGACTTCACGCAATATGGTGTGCTGGACTGCATCCAAACACAAGACACTTGCGGAAAAACTGATGAAATTCAAGTCTGGAATTTAGCGAGCAGCAAGGTCAATGTCAGCTTCTTAGTTGCGACAAATGTGCGGCAGTGGGTGTCTTAACTTGCAGGAACGAAAGGAAAAGCGAAATGTTAATGGTGGGATGGCGTGGTGTATAAGGGAAACCTCTTACTATCTTCACAGCTATGCTGAAAATCTAAAACTATACCAAAATAAAATGTTTTTTAAATCACCGGGGATCTCCTGATACAAAGGCATACTTCTTGGTTCTCATCCTGAAAACTGTGATTCAGTAGGTCTTTTTATTTCCTGTGTTGGAAGCAACAAAACCTGACCCCAGTAGCTGTCCTTTCTGAGACTGGGATGTTCAGTTGTCCTTATTAGATGAGATAATGTAGGTTGTCCTGACATGAGATATCATAAGTTCTTTCAATTTATTTTCCTTTTAAAATTTAATTTAGACAGAAAAGCACTGGGTGTTTTAGATTGGTGGAATAAACGGGCAAAATCTTTGGAGTTTTTTCCTATCATTTCCTTGCCTAATGATCAGAGTGCCAGCGAGAGAATGCTACGTGTCACTTTCTAGCCCTCGATGAGACAGAGCCAAGCCTCTTCCATGATTACGCAGAATGCAAACAGGCGAGGAGAAATGTCCCCTGGGAAATGAGGATGCTGTTTCTAAAGAGACCAGGAATAAATGCTGGGCAGCCCAAAGAACAGGTGACCTCTCCTGCAGGGAGGCTGAGGAATCATGCATTTTAACAGGAACCGTCTCCTGCCCCGAGTGATTCTCTGGCAACGGACTGAAGACTCTCACTTGAGAGCTGCTGGCTTACTGGGGTAGACAGACCCCAGACATGATACAAAGCAGATGCTATTTGTCTTCTAGGGAAAACAGAAAATGTAATAGGAACCCAAAGAGAGAGATGGATCTTGACCACAGAGATGAGGATAGGCACTATGGAAAAAGTGGTGATGAACTGGGTCCTGAAAAATGGCTAAGATTTCAGAGGGTGGAGAAGAACAGTGTGAAGAGTTCCTTATTCATATTTTTCTTCCAAAATTAAAAATAAAGATCAGAGCAGAGGAGAAGAGAAGCCGTTGTGGTCCAGGGTGGCTGGATGCTGGGGGTGGGTGGGGGGGGCATGAGGCCAGAAATGGGAGTAAAGAGCGGCCCATCCCAGCAGGAGGAGGGCCCCACAAATGTCCTGCAAGGTGCTGCCCTGTTCCTAAGGCCTCCACAGAGCAATTCACTCTGGCCTTGCTACGCCCAGGACTTCTGGTTCCCATTTGTGCCTGGGGAGGTTACCAACTCCCCTCCTGAGACTCTAAGAGGATCAGACTGGAGGCAGGGAGAGAGGATGGAGGGTGGCAGGATAGGACTCAGGACAGGTGATGGGGCCTGAGCTACGGGTAGTTGCCCTGGGACCTAAGGAAGGTGGGAGACTTGGCAGAACAAGGATGGCATGAGTTGGAGATTGGGTGGACATGAGAAATGAGGGAGGGGACACCTCTGACTTCCCCTTAGGGGATTAGAAGTAAGTAGGTGCGCTTTGCTATGGAGATGCCACAGGTGTGGGTCTCAGAGCTTGGCCTCCATGCTTTGGGCAATGTCAGCAGGGTGGGATGCCAGAAGAGCCGTCCAGAAGAACCTAAAGAGCCAAGGTCCTTGCTGGGACAATGAAGTTGAGTTTCAGGGAAAGGCAGAATTCAAGGGCTGGTCAGTGAGGTCTCCTGTCAGGACCCTCACACTCCGTTGTCAGAATCAAGCTGAGGAAAGAGGGTGAGAAGTGAGATGTGAGTGGTGAGTGCACAGCTCCATGTTACATGACTATATTCCCGACAGGAGTTTCAACCCATTTTACAGATTGGAAAATTGAGGTTCACATAACAGACTCTGGTGTGGGGTCAAGAAATATCTAACAAATGCCTCTATTAAGAACCAAAGGTACAAAACTGCTCTTGAAGGGCATAGAGTCAAGTAGGGAAACAGACATGAAATAAATGAATATGTAACATAATGCCAGGCTGTTTCTAGAAAAACAGTGTAGTGAGTGCTGGGCAGAAGAGTAAGGAAATGGGTAGGCATGCAGCCAGACGTGCTGTCACACTGAGTCTCTTCTTTCTGATTCAGGATCTCACACTTGGTAACATTTAAGAGAAAGATAATCAGATTCCTTAGTTCGTACATTGTGAGTTAACCAAGGAGAGTTCGGATCATGAAGGGAAGATCTGCTGATGAGTGAGAACCATCAAGTCAACTCGAATCAGAGACCCAGGGTCTCTGCTATGTGACTCTATGCAAGCTACTTAAGCTTTCTGAACATCAGGGGCTTTGTCTATAGAGTAGATATATGGATGCTTTGAATGTTTATGCTGAGGATTAGGAAAAACACACATAAAGTGCTGGTAAAGATCTTCTTATAGGTGGTAACATAAGTTGTTACCAAAAAAAAGTAGAAACTTCCATTTCCTCTCCTTGGAAATGAGTCTGAAAACCCAGCCAGCACTGTCTACTCTTTCTCTTGACAATTTAAATTGAATTAGGTGGATGGGGATGATTTCATGTAAATACTGTAACTCAGAAGAAGCCGAGTATTACATCCCGTAACAAGCCTTGGTTTCTGCAGTTGCTAAGATCTGACTGTCTCATTAGTCCTTCAATTCAATGAGCCAGTCCACAGGCTTCCAGTAAATTCCCTTTCTGCTCATTACCCAGAGAAGCCGCTTCTAAAACACCCTAACTGATTCAGTTAATATTACTAATATAATGAGGAGAGTTTGTACCCCCAATATGGAATAAAATTACCACAAATCATTATTACACTAAGTATTAGTGTTATCTTTATCCAAAGTAGAAACTTGAGTCTGATGCCTTAGACCCCTCAGCCATTCCCTGGTGGCTCAGACAGTAAAGCATCAGCCCGCAATGCAGGAGACCTGGGTTCGATCCCTGGGTTGGGAAGATCCCCTGGAGAAGGAAATGGCAACCCACTCCAGTACTCTTGCCTAGAAAATTCCATGGATGGAGAAGCCTGGTGGGCTACAGTCCATGGGGTCACAAAGAGTCAGATACAACTGAGCGACTTCTCTTTCTTGTTTTTCTTTTATCCAAAGTATCAGTAAAAATCTTAACTGGGCCCTAGATTTGGGGATGATAGAAAGAGGTTGGGTCTCTACATAGATGAATAGATATTAGATTTTATCTCTCCCACCCAGTCCCAGCTCCCATCCTTGATAGCTGAGGAAACACCAAATGCTTAGCCTAAAATGCAAGATCTTGGCCTTGAGAGGAAAGACTAAAGCTTAAATAACTTTCCTGCATGCCACAATGGACACTGAAAAAAATCCTGGATTTGAATGCTCATCCCAGAAGTGCAGATCTCAGAGGGAGAGAAGTGGGAACCCCAAAGATGCAAGGGCCTTTGTAGATCCATCAAATATCCCATGTTTCTTGGACATGCATGTCTATCCCACGCCAAAGTCTGATTATATTGCCTTCTACTGCTGTGCAAATGAGACCTAGAGATTGTTACGTTAGACGAGAATACACACAAACATCCAATGATGTTTGTGGTCTCTTGCTTATCCTTAAGAGTTTTTGCTCTTCAGTTCAGTTGGCTCTAGCTCTGTCTGCAGCTGTTCGGAGTTGACACCAACCCATATTACAGATGGGAAAACTGAGACCCAGATGGAGACCCTGGTCTAGAGTCAGAGTAAGCAAGAATCAGGGCCAATATTAGAGCCAGATCTCCTATTCTTCTAGCCCAATTAGGGAGATAAGCATTCAGGGGAGAAGAAAATATTGTGGTGGCTTTGGTTTGCTTTTGCTTTAAACCAAACATGAATATTTTTTCCAGATACACTCTTTGGTTTTCGTTCTGTAATTTGGAGAAGGACTTACAGAGGGAATGTGAGCTGTGCTTTTCTGCGCTGTGTGGCTTTCTTCATTCCCCATGTCTCTGCCCGTGGCTGAAGAAGGGCACACAGTGTGGTCTAACAATGCAACTAAAATTGCTGTTGTTTGTTTTTTTCTTTATCAAGGGCTGCTGGGTTGCTCGGCAAAGTTGAAACTTCTTGAATGGGCTTTGGTAGAAGAAATCTGAATCATCAAATATAATTCTAAATAAGATCTGTATCTCCTGGAGGCCTGGGATGAGAGCTCCATGAATATCCTACAAACATACCTTTTACCAGCTTCCTTCCACCTGAATCACCAGCCAATTAAAATCTTTGCCATTCTTTTTTTTTTTCATTATTGATATTGAAGATAACCCTTGAGGCATATGGGTGTGTTTTCTTTATGCTTTATTATGTCCCTCTTAAATGATTTTTAAAGAATCCACCTGCAATGCAGGAGACCCTGGTTCGATTCCTGGGTTGGGAAAAGAGACAGGCTACCCACTCCAGTATTCTTGGGCTGCTTCCCTTCTGGCTCAGACAGTAAAGAATCCGCCTTCATTGTGGGTGACCTGGGTTCGATCCCTGGGTCAGGAAGATCCCCTGGAGAAGGGCACGGCAACCCACTCCAGTACTCTTGCCTGGAGAATTCCATGGACAGAGGAGCCTGGTGGGCTACAGCCCATGGGGTTGCAAACAGTCAGACTTGACTGAGTGACTAACACACTCATAAATAATTTTGCTTATATCTATATATAAATGTTTGCTTCTGCATTTTCCTTTTGCTCTTTCCTATGAGATTAGTTACATTATTGTGAACTCTTCCCAGATGTCATTTAAGAGAGCTGCATAATTTTTATCCATTAACAGTTTCATACCCATACTTCAGTTGTGGGTACTCCAGATTATTTTTGCTTTTTTGGCTAATAATTTAATCAATAAATATGAGCATTTTTTTCTTAGTCCTTCCAATAGATTGTAAAAATGGAATAGCTGACGTGCCATTTTCCCTTTCAGGTGTGAACGTGGCCATTTTAGCTTCTTCTTGCCAGCCTTGAATTCCATGGACTGTATAGTCGGACTCGACTGAGCGACTTTCACTTTCACCATTCACATTGCCAGCCTTGACGAATTTCACTGGAGAAAGAAAATGACGATTAGTCTGTTGAGAGATGAAGCCTAAAAGTTCACGTGTCCTCTGCTTACTCCCTGAGCTGACCTTTCATCCAATCAGTTTCATTCCTTCTTTGGTGAATACTTCTCTGTGCGTGTGTGTTTAATTATCAAAAATTGTAACTGTACAATATTGAGAAGTCTAGAGCAAAATACAACTATCGGAGGGCAATTGCTCTACAGTATTGTGTCTGCCATTGTGTTCGCCTCGGGCATACATCAACACAAATCAGTGCAGGTATACACGCGCCCCCTCCCTCCAGAAAGCCCCCTCCCGCCTCCCACCCCACCCCACCCCTCTAGGTGGTCACAGAGGTCTGGCTGAGCTCGCGTGTCACAGCACATTCTCCCGGGCTCTGTTCCACCTGTGGTCCTGTGCACGTGTCCAGCTCTCCCCTCAGCTCACCTTACTCCCTGCTTGCCCCTCTGTGTCCGCTGCTGCCCCGCGAGTAGCTGCAGCAGCAGCATCGTTCTGTGGCGGACACTGCTGTATTCCACTGTCCTTCCATCTTCCAAGGCCCCCTCCTGACATCCTATGCCTCCTACTAAGGGTTCTGACTGTCCCCTAAGCACAAAGGACTTCTCCTCCTAGTCTACAGTTCTGAGAGCCGAGAGTACAGTCGAAGCACAGGAATTGCATGTGGCTGTAATGAAAGCACTCGGGCAGAAGTATGATCTTTCCAAAGAGAGGATGAGCACAGCTTTGCTGCTCGTCCACGGGGACACAGTGCACGCGCGGTCAGTGAAGGGAAGAAGGAGAAGGGCAGAAGGCAAGGCAGGCTCACCTCCTCCTGTCATCACCTCGCCTTCAGGAAGCTGGGGGCCACAGCGAAGCAGAGATACCAAGACATCCGGGTCTGTGATCTGAGCAAGCACCCGCACTCTGCTTTCACCAAACTCACAGGCCATCCTTGAGGCGTCGGCACTGCCTCCTTGCGAACTACAGCTGCGACCTGGCCAACCTCCGAACACCTTGAAGGTTTTGCAGAGCCAGGACTAAGTCATTGAAAGAAACCTACAAGGTACTCTTGGGATGAGCCAACTGCTGAATAAGCCAGATTTCCAACATAAAAGCCAATCCCATGGTAAACCACAGTGCAAAAAATACCACACTTGAAACAAAACTGAAAGCTCATGAATTATTCCAGCTGACCATCGTTTTCAGGGACCCTTGTCATTGTCAATTACATAAGAAGTTTTCTTTTCCATCTTCTTTACTGTATCTCACCCATAAGCAGAGGGTAATCACGCTTCCAGATCATGTTAACTACACTGAGCTCTTCCTAGACCTAGATGTGGGAAGAGAAATCATTCCATCCTGTTGTTTTTAATTAACCTCTTGTCCTCTAGGTTTATCCCATCCCGGAAAATGAAAGCCATATATTTTAGCACATGTGTGCCAAATTCTATGTGTAATACAGTGGAAAATCCCTGGCAATAAAGAGAGAAGTTCTAAAATGATCCACAGTCCCCTGGGTCCCCAGAATGCTCCAGTTAACATTTCACAAACCTGCAAACTTTCTTAAGCCTCCCTTGACTCTCAGACCGCAGAGTGCATCTCATGGGTGCCTCAAGCAACCCCACGGATCCAGTCTGTCGATTATCACAGGACCAGGAGGAGACTCTTGCTTCAGGAACAGTGATGTAAGGAATCTGAAACTTACATCCATTAGAGAGCTTGAACCCTCATTCCAGAGACCGATGGATCCAGAAGTCTGACAGAGTGAGTGAGTGGGTGATCGCAGGTGTGTGCTGGGAGAGAGGCAGATTGAAGACGGCAGCTCTGAGGTAGTTGGCCTAACGCCAGACCCAGCAGGAGAGACCATTAAGAGTCCGCCATCTACTTTCATGCTATGACACAGTTTGCTATGACGTGCCCACCCCCAAGTGAGGTGTTCTGTTTTGTTTTTGTAAGATGTAGATACGGGGACTTCCCTGGTGGTCTAGTGCTAAGACTCCACACTCCCAATGCAGCGGGCCTGGGTTTGAGCCCAGGTCGGGGAACTAGACCCCACGTGCATGCTGCAACTAAGACCCTGCCTGGTGTAGCCAAATAAATAAATAATTTTTTTTAAAAAAGATGTAGGTATGTGTTTTGTCCTTACATAAGGAAAGTAGGTTGGAACGTATATTTGGTGGGGGCGGAGGAGGGGGCGGTCAGTGTCCTAAAATCCCACACTCTAAGCACTATGGAGCTCTTCTTTGGAACCATTTCTACGGAATGGAAATGATGGCAGCCATATCTAAAAGTTAAGCAGCCTTCCTAAGCAGTGAGTGGGAAAGCTAGGATGTGAACTCAGCTTTTCCCAGTGCATCAGGTTCTATGAGACCGCACTCTCCATCCAATATTGATAATGACCCCTCTCGTGTGTAGACTGCTATTTAAGGGCTTATGTTTTCCTACACATTGTCTCCGACAGTCTTGTCAGGAAAATTGTGACCTTTTCACCCTATTTTAGAAGGAGGAGAGGGAGACTTGGAATTGTGATGCTTTATTTGGGAAGATAACTATGGGCAACACAGAAATACACTGAGGGAAACAGCGATCCTTCAGCGTGGAAGTCGCATCCAATCGTCTTCTGCTTCACACCTGTGGACACCATCCCAGCATCTGAGGGTGCGGCCAAGGCTCTGACGGCCCCGCCTCAGCCCTCCACGGCCCCTCTCCACCCCGCAGCCTTCAGTCTCTACAGCCAGCCTCAGGGAACTCTCTTCAGCCCCTCTGTGTCAACATAGTATCTGTAAGCACTGGGCTCCCCCATCCACGTTCTTTCCCCTCTGGAACTTCCCGATTCCTACCACACCTCCTCCCATTTCCATCTGGGGAATCTCCACACCCTTCCTCTCTCAGTTTACACCTGTTCTTTGAGGAGGACTTCCCTGCAACCCACTAGTGCGGACAAGATGCCTCTCCTTTCTCCAGCCCTACTCTTCCCCGACACAGCACTATGTGGGCAATACTGTGATGGACTCTTTATTTCACCATATCCCAACTGTAAGCCTAGAATCTTCAGGAAGATGAGGGCTGACTCAAAATGAATGGGTCCCAGTGATACGACTTTTAGAGTGTCTATCCCTTTCTCTGATAAGGGGACGTAAAGAAGCCCTGGGAAAGTTAAGGGGGACTGTCTGGATGAGGTAAGGCTCGAGTCTGATCTTAAATGGTGGACTGGAATTGCAGAAGGAAGGGGAGAGGAAAACCCAGCCCCGATTTGAGAAACAGGATCTGGAGCGTGGCCATTTCCACGGAACAGGGAGGAGCTTGGTCAAGCTCAGGAGGCAGCTCAGGACTTTGTGTTAGAGCCCATGCTCTTTCCAAAGAGAGTCCTGCCTAATACGCACCCTGCCACCGTGCTGATTTATCGATCAGTCCCAGTAGCTCTTGCGTGGAGTCTTCAGGGTTTTCTTATATAGTATTAATATCATATAACCTGCACATGGTGACAGTTTTACCTTTTCCCTCCCAACTGTGGGTACCTTTTTTTAAAACCATATTTTTTATATGGACCATTTTTAGCCTTTATTGAATTTGTTATAACATTGCTTATGTTCTGGGTGTTTGGCCACGAGGCAGGTGGGATGTTAGCTCCCTGATCAGGGATTGAACCAGCACCCCCTGCATGGGGGAGGCATAGGAAGAGCCAGGCTAATCAAGAATTCAGGTTGTTTTTCTCTGAACGACAGCCCTGAGAAGAGACGTGCTGTTAAATCTCTGATGACTGGTTCCTGATGGAGGAGCTCTGGCTCATAGAGAAATGGTGTGAACACTCCCATGGTATCCACGTGCCATGGTGTGAATACACAGCGTGGCTGAGCTGAAGCCATCAGTGTAACACCTGTGAGCTCAGAGTCGGGAGGAGTCAAGCACGGCCGCTCCTGTGAGGGGGCAGGAGCCAGCGGCAGCACGTTGCCGGCCCTGAGACCCCGAGGGACGGCCCAGGACGAGAGCAAAGGGAACAGGCCCCGGGCCCCTGGGAGCCCTTCTCTACTCAGATGCTCAGCAAGCACTACAGGTCCTCAGGAAGTGACTGACGACGCTAGTGTGCAACACAGCAACTTCCACTTCTCAAGCGATGTCCAGGCTATCTCATTTCATCCTCAAGGATACTCAGGGGAGTAGCTGTTACTTTTTTCACAGATGAGAAAACAAAGGCATAGAGAGGTTAATTTATTTGTTCAAAGTCACAGAGTAAGTGGGTAATAAAAGGAGAGACTGCAACATACGTGCGTCTGAGGCCAAAGCCCTAGTTCTGTGTCTCCTCGTGTCTCTGCCTGCATGGGGGGCTGCTGGAAGGGACCTTAATGAGAGCAACGGGGAGGAAATTAAAGATCGATGCCCATGAGTATAAACCTAACCCATATACACCACGCATGCTGAAAACCCGTAATTCACACCAAACACCAATGCTATAGACCCCACCCCCTACACCAGATTTCTAATACAATTTTCTTCTAACCTTCGCCCTAGATTCCCGAAAGAGAAGAAAATGATAAAGCAATAGGAAAATGAGTTATATCTATTTCACAATAAACTCTGTACACTGGGCATGTATCTTGGCCCAAATCTCCCACTTCTCAATCCTGCATGACTGTTCCCCCAGTCACTTAACATTGCCCAAACCAAACGTCCCTGATCACAGCAGCCCAAAGGGAGAATAAGGTTTCACATTTAATATGGAGTGCACCACCATTCTCAACAAGCACACACACCGTGATGAGGCGACACTTAGAGGGATGATGTATTTGCAGAGCTATCAAAACACAATATCTTGTTCATACCGTCGCTTCTTTTTCCCAGTAAAGATGGACAGCAATGAGATCAAACCAGTCAATCCTAAAGGAAATCAACCACGAGTACTCATTAGAAGGACTGATGCTGAAGCTGAAGCTCCAGTACTTTGGCCACGTGATGCGAACAGCTGACTCCTTGGATATTTCCTGATGCTGGGAAAGATTGAAGGCAGAAGGAGGAAAGGGTGACAGAGGATGAGATGGTTGGATGGCATCACTGATTCAATGGACATGAACTGGGCAAGCTCCAAGAGATGGCGAGGGACGAGGAAGCCTGGCGTGCTGCAGTCCATGGGATCGCAAAGAGTTGGACACGACTTGATGACTGAACAACACCGACAACAAAAGATGGAGAAATCAGTGAAGCTTACTGGTTGATGCCAAGGGTTTCAGAGACATCCAGACTAGGATCTGAGATCTCCATTTCAGAGGGAAAAGCTTGCTGCTGGAAAATATCCAGGGTGCCAGAAGGAGACGTGGGGCTTCCCTGGCGTTGTGGGGGACGGGAATTTGCCTGCCAGTGCAGAGGACACAGGCGTGATCCCTGGTCCAGGAAGATCCACGTGTCACCAGCAACTAAGCCGGGGCGCCACAACTGCCAAGCCCACGTGCTGCCACGACTGAAGCCTTCGCTCCTTGAGCCTGTGCTCCACAACGAGAGAGGCAGCTGCGATGAGAAGCCCACACACCGCGGCGAAGAGCAGCCCACGCTCGCCCCAACGAGAGCGAGCCTGCGCGCAGCAACGATGACCCACGGTCAAAAATAAATGCACAAGAGTTTAGAAAACAACAGAAGGGAGGGCAAACAGCCTAAGATCATGGGGGTTCATCATCACAACGCAGGGTCCACCTTGGGTGGGGTGGTGGCCAGACCAGCAGGTGGCTCCCAAGAGCCTCAGTGCCTGGCTGGGGTTCACTCCGTGCAGCTCCTTCCTACCAAGGACAGGGCTCCTCTGTGTAATCAACGCATGCTTAGTTGCTTCAATCATGTCCAACTCTTTTGTGACCCCATGGACTGTTGCCCGCCAGGATCCTCTGTCTATGGGATTTCCTAGGCAAGAATACTGGAGTGGGTTGCCATTTCCCTCTCCGGGGGATCTTCCCAACCCAGGAACTGAACCCGTGTCTCCTGTAGGTAGATTCTGTACCACTGAGCTATTGGGGAAGCCCCCACTTTGGTATAACCAATAGGATACCATAGAAATGATGGCATATGCCTTCAGAGGTGAGGTTATAAAAACTCATGGCAGTTTCTCCTCTGGCCTCTTTCACTTAGATCACTCCTTCTGGAGGAAGCAACTACCATCCCGTGAAAACACAGCAGCCCAGCAGAGAGGGCCACACAGGGCAAGGAACTGCAAGCCCTGGTCAGCGGTGAGCACCAGCTTGCTGGAGATGAGTAAACAATCTCGGAAACAGACCGGCCCCAGTCGCACCTTCAGATGACAGCAGCCCCAGCTGATGTCCTGAAGGTAACCTCACAAGAGCTTTCTATAATAAGTTGCTCCCAAACTCCTGACTCACAAAACCATGGGAGATGACACAGGTCTATTTTTTAATCTGCTAAGTTTGGAGGTAACTTGTTACCTAGAATATGTAACTAGTACAGATGGTGATGGTACATAAGCCCACACCGTGAGGCTGGGATTCAAGTGCACACCATTTATTGAGGGAGAAACCTACACAGAACGGATGAGACAGAAAAGGAGAAGGAAGGACTGAATAAGGAGGTAGACTTGGGTACGCTTCAGCCCTGCCCTGGTCCAGGAAGGCTCTGGGGCAAAAAAGGCACCACTGGTCTGACTTCCTTGAAACGAGGGGATGGGGCTCGTTTTGGACCCATGCCTCCATCAGCCGATGGTGGGTTGTTCCCCTTAGAGATGACTTCCTGAGTAAGGCAGCTCTTACCAGTGGGAGAAAATTCTCCATCCACTGCAAGGGGGCAGATGAGAGCCAGCTATCCCCAAGCACGGAGAAGGGTCCCCCTGTTTGGTAAGAGGGCTCTGGGTGGGGCTCCACAGCCCTGTAGCCAGTGGGAACCCTCAGGTGACTTCACCGTCCTGTGGGTCTCCCCATTTTGCTTCCCAGCAGGCTGGCTCTGCAGGACTTCATCTCCCAGGCAGTTGTCCCTTTGCAATGCATACTCTTAAAAGAAAAATCTTTTTGTTTTGCATTGGAGCAGAGCCGATTAACAATGTTGTGACAGTTTCAGGTGAACAGCAAAGGGACTCAGCTGGTCACACGCATGTATCCCTTCTCCCCCAAACTCCCCTCCCATCCAGGCTGCCACATAACATCAAACAGAGTTCCCTGTGCTCTCCAGGAGGTCCCTGTTGGTCATCCATTCTAAATACGGCAGCGTGTACATGTCCATCCCAAACTCCCTAACCACCCCTGTCCCCTGCCCCTTGCCCCCGCCAACCCTGTCAACCGTGAGTTTTGTTGTCTCTGAGTCTGTTTCCATTTCATAGATAAGATCGTTTGTAGCATTTCTTTTTGGATTCCTCATGTGAGAGATGTCATTCGATATTTCTCCTTCTCTGACTTACTTCACTCAGTATGACACTCTCTAGGCTCATCCACGTGTTCAGTGCGTATTCTTTTTTTCTTGTATTTAAAAAAAAGACTATTTAATTGGAGGATAATTACCTTACAATACTGTGATGGTTTTTGCCACACATCAATATGAATCGGCCCCAAGTATACATATGTCCCCTCCATCCTGAACCCCCCTCCCACCTGCCCCCTCACCCCAGCCTTCTGGGGTGTCCCAGAGCACCATCTTTGGGTGCCCAGTGTTGTCCATCAAACTTGCACTCGTCATCTATTTTACATGTGGTGATGAATATGTTTCAGTGCTGTTCTCTCAAACCATCCCACCTTCTCCTTCTCCTACTGAGTCCAAAAGTCTGTTCTTTACATCTGTGTCTCCTTTGCAGCCCTGCACATAGGATCACTGGTACCATCTTTCTAGATTCCATATATATGTATTAATATACGGTCTTTGTCTTTCTCTTTCTGACTTACATACCCTGAGGAAATCAGAATCAAAGAAGACACATGCACCCCAGTGTTCATGCAGCACTACTTACCATAGCTGGGGCATGGCAGCAAGCTAGATGCCCACCTGCAGGTGAATGGGTAAGGAAGCTGTGGCACACAGACTCAATGGAGTATTAATCAGCTATAAAAGGGAATGCATTTGAGTCAGTTCTAATGAGGTGGATAAACCCAGAGCCTATTATCTAGTGATTATTCTTATAGACACTTGCTCCTTGGTAGAGAAGCTATGACCAACCTAGAGAGCATATTAAAAAGCAGAGACATTACTTTGTCAACAAAGTTCCATCTAGTCAAGGCTATGGTTTTTCCAGTAGTCATGTATGGATGTGAGAGTTGGACTATAAAGAAAGCTGAATGCTTAAGAAGTGATGCTTTTGAACTGTGGTGTTGGAGAAGATTCTTGAGAGTCTATTTGGACTGTAAAGAGATCCAACCAGTCCATCCTAAAGGAGATCAGTCTGAAGCTGAAACTGAAGCTGAATGCTGAAGCTGAAACTCCAATAATTTGGCCACCTGATGCGGAGAACTGACTCATTGGAAAAGACCCTGACACTGGGAATGATTGAAGGCAGGAGGAGAAGGGGATGACAAAGGATGAGATGGTTGGATGGCATCACCAACTCAATGGAGATGAGTTTGGGTAAACTCCAGGAATTTGTGATGGACAGGGAGGCCTGGAGCGCTGCAGTCCATGGGGTCGCAAAGAGTCGGACAGGACTGAGCAACTGAACTGAACTGAATTCTTATTTAGCAGGTTCTTTTACCCACTTGGAACCAGGGATGGGTTAGGATTCCTGTGGGTTTCAGAAGCCTGAGCATATGGTTATGTCCCAGGAAGAAAGTAAAGGAGTAGAAAGATCAGGCGATGTGAATCTGTGCAGAGATTTCCTGCAGATTAACAACGAGAAGTCCGCTATCCTTTATACTCTTATATCGAGAAACCGCCACCCTCAGAATGGCTCTCAGGCTTTCTGTCCCCCACACCCCACAGTGAGACCACCGTGTCTAAAACTGCGACAACATTCCCCAACTCCCTTCTCTGCGCTGGTGCTTCTCCTTAGCACTTAGAAACATCAAGGGCATGAACTAGGGAACGAGTCATCTTGTGTATTGCTCATCTTCCCCACAAAGCTCCGTGGAGGTGGGGATTTTGTCTTTCTTGTTTCCTGTTCTATTCCTAGCCCTTGAAATAGGTTGGCACATAGTATATGCTTCCTCGGGATAACACATGAACAAAGGGTTGCTCACACTTGTGTTCAAAAGACAGGTCCTGCTACTTACCAGCAGCTGGACTCTCAAACCTTGAGCTCTCTGGCATGCCTTCAGATCTCTGGGGCCTCGGGGAACTCCAGTGTTAACAGGCTACCTTTCTATTTCCCCTACTTGTCCCTCTTCAGTAGCAACATCTCATGTCTTCCTTAGAAAGAAAGTATATCTCCTCAAAAGATGGCTTCAAGAGCAGATTTGTGGTTGCAGAGTGGGAGGGAGAGGGAAGGACTGGGAATCTGGGGTTAGTAGGTGCAGACAACTGCATTTGGGACAGATAAACAAGGTCCTGCTGCATAGCACAGAGAACTACATCCAATTTCCTGGCATCAACCACAGTGGAAAAGAATATTGAAAAAGAATGTAAATATGTGTATAACTGAGTCACACTGCTGTACAGCAGAGATTAGCACAACACTGTAAATCAACTATCCTTCCATTTAAAAAAAGAAAGAGATGATTTGCAATCAGGGGGCCTGCAAAAACAGCCGTGCTGAGTCTTTCTGGGGGAGCTCAGTGGAATGCGCAATGCCCCAGCTGCCTCAGCTGTCCCCAGCGCTAATGAATTATTTCCATCTTTACCATCAGCTGGGGTCACAAGTGAGAGTATTGTTCTTGGACAAGAACACGCGTCCTCGAGAAACTCGCACTTTGGGAGACCTCACCCTCAGGTCAGACTGTCTGTGTCTCTCTGGGGCAGACAGAAGGCAAGTTTGAATTACAGCCTCAGGAAGCTCCCTCCTCTGCGAGCTTGGAATCAGACTTCCCCCAAGTCCCCAAAGGAAAAGTGGGCAAAGTAAGGTGTCAGTGAAAGAACTCAGGTCCAGAGAATGTTACAGGAGTTAACACCCACCAGGGTTTAAATTAAAAAGCGTGTGTGTGTGTGTGTGCGTGCGTGCGTGTGTAGGGAGGGAAGGTAGCAGGAACCATGAGAAAAGAGAGCAAACCTCCTTAAATAAGATGTGAGTCACTAACTCACAAGGTCTTTCTTTTCAAACTTTAAACTTTTAATTTTGTATTGGGACGTAGCAGATTAACAATGTTGTGATGCTTTCAGGTGAACAGCAGAAGGGACTCAGCCATACAGAGACATGTATGCATTCTCCCCCAGACTCCCCTCCCACCTAGGCTGCCACATAACATTGAGCAGAGTGCCTTGCACTATACAGTAGATTTTTATTGGTTATCCATTTTAAATGTAGCAGTGTGTACATATCCACCTTAAATTCCCCAGCTATCCCTTCCCCAGCAGCAACCGCAAGTTCTTTTTCCTAAGTCCGTGAGTCTGCTCTGTAAGCAAGTTCCTTTGTATCATTTCTTCTTAGAGTCCACATATAAGGGATGTCATGATATTTCTGCTTCTCTGTCTGACTTAGTTCACTCAGTACGACAGTCTCTAGGTCCACTCATATTTCTGCACTTTGTTATTTTTAATGGCTGAGTAATATTCCATCGTATACATGCACCACTCTGCTTGCCTCCAGCGCAAGAGCGTGGACTATGTTATTCCCTGCTGAGTGCTTGTAATACACTGTAACTCCCAGCCTCCCCAAAACACTGCCAACAAATTTGATTTTCCACATTTTTTAAAAAAATGCAATGAATTTTCTATGTATGATAACTCTACAGTTTTATAAACAGCTATCTGTCCAATTCTTTTGAATTTGTCAGATAATTTTCTTATCTATGTTCTGGATTTCCCTGCAAAATCATTTGGATGTGTGTACATGCAAATAATAATGATTTTATATCCACTTATTTTAAAAAGTGCAATGAAAATGGTTTCTATTTGTTGAGGACTCATTTTATGTTAGAATCTGAGCTCTTTATTCCTTTCACATCTTGACAACAATGCTGTGATATTTATGAGTAAAAGCCATCCAAGCTCAGACAGTTCAAGCGCCGTCAAGGTTCAGGGTGAAGTCTCTTGGACTCCAGTGACTGCAGCGTTTGCCTCTATTCCACTGAGGAGTGAGAGGAAAGCTGCCTACTTGTTTATTTGTCTCTTTTCCTTATATCCATTCCTGCCCCCTCCTTGCCTCTACACTTGAGGAATCTACATATCCCATGTTCCACTGCCTTCTGACTCCTGGATGGGTTCGACCAATCAGAGGCACTGGCAGAAACTATTAGCCATAAAATAAGGCAATGGCGCCCCACTCCAGTACTCTTGCCTGAAAATCCCATGGACGGAGGAGCCTTGGTGGGCTGCAGTCACGGGGTCGTAAAGAGTCGGACACGACTGAGCGACTTCACTTTCACTTTTCACTTTCATGCATTGGAGAAGGAAATGGCAACCCACTCCAGTGTTCTTGCCTGGAGAATCCCAGGGGTGGCGGAGCCTGCTGGGCTGGCGTCTATGGGGTCGCACAGAGCCGGACACGACCGAAGCGACTTAGCAGCAGCAGCAGCAGCAAGCTATAAGGATCTATTGTGCAACATGAGGAATGCAGCCAATATTTTACAGTAACTGTAAATGAAATACAACCTTTAAAAACTGTGAATCAGTAATGCACCCCAGTGCTCTCTGCAGTACAATTTACAACAGCCAAGACGCGGAAGCAGCCTAGATGCCCACCAACTGGTGAGCAGGCCCAGAAGCTGTGGTGCATGTGTTCAGTGGAATATTGCTCAGCCATAAAAAGAATGGAACCATGCCACTTGCAACCACATGGATGAAACTAGAGATTATTACACCAAGTAAGAGAGACAGGGAAAGACAAATATATGATATGGCTTAGACGCGGAATCTAAAAGAGAAAGATACAAATGACCTTACGCACAAAACGGAAACAGACCCACAGACTTAGACAACAAGCTTATGGTCACCAAATGGGAAAGGGTGGAGAGGGATAAAGCAGAAGTTTTGGATTAACATAGCACTACTATATACAAAATAGATCACCAACAGAGACATACTGGGCAGCCCAGGGAACTAGACTCAGTATTTTGTAATAACCTATAAGGGAAAAAAATATGAAAGAGAATTTATGTATGTGTGTGTATATATGGGCTTTGCTGAGTGTGTATATATATATTTAGATTTAACTGACAACTTAGCTGTATACCTGAAACTAATATAACATTGGAAATCAACTATACCTCAATTTAAAAATTAGAAATTAAAAAAAGTTGTGAATCACTATATTATACACCTGTTTAGTTTATGTAATACTGTACCATACAGCAACTACCCACAGAAAAACAACACAGGCTGTAAAGAGAAGGCTGGTATGTTTTCCCCCACCCTGCGTCGTTTTAGACACCGCCCCCTTCCTGCAGAATCTCCACCGCAGCTCCAGCTCCTGGTGGATGCCCCCTGGCTTCTGAGCTCTGGTGACAACACCTAAGCCTGTTACGTCTCCAGCCATCAGGCGGTAGAGCTGTTGCTAACCCCTGGGTCATCTCCCCTCCCGTTTCGTTTCTCAGCTCTTCCATCACCCGTGTAACCAGTTCCCTGCATTATGTCACCTCTGTCTGAAAAACCCAAGGCTGGTTTCCATTTCCCTGCCTGAGCCCTGGCTGACGTGCACCTTCTATCAGAAGGCAAACAACCATTATTCAGAGCATGTGCCAACATTAAAACCACAGTTGGAATCAAAGCGCAGAATAAAGGGGAGATTGATGGCCATCAGCGTGGTTTAAACCATCCGAATTTCGTGTTACCCTGAGAACCAGTGGGGGAAACATCATAAGGCTTTGCCATCAGAACTAACGCCCCTCCGTTGCTTTACTGGCTGTGCGACTTCACTGAGCTATTTCTGCCTCTCTGAATCTCATATCCATCAATACACAAGACTTCTGTTGCGGAATCACCGCACGAGCCAGAACTTCTCTGTGGAGAGTATTAAAGAGCAAAGCCCAACTCCTGACATGCAGGAGGCAACCCATAAATGTGACTCACTTTTCTTTCATTCTCAGGAATCTGAAAGATTTCAAAAGGACTGAAAATCCACATTTTTCTAGAAGGGTGAGAGACACACGATGCTTCAAATGCAGGAGGAGAAGGGAAGAATGACGTTTAAAATGATCAGGTATGAGCTAAGGAACACGGCCTGAAAGAATGCTAAAACATGCGAGACTGAGGGTGGGGTTGGGGCCCAGAGAAGACAAATATGACAAAAATGTTTTTGTGTGATGACTTTTTTTTTTTGCCCTTTGGTGTCACTCAGCGAGGAAATGTTTATTTAGCTTCTCTTCAACCCAGGGCTAGGGGAGTGATGTGAGAAAAACTGGCCTTACACTGGGTATTAAGACCGAGCCTGGCAATCAGGAAACCTGGGTGCTGGCCTTGCTCACCTCCCCGCTCCGGACCTCAGCTCCCCCTTCTGCTGATAGGTTGTTAAGTCCGCGCCTGCACCTCAGGCTCACCACCGCAGCTCTTCAAGCACCTGTTTTCCCAGGGCCTGTGGTTACAGTCTGATCCAAGGCCTTCCCGGAAGGCCACCTTATACAGTTACTCCTAAAAGCTCCAGACTGGACATGCACTCCTGCAGAATCCTGCGGCTTTTGGCTTCACTGTTCCCCTCTGATTCTTTCTCAAACCTTGAACATATGCTGACTGAAGAGCAACCAAGGAAAGGGGCCGGTTTTGTTCTGGGTTCTGCGTTTGCCTGTTTCAAAATCTTCGCCGCGTCTGCACAAAGCCCTCTCCTTCCCAGGTGCCCCCTCAGTGCCAGCTGGGGAGAGGTGCATGGGCTGTCTACATTATCCATTTCACCCCAGAGGGAAGGACTCTCTGGGCACCCCTCACTAACCCAAAGTGCAGATCTCAGCTGATCACCGGAGGCCTTTTATCTTTTTCCTCCCATCAGTTGCCACGTCGCCGCAGAGATTCCCAGTTTCCCACCCAGCCCACTCCTGACCTCTTACCTCCGCCCGCCGCTCAGATGGCCCAGGGAAATCCTGGGAGGGCCTGCCAGGAGCGGCGGCCAAGGTAACCCATCTGCCTCCTTATCTACGAGCCGGGCAACTTCCCCCAATTCTTCCCAAGAGGAAGACTGCTCAGGCAGCGGGCTCAGTGCCGCTTGCTGAGGCCAGTTGGGGAAGGGGCCGGGGAGGCGGGCCAGCCTGTCCGCCGCTTCCCTGACTCCACGCATCCCTCCCTGCCGGGCCCCGGCAGCCAGGCCCCCTGCCCTCCTCACTCCTCGCCCCCTCATCACTCGAGTGCTCTTGGTCGGTTCCCCCGTTTCTGCATCACGGACTTCAAAGTCAGATGGGCAAAGTCGAGAGGGTTTCCCTGAGTTCAACATCCATTCAAACACTCCAGGGGCGCACTTTAAACAGGGGCGCACTGATATGGTGAAGTACTGACCCACACTTCTAGGATGGCCCTCCTCATCCGAATTCATCACTGACTGCTTTGTTTCCATCTGAGACTCTTACCTGCGTGGTTTCCTGTGCGAAAGGCATCGCCTATTTACATCTTAAATAAGACAAAAAACAAACAAAAAAAAGAGACCGTATGCCTGACTTTTATTTTTAAATCCCCAAAGACACATAACTCTCCATCTGATACCTTGCTTGGGTTGGGGGTGGGGATGGGGCTTGGCATGAATTGTTACATTAGTCTAAGAGATCTGACTGACCAGGAACACTGCTCCTTAGCTCCGACTTAAGCAGAACATTCCCTGGCTCACTGGTCCTCTCCTCCCATCGTCCTGTCTCTCATTTAACCACTGCGTTATTTCCAGAAGACCTGCTGTGTGCCAGACACTACCCAGCTGCTAGGGCCGTGACTGAGGAAGAAACGGACAATATTCTCAAATCCATGCTTCCAAGCCTGTCAGGAGGGCACACGTTTATAAGGAAGGCTCCTGCCTCTCCTTGATACTCCAAAATCCAGACTTGACTAATTCAAACTGCCCCGCAAGAACAGCAAGTCGTTGGGATGTATAATATCTAAAAAAGTCCTGTAGCTCAACTCTCTGCCCCAAAGATAGGAAACTTAACAGGTCTATGTTAAATCACACTCTCCAAATCAGTCTATTCTCCCCTGTGGTCCATAGTGCCCATGTCTTTTTAAAATTTTTTTCTTTCTCTTATGTGTGATTTCTACTCCCATTCTCTCCCCCATAAATCTTACTCTATTCAATATATAGCCTTTTATATGCCCGTGACCTTGTAAATTATGTTTTTCATGTATGTGGATATGTGTTTACTTTACATTAAAGGTTTGGTGTTCCAAATCGCAACCCGTTTCTTACTTTGCTCAGTTGGAATTTGTATGAGATCTGTACAGGTTGCTATAACTTAGATGTCTAATGAGTTCATGTAGAATGCTGCAGAGTCTTTGCATTAGTTTCCTATGGCTCCTGCAAAGAAAGAAAAAAAAGAAAAATGCCACAAACTTAAACCAGACAGATGTATAACCTGATAGTCCTGGAGGTCAGAAGCCTGGAAATGGGTCTCCCCAGGCCAGGGGCAGAGCTGCAGTCTTTGCAGAAATGAATCTGTTCTCTAGGCTTTCTGGCTCAAGGGGAGAGGCCGTCTCCCTGCCCTTTTCAGCTTCTAGAGGTCACCGCATTCCTGCGTCCGGGGCCCCTTCCTTCAACTTCAAAGCCAGGAACGGCAGGTTGAGTCATTCTCGTCTGCGTCCCTCTGACACTGGCTCTCTCGTCTCCTGACCCCACTGTACAGGGCCCCTGTGATGGCACTGGGTCCAGAATGGTCTACTGAATCCTCGAAGATCAGCTGGTTGGCAAGCTTACTTCCATCCACATCCTACACATTCCCCTAAGCTGTGTAAGGCAACATGGTTTCCAGGGGTTAGGACGTGGACTTTCGGCGGGAGTGGCACGGAGGATGGAGGGGGCTTTATTCTGCCCCTCATGGTATCCCATGGTGTATAGCCACCATATTTTAATTAACCCAGGTTTCTGTCTCCAGGGGAGTGAAAGACTCCCGTTCCTTACTAAAATAATGCCTCTATGTTCATCCTCCCAGGTCTACGAGCACATTTCCCTAGGAGATAGATACACACACACACACACACACACATACCCCTCTAGGGATGGTATTACTGAATGTTATACAATATTCATAGTTATGATACTACATGATTCAGAAAAAAACAACAAATACTCACTTTCTGTCTCTCAAGCAAGCCAGCAGTATTTCTGTGGAATGTATCTGAAGCAGACAGGAGAGGTCTTCCCAAATTTCTTCTCTCTCTCCACTTTCCAGGCACGTGGCAAGTGGCCCTCCTCTGACCCCTTTGAAATCAGACATGGTCATGTGACACTTGGGCCAGTGACACGGGAGTGGAAGAGAGGATGGTCCCACAGGCCAAAATTTTAAGAGGACAGCTTCATCTCCTGCTGTGGAGACTGGACTCCCATGATGACCCAGGACCTTCACTGAGATGGGTCTCCGAGTGACTCCAACGGACGGGGACCAGCCCGACCCTTAGCAACCCGCTGGATGTGGTCAGAAAAAAAAATCAAATGTTTGCTTTGTCAAGCTGCTGGATCGTGTGGTCTTTGTTACTGCACCATAAAGTAGCCTGTACTGACCAGTACAGCTGTAAAACCAGAAAGAATCCAAGTTTCAAGTATATTCAGATGTAGCGAAGGTTTATAAAGCACTTTTTATTGCTTTCTTCTACTTCGCCCTTCAGACTTATAAGCCCACTTTCTCTCCCTCCCACGCACACTGATAAGGTACACTGAAATCATCTCTCTACTTGATTTTCTTGCCCATCAGTCCCTCTAGATGACAGTGTGGTCCTTGAGTGCTAGGACGGTGTTCCTGTGTCAGGCCTGTGTTCAAAGGCAGTCAGGAATTGGCACATTTGTAGCAGTCATGTGAGGTCGCCCAATTTTACAAACACCAGCTGAGATTCAGACAGCACAGGAGACTGGCCGACGTCACATATCCAGGAATAAGAAGGATGAGAATCCAGGTCCCACTGCAATATAATCCCTCCTTGGCCGGCTCAGGGGAGGCATCTCGTGATAACCCAGAACCGACCCCTCTCTGCCTTGCCCACCCCACACAGATACAGGCACCAAAGCTTACGCACAGGGGCAACTGCACGGATTCCTTAGCGACTGCATGGATTCCCTTCCTCATTTTCAAAGAAGGGGGAAATGACGGCTTTGATGTCTATTTCTGATGAAATTAGCATCTGGGCTAATTGCTTCTCAGCGTCTCTGTTACGCATTTGCTAATACTTCCTCTTTGCTCAATTGCAGAAAGAACCTCAACGAGTCTGCTTCATTAGCTGAGAGATCACAGACCGTGATGTAAGCCCAGCCTCTCAGGAGACATAAACAACTCAAACCAGCAAGTGTTCCTGGAAGTAAGCACAGACTGCAAGGTACAGGGACATACAGGGAGGCTCCAGCGGTGAACAGGGCCCATATTTGGTTTAAAATATAAATTAAAGCTTGAATGAGGGAGAAACCAAAATGATCCATTTCCTCTCATATTATCCTAAGTGTGGTTGACGGTGATCCCAAAAGGACTCCGAGGCTTGGCGGTCGGCAGATGGTGCAGCTCCCCTTATCGGTCCATCAGCTGGGCTAACATGACCCCATGGAAATGTTTTTCTCCGTTGCATCTGTGCAAATAAACACTGGCAATGTCTACTATCGAGCTGCTTGCCTGTAAAGTGATCTAAGTGATGTCAATTTAATTCACAAATGATGGCTCACCTCCAGTTGGACCTAAAACACTAATTTGCTAATTCCTCTGATTTTCCCTTTTCTTCTTGCTCTTGACCCTGACAGATTATCACCCTGAAAGTGAGTCTATGACTCCAAATCAGAGGGTCTCATTTTGTTTCCAGGACTTGAACTTCTTTTTCTTTGCAAAGGAGTGATAGCGTGGCCCCAGAGGACAAGAGGTGATTGCTCACTTGCTCACCCCATGGTGCTGAGAACCCCAAGGTCTGCAGTATGGAGGCTAAAGGAGTTGACCAGCCTTTAATGGCCCTGGGGGATGCTGGATGTTTGTGCATGATATAAGAAAGCTGGAGCCTTGAAATGGGTCTTTAGGTGGGACAATAGAACAGAGAGGTCCAGAGCCCAAGATCTGGACCTGGGTTTGAATTCTGCTCTGCCATGCAGTAGCCCCAGGCCCTGGAGCGATTGACTCAAACCTTCCCAGCCTTTTCACCGCTCACCTGGAAAAGAGGATCATAGTAGACACAGACAGGGTCAGAGAAGCCTGTGCCTGGCAGCTAGAGAGCAGCCCCCACTCTCCACGACTAGAGAAAAGCCCTGTACCAGTGAAGATCCAGCATCAGCCAGATAACAAACCAGTAATTATGTATAAAAAACGAATAGTCACTGTAGATATGCCACTGGGCGATGGCTCCACATTCCTGCTGGAAGAACACCAGGCCTGAGGTTAAGACTTCGAGAACTGAGAAGGTGGCCCAGGACACACAGATCTCTGGGATCTGGGGGTGCCAGCAGTTCTAGAGGAGAGGAAAGGGTCTTCCTGGTAGACCAGAGGTACCATCTTGGAATGTGACAGCAGTGGCAAGGTTCTGAAGATCACGGGTGATGGAGATGCTCGAGGAGGTGATGGCTACAAGGAACATTCCCTCCACTGGAGCGAGAGAGAGAGAAGTCAGCTTTGCCGGAAGAGCCTACTAGCTGTGGCCCCTTAAAAGGCACTAGCTCTCAAAGGAATCTCCAAGGGAGGGGTCACTCTGGGGCTTCTGCTAGCAGGGTAAGATGGTATCACCCAAGGTAGTATCTTCTTTCTCAAAACTCTTTCAGTGGCTTCCCATGTCTGCAGGAGGAAACTAAAACTACTTTCCACGGCCAGTAGGGCAGCCCATTCCTAACTCTACAGCGCCAACAGCCCCACAGCCCCTTTACAAATCTCCCTCCCGCCCTACCAGCCTTCTCCCTGTCCAAACACCTCCCGCTCCTTCCAAGATCACAGCCTTTGGAACATCCGTCTCCCCAGATGCCCAAGCGTCTTTCACTCCTTCGGACAAGCCTCTCTATCATGGCTGCGTCTCTCGATTGTCCTGCCGGTCTAGGGGCGAATGACTTCCACCATGACTGGTCCCTGAGGGCGTCCAATCCCTGTTAATTTTCTTAATCTGTCAGTACATTACCCTTTAAAAGTTCTTCAAAATCCCAAATCGCATGAGAATCTTGACTGTCATCTCCTTCCCAAGTCAGAAAAACAATGTCAGAGACCCCAAGGTTACAGAGCACACGGACCCTCCCATCACTCCATACGGACTTTATGCCTGCCCCCTCCACCGTGGACAGAGAAGCCGGGCGGGCGACAGTTCACGGGGTCGCAGAGAGTCAGACACAACTGAGCAACTAAACGGGCGCACACACACACACACACACACACACCCCTCCACCACGGCTGTGGCATCAGCTTACACACACACACACACACACACACACACACACACACACACACACACACCCCTCCACACGGCTGTGGCATCAGCTTACACACACACACACACACACACACACACACACCTCCACACGGCTGTGGCATCAGCTTACACACACACACACAAACACACCCCTCCACCACGGCTGTGGCATCAGCTTACACGCACACACACACACACACCCCTCCACACGGCTGTGGCATCAGCTTACACACACACACACACACAAACACACACCCCTCCACACAGCTGTGGCATCAGCTTACACACACACCCCCCTCCACCATGGCTGTGGCATCAGCTTACACACACACACACACCCCCCCCCTCCACCACAGCTGTGGCATCAGCTTATACACTGTGGGCGATCGGCATAATTTAAGAAGCTGAGAGGAGACCCGTGGGGCTGGCCAGGGGAAGCAGGCACACACTTGGAGCCTCCACACCTGGACTGCACTGTCGTCCTGTGGCCAGAGGCTGCTCCAGCTTAAAGCAATTTCAGCTGAACGTAAGCCTGCGGCTGGTGGAGATGAGAACGGGGAGCTGTAATCGCCCTCCCTGAAGCGATTATCCGGAGGATTTCAGTGCCTTTGTGGTATCTCAGGACCTGTGAGAATTTCCAACAGGGGGGACCTGAAGAATGCAGAGCTGATCGGAAAACTGGAAGACCTGCTTTTAGAAAGGTGAAGGTCGGGACTTTCTGAATGCTTCTGGAATCCCAAGGTGATCCACGCCAAACGCCTTAGAAGATTCAGTGTGAAGATACATCGGAAATCATTTACAGCCCCCCCCCTCCCCTATACCACTCAATCCTAAAGGAAATCAACCCAGAATGTTCATTGAAAGGACTGACGCTAAAGCTGAAGCCCCAATACTCTGGCCACCTGATGTGAAGAGCCGACTCAGTGGAAAAGACCCTGATGCTGGGAAAGACGGAGGGCAGGAGAAGAAGGGGACGACAGAGGATGAGATGGCTGGATGGCATCACCGACTCAATGGACATGAGTTTGAGCAAGCTCTGGGAGATGGTGATGGACAGGGAAGCCTGGCGTGCTGCAGTCCATGGGGTTTGCAGAGAGTTGGACATGACTGAGCAACTGAACCACCCTCCCCGACAGTGTTACCGGTGGTTTACTGAAGATATGTCATTTTCAACATGGTGATTCCAGTCTGGCCCCCCAGACACTTGCTGTCTGGTCTTAACCATGACCCTAAAATGCAAGCACTCTTAGGAATTCCTAAGAGGTGGAGACTTGAAGCTTCAAATCCTAGAGGCCACTAGTGACTTGGAAAGCAAACATCCATCTATAGCATCTCAGACCCAACTGCCCGTCTCATGCATTACCCCACAGTGGGGGGTCCTGCCTCAGCTCCAAGGGGGCCAAAGAGTCTCATGTGCTTCACACCTATGAGCTCGAGTGAGTGTATGCCATTCTTGGTTGCTCCTCAGCCATCCCCCTTCCTTTTGGGCATCTCGCAATGTGGCAGCCACAGTCTCATGGCAAATCAGACCACTCCAGTCACGGTAACTCCTTTTGGAGGCACCCAGAGAGGGAGTGAAATGTGCTAACCTTAGCAAATTGAATAGCATCCTCCAAGGTTTTGAATCTTTAGCAGATTGGCTGCTGGTCAGAAAAGAAAGGTTGGAATCCATTCATTTTGGAAGTGAGCCAATACCTTGTTCCTCTATTAGCTAGAATATAGCTGCAAAACACTACAAATCACAGGCCCTCGTGACAATTTGAAACCATCGACATAAAAAGGTAGATGTGAAGAGCCTGCTTAGTAGAGCGGATGATGCTGATGCCCCACCTAGACCCCACTGATGTCCGTGGGCTCCGTGTGCGTACCTTGGCGTCTGTGTATTCACAGCAGCCAGATGTGGGGCTCTTCAAGGGGCTGACCGTGGCTGATGGAGCTGGCTTTGCTCAGCAGGCCTGGAAGGCTACAGTTCCTTGGATTTCACGTCCATCCCCATTGTCCTGGGGGCAGCTCTTAACCAACAACTGACAGGTGCAATCACAGGGATTCCCCACCTTCCTTGCCCCAGATGCTAAGGCATAGCTTGCTTCTCGAAGTTCCCCACATGAGATCAGCCCGAAGCTCTCCACGGTGGGGCTCAGCCTGAACTTGTCATCTTCCTGACACCTTCCTCTGCCCTGCCCTGTTCCCCTGTCCCCCATGACCTCCACCCCAGGAGCCTCGCCTTGTAACTGAGACATCTGAAGGTCTGTGCTGGGGTCATCTCAGCTCCATCAACTCTGATAAACCAGCAGCAGCATTCTGAGATATGAGAAAGGACAGACATATTTTGGAGATGAACCCCTGATCATATATATGCTTTGCAAATATTTTCTCCCATTGTGGGCTGCCTTTTCACTCTGTTCTTTCCTTTTTGTGCAGAAGCTGTTTAGCTTGCTATCATTCCCACTTGTCTATTTTTAGTTTTGGGGGGTTTTTTTGGCCTGTGCTTTTGCTGTCAGAGCCGTGAAATCATCCCAAGATGAATGTCATGAATCTTTCCTCCTGTATTTTCTTGTAGGAGTTTCACCTACAGTCAACAATAATGTATGCACAGTTAAGACATGTTAAGAGGAGCTCTCCCATACTGTGGTCTTGTCACAATAAAATTAAAATGAGAGACAGATTTGCATGAGAAACAATTAGAAGTTACCATTGACCTAGAAAGGCCTGAAGTGGCAAGTGTCTGTGTAGTATATTAAACATATTCAGGACCCTTCCCTCTGTTAAGCTGACAGTCCAGTGAGAATGAGGCCCAAAAATCCATATTTATATAATATAGTTCATCTATGTACTACATTATATATGCATACACACATATTTATATATTCACAAGTATATCAGTTCAGTTCAGTCGCTCAGTCGTGTCCGACTCTTTGCGACCCCATGAATTGCAGCACGCCAGGCCTCCCTGTCCATCACCATCTCCCGGAGTTCACTCAGACTCACATCCATCGAGTCCATGATGCCATCCAGCCATCTCATCCTCTGTTGTCCCCTTCTCCACCTGCCCCCAATCCCTCCCAGCATCAGAGTCTTTTCCAATGAGTCAACTCTTCTCATGAGGTGGCCAAAGTACTGGAGTTTCAGCTTTAGCATCATTCCTTCCAAGGAACACCCAGGACTGATCTCCTTGAGAATGGACTGGTTGGATCTCCTTGCAGTCCAAGGGACTCTCAAGAGTCTTCTCTAACACCACAGTTCAAAAGCATCAATTCTTCGGCACTCAGCTTTCTTCACAGTCCAACTCTCACATCCATACATGACCACAGGAAAAGCCATAGCCTTGACTAGATGGACCTTAGTCGGCAAAGTAATGTCTCTGCTTTTGAATATGCTATCTAGGTTGGTCATAACTTTTCTTCCAAGGAGTAAGTATCTTTTAATTTCATGGCTGTAGTCACCATCTGCAGTGATTTTGGAGCCCCAAAAAATAAAGTCTGACACTGTTTCTACTGTTTCCCCATCTATTTCCCATGAAGTGATGGGACCGGATGCCATGATCTTCGTTTTCTGAATGTTGAGCTTTAAGCCAAATTTTTCACTCTCCTTTCATCAAGAAGCTTTTTAGCTCCTCTTCACTTTCTGCCATAAGGGTGGTGTCATCTGCATATCTGAGGTTATTGATATTTCTCCCAGCAATCTTGATTCCAGCTTGTGCTTCTTCCAGCCCAGCGTTTCTCCTGATGTACTCTGCATAGAAGTTAAATAAGCAGGGTGACAATATACAGCCTTGACGTACTCCTTTTCCTATTTGGAACCAGTTTGTTGTTCCATGTCCAGTTCTAACTGTTGCTTCCTGACCTGCATACAGGTTTCTCAAGAGGCAGGTCAGGTGGTCTGGTATTCCCATCTCTTTCAGAATTGTCCACAGTTTATTGTGATCCACACAGTCAAAGGCTTTGGCAGATCCGCTGGATCATGGAAAAAGCAAGAGAGTTCCAGAAAAGCATCTATTTCTGCTTTATTGACTATGCCAAAGCCTCTGACTGTGTGGATCACAATAAACTGTGAAATCACAAGTATATACTACATCATATATTCTATATATTATAGTATTTATGTGTGTGTGTGTGTTTAGATGCTCAATCGTGTCCAACTCTTTGTGACCCTGTGGCCTGCAACCTGCCAGGCTCCTCTGTCCGTGGGATTTTCCCAGGCAAGAATAGTGGAGTGGGTTGCCATTTCCTCCTCCAAGGGATCTTCCCGACCCGGGGATCGAACCTGCATCTCCTTCATCTCCTGCTTTGGCAGGCAGATTCTTCACCACCAAGCCACCTGGGAAGCTAGAGTCTATACGGCATATTATATATGTATGTATCATGCATTATTACTGTACTAGTCTAGCATATAGACAACATTAACCAGGAAGAATTAAATGTCTACATGCGAAACTTGCAGCCAACCTATGGCTGAAGCATAGACGAGTATCTTACGATTCCTTTTCTCAAAGAAAAGGTTGTGGGAAAAACAGTCTAGTTCCCTTGGCACCATCCTTAAAGGGCTGAGTGAGGCATGACTCAAAAAAATCAGTCTTTCTTCAAAACCAGCTTCTAGGGAGGTGACATCCAGGAAGACATCTAAGGGCGTCCGTGGCTCCATCTGTGTCAGGACCACTTCTTGGGAGAGTGTTCCACACGTTTCCTGCAGGGGGACAAGGCGAGGAGTGGAATGACGGGAGCAGCAGGTAACGTGGGCTCGGATGCGGCCTCTCCCTCCATCCAGTCCTGGGGCACTGCAGTCCCAAATACCAACATGCACGTCAGTTTCCCTTCCTGTGAAATGGGACAGCCACCGCTCCCCTCACTAGGCCATAGCACAGGATTCTTCTTTAAAATTAACTTCTTTATACAATTTTTACTTATGTATTTATTTTATCGGAGTATAGTTGCTTTACACAGCGCATCGTTTTCTGATGTACAGCCAAGTGAATCAGCCACACGTCTACACGTATCCCCTTTTCTGGATTTCCTTCCCGTTTAGGTCACCACAGGGCACTGAGTAAGCTCCTTGTGCTCTCCAGTGGGTTCTCAGTAGTTACCTGTTTTATTCACAGTAGTGGCTGCCCGTCAATCCCAGTCGCCCAATTCATCCCAGCCACCCCCGTCCCCACTTGGTATCCGTGTGTTGGTTCTCTACGTCTAAGTCTCTATTTCTGCTTTTCAAATCAGATCATCGATTCCACTTTGCAAAGGGCCTGGCTTGCTACCCGACGTTCAATAGGACTCAGTAAAGTTTATTTTCTGTCCGTTCTACGCCTTTCCCTTCCCTTTCCAGGAATCGGACCTAAGGAATACAGAGACAGATTGAATCAAGAGGCTGAAAAATGGTCTAAATCAAAGGACTTTTGAAAATAGGGCTTGGTAAGCTCCTTGAAGGCAGAGGCTAATTCTTTTAAGTATTCAGTACAGTGCCAAGCCTGCTAGAATTGCCCAACAAACATTAAAATTACGAGTTGCCCAAGAACGAGATTTTGGTCTCAGTTTCCTTGGAGAGGTCGCCACCTGGTGGACAGACGCGAAAACAGCACAGCTTTAGAGTCGGTGTCTTTCTTCAGCGTCCCTGCTCAGTCACTCAGTGGCGTCTGACGCTGCGACCCCAGCGGCTGTAACCCCGGGCTCCTCTGTCCATGGGATTTTCCAAGTAAGAATGCTGGAGTGGGCTGCCGTCTTCTCCTCCAGGGATCTTCCCAACCCAGGGATCGAACCTGCGTCTCCTGCATCTACTGCTTTGGTAGTCAGATCCTTTACTAGTCGGATCCTTTACCACGGAGCCGCCTGGGAAAGCCGACAGTTCTACCCGCTGCCATTTAAGGCTCCTGGGAGTCTGCTCAAGTAACAGTGAGTTTGCAAAGAAGCAGAAAGGGGAATTTAGAAGGAAAATAGAAACTTCTTTGGGTTCTCGAAAGATCGGCGCATTTTCTTGCTTCTGGCCTCACAGAGAGAGGAGTCTGGTGGGCTATACAGTCCATGGGATCACAAAAGAGTCGAACACGACTTAGCAACTAAACAACAACAAATCGTTTGCTTAGAGAATCCATCTTGCCCCATTCACTGGCCCTAAGAATTATGAGTCAAAATGAGCACCCAAAATCCTCAAACTTCAAAGCATGCTAACCATCTCCAAAAGTAACCCTAAGCTAGGCCATGTGGCAAGAACAAGACAAAATCCATATTGAGTCGCTCTCAGTAAACCCTATAGAAGTACCTGGTCTCTGCTGCTCTGAGCATTTGGAGATCTAAGAAATAAAGTCATCTTTCATGAAAACACACTTGCCACACACAATTCATCCTCCACATGATGAATATATCAATGAATCAGAGCAGAAAGGAAATTCTCAATGGGGATGAAACTCCTAGGCTGCGAGTCAATGAATCTGTGATAAATTGGAAACAGCATGACTTTAGAAGCCAGATGAGTCTGGGTTAAAATTCCAGATAAGTAGTCAACCATTCTAAGGCTTAGTTTCCTCATCTGTGAACACCACTCGGCCACTTGTAGCTAGGGTTCCCAAGTCAGTGCCAGCATGATGGCCGGAAGAGTCTTCAGCAGCCCCAGTGGCCAGAGGTAAAACACACCGTGCATCCGTGCAAACGTTTGGGCTCCCTCTATGACGACATGTCTTGTGGCCCTGCATCGCTCAGATAATAACCCAGTTTTACCAACTGGGTGTTTTTCCAGTGAGCCCATGGAAGTCTGAGGTCAAAGAAGCACTTACTAAATAATGCCCGTGAGTTTCCTGAACAGTGCTTTCAAGCCAAGCCCATAATGTAAGGAAAGCGCTGCCCACTTCCATCAATTCATCTCTGTCTCTGCTTCCTGAAAGGTCCCAATTAGCGATTGTGATCAGCTCCACTTGGGGAGACCCTGCAGACTTTCTCAGCTAATTGGCCCAAGGAAGAGAAGAGGGACTTGAGTGGAGTTCACGTGATGTGGGCTGACCTTTGTCTTCATCTTCCCCAGCAGTTATTTCCTGCACTGAAAGCAGACGCTGGAAGGATACTTAGGATGGGGGCAAAATCCCTTGCATTGGCATTAGGGAAAAGTAAATGGGGTCGGGCGCCAGGGATAAAGACAGCTGTTATAATGGAACTGTATACCCACCCCCAGAACAGAACACTTAGCGACATCCCTTACTGACAATCTTAGTGTCCTTCCCTGTTTCTAGAGATGGCAAAAGATTCCAGCAGACTCCATTTCCTGCCTGCCGTGCTGGAAAGTTGGCACTGGTGTCTCCATTGAGATCCTTGTGCTGTAATCTGGTTAGGTTCTTCTCTGTGTTATCCTTGAACAGAATCCTGGATATGACTACGGACTCAGGGCTGGGAGCAGGAATTACACACGGTCCACGAGGGAGAATAATCAGCGGGGAAAATCCTCCATGCACAGTCAGAAAACCCTGACGTGAGCCCGTCTGTGCCACCGTTAATAAAGCTTCAGTTTCTTAATCCATAGAATAGGCATAAGATTCTTCCCTGGCAGAATCCCGTCATGAAAAGTGAAATTATCCCTGTCCTCGTTGTTGTTAAGTCACTGTGTCCAACTCATCTGCAACCCCATGGACTGTAGCCGCCAGGCTCCTCTGTACTTGGGATTTCCCAGGCAAGAATGCTGGAGTGGGTTGCCATTTCCTTTTCCAGGGGATCTTCCCGACTCATGTCCCCTGCATTGGCAGGCGCGTTCTTTACCACTGAACCCCCAGGGAAGCTTCTCCCTTCCTTTGTAGGATCATAAACATCGACACTGAAATCACCTACACAAAGCGTTTGTAGTGCCTGACATAAAGCAAACGCTCAAAAGGAAAAAGATGTTTTGTCCTTATGAGCATCAGGGAGGCAAATATTGTTGAACCTATTTTATGGAGACAGCTCAGTGCGGCTCTTTGAAGATCACACGCCCAGTAAGGCTTGGGGTTGGATGGGGCCTGAAATAATACCTAAAGCTTATGCCCTCCCCCTCTACAGTAGGGAGCCTAACTCTGTCGGGCATCAGAATTTCTTGGGAACCTGGTTAAAAGTGAACATTCCAGGGCCTCATACCAGATTCTAATTATGGGCAGGCCTCAGATCTAATGTAGAAATTCCCATAATTCCTCTCACTCACATTTAGATATTATTATTATTATTACAAATAGCAGTAGCATTCATATTACTATTAATTTTTACTTTTACAACTAGGGTGAAAGTTCAGCATAGTTGCCGGTTCAGAGATTCAGAGAAAAAAACACCATCCCATACATTCATGCATACACACACACGTATGTAAAAAGTACACATTGGATTCTACTCGTTCCAAGTTGTGATACAGAATAAATTTACTAAAATCCCCTGGACCAAGTAAATGCATATTTTAATAAATTTGTTCATGTAAGACATGTTTTGTGATTGTAAAACTGTTAAATCTCTCAAAGAGTCTCCAGGTTTTAGGAAGATTATTTTGATAATGAGAAAGACTGAGGAAAGTGGCATTCATTTGTTCATCCAGCAAACGTGTTTCTTATCAATGTTAGTCACTGGGATAAGTGTGAGAGATTCAGAAATCAGTAAGACTGGAAGCTTCATAAGGCCCCAGATAGTGTCTGTCTTGCTGGGAAAACAGATACACTTAAGTAGATCAAATAATTCTAGGATACAGTAAGTGCTATTTTTGAAAAAAAAGCATCAGGGTGCCGTGACAGAACTGCAGGGAGCCGTGGAGAGTGAGACAGAATGCTCTTTCTGAAGAGCAGACATTTGAGCTGAAAACAGAAGGCAGGGAGGGCTCAGCTGTGTGCAGAGCCAGCTGGAACAGCAAGTGCAAAGGCCCTGGGGCAGGAAGGAGCTTGGTGGGTTCGTGCGTCGGAAAACAGCCCTGGGAGCTGGCGGCGGGGGCCACTGCAGGTTGACGTGAGGGGGACCGGAGAAGAGTCAGGGGTCACGCAAAGCCCCGAGGGCCCTGGCCAGGAGTTTGAACTGGATTCCACGTGAAGCTGGGCAGCCACTGGAAAATTTTGAATGGGAGACACTGTTAAATGCTTCCCAAAACAATCCCTCTGGCCACTGGAGAATGGATCTGGAGGAGGTCAGAGCAGAAGCAGCAGAGAATAGTGAGGCGTCTCACATGGGGGGAGGCCGCCCGCCGGGAGCTATGCAGGCTCTGTCTCATTGCTGACCCTGGCTTCCTGGTTACACAAGCCACAAGTGTCCTCATAGGGACCGGAACCAAAGTCGCCGTTGGCTGTGACCTCGAGCCTGAGGATCCCATTTCTCTCTGCCTCCCCCAGGCCAACCACCTCCAGGACAGCCTCTGTCCCCTCCAGCACTTGGTCCCATGGAGCACGTGTCCTTGAGAAGGAGCAGAGGTCAGCTCCAGGGGCCACCCGCTGCAGGTGCCTCTGTCTCCTGCACCAGGCTGGGGATGCCTCAGTTAACCCACTGGTTCCCAAGGGAGATGGCGAGGCCCCCAGGGGACCTCTGGCAACGTCCGCAGATGTTCCTGGTCATCCCCAGTGGGGAGCAGATGCTACTGCCATCTGCTGGGCCAGGCCCGGGATGCTGCTGTGCATCCTGCGACACGCAAGATGGTCCCCTCAACAGAGCCAGCCAGACCCGAAGGCCAACAGCACTGACGCTGGAAAAACCCTGGCTGATATGTGGAATCTAAATAAATGGTACAAATGAACTTCTTTACAAAACAGAAATAGAGTCACAGATGTAGGAAACACACTTCTGGTCCCCAAGAGGGAAAAGTGTGGGGAGGGATAAACTGGGAGATTGGGATTGATACACACACACTGCTGTATAACCTACTGTGTCAGGGAACTCCACTCGATACTCTATAAAGACCTATACGGGAAAAGTGGTACCTATACGGGAAAAGTGGTAGTCACTCAGTCCTGTCCAGCTCTTTGCAACCTCATGGACTGTAGCCTCCCAGACTCCTCTGTCCATGGGATTCTCCAGGCCAGAATACTGGAGTGGGTTGCCACGCCCTTCTCCAGGGGGTCTTCCCAACTCAGGGATTGAACTTGGGTCTCCCGCATTGCAGGCAAATTCTTTGCTGATTGAGCCACCAGGGAAGCCCTCTAAGGGAAAAGAATCTCTAAAAGCGTAGATATACAAACATAAGTTCGTATACCAGATTCACCTCTCTGTACATCAGAAACTAACACAACATTGTAAATCAACTGTACTCCAATAAAAATTAAATCCACGACAACAACCCTGGCTTAGAGGTTCAGCCAAACTTTATTTCTTCTCCTCTAAAGCCAAAGTCCCCCACTGCAGACCCCCCAAGGATAAGGAAGAATTCCAATCCTTGTAAACAAGGCAGAGAAAAGAAAAACGGCATGCATTGATTGACCTAGTGTACGCAGGCCACTGCAATTTACACGTTTAACTCGCTTCCGAGGGGTGGGGGGTGTGTTTATTTATTGATTGCTTATTAGAAGCACACCTGTGTTAGATAGTGGGATTCCCTGGTGGCTCAAGTGGTAAAGAGTCTGCCTGCAACGTGGGAGACCTGGGTTGGACCCCTGGGTCGGGAAGATCCCCTAGAGGAGGAAATGGCAACCCACTCCAATATTCTGGCCTAGAAAATGCCATGGATGGAGGGGTCTGGTGGGCTACTGTCCATGGAGTCGCCAAGAGTCAGACCCAACTGAGCCACTTCACGGCTATGTAAGATGGTGCTTTCATTACTCCTACAGAAGGCTAAACTGAGATCCCTCCGGGGTGAAGGAAACCTTCAAAGTCACAGAGTTGGGATTCAAACCCACAGCTCACTGGCTCCCAGCATGGTGTCCATTTCTGAATTCCAGAGACGCTCCCAGGACAGCAAGGGAAAGGGGGCAGTGAAGTTTCCATCTGGAGAAGTCTGGTGTCTTGCCTGGGAAATGTAAATAATTTAGAGTGCAGGGGCTGAGGTAATCACCCTGTCTGGTTTCACGGGCCACCCAGACAGAGCACTGAAGCTGCCTCCCCGCCATTCGGTGCCCTAAACACACCCTGTCCCCATCCCCGCCTCCCTGCAGATTCTTCTTGTTCCAGGGAGCTGAACCTTCTTCTCAACCAGAAGGAACACAGCAAGAGGTGAAAATACCATTTGGCAGCCACGCTCCTCAAGCAGAGAAGCATATTACGGGCTGGGTGGATGGTATGGGGGCAAAACTTGATCAACACATGTTGATTTGATGCCTACTGTATACAAGGCTCCATGCGCAGATGAGTGAGGACTGGGAAGGTAAGAAACATTACATGAACCCCTTTCATTATAAAATGGTTTATCAGGCAAATATTCTATGCCACGCCAAATGTGAGGCTTCAAGAAATCAAGATAGAAAAAATAAGACCCCCCCGACCTATACACATACATACCTTGAGGTCAGAGGTCCTGTTATGAATTATATTAATAAATGAGTGCTAATTTATTAATAAAAGGGCCATGAAGATATGGATGGAAAACAACAGTGAACTAGGGAGAGAAGAGACAGACAAGGTCCCAGGTGGATGAATGAATTAACTAAAATAGAAAAGGAACAAGGGTCATTGAAAGTGCAGCTGAAGTTCTGGGAAAAGAAGCTACAGAAGCAAAATCTGACTTGCAAGAGAGAAATTAGGAAAAATTCCGTGACCTTTCCATGTTAACAAGATTCAGACATGTGGGTAGGAGACGGCTTACATCCTAGAGAGGGGGAATGAGTCAAAACTCTGGAAAAATGCCTTCTCAGCCTAGAAGTCATGTTATCCAGAAGCCAGAGCCATCAGGGGTCGGGGGTGGGGGGAAGGATGCAGCGAGAGCGGCCAGGTGCCCATCACAGGGGAGACAGTATTTGGAGGCCTTCTCCTATCGCCCCACTAAGGCTCACCAGAATACAAACTAGGGATTCTTATTAACCCATGTAACAGATGGGAATGATGGAACACCCAGCTACAGTCCCAGCAGAAAAGCAGTGAAGCCCAGCTGGGATCCAGCCCTTTGGTTCAAAGCAGGTGACTGCAACCTGCAGAGTGTGGGCTAAACCTGGCTTGCCGCCTGTCTTTATAAAAAAGTTTTATGGGAACACAGGCATGCCTGTCCACTTGCCCACTGTCTATGGTTATGATGGCAGAGCCAAGTAGTCGGACAGAGACCATCCGGTCTGAAAAGCCTCATGTAGTTTACTATGCGGCCCTTTCCAGAGAAAGCCCTCCCAAAGCTCCCTCGCTTGGCTCGAGGGGCCCAGGGCGCCCTGGGCTGGCATCACCAGATGGAACCCTCCACGTGGGGGCCCCTGCCAGCCGCTCCCCACTCTGCTGGGGAGGCTGAACTCCAGGGTCTTCTCAGGACGTAGAAAGCCCAGTGAGCAAGCACATCCCTGGAGCGCTGGAATTCCTGTGGCATCTCCAGTATTTATATTGCAAACACCACAAGAACTCATTTTTCATGCTATTTCAGCTGAAAGCAGCCTTGGTCTGGAGATCACGGCGGTGGGGGCAAGCGGGCCTGTGCCGCCGGGCTCCGCTGACCGGCCGGCCCCAGGTGGCTGGCCCAGGTGTGTGGGGCCCGGGCCAGGCTTTCTTCTGGGACCGCGGGCTTGAGGAATGAGGACAGGAGGAGGAGGGCCAGGGCACCTCGTGGGAAGCAGGGCTGCCTCTCAGCGAGAAGAGCCTGCAGACACGTCCACCTTGTTTGATAACCCAAAGTGGCCCGTTAATCGAAACAGAATCGAACCAAATGGAATCCAGATGTTGGCATGTACGCACTCACACTCAGCGCAGAGACACACGCTGTGGCGGAAAGGCCCCGAACCACGAGCAGCAGTTACCCGAGGGCCGGGGGTCGCCTCCCAGTCTCTTCTCAACCGCTTGCTTCTGGCTTGTTTTCCTTTCCTGGCACTTAGGCAGAGAGAGGAAGAAGAAGAGAAAAAGGTAAAATCCCAACAGAATTATCTTGCACTTCTCTGCATACGAATGGAAATTTCACGAGCACCTGTGCTTGTTGGGTGCTCACTGGTTTACCCCTGGGCCCAGCACACAGCCTGGAACATACTATGTGTTCAGTTGACCACTGTTGACCGAATGTGTGGTTCTCTTGCCATGCCTAGCAGACGAGCCACAAGAAACATGCATGACTCTCAGAATTTTTTATGGCCACCCTATTTTAAAATAGTACCAGTCAAGTCGAAGAATGGAAACTGACATCTCATCCAGCAAATAGCTCTTGACTACCTACTGTGAGCTCACATCACCAATTTCCCCTCACCCCTAGAAAGCCACGCACTGCACGCCATTCAGAACAAACCTTCGATGAATATCCGTGATCACACAAATAGCACCACCGCAGTTACCACCTACTTTGAGGATGATATATAAAAAAAGTAGAAACAATGACTCATCTTTAAGAGAGCAAATGTTCCAATGAGCCCACCACCTCCAAGAGTCTGGAATGCATTTTCCTGGGAGATAATAAAGCTGAATCACAACCATGGCATAGAGAAGAACCCAATGCTGTTTTGGAGAAGTTCTCAACAGGCATTTTGAGGCCAGCAACTTCTGGGAATAAACAAGTCAGCATCTACGGCAGTCTGCAAGACAACGTTTGGCACCTGACAGGCTTCATTCCAGCTGCCTCCATCGAGCCCCAGACTTTGAAGACCAAAGTCAAGGCGCAGAATGAACTTGGGATGTTGCAAAGGCAGCAGCTTATGGACGAGCTTTGTGGCCAGCCCAACACAAAGCATCTGAGAGTTTACCTGCATGAATACGCGCTTTGTCTCAGGCAGGAGACACTGAGGCATATTTGGACTCATTTTCTCCCCCTTCACAAACAGAGTCTTTATTTTAAAGGCCACTCATTAATGTCAAGTAAGAAAAGATGCCCCGAGAATAGCCAAGATTGCAAAATGATGGTTGGCCTGACCGTGTTGCTTATGTCTGGCTCTCCAGTCAGACAAGACTGGTGTTTGGATATAACAACAAACCCCACGACTCTGTGGGTCAAGCTGTCACACTGAGCTTTTATTACTAAACATCCTTGGGTCAGACTCATTGTTACCTAAACCACATCTGCCAGCTGTTAAGTGGTTCCAATGCAGTAGGGGAAAGTGAAGGGCAACTGAGAAGATGAAAGAAAAGCTTGAAAAAGTGAAATAAACATTCTTAAGCATATGTGACCCTCCACTAGCCATGTCTCAGAACTATGAAATAGAAAGAAAAGTATATATCTATAATACATGGAGCAGGGGAGCAATCCTTTCATCCTAAGGAGGACAAAACAAAAAAGCTGCAAACCAAAACAGCAGCCTACTGTAACTGATGCTGCAGTCTTTAAGAAAGACTGTTGAAATAACACGTTCTGGAGAGGGCATGGAGAAAACAGAACTCTTGGTGGGGATGGAAACTGGTGCAGCCACTATGGAGAACAGTATGGAGGTTCCTCAAAAACCCACAAATAGCGTTGCCGTATGATCCAGCAATCTCAGTCCTGGGCACATACCCACCCAAAGAAAACCATAGTTTGAAAAAATGCACGCACCCCTATGTTCATTGGAGAAGGCAATGGCACCCCACTCCAGTACTCTTGCCTGGAAAATCCCATGGACGGAGGAGCCTGGTGGGCTGCAGTCCATGGGGTCGCAAAGAGTTGGACACGACTGAGCGGCTTCACTTTCACTTTTCACTTTCCTGCATTGGAGAAGGAAATGGCAACCCACTCCAGTGTTCTTGCCTGGAGAATCCCATGGAGAGAGGAGCCTAGTGGGCTGCCGTCTATGGGGTCGCAGAGAGTCGGACACGGCTGATGTGACTTAGCAGCAGCAGCAGCAGCTATGTTCACAGCAGCACCATTTTTAACAGCCAAGACATGGAAACAACTTAAATGTCCACTGACTGATGAATGGACAAAGAAGCTGTGATACACACACACACACACACACACACACACACACACACACACACACACACACCCCACCCCAGAATACTGCCCAGCCATAAAAAGAGAATAATGCCGCTTGCAGCAACATGGATGGGCCTAGAGATCACCCTGCTAAGTCAGTCAGAAAGTGTTAGTCACCCAGTCGTGTCTGACTCTGTGTGACCCTATGGATGGTAGCCCGCCAGGCGCCTCTGTCCATGGGATTCTGCAGGCAAGAATACTGGAGTGGGTTGCCATGCCCTCCTCCAGGGGATTTTCCCAACCCAGGCATCGAACCTGAGTCTCCTGCACTGCAGGCAGATTCTTTACATTCTGAACCACCAAAGACAAACACTATTCGATATCACTTACATGTGGAATCTAACATATGACACGCATGAACTTGTCTACAAAGCAGAAACAGAGTCACAGACATAGAGAACAGGCTGGTGGTTGCCAAGGAGGAGGGGCGGAGCAGGGTGGACTGAGTGGTTGGGATTAGCAGACGTAAACTATTACATATATTTTACGACAAGGTCCTACTGTGTAACACCAGGAACTGCATTCACATCCTGTGATAAACCACAGTGAAAAATATACGTGTGTATAACTGAATCACTTTGCTGTACACCAAAAACTAACACAGCATGTGAACCAACTATCCTTAGACAAGATAAAGATTGTTAAAGGATGGGTTATCTAGTGGGAAATAGATGGGGAGACAGTGGAAACAGTGTCAGACTTTATACTGGGGGGCTCCAGAATCGCTGCAGATGGTGACTGCAGCCATGAAATTAAAAGACACTTACTCCTTGGAAGGAAAGTTATGACCAACCTAGACAGCATATTCAAAAGAAGAGACATTACTTTGCCAACAAAGGTCCGTCTAGTCAAGGCTATGGTTTTTCCTGTGGTCATGTATGGATGTGAGAGTTGGACTGTGGAGAAAGCTGAGTGCCGAAGAATTGATGCTTCTGAACTGTGGTGTTGGAGAAGACTCTTGAGAGTCCCTCGGACTGCAAGGAGATCCAACCAGTCCATTCTGAAGATCAGTCCTGGGTGTTCTTTGGAAGGAATGATGCTGAAGCTGAAACTCCAGGATTTTGGCCACCTCATGCAAAGAGTTGACTCATTGGAAAAGACCCTGATGCTGAGAGGGATTGGGGGCAGGAGGAGAAGGGGACAACAGAGGATGAGATGGCTGGATGGCATCACAGACTCGATGGACGTGAGTCTGAGTGAACTCCAGGAGTTGGTGATGGACAGGGAGGCCTGGCGTGCTGCGATTCATGGGATCACAAAGAGTCGAACACGACTGAGTGACTGAACTGAACTGAACTATCAGACATTATCTCTTCATTCCACAAATGAGAATTAATCACCTGCTGGGTGGCAGGCCTAAGGTACTAGGAATAAGAAGACCAATCTCTGCCCTTAACGACAAGTATGATTAATTCCTTAGAAACAGGTTGAAGTTTGCCAGTGGCCTTCCATGACTGAAGTCTGGGGCTAGGCTTCATGTTAATAAATGTCATTCATCCATTCAATAAGTGCTAATTAAGCATGTACGATACATAATCTCTTCTAGGCTCTGGGAGTATACTCAAAAGACAAAAATTCCAACTTCCTGCATCTCAGTGTAAGTCCATAAACCACCACCCTTGGATATTATCCCAGTTTCATGGAGATGAAGTGAGATTAGACATAACCTACTCAAGGTCACAGACAAACCCCACCAGAGCCAGGACCTCAGCCCTGACCACCTTCAGACTGCCTTCCCCACAAATGCCTGTGAGGACCACCAGGCGAGGAGCACAGGGGGTCCGGTTTACTAATAACAGCAACTTGTGTTTGCGTTTATCTTTGCTTCTGTACAGACACACTGACTATGAGATCCACAGTTGTATGTTTCACTTCTGCCGAAATAACAACAAAAACAGTAGTAAAATAGCAGCCACGGTAACAGCAGCAAGCCATAATAGTGCTTTCCCATTTTTCTCCAAACACATAGCCCTTTCAGCCCTTATGTTTGGCCCATAGACAGAGCCAGAGTTAACAAGAAATATTTCACTGTGTGTTCAACATTGTTGTAAGGAGTTGTCAGCACAACCACAATGATGATCAGCAGACAGATACTTGCCAACCTTCATATTCAGGAGGTGAGGTGATAGGCGGGGTGGGGCCAGGCAGAAATGGCTGGGGAGGAGGCCCGTGTCTAAGGGACAGCTTCTTCTCAACTGGAGCGGATGGTCACCTTGCAAAAAGGAAGCCACATGGGGCCAGAACTCCTGAGTTTTTTGCAGGAAGCCAGAAATCTGCATGCTATGTCAAATCTCCCCAAATTTCAATATTGGCAATACAATTTTTAAAATATGTGTATCAACATTTTGCTGGCTAAAATGTACATATTTCAGTGTTAAATCTGGCACAGGCCTCTGCATTATTCCAAGTGTTCTGTCCAGCAAATATCATGCATGTCGAATAGTATTTTAGTTGGAAAAGAATCTGCCTGCAATGCAGATTAGACATAATTGAACCCGGTTCGATTCCTGGGTTGAGAATATCCGCTGGAGAAGGGATAGGCTACCCACTCCATTATTCTTGGGCTTCCCTTGTGGCTCAGCTGGTAAAGAATACGCCTGCAATGCAGGAGACCTGGGTTCCATCCCTGGGTTGGGGAGATCCCCTGGAGAAGGGAAAGGCTACCCACTCCAGTATTCTGGCCTGGAGAATTCCACGGACTGTATAGCCCATGGGGTCGCAAAGAGTCGGACACAACTGAGCGACTTTCACTTTCATAATTATTTGGACTACCTATCAATGATCTTGTCTTTTCCACATTTAGCGATATGCCAAGAAATCATCTATGCAGAGAAGGGTAAAATGCATTTATATCAAATTGCATTATAGTCTAAGTACCAAACATAATATTTTGGCAACAAGCGCCATCAAAATTTGGAAGAGGAGAGGTTACTCAACTCTTAACTAAGTGTCATGGAGGATAGGAGAGATTTCATCTTGGATTTAAAAGGAGAGGTCTAATTTGGACTTAGAGGAAAATGGCAGAAATTAGACTAGAAAGACACAGAGCATGAGCAAAAGCAAGTGAAAAGTAGATTTGCTGCTGCTGCTGAGTCGCTTCAGTCGTGTCCGACTCTGTGCGACCCCATAGACGGCAGCCCAGCAGGCTCCCCGTCCCTGGGATTCTCCAGGCAAGAACACTGGAGTGGGTTGCCACTTCCTTCTCCAATGCATGAAAGTGAAAAGTGAAAGTGACGTCGCTCAGTCGTGTCCAACTCTTAGCGACCTCATGGACTGCAGCCTACCAGGCTCCTCTGTCCATGGGATTTTCCAGGCAAGAGTACTGCAGTGGGGTGCCATTGCCTTCTCCAGAAAAGTAGGTTTAAGGGAACATAAATATGAGAATGTTGATAGAGGAGAAAAGAGGACAAGGAAGCTGTGGGTAGCTGAAAACAGGAGGTTACACTGAGACAAATGACCTGTATGAAACGGTGTTCCTATCTGGTCTACTCCAAAAGATGAGGGCAGGGGAGAGCCTGAACTCTGAGGAAGGGGTTGCGGCAAAAGTCTTTTGACATCCCCAACACTTAACACAGTGCTGAACATGGAGAAAGATTCCAACAAAAATTTTAGGAGAAATGAGCTCATATATGTGAAGGCATTTTGACCAACACCAAGTGTGCACAACATCAAGGGATTATTAATATTGATGAGGAGACAGTTTTCAAAGGAGACTTATATAGGACTCTTGAGAGAAGAATAATAAATCGAGGGTCTCTGGCAATCGTTAAGGGTGTTGTCAAAGTTCAGCAGGCATTTTCCTTCTCAAACACAATGAAGGGAAACTCATTCCGTGGATTTCTGATCCAACTGGGGATATTAAGCCAAAGTGGACGGGAAATAGAGGTTAATATGTGGCCCTTTTTGGATGTCAGCATCAAGAGACACACCCTACCTTCCCCTGCAGCCTCCCCTAATTGGAAAAGCAATAGCTCTTAATCTAAGAAAGCACTACATTTTACTTTCATCAAAAGCGATGGCTCACTTTCCACTGCAAGACAGTAAAAGCTTTGGAATCAGCCAGATCCAGGTTCAAAGCTCATCCTGGCCAGTTGTCAGCTCTGCTACCTTGGGCAAGCTGCTGAGCTCCTCTGAGCCTCTCCATAAAAGGGAGGAGCAGCAGAAACAGCGCCCGTCTCCTAGGATGGGTGAGGAGGAAAGGAACAACGCACAGTGAAACCTGATGATGCTCCTGTAAATATCAAATTGGACACAAAGTGATCTCACTTCAAGGAGACATCAAAAGCCAAGGAGCCCATCCTGTCGAGATGAAACTCCCAGAGAGATTTCATCCAGGGTGTAAATTGCTTCTTGACAGTCATCTCTCTGCCGACTCCTGAGTACGGCACGCTGCCTCCACACACAGATGTTTCTCTCAGCAGGGTTATCCACACGCACAGATTGCCCACAGCTGTCCCCACCACATGAAAGCCCCACGCGCTCCCCGGTGACCTACTGGTACAAGGTAGTCATTCATCAAATGCCGAAGGCTCGGCACCAGACACAATGAAAGGTTAGCCCCGGGCTTTTACTGCACTGGTGTTAGCTTTCCCTGTTTGCAGCCATTGGCTCAGCACAAAGCTTTACACTGTTTACAAATGGGGGAGGGTCCTGGCCTTTTCTTCTCATTGACTTTTAGCTCCTTGCATCATTAATCTTTAATTTTCATTGGGAACTTCAGCAGGCCATGAAAGGGAAACACTGCCTCTGCCCTGTGCCTCAAGTTCTGCGGGGCTGCGCGCCCCTCGAGGAGGTCTGGGTGTGATGGGGTGTGTGGGGGAAAGGAGTGTCGCTTTCCGTCCTGCGTAGAAATTGAAACTGCTGTTTTTGTGACACTGTGCATGCACTTGGGACCAGCCACACCTGCCGAAGGAATTTAGCACAGTGTTTAGTACATTGTGAGCATTCAATAAACAGCAGGGGCTGTTATTATTATTATTATTTTATTGCTAACTTTATTTGATTATATTTATTTCCATAACTTGTGTGTTCAAGAAAAGAGAATGTATGTCAATAATAGGAAGTAACTTCTGAAGGAAATAACACTTTTATCAATAGTAACTATTATAGGAATAGCAGAGCAGTAACCAAATAGCCTCTGTCCCTGGAGTCCAAGTTTCAGAACCTGGGCATGGTGCAAATTTGTCATTTTCCTACTTTCTATGAAAAAAAAAGAATTGTTTTCTTCCATATTTCTTATAACTAATTTTGCTGAATCAGCATAATCAAATACAGCTTTCTGTGATGATGAAGTTATATAACCCAGCAAAAAGCCGACTGATAAATCTCTGTGATTCAAAACTCTGTGTGATCGAATAATATTAAGATCTAATAAGACCCTAGTTGTTGTGTGTATATATCATACTTTACACAGTTACCCCCTTTTTATTCTTATATTTCATTTCCATTTAGTATTAACCATTGAAATGATATTTCTGAGACATGCTCCAATAATCTGCACTGAAACTGGGAAAGCTAGCTGTTCTCCTGACAATAACTCTAATCTGGGGACTTCCCTGATGGCCCACTGCCTTCCAATGCAGGGGCTGCAGCTTCCCAACTCCTGGATGGGAAGCCAAGATCCCACATGCCTTGGGGCCAAAAAAACAAAATATGAAACAGAAGCAATTTGTCACAAATTCAGGAAGGACTTAAAAAAATAATCCTGATTGCTTAGCTTCTGGTACATCATCTAAGACTAACCAATCTGTGAGAAAGAGCCAACATCATCCTAACCCACTCATAAGGATGCCACTTAGATCAAATTATTGTGTCCTTATTATATCCTCCCTCCATACCTCTGAGTTCTAGCCTGTTGGCTTTTAATCACCACTTACGCTGCCCAGAAGTGTGAGCAAGGACAGAAGCTCAAGAAGGAAGAAGGGCCGTCTGGGAATGATGCTACAGAGAGTGCACAGGCAGATGAGAGCCCTGGCTGCGGGCGGGGGGCGGGCAGCCCAGAGCCACAGACAAGCTGCAGGCTCCTCCAGCCTCACAGGGCTGCCTTCTGCTGCCCCAGCCCAAGAACACCTCTCGCCCCTCTCTCCACAGGCCACGGAGGAAGAAGTCATTCCCTTTTCATATCACTTTGTGCAGAGTATTGTCACATCCACTATCTTATTTGATCACCACAAGGACCTGCGTGCAGATGGAGGGCGTAAGCTGGGCAGACCATGTCACAGCAGTCACACTTTACACAGTGATCCAGAGATATTAACTTGTCAAGGATTGCATGACTACCCCACACCAGCAGCTGGATTAAAACTCAGATCTCACGGCCTCTAGGTCCAGAAGTCTCTGGCATCTCTTTTCTCCATTTTTGCCTGCTCCCTGAGAACAAAATACAGCAGCTGTCTGGGCTGGTGAATAAACAGTAAAACCAGAAGGCTACATATCCTGCCTAAATGAATAAGTAAGGATTTCTGATTCCACGAAACATGGAGGAAACACACTCCACCCTGCCTCTCCCACTGAATATAGCTATAAACCATGGGCCAACTGCGTGAAGCGGTTACGTGAGGACTCTGAAAGGTAAACTGTGGCGTACAGACTGGGCAATGAAATCAGCACTTAAAGCAACACGGAGCCCGTGGTGGGTCTTCCGCCTCTTCTCCCTCCAGTACACCGTGGCTTGAGCGCAACACTCCAGGCTTGGCAGTGGCCACCAGGACAGAGCACACGGAGTTTTTCGGGAAGCTGCTTCATTCTGACCTGACACCGTGAAAAGGGAAACTTCTCACTCCAAAAGAGAGTATGGAAATTTCCTTCCTTGTTTTCTCTTTCTTTTCTCTATTTTCTCTCACCTCCAGTCAATTTTGTAAGTGTGATAGAAGTGACTAGGAGCAGGCGCTCATGGGAGCCAAAACTCTGATGGAGAAGAATGTTTCTGTCAATTTGGCAGAACTGCAACACCAAGAGGGTGGGGAGAACCTTTATTTTTCTGCCTCTGTCATGCCACTATTGGGCCCTGACATAGTCAACAGAAGTAACTAATCCTTGGTTTTCTAGTCAGAGGACCAAAAAGAACAGCCCCAAGAAACCAGAAAGCGCTGACGAGCTCACAAGAATGGAGGCACTCGAGAGAACAGACCCATAAATGTGTTTACGAATACTCAGGTTCTCCACCCCTAACAATGCATGCATAAATCTGAGCCTACTCAGTCACACCAAGTACCTCAATCAGCGTCAAACTGCCTCCTAGGACTCAGACTGGCCACTAGGTTAAGCACACACAGGATAGATCTGAATAGCATTAAAGATGCTTTAAAAGCCAAAGAACATTAGAATCAGAGCCCTCAGAATGTGGGATAGAACTTGGGGCCTGACCATAAGCAGGTCAACTGAATGCTGAACAAAAACATCAACATTTCTAAGGATTTCAGAAGGACCCAAAGTCTCTTCACATAATGCTAAAAGGGTTTGGAATACAATCCAAAATTATTCAGCATGTAAAAAAAAAAATCTGAACTCATATGGGAAAAGATAATTGACAGACACCAACACTGAGATAATAAAACTGTTAAAATTACCTGACAAAGACTTCTTTAAAACTAGGATTAAAATGCTTGAGCAGGCAACTACAAACACTTTGAAACAAAGGAAATATAAGAAGTCTCAACAAAGAAACAGAAGATATAAAGAAGAATCAAATAATTTTAGAAATGAAAATCTTACTGAAAGAAAAGTTTGCTGGATGAACTTAATAGCAGAATAAAGATAGCAAAAGAAAGTCACCAAACTTGTAGATAGATGAATAGAAATTATCCAACCTGAACACAGAGTTTTCTCTTTTAGACTGGGGGTGGGGGTGGGAAGAAACATAGTCTCAGGGATCTGTGTGATAATGGTTAGAAATTTAACATTCATATGACCAAAATCCCAGAAATTAGACAGTATCATACTGACAACTATTTAAAGAATAATGACTGAAGATGTTCCAAATTTCATGAAAGACACAAACTTACAGATCAGAGAAGCTGAGTGAACTCCAAAATGGATAAACCAAAATAAATCCACAGCCTGATCAAACAGTTAAGAACTAAAGAGAAAGAATAAACTCATTATCTGTAGTGGAACGGCAGCTGAAATTACTGTAGATTTCTCATTGGGAATGATGGGGCCATAAGGAAATGGCACAGTATATTTGTAAAGTTTTGAAAGAAAAGAACTGCCAATGCAAATTCTATATCCAGCAAAAATATCCTTCAGAAATAAAGGTGAAATCAGGACTTTCTTAGACGAATAAAACCTAGAAAACAGGCCTGCTTCTAACCAAATTGCTAAAAGAAGTTCTATAGAAAAATAGAGCAATTATGCCAGATAAAAACTGTGGAGTATCAGTACTGAAGAAAGAACAGAGGAAAGAAAACTAGAACAGACTGTTCTGCTTTGAGGCCCTTAAAGCACGTTTGAAGGTGGAGAGGAAAATTAAAACATTATCTAATGGGATTTGGGGGGCTTCCCAGGTGGCCCTAGGGGTAAAGAACCCACCCGCCAGTGTGGGAGCCATAAGAGACCTGGGTTCAATCCCTGGGTCGGGAAGATCCCCTGGAGGAGGGATGGCAACCCACTCCAGTATTCTTGCCTGCATAATCTCATAGACAGAGGAGCCTGGCGGGCTACAGTCCATAGGGTTGCAAAGAGTCAGACACCACTGAAGTTTTAATAAGTGTAGATTAAATTTACTGTATAAGACAGTTATAAGGGGGGCGTAAAAAGATGCACATGGTGGAACGTAAAAAGGGCCATATGGCATAAGGAAAGAAATACTTCGGATGCATATTGTGGTCATGTGTTTACATTCCAGTGGAAATGGTTAAATGTTCATTTTCAGTAAAGAGTGGAAACCTAATCTACACACACACACACACACACACACACACACATGCAACTATTGTTTACTAACTGGTGTACAATTCTTTGCAGCCCCACAGACTGTAGCCTGCCAGGCTCCTCCGCCTATGGGATTCTCCAGGCAAGAATACTGAAGGGATCCGTTTTCTTCTCCAGGGATCTTCCTGACCCAGAGATCAAACGTGCTGCTCCTGCTTGGCAGGTGGACTCTTTACCACTGAGCCACCAGGGAAACCCTTTATATATAAACATAATAAACCCTAAAACAACTACTTAAACACATTACACAGAGAAAATGGATAAAAGAATTAAAAGAATGAGAAAGGTAGATACTTTTTTTAAGGTTTAAATAACCCAAAAAGAAGCAGGAAGGGGGGAAACAGGGATGGAAACAAGAAAGAAATGGTCCTTACTTTCACGATAACAATCAGAGGAGCAGGTTAATATTTCCTTCTTATGATGAAACTCCTGAAGGAAAATATAAGGCAGAGCACCCTGACACAGCCTAACATGATGGTCAAGAATGGCCTCCGTGAGAAGGCGAGCTTTCAGTGAAGACACAGGGCAGGGGCAGAGGATCTCAAGAAGATGGAACAACTTGAGCAGAAACTCAGAGAAGAAGCAAATCAGGTGTTGGGGGAACTGAAAGATCGTGGTGGTTGGAGGAGTGAGCAAGGAGAAGGTGAGATAAAAGAGGGAAGGGAGAGACGGACGGTGCGAGACCTTTCAGGCTGTAGTTACCAGTGTGGATTTCACTCCAAACACAGTGAGAAGCGGCTGAAGCACTGCATCTGAGGAGCAAAGGGCTACTGGTAACATTCTGAAGACCTTCCATACTGTTTCCTAGAGCAGCTGCCCCACCCACAGCGTAAAGGGATCCAGTTTCTCCAGATCCTCTCCAATGCTAGTCTGTTGTTGCAGTTAACAGGATGAGTCCATTATGGGAGGTGTCTAACACAGTCAAATTCACAGGCTCAAAGGTCAGAAGAGTACAGCCTTTGTCATGCAAGATTACGTTCTAGAGATCAGTGACCTATGGGTTTAAAGCTTCAGTGCTGCAAGATTAACAATTTATTGAGGTCTACTGTACAACATTGTGTCTATAGTTAACCATACTATCAGTTCAGTTCAGTCGCTCAGTTGTGTCCGACTCTTTGCGACCCCATGAATCCCAGCACACCAGGCCTCCCCGTCCATCACCAACTCCTGGAGTTCACTCAAACTCACGTCCATCGAGTCGGTGATGCCATCCAGCCATCTCATCCTCTGTCGTCCCCTTCTCCTTCTGCCCCTAATCCCTCCCAGCGTCAGAGTCTTTTCCAATGAGTCAACTCTTTGCATGAGGTGGCCAAAGTACTGGAGTTTCAGCTTTAGCATCATTCCTTCCAAAGAAATCCCAGGGCTGATCTCCTTCAGAATGGACTGGTTGGATCTCCTTGCAGTCCAAGGGATTCTCAAGAGTCTTCTCCAACACCACTGTTCAAAGCATCAATTCTTTGGCGCTCAGCCTTCTTCACAGTCCAACTCTCACATCCATATATGACTACTGGAAAAACCATAGGCTTGACTAGATGGACCTTAGTCGGCAAAGTAATGTCACTGCTTTTGAATATGCTATCTAGGTTGGTCTTAACTTTCCTTCCAAGGAGCAAGCGTCTTTTAATGTCATGGCTGCAGTCACCATCTGCAGTGATTTTGGAGCCCCCAAAAATAAAGTCTGACATCGTTTCCACTGTATCCCCATCTAATTCCCATGAAGTGATGGGAAACCATACTATAATGTACAGTTTAAAAATCTGTCATGAGTATAAATCTTGCATGCTTTTACCATAATTAAAGTTGTAAAAAATTAAACGAGGATCAGAATTCATCTGAAAAAGGAAAAGGAGAGGGAAGGGTTACTTTGGAGAACTCTAACCCCACCCAAATTGGGAGATTCCTGGGCACATGCGCTCCCCGAGGGTCTGGCTGAGAATAACACAGCCAAATAAACAAGGAGGTCCCAGGCAAGAGCCAGCGTTCTCATTCTTTTGACAGCTGAATGGTTAGCTTCCCTGGGCCGAAATGTGTACAAATCTGAATTACATCAAACAGTCAGATGCCTTATCTAAAAGACGACAGCCAAAGCTTGATCTTTGGCCCTTAGGGGAGAAGGGAAAGATGTTTATGTTTCAGAAATAATCAGAGTCAGACATCTCAACATTAAAATTCTCTGTCAGCCTATCAATATTTATGAATGTGTAAAATTTCCGACAGTCCCGTTCCACAATTTCCATGCATTGCAGGTTGAGAGATGTCTGACCTTGGAGACAGATAAGATCTCTTTGCCAGCACATTTCTCATTTGGCAGAGCAAAGCTTATACAAAACTATACCCATCTTCCAGTTAAGTTACCTGTCTTTAGCTTTTCTTGTTGAAATCAACCAGAGTGAGATTTTTCTACTTTCAACAGACCTTGCAGGATTTAAAAAAGGAAACTACAGGTTCTTCCACATATAATCAACTCCAAAAAAAACCCCCATGAATTAATGAATCAAGACTATTGTATCCTAAAGCCAGTCTAGTTTGAAACAAAGGCAAGACGTGCATTCAGAATAACAGGTTCCTAGTCATCGTTTTTAGATTAATTAATTTCAACTTGGTTGAGTCTTTTTTCTTTTCTTTTTACCTTCAATGGCTTTATATTTATTATCTGAAAAATAAGTTGTTATATACTTGATGTGCGTGTGTGTGCGTTGGCATGTAGAGATCAGGTTCTCTAGGAAGAGAGTCTGAGGCAAGGATTCAAAGCCATGGGATTAATTGAGGGAGACCAACCTGTAAGGGACATAAAGCAAGAAAACAGCAAAGTGCTGAACAAGGATGTGGTTAGGGTTGCACGTACGTGTGTGCGCTCACTTGCTTCAGTCGTGTCCAGCTCTTTGTGACCCCATGGGCTGTAGCCCACCAGGCCCCTCTGTCCTTGCCTTGCCTCCAGGCAAGTACACTGGAGTGGGTTGCCATGCTCTCTTCCGTGAGATCTTCCCAACCCACGGATCCAGCCCACGTCTCTTAGATCTCCTGCATTGCAGGCAGATTCTTTACCACTAGCGCCAGGGTTAGGGTTAGGCTTAGCCTGACTCACAAGAGATTATTGTACCAGGCACATAACACTTGTATTCGTAATGCGGAATAGTCCCCATCATGAAGCAAGAGGGCACTTCTTTTTTTAACCTCATTATCAGACACTGAGGTGCCCCCAGGACAGAGATAATAATTAGTTTCTCCTGGTTGATGAGGCTCCTCTGAGGGGAGGATAATTCCTTGGCAATGGAAGCCAGCCATGAGCCCTCAGGATCCAGCATTTATGGCAGCTTCAGGGTGGACACACTAGCCCTGTAAAGGAGATCTGGAGGAGACACCAACATCTAGGTTGTGTATGTACGAATATGAGTGTGGTGCATACACGTGCAAGAAGATAATGAAGGCACATGTGCACACACACACAAGCATGGTGGGAGGTTAGTAATGAGGAGAAAGTAAGGGGGAGACTGACCTCTATTGTCTTGCAAGCTCATTGTGAGAACAAAAGATAATACTTAACGCTAGAAATACATGCCTCAGTGCCTTCTCAGCTCCCTCACTCCCTTTGGCCCTTCACTCTGCCTTTGACCCTTCACTCTGCCTTTGACCATCCTTCCAACAACCAAGCTTCCTGCGACTCCAATGTGGCTATCAAGTGCCTTTCCTTTGGAAGGTCCCCTGGTCTACCCTCTCCTCTGACCACCCCACTTGCTGCCCTCAATCATAATTAAGACACTGTGAATAAGGACCCAAGAACAGTGTGCTCTGCGTGGTACCTGTCTCAGGAGTCCATGATTATAGGGTTAAATTGCCTGGAAAATTCCATGGACTGAGGGGGCCTGGTGGGCTACAGTCCACGGGGTCGCAAACAGTTGGAAAGGACTTAGCGACTAAACAACAACAAAACCTCGATTTCTCTGGAATCCTAACTCTATAATTACAGTCATTAAAAGCCACCTGCACTACAGGAGATAAGGGTTCGACCCCTGGGTCGGGAAGATCCCCTGGAGAAGGAAATGGCAACCCACTCCAGTATTCGTGCCTGGAAAATCCCATAGACAGAGCAGCCTGAGGGGCTACAGTCCATGGGGTCACAAAGAGTCGGACGCAATTTAGTGACTAAACAATAACATTCCATCTCCCCATATAAGACCTATGTGACTTTTGCCAAAGTCAAAATCTCTCTATACTTGCCTTTCACCTCTGTAAAGGTGAGTGATGCCACCAGCCTCAAAACTTTTATTCTAAATCTGTGACAGCTTTTGAAAGATGTGGTGATGCATGATTTGATGGTTATTTTCTCTGCCTGACGGAGCATATTTCTAGCATCTCCCAGTTAAACACACCCATAATACCCTTGAAACCTCAGGACTCCATCAAAGAAGGAATGGTTCTACTTGGATTTAAAGGGAACAGAAAGAATGTGGAGCTTTGCACCAAAGGAATGTAATGCCGAGGAGAGGAAAAGCATGGAAATGGGGCTGAGGGGGAGTCCCAGGCCAGGAGCCAAAAGCCCTGGTAGCAGCTGAGCTCAGCAAAGAATGCTCAGTTATTTTTAGCCTCTGTTTGGGTATACTGATTTCCGGAAAAATATCCTCTCATTATGGTGTCTAGGACTGTATCCTGCCCTCCCACCCTTACCCCTCCAGAAACAAGACACTCTGCACAGTCAGGCAGCTCTTTCCAGGTGCTCTGCAAACCAGACAGGGATTCTCAGCTCTCCAGATACCCCATCCCAGAGCTGACTTTCACCTCAACAGCCTTCCAAGTGTTTCACTTGTCGCAAAGGGCAGTCTTTGAGTCCTCCACACAACAGGCTGCTCCACGGCCTTCTGGTGCCAGCTGGCATCCAGCACAAAGCGCTGGCATGATCTGTGTTGCTGTTTTCAGAACAATGCTGCGAAATACCCCCAGTTCCATCTCAGCAGCTCGCTTGGTGGGAAAATGAAGTGGAGAGCCTATTCTGGTCACATGTGACTGCATGATAAGTCACTCTAACACTTACTGGCTTCAAACAACCATGTTGTTCTTTCTTGTGGTTCTATAGCTCGGCTCGCTGGACAGTTCTGCTCATCTTTGCAGCGGTATTTCATGCCATTTTAGATGGCAGCCTCAGTTGGTGTTATCTAGATGCTTAGCTGGAAGGTCGGCTAAAGTATCAGAGCATCTCGTAAGCAACAGCGTCCATGAGGAGGAAGACCTCACAGGAGAAGGGGAGGAGAGGAAGGGGCAAACATGAATACCTGCATCTCATTACTTTAAATCATGGAGCAAAACAACAGGAGACCAGGAGGGTACCAGATACCTGCGTAAGAGCCCGCATCTCCGCCCGTGCCACCACTTCTCTTTCCCTGACCTCATCAGCCATGGTTACGGGGTGAAAAATGAGCCATAAACGACAGGAATGTTGAGTCAACACCCAGGCATGACCTTAAACACGCAATTAACATCTAATGCACACACACGTGCACACACATACCATCCCACAACGGGACCTGAAGGAACCATTTATGGAGACACTTTCATGAGACTCGTAACTTTCTATCTGAAAATCTGAGTGCTCTCTGGGGTTCACCAGATTCCTGATAAGAACCTCCGCTGCTCCTGCACTATGTATCATGTCACAGGCTTCGAGGCCTGGAAAAACGTCTTGGAATTCTGAGTCCAATTACCTTTCCCAAAGGGAGTACTAAAAGGGATAAAGTAATGAAAAATGATTATATATTTCTGAACCTTGGTTGCTAAGGAGTTCCAAGGTGATAAGTTAACCGTAGACTTTTCTTTCTGAAAATTGCCCACTGGATACAGCGCCTCTCCCACCTGTCCTTCTAAAACAGCAAGTTCATTACCCTTCACCCGATTTAAGCTTCTCTGTGCAGCTCTAACTGCCTGGTATTATATCTGTTAGTTTATTGTGTGACTCTACGAAATGTAAACTCCATGAAAGCGAGGGCTTATCTATCTTGTGCATGGTCTACTCCCTCCAATAGCACCTGGAACGTAGTGGGTAATCATTAACTATCTGTTGAATGAATTAATTATTATCACTTTAGTTAAGCATAAGACACTGCAGAACCTTCTCTTGAGGTTCTGTTCTGCAAGATAAGAAGTTATCCTCCACAGCTTTGCAATGTACATTAGTAACCATAATGCTCGCACTTCCCTGATGACTTGGTGGTAAAGAATCCACCTGCCAGTTCTACCCCTGGGTTGGAAAGATCCCTGAAGCAGGGCATGGCAACCCACTCCAGTATTCTTTCCCGGAGAATCCCATGGACAGATGAGCCTGGAGGGCTACAGTCCATGGGGTCACAAAGAGTCGGACATGACCAAAGCGACTTAGCATGCATGCACACAAGCTACACTGAGAAATATGTTATGTATTTATTCCCTTAGGAACTCTAAACTCTTATCTGTGAATTGAAGTAGTACATCAGACTTCTGGACATTTTCTGACCACATGAACTGAGCACACTGTAAATTTCAGAGTTGCACCTTTGACTTCAGGATTAGTACATGTGTGTAACTTGTTAGTAACACAGATTCTCAGGCCACCTTGACTCAGAAACTCTGAGCATGGGACCCAAAAGTCTGTCTTCATAGACCTTCTAGGAATTTCCAATGCTTGCTGGAGTTTGAGAACTACTACCTTGGAACCTTAGTCATAGTTCTCTGCTGTTGGATTTCATTGCAATTAAAAAGTATTTATTATGGAGTAAGAGAAAAAATATGAAGTGATAGTGGAATCCTGTATAAAAATATAAAGTGAAAAAATATGAGAATAAGAGAAAAATATGAAGTGATGGTAGAAATCCCTTATAAAATTGTATTTATTCTAATTTTCTATTACTGGGAACCTTGCATATTTAAAATTTTTGCTTGGGTTTGTTTTGCTTTTGCTGCTAGGAAACTCAGTCGAACTGGAAGGTCAGCCATGATAAATATATTAATCCACAGAGTTATCACATGGATTCATCCTTCAGTTTCCTTTCTTTCCCTTGCCCCAATTTCTCATTTTCATCTTATTGGATTTTGTTTCTTTGGGAAGGACTTTGTTGCTCTTCAGTTGCTCAATTGTGTCTGACTCTGCAACCCGCTGGACTGAAGCACTCCGGGCTTCCCTTTCCTCCGCTAGCTCCTGGAGTTTGCTCAAGTTCATGACCATTGAAATGGTGATGCTCTCTAGCCATCTCATCCTCTGCCACCCTCTTCTTCTTTTGCCTTCACTCTTTCCCAGCATCAGGGAAGACCCTGATGTTGTGAAGAATAGAGAGTTATTAATGCAGTCGATAAATAATAGAATCCTTCACAACAGTGGCAATGTGTACTTATATGTTGTCCCAAGTTCTGAGGATGAAATACAGACCATGCTGACCGAGCAGATGTTACCAGATATTAAACTGCTTCAACAATAAGATGACAGAATAGGAAAAGCCAAACACTGCCTAGGAAGAAAATATTTTCATGTGTAACTCCCAGGGATATTCTTACAGAACTATTATTGTCCTTTTGTTTAAACATAAGAGAACGCATTTAGGCTTAGATTTATTATATTAGTGTATTAGCCCCTATTGTTCTTTCAGCTTCTTGCCTTTGGGCAATGTTTTCGTGTTGAGAATTATTTTCTAGTTCCATCGTGTTGAAACAAACAATGTGTATTTCCATTGTCTTTTTATATCTTCTGAGACAATAGACAGATATAATTCCCATTTGAAAAAGTTCCTCTAACCAACGAGTAACAAAACATCAGAACTACTGACCAGATTCACAATTCCCATGCGTGTGCTATATTTTGGGGTTTTTATCTGTGATATACTTTAACATGTCCTTGAAAAAGATACAGTTCAATAAATGCCCAATTATAAAAATGAGATGAACACCCACAAGAATCATCAATTACTGTTTCTTGGGCAACACTTGCCTCCTTTCTCTGAACTTTGGAAGATTGAGAAGAAGTATAAAGTATATTCTCTGCAGATTGAAAACCTACTCGCATAGATCACGCTGTCCCTGGGCAGCACCGCTCCAGCCGTTCCCGACCACAGCGTTCTCACACATCCCTTCAGACCTGCCCGATTCACACTTGGAGACCCTGCCGGGTCACTTCTGAGGGACAGGCCCCTGACAACTGGCCAAGTCTGATTCTAAATCAAGCAGCTCCACCGAACCTTGAACCCACTCACCAGCTCCAAATACCAACCCCTGTTAGAACACCTTCCCCGACCGCAAAGAACCCAGGGCAGCAATACTGGAACATTCCAGACCCCTGACAATCCGCTCAGGGCGCACCCTGTGTATTACCGTCCTATGGCTGCCATAAGAAACAACCATAAACCAAACAGCATTAAAAAAAAAAAAAAGCACATTATCTTACCATTCTGGAGGTCAGAAATCGAGGAGAGGCTCACCGGCAGGTGGTCGGCAGGGCTGGACTTCTTCCTGGACCCTTCAGAGGAGAACCCGTCATCCCCGGACCTTTTCCAGCTTCTGGAGGCTGCCTGCACCCCGGGGCTCTTGACCCCGCTGTCCTGCAAGGCTGACACTAGCTGTAGACCCTGGACACTGACTCTTCCTCGCCTCCTGCTTCCTCTCTTAAAGACTCTACTGGGTCCACCTGACTCACAGGGAATCACCTCTGCTACAGACCTCTGATTAGGAAGCACTTTCACCTGCGACCTGAGTTACCTTCCTCCCTGGAACATGTTTCCTTCTGAGGCTAAATACAGGGATGTCCTCGGCCTGCTGTGACCAGGGAGCCCACGAGTTAGTGAGGAAGCGACCCGCAGACTGGCCCGGCGGGCTGACCGCTGGGTCTCCCACAAGCAGCCAGTCTCCAGGAGAGTCACTGGAGGGCGGCGCGGTGCTCAGCTTCCCCGACTTACCCCTCAGCCCCCCTGGACTTCGCTTGCCTTAGTCTATCACATGAGGATAATGATAGGAGCGCCTTTTTCACAGGGTGATTATAAATGCAACGTGAGAAAAATAAGTCAGGGTCTGGAAGAGAGCAAGGAATGCAATAGAAAGGCACTGAAAGGACAAAAACGGAAGAAGGAAGAGGGGAGGAGGGGCAGGGAGAGAAGAGCCTGGGCTCCCTGGTGTGTGGGTGCGTGCTCAGTTGCATAAGTCGTGTCTGACTTTCTGCAACCCTCTGGACTGTAGCCCACCAGCCTCCTCTGTCCATGGGCTTCTCCAGGCAAGAACAGTGGAGTAGGTAGCCATTCCCTTCTCCAGGGGATCTTCCGACCCAGGGATTGAACCTGGGTCTCCTGCACTGCAGGTGGCTTCTTCACCGCTGAGCCACTGGGCAGGCCTGTGCTCCATGGTACTAAAGAACTAAGTCTGGAGACAGAGCATCTTAGAGATAGAAGTATCTTGGCAGTCATTGAGTGGGAAAGAAAGGCCGAGAGCAGAAACAATGTCATGTTTCAGCTATGGCAAAAATAAGATGAGTAATCAGCATCGGATTAGAAGTCATGAGACCCTTCTCTTCAGCACCACCCCACCCTGGATCAGGACTGCGATGATGAGCAAGTATGTTCTGTATCTAGAAGAAGATGGGGGTTTACCCAACCACTTGCCCCAGCCCTGGCTGTGTAGGGAACCTGGCTTTTCTGATGTGTGGGAGTCACACTCTCCTTAAACTTTAAGGTAATATTTCAGCAAAGTTTCATTAATATGGGGACATTTTTCACCACGGATACAAAGCAGGATGTTGTTGTTTAGTCACTAAGTCATGTCTGACTCTTTTGCAACCCTATGGACTGTAGCCCACCAGGCTCCTCTGTCCGTGGGATTTTCCAGGCAAGAATACTGGAGTGGGTTGCCATTTCCTTCTCCAGGGATCTTCCCAACCCAGGGCTTGAACTCGAGTCTCCTGCATTGCAGGTGGATTCTTTTACCAATGAGCCACCTGGGAAGCCCACAAAGCAGGATACATAATTGTATATTCATGATAGCAGCAGTCATAGAGAAATAAACAGTTATTTGACTTGAAATTATTGCCCCCCAAATGTATTAACACTGTTCATCTCAATGTTGTATTTGGTAGGGACTTTTTCCCCCTATATTTTCTTTGTTTTCCAGATATTCTAAGTGAGCATGATTTTAACACTAAAGAAAAGTAGAGATACTTATTAAAAAAAAACAAAAAAAAAAAAAGAAAGAAAGGGATTACTTGGGGGGTGGGAGCTGTCATTGATTTTGTTTGGTCATGACCCCAGAGTTCTAGAACCTGCTCAAAAGAAAGATTTTCCTTACTTAATAAAAAATATTTCTAACTATTCTTTTTCCCTATTTCTAAGCGACCTCTGATTTTTGCCACATCATTACACACACACACACACACACACACAAATACACACCCCACCACCACCGCTGCCACCAAAAAACATTCTAATATTAACTACCTCAGTAAGCAACCCTATGGACCATATGAAACTGAAGTGCCCCCCTCAGTGAAAACAATAAATCAAAGCATGTGGCTGTGTTTGCATCCCACAGTCACCATCCCCAGCCTCACTTAACCAAAGTTCCCTGGCTTCATGATGTTTTCCCTTTCCGTTATCACTACACTCATTATTCAAGCAAACTCCTTTCCAATAAAATCTCGTATCAAATAAAGAAAAGCATTCAGAGACGGTCACCCTAAGGGGGAACACAAGTCTAGTCTCTTCGAACCCACATTCCCCTGGATACAATTAGTTTAATCTCTTTCTGAATGTGTTCTTAATATAGGCTTTTACCATGGACCATTTTTCATGTGTCTTAGCGTTTCATCACTCAGTTCTTGAGTAAGGCCACAGACATTAAAATGATAACATATCATGTTGAAATCATGGTTAAGTTCAAGGGGGAAATAACATGCTCTGTCTACAGTTAGAATGAAGGAAAGTGAGTGCAGATTGTGAATGCATCATTTTCATAATATTTGGACTTGTTTCTTACTGTCACGTTGGGGTTAATGGAGTTACATTCCGAAAGCTGGTCTAAAGCATTCAGGGGTCACTGTGTTCACAGCGGTAACAGGGGTGGGGGCAAGAGGCAAGCTTTCTTAGAACTTCAACAATTTGTTAAGATGGCAGATCAGATCCCTATTATAGGAAGCTCCTGAAGCCCCCAAATACAGGTGGAAAGAAATAACAGTCTTACTTAAAAGCGCTTATGAATTAAAAAGCCATCTGAGAGAAAAAAAGGTAAGCCCTACCTGATTTCCAAGCAGATGATCTCAACAAATGGCTTATGAGATGTTCAGGGTTTCTTATATTAATTATTAGTAATATAGGGCTTCCAGGAGTCCCATGATCGGTTGGCCTGCCCTTCTCCATGTGTCCCTGAAATGCAGAAAATTCCCAGTATGGCTCCTTTCAGCCCAGCTTGTTTCCTGGGCTGTATTCCTGGGTGCATTCTACATCCCTTGGCTTTCGACCCATTTTATCCCACTGACTACCACCTCTTTCTGTAGCTTCAGTCCCTGAAACATCCCGACAAAGAGATGTCATCGGCTCTCAGGGCTTCGAACTTACCTGATCCCACCAGCCTGCTTGCTCATGGTTTCTAAAATCTGTCTCTACTTTGCTAGTAATTGTTATCATAACCACACTAACAGCAAACACTCACTGGACGCTTTCTATGTGCCAGGCATTTTTTAACTCATCTCATTGAATTCCTATAACTACCACATGAGGCCACTATCCATTATTAAACTCTCCGAGCCTCAGTGTTCTCATCTGTAAAATAGGGGTGTGTAAAATGACGAAGTTCACACTACGTGAATCTTGGGTCTGGGAATCACACCCAGGAATTCTCAGTTCCAAAGTCCATGCTCTTAAACACTGCCCTGTGCTTAGCCTGGTCTCCTCGCTATCAGCCTTTCCAAGGTCAGCCTCATCCATTCAAATCATAGAACCTGCCTTCTTCTAGACTTTATCTTAGTCCAAAGGATATATATCTCTCCTTTGATATATATATAGATATCTGTATCTCTCTATGTATCTTCTTGGATATATAGACAGATATCTGCATCTGTATCTACATAGATATATGTAGTAGATACGTCTATACATACATATATATCCCCTTTAATATATACAATTTTAGAATCACAGAAGAGTTTCAAAAATAGGACAGTTTCCATCCATCCTTCATCCAGCTCCTCTACAGGTCACGTTTATTCGGTCTTCAGGTCATCACTGTCAGATTCAAGTCAGCTGAACTGCAGCACGATGGGGACGCAGAAACAAAACCCACCTGGCATTTTAATAGCACCTCGCACCGGTGGCATGGCTTTCCCCTTTGGCGGAGGTTCATGCTGGCCCTTTCAGGCTTTATCTGCTATCAGTAACGATTTCCTGTGAGCATAGCACAGGTACTGACCACAGACCTGCATTACTGACCAAACCGACTAAGGATTCTTCATTCTGTTGGGTCCTCGATGAATTTACAGAACTGTCCCTCTCTCTAGAAAATGCGGAGACAAGCAGTCCTGTGTAATCCAGGCCGTGTGTAGACCCCGGGTACCTCTCTTTGAGTCAGCCTCGCCTGTTTCATTGTTTGAAAGCTCACAATTGCAGTCTGACCCGCTAACCTCCCTCCCTGGCTTTTCCTCCGTCTTCATAGGGCTTCTCCACTTCACTAACCCCGAGGAGGCTGCCAAGGAATTAGAGCCACTCCTCCCAAGACACGGCTTTCAACCACTGAATTGTTGGCTTGGGGCTGCGGAAATGGCCGTTTGCCAAAGGACACATGTTACCACCACCAGGACAATCTCGTCAGGCCGTGAGGACAGTGGGCCCACGGCTCCCGCTGCGTCAACTCCATTACTTCTGGGACTTCCTGACAATGGGGCAGCCCAGTCAGCTCCCCTGTTATGTACTTGCCGAAGGTCAATCCACTTATCCGTGCAGACCCCAGTGACTTCTCACAGATTAGTATTTATGAGTCTGATATCCTGTCCAAGCTAAACATTCTACGTGGAATGTAGCTGGCTTCTTTCCTGATAAACCAAAAAGTCTGAACTTCTCAGGCTAATATTCTACTAGGGGATCAGGTGGTTATTAATCAAATCACAACACCTAAGAAAGGTCTTAAAAGAGAATCAGAGAACAGTTGGTCCTTGAGTTACTCAGGGCAAGAGAGTGAGCCTTCTTCATGTAATATACGACCAACGTGTTGATTGTCTTTTCAAATATCAATGGGTTTAAAAAAAAAAAAGGTTACTTCCAACAATGTTGTTTTTCAGTCGCTAAGTTAGTAAGTCCGACTCTTTGTGACCCCATGGACTGGAGCATGCCAGGCTCCTCTATCCACCTCTGTCTCCTGGAGTTTGCTCAGATTCATGTCTGTTGAGTCAGTGATGCTGTCTCATCCTCCGCCACTCCTTTTTCCTTTTGCCTTTAAACTTTCTTATCATCGGGGTCTTTTTCAATGAGTTGGTGCTTCGCATCAGGTGGCCAAAGTACTGGAGCTTCAGCTTCAGCAATATTCCTTCCAATATTCAGGGTTAATTTCCTTTACGATTGACTGGTTGGATCACCTTGCAATCCAAGGGACACACAAGAGTTTTCTCCAGCACCACAGTTTCCAAAAATACCCTTTTTTTAAAATTTCTTTCTTTTTTTTAATTATTAATTTTTATTTTTACTTTATTTTACTTTACAATACTGTATTGGTTCATGTTTGGGAACTCATGTACACCTGTGGTGGATTCATGTCGATGTTGGCAAAACCAAAAATACCCATATTTTAAAAATATAAAATTAGTTCATCCTTAGCCTGGCATGATGGAAAAGAACTCAGGCTTTGGAATTAGACAAATATACCTGAGTTTGACATGCCCTTGACTCAGCAGTGTGACTTTGCTTATCCTTTTATCTAAAACGAGGAAATAATGCACACGAAAAAAGGACTATGATTAAGATGCAATGTGACAATGTGTATAGGGGACTTTGCAGTGAGGGACTTTGTTAAATCTTACTTCTCTTTTCCCAAGAATTCTTTCCAGAACTCCCAGATATCCAGAGCAGCAAGAAGGTATTAATAGATGTTCTACAACATAAGATACATCAGATTTTGAAATGTATTCAAAATTTAGGGAATTTAAGCAATTAAGAATGCAAATTTCTGTATGTATGTCACGCAGACAGAAGTCAATAAAGAATATTTAAAACACAGCTAGCAGAATGACTGTCATCAAAAAGACAACAAATAACAAATGCTGGTGAGGATGTGGAAAAAAGGGTACCCTCGTGCACTGTTGGTGGGAATGTAAATTGGTGCAGTCACTATGGAAAACAGTATGAAGGTTTCTTTAAAAAATTAACATAGAATTACCATATAACCCAGCAATTCACTGCTGGGTATATACCCAAAACGAAAACACTAATGTGAAGAGACACATGTACCCCAGTGTTCACACTAGCACTACTTACAATAACTAAGATCTGGAAACAACCAAAGCGTCCATCAACAAATGAATGGATAAAGAAGATGTGAGATATATATATATACACACACACATATACACACATACATACATGGTGCAATATTACTCAGCCATAAAAAAGAATTAAATTTTGCCTTTTGCAACAATATGCATGGACCTGGAGGATACTGTCCTTAGTGAAGTAAGCCATGCAGAAGAAGATAAATACTGTATGTTCTCACTTACATGTGGAATCTAAAAAATAAAATAAATGAGCATAAGAAAATAGAAACGGACTCACAGATATAGAGAACAAACTGGCAGTTCCCAGTGGCAAGACAGCAGTAGGGGATTAAAAGGTACAAACTACTATGTGTAAAATGAAAAAACTACAAGACTATATTGTACATCACAGGTAAATATAGCCATTACTTTGTAGTACCTTTAAATAGAGCATAACATAAAAATGCCAAATCACTATGTTGTACACCTGAAACTGTGATATGGTATTGTAAATCAACTATACCTCAATATGGGCTTCCCTGATAGGTCAGTTGGTAAAGAATTCACCTGCAATGCAGGAGACCCCGGTTTGATTCCTGGGTCAGGAAGATCCCCTGGAGAAGGGATAGGCTACCCACTCCAGTCTTCTGGCCTGGAGAACTCCATGAACTGTACAGTCCATAGGGTCACAAAGAGTTGGACATGACTGAGCGACTTTCACTTCACTCACATACCTTAATATAAACAAACAAAACTGATGGGAATCAATTCTGGGCAAGATGGGGTAAGCCCAATCCAGTCTGTCTTTCTACTGAATGCAAATATCAACCCTGGACAGAATGTGTAGACCAGTTAGCTAAGAAAGATATGGTAGGGGGCAGATCAGGGAAGCAGAATTGGAAGTATCACCAAACCGGTAGTAATGTTTTCACTTTTTCTCCTCCAGTATCACCCAGCCCAGACACACACATAGCCCAGACCCCAGAAGCAGATGCTGATGTGAACACTGGCTTTCTGACCCATGGATTAGAAAAGGAGGCTGGAGGCATCAGAGAGAGTAAAACAAGTCCCTTTTTCCCTTTTGTTAAGTTTCTGTCCCAGCTGCTGGGCAATCCTGCCACACTGCAACAACAGCAGGACCTTGGGAGCAATGCCTGAAACAGAGGAAAGGGAATCCTTTTCCCTGACCAGAGAACATGATACCAACAGCATTAGGCAAGTAGCCATTACATTTTTTCCTCTCTGTCCTTAGCAAACACCAAACACAATAAATATTTATATAATCATATCCAGACATATCATAACATGACTTGGAAATAAAAGACAAAGAAAACAGTCTTAAAAGCAGCCAGAGGAAAAAGACACATATAAGGGAACAACAAATTTCTATAGGTTTCTCACCAGAAATCATGGACAGCAGAGGAATGGGAACTTTTAAAAATTTCTGCAAGGAAAAGGCTTCCCTGGTGGCTAAGTAGTAAAGAATCCAGGTGCCAATGCAGGAGATATTAATGGATATGGGTGCAATACCTGACTTGGGAGGACCACTTGGAGAAGGGAATGGCAACCCACTCCAGCATTCTTGCCTGGGAAATCCCATGGACAGAGAAGCCTGGCAGGCTCCAGTCTGTGGGGTCACAAAAAAGAGTCAGACATGACTTAGCAACTAAACAGCAACAAACAAAGAACTGTCAACCTGGAAAACTATACCCAGTAAAACTGTGCATCACAAATGCAGGTGGAATAAAGACATTCGGGGACGAAGGAAAATTAAGAGGATTCATTGCCACCAGAACCTTTTCTGAAAGACATGCTAAAAGAACCTCTTTAGATTTTAGGAAGTTTCTCAGAAAGGAAACGAGCTGGGAGGAAACCTGAAAAGCGCAGGAAGAGCGCAAGAAATGGTAATTATCTCAGTAAACAAAGGAAAGCAGGCTGTTCCTCTTTAGATGGCCAAAACATGTATGATGGTTAAGGTAAAAATTCTAGCACTGACCAATGGAGTTTTCAATGTATATAGATGTAATTATACACATGATGCAAATAAACACATGATAATTACCATGTATGTAAGTCACATATAATACAATACATAAATATATATAAAACATATATGATAAATAAAATAGATAAAGAGGGGAAATGTAAAAGTATCTACATTGTAGTTAGGTTTCTATACTCTACTTGAAGTTGAAAATATTAATTCTGAGTGGAAAGTGAAAAACTACGTATATTGTATTATATTATATTATCATTATGTATTGTAATCACTGCTGCTGCTGCTGCTGCTAAGTCGCTTCAGTCGTGTCCGACTCTGTGCAACCCCATAGACGGCAGCCCACCAGGCTCCGCTGTCCCTGGGATTCTCCAGGCAAGAACACTGGAGTGGGGTGCCATTTCCTTCTCCAACGCATGAAAGTGAAAAGTGAAAGTGCTCAGTCGTGTCCGACTCTTCGAGACCCCATGGACTGCAGCCCACCAGGCTCCTCCGTCCATGGGATTTTCCAGGCAAGCGTACTAGCACAACTTAAAAAAAAAAAAAAAAAAAACGCACACACACACACAACACCCAAAAACTTTTAAAGTGATGTAGTAAAAATCTCAACATAAAAGTTAAAAGTAGAATACTTTAAAAAAAATTTGACAAATCCAGAATAAAGCTGAAAAAAAGGAAACTTAGAAATGAGAAACAGAAGGAACAAACAGTAAACAAAAATTGTAAATGGTCCATCTAAACCCAAACATACCATCACATACACATGAAAGGGAAGTCCTGTCAGAATCAATTTAAAAAATGAGGTGCAAGGATATGTCCACTATAAGACACCTCATTAAATACATTGCTGTAGGTTGGTAATAATAAAAGGATGGAAAAGGACATACCATGAAAATACTAATCAAAAAAGCTGGAAGGACTCTATGGATATCGGATAAGGCAGACTTCAGAAGGAGGAAAATCACCAGAAATAAAGAGGAACAGGACAGAATGATCAAAAGGTCAGTTGATGAAGAGACATAACAACCAAATGTGCTCTCACCTAAAAACAGACCTTTAAAATACATGAAGGGAAAATTAACAGAATGAAAAGGAAAGACAGAGAAATCCCCAATTATAGCTGAAAACGTCAACTTTCTCTTTCAACAATAGATACCATGATTAAGCAAACAAATCAGCAAGGATACAGAAGAATTAAACAACACCCTCAACCAACTTGATTTAATTGACCTTTGTCAAGGGCCCCTTTACTGAGACAGGAAGGACACTGTATCAAAAGAACACTTGTTCAGCGAAAATGCCGGACAAGTTGCTAGGGCGCAGATAGCACACGTCTTAAGTCCAGGATTAGCCGGACTGGTGATGAAAAGCAACAAGCTTTTCCTGGGCTTTCCACTTCTTAGCAGCGGAGCAGGCAGCTGGTGAACAGGGCAGTGAATCACGGGGGTTCAGAGGCTGAAGACAGAGGCTCTGGGTTAAAATCCTACCCCTGCCTCTTGTTAGCTGGATGAGCTTGGTCAAATGTCCTGACTACTTCTCTAGGTCTCTTTATGCTTTTCTGTGTAGCATCTCCACATTCCTGTGTAAAAGCACCTACTCTGCTCCGGGGTGGGGTGGAGGAGAAGGGTGGGGGATGGGCAGGGAGAATGAAACCATCTAAGTTGCTGCTGTTGTTCACTGGCTCAGTCATGACCACCTCTTTGGGACCCCACTAACTGCAGCACACCAGGCTTCCCCATCTCCAAGCATGCAAGACTTCACTAGCCCTCAGATTTTGCTCAGACTTACGTCCACTGAATCGGTGATGCCATCCAACCATCTCATCCTCGGTTGCACCCTTCTCCTCCTGCCCTCAATCTTTCCCAGCATCAGGGTCTCTGCCAATAAATGGGTTCTTTGCATTAGGCAGCCAAGGTACTGGAGCTTCAGCCTCAGCAAGCAGTACACTTAAAACAGTATCTGATCCATGGTAAACAGACAACAAATGTTAGTTATTATTAAAAACCATGATTCATTCCAAAATTACTGAGATAGAGCAGTGTTTCTCAACTATTTAATTATTGCCTCCTTAAGAGGCTTCTTTTTTATTTTTTTCCTCTTAATCATTCCCCTTCTCCTTGAAATGTTAATACCACAGGTAGGCTGTATATCTGTATATGTATTATGACCCTTAATATTTAAGAACCAATTTATATCCTCTTGGGAGAAATATTACCACTGTTGAAAATGCACATGTTAAAGAAATTAATCTCTAACAGTCTATAATTCTAAATCAGTACAGATCATATTGTAAGACCTTTAAAATGACATAGTCTTCCCTGGTGGCTCAGTGGTTTAAAAAAGAAAATTCACCTGCCAGTGCAGGAGATGGTTCAACCCCTGGGTCAGGAAGATCCCCTGGAGAAGGAAATGGCAACTGACTCCAGTACTCTTGCCTGGGAAATCCTAAGGACAGAGGAGCCTGGCGGGCTACAGTCCATGAGGTCCCAAAGAGTCAGACATGACCGGGCCGACACACATGCACAAGCACAAAATTACAAATTTATGTTACATAAAATGTGAACTGAAGTTGCCAGTAGAATTGTTTGCTTATTGTTAAGTTGTGCGTGGCAGCATTGGGGAGTATAATGGGTTAAATCAAAGGATTTGGGAAAGGCTCCCTGAATAGTGCAGACAGGCAGCCGGCCAGAGACTCGGTCCCATTAGATAAGTATCACTACATCCTGGAAACAGATTTATGTCTGAGTTACTGGTATACACTCTGAGACAGAAGATTTATGAAAGTACAAAAAATTTTCAAGTCACGAAGAATATGAAAAAATGAAATATTTTTCTTCTAGTCATGTAACTGGGCAAATTGCAATGTTCTAATTTCTCTTGACCTACAGCCCATTTCTTATTAGCTTATAAGGGTGTCTGTAACTGCAGCACCTGTCAAATACTTATTTCCAGTGATCAACGATCACATTACAAAGACAGCCCAACCTCATCTCATCTTTAAAAGTGGAGAAAAAAGTCTAATGCTAAATGTCTCTTCTGCAGTCAAGAAAGCATGTATTTTCTCAGCCCCTAAATCACACACTGATGGTAAAATAAGACCCAAACAGCTCTTTGGAATACTCCAACCTTTCATGCCTTATTGACCATAGAGATATTCAGCCTATTCTTCATAAATTATCAGAGCATCACTTATCCTTCACATTGGTTTATATTTTTTCCCTTAAAATTCTCATTTTGGTCATAATGAGTTATTTCACATTGGTTCCACCTCTGATGCCATCTAGTTGACAATTATTGAAGTATTCCAAATTATTTCAGAAAGAAAGAATTTAGTGATGTCAGAGAAGGAAACTGACCAGTTTTCTAAACAAGGAATGTGTTCTGGGACGATCACGCTCAAGGTCAGATTTTCACATGAAGGAACTTACATTATCAGTTGATCATGATCTCTGGAACTGACTCAATTTAATCAAACTCCTAAACGATTAATATAAATCATGGTGTCAAACTTCGGGCTTTAGGTTTTTGGATTTGTTTGTTTTTGCTTTGTTTTTCCCCTACTCTGAAGAAGACACCTATCTTGTGACTAAAAAATGGATGTCTGTCGTTCATATCGTATCTACCCAAATGTCAAGGAATACGAGGATGCAAATTAGTAATCAGGTTGCTAGGTCAGAATGCAATCCCCCCTAAAGGGGGAGCTGAGTGGGAAATGATGGTCGGGAATAGCAAAGCAGATACCGGCAGGTGTCCCACTATTACCAACGAAAGACAGTGTACCAATGTCTGTACCACTGGTACGCTGTCAATGTACCAACGTACCACTGTACCAATGAAAGACACTGGTAATCAGGCACTGCACACTTGTCATGATAAGCTCTGATGCAGCCCTCTATCCATCCCACAAAATATTCTAGGCAGCCTTGTCCAATCAATCAGAGCTACTAAGTGAAATGAAATCTTATATGCCCTATTGGCCTAGAGGGATCATTAGTCCAAGCCACGGATCTCCTTTTTCTGCCATGAAACAGAACACTCTTCATCAGTTATCAGGTTTCATAGTCTTCTCTCACTAGTGGGACTAAAATACTATGCCAAATTCTCCTTTTATTCTGGTGGAGCATATGCGACCGGTAAAATCTTAGATAGTAACACTGAACTTTAGGAAAAAGGACTCTAAGCAATGTGATCTGAGCCTCTGTATTTGTTAAAATCTCCATGGAGATTCAGCACTTCTTAAGAGCACCAAAATTGTGTACTGATGACCATCCAGGAAACGACTCAGCCCATGTGATTCAAAAGTCCTAATGCTAGCATTACAGATAATAGTGATTAATCACAGCCCTGCTAGATAAGTGAGGCCAGATATTCAAGACTTCACAATAGGGTGCTCTAGACTGCTCCTCCCAAGCAAGTAGATGCGGTATGCGAGGCAATCGGTAAACACTTCTCTTCTTCTGAGCATGGCAGGAAAATACTGAATGGCATATGCCCAGTCCCTTTAGGGTACGTGTGGCCAGGGCCAATGCTATTGGAGCTGAAGAGTCATGCAGATTTCTCAGAGGCAGTTTGTGGTTACACTGCATCAACCAAGTGATTGAACGGCATCATTCTACACGGCAAGTTCAATGTCAGCTTTGGGCTTGCACAGATGTGCTTCAAGACCCCCAGTCTACCCACAACAAAAACTTGGATGGTTAATTGCACGTGTCAGCTTGACTGGCCATGGCATGCCCAGATTAAACATTCTTTCTAGGTGTATCTGCAAGGGTGTCTCCTGATAAGGTTAGCGTTTGAACTGATGAAGCCAGTGAAGCAGATGACCTCCCCCAATGTAGGTAGGCATCTTTCAGGCCGCTGAGACCAAGACAGAACAAAAGGCAGAGAAAGGAGGAACGGGTCCTTTTTCTTCCCAGCCTCACTATGTGAGCTGGGACATCTCATTTCACTTCTCCTTTCCTCACCCTGGGATTTATACCATAGGCTCCCTTGGCGGCCGGGAGGAGCTACCCCGCCTCCGAGGTCAGGGGCGGCCAGGAGAAGCCACCTCGCGCCCGAGGCCAGGGGCGGTGACCCTGAAGAGCCACCCCGAGCCCGAGGCCAGGGCCGGCGGCCGGGAGGAGCAACCCGAGGAGCGGTGGCTGCGCAGGCGCAGGAAGGCCTAGAGGAGCTATCCCACGTTGAAGGTCAGGAAGGGCGGTGGTAAGGAGATACCCCTTGTCCAAGGTAAGGAGCAGCGGCTGTGCTTTGATGGAGCAGCCGAGAAGAGATACCTCGCTTTGCTGGAGCAGCCGTGAAGAGATACCTCACACCCAAGGTAAGAGAAACCCAAGTAAGGGTAGGGGTTGCAAGAGGGCATCAGAGGGCAGACACACTGAAACCATACTCACAGAAAACTAGTCAGTCTAATCACACTAGGACCACAGCCTCCTCTAACTCAATGAAACCAAGCCATGCCTGCAGGGCAACCCAAGACGGGCAGGTCATAGTGGAGAGGTCTGACAGAATCTGGTCCACTGGAGAAGGGAATGGCAAGCCACTTCAGTATTCTTGCCTTGAGAACCCCATGAACAGGATGAAAAGGCAAAATGATAGGATACCAAAAGAGGAACTCCCCAGGTCATTAGGTGCCCAATATGCCACTGGAGATCAGTGGAGAAATAACTCCAGAATGAAGGAAGGGATGGAGCCAAAGCAAAAACAATACCCAGTTGTGGATGTGATTGGTGATAGAAACAAGGTCTGATGCTGTAAAGAGCAATATTGCATAGGAACCTGGAAGGTCAGGTCCATGAATCAAGGCAAATTGGAAGTGGTCAAACAAGAGATGGCAAGGGTGAACGTCGACATTCTAGGAATCAGCGAACTAAAATGGACTGGAATGGGTGAATTTAACTCAGATGACCATTATATCTACTACTGCAGGCAGGAATCCCTCAGAAGAAATGGAGTAGCCATCATGGTCAACAAAAGAGTTCAAAATGCAGTACTTGGATGCAATCTCAAAAACGACAGAATGATCTCTGTTCGTCTCCAAGGCAAACCATTCAATATCACAGTAATCCAAGTCTATGCCCCAACCAGTAATGCTGAAGAAGCTGAAGTGGAATGGTTTTATGAAGACCTACAAGACCTTTTAGAATTAACACCCAAAAAAGATGTCCTTTTCATTATAGGGGACTGGAATGCAAAAGTAGGAAGTCAAGAAACACCTGGAGTAACAGGCATATTTGGCCTTGGCATGTGGAATGAAGCAGGGCAAAGACTAATAGAGTTTTGCCAAGAAAATGCACTGGTCATAGCAAACACCCTCTTCCAACAACACAAGAGAAGACTCTACACATGGACATCACCAGATGGTCAACACCGAAATCAGACTGATTATATTCTTTGCAGCCAAAGATGGAGAAGCTCTATACAGTCAACAAAAACATGACCAGGAACAGATTGTGGCTCAGATCATGAACTCCTTATTACCAAATTCAGACTCAAATTGAAGAAAGTAGGGAAAACCACTAGACCATTCAGGTATGACCTAAATCAAATCCCTTATGATTATACAGTGGAAATGAGAAATAGATTTAAGGGACTAGATCTAATAGAGAGAGTGCCTGATGAACTATGGAATGAGGTTCGTGACATTGTACAAGAGACAGGGATCAAGACCATCCCCATGGAAAAGAAATGCAAAAAAGCAAAATGGCTGTCTGGGGAGGCCTTACAAATAGCTGTGAAAAGAAGAGAGGTGAAAAGCAAAAGAGAAAAGGAAAGATATAAGCATCTGAATGCAGAGTTCCAAAGACTAGCAAGAAGAGATAAGAAAGCCTTCTTCAGCGATCAATGCAAAGAAATAGAGGAAAACAACAGAATGGGAAAGACTAGAGATCTCTTCAAGAAAATTAGAGATACCAAGGGAACATTTCATGCAAAGATGGGCTCGATAAAGGACAGAAATGGTATGGACCTAACAGAAGCAGAAGATATTAAGAAGAGGTGGCAAGAATATATGGAAGAACTGTACAAAAAAGATCTTCATGACCCAGATAATCATGCTGATGTGATCACTAATCTAGAGCCAGACATCTTGGAATGTGAAGTCAAGTGGGCCTTAGAAAGCATCACTACGAACAAAGCTAGTGGAGGTGATGGAATTCCAGTGAAGCTGTTTCAAATCCTGAAAGATGATGCTGTGAAAGTGCTGCACTCAATATGCCAGCAAATTTGGAAAACTCAGCAGTGGCCACAGGACTGGAAAAGGCCAGTTTTCATTCCAATCCTAAAGAAAGGCAATGCCAAAGAATGCTCAAACTACCACACAATTGCACTCATCTCACATGCTAGTAAAGTAATGCTCAAAATTCTCCAAGCCAGGCTTCAGCAATACGTGAACCGTGAACTCCCTGATGTTCAAGCTGGTTTTAGAAAAGGCAGAGGAACCAGAGATCAAATTGCCAACATCCGCTGGATCATGGAAAAAGCAAGAGAGTTCCAGAAAAACATCTATTTCTGCTTTATTGACTATGCCAAAGCCTTTAACTGTGTGGATCACAATAAACTGTGGAAAATTCTGAAAGAGATGGGAATATCAGACCACCTAACCTGCCTCTTGAGAAATCTATATGCAGGTCAAGAAGCAACAGTAAGAACTGGACAAGGAACAACAGACTGGTTCCAAATAGGAAAAGGAGTACGTTAAGGCTGTATATTGTCACCCTGCTTATTTAACTTCTATGCAGAGTACATCATGAGAAACGCTGGACTGGAAGAAACACAAGCTGGAATGAAGATTGCCGGGAGAAATATCAATAACCTCAGATATGCAGATGACACCACCCTTATGGCAGAAAGTGAAGGGGAGCTAAAAAGCCTCTTGATGAAAGTGAAAGAGGAGAGTGAAAAAGTTGGCTTAAAGCTCAACATTCAGAAAACGGAGATCATGGCATCCGGTCCCATCACTTCATGGGAAATAGATGGGGAAACAGTAGAAACAGTGTCAGACTTTATTTTTTGGGGCTCCAAAATCACTGCAGATGGTGACTGCAGCCATGAAATTAAAAGACGCTTACTCCTTGGAAGAAAAGTTATGACCAACCTAGATAGCATATTCAAAAGCAGAGACATTACTTTGCCAACTAAGGTCCGTCTAGTCAAGGCTATGGTTTTTCCTGTGGTCATGTATGGATGTGAGAGTTGGACTGTGAAGAAAGCTGAGTGCCGAAGAATTGATGCTTTTGAACTGCAGTGTTGGAGAAGACTCTTGAGAGTCCCTTGGACTGCAAGGAGATTCAACCAGTCCATTCTGAAGGAGATCCGCCTTGGGATTTCTTTGGAAGGAATGATGCTAAAGCTGAAACTCCAGTTCTTTGGACACCTCATGCGAAGAGTTGACTCATTGGAAAAGACTCTGATGCTGGGAGAGATTGGGGGCAGGAGGAGAAGGGGACGACCGATGATGAGATGGCTGGATGGCATCACGGACTCGATAAACATGAGTCTGAGTGAACTCTGGGAGATGGTGATGGACAGGGAGGCCTGGCGTGCTGCGATTCATGGGATCGCAAAGAGTCGGACACGACTGAGCGACTGAATTAAACTGAACCCTTTGTTCTCAAGCCTTCAGATTCAGACTCAATTATATCATCAGCTTTCCTGGGTCTCTAGGCTGCAAAGAGTAGACCACTGGACTTCTCATCCTTCGTAAGTGTGTGAATCAATTCCCCGTAATAAATATTTGTTCATAGTATTGGTTCTGTTTCCCCTGAGAACTCTGACAAATACAAGCATGCAGAGTGAGTGAGAAATAAGCCTTTGTTCTTTCAGGCCATAGAGATGGAGGGGCTGGCTGTTTCTTCAGCATAATGCAGCTCATTCTGAGACGTGGGGCAAGGATAACATTTTTGCAATCCTTGCAAAATCTTTCTGGGAACTTTCAATGGGAAAAATTTGGCCTCATCAAGGTCCCTTCAATTTTGGCAAACTTTTAACATACAAGTAGATAAAAATAAGCTCTCTTGATACTGGGGGAATCTTTGGAGATGAGATCTCAAAAGAGGACCAGAGATCGGGTTTGAACACGATGGGGAGGAGAGGGAAGGAAATGAGGGCGAAATACACGTGGGAACAATTCTGCAGGCCCCGTGCAAACTTGTGCTGATCCCTGATTTTTCATTTCTCCAGGATAGCTGGGCAGGGACCCAAGCCAGTCTGTGTTGGAATAAGATACTCTGAACCACAGTGACTGTGTGGGACCCAGAATTACCATTCAAAGCAAGATGGGGATGGGAATGGTTAAAAGTCACCAAGCACCACTATTTTCTAGGCAAACATTTGATTCTTTTGTTGTTTATATATCTCTTCCACAATACGAAAACAAAATTCAAATGACTAATTTAAAGAGGGCTTGGTGCTTTAAAAGATGGTATTTTTTTCTGTCTAGCTTTCGCAATATATAGTACTTTCAGGCTTTAAAACATTTTTCAACAATATGATTACAAATTTTAAGAGGTGCCATCCGAAAATTATAAATGACAAATCCAAATTCGAAAAATGCATACAATGTCAAACAATAAAATTTTTATATAATAGAAAACATATTTTCTTGAGTAAAGTAGGCTGCTGATATTTTAAATAATGCCATAATAATTAATTCTCAAACGAACACACTGAATTCACTTTCGTTCTCCCTCCAACTGTTAGTTTCTTAGCAAGGATATGTTTTAGAAGAAGATTCGAAAGCGATAATGTCAACTCACATACATGCTTTCCCTGTCAAATTTCATCAAAACTACACATTCAGTTATGGTTTTATTAAAGTATAAGGCTCTGGGAATATATTTCATAATTGTGGGCAACACTGAAAAGATAAACTTTTATAAATCATCCCAAAGGAGAAATTCAATGATTGGACAGAGATTATGAATAATTTTTCCCTTCAAATCAGATAGGCAGTATTTTTCTGAATGGTGTAGATTAATTCATCCATTTACTTTATAAAAGAGAACATTTCTAAGCTCTGATCACTCACCAGGCTCAGTTATAGATGCTGAAGCTACCGCTGTGAAGGAGACAGACCACAACCAGGGCTTTCCTGGTAGCCCAGCGGTGAAGCATCTGCTTGTTGGTGCAGGGGACATGGGTTCAATCCCTGGCCCGGGAAGATCCCACGTGCCACGCACAGCGACGCCTCTGCGCGACAGCTGCTGAGCCTGTGCTTTGGGGCCCAAGAACTGCAACTCCTGAAGCCCATGCGCCCTAGAGCCAGTGCGCCACCGCAGGAGAACCCGTGCACCGCGGCTAGAGAGTAGTCCCGGCTCGCCACGACTAGTGTGAGCCAGTGTGCAGCAGCAAAGACCTGGAGCAGCCAAAAATAAATGAATTTAAAAAGACCGACAATAGCCATGAGCTCAAAGAGCTTACACCCCCGCTGGGGTAACAAGTAAACAGAAATGACAGAGATGGATGGACAGGGGGGTGAAGGATGGATAGATAGATAGGGATGATAGGTATCGCACATGAGTTGTTACTTTATATATAAAAGTTATAGTCAAGCGATAAAGGATGATGGTCAGAGGTACTATTTAAATAGAATAGTCAAGGAAGGCATCTCTGAGGAAGAAACCTCTGGGAAGGAACCTCAGTGAAGTGAGGAAGAACATTCTGAGTAGAGGGGAGAGGAACTGCAAAATCCCTGAGGTAGGAAAAAACTCAGAAGGTTTAAGTTGTGGACCTTGAGACGACTTCCCAGGTGGCACAGCAGTGAAGAATCCGACTGTCAATGCAGGAGATGCAAGAGAGACAGGTTCAGATCCCTGGGCTGGGAGGGTCCCCTGGAGCAGGAAGCGGCAACCCACTCCAATATTCTTGCTTAGAAAATTCCATGGACAGAGGAGCCTGGCAGGCTACAGCCCTTGGGATCACAAAGAGTCAGACACGACTGACCACTCAAGCACTCAGCTCAAGATGGAAGGATGAGAAAAAATAGTCAAATGATGTGAAGAAAGGCCTCACTGGAGGCAAGACGGTCGAAGACAGAGAGCCCAAAGCATCAGCTGATTCGTTTAGTGGAAGGTCCCAAATCCTTTGGTTAAGCGTTTGTGGATTACTTTTGAATTCTATCTTCCTTATGCGTTCAGGTAAAGCTCAAATCTTCACTCTAAACGCCACATTGCCCCATTCCTCAAGTATTGGATATGGAGTGTTTGTACTGTCATTTGGTTCTAAATATTTTCTAAGTTCCACCACAGAGTTTTTTAGTTGAGCAATGTTCAGTTTGAAGTGAAGTATTAAAATTACCAAACATATAGCCCGTGAGGAGCTATTATCATTGATTCCTAAGTTTATTGCCTTGCAGACAAAGAATGTGGAATAATCAATTCTTTGGTTATGTATTAAGAATTAGTCTACAACCTGGTGTAGGATCAATTTTTGCACATGTTCAATGTTTGCTTGAAAAAAAGTCAGTATTCTATAATTTCTGAAACAAGGGTATGTGCATCAGTGACATAACTGTTGCTCAGGTGTGGTGTTTCCCTGTTTAATCTATTGGTATCTATAAGAAGTATGCTTCAATCTCCTACTGCAGTTTTGTCCATTTCTCCTTGTAATTCTGTCCATTTTCACTTGATATATTTTTGTGATTATCTTGTTACTTGTGCACATCCAGGGCCAACTTTCTAGTACCTTCTGGGGTGATGCTTTCCTTTTATTAGGATTTAATAAATCTTAATTTTGCAATATAGGGGCTTCCCTGGTGGCTCAGCAGTAAAGAATCCGCCCACAATGCAGGAGCCTCCGGAGATGTGGGTTTGATTTCTGGGTCAGGAAGATTCCCCTGGAGGAGGGCATGGCAACCCACTCCAGTAATCTTGACTGGGAAATCCCACAGAGGAGCCTGGCAGGCTACAGTCCATGGGATTGCAGAGAGTCAGACGTGGCTGAAGTGACTTAGCATGCATGCAGGCAATAACGCGATATATTTTACCTGGCAATCCATCTGTCTGACATTCATAGGACCACCCAGTCTTTGCCTGACATATACATATATATATATATATATATATATCTCATTTAACCCTCAACTCTTTCATGTTATCATATTTAAACCTATCTCTTATAAACAAAATGCAGATTTTTTCCCAGTCTAAAAATTGCTATATTTTAATACATGGTCTAAGAAATGTACATCTATTATGATTATTGATATATTTAAATTTAATTCCACCACTATTAATTTTAAGACCAATTATTTTGTTAATCAAATTCCAATGACAACTTGATAGCAACAGTCAGATTATACACGAAAGCATGGCACAAACTTGTGACTTTGCCTCCTCTTGGGAAATTTTTTCCTCTATACAGACCCCTAAACAGCAGCAAGCTCCCAGTTGTTCCTCCACTGAGTGTTTCTACCGTCCATTTCACACTGAGGTAGCACTTTGGGGTTTTATGTGAGGGTCTCCATCCCAAGGGGCTCCGTTAGTGGCTCAGACTGTAAAGAAGCTGCCTGTAATGTGGGAGACTAGGGTTCGATCCCTAGGTCAGGAAGATCCCCGGGAGAAGGGCATGGAAACCCACTCCAGTATTCTTGCCTGGAGAATTCCACAGACAGAGGAGTCTAGTGGGTTACAGTCCATGGGGCTGTAGCCTGCCAGGCTCTTCTGTCCATGGGGTCGCAAAGAAGCAGACAGGACTACTAACACTGTCACTTTCTTTCACAGTCCAAAATACAAAGAGAGGGAGTTTCCTGGTGGTCCAGTGAGTGAGAATCCACCTTGCAATGCAGGAAACGTGGGTTCGATCCCTTGATGGGAAACTAAGACCACGTATGCCGGAGCAACTGAGCCCATGCGTGTGGCAACTACTAAACCCGCACACACGTATGGGAATGCACACACTGCAATGAAGGCAAAGGCCCCAGATGGCCAGACAAATAAGCAACCACTTAACATAAAAAAGGGATACAAAGAGAATGTCCCAAACAGGAAGAGGATGTCCCAAGATCCTGCAGAACAAGAAGACGGGACAAAAACTGGAGAGCTGGAAGAAGGTCCATGTGGCTAGAGCACAGAGTGAGAAAGAAGGCAGTGTGGGCGACTTTAGGGAGGCTGGCTGGGAGCGAAGATGCTACACCTCCCAACAGATTCCTACCAAAAGGGCCTCACAGATTTAATCCATCCATAACCTGTCAACAATAATTCCTTCCTTGGAAGGCTGTAGTGAGGATCTTCTGGGAAAAAAAAAAAAAAAACAACTATGACAAACGTCTGGGTCGCGGTCAGCACTCAGCCACCAGTCTTTTCTTCAGCGTTTCTCCACCGTATTTCTTGTAAGGACTGTCTAGTCAACAGTCTTGCCCACTGGGGTTTTAGTCCTCCTTCAAATTGATTTCCACACAAAATGTAGGACACTGGTATCTTGCTCTGCAGCCTGTCCTTTCAACCTTTCATTTGCATGAAAATTACTAGATCAAATAATGCCATCCTGCAGAAAAACCACAACTGTGAAATCAAGCAAACCCTGCAAAAGTGGCCAAATCAGAGGATCTGCCAAACGCCACCACTACCAATTAGAAGCCGGGGTGATTTGGGACAACATCGTTAAAAAAGAACAAGAAGTCTTTCTTCCAAAGAGTACCACGAAAACTCTCCTCTCATACAGAGAACAGAGGGTAACAAGGTTGAACGTATTCTTCCCCACTTTTCAGTACAGCTGAGGGCTGAGGGCTGATCTGGCGAGTACCAACTTTTATTGGGTGCTTCACAGTTTTCTTTGGGGCTCTACATTTCCTGACTTCTCAAATCAAATGTAAAGTACCCCTTCTCTCTTATCTTTATCAAGTACAACATTTGGAACCATCAAGCTCACTGCTCCAAGGAGACTTTGGTTGAGAAGGACAGTTAGATCTTGCAGCTCCGACTCTGTCCGAAGACTTATATTTTGTATAGGAGTCCCAGTGCCACCACCCCCAGTGGCCTTGGGTAGTGTTGAGCCAGAAGAAATGACTCGCATTTTAGCTTAAATGTGGGCAAAAGACCCTTTCTTTATATGCTATAACCTAACTAAGACATTGTCAACATGGTCACATCCAACTTTGCTAAATGGGAAACCAACCCCAAAGTCAAGACTCCCATGAACACAGAGCATGTGTTTTCTAAGAATGACCTCCTCACTGTCAGCTTGCAGTTCCATTAGCTGAAGACAGTCTCAAACTTCTCAACTTTCTTTAACTCTCAGCATTTCGGAGTTCATATATACATGTCTTACCTCTTATAGTTCCCAACTAAACACTGAGCCCCAAAGAGAGAGACCCACATCTCCTTTGTGGTTTATCCCTAAACCCATCTCTTTCTTGGTGGATAACAGCAGGAATAAAATTCACTTGCGACCTCACCTCCTATTCATCCTTAGACTGAGGCTTTCATGGGCATCTCTCAAAACAAACCCGGAAATACAAGAGCCGCCCGCCCATCAGCAGAGGGTCATCTCCTCACAAATACTCTGTTCTCCAAAGCCCAGTTTTCTCAAAAAATGGGGGGGGTGGGGGGTGGGCAGGATTGCGCCACAGAAAAGAACAAATCTAATACGCGCTAACCACTCTCTTGTATCTTTTTTAAAATACAGATGTTCCTTGAGGGAACAGCATTGAAACATGTATATTACCATATGTGAAACATGACCAGTCCACGTTCGACACATGAAACAGGGCACTCAAAGCCGGTGCCCTGGGACAACCCAAGGGATGGGATGGGTGGGAGGTGGGAGAGGGGTTCAGGATGGGGGACACACGTACACCCATGGCTGACTCATGTCAACGTATGGCAAAAACCACTACAATATTGTAAAACAATTAGCCTCCAATTAAAATAAATTAATTAATTTTTTAAATGCAGATGTTATTTTCATGTATTTATGTCTCAGTTCAGTTCAGTTCACTCACTCAGTCGTGTCCGACTCTTTGCGACCCCATGAATCCCAGCACGCCAGGCCTCCCTGTCCATCACCAACTCCCAGAGTTCACTCAGACTCACGTCCATCAAGTCGGTGATGCCATCCAGCCATCTCATCCTCGGTCATCCCCTTCTCTTGCCTCCAATTCCTCCCATCATCAGGGTCTTTTTCAATGAGTCAACTCTTCGCATGAGGTAGCCAAAGTACTGGAGTTTCAGCTTTAGCATCATTCCTTCCAAAGAAATCCCAAGGCTGATCTCCTTGAGAATGGACTGGTTGGATCTCCTTGCAGTCCAAGGGACTCTCAAGAGTCTTCTCCAACACCACAGTTCAGAAGCATCAATTCTTCAGTGCTCAGCTTTCTTCACAGTCCAACTCTCACATCCATACATGATTACTGGAAAAACCATAGCCTTGATTAAACAGACCTTTGTTGGCAAAGTAATGTCTCTGCTTTTGAATATGCTCTCTAGGTTGGTCATAACTTTTCTTCCAAGAAGTAAGTGTCTTTTAATTTCATGGCTGCAGTCACCATCTGCAGTGATTTTGGAGCCCAAAAAAATAAAGTCTGACACTGTTTCCACTGTTTCCCCATCTATTTGCCATGAAGTGATGGGACCAGATGCCATGATCCTCGTTTTCTCAATGTTGAGCTTTAAGCCAACTTTTTCACTCTCCTCTTTCACTTTCATCAAGAGGCCTTTTAGTTCCTCTTCACCTTCTACCATAAGGGTGGTGTCATCTGCATATCTGAGGTTATTGATATTTCTCCCAGCAAACTTGATTCCAGCTTGTACATAATTTTCATGTAATTATGTCTACATTCTATTTAATAATTTTGTAACAATTTTCAGGCTGTTACATCTCTTCTCTAATCCCCCAAATACCTCTATTTACTGAATTGTACAAAAATAACTAAAAGACAAAGCAGAGAAGGCTGTGAGCCCCTCTTCTCAAATGAGCTATAAGCTCTGAGAGGGCCAGGCTGTGTGACTCATCTTCTATACAGCTATGATTTTGCACATACTGGTGACTCTGCCTTGAATTGCTTCAAGTAGACACTTACTGGCTTCCTGGCATCTCAACTTTCTTCTGTGTTTGGAGAGTTCTCCCTATGCTTCACCACAAAAGCTGCAAACATCAGGCACAGGTACTTGTTTCTGATTCTCCCTTGCAGCTATGGCATGAACACATGGCTCAGGCTCTGCCAATCAGCATTCAAAAACCTGAGATCATGGCATCTGGTCCAACCACTTCATGGCAAATAGGTGGGGAAACAATGGAAACAGTAGCATACTTTATTTTTCTTGGGCTCCAAAATCATTGCAAATGGTGACTGCAACCATGAAACTGAAAGATCCTTACTCCTTGGAAGAAAGCTAGGACTAACCTAGACAGCATATTAAAAAGCATAGACATTGTTTTGCTGATAAAGGTCCATCTAGTCAAAGCTATGGTTTTTCCAGTAGTCAAGTATGGATGTGAGAGTAGAACCATAAAGAAAGCTGAATGCCGAAGAATTGATGCTTTTGAACTGTGGTGTTGGAGAAGACTCTTGAGAGTCCCTTGGACTGCAAGGAGATCCAACCAGTCAATCCTAAAGGAGATCAGTCCTGAATATTCATTGGAAGGACTGATGCTGAAATTGAAGCTCCAATACTTTGGCCACCTGATGCAAAGAACTGACTCATATGTAAAGACCCTGATGCTGGGAAAGATTGAAGGCAGGAGAACGGGACAACAGAGGATGAGATGGTTGGATGGCATCACTGACTCAATCAGCATGAGCCTGAGCAAGCTCCAGGAGTTGGTGATTGACAGGGAAGACTGGCATGCTGCAGTGCATGGGGTCACAAAGAGTTGGACATGACTGAGTGACTGAACCGAACTAACTGCCAGTCAGATACACTCTCAACAGACTTTGGAACAGGACCTAGCAGTACCAGGAAGTGGAAACATCTCAGGAAGCAACAGAGGTTGCAACAAACTTGAGTTCCCAGGGCACATCTACAGGGCTGTAAGTCCAAGTAGTCAAGGCTTGAGCTTTTTTGCCAGACCAGTTCTAGCTATGATTTTGATCTTTGTCTCTGGCTGTGCACATATGAGACTGGTTTAGCCCTAACAACATCCTTTCAACAAAACATCATTTCTCCTTAAATCAGCCAGAATCAGTGCCTGGAATGTCCAGTTAAGTGTCCCCACTACACTTTTCTTACCTGGAAAACCCGCCCCAAGCTCCCACTAAGTGGCTGGTAAATGAAAATAGGAGGTAATTGCCCATCTATCAGTAATCTAATTCCTGCAGATAAACAGGAAAATGGATTTTCTTAAAAAAAAAAAAAGACCAATCTCTGATTTTGGAGTTTATGGATCCAGTTCAGAATGCTGTTCTCCTTTCTGTGGGACCATAGACTTTCTTCCCAAGTAACTGTCTATCAGACCGATAACAATACTGTATATCTGTAGAGACACACAGAAAATTCTTCTGAGCTATGATGGTGAAAATGATGTGTGTGTTTTTTTTTTTCAATGCTTTCCACTGTTAAAAGATAGAAATCCTCAGCTGAAGGGAATTTTTTTTTTTTTCCCACATGAACATTTTGGACTACAGGTCTCTGCACACTTTTGCTGGAAAGCAAATAACATGTCACGGTTTCAAAGCACAAAAAACATTGCCAAGTGAACCTGCATAATTCCATCCTTTATTTTTGTCACAGACACGGGGTCAGGCATGACTGAAGCGGCTAAGCAGCAGCAGCAGCAGGGTCAGGGGAATTACGTTTAATGGCATAAGTTCTCTCTCAGGGGCTGAGAAGTAAGATCTTTCCAGAACAGGAAAGAAGACCCGGTCACCCTCCAGGGTTGTTCACTGCTCATGCCCTCTATTCCCCGTCCAAAAGCTTCCGTGTGGGGAACCCTCCCTTCCGTGCCGCAGACAGAGAGGCACGGGGTGTCATCTGAGAAAACCTGGGAATGGAGCTCATCACATTGTCACCAAGACTTGAGGACAAAGCAGTGAGTGATGAGGTGCAAGCAGATCCACAAGCGGCCCATTGTTTGAGGCTGTGGTTACTCATATGTCACTGGGCTTGCAAAGTGCAGGCTTCTCACCAACGGGGTCAGCAACAGACCCTCAAATTACATGGTTGCGGGTGTAGACAGAGTCTTCCGACCCTGGCTCTCAATCAGAACAAAATTTGTGCTGAGACGTAGAGAAAGTTTTCTGCTGCTGGGAAAGTTCATTCCGGGAAACCTACAAATAGTAAGCTTTGATACTACAGATGCCCAAGCGGGAGCTGAGGATAACACTTTGCTATCGGTGAGTTTCAGGCCCGGTTTATCTGCTGAGCTGCCAGTAGAGAAATCCTACCTAGAATCCAAGAGGATAAACTGGACTCAACCTGCTTGTCAATTTCAAAACAGTGGGTGACTCACTGGCTTAGAAGGAAAGAGTACAGTATTGATTAGTCATGTCTACCCTGGGATGGGAAGTGGTACTATGAGTTCCACGAATTTTTAAAACCTTGTCATCTGATGTCACAGTGTCGATTAAGCATTGCCTGATCAGCTCTATTCTGTTGAATTCTCTGTCCTCAGTTCAGTTCAGTCGCTCAGTCGTGTCCAACTCTTTGTGACCCCATGAATCGCAGCACTCCAGGCCTCCCTGTCCATCACCATCTCCCGGAGTTCACTCAGACTCACATCCATTGAGTCCGTGATGCCATCCAGCCATCTCATCCTGGGTCGTCCCCTTCTCCTCCTGCCCCCAATCTCTCCCAGCATCAAAGTCTTTTCCAATGAGTCAACTCTTCACATGAGGTGGCCAAAGTACGGGAGCTTCAGCTTTAGCATCATTCCTTCCAAAGAAATCCCAGGGCTGATCTCCTTCAGAATGGACTGGTTGGATCTCCTTGCAGTCCAAGGGACCCCCAAGAGTCTTCTCCAACACTGCAGTTCAAACACATCAATTCTTCGGCACTCAGCTTTCTTCACAGTCCAACTCTCACATCCATACATGACCACAGGAAAAACCATAGCCTTGACTAGACGGACCTTAGTCGGCAAAGTAATGTCTCTGCTTTTGAATATGCTATCTAGATTGGTCATAACTTTTCTTCCAAGGAGTAAGCGTCTTTTAATTTCATGGCTGCAGTCACCATCTGCAGTGATTTTGGAGCCCCCAAAAATAAAGTCTGACACTGTTTCTACTGTTTCCCCATCTATTTCCCATGAAGTGATGAGGCCGGATGCCATGATCTCCATTTTCTGAATGTTGAGCTTTAAGCCAACTTTTTCACTCTCCTCTTCACTTTCATCAAGAGGGTTTTTAGCTCCCCTTTGCTTTCTGCCATAAGGGTGGTGTCATCTGCATATCTGAAGTTATTGATATTTCTCCCAGCAATCTTGATTCCAGCTTGTGTTTCTTCCAGTCCAGCATTTCTCATGATGTACTCTGCATAGAAGTTAAATGAACAGGGTGACAATATACAGCCTTGACATACTCCTTTTCCTATTTGGAACCAGTCTGTTGTTCCATGTCCAGTTCTAACTGTTGCTTCCTGACCTGCATATAGGTTTCTCAAGAGGCAGGTCAGGTGGTCTGGTATTCCCATCTCTTTCAGAATTTTCCACAGTTTATTGTGATCCACACAAAGGCTTTGGCATAGTCTATCCTTAGAAACTCCAAAACTGTTTCCACCTGCTTCTTTTGTAATACTTTCTATGCTCCACTCAAGTTATTTGCATGCTTCTGTTTACCTCTTCCAGCTCTTGAATTCCCCAACATCAGAAACTTGATCTTATCTACAACTGCCTTCCTTTCAGATCCTAGCAATCTTCCATCCCTCCTTTTGCTGTTGTTTAGCCACTAAGTCGTGTGCAACTCTTTCACGACCCCATGGACTGTAGTCAGTCAGGCTCCTTTGTCCATGGGATTTCCTAGGCAAAGATACTGGAGTGGGTTGCCATTTCCTCCTCCAGGGAATCTTCCCAACCCAGGAATCAAACCCACATCTCCTGCTTGGAAGGTGGATTCTTTACCACTGAGCCAGGGAAGTCCCACCAACCTTTTACCTATTCCTTAATTCGCAGCAACTATTGAATTTCTGCTTTGTGTAGCAGCTGGTTAGGCTTTATAAGAGAAGCGTTAATAAGATTCATCCACATCTTCAGTAAGCACATGGCCTAGTGGACCCCTGAGTGAATGAAGCAACAATAATATTCTGGTTCCCCCACTGGTGTGGTTTGTGTTGATGACCACCTGTTAGAGGGGTTTGGTAGTTTATGATGCATGAAGTTGGTTTCCATATACATTATACTCTGATGTCATCCCAGCGAAATGTACAAAACAGTGAACTGAAATCATATCAGAGAGACTTGCCCCAAGTTTCACACGATGTGTTTTGGCAAATCAACTGAGGAATGTTTTTCAAAGTAGCCACACAGCAAGTAGTCCCATAGTGCTGTGACCTGAAGCCTGGATCTTCTTGTCAAAGCTCCCTAGGCAATTCTAAGGTGTGATAAGGGCTGAAAATACCCACCCAAAGCTGCCAAGGAGCTCTGACAGCAGAAGTGTGAACACAGCCCTCTTGATCTCGTGCCCCTGAAACTGTCCCCACCATGCCCACAATATGACATTCCAGCACCTTTTCCTCAATAGACTGGTTCCCCTGTTTTGTATTTAGTTCCAGAAAGCTCTTGCCAAGATAAAACTGACTCAGAAGTCCAGCTGATGAAAATGGGATATGAGAGCCAAGAGTCCTTTGAATTCCAGCCTTCTACATGTCCCCTGAAGCCAAAGTTCCATAGTTAAATTATTGTTCATCAGTTGACTATGGAGGTGGGCTGGGCTTTAGCACGCATCTCGTGTGGCATCCCCTAGCTGTACACTACAGACCATGAGATTCTCAAGACACTAACAGATAATAACAAGGGGGTGGAGGGGTCCATGATCAAATACATTTGAGAAACACCACCCACTCTCTCCTGCTGTTGGATATTAAAGGCTCTGGGATGCCCTGCAATTGAAACTATATTTATTAACTTCATACTTCCTAAACTTATTTGACCAAGGAACTGTTTTGCAAGGAATACCTGTCACCCAGGGGACCCGGTGTGGAATTTCAATTCCTTCTGGTGAAAGATGATACAATGGGGTCTTAGGGGATGATGGAATTGGCTCAAGGTCAGGAAGCACAAAATATTCAGTCCTGAATATTCATTGGAAGGACTGATGCTGAAGCTGAAACCCCAATACTTTGGCCACCTGATGCAAAGAACAGACTCATTTGAAAAGACCCTGATGCTGGGAAAGATTGAGGGCAGGAGGAGAAGGGGACGACAGAGGATGAGATGGCTGGATGGCATCACCGACTCAATGGACATGAGTTTGAGTGAACTCTGGGAGTTGGTGATGGACAGGGAGGCCTGGCACGCTGCAGTCCCTGGTGTTGCAAAGAGTCGGACACGACTGAGTGACTGAACTGAACTGAACAGCAAGCACAGTCTGCCAGTGCCTCCCTGGGGGCTTCCAGGACCCGGGCTATTTCCAGCTCCCTGACAGCTTCCAGCCCCAGGGGTTTATGTTTGCCGTCCCTGGCCCAGTCCACCTGGAAGACTGGCTGTGAGCAGTCCTCTTACTGGCTCTCCTCTTCCCTCTCCTCCCCCCACTTTTCCACCTGTTCTTCCCAAGATCAACCTCCTAATGAGCTCCTCCCAGGCTTGCTTTTGGAGAACCCCAAAGAGTTATTCAGAGCTTCCCTGGTGGCTCAGCTGGTAAAGAATCCGCCTGCAATGCAGGAGACCTGGCTTTGAACCCTGGGTTGGAAGATCCCCTGGAGAAGGGAATGGTAACCCACTCCAGTATTCTTTCCTGGAGAATCCCACGGACAGAAGAGCCTGGAGGGCTACAGTCCACAGAGTTGTGAAAAGTCAGACACGACCGGGTAACTACGCTACAACAACCTGGGTTTGGACAAATGTATCATAACGTGTATACACCATTAGAGTATTATACAGAATACTTTTCACTGCCTTAAAACCCCTCTGTGCTAATGATTGGGTTTTTACAAATGAAAGTAGATTCAAGCTCAAGATTCTAAGTTTTCAGCAGACATAGACATTCTCTCCTGAGACAAGCAGTTAAATTCTGTCAAAATCAAGATGTTACACTTTTTTTTTTCTTCTTACACTAAAAAAAAATTTTTTTTAATATAAGGCTGTATTAGAGATAAAGCATTTTGCCTTATCTTCAGAAAGTAAGCAGGGCTCCTCCATGTGTGTGCCCCATTAGTGAGAGGTCACAGGCAAATAATCAGTCATGTTGCTAGAATGTTCTTTGAGAGCTAAGAAAACAGACATGCTTAAGAAAGTTGGACTCGGGAATTTCTGAACAGGCTGCACATCTGAGGTGGCTCCAGGCAGCCAAGTTTTGTTTTGTTTTGTTTTTCTTTTTCAAAAACAGTGTATAAATTTGCTCAAGAAATTAGCTGTCAATAGCAGGGGTATGAACACCCAGCCAGAACTCTAAGTTTGGCCAAGGATCTCAAACTGTTTTCCAGATTCATGGGGCTTAGTAAACTCTAACACATTTTCCCTGGCAACTTCTTTTCCCCTTTCGTTTCCAAGCCCTGAAATTACAAGGGAAATTTGATGTGTGCTTTTTAAACAGTAGTTGATATCAAGCAAGCAGATAAGCATTTTCTGGTTATTGCTTTAATGGAAGGATTTTCAAGAAAGTAACACTTGATTTTGGTGAATGCTACTTTTCTCCATATTTAAATTTTGCACACTCTGTTGAGGGTGGGCATTTATGGTTGAACTCTTCATGAGAGAAGCTTACAGTTTCACAGGGAGGGGAGGAGGGAGACAGAGAAAGACCGAAGAGAGGGTGAGAGGGAGAGAGTCTACAGGGCCTTCAGAAGACCTGCCCTTTTAGACCTGGGAGGAGAGAAACATCTACTGAGGCAGAGAAAATGCAGCCCTTGCTGTCACTTTGGAGGAGACTCATGCTGTCGGAGGCCAGTTGGACAGCAGTCAGCACAGCCGTGACAAGTGGATGAATAAGTTGTTAGAATCCATCTGCTCAGCTCCGAGTCCTTTCACAACTGGCTGGGTCCACAGTTGTGTGTTTCAAAGCACAACTACATCTGACTGCTCTTCATGAAAAGTCATGGTTGCCCAGAAATCCATTCCCAGTGGTCCCCCTTTCATGCCCCGTGAGGGTGTGACCGTGTCGCTCCTTCCTAATTGCTTTCTCCATCCACAGCTCTCGTCATCCCCACGGCCAGAAACTTCCCTCCATCCTGGGGTCTGACTTTAATCCCAGACAAATGACCAGGCCATCTGATTCTCCACTAGCCTCACTCTGAAGACAGATTTCATTCTGAAGGAGGGAGAGTCCGTCTGAAAAGGTTGCTCTGTGTCACCTCGACCTCACACTGTGGAGCTCCTGCCAACGGACAATGCCAGCCCATCTGCACATTTCGGCCCATGACTCCTCCCACAAAGCCTCCCTCCACCAACACTCTACCTACTCCATACAGCTCATCACCCTGCAGGGCAAACCACCCTCCACAGATCAAACAGGAGTTCTCCTCCAAGGAATGCTTTGAGAGCGTGATGGAAAAGGTCCCTTTTGACCAAAGGTGACTCCCTTAGGAGCATGTCATGGGACCAAAAGGCCACCGTTCCCTTCTCTGGATGAAACCATGGATGGCAACTGTCTAGGGAGATGGGGGACAGGCGACGCTGTTACCAACCCTAGGCTAAAAAGGAACTTAGCAAATTTGCTGTGGCCACCAGCAGGGCTAATGAAAATGGATCATGGACACAAAATATGTGTTTAGATTTGGCAAGGAAAGGTGCCTGGGGCACATGGGGCTGAGCGATCAAAATGCATTCTCCTTTGAAAAGGGAACTGGCCTGCAATTCTAGTGGGAATGTAAACTGGGGCAGCCACAATGAAGAACAGTGTGGAGGCCCTTAAAACATTAAAAATAGAATTGCTATATGATCCAGCAATCCCACTCCTGGCCACATATCAGGGAAAAACTGTAATTCAAAAAGATACATGCACCTGCTATGTTCACAGCAGCACTCCTTACGTGGAAGCCAAGACGTGGAAGCAATTGAAATGTCCATCAACAGATGAATGGATAAAGAAAATGTGGGGTATATACACAGTGGAGTACTATTCAGCCAGAAAAAAAGAGTGAAATAATGCCATTTACCGTTTATAGGGATGGACCCGGAAATTATCATAGTAAGTGAAGTCAGTCAGAAAGAGAAGCATACAGTAGCACTTATAAAGTGACAAGAAAAGCGAAAAGTCGCCCAGCCATGTCTGACTCTCTGCGATCCCGTGGACTGTATCCTGCCTGGCTCCTCGGTCCGTGGGATTCTCCAGGTGAGAATACTGGAGCGGGTTGTCATTTTCTTCTCCAGGGGATCTTCCCGACCCAGGAGTCAAACCTGGGTCTCCTGCATTGCAGGCAGATTCTTTACCAACTGAGGCACTAGGGAAGCTTATGTGGACTCTAAAACAAAATGATTCAAATGAACTTTTTTACAAAACAGAAATCGACTCACAGACACAGAAAACCTTATGACTGCTAAAGGGGGATGAAGAGGAGGGATGAATCAGGAGTCTGGGATTAACAGATACACACCACTATACATAAAATAGATAACCAGGGGCCTACTGTATAGTACAGGGAACCATATTCAATAGCTTGTAAAAACCAGTACTGGAAAAGAATCTGAAAAGAACACATATATGTCTATAACATGTATGTGAACCACCTTGCTGTAGACTTGAAACTAACACAGCATTGTAAATCAACTTTACTCCAAAAAAATATATTTCTCCTGAGTTAGGGGAATAAGATGGAGGTGGGCAGGCAATAGGAAACAAAACAAGACCGCTATATACCTGTAAAAGAAGATAACCCCAAGGAGAAGACACACAGGTAGGAAAAGATGATGAAATGACCGTGAAAACAAGGCTGTAGCCATTCAGGGAGAAGATACGGTGTTACACATTCAGGAACCAGTCCCTGATCTGATTACCACTATCCTTATATGAGGTCGGTATCCTCATTTCCATTTTACAGAGGAGTGTATCGCGGCTTATAGGAAATTCACCCCTTACCTCATTCACACAACTAAGTGGCAGGTTGTGGGCTCAAGCCCAGAGTCCCCTCCAAAGATCATCATCATTCTATTTTGGCCCCACCATCTTCCTAATAATGCATTAGTCACAATATTGTTAGGGGTACATATGTGCTTTCTCAGAGAAAGAAAAAGACAGGGAGGAAAAAAATTCCACTAGACTTCAGACTAGAGGCTTGGCCCAGAGAAGCAGAAATGTCAGAGAACTCAACCAATGATTGTTCCTTAGCCTCACGCCCCACATTCACTCAAGTCTGTGGCTCCCAACTGGGGACTCAGAGGTATTGTAAGGGATCTGTGTATCCATGTGCACGTTGAACCTTGTCTGAAGACAACATACATCATGGACATCTATTTCTGTGATTGATAATATATCATTTGATTCTAAAGTGTTATTGAATTCACAGGAGATATTTATCATTGTATATTTCCCAACCTAGAAATATTAAAAGCATAATTAGAATCATATGAAATGGGCGTCTTTGTTATTAAAAAGGGATTTTCAATCCTGCAACCCAGAATTCCCATCCTTAGATACGTACTCAACAGAAATGCAGCAATGTGTCCATCCACAGACATTATACAGGAACAGTCTTAGAAGCATACTCAGAAATTCCCCAAAGTGAAGCAACTCAAATGCCAGCAATGGATAAACACTGTTCAACAGTCACATGGCTTACACAACACAGCAGCACACATGGACAGACCACAAGGACACACAGAAACAGGACAAACCTCACAACGCGACACGGAGCAAGGAAGCCAAACACATAAACAGGACCCTCTGTGCAATTTCTACAATAACTTAGATAACATTCAAAATAGTAGTTTGAATATTGCCAAAGAAGCGATGCTTTTGAGCTGTGGTGTTGGAGAAGACTCTTGAGAGTCCCTTGGACTTCGATCAGTCCTGGGTGTTCATTGGAAGGACTGATACTGAAGCTGAAACTCCGATACTTTGTCCACCTCATGCAAAGAGTTGACTCTTTGGAAAAAACCCTGAGGGATTGGGGGCAGGAGGAGAAGGGACGACAGAGGATGAGAGGGCTGGATGGCATCACTAGACTCGATGGACATGTGTTCGAGTGAACTCCAGGAGTTGGTGATGGACAGGGAGGCCTGGCGTGCTGCCATGGGGTCACAAAGAGTCAGACACGACTGAGCAACTGAACTGAACTGAATATTCAAAAACACCCAAATAAATGTATGCTGTTAGAAGTCAGGAGAAGGGTTACCTTGAGGTGACTGCAGGCTGGTGCGTGGAAGTTGAGTGACAGCCTGAGCATGTTCTGTTTCTTGATCATTTGGTTGCGTCAGGGTATCCAGTTGGTGAACATTCCTTGGGATATGTGTGTGATTTGTCTATGTTTTATGTTTCTATTTTAAGAAAAGACTTTTGAAACAGAGGGGGTCAGACCTCTAACACGAACGACCACAGCTCTATACAAAGTTCACCCCAGCCAAGCCAGACACTGAGGTTTAGCCTCCTCATTTTTGCTCAGGTTAACTCCCCAACTGCAAATCACCCACCCCACATTCTCTGACTATAAAAACCATTTTTTTTTATTCTTCCAGACTCAGCTACTTAGCACTGCCTCCAAGGAACCCTCTCCAGCTCTCCGGTCAGAAGGGAACTCTTGCTCCCCAAGCCCCAGAGAACTTTTATGGCAATCTCTCTGATCACAGCTCAGAGGTCCCCAGGCCTAGCACAGTGTAGTGTTGCCAAATGACAGGTCATCAGCAAAGGTTTTCTGTTGTTATGAGAACCTCCACATCTTAACCTGCGAATGCAGGATTTACGTTCACTTACCTCCTGCCCTCAAGAAACTCATGGACTTGGGAGAAACAGACATCTACTCATCTGTGTATCACCCACCAGACCCAGCCAGTGACCAGCCATCCAGCCAGTGCTGAGGTAACGTTTCTGAATGAAGACATATGTCCCCTGCAAAAAGAACCTGCAGTGAAAGACACCTTGAAGACCTTCGCAGTTCTAGATCACACATGCACAAAGGCCAATAAAGAAGAATTGAAGATGAACAGCACCCTTTCTCCCTGCTGGCTGCCATTGCAGTAGATGGAAACTAGACTGCATACCCCTTTGGGGATCTAATTATCTCTACAGGCAAAAATGCGCTTTTTTCCCTGTTGTTGTTGTTGTTGTTTCACAATAAGAAAACTGAAGGCAGCTGATATGTTTGGATCACGGGGATGAAAACCTCAGCCCAATTCCAAGCCCCTTGGATCAACCTTGGCACACACTTCCAAAATGAGGAAAAGGCATCCGACAATCAAATCAACAAGGCAACATCCCAGGAAAGATGACAGAGGTGGCATCGACGGATAAGTCCTCAAACCCACTTCATCCTTGTCCCCTGGGGAAGAAGCCTCCCCAGCGTGTCCTCAGTCTACCTTTCTGCCTCCTTCCTTCCCCCTTTCCTCCCCTTTTCTCACTAACCTGCACACTATCTGGGACATACTCACAATGGAATGATTTTTTTTTCCTTTAATCATTAGGGCAAAATGAGTGGCGCTGGAGCGCTAAGATCCCTGAATTAATAATACCGCTGCCATCCGTGATTTGAGCTTTCTCTCTCCTGGTGGCAGAAGCCAAAGTATGAGGAGATATTTTCCAGCATTACATTTTTAGATTTGTGGGCATGCCGAGTGATCTTCAGCCAGCATCTCAGCCCTCAGGCCTACATTCCAATGTCATTCTCTGACCACAGCATCATTCCTGGGCTCCCCCAAGTCATCACTTTGGAGAAAATGAAGCACATTTTCAGAATTTAATTTAAGAACAACCCAGGCAACCTAGGCTAACTGACAAGGCAGTGGGTCAAGTCTGCTAGAAGGAAGGGCAGATATTGACGATATGGATGCGGTCAACACCTCCCACCAAGGAGATCTTTTATGCCTACGTCAAGAACTTCATCAAAAGCTGGAGTTCACAGGTCCAAGATGCCTCAACTGCCCACATCTTGTGCTTTTTATTCTATTCAAAAGATAACACAGTGTTTGAATGAAAATATGTATGGTAGGACTAACCTACTTACCATTCAAGTATCAACTTGAATTGCGTATCTCACAGGAGCCTGGCAGAAGGCTTGTTCAAGCTAACACTCTTCCTTCAAAGCCTTTACCATGATTGTTATTTGCTAATAATTACTTGAGCAATTCTACATACTATGGAAAAATAAGTTCCATGAAGACAAGGATTGAGGCTGCCATGTTCATGACATCAGTAGTACCTGGGAAATACTTGGTGTACTTAATATTTGCTTGCTGACTCCACAGATTACTAGAACCCAGCAATCCAGCAACCTCCACCCTCCATGGTTAGAAAGAAGGGAAGCCAGAGAAGTGTTTTTCTTGAGCCCATACAGATGGTGAATCCATGATCAAATTTTCACTCCTTCTTCCTTTCTCTCAGACTTTAGGGCCTCAGATGGTCTCCTGACCCTAATTTATGGCTCCACCATCTTCCAAGGTAATCAGTTTCAAAGCCTAAGAAACATCACTGATTCTGCCTGCCTTGCCAATCTGCCTGCTCTCGACTCACTGATGCTGCCTCTAAAGGCTTCCTTTCAGCCCTACCGCTCTCCTTCCCCTCGAATCACCCCCATGTAGGACCTTGTTTCCACTCTCTTGGACCTTCCACTGCCTTGACCGTCACTCTTTCTTTCAACCAAATCTCTTCATTTCTAGCTAGCAGATAACTCATAGTACTTTCAGATCAGTCCCTACTCCCTATGAAAAAACACTCATACATTGCTCACTGCGGTGAATTAAATGTAAACATCCTACTTAGAATACTCTTCAGTCCCCAGGTTGTCTCCAGCCTCCTTCCAGATGAAACGCCATTTTCACACAGGAAGTCCTTGCTAAATCCATCTCCACATGAAAAAGCAACCAAACGCTGCCACCACATTTTCAAGAACTTTGTAAATGTTCGATTTTATAAATTCTAAAAGCATCTCTTAAATCGTTCTTATTAGTCTGGAAAGATCTTCCAGTCATAATCTAGATCATATTGGTTTTCATTTACCATTGAACGCCTAACACTATGTCTGGCACAGAGTAACTTTTCCAAACTATTTCTGGAACTTAATCAAATTCATTCCTTCATTCATTCTTTCAAACATGCAGTCTCTGTTTACTATCCCTGGCTCCACCCCAGGAATAATGACATAGAATAATTGTGTGACCTCAGACACAAAACTTTCATACACCCATAGCTCCTTCATCTGCAAAACAAGCTATGCTGTGGACCAAATAAAATAATGCATGTAAAGCACTAATCCCAGGATCTGATGCATAGTATATGTTCAATGAGCATTAACCTCTTATTATGTAACAAGGCACTCTGTTCCACTGTTGGGCAGCTATGATTACTAAAACATTTCCCCCCAATTCTGAGTTAAAACAGACCTCCCTATAACTCGTCTTCACAGATCAGAGTTTCTTTGCCTGCGGGCAACAAGAATGAAGTGACTCCAAAGAAGGCTCAGATACACTTTTTAAAACCTGATTCTCAGCCCCAGGCCTGGAGCGAAGAAAGGAAAACTGGGGTCAATTGAGGAGAGAAGCTGGATCTCATTAACTCCATGGGTTTCTGAAAGGGGCTAGGTTCTGTAAGTTGGTATTCATTTTCTACCTTAGGACTTTCGCTCTGGGAGTCCAACATACTGCTTAAATTTCACTTATTTCCTTCAGCTGTAGGATTTGGGCAAGAAAGGAAAATTCTGCACGATGACTTCACCTTTGGCAGTCATTTGCCCTTGGCCAAATTAGTTTGCAATTACTCAAGAATGTCAGGAGTTTCCAAATTAACTTAGGCCATCTGATGCTGACTGGGCTCCTCTGGGTGGGTCACGTCCATGACCTGAGTCTTGGGGCGTGAGATGGGCCCACTGTCCTGCGGAGGCCTGTGTCTAGTGTCCTCGCTTCCCCCAGCACCTGGTTCAACTTCTGCCAGGAACCATGACCCTTCAGGACTTGTTTTCATTTCTCTGGCTTCCCACTCCCTCTTCCGCTGGACTTTCCACCTCTGGGCTAATTATTTTTTTTAATAAGTGGACTTCAGCTGACAGAAGGTTCCTTTATTTAAGACAGCGGTTTCTCCCTTGCTGGCCAGTTGTTCTGCTGTGCTCTGCTTGTGCGTGCTAGGTCACTTCAGTCGTGTCCAACCCTTTGTGACCCATGGACAGTAGCCCACCAGGCTCCTCTGTCCATAGACTTCTCCAGGCAAGAATGCTGGAGTGGGTTGTCATCACCTGCTCTGGGGGATCTTCCTGACCTAGGGATCAAACCTGTGTCTCTTACGTCTCCTACATTGGCAGGCAGGTTCAGGCAGCTTCTTTACCACTAGAGCCACCAGTTTGCACAAACCAAGTTGTGCAGAAACTTCCACACCTCCACACAGGTATGAGGGCTGATGATGCTATAAGCCTATTTTCAGAAATCTGAAACCATTTCTAGAACATTCAAGAAGAGTCTGTAACTCTCCAAGGCTTGGCAATGATTTATTGTCAACTACAAGGAGATCCAACCAGTCCATTCTCAAGGAGATCAGCCCTGGGTGTTCTTTGAAAGGAATGATGCTAAAGCTGAAACTCCAGTACTTTGGCCACCTCATGTGAAGAGTTGACTCATTGGAAAAGACTCTGATGCTGGGAGGGATTGGGGGCAGGAGGAGCAGAGGACGACAGAGGATGAGATGGCTGGATGGCATCACTGACTCAGTGAACGTGAGTTTGAGTGAACTCCAGGAGTTGGTGATAGACAGGGAGGCCTGGCGTGCTGCAATTCATGGGGTCGCAAAGAGTCGGAGATGACTGAGTGACTGAACTGAACTGAACTGAACCTTCAGAATAATCTGTAATTCTCTTCAACTCAAGCACATAGGGAGAATGAATTATATACAATTTTTACAAAATTCATTGAGTATCTACTCTAACCTACAGCCCGGCAGCCTAGCCTCCTAACTGACCTCTGTTTCCACTTTTGTCCTTTATATTCTATTCTGTATTAGACCCCAGAGTGATTTTTTTTCAATATAAATCATAATATCTTATGCCTTGTTTAAAAATGTTCCATGGCTTCAACCATATTCCAAATGAAACCACGGTTGTCGAAGCTCTAAACACCTTGGTTCCTCTGCTCCCCCACAACCTGCCCCGCTTTGTGTTCCATGCACACACAGGGCTCCTCCGAGTTCCTCAAGTGTGTGGAGTCTGTCCTGGCTACGTGCCTGTAATTTGTGTACTTCCTCTTCCTTCCATCTGGACTCTTCTTCCCAAGCTTCTAAATATATGTCTCAGTCACATATTTTTGCTCTCACCTTGCATTTAGCTTTCTCAGAGAACCAGAAAATAGAAACCCCTTCCTCAACCTGCAAAGCTGCTCTTTAAATAATTCGGCATATTTTCTTCACATTAGCCTTCTTGGGATGGTCATGATTTATGTCGTTGATGGCCCCAATTCTATATAAATAAAGAGGCTAATGAGCGTCAACAAATATGACTGGCTGCACTGGCCACTGTGGGGGGAAATATATCAATCCTGCAGTGATCAGACAAATGCGAATCATATATAAAAGTTAGCAACAGAGCAGTCATGGAGCCCCACTGTCAGAGAGGAGGATTCAAAAGAGGAAACACTCCCTGCTTTTGAGCAGCGTCTCGCTCACTTTGTAAGAAGGAATGCTTACCCACGATGGAGCTTCTCACTGCCACTTGGAAGAGCCAAGTTTGATGGGATTGCGACAACAAATTGTTTCTTGAATATTCCAATTTCCTTCTAGGATTGAATTACCAGCCTACTTCATAATACTTAGACGTCACGAGAGAAATAAAACTAATCAGAAGAGGAATTTCTTCTTGATCACTGTCCACAGTTCCTTTCCTCAGCACCAGACTCTTTTTTTTTTTTTTTCTCATTTTGGTTTTTATTATTTGTTCTGGTCCCTTGAGGACAGACTGTCTCAAGAGGCTTTATAACACTGAGAACTACGATTCAAAAAGAAATCTGAGGGGTTTTCACGGCGGTCCAGTGGTTGAGATGCCAAGCTTCCGGTGCAGGTGGCGGGAGTTCAATCCCTGGTTGGGGAACTAAGATCTTGCCTGTGTCTTGTTAGGACTTCTTCTTTGTCTTTGGATGTGAGGTACCTCTTTTGGTGGGTTCCAGTGTCCTCCTGTTGACGGTTGTTCAGTAGCCAGTTGCAATTTTGGTGTTCTCAAGGAGATAAGCACACATCCTTCTACTCCGTCATCTTGAACTGGAAGTCAAAGGGAGATTCTTGATACAGACCCCTCTCTGTGCTGAATGAACGAGCCTGTGGCTTGTGAAGTTAGTGAGAGTATGTCCAGGTGTCACAAGGGTTAGAAGCTGAAAGCACAAAAATAAAAGTTAAAAAAAAAAAATAGTAGCAATATTAGTGAATCCTAACATTAAGCAAGGGCTTATCGTCTGCCAGAAGAGCATCTAACCCTGTTATAAATGTTATTTCACTTCAATCCCATACCTGTGGCTCGAAGATGCTGATCTTCTCTGTTTTACAGGAGAAACAACAAATGAGGCACAAGGAGATGAAATAAACTAGCGCAGGGTCACTCAGGCCATTAGTGGAGTGTCAGAATTTGAGCCCAAGAAATCTGAGTTCCACACGTCCGTCTTAATCACTTACTGCTCCTCCGTGTGCCAGAGGGACTTAGGGGTCAGGACATCACAAACGGTGCTGACAACACCCATGAACGCAAACTCCAAGTCCCAGAGAGACAGGGTCTGCAGAAGCAGCCACGTGAGGCATCTGCCAACATGTTGAAATCATGAGACGGTGATGAGTCCACTCAACCCTGCTCCTGGAAAGTTCTGGGAATTCTTGCAATGTCTCTCCCTCTCTTCCACTGGGCAGATCTGTTGTATATAACCCTGTGTGTGCCATTTCAACACACTCCCCACCATCAATTTGTGCTCTTTCATCACGTAGTCAGTGATCATTCTGAATCTCAGTTCTAATCACATTGACCCCAGTACCCCCATTACCTACTGAACCGCCAGATTTCCCGCCACAGTCTCCTGTTTAGCCCAAAGGGCTGGAGAAATGTCCCCAGCATCTTGGCTGGTTTCTGACTCCATGAACAGTGCAGGCTGGTTGCTGTTCTCAGTACAACTGAGCAGAAGCACTCGCTCACTCAATGTGCTCCCTGTTAAAGTATCCCAGTAATTTTCACTCCCATGTCTTAGGCAGCTTGGGCTGCTACAACAGAACATTAAATAGACTGGGGTGCTTGAACAACTGACACTTATTTCCCACAGTTCCGAAGGCTGGAAGGCTGAGATCAGGGTGCCAGTGTGGTTGGGTGCTTGGTGAGGGCTCTCCTCCTAGTTGACAGACCACCCAGCCTCTCACCGTGTCTTCCATGACTGAGAGACGAGGGGAGGCATTAGGGAGAGGGCATCTCGCTCCTATCGCTTCGTTTAAGAATATCAGCCTCATTCGTGGCGGCTCCACTCTCATGATCTTGTCACCTTCCAAAAGCTATGCTTCCAAATACCATCACATTGCAGACTTGGGCTCCAACACATGAATATGGGAGGGGGACACAAACATGTAGTTCGTAACACCCCAAGCGCCACGATCGCAGTACAGCGCATCCTGAGTTTGGGCACACCTTCCCCTGAAGCAGTGGCAAGCAAGATGGGAGGAACTATGCCAATGATACTCCAGTTGCAACAGTGAGCTCCCATTTCACTGAGGCAAGAACGGGAGCAACCACTTTCCCTCCACACTCATCTCACTCCCTGTTTTCCAGCCACGTCACTCATCCCACAGTTCTTCAAATACACCAAGCTTCCCACCTCAAGCCCTTGCCAATTCCCTCAGTCTGTGATGCTCCCCCTCCATTTATACACAGAGATAAAACTTTCCTTTAAATCATCTTTCCTTTAAGCCTCAGCTTAAATCTTCAGTCTACAGAGGGGGTGTCTATGGCTGTATATTTTTTTAAATTAAAGTAACCTCCTTTCCCAATTCATTCCTATTTCACCCCCTTCCTTCCTTCCTTGCTGGCATGTACCACAACCTCTGATTCTTCTATTCACTTCTTTATTTTCTGACTTCTAGTTGGTCTTTCCAGAAATGATATAAATGGAACAAGGTCAAAAACTGTGTCCAGGGGAAGGAGGGGTGGATTGGGATGAATTGAGAGGCTGGCATTGCCACATATACACTACTGATACTCTGTATAAAATAGATGACTAATGAGTGCCTACTGTATAGCTCAGGGAACTCCACTCAGTGGTCTGTGTATATTTGTGTGTTAGTCCTTCAGTCGTGTCTGACTCTTTGTGACCACACGGATGTAGCCCACTAGGCTCCTCTGTCCACGGAATTCTCCAGGAAAGAGTACTGGAATGGGTGGCCATTCCCTTCTCTGGGGAATCTTTCTGACCCAGGGGTTGAACCCAGATCTCCTGCATTGCAGGTGGATTCTTTGTCATCTGAGCCACCAGGGAAGCCCATTCAATGATCTGTGGTGACCTAAATGGGAAGGAAATCCAAAAAAGAGGGGATATATGTGTATATATAGCTGATTCACTTTGCTGTACAGCAGAAACTAACACAACATTGTAAAGCAACTATACTCCAGTAAAAATTAATTTTTAAAAATTATGGTCAAAATAAAACAAAAAAGGAATACAATTGTGTCTATCTTGTTCACCATTCCTGACACATACTGGCAGTTCAATGAATATTTGTTGAATGATTGAATAAAATAATTACACAATATATAATCATAAGGAAAAGGAAAGGAGTAACAAAATAAATACATCCAATCTTTTACTCGTATACAATGTTACAACCAGGAAATAATCATCTCATTTAATTTTGTAACAATATCAGATTTCAACATGAGCTCCCTGATTTGTTATTTTGCTACTAAAACAAACAGGTCCTCCTCTTTCTCCTGGACTGTGATTTACCATGATACTTACTCTATTGCCTCTGAATAATAAATCTCATTTCTCCCAGTGGAACTCAGTTCTTGGAGATTAAAAGTTGACGTCCTTATGAGACATCAACAAAGAAAAGACAACTTGAAAAAGCAGATGTGGCTATTTTAGATGAAAAAAAAAAAGTCTACATTCTGTTTTGACTTTGCAAGTCTCAAAGAATTCTTTCATGACAATGCATGCAGAACTACTTCGTGAAAATAAATAGCCACAGTGGAGTATGGATTTAATTGCTTGAATTGCTGCATTAGCTAAAATAAAACAGCTGTGATCACATTCTGGGATAAAAACCATTGTTCAACAGAGACTTCTATGAAAGATCACCCCAGTGATGAGTCTGGCTTTCTAAAATTAGGCGTACGCCTTCCTGGACCACCCATTGTCCTTAGGGTAACAGTGATTCCAATTTTGGGGGCATCTGGGTTGGACAAATGTTGTCTGTACCATAGGGCACAGGACTGCTTGATAGATTTTTCTCTTTTTCACCAAATACACAGCTCAAGTTACTCAAAATTTTAGCAAAACAAATTCCTTTCATAGTTCCATAATCCCAAGACACAGGAAAGGTGTTGGGCTGGCAGCTGGGGTTTTAGAGTTCCAATTCACTAAAAGATGAAACTAGAAGCAAACTTTGTCCAAGTTCTTCCCAAAGAATCCTGGTGAACAGACCATGGTCCCTGGTGGGGGTGGGGGGGAGTTCTCTGAGGTGGTGGGTTTTGATATTTCTCGGGCCATAGAGCTTTTCCACGGAAAATTTTTAAATGTATTGACACAAAGTTTGAATCCTTGCCTCCAGAAGTTCTGTGTACACCCTAAAATTATCCATGAACCACAGACTCAGAACTCTTATTCCAAAATGCAGAAGTAGGGCTTGAGATGGGGAAAGCCAAGAATTCAAATGTTTTTTTCACCAACCACCATCGTGTATCAACTTTAAATAACTGCCACACTCCAGTCCCACCTCTAACCCATCTGCAGACCTTGAAACCTGTGATCAATATCAAGGGAAAGTTTGATGGAAAAGAAAGCCCAGAGGGCAATTAAAATGAAAGTCACTCAGTCATGTCCAACTCTTTGTAACCCCATGGACTACACAGCCCATGGAGTTCTCCAGGCCAGAATACTGGAGTGGGTAGCCTTTCCCTTCTCCAGGGGATCTTCCCAACCCAGGGATCGTATCCAGGTCTCCCACATTGCAGGTGGATTCTTCACCAGCTGAGCCACAAGGGGAGCCCAGGAATACTGGTGTGGGTAGCTGAGCCCTTCTCCAGTGGATCTTCCCGACCCAGGAATCCAACCGGGGTCTCCTGCGTTGTAGGTGTATTCTTTACCAGCTGAGCTACCAGGGAAGCCCAAGTACCAGAGGCACCACTCCTTCCTTCTCATCTCTACCCCTTCTCAGGGGAACTTGCAGAGAAAAGATGGAATGAGAGATTTCTGGGTGACCCGGTGCCTGAGAGTCGCCCGGTGACTATGAATTGATCAGCAGCCTTATTTCACCTGCATAGTCCCTGTCGCCATGGTGTGAAACATACTCATGACTGTGACAGCTGGGGATAAGCTCAGAGGGCCAGTATCTTCCTAACCTTCTCTGCCCATCCTTCAAGGCCCTCCTTCTCTGGAATGTCTCCCTGATGATTTTAGCCCTAATTCCCACAAATGATCTCTCTCCTTTTGGGGTTATATAGAGATAATTCGCCTTCTTGTTCTCTTACTGTTTCTTCTTATCTGCCTCCTGAGTACTAGTTCTTTGAGAATACGAGTATACGCGAAATGCCTCTTCATCCCACACAATACACAACCCGTCATAAGCACATAGCAGCACCTGCCCCCAGAGCAGTCAGTGTCTATTTCCCTCTTTCCCAAATTCTTTCCTAGTAACCGTATCTCAGTTTCCCTTGAGAAAACTACCCTCCTCCAGCCCAAGTTCATTTGTTTCAGACAGCCTAATTCCATCCCCTGATTCCAGACGTGGGCCCGTGGTCTAGGTTGGACCAATCAGCATAAGCCATTTTCCCGGCGCAAATGATTGGTTTCTGATTGTCACATGATCCAAGCTGGGCCAATGAGATTCAGTCCTGAAACTCTGGCAAGAATTACCAAGGAAGTGAGTGGTCTCTTTCTGGGCAGGCTGTCGGGGCTAGTGAGTCGGCGGCCGGTCAGGTGATCTGAGAATTGCTCAGGCCTCTGGCTTCCCTGAGCTCGTGACAGGCATCCTGTCATCACCAGGGGAAGACCTGCTCAAGAAGAAGCAACACAGTTGCAAGCGGGGGCTGAGAGATACAGAACCAGGGACTGAGTCCTAGGGTTCAGCCCAGCCGGAAGCTAGCCCTGCCTCCCAAAGTTTTCAGTTATACACAGTGAACAGCTGTGTATCTCACAGTATTTGAACCAGTTTGAGTGTGTTTCTGTCACTTTGACAGTAACAACCCAGATTTGCTTAATGCTTCATAAATATTGACTGAATTAACAGTCATTTTTAGTTTTGGAAATGTTGGATGCATTTGGGCTATTAAAGCCTACTAAGTACCTTTTTTGCAGGTCAGCTGCTTAACTTCCGTGTTTGGCAATGAACACCGATATGGTCGTTAAGGAATGCCCTTTGGAACTGGACAAATGAACTTGGAGTCCCAGCTCTGCCACTTACAAAGGGTGTGGCCTTGGGCATTTTACTTAGGAATCTCTCAACTGAGGAAGACCACAGTAAAACAATGCTCATTGTTACTGGAGGGTTAGTTTTATGTAGATGATGGAATGAAGGGTGGAGAGACAGAGGCAGGATAGCATTAGCCAGTTCCATCAATAGCAGATGAGGCTTTAGGCTAAGGCAGGATCACAGGAGACGCAGACCAGAGGAAAAACTGCAAAAACTGCGGCATATTGGCAAATTCAATGCGGGATGCAGGAAAAACAAAGTAAAGGTTCCTGGGAACCAGTTCAATTGTTTTTAGTATGAAATATTAAAATAAAAACAGACTTGCAGCCTGCTAGACAGGTGGGGGCTGCTCTTAAATTCCAGTCTATCTAGATGAGTTATCTTTAATAACACAGATAGCTTTGGAGTTATATCCGCAGCTTCCTTCTTCCTCGTGAAGAAGTTGAGTGGCTTCTCGCTTCTAGGCAATAGCTGTGATTTAAAGCTGTGTTTCCCAAGGTTTTAGAGGGTCTGCTGGTGGTAGGCAGGTGGTTTTAGGTGGATTATAGGATGACTATCTGCACAGACAAGACATGAAATAATTCTGAATCATGTTGGGGGAAAGCTGTTCCCTTTCAGGCCTCTTGATTATTTTGTCAAGGAAAAGAAAAATCTCATAGGGGGCCTAAAACGTCTTTAACACCTCTTTCTAGCACTTGCTAATCCTCTTGCTTAATAGGGAGCAGGTCTCAAGCTTAAAATTTTGAGGAGGGCTGAGTATCCATCTAAGTAATATCGTTGTCTGCTGAATTTATCTTGACACATGCTTTCTATCAATGGCAAGTGGAACTTATTTTCCACTTATAATAACTATCCGTCTCTATTTAAGATAAATTTATTTTATTTTAAAAAGTTGATCCTATAAAGGCAGCTAAAGAAATGTGGAGCACAGCCATGGCAAGAATTGGTAAAGCATCTACAAAAAAATAAAAATAATAACAACTGTCCGGGGCCAGCGGTTCTGAAACGTCATTCATCAGCGGTGGGACTTCTGGCACTCGGACAGATGTCTTCTTAGGAGGTATATACCCGGAGCACCATGAGCACGTGACTTGCTGCTAAAAGCCTACAGTGCGTCTTAACCGTGTCTATTCTTTGGACAGGTACCAGGGCCGAGTCCAGCCCTGCTCTGTGCGTAGCACCCTTGCAAGCCCTTGGGAGGCCAGCGCAATCTCCTAAGCAACTTCTGATTCTAAACAGTCCGGGAGTTTGGTTCATTCGTTGTGAAAAAGTACTCTCACTGTGGAAACACTGGGGTCTCTCCCAGAGGCGCTGCGCTCGGCTGCCCGGCGCCGGGTGCATCAGCCCTTCCCGGACGCCCCGCAGGGCTTCTGCGCAGCGTCGGCTCAAAGGTGCCTCGGGAGAACTCCGGACACGCACTCCAAACCTTCTGGCCTGGCGGTGTTTGGTTTAGAGAGCGATCTTTTGTTTACTGAGAAGTCCACAAAAACACTTCTGGCTGAGCAGAGGAGCTCTAACGCTACTAAACTTCTCCCCCTAGCGGAGCTTTCATTAAAACGTAAATCATTCAGAGGCGGAAGTCCAAAGACCACGGAACGAGAAACTTTTTAATTTCACAGTCAAAAAACGACAGTAAAAAAAAAAAAAAAAAGGAAAAGAAGTTGCCAACCTTGTTCAGTTCGTGCATTGTGCCGTTTTTTGTTTGTTTTTTGCCAACTAAGATGAATAGGAAAAGGAGTACGTCAAGGCTGTATATTGTCACCCTGCTTATTTAACTTCTATGTAGAGTACATCATGAGAAACGCTGGGCTGGAAGAAGCACAAGCTGGAATCAAGATTGCCAGGAGAAATATCAATAACCTCAGATATGCAGATGACACCACCCTTATGGCAGAAAATGAAGAGGAGCTAAAAAGCCTGTTGATGAAAGTGAAAGAGGAGAGCGAAAAAGTTGGCTTAAAGCTCAACATTCAGAAAACGGAGATCATGGCATCTGGTCCCATAGCTTCATGGCAAATAGATGGGGAAACAGTGGAAACAGTGTCAGACTTTATTTTTTTGGTCTCCAAAATCACTGCAGATGGTGATTGCAGCCATGAAATTAAAAGACGCTTACTCCTTGGAAGAAAAGTTATGACCAACCTAGATAGTATATTCAAAAGCAGAGACATTACTTTGCCACCAAAGGTCCATCTAGTCAAGGCTATGGTTTTTCCAGCGGTCATGTATGGATGTGAGAGTTGGACTGTGAAGAAGGCTGAGCGCAGAAGAATTGATGCTTTTGAACTATGGTGTTAGAGAAGACTCTTGAGAGTCCCTTGGACTGCAAGGAGCTCCAACCAGTCCATTCTCAAGGAGATCAGTCCTGGGATTTCTTTGGAAGGAATGATGCTAAAGCTGAGTACTTTGGCCACCTCATGCAAAGAGTTGACTCATTGGAAAAGACTCTGATGCTGGGAGGGATTGGGGGCAGGAGGAGAAGGGGATGACAGAGGATGAGATGGCTGGATGGCATCACTGACTCGATGGACGTGAGTCTGAGTGAACTCTGGGAGTTGGTGATGGACAGGGAGGCCTGGCGTGCTGTGATTCCTGGGGTCGCAAAGAGTCGAACACGACTGAGCGACTGAACTGAACTGAAGATGAATAGAAACTATATCTCATCTGATATCACTTGAAACTCATAGTTTGATGTTTTAACACCAAAAAGTGGAAGGACAGAATCTTGAAGTAAAGGCCAGCACCAAGGGTTTCTCCATGGACAAGGTGGATGGCTTCCAATGCTGGGTTAAGTGGTCTTTCTTCCTCTGTGGCTCATTAAAAGTAAGTGAAATACACCACTGACTCAATGGACATGAATTTGAGCAAACTCCAGGAGACAGTGGAGGACAGAGGAGCCTGGCATGCTACAGTCCATGGGGTCACAAAGAATCGGATGTGACTTAGCTACTGAACAACAGCACCATAAATATAGTCAGTTGATCTTCAAAAAGAACAAAGGCCATACCATGGAGGAAAAGCAGGCTTTACAACAAATGGTACTGGAAAACTGGATAGTCTAAGGCAAAATGAGAAGGAGAAAATCTAGACCTTTCACAAAAATCAATTCAAAATGGATCATAAAGCTAAATGTAAAGCACAGAATTATAAGATTCCTGGAAGATAACATAGAAGAAAACCCAGATGACTTTGGGTATGGTGATGACAGATACAACACCAAAAGCATGATCTATGCAACAAGCAATCGCTAATCTGGTCTCGATTAAAATTAAAAACCTCTGCCCTGTGAAAGATACTAGAGAGAATGAGGACACAAGCCACAGACAGGAGAAGATATTTGCAAAAGACACAACTGATGAAGGACTGTCATCCAAATATACAAAGAACTCTTAAAACTCAACAGTAAGAGAATGAAGAAACTGACTTTAAAAAGGGCAAAAGAACCGAGAGGATGCCTCACCAAAGAAGATACACAGATGGCAAATAACTATATTAAAAGATGCTCCACAGTTCCTCAAAAGACTGAAAATAGAACTACCATGTGATCCAGCAATCCCACTCCTGGGAATTTATCCAAACAAAACTATAATTCAAAAAGTTTTGAATTATAGTGTTTCAGTTCAGTTCAGTTCAGTCGCTCAGTCGTGTCCGACTCTTTGCAACCCCATGAATTGCAGCACGCCAGGCCTCCCTGTCCATCACCAACTCCCGGAGGTCACTCAGACTCACGTCCATCGAGTCCATGATGCCATCCAGCCATCTCATCCTCTGTTGTCCCCTTCTCCTCCTGCCCCCAATCCCTCCCAGCATCAGAGTCTTTTCCAATGAGTCAACTCTTTCCATGAGGTGGCCAAAGTACTGGAGTTTCAGCTTTAGCATCATTCCTTCCAAAGAAATCCCAGGGCTGATCTCCTTTAGAATGGACTAGTTGGATCTCCTTGCAGTCCAAGGGACTCTCAAGAGTCTTCTCCAGCACCACAGTTCAAATGCATCAATTCTTTGGCACTCAGCTTTCTTCACAGTCCAACTCTCACATCCATACATGACCACAGGAAAAACCATAGCCTTGACTAGACGGACCTTAGTCGGCAAAGTAATGTCTCTGCTTTTGAATATGCTGTCTAGGTTGGTCATAGCTTTTCTTCCAAGGAGTAAGTGTCTTTTAATTTCATGGCTGCAGTCACCATCTGCAGTGATTTTGGAGCCCAAAAAAATAAAGTCTAACAGCACCACTATTCACAACAGTCAAAACATGGAAATGATATAAATATCCATGGACAGATGAATGGATACAGAAAAAGTGGTACATATATGCAGTGGAATACTCAGCCATAAAAAGAATGAAATAACGTTTGTAACAACATGGATGGGCCTAGAGATTACTGTACTAAGTGAAGGAAGTTAGAGCAGGACAAATACGTGATATCACTTATATGTGAGATCTCAAATATGATACAAATGAACCTGTCCACAAAACAGAAACAGACTCACAGACACGGAGAACAGACTTGGGGTTGCCAAGGGGAGGAGGCTGGGGGAGGGCCAGATTGGGAGTTTGGGATTAACAGATGCCAACTATTATTACAGAATAGATCAACAGTGAGGTCCTATTCTATTGCACAGAGAACCATATTCAATATCCTGTACCAAAGCATAATGGAAAGGAATCTTAAAACACGATGCTCCGTATAATGTTCTTAAGGAACTGCAAATAAAAACAAGGACATGCCACAACACACCTATTGGAATGTCAAAATCCAGAACACCAGTAACAGCTCACACTGGTGCGACAGGAACTCTCATGCACTGCTGGCCGGAATGCAAAGCAGGCCAGGCACTTTAGATGACAGTTCGCTAGTTCCTTACAAAACTAAACACACTCTTACTATATGATACAGCCATCGTGCTCCTTGGTATTTATCCCAAAGGGCTGAAAACGCATATCCACACGAAACCCTGCTCATTGATGTTTATTGCCCATTTGTTCATAATTGTAAGCAACCAAGATGTCCTTCAGTAGGTGAATAAATAAACTGTAGGACATCAAACAATGAAATATTATTCAGTACTAAAAAGAAATGAGCTATCAAGCCACGAAAAGACACAGAGGACACTTCAGTGCACATTACTAAGTGAAAGGAGTGAGTCAGAAAAGGTTACACAAAAAAGGCAAAACTAAGGAGGTGGTAAAAGGACCAGTGGTTGCCAGGGGTTGTGGGGGTGGGGAGGGATGAATAGGCAGAGAAGATCTTTACTGCTGTGAAACTCTTCTGTGTGATACTATAATGATGGATACATGGCATTATATATTTATCCAAACCCACAGAATACACACCGAGAGGGAACCCTAAGGTAAACTATGGACGTGATAACGATGTGTCAGTGTGGGCTCACTGACTGTAACACATGGACCACTCTGGTGGGGATGAGACCCTACTGTATAGCTCAGGGAACTCTACTCAGCGCTCTGTGGTGGCCTAAATGGAGGGAAATCTAAAGAGGAGGGGATATGTGTACATGTATAGCCGATTTATCTTGCTGTAAGTAGAAACTAACACAGCATTAGAGAGCAACTATACTCCAATAAAAAAATTTTAAGCTGATTTACTTAATGGAAATGTTTAAAGTGTGAGACAACTTTCTAAATTATAAATTTTATGAACTCTAAATACAGATTGAGGATTTTCAGAAATTTAGCATCTGATTTGAGATGCACTTGTGTGTGTAAAAATACACACTAGGTTGGAAGACTCAGCATGAAAAAAATAACATACAAAATCCATGAATCATTTTAAGTGTGTATATGTTGAAATGATGATAGTTTAGAGCAAAAATACAGTAACAATTGGTTTCTAAAATTAATAAGATTATGAAATTAATTGGCTAATTTCACGTTTTATTTTCTAGTGTGATTCCTGGAAAGTCTAATCTATATATGTGTGATGTGCATTTTATACCTATTGGACTGAGCTGTTCTAGACTGTAAGGAAAGTCCTGGAAACTGGAACCGATTATCTCATTATTTTATGTTCACTTCCCAACAGAGTAGATGGTAAATAATAGGTGTTGAAGAATTCTTTCTTTGATATTTGACTAAGTGAACGGTTATCCATATCTGACAAGGCTGAGTGAGAGTAAGGGTATTTGTTCTGTATTTTCTAGCTCTGTGCTAATTTTTTCCATTGACTAGCACAGGGCTTTGAAAATAATGGTAATAATAACTAAAACTATCATTTTCATTCACCTACTATGTACACTTTTAATCTATTGGAAATTTGTTCCAAATTTACAACGTATGGGAAGTAATTTGTCCAAAGGCATGTTACTAATAGTAAGAATTCAGCAAATGCTTGCTTATGAATCATTGAATGAATGAACAAACAAACTTGCAATGCCCAAGAAGAATGAGCATAAAATTTTTCTAGGCCTCTGTTGCTTTGAATGTGAATATGAATCCTTTCATTTTTATCTGGTTTGAGATTGCTTGTCCCAGCTTAGAAAGACTCGTAAGAGATTGTCAAGCATGAAACCCTGCAACAGGAACAAGAAAAATACTCTACTGACAAGAAAGTAACTTGCTCAGGTTACAACAATAAATTAGATTTGGAAACACTGAAGATACAGCTGCCTTCAGGAGCCTAAGAGAGAGAAGGTCCTGGCCGTGGCTCCCTCCTCATCTGTCATTTGGCCAGAGATCCTCCAAAAGCACCACGAAACCCGATTGATTAGAAATAGATGAACCTCCGTGTTCTCGGGTCCTACAACGTTTCAGGCCGACAAGCCAACCTTCCAAGCTGAAGGACACACACTGTGCATTTGGCCACACGCTTCGCTCTCAACTTTTAAACCCATGTGTCCATTTTAATGGCAATTTAATCCAGATGGTCCCAGTTATTTGCATTAGATTCATCAGAAGCAATTTTGGAAAGAGGCTTCAATCTAGTAACTTCCTCAGGGCTGTCTCTAGACCTAAACTCCTCCTCCACGGGTCCTCCAGCAGAGTCTGTTGGGTGGTATTTGTATTAACTCAAGACAGCACAGAGGTTAAGAGCAGGGACTCTGGAAGCCAGACTGCCTCGGTTCAATTATAGAAGCCTCACTGGGTGCCAGGCATGGTTATAACCATCAGCTATTATTTCTATTACATTTAGGAGCAAGTGACAGAAAGCCAACATTAGAAGGGCCTGTGAATGATAGCTTACTTCTCTTTCACATAAACACAGGTGGTTCAGGCCTGGGAGGATTACCCCTTCTCACCAAGACCCTAGTGCCTTCTATCTTGTTGCCCAGCAACCTCAGCACACAATTCTCACCTTCTGATCCAAGACAGTGAGCCCAGTTCCAGCCAATCTCCCCACATTCCAGCCGGAAGGAAGGATGAAAGAGGAGAAAAACCACACTCTTCCTTTAAGGATGCTTTCTAGAAGTTGTACACATTACATTTCCTGCATCCGATTGAACAGAACTTAGTTGTGGTCATGCATCTTTTAAAGGAGACTGGAAGTGTAGCTCCCTAGTCTGTTATTCTCTATTATTGTTGCAGAAAAAATGAAGGACAGATATTGGGGGACGGTTAGATGTCTCTGTGACAAATTCGGAGTGAAAGATCATAAACGCCATCTCACATGCACCCCAATGTTTCCAGCAGCACTGTTCACAACAGCCAAGACATGGAAGCAACCTAAACGCCCATCGACGGATAAATGGATAAATAAGATGTGGTCCATACATACCGTGGGATATTACTCAGCCAGAAAAAGAACGGAATCATGCCATTTGCAGCTACATGGGTGGATCTAGAGATGATCATGCTGAGCAAAGTCAGTCAGAAAGACAAATACCATATGATGTCAATTGTAAGTGAGACCTAAACTATGACGCAAATGAACTTACCTATGAAACAGAAACAGACTCACATAGAGAACAGACTGGTGGTTATCAAGGGGAGGGGGAGGGGTGGGAGCTTGTGACTAGCAGACGCACTCTATTGTATATAGAATGGATAAAAAGGCAAGGTCCCACTGTACGGCACAGGGAACCAGATTCAACATTTTATAATAAACCACAGTGGAAAAGAATATGAAAAGAAGTGTGTGTGTGTGTGTGTGTGTGTGTGTGTAACTGAATCACTTTGCTGTACACCAGCAACTAACACAACATTGTAAGTCAACTAAACCCAACTGGATCTAGAATGCATACCACATGGAGCAGATCTTTGGGTAATGGAATGTGGTTTGAGAAAACTGCATTTTAACTCAGGACTTGGCCATCTCCACATTGTTTGCTTCTAAATCCCATAAATATAAGCTGCATAAAACACTAAATAAATGTTTATTCTAATTATTGTACAAAAGTGACCGCAACTCTCTTTTTTCCACTCTCGCCAGAATTATATCCAGGGAAGGCTTCAGATGCTTGTGGATTCAGAAAGAAGAGATCTGGTGACTTGTAACACTGCTTCAGTTTAAAAGGAGGTCCCTCAAGCACCCACCAGCCGTCACACTCCTGAGCCACTCTCTTAGCCCTGGGCCCTCCGTCATAACTGAGGAAGTGATGACACCCCAACAGGTTCAGGGTGCCCCTCCTGAAACTGACCACAGAGGCTGACATTTGACAAGGCAATCTTCCCATTCTGTCTGAGCCTATACAAATAAGTCACTGACAATACATACACAGATAATAGGAAACATATTTTTGGCCAGTAAGTTAGCTTTCTGGTCGGGCTTGAATACTGTAGCAGATCCTTTGAAAGCTTCTCCATTAACCACACTCTCCTTCTGAACAGAAATGTATTTCCCAGCCTTGAGGTTAGGTTTGGGATTGGCTTAAGCCAACTAAATGTATGGAACCCTGTGTCCACAATAATCATTCCAGAGTTGGGCATGTGGTTGAATGAGACATGAACGAAGACGTGGGGGGCTTGGAGAAAGAAGCGTCCATTGATGTTGGCCATTGTCTTGGGTTCACAAAGAATATCCGGCCTTGGAATGAAGACATCAGGCTAACAGCCTATATGAAACGACGGCAGCAGGATGAAAGTTGGTCTGTCAAGACGTTATTGAGTTAGTGGCTTGAAACTTATCTAAGGCCCACATTCATACAGACTCTGAGAGTCACAAGCCGGTAAACTCTGTTTATGGTTTAGGCCTCCTGAGTGAGGGTCTCTGTTGAGCAGTAGTCTAATGGACACTGGGTCATTAAATGAAAACCTGGGAGTACTTAACACAAGGCAAATTAATCAGGAAGCGGTAGCCAGACATCCGTCATATCAACCACACCAAGATTGGAGTGCTGGTCTACCATTTCAGCTCTCGTGTGAGCACAGGCAAATTATCTGAAGAAAACGTGGAGTCCTGCCCCAGGCTTGTACCAAGGCCACAGAAGTAGAGCCCACAATCCTCCGAAGCCGACTGAGCCCCTGTGTAACTGTTGCCAAAAGCTCCCCGATCATCACTAGGAGGCTTCCTGACACCAAACCAGGCAAACAGCAGTCACTCTTTCACACCCTAACTAATCACCTAATGCCAACATTTTAGCGGAATTTCCTTTGTCTTGAGGCTATAAAAATTGGCTACTAAACCACGGAAAGCGTGGGCTCTCCCTTGAGACCGCCAGCTGTTCACAGTGTCCCGCTGGCTCTCCCTGGCCTGTCAGGCTGGCCCACTATGCTGGCGGTGGGCTCATTATCTCTGCTCTTTGTTCTTAACTCACTGCCTTCTGAGGTGCTCTGTGTCTAGAAATTCTTTTCCAACCCACGCTCAGACTGCCTCAACAGAAAACATGAAACTGCTGCTTAATCAGGAAATCGGGAATAAGTAAATTGATGTTGGGTCTTCCCAGGTGGCGCTAGTGGTAAGGCACCAGTGCTGGAGGGGCAAGAGACAAGGGTTCGATGCCTGGGTCGGGAAGATCCCCTGGAGGAGGGCATGGCAACCCACTCCAGTGTTCTTGCCTGAAGAATCCCATGGACAGAGGAGCCTGGCGGGCTACAGTCATGGGGTCACACAGAGTCGGACACAGCTGAAGCCACTGAGCACACAGGCATAGTGATCTCTTGGGGCTGTTGCGTGTATAATGCGTACAACCTAAATGAACCTGCCCTGGACCAAGCCTGCTTCCTAAACAGAGAAATCAATAAAGACATAACACAGTCACAGGTAAAGGGGAAACTAAGACTTCTGCTTACTGAAAAAGAAGCTGTGTGAAGAGTCTAACATGAACTCAAAGAGGAAGGTGGATGGAGCCTGGATGGACAATGGTGGGCCCTAAACTTTGTAAGACATCACATGGTTGACAGGGAGCCCAGACATTTCTCAAGTAAGGTTTACATATAGTTAAAAGAAAACAAAACCCTTTTATGGCCTGGTTCTGTCAGTTTTAACAAATGCATGCAGCTGTATAACCATACATCATACTCAGGGCATGGAACTGCTCCATCGTCACCCCTCAAATTCCCTCATGCTCCTCTGAAGTCAACTTCTTCCTGCACCCCCAACTCCAACTCCCAAGAGATCAAAACAAATCATGGATCTGTTTTCTGTTCCTACCATTTAACCTTTTCCAGGATGTCATATCAGAGAAGGCGATGGCACCTCACTCCAGTACTCTTGCCTGGAAAATCCCATGGATGGCGGAGCCTGGTGGGCTGCAGTCCATGGGGTCGCAAAGAGTCGGACACAACTGAGCGACTTCACTTTCAGTTTTCACTTTCATGCATTGGGGAAGGAAATGGCAATCCACTCCAGTGTTCTTGCCTGGAGAGTCCCAGGGACGGTGGAGCCTGGTGGGCTGCCATCTAGGGGGTCGCACAGAGTCAGACACGACTGAAGTGACTTAGCAGCAGCAGCAGCAGGATGTCATATAAAAGGAATCACATGTTAGGTCATCTTGTGAGTCTGACTTCTTTGGCTTAGTAGAGTGGAGATTCATCTGTGCTGGGATTAAATCCTTTGCTTTTATTGTTACACGGAACATATATGTGACTACGAAAGACAAGGGGTGGAGTGGGTAGCCTTTCCCTTCTCCAGGGGATCTTCCCAACCGAGGAGTTGAACTGGGGTCTCCCGCACTGTAGGTGGACTCTTTACCAGATGAACCACCAGGGAAGCCCTCAGGTGTTACTAGTGGTAAAGAATCTGTCTGCCAATGCAGGTTAGATGTAAGACACACTGGTTCAATCCCTGGGTCGGGAAGATCCCTTGAAGAAGGGAATGGCAATCCACTCCAGTATTCTTGCCTGGAGAATCCCATGGGCAGAGGAGCCTGGTGGGCTACAGTCCATAGGGTTGCACAGAGTTGGACCCAACTGGAGCGACTTAGCACAAACATGGGATTAAAGCCTACCTTCTTTTTTAGTTGTTGACTTAATTTGATTTAATTAATTTATCTAATTAATTATGATCTAATCTAATTGCACAAAAATTTGAAATTATAACTCCTTTAGATTTCTAAGAGGAAGATTATACATGCCTCCATATTCAATTCTGCACTGTCACATTGGAATCATATAGTGAATTTCAGCGACACCTCAAATTATATAAAACAAGCAATTTTTAAAGCTCTGTGGAATGTTTTATGCTAATGATAAAAGCTTTTTTTTTTAACTGGCAATTTTGGATTATAATGTATCAGGTGGCTAATACTCTAAAACGTCGGTCACTGAATATCATGAATATTGAACTGGCTTCTGCTCCTAAAAACAGATCATCCACTTAGGTGGACAACCAAAAATTCCCTTCACTCTAAAAGCCTCAACTGTGTTTCTTAAAAAAATAAGATTTGTGTAACCAACTGTCTTCTATGGGTCAAGGACTATGGTAATAGTGAGATCAACTATTACAATTATGCTAACGTTTTATTTTCAAAAGCACTTTGTAAGAAAATATAAGTATGGCTTCCAATAGGAACATCATACCTGGACTTGACACCAAGCTCAGAGTTTAGTTTTGCAAGGTAAAGCCTACCTTTCCTCTTAACCATATATGCCACACGGGATGACAGACTGTGAATACGGAGAGCTTACTTCCAATGATCGTTTGCATACCCCTAATTTTTTCACTGTTTCTATTGAAGTATGGTTCATTTACAATGTTGTGTTAGTTTCAGGCGCAGAGTGATTCTGTTATATACATACATATGTACTCTTTTCTAGATTCCTTTCCATTATAGGTTCTCACAAGATACTGATTACAGTTCTCTGTGCCATACAGCAGGTCCTTGTTGTTTTTCCATTTTATACACAGCAGTTCAGTTCAGTTCAGTCGCTCAGTCGTGTCCGACTCTCTGCGACCCCATGAACCGCAGCACGCCAAGCCTCCCCGCCATCACCAACTCACAGAGTCCACCCAAACCCATGTCCATTGAGTCGACGATGCCATCCAGCCATCTCATCCTCTGTCGTCCCCTTCTCTTCCTGCCCTCAATCTTTCCCAGCATCAGGGTCTTTTTTAATGAGTCAACTCTTCTCATGAGGTGGCCAAAGTATTGGAGTTTCAGCTTCAGCATCAGTCCGTCCAGTGAACACCCAGGACTGATCTCCTTTAGAATGGGCTGGTTGGATCTCTTTGCCGTCCAAGGAACTCTCAAGAGTCTTCTCTAACACCACAGTTCAAAAGCATCAATTCTTCCACACTCAGCTTTCTTTATAGTCCAACTCTCACATCCATTCATGACTACTGGAAAAACCATAGCCTTGACTAGACAGACCTTTGTTGGCAAAGTAATGTCTGCTTTTTAATATGCTGTCTAGGTTGGTCATAACTTTCCTTCCAAGGAGTAAGCGTCTTAATTTCATGGCAGCAATCACCATCTGCAGTGATTTTGGAGCCCCCCAAAAATAAACTCTGACACTGTTTCCGCTGTTTCCCCATCTATTTCCCATGAAGTGATGGGACCAGATGCCATCATCTTCATTTTCTGAATGTTGAGCTTTAAGCCAACTTTTTCACTTTCCTCTTTCACTTTCGTCAAGAGGCTTTTTACTTCCTCTTCACTTTCTGCCATAAGGGTGGTATCATCTGCATATCTGAGGTTATTGATATTTCTCCTGGCAATCTTGATTCCAGCTTGTGTTTCTTCCAGTCCAGCGTTTCTCATGATGTACTCTGCATAGAAGTTAAATGAGCAGGGTGACAATATACAGCCTTGACGTACTCCTTTTTCTACTTGGAACCAGTGTATTGTTCCATGTCCAGTTCTAACTGTTGCTTCCTGACCTGCATACAGGTTTCTCAAGAGGCAGGTCAGGTGGTCTGGTATTCCTATCTCTTGAAGAATTTTCCACAGTTTATTGTGATCCACACAGTCAGTCTGTTATTCCCAGCTCCCAGTTTATTGCCCCCACCAACCACTATCTCCTTTGGTAGCCAGACGTCTGTTTTCCATGTCTGTGACTCTGTTTCTGTTTTGTTAATCAGTGCATTTGAATCACTTTTTTAGATTCCACATATAAGGGATATCATATATTTGTCTTTCTCTTTCATTTAGGTTGCTAATCTCTAGGTCCATCCGTGTTGTTGAAAGGGCATTATTTCATTCCTTTTTTATGACTGAGTAACATTTTACTATGTGCCCCTAGTCTTCATATGAACTTGGAACTGTTGAAGAGTAAAAGATAGGCTATGGAATGAACTGTGTCTTCCCACTAAAATTCATGAGTTGAAGCCCAAACTGCCAACACGACTGCATTTCAAGATAGAGTCCTTAGGAGGTAATCAAGATTACCTGCAGTCATAAGAGCGGGGTCCTAATCTGACAGGACTGGAGGTCTTAGAAAAAGAGGGAGCCCCAGGCTCTCCAGTGAGGACACCATGAGAAGATGGCCATCTGCAGCCGGAGAGAGAGTCCTCTCCAGGAGCTGAGTGTTGGACCTGATCTGGGACTTGTAACCTCCCTAACTGTGAGAAAACACATTTCTGTTGTTGAAGCTACCCAGTCTGTGGTCCTTGGGTATGGAAGCCTCAGCAGAATCGTAGAGTGACTCAGAAGAAAAACCTGGGGTTGGTAATCAGTGAACGGGTCCGGTCCTAACATCTGTTTCTTCTTTGTGGGATAAAGGTGGAAACAGCCTTCCATGCAGCCTCATGATGAAGACTGAGCTACAGGGGTGATGTCTGTAAATCGCTGAGCACAGTTCTTGGCACTGGGGATGCTCAGCTTAACGGCACACGTGACACTTCCTCTTGGCCGGCTCCATGTCCCTCCTGCAGCCAGTAGGAACCCTGACACACAGCGATGTCAGGAAATAGTTGCAAAGCGCAACTGAAGTGTGACTGGGCGTGCTGCGGGACCTCCCATACTTTAATTTTCTTTAATTTTCAGAGCAAAGTAGTTGATACAAATGAGTGTGTCTGACATCTGACACTCATCTATTCTATTTCTCACAATCTAAATGGGAAAGAATCTCAGGGTAGTCGTTTTCACTGGAGTATAAGCAGACTTCAGTCAGTCATGACCACAATGAGAGGTCTGCACATTACTTACGAGCTCTCCTGGTGGCTCAGAATCCGCCTGCCAATGCGGGAGACCTGGGTTTGATCCCCGGGTCGGGAAGATCCCCTGGAGGAGGGCATGGCAACCCACGCCAGAATTCTGGCCTGGAGAATCCCATGGACAGAGGAGCCTGGTGGGCTACAGTCCATGGGGCCGCAAAGAGTCAGACACAACTGGGAAACTGAGCACGCACACATATTAGTCACCAGTAATGAAAAAGAAGCCTGGGTACTTACGTCCCTGGAGCAGGACTTGTCGACAAGAAGAAGGTGGAGGAGGGGAGCAGACAGGGAGGTGCTTTCTTGGGCACCTGACACCGTAATTGGTAAGGAGGAACGAAGCGTGTCCTCGGACTCCACACGCCCCCATGGGGGAGGGAGGCGCAGGTGGCCGTGTGGACCAGGCATTGACCCCCTTGGCGGTGTGCTGGAGCAGGCTCCTTCTAGCTCCCGAGAGCCCACTGGGGATTCCTCTTCCCAGTTCCACGTTCAGTTATGCCATCTTGTTAGCAAAACTTGCCATGGTGGGAGCGCTTTCCACAAAAGAAAACAAAAACAAAAACACAAAACTGCACAATGCTGTGAAGTGGGGCTTCCCTCACCCGCCAGGGAGCCGGCAGTTAGACGTCTACCAGCACACCACTGTGTCCACGGCCCAGGCTTGATCCTGCCTCCCAGGGGTTCAGAAAGCTTTACGATAAGGTGAAGAATGGAGAGCAGGGGTCTGGGATGCACAGACCACAAGAAAGGGTCAAGGAGGTTAAGGGGGCCCAGATTTTGGAGTTTGGAAGCCAGCGTTGTGTTAGTCGCTCAGCCATGACCAATTCTTTGCAACCCCATGGACTGTGGCCTGCCAGGCTCGTCTGCCCCGGCAAGAATACTGGAGTGGGTTGCCATGCCCTTCTCCAGGGGCTGTTCCTGACCCAGGGATGGAACTGGGATCTCCTGCATTGCAGCCAGATTTCTCTACCATCTGAGCCACTAGGGAAGGCCCTGGATGCCAGACCTTGCTTTAATTCTCACCATTTTTGAGATTCAGTGGATTATCTGTGGCCTCATTCTGAGAATTAAACCATGGGTTTTATTGAGAAAATTATTCTCACAGACTGGCTGTACTTTTTTAACCTAGCAACTTGACTGCCACTGAAACAGTCCCTCTCAATAAAAGTATTAAGAATGGGCAAAGATTTAGGCACCAGAAGGTTCCGCACAACATTCACTATCCAGTGCGTTTGGGTAATACCTAAGATCTGACAACAGGGAATTCTGCTTAACTTTATCATGGTGTGTTCATATAAATGGATAGTCTTTAAATATTCTTCTAAAACTTGATTTTGCTGTTATGGGAGAAGACTCGTGATAAAAATAGAGAAGAGTAAATTGCAAAAGAGAGTGATTTAGCGATTAGAACTTTATAGAATGCGAAAACCTTGATGGTTATAGAGTAAATTTTGAGTGGAACACTTGTTTTTCCTTTGGTGCTTTTCTGCATTTTTCAATGTTTCTGCAGTGAGAATGTGTTACTTTATGAAATAAAAAGAAAAAGAAATACTGTTTTTTAAAGTCATTTCTCCAACTAGATAACCTTGAAGTTAAATCCTAAAATTTGGTTTATCTATATATTAATAAAAGTAACACTAACTGACAAAATTTAATAACAACTAAGCCAAATTGGCAACACAACAAGGATTGTGAAATCACTGATTGTAACTGATACGACTACTTCTTTCTCCTCCTCCCTAGTCAACCACCTTGCTCTTCTTCTTCTAACAATAATATTTACTAAGCATTTTCCATGTATCAGCCCATGGTGCCAAGTAAGTGAAATAATTTATTCTTCAGAAAAAAAACCTATGAAATAGTTACTATTTCATAATATTTACATCTCCATTTTACAGATGGAAAAACAAATGCTTTGACTTACAAATAACCTGCCCAATCCTCACAGCCAGTCAGCGCCAGACCCGACATCAAACTCTAGTTCACAAAAGCAGGCATTTCGCACTGACAACAAATAATCCAGTTAAGCTCATAAAGTCTCACTTTTAAGGAGATGATAGGCTCAACACTGACAGTGTTAAAGTCAATTCACAATTTCAGTTTCCATGGATTCCTTGGGCTGAGCTGACAAACAGTCTAGAAGACTAAGAAATTACAAATCAATGAACCACGTTGCAAGCACTCATTCTAAAACAGAAAGGAGGGAATTCCTTGGTGGTCCAGAGGTTAGGACCTGCAAAACACTTCTTACCACTATTCTGAGAGTTTGAGGCCTAGCAGGAGAACAGTGGTGCGGTGAGCAAACTAATGGCGTTCACAGTATTCCTCTTTAAGGAAACACGAGCTCCCATGCTCAGCCTTGCTCCTTCATTCAGCTTCCTTTTTTCACCCAGATCCTGTAATAAAAGCACTACACTTTGCAACCTGAGATTAGATTCCCGGAACTCCCCCTACGCACACCCCAAAGCACCGAGTGTTACCTCTTCTCCTTAGAGCGGCTCTCAGTGTGGCGTCTGGCTTGCCAGGTAGACGTCCCTTTGCGTCAATACACGTGCTGGCCAGCAGAGGGCAGGCTTGCACAACGCACCCGGGCTTCCTCTCCAGTTAGGAATAAAAAGGGAGAGATGGTCCAGACCTACCAGCATCGAGGGAGATTAAAGCACAGCGCAAACCATAGCCTGTGTTCTTAGAGACGACAACATGAGAAATATTCCACACTGGGAGTCGTACACCTGGTCGCCAGAGTCAGTCTGGGAGTCACTTCACCCAGCCTCCGGCCATTGATAACCAATGTCACGGCTGGACCGGCCCTTGTGGTTCTTATAATTGCAAGACCCCCGCAGCAAAAACTATCAGGAAACTCTGAAGTGAAAACGATTTATAACTTACGGGGCCTGGAAATTACATGGCACACCTGAGGCCACACAGCGAAGTCACGTGGGGAGAGAGGAGAGAGAGAAGAGGAGAGAGAGACAGGATGAACCAGAACTGGGTTCTGCTGGAACTAGGTCCAGGGTAGGGCCTGGGGTTTTGCAGGCTCGTTCCTTATTGGGGAATTTACTGAAATCAATCACGATTTCTGAAACAAAGAAGCCTGGGGTGGAGGACTGGTTTTTCAGTCTAGCCCCGTGAGTGACTGGTGTATATTTCAAAGAGCTAGCTTTGAAGTGGATGCCTCAGCCGCTGAAGTCAACCACTTGCCTTACGAACAGAAAAGCCCACCATCCGCGTTTATACTACGAGGTCCCAATTTCCCCAGCAGTGTGGTGAAGGCGTTCTCCGAGGTGACCCCCAGTTTTTATTTCTCCTGTAGATTTCTAATACTACGTTCTGATCTGAGCTGAAGTAACGCTCCTGAAGTCGTGATCTTGCTAAATGCAAACTGAAGTATGTGCGTCCTTGGTTTTTAACACGAGAGTAGGGGTTGGACATGAGCTCTTTTACCTCGATGGTTCCAAGTTTCTCCTTCCAGCAGAGGGCAAGACTGTCTTCCCAATTGTGACTCAGCAGTTGGGGTGGTTGAACCAGTAGAAATTATAATAGGCTAATATTCATTGAAGTGAAAGTTGCTCAGTCGTGTCTGACTCTTTGCCACCCCATGGACAATACAGTCCATGGAATTCTCCAGACCAGAATATTGGACTGGGTAGCCTTTCCCTTCTCCAGGGGCTCTTCCCAACCTGGGGTCTAAACCCAGGTCTCCCGCATTGCAGGCAGTCACCAACTCGATGGACTTGAGGTTGAGCAAGCTCCAAGAATTGGTGATGGACAGGGAAACCTGGCATGCTGAGTCCATGGGGTCACAAAGAGTCAGACACAACAGAGCGACTGGACTGAACTGAACTGAATATTCACTGAAGGGCTCCCCAGTGGCACAAAGAATGTGCCTGCCAATACAGGAGACGTGGGTTCAATACGTGGGTTGGGAAAAAATCCCCTGGAGAAGGAAATGGCAACTCACTCCAGTATTCTTGCCTAGGAAATGCCATGAACTATACAGCCTGGTGGGCTATAGTCCACGGAGTTACAAAATAGTCTGACACGACTTAGCAACTAAACAACAACAAATATTCATGGATGTGCCAGGCAATGTGCAAAAGGTTTCAATCTTCCACCCACTGCATTTTCCAGGGAAGGTTCCAAAGCTGCAGAGAGATAAACTGTTGAAGAGTGTGCGGATGGGAGCTGATGAAGCTGGGATCTAAACTGCAGACAGTGGGCTCACAGCTGTTCTTACTGCTTTTAGGGACTTTGGGGATGGGAGAGAAACTGACCAGAGGCAACTATGAGTCCTTCAGCTCAGTTCAGCTCAGTTCAGTCACTCAGGCATCGCCAACTCTTTGCAACCCCATGGACTGCAGCACGCCAAGCCTCCCTGTCCATCACCAACTCCCGGAGGTTACTCAAACCAATGTCCATTGAGTCAGTGATGCCATCCAACCATCTCATCCTCTGTCATCCCCTTCCCCTCCCACCTTCAGTCCTTCCCAGCATCAAGGTCTTTTCAAAGGAGTTGGTTCCTCGCTTGAGGTGGCCAAAATATTGGAGCTTTAGCTTCAGTCCTTCCAATGAACATTCAGGACTGATCTCCTTCAGAATGGACTGGTTGGATCTCTTTGCAGTCCAAGGGACTCTCAAGAGTCTTCTCCAACACCATAGTTCAAAAGCATCAATTCTTCAACGCTTACCTTTCTATATAAGTCCAACTTTCATATCCATACATGACTACTGGAAAAACCATAGCTTTGACTAGACGGGCCTTTGTTGGCAAATTAATGTCTCTGCTTTTGAATATACTATCTAGGTTGGTCATAACTTTTCTTCCAAGGAGCAAGCATCTTTTAATTTCATGGCTGCAGTCACCATCTGCAATGATTTTGGAGCCCCCCAAAATAAAGTCTCTCACTGTTTCCACTGTTTCCCATCTATTTGCCATGAAGTGATGGGACCAAATGCCATGATCTTTGTTTTCTGAATGTTGAGCTTTAAGCCAACTTTTTCACTCTCCCCTTTCACTTTCATCAAGAGACTCTTTAGTTCCTCTTCACTTTCTGCCATAAGGGTGGTGTCATCTGCATATCTGAGGTTATTGATATTTCTCCCGGCAATCTTGATTCCAGCTTGTGCATCCAGCCCAGCGTTTCTCATGATGTACTCTGCATAGAAGTTAAATAAGCAGGGTGACAATATACAGCCTTGATGGACTCCTTTTCCTATTTGGAACCAGTCTGTTGTTCCATGTCCAGTTCTAACTGTTGCTTCCTGACCTGCATACAGATTTCTCAGGAGGCTGGTCAGGTGGTCTGGTATTCCCATCTCTTTCAGAATTTTCCACAGTTTATTGTGATCCACACAGTCAAAGGCTTTGGCATAGTCAATAAAGCAGAAGTAGATGTTTTTCTGGAACTCTCTTGCTTTTTTGATGATCCAACAGATGTTGGCAACTTGACCTCTTGTCACTCTGCCTTTTCTAAATCCAGCTTGAACATCTGGAGGTTCACAGTTCACATATCATTGAAGCCTGGCTTGGATAATTTTGAGCATCACTTTGCTAGTGTGTGAAATGAGTGCAATTGTGCGGTAGTTTGAGCATTCTTTGGCATTGTCTTTCTCTGGGATTGGAATGAAAACTGACCTTTTCCAGTCCTGTGGCCATTGCTGAGTTTTCCAAATTTGCTGACATATTGAGTGCAGCACTTTCACAGCATCATCTTTCAGGATTTGAAATAGCTCAACTGGAATTCCATCACCTCCACCAGCTTTGTTCGTAGTGATGCTACCTAAGGCCCACTTGACTACACATTCCAGGATGTCTGGCTCTAGATGAGTGACCACACCATCATGGTTATTTGGGTCATGAAGATCTTTTTTGTACAGTTCTTCTGTGTATTCTTGCCACCTCTTCTTAATATCTTCTGCTTCTGTTAGGTCCATACCATTTCTGTCCTTTATTGTGCCCATCTTTGCATGAAATGTTCCCTTGGTATCTCTAATTTTCTTGAAGAGATCTCTAGTCTTTCCCATTCTGTTGTTTTCCTCTATTTCTTTGCATTGATCACTGAGGAAGGCTTTCTTATCTCTCCTTCCTATTCTTTGGAACTCTGCATTCAAATGGGTGTATCTTTCCTTTTCTCCTTTGCTTTTTGATTCTCTTCTTTTCACAGCTATTTGTAAGGACTCCTCAGATAGCCATTTTGCCTTTTTGCTTTTCCTTTTGTTGGGGATGGTCTTGATCACTGCCTCCCATTCAATGTCACAAGCCTTCATCCGTAGTTCTTCAGGAACTGTGGCTATCAGATCTAATCCCTTGAATCTATTTGTCACTTCCACTGTATAATCGTAAGGGATTTGATTTAGGTCATACCTGAATAGTGTAGTGGTTTCTCTACTCTCTTCAATTTAAGTCTGAATTTGGCAATAAGGAGTTCATGATCTGAGCCACAGTCAGATCCCAGTCTTGTTTTTGCTGACTTATAGAGCTTCTCCGTCTTTGGCTGCAAAGAATATAATCAATCTGACTTTGGTGTCGACCATCTGGTGATGTCCATGTGTAGAGTCTTCTCTTGTGTTGTTGGAAGAGAGTGTCTGCTATGACCAGTGCATTCTCTTGGCAAAACTCTGTTAGCCTTTCCCCTTCTTCATTCTGTACACCAAGGCCAAATTTGCCTGTTACTCCAGGTGTTTCTTGACTTCCTCCTTTTGAATTCCAGTCCTGTATGATGAAAAGGACATCTTTTAGTTCTAGAAGGAAGTATAGGTCTTCATAGAACCGTTCAGCTTCAGCTTCTTCAGCGTTACTTGAACCAAAACTGGTTCATTCATTTTCTTACTCACATCCTCTCTCAGTGAAGTGACTACTATGTCCCTGGAACTTTATTAAGTGCTGGGATCCATAATTCTTCAATGATGGCATCTTGTCCAGCCATGTGATTTTCCACACAGACTCAGAAGCCTGAGGGTAAGACAATTTCAACCCTGGCTTTCAGTTGAGGTTTTGGTGGCTAGGTACAGTGCAAAGTGGGGTTTGGGGGAAGAGGTAAAAAGTGCCTCAGAGACTGTGAGTCAATCAACCACAAGGCCCAGATAATCAGCATGAAGCCCCCAGGGCTTCAACCGGTCAAGGTTCTGTGAACGTCCTGCCTTCACTTTTCCCCAGCACTACCCTCACTCTGTTGATAAATGGCCCAATTGCACCAGCAGAATGGCCAGGGGTGCTAAGTTCCACTGTAGCGCTGCCCTGAACATCTATGCAATGTGGAGAAACCACTCACTATCTCTGAGTTTGCTTCCCTCACCGATAAAAAGAGGCGCCACTCACACTGAACAGAACGGCCGTCATCCAAATACCTACAAAGAGTAAACACAGGAGAGGGTGTGGGGAAACGGAGCCCCCCTGTGCTATCGGTGGGACTGTCGACTGGTGCAGCCACCGTGGAGAACAGGATGGACGTCCCTTAGGAACTAAAAATAGAGCTACCGTGTGATCCAGCAACTCCACTACAGAGCGTATTTACAGAGGAAGCCACGATTCAGAAAGATACACGCAGCCCAGAGTTCACTGCAGCGCTCCCTGCAAGAGCCAGAACCTGAAACAACCTCAAAGTCCGTCGACAGAGGAATGGATAAAGACGTGGTACACTTATACAGTGGAAGGTCACTGGGTCATAAAGAAGAATGAAATAACGCCATTTGCCACAACGTGAATGGACCTAGAGGCTATCATACTAAGTGCAGTCAGACAGAGGAGGGAAAATATCATGTGATACTGCTTATATGTGGGATCTAAAGAAGATGGCACAAAGGAACTTATTTACAAAACAGAAATCAAGTAATAGATACAGAAAACAGTCCTGTGGTTAACGGCGGGGGGAGGGAAGGAGAGAGAAATGGGGAGATCGGGACCGACATACACACACTTCTACCCACAAAACAGATAACAAATAAGGACCTACTGCACAGCAGAAGGGACCATACTCAGGATTCTGTAATAACTTACATGGGAAAAGAGTCTAAGAAAGAGGAGATATATGTATATGTATAACAGATGTGCCTTGCTGTACACTTAAACTAACACAACGTTATAAATCAATTATGCTCCAAAAAAGATTTTCAAATAAATAAAAAATAAAATAAGGAACCATTCAGCTCAATTACTAGAGAAATATTTTTGAACCAAGTAGAATATGCCTGGCACTGTGCTTCATGCTAAGGACACAGAACACCAATAATAACAACAATTTCTCTATTCAAAATGCTCACATTCAAACACCTTCTATATATTTTCAACTGACAATAATAGAACAGTGGTCCCACCTCTGATGGAAGGGTCTATGGGATACTGCAACTATTACAGATAAACCATGTTTTGAGGCATCTAATTTGGGTCAGGGGCTTCCCTCATAGCTCAGTTGGTAAAGAACTAGCCTGCAACGCTGGGAGTTGGACACGACTGAGCGACTTCACTTTCATGCATTGGAGAAGGAAATGGCAACCCACTCCAGTGTTCTTGCCTGGAGAATTCCAGGGACAGCAGAGCCTGGTGGGCTGCCGTCTATGGGGTCGCACAGAGTCGGACACAACTGAAGCGACTCAGCAGCAGCAGCAGCAGCAGCAGCAGCAGCAGCAGCAGCAGCAGCAGCAGCAGCGGGAGGCCTGGATTCGATCCCTGGGTTGGGAAGATCCCCTGGAGAAGGGCAAGACTACTCACTCCAGTATTCTGGCCTGGAGAATCCCATGGACTGTATAGTCCATGGGGTCACAAAGAGATGGACACAACTGAGCTACTTTCACTTATCACTATATATAAATTATTTCTGCAAGCCTTTGCCCCAACTCTCTGGAATTGATACAATTATTATTTCCATTTTACTGATTTTCTAAACACTGAGGATTAAGAAGATTCGGTTACTTACCTAAAGTCACATGGTAATGTAACTGTTGGTAATGCTATCTGTCATCATATCAGTGAACAAAGGATGCTGGGGCCATCAGGCCATCAGGCCATCAGCCAATGCAGCCACCCTAGGACCGTGCACCTGTGGGGATTCAGGATAGAAAAACCAGGAACCTGGTCTCGGATAGCTGAGGTGTATATCCATGGAACTGTTTCAGTGAGTCTGGACTCTTGCCCCATTCCATACATAGAAAAGCACTAAAGTCATAAACTTGAGATGTCTTGCTTTCTTTAATTAACAGTGATCTTTTGATGATCTGACTACCTGGTCCTTGTTGCAAAAATTCATATATCCTGGCTCCTCCCTTCCATCTTCAGAGCAGCCCCTCAGAGCCGTTGCAGAGGCTGTCTTCCAGGCAAGGGTCCTCAGGAAGTCCTCCAAATAAAACACAACTCTCAACTTTCAGGTTGTGCATTTTTCTTCAGTCAACAAAAGTAAGAAGTAATAGAACCAGAACTAAAACCAAGGCTACTGGAGACCAGGGCCTATTAGTTCCTAAGCCCTCAGTTCAGTTCAGTTCAGTTCAGTCGTGTCTGACTCTTTGCAAGCCCATGGACTGCAGCACGCCAGGCTTCCCTGCCCATCACCAACTCCCGGAGTTTACTCACACTCATGACCATTGGGTCAGGGATGCCATCCAACCATCTCATCCTCTGTCGTCCCCTTCTCCTCCCACCTTCAATCTTTCCCAGCATCAGGGTCTTTACCAATGAGTCAGTTCTTTGCATCAGGTGGCCAAAGTGTTGGAGTTTCAGCTTCAGCATCAGTCCTTCTAATGAATATTCAGGGTTGATTTTCTTTAGGATAGACTGGTTGGATCTCCTTGCCCTAGGGAAGCACAGAACAGGGGACCCAGGAGATGAAATTTCAAGTCAATTTCAGATGACACCCACCTGATTCTTGAGAATGAGTTGTGCTAATCCCATCAATTCCTCTCCTAGAGTTAAATTGCTCTGCTGACTTTTCAGTCCTTATCCAAGAAAAGTTGGCTTGATAAGCAGAACTGGAATACAAGAAAACGAGATTTCTTTAAATGTTTCCCATGACTTTGGCTCCGGGGCTTTTCAAAAGAGATATGAAAAAAAATGTGAAATGTTAATTTTATACATTTTGTTGTTGTTGTTCAGTTGCTAAGTCATGTGACTCAATGTGATCCCATGAACTGCAGCATGCAAGGCGTCCCTGTCCTTCACCATCTCCCAGAATTTGCTCAAATTCATGTCTGGTGAGTCGGTGATGCTATTTAACTGTCTCATTCTCTGCTCCCCCTTCTCATTTTGCCTTCAATCTTTGCCAGCATCAGGGTCTTTTCCAATGAGTCAGCTCTTTGCATTGGGTGGTCAAAGTATTGGAGCTTCAGCTTCAGCATGAGTCCTTCCAGTGAATATTCAGGGTTGATTTCCATTAGGATTGACTGGTTGGACCTCCTTGCAGTTCAAGGATTCTGCCCAAAGTAACACAGTTTTGTGTTGGCTAATTCATCGCTCTTGGTTGAGGAATTACATTTACTTCCAGGGCCTCCCTTAGATACTACACGATTACAGAAAAGGACTGCCAGCGCTAATCACTCCATCACAAACCCAAAAAGTCCTACAGAATCTGAAATGCTGACAAGAAGTTCAGATCTGCTGGAAAACATCTGTAAATGATAAATCTTGTCATTTTAACTAACATGGTGAAAAGGTTTAGCGTCCATGATTTAGTAATGCCCTGAGCCATCTTTAAAGTCTTGTGTTCTTTTCTAAAGACAAAGAATAAAACAGATTTGAAGGCTATGTTTAAAAGAGTAAACAGCCAGGATGGCTGCTACAGTTGTTAATGATAAACAGTGACATTTCAGACACTCCATCTAACTCAAACAGAAATTTTAGCAGGACATTTGGTCATTGTTTAAAAGTTGTCTAAAAGTATAATTATGCACCATAAAATACATTTTTGAGCAGACAATTCAATGATTTTTAACATATTTTCAAAATTTTGCAACTATCACCACGGTTTGGTTTTTAGAACACTTGCATCACCTAAAGAGATCCCTTATCCCAGTTAGCAGTTATTCTTCATTTTCACTTCCAGCCCTAGGAAACCCTTAATCTCCTTTTTGCCTCCAAATGTCTGACTTTCCAGCCATTTCATATACACGGAACCAAACAAATATGCTTGCATCCAGCCTCTTTCACTTAGCCTGTTTCTGAAGTTCATCCATGTTGTAGTGGGTAACAGAATTTTGTTCCTTTTTCTTGTCGAATATTGTCCCACTGTATATATAATGTGTTGTTTATTAATTTCCCATTTGATGGACTTTAAGGTTGTCTCACTTTCTGACCTTATGAATGAATAAGGCTGCTATCTACTTTCACGCATGAGTCTTGGTGGCAACATACATTTTCCTTTTTCTTGGAAGAAACCTATGAGTGGAATGGCTGGAATATACAGTAAATGTATATTGACTTTTTTTCACCTTATTTGTTTCACTTTCCTCTTATATGTAACTTTTGAAAGTGTATGTGCCAAACCGTTTTCCACAATAGCCGTACTGGGATTTTGCTGGCGATTCGGTGGTTAAAGACATCGCCTTCCAGTGCAGGGGTGCAGTTTCAGTCCCCGGTGGGGAAGCTAAGATTCCATATGCCTTGCAGCCAAAAAGTCAAAACATAAAGCAGAAGCAATATTGTAACAAATTCAAGAAAGACTTTAAAAATGGCCCACATCAAAACCATCTTTAAAAAAAAAATAGCCGTACCATTCTCATTCCCACGTTGTTCATTTTTAAGCCGACACATTAATGAGAGCGTGAGATTCTGAGCAGTGGAGTTAACTCCACAATGTCGAGAATTTCAATTCTCTGTTATCCATTGAAGGCTTTCTGGCTCAAAGATGCTTCAGACTTTGTTATTGCTTCATGGGTAGAGAGGAGTTGAAAGAACATTAGGCCTCTTAGTAAAGAATCCAGACATTATCTATTTAAATGATCACCCCCACCCTTGCACCCTTCCTGATTGTTTGCGACAGCTTTCTGGCACCTCTTCTTGGCTGCAGGCTACAATGTTGAACTCCACTCAGACCCCCAAATATAGGAGAAGTGCTTTTTCTCATGCTTCTTATAATATCCCACGCTTGCCTTTTGTTCCTGTATGATTTTCCAGCCTCTCTCAAGGAACTATATCTTGCTCACCTTTGTCTGCTCGGTACTCAGCACAGACATCGTCTCGTTGTATGTACTCAGCAATATCTGTGGATCAGTGAATGAATCAATGGACACAGAGCAAACCTACCTGTTAGGTATATCATCACGATCTTAATCTCATTTAACGGAAATATGTTACAAAGGCAGGTAAAGAAAGACTTAAATGTCTGTCTAGGTAATTTCTGATTTTCTTCCAAAAGAAATAGGAACTAAACCTAGCATCGACTTAGTCCCAGGGTCTAAGAAAAATTGTGAGCTCTAGAGAAAGCCTGTCTGTTCCCTCTCTCATGAGCTTTGTGGCCTCAGTCAAGTTACTTGGTTTCACTAAGCCTCCGTTTCTTTATCTAAAAGCATTGCTGTGAGGATTAAAGGAAATAATCCACATAAATCCCTTAGTTATTACGTTGTGATGTCACCATTTTAACATGTATTGAATATGTATTAAAATCATTATAAATATGAGTAAACAGGGTGATTCTCTGTTATAGGCCATCCTAGAAAGTGAGGGTGCCAGGTCACACCCCCAGAGAGGTTGTTTTACATCATATAACTAATGTCATCAACCAATCTCCAATTATAGTCATCATTTTACTATAGAGACTGAAATACAAGGTCCTAAAGGCAAAGATAATGAACGACAATGAATATTTATACTGTGTGTATGTGTGTGTGTGTGTGTGCATGTGCACACACACACCTATACACACGTCTCCACTTTATTCATATCTCAGTGGATCCCTTAATTTCAGGACTGGCTTCCAAGTGTAACTGAGCAGGTCCTGGGACTGACCCCACCCTCATATCCTCTGCTGTAGCTCCTCTCTGATGTCCCCCGATAATAAGATCTGATGCATATTTCCTGTGTTTTTCAGATATTAAAAACCACCAACAACAAATGGAGGAAATTAACTGCTTAATGATCAGACCTTCTGATACCTAGGGATGGATCACATCAACCAATCAGAAAACTGTACGAGCTGATCATGTGACCTGAGATGCCCCTCCCTCAGTGGGCTTTTAAAGTGCTTTGCTGAAACCTTTCAGGAAGTTCAGGGTTTTTTGAACACAAGACACCCTTTTTCCTTGCTCGGCCCTGCAGTAAACCTTTCTCTGCTCCAGAGGCAGTTTGTTTGGCATTACTGTGCGTGGGGCACACGAACTTCGTGTTGGGTAACACGTGGAGGTTCTTCTCGAAGGGAGGCTGGTTTCAGCACAACAGCCACCATCAAGACCTACGGCTGGTCTCCAGTGGTTTCACCCAACAGCACCCACCTCTTCAGTCTCTCAGAGGAAAGAACAACCACCACCAGCAAGCTCTTTGGAATCTCAGACAGAGAGAGCAAACCATTGCTGTAGCAACGCTTTCACTGCTCATCACCCAACTTGAAAACATTGGGGTTGCTAGGCTGGTTGGGGCTGTGGGCCCAGAAACGTGCATCAAGCAGCCTGTGAGGCTACAGAACCCTATACGAATGTGTGCACATTTATGGGGAGATGCCATCTTTGGAGGCAAAATTTGATTGGAGTCCTCACCTATCACTTGCTGTCTCTGTTTAGTTGCTCAGTCATGTCTGGCTCCTTGCGACCCTGTCCATGGGATTTTCCAGGCAAAAAGACTGGAGTGGGTTGCCATTTCCTCCTTCAGGGGATCTTCCCAACCCAGGGATCAAACCTGTGTCTCCTGCAGTGCAGGCAGATTCTTTATCCGCTCAGCCATGGGGGAAGCCAGATTACTTGCCAGTCTTGGACAAATCTTTTTGCTTTTCTGAACCCCAATTTTCCTCGTATGGAAATGACGATCAAATACTTGGCTGACCTAAGGATGAAGGAAATAATGCCATTTGCAGCATCATGGATAGATCTAGAGATTATCCTACTAAGTGAAGGAAGTCAGACAGCGAAAGAGAAGTATCACATGGTGTCACTCATATGTGGAATTTACAAAACAAAAACAGACTCACAGACATGGAAGACAAACCGAAGGGGGAAGGAGGGGAGAGGGCAGGGATAGATTAGACTGGCCGATACAAATCGCTATGCATACAAGCTCCTACTGTAGAGCACGGGGAGCTATATCCAATATATTGTAATAAACTATTATGGAGAAGAACATGAAAAAGAATATATATGTACATATATCTGTGTAGCTGAGTCACTTTGCTGTATACGAGAAATTAACACAACATTGTAAATCAACTACTCAATTAAAAAAAATTTTTTTAACTACTTGGCTGAGTCATTGTGATAACTGCGTATAATAAATGTAAAATTTCCCAGTAAAGTATATGACAAATCACAGTCACTCAAAGGTAATAGGTGTTACTATTCCACAACATCTATACAAACATGCTACCCTGGGCTATGCTTAGTCGCTCAGTCGTGTCTGATTCTTTGTGACCCCAAGGACTGTAGCCCACCAGGCTCCTCTGCGCATGGGATTTTCCAGGTAAGAGTACTGGAGCAGGCTGCCATGCCCTCCTCCAGGGGATCTTCCTGATGCAGGGATCGAACCTAGGTCTCCTGCATTGCAGGTGGATTCTTTACCATCTGAGCCACCAGGGAAGCCCTATTAATACATAACCAGGGACATAAAGCTCGCAAACATAGAGGTGAGAAGATCAAGGTAAGTGCTTTCCTGGGTCTCGTCTCCATTTCATCTGCAGAGTTTCTTTCACACTGGTACTCTGTTTGCATTTGCCGATTGCCACTAAGCTAATATTTTTTACATATAGAGTCTGATGACCTGTCATGGATGTCAGTGTCACTGAGACAGCAAGATAAATGAACTTGAGGAGGATGGAGCCACCCCAGACCTGCCGCTTCCTGGCTAACCCCATGACATCAAGCAATGGAGAAAAAGATGGCAGATAGTGGCCCCACCTACACTCAAGCATCTGAGATAAGGGCATGGCCCTCCAGACACTGGGGAGGAGAGCCCACAACAAACACACACCTCAGACAACCGGAAGCTCATTAAACCCAACTCACCTTCTCCCAAGCCCACTGAAATCCCAGCACTCACTTGTCAAAAGAGGAAAGATCATTGCCCCAAGTGGTTTGGAATGTTCTTCCATTTCAGAGAAGGATAAATATTTGTTTGTCAAGGGGAGAATGTTGTCTGGCATCGTGGCTCGTATAATTTATGACTGCATTTTCCTAATTGCTTATAAAATGTATTCTGCCATCCTGTGCAAATAACACCAAGACTTGCAGTTATGAAGTGTGTGTAATCAACAGATGTCAGCTGTTCTCCACTTAAGCAACTTAGAAACAACCAAAAATGAATTAGGATTATTGAATGCTGATGTGGAAAGCTAAGGTATTAAATATTTAACGCCCTGAACATAACGATGGAGTTGATTTTGTGTGCTTGCTAGTTGCGGCTTTATCATTTTGCATCAGTGATCCTGCGAATGCGTTCATTTTTCTGCAAGGCTCATCGGGTGTTGCTATGGAGACAAGAGCTGCTCTGACATATTCCCACCGGCCCTGTTTGCTGGCTTTTTCGGTAAACACTTAATTATGCGTTGTGTTCTGCAATCAGTGTCGTTGGAGGGAAGTTCGCTTAGCTGATCTCGGGATAAAGATGAGTTCCGCTCCTAAGCAGATGCTTTCATAAGTGTTGAGCATGGTTCTAATAAATGGAGCAAAATCAAGAAGCCTCTGAGAGAAAGACAACAAATAAGAAGGAAAGGATTCAGTCTAATAACTTCTGATTACCTCCCTGTATGGGCTTCCTAGGGGGTGTCAGTGCCAATGCATGAGACGCAAGTTCAATCCCTGGGTCGGGAAGACCCCCTGGAGGAGGACATGGCAACCCACTCCAGTACTCTTACCTGGAGAATCCCATGGACAGAGGAGCCTGGAGGGCTACAGTCCATGGAGTCACAAAGAGTCAGACACGACTTGAGCATGACACATGCGTCTAACTGTATGAAAGCTCATCAGAGTCTTAGCAACTCCGACTCCATACTGAAACCTCTGACAGTTCGGGGAGGAGGAGGAGTTATTCTATACCATATAACCTAAGCAGACAAATCAAACAACAACAACAAATATAACTATGTGTTTGAAGGCTATTCTGTCTAGGAAGAGGTATTATCAAAATACAAAATCTTCCTTCAGGTCAAGAACTCTCAACGTGAAAACAGACTTCTTAGGACTGGGACGTCCCCCCTCTTTTCGTAAGCGTAAGCAGCGTATTGTTTTGGTGTGTATACGTGCATCTCTTGAAGGAGTCTATAACTTTTATCAGAAAGTCAGAAACTCATCAGACTAAGCAAGACAAAGAACCAATCGACTGTATTCCAGTGAAAAACACCGCATCTCCTCCAGAGAAAGTGTGTTTACCCTTTCCCACCATATGCGATTACCAAAATGGAAGAAGCATTTCTGTGGCAAGGATCCCACCCCAATTCTGTCCTTTATCCAACTCTAGATTTTGAGAGAGACATGCCTGGAATTCTCTCTCATTTGAAGGAACAAATACAGTACTGGGTTAGATGCTCCAAATAAAGAAGTCAGCTGATCCATGCCCAGTATTCTGAGTTACAACAAAAGCTGTGTCCAGTGGACCCCTTAGTTTTATGAAAATGATCTAATTCAGTGAAGAAGATATTTATTTGACTGATTCTCACAGGAATCAGATTTCTATTCAATTCGCTTTTTACTAGGTCAGGCACTTCCATCACACACGGTTACTGATATATATATATATATACACACACACACACACATATACACACACACACATATATATACTCTATTTTATGTCCTTGTGATTTCAGTGTATTATTTTCACTGAAACTAGAAAAGGGAGACAAGGGTTCAGAGCCAAGCATAATTCAGACAGAACTGCCGATTCGAATTTGGGAAGGAAAGAGACAAGCTGGGAACAGCCAGAAAGAAAGGACTCACACTTCACCTTCACTGAATGTCAACAACGTAAATGTGAGTATTTGTGCAGCCCCTTGGTGTGTGTTACATCACCTGAAAGCCACAGCTGTCTTTTATGATCTCTCAGGGTTCTGGGGGTGGTGGTAGAACAGAGAGGACAGCTTGTCTCTTCTGCACAATGTCCAGGGCTTCCCCTGGTTTGACCCCATGGCTGAAGGCTGGACCACTGGGACTGCCGAGCACCCTTCTGTATGCAAACTCAGGGTCTCTCTGTGTGCCTCCATCTAGGCTCACCTTAGCACGAGAATTCCACAGCAGTCAGACTTCTTGTGTAATGGCTCATGGCTCAAGTTCAAGTTTTCCAAAAGCCAGGGCAGAAACTACAAGGCTCCTTAGGACCTGGCCTCATGAATCCCAGAACATCATTCTGTTAGTCATGAAGATGCTCAGGCCAGCCCCGACTGAAAGAAAGGGGGCTTTGTCTCTACCTCTCAAGGGAAAGAGTAGCAGAGGCTGTGTGACTATCTCCAGCCGCTCAAAAGGCAGGGCAGATCTACAGGAACACTGTTAAGTCACTGTCCTAACTGCTGTACACACACATGATGTCAGTTACCTCTACTACCCACGCTGCGGCCCCATATTACAGATATGAACACTGAGGCAGAGTAGGGATTCAACCCAGGACTGTCTGCAGATTCTGTACCATTGACTACAACCCCTCCTGGTTCCTCCAGTCTTTCCCTCAAGTAACAAACACTACAGCATCCACCGATTTCTTCTGCCCTTCTCCTAACATACTGGCAACTTGGATTTTACATGAAATATAGTGGAGTTACCCATCTTCTTTTTTGTTATGTAGGCATCTCCCTAAAGAGTTCACAGAATCACAAACTGGGAGAGCTTTGGGTTCTGAGAAGTGGAAACAGAAGGGTACATAGGGCCAGCATCTCAGCTGGGATCACACAGAGACTGGAGGAGACAGAACTGGGCTCAAAGAAGGGGAGAAGCTCCTGGTTCCTGCTCCTGGTTCCTGCTCCTGGCTCCGTCTTCTTATCTTCAGTTCTTGGCACCATAGGGGAGGAAGAGATTTTCCTCTAACCTTCCACGTTCTTTGGCTGGTCTATTAATTAAATTGACCTAAGAGAGATTAGCAGGAAGAACAAATTGAATTTCCTACATACAAGAGCTTCACATTGACACTGAAGCTTACATGCCATCTTGAGCTAAGGAGAAGCAGGCAGGGGTCTGGGGCTTCAAAGGGAAGGCAGATAATTTACAAGAAGATTGGTAAACAAATCTGAGTCTGGCGCAAATAGACAGTGGGATCCAGAGAGGAATTTGAACAAACGAGCTTAGCTGAGGTCTCCCAGACTCCTATACCAAGCACATTCATTTGTAGTTGTCTTGGATGACAGCTCTCTTCCTGAAACAGACCCTCTCTCAAAATTCTTTATTTTTAAGAATTTTATTGAAGCATAGTTAATTTACAATGTTAATTTCTGCTTTATAGCAAAGTGACTCAGTTACACATATATATACTCTTTCTCAGAGTCTTTTCCATTATAGTTTATCGCAGGATATTGAATAAGTTCCCTGTGCTGTACAGTAGGTCCTATCCATTCTATATATAATAGTTTTTTTTTTATTTTTTACTAGAGGATAATTGCGTTACAATGTCGTGCTAATCACAGAGGCACAGCAGAGTGACCAGTTATGCGTGTACGTATCCTTTCTCATACTCTTTCCCGTTACAGTCTATCACGGGATGTTGCCTATGCGCTATCTAGTAGGAACCTGTGGCTAGTCCATCCCAAATATAATGCTGCCGTTGTTGCTCTTTAGCTGCTCAGCCGTGTCTGACTCTGCGACCCCATGGACGGCAGCACGCCAGGCTCCCCTGTCCTCTACCATCTCCCAGAGCTTGCTCCAACTCGTGTCCAGTGAGTTGGTGAGGCCATCCAACCATCTCATCCTCTGTCGTCCCCTTCTCCTCCTGTCTTCAATCATTCCCAGCATCAGGGTCTTTTCAAATGAGTCAGTTCTTCACATGAGGTGGCCAAAGTATTGGAGCTTCAGCTTCAGCATCAGTCCTTCCAATGAATACTCAGGACTGATTTCTTTTAGGATGGACTGGTTGGATCTTCTTGCAGTCTAAGGGACTCTCAAGAGTCTTCTCCAACACCACAGCTCAAAAGCATCAAGTCTTTGGCGCTCAGCCTTCTTTATGGTCCAATTCTCACATCCATACATGACTACTGGGAAAACCATAGCTTTGACTAGACAGACCTTTGTTGGCAAAGTTATGTCTCTGCTTTTGGATATGCTGTCTAGATTTATCACAGCTTTTCTTCCAAGGAGCAAGCGTCTTTTAATTTCATAGCCACAGTCACCATCTGCAGTGATTTTGGAGCCCAAGAAAATAAAGTCTGTCACTGTTTCCATTGTTTCCCCACCTATTTGTCATGAAGTGATGGGACTGGATACCATGATGTCTTTCTCTTCTCCAGGGGATCTTCCCAAATCAGGGAACAAATCCAAGTCTCCCGCATTGCAGGAGGATTTTTTATCGTCTGAGCCACCTGGGAAACCCTCTCTACATAATAGTTTTTAATTTTTTATATTGAAGTATAGTTGATTTATAACATTGTATCACTTTCAGATGTACAGCAAAGTGACTCAGTTTGAGACAGTCACAGAGGGAGACGAAAGCTCTTCCTGTGTCTTCAGGGCCTTGACTGACTCCAGGTCAAAACAATCCACAAGCCAGAGGGGCACATTGTGGGGAGGCTGGTTCTGACGCCTTCAGTGCACACGAGCCGCTAAAAACATCATGTGGCGAAACCAGGGATGTCAGCGATGTTCCTTCCCCGCTGTCTTGTCGAGGGCGGAAACTCGTCTAAGGGAAGATAATTTGCTCTCTAATGAGAGTACTTGAAGGGCATTTCTTTCACTTGCTTTGAGATTTCTGTCAATTTTTTCATCTAGTTCTAATCTAATAGAGGCGAAATCCATTTTCAGCTAATTACAGGAAATGCTTCTAATGGGTAAACTAAGTCTGCTTCTCCCCCGAGAGGCTCACCCACCTCCAGAACCTTCTCCTCTCTTCCCGACGATGCACGTTTCCTCCTTCTCAAACGGCTTGTCACGCCCCGTCTCCCCACAGCGCCAGCCATGGTGGAAGCTTGCAGGGGTCAGTCTGCCCTTGGGAGGAAGTGGCCGTCCGCCCATGACACGTCCGAGGGCCGTGAATTTACCACCTGCAAATTGCTCATCACTGCGGCGCTACGAGACGTCCCTGATGGCTTTATGAGAATAAAAGATGGTCTGCCATTTGCTTGGGAGCTACAGTGCCTGCCAAAAGCAAAGCGGTGGGAGTTGGAATGACCCAAAGGAAGGCTTTGCAAGTGCGAAAAGGCCTATCCATCCACAATGCTAGTTTGCTTCCTTTTAGAAATGCTCGGAAGGACACTCCAGGTCACACAGCCCTCGGTGCTAAAGTGACAGGGGAAAACAAAAATACTTATCTGACATTATGCATAGCAGTAAGTCCAGCTGCAGGTACAATAGCAGCTACTGGATGTTAAAAAGAATTATCCATCAGGGGGCCCAGGAGGTTATAAAGATAATAATAAAATACCCAGAGAAGGGTACTTCCTTATATATTTCTCAAGCATCCAACTGTTTTGCTCAAAACCAAATGCACTGGAGCTGGGGAGCAAAACTTGGCTCTCCCAAATGTTCCTTTGGCATGAAGATAATTTTGATGAAAACAATCAGGGCCTGAAAGACTTGGCAAGCAACTTTGATCTTTCCCATAAATGCCTAAAAGAATTTAGATCAAGGACCTGTTCCCCAAATGGAGAGGTCACCACCGATATCTGCAAAGACTCTGGGCTAAGTGGTGGGGAAACTATAGACAGAACCTAGAGATCCTGAGTCCACCCTGGTCTCCACTGTCTGTGTGGCCCACCAAACATTCTTCGTTTAACAAATACCTGCTTTACCACATCCATGTGAATTGTCTTTCTCCTCTTTGAAGTCCCGAACCAATCCCCCCAACATCCTCTTTTGTTTTCAGGTAAAGATTGTATCTAAAGTGAGGGCTTCAGTTATTTCGACAAGTTACTCAGTTTTCCTGGGTCTCAACCATGTATGTTATTGTTGTTTAGGCACTCAGTTGTGTCCAATTCTTTGCAACCCTATGGACTGTAGCCCATCAGGTTTTTCTGTCCATGGAATTTTCCAGGCTAGAATACTGCAGTGGGTAGCCATTCCCTCCTTCAGGGGATCTTCCCAACCCAGGTATCAAACCTGGGTCTCCTGCATTGCCGGCAGATTCTTCACTATTTGGGGTACCAGGGAAGCCCAAAAGATCACCAACGTCTCCATCTCCATTAGGGAACTGAACCCTAGACTGCCGTGTGACAGGTGGGGACACTAACCACTACACTAACGGGGAGTTGTTGTGTATGGAAGGGACGGTGATGCCCCGCTGATGTCTGCAATGGACTCAGGAAGGGACGGTGATGCTCCACTGCTGATGTCTGTATGGACTCAGGAAGGGACGGTGATGCTCCACTGCTGATGTCTGTATGGACTCAGGAAGGGACGGTGATGCTCCACTGCTGATGTCTGTATGGACTCAGGAAGGGACGGTGATGCTCCACTGCTGATGTCTGTATGGACTCAGGAAGGGACGGTGATACTCCATTGATGTCTGCAATGGACTCAGGAAGGTTCGGTGATGCTCCACTGATGTCTGTAATGGACTCAGGAAGGGATGGTGATAAGGTTGTGCTACATTCCTGCCAACTCAGCATGCTATTGCACACCGCTCACTAACCACCACCAGAGAAAAACTCTTTAGAAAAATCAATATCTAATTCATGAAAATGTTTTCTAATACCCAAGCCAAATTATGGGTTTTCTCACCTTTTCTCTGTCTCCAATAAATCTAAAGTTTTGGCCAACTTACTGAGAAATACATAAATATATAATTTAGGATGGAAACCACCTGCAAATTTCATTTTTGTGTTCTTTCCTTAAACCAACCATGATTTTGACTAGAAGTGTTCAAACAGGCAGGCTCAGCTTGAGGAGCTATTCAAAACCATATTCAGAATCCACCGTTTGCCTTTTTTTATGAAGCTTTTGCAGACATGATTTTGCTAGCTTTTAAAAATGGGCTATTAAATTTAGAATATCAGAGAGCAGAGCACCAGGGAGTCTAGACAGTGGGGGTGGGTAAGGAAAACCCTGGTGAAGATAGTTGGCGAGTTTGGGAGACACTGAAACGACATTATGGGAAGCAGAGGATGACTCCTAAGGTGTGTGCCCTGCAGACTGGTGCAGGGAAGAAGCCTGAATGACAAACTAAGACATGTGGATTGTGTTTTGTTTTGTTATTTTTCGTAAAGACTGTGGACTTAAAAAAATATATTCACGACTAAAGTTGAGAGTTCTGTTTTATTGGGTGGGAATTTTTAGGGCTTCAAGCCCAGGAGACAGCATCTCAAGTGACCCTGAGAGAAGCACTCTGAGGAGGTGAGGGGGGGAGCCAGGTTCAAGGGAAGTTTTGCAACAAAGGGCAAATGGTCTGAATATCAAAAGATCACTGAAGTTAAAGAAAACTAGATATCCCAAGTTTAGGAATTCAGCACATTTCTGTGTATGGGAAGATGGCAAGAGTCTGGGCTCACTGAAATCATTCCTTTGATAAGCAGCGCAGGTATCTGGGGCCAGACTCTTAAGAGTTCCTTGAACAGCAAGGAGATAAACCAGTCCATCCTAAAGGAAATCAACTGAAAATTCATTGGAAGGACTGATGCTGAAGCTCCCATAATTTGGCCACCTGATGCAAAGAGGTAACTCATCAGAAAAGACCCTGATGCTGGGAAAGATTGAGTGTAGGAGGAGAAGCAGGTGACAGAGGATGAGATGGTTGCATGGCATCATTTACTAACTAGATATGAGTTTGAGCAAGCTCTAGGAGATGGTGAAGGAGGGGGGAAGCCCAGTGTGCTGCAGTCCATGGGGTTGTAAAGAGTCAGACACGACTTAGCAACTGAACAACAACAACAAACCCTGTGTTTTCACATCCTGAGCGTCCTCAGGGCTTGCCAGCTCACTATCCACAGTGGCTGCAATTGCTGGTGATGGGGACATCCTTGTTTGCTTATATGGAAGGAAATGTTCCATTTCTCAAAACTTCCTGTTGAACACAAACATTTCCTGTCTAACAGGGCTGACTTGAATGGTAATGAATCCTTTGGTTCTGGGAGTGACCAAGCAGAAGCTAGTACTATCAGAACTGCTGCAAAATCAGATGGGAAGGTAGCTACTCTCACGTTTTTAATGTATGGTCCATAGAGTCTGCTTTTTCTTAAAGGGGTAAGTGGAGGGGAAAAGGAGATAAAGAATCCAGATATTCTTTAAAAGGCCAGAGCTCTAAAGACATTGGGCCCATTCCATTTGGCCACATAAGATTAACTAACTAGCAGGTTTTGCTGAGTAACTGCTTACCCCTTAGGGTCAGGTGCATTGGTCTGCCCGCTCGACATCATTAATTATAAGCACCGGTGCAGTCCTTGCAGGTATCTGCATATCTGACCCTGGGCCTTGATTCTATGAAAGGATTTTTTCCTGTATTTGATGGTGAGCAACCATACTTGACCATTCTAGACTTCCTTTATCTTGCTAGAAAGGGACTACAGTGGTCTTGAGCCAAAACAGGACACCCAGGCTCCCTGTGTTTCCTGAGGAAGGGCAGGGGAAAGATCTGTTCATCTGTCTCATGTCACTGTAATGACTAAGCCAGCCAGAAGAACCCACAAGGCTAGAGGGGAAATTTTCCTCCCCAACAGAAAAGACAGTGCCTCTTAAAATCTGCATTTTCATGATAACATTCTCCTCCAACTAAAAGACGTCACTTTCTATCATAAAGCCTCATAAATCTTGAATTTATACAGAATTATGAGATGAGGCAGAATCACAGGCTCTCGGGTTTGGAGGGGAGGGGCTGGTGATGCCTCCATCACGAAACCAGATGTTTTCAATGATAGCGATTCTCCTCAGCCCTACCTCCAGTGTTCCTGCTGGCAGAGTAGAGGAAATTTGTTTGTGTAATTATTTGGACTTTGCAGATAATGAATGAGAAGCATTTTGAAAATCGGACTCCCTTTCCACTCTTCTCTCCACAATGCTACTTGAGTGGTGCTTCTAAAACATGGATGTGGAAATACCATACGCTCACTTATGACCCTCCATCCTCTCTTTACCTACAGGCTTATTAACAGAGAGAGACATTACATGCTTGAGGTGAGGCAGGAAGTATATAGATGAGCCTTTTATATGTTAAAAATCATGTATGAAGTTTAACATGTATTATGTAAAAACATACCAGCACATTGAGAGAGTCAATTTCTAGGTAAGTTGATTTCTAGGTAGGAAGTCCAGCATCCCCAAGGAGGAGAAAGGGGTCTGGGGCTCTCGAAGAGGAGATAGGGGTCTGGAATTCTCAAGGAAGAGAAAAGGACAAATTTTTTTTTCTACATTACTTAGTCGTAATCACATAAAATGTTTTTTCCTTTGAGCCTGGAGCTTATGATTACACAACAAAACAACTCAGCTTAAACTCTGCACTAAGGATTATATATATATAATAGGATTATATAATATATAATATTTATATAACTATATATTAGTTTATATATTATTGAGAAACCTGTATGCAGGCCAGAAAGCAACAGTTAGAACTGGACATGGAACAACAGACTGGTTCCAAATAGGAAAAGGAGTACGTCAAGGCTGTATATTGTCACCCTGCTTGTTTAACTTATGTGCAGAGTACATCGTGAGAAACGCTGGGCTGGAAGAAACACAAGCTGGAATCAAGATTGCTGGGAGAAATATCAATAACCTCAGATATGCAGATGACACCACCCTTATGGCAGAAAGTGAAGAGGAAGTAAAAAGCCTCTTGATGAAAGTGAAAGAGGAGAGTGAAAAAGTTGGCTTAAAGCTTAACTTTCAGAAAACAAAGATCATGGCATCTGGTCCAATCACTTCATGGGAAATAGATGGGGAAACAGTGGAAACAGTGTCAGACTTTATTTTTTGGGGCTCCAAAATCACTGCAGATGGTGATCACAGCCATGAAATTAAAACACACTTACTCCTTGAGAGAAAAGTTATGACCAACCTAGATAGCATATTCAAAAGCAGAGACATTACTTTGCCGACTAAGGTCCGTCTACTCAAGGCTATGGTTTTTCCTGTGGTCATGTATGGATGTGAAAGTTGGACTGTGAAGAAGGCTGAGCACTGAAGAGTTGATGCTTTTGAACTGTGATGTTGGAGAAGACTCTTGAGAGTCCCTTGGACTGCAAGGAGACCCAACCAGTCCATTCTGAAGGAGATCAGCCCTGGGATTTCTTTGGAGGGGATGATGCTAAAGCTGAAGCTCCAGTACTTTGGCCACCTCATGCGAAGAGTTGACTCATTGGAAAAGACTCTGATGCTGGGAGGGATTGGGGGCAGGAGGAGAAAGGGATGACAGAGGATGAGATGGCTGGATGGCATCACAGACTCGATGGACGTGAGTCTGAGTGAACTCTGGGAGATGGTGATAAACAGGGAGGCCTGGTGTGCTGCGATTCATGGGGTTGCAAAGAGTCGGACACGACTGAGCGACTGAACAGAACTGAAGTTTATATATTATATGATAATATATTATATATTTATATATTTATTATTGTATAATTATACATATATAAATAATTATATTATATTTATATATAATAATATGGCATATATTAATATTAAATATAATTTATAAAATATATATTTTGTATTATATTATTATATAATAACTATAATAATAAATATAAATAAAATAATAAACAATTTATTATAGATAATTTTATATATATATATATTCGTCTGCCTCAGAGGTGGGATGCAGATCTTCATGATGACCTTGACCGTAAGACCATCCCCCTGGAGGTGGAGCCCAGTGACCCCATTGAGAATGTCAAGGCCAAGATCCAAGACAAAGAGGGCATCCCCCTAGACCAGCAGAGGCTGATCTTTGCAGGGAAACAGCTGGAAGATGGGCACACCCTGTCTGAATACAACATCCAGAGAGTCCACTCTGCACTTGGTCCTGCGCTTGAGGGGAGGTGTTTTAAGTTCCCAAAACCTTTTAAGCTTTTGACAAATTACATTGTACTTTTCTTTCAATAAGGTTGTTGCATTCCCCCCAAAATTATAATGTTTATATTATATATATATAATTATATTATATATTATACATATTAAATATTATATAACACACACAATGCATATATTACAAATTATATATTACAATATATAATATTTATATATTTTATATTATTATATTATATATATAATATATATAATCTCTGTACTAAGGATTAAGGATTAAACTCTGTACTAAGGATTATATATTTGAGCCAGGAGAAATATCAATAACCTCAGATATGCAGATGATACCACCCTTATGGCAGAAAGTGAAGAGGAACTAAAAAGCTTTTATGAAAGTGAAAGAGGAGAGTGAAAAATTTGGCTTAAAGCTCAACATTAAAAAAACGAAGATGATGGCATCTGGTCCCATCACTTCATGGGAAATAGATGGGGAAACAGTGGAAACCGTGGCTGACTTTATTTTGGGGACTCCAAAATCACTGCAGATGGTGAGCACAGCCATGAAATTAAAAGATGCTTACTCCTTGGAAGGAAAGTTATGACCAACCTAGATAGCATATTAAAACACAGAGACATTACTTTGCCAACAAAGGTCCGTCTAGTCAAGGCTATGGTTTTTCCTGTGGTCATGTATGGATGTGAGAGTTGGACTGTGAAGAAAGCTGAGCGCTGATGAATTGATGCTTTTGAACTGTGGTGTTGGAGAAGACTCTTGAGAGTCCCTAGGACTGCAAGGAGATCCAACCAGTGCATCCTAAAGGAGATCAGTCCTGGGTGTTCATTGGAAGGACTGATGTTGAGGCTGAAACTCCAATACTTTGGCCACCTCATGCGAAGAGTTGACTCATTGGAAAAGACTCTGATGCTGGGAGGGATTGGGGGCAGGAGGAGAAGGGGACGACAGAGGATGAGATGGCTGGATGGCATCACTAATTCGATGCACATGAGTTTGGGTGAACTCCGGGAGTTGGTGATGGACAGGGAGGCCTGGCATGCTGCGATTCATGGGGCTGCAAAGAGTTGGACACGACTGAGCAACTGAACTGAACTGAACTGGTGGCTCAGAGGTAAAGAGTCTGCCTGCAATGTGGGAGACCTGGGTTCAATCCCTGGGTCGGAAAGATCTCCTGGAGAAGGAAATGGCAACCCACTCCAGTACTCTTGCCTGGAAAATCCCATAGATGAAGAAGCCTGGTGGGCTACAGTCCATGGGTCACAAAGAGTCGGACATGACCGAGTGACTTCACTTTTTTTTTTTGAAGGATTATATAACAACAATGTATCCTGCTTGAGGACATATTTCTCCTTCTTGTGAACCTTCTGACTAATCCTGTTATCTTAAGATGTATATTGTGGGCGTGGGTCTGTAAGACCTTTACAGCCTTGAGACATTCTTTTGATTTACTGTAATAACCAACTGAAAAAGTATACAGCACCCTCACTAAGACCAGTGAGGAGGGCACTCTGTCCCCCTTCTGATGTCTGTGTCAGTTTTCTCTGTCCCTTTTTCACTTTAATAAAACTCTGCTTCACTAAAGCTCTTGAGTGGTCGAGCCTGGTCCCTGGTCCCAGAGCTAAATCTTCTTCTTCGGAGATCACAAATCCAACCTCGTTCACCACAGGCTATCAATGTCAAGCTCATAATTCCAGCTCATAATTTCAGTTGAAATGTATGTTTCTTTACAATATTAAATTCCCTGGTGGCTCGGTGGTAAAGAATCAGTCTGCCCAAGAAAGAGACATGGGTTGGATCTCTGATCTGGGACAATCCCGCATGCCTTGGAGCAACTGAGTCCGTGCACCACAACTGCTAAGCCTGTGCGTTAAGCCCAGGAACTGCAACTACTGAAGCCCACATGTCCCAGAGCTCCTGCTCTGCAGCAAGAGAAGCTGCTGCAGTGAGAAGCCCGCACACCACAACTAGCGTACAGCCTGCACAGCAGTGGAGACCCAGCACAGCCAAAAGTAAATAAATTAGAAAAAAAGTTTTTTTGAAAGTGAACATCAGCTTGAGACCAAGAAAAAACTCTTTACCAAAATGTCATACATTCTGAGCATCATTTAAGAGCATGAGATCTAGACTCCTAGACCCTAAACTCCAATCAACTTAACAAAGACATTCCAGAGTACTTTGTCTCAATACTATATTGTATTGATTTCTCCCAGTCCCATGTGTAGGGGAAAGATGGCGATGGGCACACAGGAGCTCAGTCTTCGCAGACGGGGTGAGAAGTCCACCGAGCCCCCCTCCACTGACATCCCGTCCTCTCCTCACTCCCGTGACATCCTGTCACCTCATCTCTCCACCTGCCTTCCAGCTACTCATTCATTAGCTGTCTTCAGTGTTGGCTCTTCCTCCTGGTGGAGTTCTTCAAGGCTCACTTCTAGATCCTATCCACTTCTCAGTAACGCCAAAACAATAACAATACTTAATACGAGCCAGACTCTCCTCTACACGATTTGCTCAAGCTCTTGCATTAAAGCTGCCAATGTACCATCTCCTGCACTTGCCTCTGTTCCACACATTTATCCAACCCTGGGCTCATCCTAGACAGAGCCAAGTCAGCTGCCACAACCTCAGCTCACCACCGTTACCCCACACCTGTGGTTATCAACCAGGGGCAATTCTGTCCCCCACCCAGGGGACAGGTGAGAACAACTGGAGACATCGTGGCAGTCACAACTGGCAGAGCGCTCCTGGCATGCAGTGTGTAGAAGCCAAGGAGTCACGGATGCTCCTAAACACCCCACAGCGCACAGGCCAGCTGCGCAGCAAAGAGTCACCCAGCACAGGACAGTCAATGGTTCTGAGAATGAGAAACTGCTCTGCACCGCTTTGGGGCTTCCCTGGTGGCTGAGATGGTAAAGAATTCGCCTGCAATGCAGGAGACGTGGGCTCAATCCCTGGGTCGGGAAGATCCCCTGGAGAAGGGAATGGCAACCCACTCAAGTATTCTTGCCTGGAGAATCCCATAGATGAAGAAGCCTGGCATGCTACAGTTCATGGGGTGGCAGAGAGTCAGACAGGACTGAGCGACTAACACTTTGTATCACTTTGTAACCTTTTGGTAGGAAAACTGACCCATGCGCACAGGTGTGAGTCCAATCTGCAGACTGAGTATACCAGGATTGATATTCCTAGCCCTGACCTCGTCTTTGAATTTTACAACTTTCCTGCTTTGGGGTATACCACTTGGCATCCCCATTCAGTTCAGTTCAGTTCAGTCGCTCACCCATGTCCAACTCTTTGAGACCCCATGGACTGCAGCACACCAGGCCTCCCTGTCCATCACCAGCTCCCTGACTTTACTCAAACTCATGTCCATTGAGTCAGTGATGCTATCCGACCATCTCATCCTATCGTCCCTTCTCCTCCTGCCTTCAATCTTGTGAAGCATCAGGGTCTTTTCCAATGAATCAGTTCTTCACATCAGGTGGCCAAAGTATTGGAGCTTCAGTTTCAGCATCAGTCCTTCCAATGAGTATTCAGGACTGATTTCCTTTAGGATGGACTAGTTTGATTTCCTTGCAGTCCAAGGGACTCTCATTAATTCTTCAGCACTCAGCTTTCTTTATGGTACAACTCTCACATCCATACATGACCACTGGAAAAACCATAGCTTTGACTATAGAGACCTTTGTTGGTAAAGTAATGTCTCTGCTTTTTAATATGCTGTCTAGGTTTGTCAGATACTAAAAACTCAGTGTATCCAAAATTGAACATATGGCCCTTGCCCTTCCTTATACCCTCCTCCATCTCAGTAAACAATAACACTGTCCGATCAAATGGACAACCCAGAAACCCAGTAAACCCCATTGGCAATTTCTTCTTCTTCTCCCTCTGGAATTCTCTCCAATACACACACTTGTAGCTTCTACCTGCTAAGGATCTCAGCCCACACCTGTCCCTCCATCTCTCTCAGCGCCAGCCCCTGGTCTGTTTCCCTCCCGTGATTTCTGACTTGGGCGATGGCAGCCCTCCCCTGAACTCTGAATCCCCACTCCACACCATCCATGATGAGTCTGCAGAGACATCACTTTAAAACTGCTATCCTGATTTCTTTCTTTTTTCCCTAAGTTTTAAGGTTATTAAATAGATATTTTCCCCAGTCCTAACAGCATCCTTCTCTGAGCAGATTTCCTAGTGTGATGATGGTTTATCTGTTAGCGTCTCGACAGAAAACAGATGGCACACTCAACACAGGGTGGTTGGGATCAAGACGGTGGCGTAGGAGACCCCCGCCTCCATCTCCCCACAAGGCACAGTCAGACTGCTGTTTATGAATGAAAATAGCTCCAGGAAAGCTCCGGAGTCCACCAAACAAGCTTCAGCAGAACAGCAGAGCAAAAAGCCTAGGATTCACAGGAATAAATGTGTGTGTATTTTTTCCTGATCTTCACACTTTTAAGAGTACATTATGTTTTTGATCAGTGCTTGCCTGCATCAGTGGTACTTGAGGTACTTTCAACTCTAATTTTTTCCTGGCAGTTGGAAGAAACCCCTCCCCTCCAAAGAAAGAGAGCAGGCACTTAATAAATTAAAAATAAAAGGCTTTGAATACGTATCAAGCATTTACTAAGCACCAGGTCCTATGCTGAATGACTGGATGACACAGGTGAAAAAGACTGGCACGGGCCCAAAGATTTTACAATCAAGGCTTTTTCTGATCATGAACCAAACATCTTCACGATTAAAACTGTTTCAACAGAGAAGACTGTTCCACTTGTTTCTGCAGTCCTGTCATAACCATCTCCTGAAAACAGTGGCTCATGCCCTTTTCCCCTTTACCTTAATTCTTGCATGAATTCTTGCCCATTCTGACATTTGAAACGAACATTCTTTATAATTTTCATCTTTTTTTGTTTATTCCCTCCAGGACTGAATGTCTCGCCAGCCATCATGCAGGATATGAAAAATCAATGCATTGTTGTTCCAAATGTTATCAAAGAAGGTCATGCTCTATCGATTCCCCAGACCACACTAAAGCCCTAAATCGAAATGATGACAAACCCTTACCCATTTTCAATGATTTTTATCAGGCTAAAGAGCTATTTTATAAGTTTTCTGCTATAATACAATCCTGCAGCCTTGCAAGAGCCTCTGGTTTCAGATCACCAAAACGATTTGATTTGAATAAATTTAATATTGGGTGCTCTGGACAGTAATTGATTTATGGCTTAATGAGCCTCCAAATACAGTATGTTTTAAGGCAAATTATCTGCAGAGAGAGCATGCTGTGGTGGAGCACGGAAGAAAGTTGTGTGAAGGATTCTTACTGCCTGTTCTTGTCGCCACAAATAATGTGCTTGCTGTGTACTTGAATACCACCTAGGAGACCCTCGAACCTTTGGCCCTTGGTTGAAGAATGTCTTCAGGATTCAGAGTTCCACTCATATAGCTTAAATTTATGGATGCTCTTTGCCCTTGTCAACTGAAAAAAATATATATAGCACAACCTAAAAGTTGAGAATTGTGTTTTATTTGGGAGACAAAACTAAGGACTTGAGCCCTAGACACAGCCTCTCAGATAACTCTGAGGGACTGCTCTCATTAATTCTTCAGCGCTCAGCTTTCTTTATGGTCCAACTCTCACATCCATACATGACCACTGGAAAAAGCATAGCTTTGACTATAGAGACCTTAAGAGGGGAGCCAGGCTATATAGGAGATTTTGCAACAAAAACCTGGTAGTCAGAATTCAAAAGATTACTGTTAATTACAGAAAGTCAGATATCTCAGGTTAATGAATTTTGCGCTTCTCTGTGTTTGGGAAGATGCAAACGCCTGGGCTCACTGATTTCAGTGCACCTCTGGGGGCCCGTATCCTGTGTTTTCCCGTCCTCAGTGTCCTCGGGGTGCACTGCCAGCAGTGGCTGCAGTGGTTGATGACTTGATGGTGGGCATCCTGTTTCTCCTCTGAATTCCCTCAGGGCTCACTGTCAGGGTGGCTGTAATGTGACTGGTTGATGGCTGCAACGTCCCTTGTTTACCGATACAGCAAGCAACATTTTTTTCACACCCTCAACAAAGTCAAAATGGCTAGAGAGAATGAAATTCATGGAACAGCATGATGGAAGAGGAACTGAAATAAATGGAAAGTCAGGAGACCTGGTTTCAGTGCCTTAACGTTTCCGTTCATTGAGTAAACACAGAAGTCATTTTCTCCTTAGCACTGTGACCTGTGAAATGAGGTCCTGGACCAGATTAAAAATCACAAAGTAGCAGCGAATTGGCAGGATTTGGTCTGCAGATGTGTTTTCTTCGGGTTGCACAGTATAGAATAAACAAAAGCAAACAAATGCAGAAAACAACATGGTCAAGAATTTTAAAGTCAACAGATGTCCAAGCAAATTCCCAGTTTCCAGCTTCTTCTATCAGAAGGTTCAGTCACATACATCTGCATTCTTCGTGGACACGGCTGTTACAGCTACGCAGCTTCTACCCAGTTAAGATGGGGCCCGAGCAACCAGCCTGTCACCATTGCCACACTCCCCATACTGGTCCTTGAGATTTAGGTAGAAGTTATTTATTATTTATACTCACACGACTCCGTCATTCTCTTATAGTGGAGAACCATTTTGTTTTCTAACTAGTGATAGGAAAAAAAATATGTACAAGGGCAGGTAGACTATGAAAGCCTCTTGATTCAATAAAAGTGGCGAAAAGAACATGTTCTGCAAACTCAAGGCTATTTCTAAGTGTGTCATATGCAAACAGGGTGTGAGCTTACTGAAATGATGCAACAGGCTTATTTCATTCATTGAATAATGCAGACAGAGTTTTCGTGTCTCAGATGAAAAGACCTCAAGGTCTCTTCCCAGTTTTAGAAACTTGAAAACATGTGTTCTGCTGTTAGAAAAGCCATTTATTCATCTTTCTCTCTCTCTCTATTTAAGAGTAACTCACATACAAGCCTGGAAAATCCCATGGACGGAGAAGCCTGGTAGGCTGCAGTCCATGGGGTCACTAAGAGTCAGACACGACTGAGCGACTTCACTCTCACTTTTCATTTTCATGCATTGAAGAAGGAAATGGCAACCCACTCCAGTGTTCTTGCCTGGAGAATCCCAGGGATGGGGGAGCCTGGTGGGCGGCCGTCTATGGGGTCGCACAGAGTCGGACACGACTGAAGCAACCTAGCAGCAGCAGCAGCAGCACATACAAGCACATTGATGTCCATGGAGAAGAGGATCTGACCATATTAACTGGGAAAGTATGACTAGACAAAATGAAACACTGCTTATGTTCAGAACACGTACAAGCCCATTCATCTATACTCTGCCTCCATGGGTGAAAAACCACCTATGCTCTGCAGCTGGGGCAGAAATAAAATTGCTAAGGTGGTGGGTGGCATATTGATAAGCTGTATATAGAAAGATGCTTCATCTCCCTAGCTGTATATCAGCATCTGCCATCTACAGCAAGAATTCTTAATCTGGAGTCCATGAATCCAATTATGTCCTGCATTGGAATGGGCCTGAGAGGGTGTCTGAAATGTTCTAAAGAAAAATGCAAATTTTCCCATATCTATGCCCTTGTACATTTTTCTAAGATGATGATCCATAGCTTTCACCAAATTCCCAAAGTTCCATCACTCCCCACTCCCCAAACTTAAGAACCACTGAGACACAGTGAAAGTCACTCAGTTGTATCCAACTCTTTGTGACCCCATGGACTACACAGTTCATGGAATTCTCCAGACCAGAATACTGGAGGGGGTAGCCCTTCCCTTCTCCAGGGGATCTTCCCAACCCAGGGATAGAACCCAGGTCTCCCACATTGCGAGAAGATTCTTCACCAGCTGAGCCACAAGGGAAGCCCAAGAATACTGGAGTGGGTAGCCTATCCCTTCTCCAGCGGATCTTCCCGACCCAGGAATTGAACCGGGGTCTCCTGCATTGCAGGCGGATTCTTTACCAACTAAGCTATCAGGGAAGCCCCACTGAGACACACAGAGTATCAATTAAGCAAACCAACCATTTATGTGTTCTTACTGGGGCAGAATCACAAGGAATATACTTTCAAAACCAAAAGTTGGGGAGCAGATTTGCCTACATAGCTGGAAATCGAGACAGGATACTGAAATGAGGATTGCTCCAGAAAACTCAGGGCATAAGATCACTTTAAAACTAGGGTCCTCAGGATGGGATGGGGGCTGGGGAAATGTGGTTTACCAGGGGTCAGGCCAGACCAGGTAGAACCAGCAGTTGCCCTGAAAGACCACAGTGTTCTTGGCAAAGTCAGTACTGGCACTGGGATCTTTTATCATCTTGTGCAGCGGAATCTCCATAAACCCAACCCCTTGCATTTATTTGAGAACAGTCCCTCTTCCCTGCCCCACCTCACACACACACATGGTTAGTGTTATTTAACTATTACAACACTTAAAAAGCAAACAGGACTCTGCAGGCACATTGCGAGCAATCGGTGGTGGTATCATCTGCGTGAAAGTACCCTACAAACTGTGAAGAGCTTTACAGATGAAGGAGCTTATTTTTATTGGTGGACAGACAGGCATGCCAATACACTCCATTATTCTTGTCTGGAGAATCCCCATGGGCAGAGGAACTTGGTGGGCTACAGTCCATGGGGTCGCAAAGAGTTGGACACAACTGAGCAACTAAACACAGACATGCAAGGCTCATTCTCTCTCATTCTCTAGATGAGAATTAAAGAGCTGAGAGCCTTAATGAGAATTTAGTGGTCCATGGCTTACTCTGTCCCAGTGGCTCTAAAACACACATAAGAGACGTGTGTGGGGGCGGTGTTGATGCTTAGTCATGTCCAACTCTTTGCGACCCCATGGACAGCAGCCCGCCAGGCTCCCCTGTGGGATTTTCCAGCCAAGAATACTGGAGTGGGTTGCTATTTCCTCCTACAGGACGCATGTCTCCTGTGTCTCCTGCACTGCACGTGGATTCTTACCACTTGAGCAATCAGGGAAGCTCACACAGAGAGGCAGCAGGACCTTACTTTCAGAATGACTCAGGCTCCTCTACGATGCCCAGGCAGCAAAGCCATGAAGTCATAGGGTTCTTTGTAAAAATCAATGAAACAGTGTCTCTAATTATGAACACTTGTACTCTTCATACCCTCACTGTTGTTGTTTTATTTTTGGTTTTGTAGAAAACCATCTTATGATAGAGTCTAACAAACAAAAGAGGCAGAAGGGGCACTAAAGTTTTAATCAAAAGGATTTCCTCGATTTTGCCCACATGACTTTATCAACTCATTTTGTGCAACTTATACCAGACTGCTATTTTATGAAACTGTAACAGAGAAGAACAAACCTGAAATATACATAACAGCCCATTCTCAAGGCTCTGACTGCCAGGCTTGACCTTTAAAGGTATCACAATTTTCATTCATATAGAGATAAAAAGTTGCAAAACAGAGAATATCATTTGTCTTGCTGGAGGTTTACAGAAACCTTGTGACTTGACCGCATGAACAGCTGCAAGAACAAAGGATTCTGGCACTAAGAAGTTTACAACAACCAGCCACACCTTTTCCCTTTTGGAATAAAAGAAGCCTGAATCCTAAGGTGGAGACGATGGTTCTTTGGGACACTAGTCCACCATCTTCTCAGTCTGCTAGCTTTCTGGATAAGGTTGCTATTCCTCGCCCTAACATCTCATCTCTCTATTTTTTATTGGCCTGTCGCATGGTGATCAGTATGAGCTTGGACTCGGTAACAGAACCACCCTGTTTTAAGGGCTTCACATATAGAATCACATTTGATCCTTGCAATAATCTTATGAGTTAGATACTAACAGAATCTGCATTTTACAAATGGTGAAACTGAGGTTCAGGGAGATACAGATATCTGCCCAAGGCCACACAACTGGAAATAGTGAAGCCAGGACTCTGGTCTGAGAGATTCCAAAGCTGCTGCTCTTCCTTTCAGGCCCCACCTTCTTGTTCCGTTCCTGCCAAAGTCCAGTCCACTGAATATCTGGGAGAAAAGAGTGGGAGAGCCACCAGGACGATGGGCCTGTTGCATAGCAACCCTGTGCTGGAGCCTGGCGAGGGGAGACGGGCTCCTTAAGTTTTTAAAGCATCACCACTAAAAATAGCCTGAGCTATGACAGCTCGACTCCAGGTCTCCTCCAAGAAAAATCCATCCCGCCATCAAACGTCTTTGCTGTGTTGTCCTTGAGAAAAGCATGTGATGTTATGGGAGGCTGGGCGTCAGCAGCTTTTCCCAAAAACCATACCACTTCATTTCACTCCACCTTCGAGGTGAGGGTGTGCTGTGTATATGGGACTCGTGAAATATCTATCTCCATAATTTTTTTCCACTCCAAGGCTGGAATTCAATACAGGCCGAGGCAAGAGAAGTCTACTTGATTGCAAAACATGGCCTTCGGCTTCCCTATATTAATCTTACAGAAATTAATCACCTCGGCTGGAATCACCTTAGGTACAGATGTTTATAATGCCCACATTTGTCACTCCACAAGAGACCGTGCCAGTTCCAGGGGCACCAACTATAAATCTCATACCTTCCAAAGAATATTAGATATTTAATTATATCTTGAGAAAACTCTTCACCTAGTACCTGGACGGTCTCTGGGTCCTCGTCTAAGGCTGATAATTAAAAGGACTGTCTGAGCCTGCTGCATTTCTCTGGGAGTCAGAAAGTTCCCATCACAGTAATTACTGAGCCCGAATGTTGGCCTGGCTTGGGTAGACATGCGAAGCAACAAGAGAAATTTAAATGCAGTCATTTACCCACAAAGAATCTCTAAGCCAGTTGGCCATTTATTTATTTAAGGCAGAATAACGGTCCCTCAAGCCATTCATCTCCTAATTCCCAGAACCTATGAATATGTTAAATTACTTGGCAAGGGGAATAAGGTGACAGATGGAATTAAAAGTACTAGTCTGCTGACTTTAAAATAGTGAGATTATTGGCATCAACATACACACATTACTGTACATAAAGCAGAAAAGCAACAGAAACCTACTGTATAGCAGAGAGAACTATATTTAATATGTTACAATGACCCGCAAGGGAAAAGAATATTAAAAACAACAGAAATATATATGTGTGGTGTGTATTTCTGAATCACTTTGCTGTATGTCTGAAATTAACACTGCATTGTAAATCAACTATAATTCTCCTTACAAAAAGCATTTAGCTCAAAAAATAAAATAGTGAAATTAGCCTGGATTATACAAGTGTGCCCAGTGTAATCTCGGGGTTCTTAAGAGTGGAAGAGGGCAGCTGAAGAAGAGTGTCAGAGGAATATATGACTAAAAGAAAAAGGCACCCAGAGATGCAATGCTGATGGCTTTAAAGAGAAAGCCACGAGGTGACACTGAGTAACAAAGGAAGGGCCGCTCATGCTGGGCCTCCGAGGCCTTGATACCAGTTTGGATTATCTGCTGAGAGTTCTGGGTTTGGAGGATTTTAAGTAGACTGCCAACATGCAATTCAAATGTAAGAAGACCCCTTTTGCTGCTACACAGAGGACAGGTTGAAATGGAAGAATTCAGGGGCACTAAGCCATTCCCCCATGTGGGGAAATGACAGTGGATCAGGTCTGGGCAGCAGCCGTGGAGATGGAGATGGTCGGGGACAAGCTGTATTTTGAACACAGGACTTGACTTGCTGTGAGAAGTAGAGGCTGGGGAAGGTATAGCACCTCTGGGTTTGCTTTTATTGCCACTGCCACAGTTTTCTTAAGCAAGAGAGACACAAGGGGCTGAGTGCTTTTATCTTGTCCGTTAGTCAGTTGGTGCAAATACTTAAAGTGAAAGTTGCTCAGTCGTGTCCGACTCTTTGCGATCCCATGGGCCACAGTACACCAGGCTTCCCTGTCCATCACCAACTCCCGGAGCTTGCTCGGATGCATGTCCATTGAGTCGGCTATGCCATCCAACCATCTGGTCCTCTGTCGTCCCCTACTGTACACTAGTCAATTCTTGCAAATATTGGGTTGGCCAAAAACTTCATTTGGGTTTTCCACAACATCTTACTGAAGAATCCAAATGAACTTTTTGGCCAACCCAATATATTCATTTGCTCATTCGACAAGGGTTTATTGAGTGCCAACTACATACCACATGCTATTCAGGTGCTGGAGATACAGCAGTAAATTCAATATAAGCCCTTCTCCCAGAGTGCTGATACTCGAGTGGGTTAGACAGACAACAAATTAATGTAAAAATCTATAACGAAATTTCAGACCAGTATAGGGCTATGGAAAAAAAAAGCAGGGGATTACTACTTCAGACAGGCAGAAATCCTGCCTAAATCAAGGAAATCACAACTTCATTAGTTAGGCTAATCAGAAAATAGAGATGTTAATTTCATGGTTAAGATAATTAGCAATAACAGCAATCAGGAGTTGTCATGAGCCCTGAGGCAGCCACCTCTTTTTTTCTGTCAAAAAGTGTAAATCTTGAATTGGACCATGGAGAATGCCTCCATTTTTGATAGAAGGAATGAAATGGAACAAAGAGAACAAGTAAAAAGGTGGAAGTGAGGAGAAGGCTAAGAAATGGGAAGGGTGAAACCGAGCAGGACCCTGCAGAGCCCGTCCAAGAATGAAGACCCATTCTGAGTGCCCCATTGCTTGCTTTGGCCTCCTAGACCTTCCCTGAATTCCAAAGGGCAGATCCAAACAGCTACTAATTAGGGGAGTGAGGGAATACAGAAAGGAAAAACAGTGCAGCTGTGGGGCCTGGTCATGCTGGTGGGGGGAGGGCTGTGCTTAAAAGTCTGTTACAGACCTCTGAATTCTTCTATAGGAACAAAGACCCCCACCCAGGGAGAGGATGGCAACTGAAGGCTGAGCACAAGCCCAGAATGGCTGGAACCAGAAGGCTGATGGTGGAGATTCCTGGAAGGCCATCCTGTTATCTTACCACCAACCAATCCGAGGAGGGTCACACACCTGCAGCCCTCTCCCCAAATGTCGCTTCTATCAAAGCTTCTTCCCTGGGCACATCTGGCCTTTTGAGCAGGCGCCACCCTGTTCTACTTGCACGGCCCTGAAATAAATAAACCTTTCTCTGCTCCAGAATTCAACATTTCAATTTGTGTGGCCTCACTGTCCATTGGGGCCTCCCTGGTGGCTCAGACAGTAAAGAATCTGCCTGCAATGCAGGAGATCTGGGTTCAATCCCTGGGCTGGGAAGATGCCCTGGAGAAGGGAATGGTTACCCATTCCAGTGTTCTTGCTTGGAGAATTCCATGAACAGAGGAGCCTGTTGGGCTACAATTCATGAGGTCACAAACAGACAACGACTGAGCGATTCACACTTAACTAACTTAACTACTGTCCCTCGGGGACACAAACTTGGGTTCAGCAACAAGGGCGTGGCCAGGCCTCAGCACCAGACTTTGCCGGTCTCATCACTGCGGCTGGATGGCTGCATGCTTGCTTAGAGATACAGGAGCACCCATTTTCCTTGATTTCAACAAGAGGAAGGAAGAAGGGATGAGAAAGTCCTCTCAGGCTAACAGACTTACTTTACCAGACATACCTGAAATGGATGATTTGTATATTTCAGTACAGAGTTCCCTACAAAATTAAATTTCCTTCTCATTCGGATATTACTGAAATTGCAAAGACCAGAAAAACACTGCTGCTCCAACTGGAGGTTCACCAGTCCACATCAACAAAAGCAATCAGGCAGGTAAAGGCTTTTGAAATTGCTCTGTGCTAAAAATAGAAGAGTTAGCCAAATGGTGAGCACACAATAGGACAAAAGATGTTAGACTCTGGGCTTCCTGATTGGGGTCAGGGGGTTGGCAATGGGGCAGCATTCAGTTCAGACGGATGAGTGCACAGGACGATGTGAAAATGTACACTAGTTGCTATGTTTGAGAAATCAATTAGTAAAATAATCGAGTGTGACTGTACCACTACCGTGTAAACAGTGGCTCTGATTCTTGTAGCAATGCCTGGGACATAGCCTTCAGAGTAAAAATATTTACCGTCTATTTATAGAGACAGCAAAAAAAAAAAAAACTTATGAAATAATCAATAAACATGTATTAAGCAACTGCTTCTAAGTATGAGACACAATGCCCAGTGAAGATTAATCAAGATATATGTCATAGGAGATCTTTTGTTTTTTGAGAGGTTTTCATGCTCAGGAGAGAAAATATCAAAATAAATTGTGGAGCTGATGACAAAAAGGAGGAGAAGGAGAATATTCATCACTGATTAAAGTCTTACTATTTGTTTAGATCTCACTAAAATTTTATGTCTATCATTACATTTAATCCACAAAACAACCCTATGAGAAAATCACTGGATTATTCACATTTTACAGATGAGGAAAGTAAGGCCCAGAGAGGGTAAGAAAGTAGCCCCAAGTCACACAGCATACGAAGAATGGAGCTGGGGTTCAAACCCCTGTATTCCATGCTCAAAAATCCTGCTTTATGCTGCTCCCACTGATCATGTAACGAGGGGGCACTTGATTCAAAACGAAAATACACGAGAGTGTAAACTGCAGCTCATATTCCATATTAAATACAGGAAAAGTCAGCAGCTATTTACCCTACTGAATGGAAGAGAAAGAATCCTACTCTTTGGCAGACAGAGATGAAAAGGCACTTTTTTAGAGGTTATAATTAGCATCAGTGTCATTCCCCAACATCATCATCCTTTGAGAAAGAATAACTTGAATGACGACATATTCTCAGCCTCCACTGATAAAGCAAGAACCTGCTCAAATTTCAGTCCATCAGAATGCAAGTTGTATTCAACTATTAAAACAGTATTTTTGGAAAAAAAAAAAAGATCTGGAAAAAGTTCATGCTATATAAAGTTCAGTGACTTGTTTTTTAAAGCAGGCTATACAACTGTATACAGGTTAGCATATTCCATACCTCCTGACGCCAAGACACTGAATAGCAGATTTCAACATGTGAACTTTGAAAGCATTTAAACACAGCAGTGCTCAAAGCCTAAAAACATATTTGCTCAGTCACTTGCTCAAAGACTCCTTCTCCAGCTCTGCCTCTTATTAACCCTGCAGCCTTGGACAAGTGGCCCCTTCACCTGTCAAGATGCCAATTTCCTCATCTGTAGCTGAGTCTTCTGAACTGGAAGATCTCGGGAGACACTTCCCTGCCTCCACAGTGCTAATAAATGAATTATCCACCCTTTGGTCCCAAGAAGAGTATTTTTCTTTTCTTCCTATCTTTGTTTTATGATGCTTCTAAGAAAGTTAAAAGTGAATCATGATGGACCAGGTTTTGGCATGGTCTGAGGCATGACCTGGTTCAGGTGGCCGGTCAGGTAACTTCGGTTCTATGAGACTGTGCAGAGGTTAAGAGTCATCACCAACCCACAAAGCACTCACACCTCAGGGAAAGGCTGCTGTAAACTTCATGCCCCACCTCCACCCCCATGGGCAAGCTGATTCCTTACTGTGTGCATATAATTTAAACTTCTGTCATTAAGTAGGGCAAGTGAGACAATGCTGATAAAGCAACCTTCAAATCTCAGTCCCTTAAAACAAAAGGGTATGTTTAACTCATGTATCGAGTCAGTGTGGATCAACACCGTCTCAGGTTCGCACTGTATCTTCCCTAATGTCCGTATCAACTTCCTATCCTCAGAATATGACCTTATCTGGAAGTAAGGTCATCATGCAGGTAGTTTAGACGAAGTTGCCTAGAACAGCGTGGGCCTTTAACCCAACATGACAGGTGTCCTTATTAAAAGGGAAAGTTTGGCACCAAGAGGTAGCATAAGGAGAGAGCCAGGTGAAGATGAAAGCCGAGATGGGGTGATGTTTCTACATGCCAAGGAATGCCAAAGACGGCCAGCCAACAACCAGGCATGGGTCAGAGTCTTCCTTACAGCCCTCGGAAGGAACCAACTCTGGGAACACCTCGATCTTGTACTTCTAGCTTCCAGAACTGTTTGTCCACATGATTCTGTTATTTAAGCCGCTCAGTTTGTCATAACTTGTTTATAAAGTTTGCAACCCAAGCAAACTGTCCCCCAGCATCCAGAGATACTGAAGACTTTACCATTTGGTAGCTGAGCCTGTGGGACTTATGGCCTTCCCAGCAGTAAGACCGAGGGAAGAGCTACCAGGAAGACCTTCCGTGCCTTGGACCAGGTCACTTCTGTTTGAAGGCTTTTGGTCAGCACTAGTCCTACAGGTCCTGGCTGCATGGCTGAGACAAACACAATGTTGGGTAAACACTCTCCCGTACCCTTCCACCAGGGACCCTCCCCAGACGCTAAATTTCAGCAAAATGTTTCGCTGGGTGGTAACTACTCATTCTAGTCTCCCCCTTTGTAAGTTTCAGGGGCACTGGAAGAGCTACCGAGAAGTACTAGGGGTCCTTGGAAGGTTTCGTTTCCTTTCAGATGACCACTGTGATGGAACTGTTGTAACCGTAATTGGCTGCCAAGAGTGTTGTACCAAGACAGACTCAGCTTTGCACGGATTCTGAGATGATGATCACTAGCAATCATGACAGGTGAACAACGGAAGGGAAGGGAGCGTGGACATGGCCCTCCAGTTTGAGGGGGAATAGACATGGATAATGGGGCAGCACTTATTTATGGGTCAGCGTAGAAAACAGATCAGAACGCCTGAATTTATGACTCTGTCCCAAATAACATGGCAAAAGTCCTTCCCCAGAAATGTGTATCCCTTTGTGATTTTCAAACTGCTTTTACTTATGTTCAGTTCAGTTCAGTCACTCAGTCGTGTCCGACTCTTTGCGACCCTGTGAATCGCAGCACTCCAGGCCTCCCTGTTCATCACCAACTCCCGGAATTCACTCAGACTCACATCCATCGAGTCCGTGATGCCATCCAGCCATCTCATCCTCGGTCGTCCCCTTCTCCTCCTGCCCCCAATCCCTCCCAGTATCAAAGTCTTTTCCAGTGAATCAGCTCTTCGCATGAGGTGGCCAAAGTACTGGAGCTTCAGCTTTAGCATCATTCCTTCCAAAGAAATCCCAGGGCTGATCTCCTTCAGAATGGACTGGTTGGATCTCCTTGCAGTCCAAGGGACCCTCAAGAGTCTTCTCCAACACCACAGTTCAAAAGCATCAATTCTTCAGTGCTCAGCCTTCTTCACAGTCCAACTCTCACATCCATACATGACCACAGGAAAAACCATAGCCTTGACTAGACGGACCTTAGTCGGCAAAGTAATGTCTCTGCTTTTGAATGTGCTATCTAGGTTGGTCATAACTTTTCTTCCAAGGAGTAAGTGTCTTTTAATTTCATGGCTGCAGTCACCATCTGCAGTGATTTTGGAGCCCAAAAAAATAAAGTCTGACACTGTTTCTACTGTTTCCCCATCTATTTCCCATGAAGTGATGGGACCAGATGCCATGATCTCCGTTTTCTGAATGTTGAGCTTTAAGCCAACTTTTTCACTCTCCTCTTTCACTTTCATCAAGAGGCTTTTTAGTTCCTCTTCACTTTCTGCCATAAGGGTGGTGTCATCTGCATATCTAAGGTTATTGATATTTCTCCCGGCAATCTTGATTCCAGCTTGTGTTTCTTCCAGTCCAGCATTTCTCATGATGTACTCTGCATAGAAGTTAAATAAGCAGGGTGACGATATACAGCCTTGACATACTCCTTTTCCTATTTGGAACCAGTCTGTTGTTCCATGTCCAGTTCTAACTGTTGCTTCCTGATCTGCATACAGATTTCTTAAGAGGCAGGTCAGGTGGTCTGATATTCCCATCTCTTTCAGAATTTTCCAGTTTATTGTGATCCACACAGTCAAAGGCTTTGGCATAGTCAATAGGGCAGAAGTAGATGTTTTTCTGGAACTCTCTTGCTTTTTCCATGATCCAGCAGATGTTGGCAATTTGATCTCTGGTTCCTCTGCCTTTTCTAAAACCAGCTTGAACATCAGGGAGTTCACGGTTCACGTATTGCTGAAGCCTGGCTTGGAGAATTTTGAGCATGACTTTACTAGCATGTGAGATGAGTGCAATTATGCGGTAGTTTGAGCATTCTTTGGCATTGCCTTTCTTTGGGATTGGAATGAAAACTGACATTTTCCAGTCCTGTGGCCACTGCTGAGTTTTCCAAATTTGCCTTGTTTGGTATTCTCAACACTCTTAGAAGACACACATTTTAGATAAAGGGAAAAAAATTTCAGGAAGTGAAGTGACTGTCCTAAAGGCATGCACTGTGAGTGGTTTTCAAAACCAAGATTAGAATCTGCATTTCTGGGGGCTCCTCGCAGGAGCCCTTGCCATCATCCCTGGCACAGAGGTCTGGCTGTCATTAGTAACTGAAAAACCTCTCGGTCTCTATTCTAGAAGGGTTTTTGAAAGAACAAGAAGGAAAAAGGAAACATTTTGCCCAGCAGTACGTGAGTAAGGTTGTGGAAAGTTCTTGGAATGACATCAACAAGGAGTTGGCCACCATGATTTCTCTCGATCTTTAGGATGGTCCTGAAGGATGGGTGGGTTATAGTGCTTTTGCTCCATCCAACACACCTCATAATTCAGCACTAAAAAGGCACTGCTCCAGAATTTGACAGACAGACCAGCACAGAAGCACACATGCAGACACCAAGCTTTTAGGTGTCCAGGGAACAAGATCACGTACTCATTTCCCTACCCAAACTGCTGCTTTGAGAAGTTTTCCAAATGCGCAGCCTGAGAAAGATTATTAAAGTGGTTCTTTTTAAGATGACTTTTTAATTGCAAAATGATAATATCCCATCATCTCTGCCTCGTTGAGATTAGGGAAATATTTAGAATGTGTTTGTGTGTCCTAAGAGAATGGCTGGTACATAATTGCAAATTATTATCACTTCTGCAGGTCATGCTGACAAGATTATCTCCCAGCAGGCTGACAATCAGAAATCTGCTTCTAATCTGGTGGTTTTTCACAGCTGGTAACCTTTTTCTTTATTCTTGGATAGAATGGAAATGAGTGTTGTATGCCTTCTTCTCTTGCTTTTATGGACCATTTATCATATCAAAGCCCATTCGTCTGCATACCAGCCTAACCAAATTAGGTAAACAGAGTTCGAGAAGGAACTGACAGCTGTTAGCGAGACGAGTAATCACAAAACACAAAGCTCATGGCAGCAGCTGCCACATAAACACAGTTTTCAAAATTATGGCAGCTCGGAGGCAGTTTCAGGAGAGAATCTTCAGAGGACTGTTAGCGCACTCAAAATGCTTCATTTGAAATGGAGGCTTGAATTCCCAATTCCTTAATTGGGTAGGAAAAGCCCTGTACGATCTGGTCCGGCTCATCTCTCTGAGCGTATCAACTCTCTGCCCATCCCCCTCCATGCCTGCAGCACCCTGGTCTTCCTTTGAGCCCTCCAATGCTCCGAGCTCCTTCCACCCCAGGACCCATGTGCGTACATCCCTCCTTTGACGGAAGCGTAGCATGAGCACACAGACGACACAGACACCTGCAAGTTCATTCGTTCAGGCAGCACTTGCTGAGCAGCTAAAGTCTGAAAAGCCTTGAGCCAAAGGATATCAAGATACAGAACTGAATGAGACACTGATTCATAAGTTCAGCCCTCAGCACACAGACGCTGCTCTTAGACATCTGTATAACAAATCATGATATGGGACTTGCCTGGTGGTCCAGTGGTTAAGACTCCACGATCCCAACGCAAGGGGTCTGGGTTGGATCTGTAATCGGGGAAATAGGATCCTGCATGTCATGAACATCTTGCCACCTTGCCCTCGACTTCTGGTACAATCTCCTCCCCATCCCATTTGTAAAATTCATGTTCTCCAACTGTCCTTAGTTTTAATATCAAGCAAATCATCTTAGACCACTTTTTAATAGGCAGAGTATACATCACCAATAAAGGACATCTAAGGGAATGTATACACTCATATATATGCACACGCATGTGTATGTTACGGAGGAGGGCATGGCAACCCCCTCCAGTATTCTTGCCTGGAGAATCCCATGGACAGAGGAGCCTGGCGGGCTACAGTGCATGGGGCTGCAGAAGAGTCGGACATGATTGCGTGACCAAGCACATGTATGTATTAAGTAGCAATCAAATGAGCACAAAAATAGACCTAAAAAGTAAAAACTGTGTTCAATAAGGAGCAAAATGCCGTAGAGTGGATATGGACATCAGGATGAAATGGTTTATATTCAAATCCTAGCCCATCTCTACCTGCCCTGAGATGCTCAGCTGTTTATCTGCTCTCTGTCGCCGTACACTCATAGCAAAAAAAAAAAAAGAAAAGCGTCTATTCATCAGAAGGTGGTTACAGAATTAATCAAGCCCATCCATGTAAAGCAATTAATGCACTTTCCTACAAGGCCTCACACACAGGCCTTCAAACATAAGTGGTTGCTGTTGATGGCCATGTGTTGCTACCGGCCTCATCCTTCAGTTGGCGGTGGGGGGCGGGGTGGCGAGAGGTGGGGGGGAAGGGGGCGAGGCACTAAGGAGCATAAAACTCAGGAGACTTTGGCTGAGGGTCAGGGAGGAAAAACTAGCCCAGGCTGTCAAGGTTGAGGAAGATGCTGTGGGCAGTACGTTCTTACCTAAAGTGAACAGGATGTACATTTTAATCCCTACACAAGGTCAGAAGAAGACACATTGTCAAAACCATGAACATCTCATTTCCCATCAGGCTGTACAAATTAGCCTAGTTAGCAGCCCTGCATCTATTTGAGGAACAAACCATTGCTGTTCATTATGAAAAAAGACAAACAACATGAAAAGAAACATATCCTGCTCTTTGTCCCTGTCTCTAAAGCACATCTGTATTCTAAATGAGAAAGCAAAGAGGAAACACAGCCTGACAGCTGATGCCCTTTTCCCAGAAGGATGACTCATCTTCTCAACGTCCGAGATGAGTTTATAAAGATGGCAACCTTTGAGAGCCACTGGTTGTGCGTGTTTCAGGTTATGAATTTGGCTTCCATGTAGACACATTGGTGCAAGTTCACTCTAAATGCATAATTTTATAAAAATGTATAAAAGCAGATACCAGGTATATATCATGCATGCATATCACCATGCATATATATCAATGGATTTATTTGTATGTAAGTAAACTGGCCAGAATGCCAGAAAACAGAGTGGCTCACTCCCTCAACAGTGTCTCTTCCCCAGTAAAGAATCTGGCATTCTCTGGAGATGGTAAGGTACCACCAATATCTTGCCTCTCTTAGAAAATGCTCCTATAAAGCGAGCCCGCCACCACCACCACCACCCCTCTCTCAATTTACGTACCGGCCTCAGTGAATCCTTGCAGTGTTATTTCCTGCCCCTGGGAGATGGCAGTCTGGCTTCAAACAAAGCCAGCTTCTTGACAACTCGTTAATTGCTTTTATTCTTCTGTGCTTCTCCTTCCTTCCAGAATGAACATCTAACCCCTCAAAATCCTTCTTCCCCTTTAAAGCCCAGTTGAAATGTTTTCTTTTCCAAATTCAGTCAAAAGTCATGCCTTGACGATCTAGGTGGTGCAGCAAGAGCAGTGAGGAAAAGATATTAACACATTGTTCCCTCTCTACTGGAGCTTAGATTTTGGGAGGGGGCGGGGGGAGGACCAGAGAATTAAGGAAAACTAATTGTATGCTGCAATTCATGGGGTCGCAAAGAGTTGGACACGACTGAGCGACTGAACAGAACTGAACTGAACTATGTATTATATCATCCAGTGATGAATGCCCTGAAGAAAAACAAAGTAGGTTAACGGAATGGAAGCAGCAGCAGGCTTCTCCGTGAAGTTGGCCCTGTATCCTCAGGGGCAATATTCATCCTTCCCCTATATCCTTACCCATTACGCTAATGTAGCACCACTCAAAGTGCTACATTCACCAACGAAACACGGGACACCAGTGCAAATTAATGTTCATGGGTATCACGGGGGCAAAAAGAAGTCTATGGCCAAGTACATCAGAGAAAAGTTGGGCTGAACAAAGTGAAGTAGATTTCTTTACAGCTGAATATTTTGAAAACTTCACCGTGTGTGGAATTAATGAAACTTCCGGTAAAACTGGAGTCAAGACAGGCCTGAAGGTGGAGGTCCCATGTCCCTGACATGCGTAGCCAATGACTCCACGCAGGACTACACAGTACCTGCATCTCCCACAGAGAGCTGTCACCCGTTCTGCGGTCCAGCAGGAAGAGAAAGAGGTCTCTTGGCCTGACAGCCCAGCCAATCAGAGACTGGGGCAACTTCACCAATGAGAAACCTCCATACACTGGGCTCCCAATCTCCTCCAATGAGAAACCTCCATACACTGGGCTCCCCACCTCCTCCAATGAGAAACCTCCACACACTGGGCTCCTAATCTCCTCCAATGGACTCTGTGGTTTTTACAACCCTGTCCACCACTCTATTTCCCTGTAAGAACAAATTCTGCTTCTTTGTTCTCTGGTTTTGCCTACAATCTGCCATTTTTATATAGCCGAAATGGCAATTCCTCTGGCTGTTCCCAAGTAAACTTGCTTTTGTCGCTAAAAGAACTATCACACAATTAAAGATGAGACATATTAAAATAGATGCATACCTGAAAGAGTAGGACCAAACACAGACTTCCCAAAATGAATGTGGCCACCGTGCCTTCGTAGAGTGCACATCATCTGTCTGAGGTTGCTTGGAACATACTTTGGGAAATACTTTATTCTTCCATCCACAATATTAATTCTTTAACGAGTGGTATGATGTCTAGTTGTCGTTAACAACATATAAATCAACACAGCTCATGCCACGGAGTAGGTATAAATAGGCACTTTGTTGTTAACAGCTTATTGTCGCCAGTAAAACTAAAAGCCAGTTTCAGTGCCCTCACTAATGAGATAGGTGATGGGAGAGGAATGGGTGCCCATGGAGGGGAATGTGAGCTTACGTTCTTTGTAAAAGAAAAGAAATAGTGATGCTGGCATTCAGCTCCATCTCCCCAAAATACCCTCAGTTCAATCGCTCAGTCATGTCCGACTCTTTGCGACCCCGTGAATCGCAGCACGCCAGGCCTCCCTGTCCATCACCAATTCCCGGAGTTCACTCAGATTCACGTGCATCGAGTCAGTGATGCCATCCAGCCATCTCATTCTCGGTCGTCCCCTTCTCCTCCTGCCCCCAATCCCTCCCAGCATCAAAGTTTTTTCCAATGAGTCAGCTCTTCGCATGAGGTGGCCAAAGTACTGGAGCTTCAGCTTTAGCATCATTCCTTCCAAAGAAATCCCAGGGTTGATCTCCTTCAGAATGGACTGGTTGGACCTCCTTGCAGTCCAAGGGACTCTCAAGAGTCTTCTCCAACACCACAGTTCAAAAGCATCAATTCTTCAGCGCTCAGCCTTCTTCACAGTCCAACTCTCACATCCATATAATACCCTAGGGGGCAAAATAAATAAATAAATAAAAATTTCAGGAATTTTTCTCAAAGCAAGTTAAGAGGACATGAGCTGATGTTTCTAAGTGGATGGCAAGATAGAAGGAAATTTAGAAATTACAACCCTCTGACTGTATTAATATGGTAGCCGCAAGCCACATATCACCCTTTAAATTATCTAAAAGTAAATAAAATTTAGGGGCTTCCCTGGTAGTCCAGTGCCTAAGACTCCACACTCCCAAGCAGGGGGCCTGGGTTTGATCCCCAGTCAGGGAACTAGATTCCACACGCTGCAACTAAAGATCGTGCACACAGCAAGGAAGATAGGAGATCCTTCATGCCACAACTAAGACCTAGCACAACCAGATAAATAAATATTTTAAAAACGAAAGTTTAAAATTTAGTTCTGTCACATTAGCCACATTTCAAGTGTTCAGTACCCACATGCGGTTAGCCGTCACTTCACTAGAAAGTGCCAACAGAGAGCATTTCCATCACTGTAGAACGTCCCGCTGGACAGCGGCTGCTAGAAGTAGAATCCTCCACCATCAGACCCTTGAAATCACTCCGTGAGAGCCCTTGTTCTTTTCTGGCTTCCCCTGAAGACCTTAAACTGTGGCCAATGCCCTCCAGCCCTAACAAGACTATTGTGTGGTCTTTCTGAGACAGCCCGGAGCTTCCTTGGTGGCTCAGCGGTGCAGAGTCCTCTTGTCAATGCAGGAGACACAGTTCAATCCCTGATCCTGGAGGACCTCGCTGGTCACAGAGCGACTGAGCCTGTGCACCACAACTGTTGACCCTGTGCTCCGGAGCCTGGACGCGGCAACTACCGAGCCCACGCGCTGCAGTGGCTGAAGCCTTCATATGGTAGAGCCTTGCAGCAGGAGAGCCCTCTGCAATGAGAGCCCCACATGCTACAACTAGAGAGTAGCCCCACGATTGGAGAAGGAGCCAGGGCAGCAGCAAAGACCCGACCCAGCCAAAAATACATAATTAACTAATTTTTTAAAATATTAAAAAAAAAACCACACAACCCAGCCAAAGGGTCAACATGGAACCAGAGGCTAGCAGCAGATGGATGGCATCCTTCTTAAAGAGTTTGTCCACCTCACAGCATTCATTATCCCAGATACACCAAGAGAGGCTGCAGGCCAGAGTGTAGTCCCCAAGAGCAGAGCACAGATGGCATGCTTTCTGCTGAGGCAGAAAGAGTGGATTGGAGAAGGCACCATGCTAGGTAAGTGGTGGAGTCTGGACTGGGGAGGGATGTAACTTTCTATCTCCTCTCACCAACCTTTACAAGCAAAGGGGTTCAATCAGGGTTGAATGCTGAGTTCCTGGTGGACAGACTCAAGGCCAAAGTGAAGGCACAGAGGAATTCTGCAGAATTCGCTGTAGAGTAAAATCTGTTTCTTCCACTGAGGCTGAGCTTCCCACATGCACTGGAAAACCTTAAGCCAATTTGCTAACTAATTCACAAGCTAATTGAGACCAGACTGCTTCTCATCGTGTTGCGCAGTCATGCCATTCTGTGCATCCTAGGCTGAGCCTTCATTCAGATTACAAATTTCCCAGCACAGTTGTTACTGGTAATTAAACCTACTTGATTGTTCCATTACACAAAGATTACATGACTGTTAAGGAATCAAATATAACTAATCTTTATCTCATTTCTAAAGGTGCACAGAGATAAGACCTGACGAGAGTAGAGAAATCTGTGAAAGATGGGCGCTCATCAGTTATTGTCAGTTTTTGGCAGGCCTGGATCAAAGAAACTCAGAGATTTAAGGCATCTTAATATGCAAGCATATATCTGTTTTATTGTTATTACACAATGAAAATTAAACATGAATGAAAAAGCATCATGAGTTACTTTGAAAAATCACATTGGCAGTACTGGGAAATAAATTCCCAGTGATTTACACTTGTGTAGTCTGGGGCCGTTCTAGAAGCATTTTTCCCAATAATCCCCATCTAATCTTCTGTTCCCAGTCCACACCTGCTGCCAGAAGGACTGTCTCAGGTCACTGACTTCTTGGCTCCAGTGTCTCTCCAGACTTCCCGGGTCTGACTGATTTTTACTCTTTTATTTTTTCCATATTCAAGTTCCATTTCTCCCCCTTTCAAAGTTTAGACTTGTATCAGAATCACCCAAAGATCTGGTCACAAATGCAGATGTATTTGCCTTGCAAATGAGGCCGTAACCCACGAATCTACATGTTTAATTACCCCCAGAAGATTTCTGTGCAGACCAAAATTACTTGCTGCCATATTTGACATCAAAATCCTCAACAATAAGGACCAACTGTCCACTGTCCCTGTATTTCCAACATCCAACTTGATGCTGAGCCCAAGAATGGGCACTCAACTTTGAAAACATGCTGAACCAAATTCACAAACTCTTTCCCTTTAACGGGGCTTCCCTGGTGGCTCAGATGGCAAGGAATCTGCCTGCAATGCAGGAGACCAGGGTTCAATACTTGGGTTGGGAAGATCCCCTGGAGAAGGAAATGGCAACCCACTCCAGTATTCTTGCTTGAAGGATTCCATGGACAGAGGAGCCTGGTGGGCTACAGTCCATGGGGTCACAACGAGGATCTTTTACCAAAATGCAAGAACCACATTAAGTCGGGATCTGTCCACCCCAGTTAACTTTGTACAGAACAATCCGCTCAACTGCCCTGGAGTCTCGGCTGAGATGGACCTGCCTGAGTTACCAGCTCCCAAGCCCTTAAAGGGAAATTGTCCCATTGCTACCGATGGCTCCTGGCACTGGGTGGCCCCCACCTGCCTTCCCTCTAGGGTTGCTACATCATCCAGTGTTAGAAGGCGGTGACTTTCATCCGTTCAGCATCGAACACCTCATCTCCCTTGGGAGCACTCCCTTGGGAGCATTTAAACTAGTGCCTTCACTGGTACATCAGAATCGCCTAGACGCTTGCTCAGAAATGCATGTTCCTAGATGAATTTCCACCCTGAGATAAGTACCTGTGGGGTGGGATTCAGGGCACTTAGATGTCCACACAGCATCCTTGCCGCTGGATAATTTTCGAGACCGAGGACCCCTGACCTGTTCAAAAAAGCATTTCTGTTTCCACCTAATCTTCAAAGAACTCTGTCCACTTCCTCTACTAGGGCTTCCCTGGTAGTCCAGTGGCTAAGAATCTGCCTGCCAAAGCAGCGGACGTGGGTTCAATCCCTGCTCCGGGAAGATTTCACATGCTGCAGGGCAACTAAGCCCCCAGGCTGCAATTGCTGAAGCCCACATGTTTAGAGCCCATGTTCCACAACAAGAGAAGTCAGCACAATAAGAAGGCCTCGAACCCCAGCTAGAGAAAGCTCGCCACAACTAGAGAAAGCCCATACTCAGCAACGAAGACCCGGTGCAGCCAAAAGTAAATAAATACATCTTCCTGTGTTAGAAGGGGCAAGTCTCTGCCTCCTTAACTCTCTCTGATTTGCTGGGGAGAGGGGTGTGATTTGCTGGGGAGAGGGGTGGGGGGTGGAGGGAGGTGATGGAGATATGTCTGCAGGGCCCAGCCCAGCAATTGTAACCATCATCCCCTGATAGATATGTGAGAACGAACCTGAAAGCTCCCCTCTGACACTTCCCAGCAGGAGTTTAGAGACCCTAGCAAACTGAGGAAGGAGCAGAGGAAACTCCTATTTCTTGAGTGTTGCCCTAAAGGTTGAGAAGCGAGCGACGAGAATGAAGACAACACAAAATCTGGTGCAGCGGGTCAGGGGCCCTGCAGCCTCTACTGGACTGCGGTGCAGCGTCCACTCGTAGTCCAGCTTTTGTTCCTTTGTGCAGACTGCAAGACTGTCTTTGATCTTATTTCTCAGACACTACACCGACATAGTCCAAATCTCCTTGTTTTACCCCAGACTGGTCCCTTCTGGGCTAGTCTCAGGAACAATTAGCAAGTGCGTAGGCAGCGTTCATGCCTGACACCGACCCGGTGTTCCAAGATCCACGCTTTCATGATCCCAGTCATACTCCCTTCTGGGGCTGGCCTTGAGGTTTGTAACAAGGAGATTATTCTTAAGAAAAACACATTTTCTTAACATATGCTGTTTTTCCAGGTGCTATTTCTGTGAAATTTCTCAAGGCCGTGAAAGTACATTATTAGGAATTCCCACTATACTTGAGCTTTATTTCCTGGGAAAATAACACTAAATGCTTAGTGTTTCCTATTATCTTACTTTCCCTCCACATTCTACCTGGAGCCCACTGCCTCCTCCCGGGCAGAATTAATCCCTTCCCCACTGCTCCTCACTCTCCAGAGTACTCTGCCCCGACCCTCCTAGATTAGAGCACTTTTCTGGCATTAAAGCTAATTGTAGGTCTTTTTCCCCAGACATCCTTTGCTGCAAAGGCTGGTTGGTATTTTCTTGATCTCTGCACCACCCAGACATGGCCTTAAGGTGCCGCCCAAATTAAGTTTCCAGGTGGGTGGACCTTATCTGCAGTCCTCAGGATGTGCCTCTTTGACGGAAATGCACATGGAGGTGTTGGCTTTGCAGGCTGGCCTGAACCTTTTTATAGCTTTGTTTTTCTTCAACACAGTTTCCAGAATTTATGTCGCTACCAACAAATCTGTGTGCAAAAGCTACAGAGACAAATTATTTCCCCTAGAAGACACTGCCCATTAACCTTCAAGCCTGTATTGTTTTGCAGATATATATATATATATATATATATAGATATAGATATAGATATATATAGAGAGATATGCATTTTAGCTTGTGATGCCCCCTGTGCTATGGCTTCCAGCATTACAAAAGCCATAACAGCTAACTGTTTTTCCAACAGTATTTCTGATTGAAAGCAGATGCCCTGCATTTAGCCTTGGTACACAGCAAAGCATCTAAGGATGCTGTTTTTACACGAAGGCAATCCAGACTCCCTCCTTTCTGATGTCAGAGAAGGGATAGGTATTTATCAGAAGGTTTAAAGTTTTTTTTTTTTTCTGGTTCTTTCAGTCTGGACTTTTAGAAGAACTCCTGCCTCCAACTGCCCCCCAATTTCTCCTCACTTCTAATCCATCTCCCAACCTGATTCCACAGAGATCTTCCTGAAAACCCAGACCTGTTCATTCCTCTTCCTTCAGAAAGAAGTTCAACTTCCATCTTGCTGTGATTTCCAAAGCTTTCTCCTCTGTTCCCAGGGCTCCAGTCTGCAAGTTGCCCTTTTGGTTCCAGCCACGCTGCACTCCTTGACTCTCTGAAACTCTTCACTCAAGCTTTGGTTTCTGCTGTTCCCTCTGCCTGGAATGCCACTGCCCCCACTTTGGCCTCTTGAAACCCCACCTAGCCCTCAAAACCTACTCAAGTGCCAGCTCCCTGCTGTGTGGGGCAAGGCACTGACCCACTCTGAGCCTCAGTTTGTTCATCTTCAAAAGGAGGATTCAACCAAAGGATGGGCAAAAGAAGAGAAAATAGAATGCTTGGACAATAATCTCCAGCCCCCAACTCCATCTTCACTCTCTTTTTATACAGAGCTAGAGCACACTGCGCATTCATTATCATCCCCAACAGACTAAGAGGTCTTGGGGGTCAGGGGGCTGCACTTTAGACGTGCCTGGCACAATGGATATGTCTGCAATGGATATGTCGATTCATCTCTTTCTCACTGCCAATCAGATCCACATAATTCACAGGCCCGTTGCTTGTGAGAGGTTGCATCAAAATAAATGAACTTAGAGGTCAGAATGATCTAACCTTAAAGCCTAGCTGTGTGACCTTAATAAGCAAGATATTGTTTTTGTTTTTGCCATGCCCACAGCATATGGGTTTAGTTCCCTGACCAGGAATGGAACCCACACCCCCTGCATGGAAAGCATCCAGTCTTAACCACTGGATCACTAGGGAAGTTCCCAAAGCAAGACACATTTTTAAATTTCCTGCTCTGGAGAGTGAGGATGGCAACACCTCTGTGGAAATAACCTTACTTCACGGGGTTGCTCAGAGGACTAAGTACACTAACATTTAAGAGAAAAACTAGCATCACTATTCTTAGGATGCCATCAAGCTTTTGGTTTGGGCTTTCCCAGCCTTGGCAAACTGGCGAGGTGAACAGCTGAGCTCAGTGGTCTTAGAGGTCTTGGAAACTGTGGCCCAACTCTCCCTCGACCAGGGCTACATTGTAATTTTCATGGGCCCTAGGTAATTTTGGTTTTATGGACCTTTCTCCTTTAAATAATAAAATGAATATTCTTTTAGGACTGCATTGGTTAAAGATGAATATAACCCAAGCAGAATTCATTATTATATACTGCTTCTTATTATATTCATTTTCTTCTTTGGAAAGAAATTAAAGTTAAGGAATTCCCTGGCAATCCAGTAGTTAGGACTTGGTGCTTTCGCTGCATAGGCCATTCAAGGTGGCAAAAAAAGAAAGAAAAGAAATGAAAATTAAAACATTTGTCATGGAGTCCTGAAATTCTGGGGGGTCCTGGGCATTGCACCTCCTGTGCAGGATGGAGAAGTCAGCCTTAGCCTTCCATCTCTGAATTAACCTTTTGAATGTAAGCTCAAACCAGGCTCCCTCTCACTGGTCTTCTTCAGCTACTTCTGGGATCTTTGCACAAATTCATTCTTTTTCCTGAAACTCTCCCCCTGCCCTTCTCCCTCTCGGAGCAACAGAACTCCCTTACAATACAGCTCACTGCGCTCTACACCCAGTTTCCGTCCGATCCAGCATCTCCTGGGTGGGACCCGAGAGTCTATCCATTTTTAACAGCACACGGACGCCGCTGATGTGGACGGTCGCGGCTTCTCCCAGGACGACACTTCAAGAACAGCAGCTTTCCGGGTCAGCTCGGATACTAGTCTCTCTGGGAAGCTTTCTCTGATTTGCTTCTCCCTCACATGCTCCCCAGAGACTAAGGGCTTCATCTAGGTAATTGTCTGAGTTCTGTCTCCCTCTCTCCTATTTGACTGTAAGCTCCGTGTTGTCTGTTCACTCACCGTCGCGCCTGCATCCAGCACAAAGTAGGTGCTGGGTAAACATGTGCGGACTGCTGTTCAGAAAAATCGAACCAACTTGACCACCTAGCAACGGTGAGTACGAATGTTAGAATTCTCTCAAGTCACCAGCACTGCATTCTCCCCCTTTCCCCCTTTTCAACAATTGTCAATTTCAGAATTCTTCCTTTAGCTCCTGCCTTTGAGGGAAAGCAGGAAGAAGCTCTGCGCGACCAGGAAGGCGGGGCCTTAAGCCCCACTAGCCCTGCCCCCACGCCTCGCCCCGCCCCACTAGCCCCGCCCCGCCCCGCCCCGATCTTCAGCCTGGGGCTCTCGGTCCCGCCCTGCGTCCTAAGCCAGGCCCCGCCCCGGCTCCGGGCCCCGCCTCTCTCCCCGCTTCAGGCCCGGAGCTGTTCTGCGCATGCTCGTCCGGCAGAGTGCCTTGGGAGGCGTTGCTGGCAAGAAGCGAACTCTCCTGGGGCGATGTCGCCACCCGGCCCTCCCCAAGAACCAGTCAGGTAAGACCTCCCCGACCTCTGGCACCCCGAGCCGGACCTGGCCCTGCCTTGATCACTGCGCGGCCGGACAGGTTGAGGGCCGTGAGTGCCCGGGGCCTTCTGGCTACTTGTTGCGGGTCCCGCCTGCCCGCCTTCCGGAGCCCCACGCTCCGGACGCTCACCTCCTTTGGCAGCTCGCAGGGTCCCCGGGCCTTCGTGCCTACCCCCGCCAAAGACAGAGCCGGGTTTGCACGCTTGGTGGGCGCACGGCCCCCGAGGGCTTCCCTCTTCCGCTTGCCGAGCCTCAGCCGTCGGACAGCGAGCCCGCACCAGGCAGCGCCCGGGTCAAGGTCCCCGGGCTACTTCCAGCATCAGTTACACAGACTCTGAGCCTGGAACGTGATCGTGTTTTCACCTTAATGAGAAAAGCATGGAAAGAAGGTGAGATGAGCCCATGTCCAGAATGCAGTACAGAATGTACCGACAGTAGTGTTTACCTGGCGATTACTCCAAGCACCAGCTCCTTATGTGGACGGTTTTGCAGACTGTTGCTTCTGCTGGTCCCTCTGGTCAGTTCTGGGCACCACACTTTTAACCAGTCCCTCACATTCCTGGTCGGAAATTCTAGTTTCCTTTTCTGGACACCTGCCTGTGTGCACTAGGATGTGCTCTGGAGTCCCCTCCAGTGCCAGCATACCTGTGACTCTTTTCAGGCCATTTGGGCATTTTCAGCACCCACTGCAGTTTCCTAACTACGTTATTGAGCATCCTACCTCCTAGAAAGAGGCAAGAAATAGCAGACATCTCTGGCAAGCAACTATGCATCTAAGGACTGAGACATTTAAACGGCAGCCACAGAACTGTATCATTTAATCCTTACAAACATCCTCAACGTGTCACACATCAGGAAAGGGGGGCTTAAAGAGGTCAGTCCTAACATTGTGAAACCAGTCTGGCTCCCTTAAACACCTGCTTTTGCCCCTTACACAAAACTGCCTTAACCCATGGTTATGGACTCAGAGAACAATGTGTGGTTAAAGCCTAAATACTTGGATTTTACTAAGTCACAAGTGGACCCAGCAGTCTGTGTTGTAACACACCCTCTGGGTGACTCTGTTGTTGCATAAGTTTGGGAATCAGTGTTATAAGGTATTTGAAGACAAGGGTTTGATAATGTGACATAAGGGCCAGGTTAAGAGAACGCCGTTAACCTTACGACGGTGTAACCTTTGTAACAATGAACTTGCTCTGCAAATCTGTCTTCCTCAGTATTGAATCGAACCCGGGTCTCCCGCATGGCAGGCATACGCTTTACCGTCTGAGCCACCAGGGAAGCCCCCAACTGTGGGTTTCAGCACTGAACTATTGCACAATTGAAAGAATATTTTACCATCATTCAAAATTAATTTAGATTTTAAAGTGAACTCAGGTACTAAACTGGGTTCTTAGTAGTTTTTGCCTCATTTTGTCTTACCAAAGGTCACATGATTTGGGTGTTATTATTGCTGTCCTATTATTAAAAAGCACACTGAGACTAGAAATGCTAAATACCAGGACACATAACAAAGCAGAAACATCATGCAGTTTAGGAGCTTTTTATCATAACTCTGGTTACTAAACTGTGTGGTTTGTTTCCATTTTAGAAACAGCTTGATCGATGACGCTAAGGCCCGCTTAAAAAAGCATGACTCTGGGACCAAATATTCTCACTGTTCATCTAACAAATTTTCGATCCTTCTACCATTGTTGGCTAAAGATGGGAAACTTAACCTGTTGTTCACCCTCCGGTCAGAGAAGGTAAGTGACGAAAAGGTTCCTGACCTTAAGGTCTCAAGGATATTTGAAATGTGGTCACTAGCACATAGTTTGAGGTTCCAGATTCTCAGCTGGGCTTTCAAAGTTGTGATGTTCAAGGGGTACATGAAGCCACAGAATCATGTGGCTTTTTATGGAGAAGTTTTAGAAAGTAAAATAAGCAATTGAGCTAGCAAGTAATTTAAAATACTTTGATGCCAGGGTTTCTTATCCAGCCATTGCCATTTGGGCAATTTGTTTTGAGAGTTACCCTGTACATTATGGGATGTTTAACAATATCCTTGGCCTCTATCCACTAGAGACCAGTAACACACACACAGACAACACACACACTTTGTGACAACCACATATGTCTCCAGATATCGCCTACTCTCTTGCAGGGATGGGGGACGTAAAACTGCCCCCACCAAGAGCCACTGTTTTAGATTAATCCCACCCCAGGTATAGTGTGTGTATGTGTATCCAGATCACTTTACTGTAAACCAGAAACTAACACAACATTGTAAATCAACTGTACTTCAATTTAAAAAAAATTTTTTTAAGTTTTTTAAGGAGTAACATTTCATCTCAACTTTAAAAAATATTTAAAAAAATAGTTGCTTATAGAACTGTGCAGACTCATTGACAAGAAATCCATCTGAAGCATTGTGCCCAGACCAGTAAGCACTTGATAAAGGTTATCCATTCAAAACACTGCGCTTTTCATTATCCTTTTGTTTGGCCTTTTTTCTCCATCAATGTAAATCTGTGTGTGTGTGTGTATGCTAAAAAACCAGAAAAATCAGAGAGAAAAATCAGAAGTGAAGGTAGTTTCTCCTAGTTCAGTTTTTTTAAAGGACTCAAGTTTGAAAAAAAGAAAAACTTTTCATTTGGTCTTATTCCCTACTGGTTGCCATAAGTATGGGAATGGTCTCTGGCACAAGACAGAAATTCAGCACATACTTGTTGAATGAGTGAGTGGTTCCAAACTTGGAATCCCACACGGCGGCTCTGTCCCTTCCATATCCAGCTGAGAAGGTCACCCGGAGAGGTCTGCTTTCCTGGAGGTAAGTGCGATCCTACGGATGCGGACGACGTGGCCACGGCTCTCCGGGAAGCCCAGGAGGAAGTGGGGCTGCGTCCTCATCAAGTGGAGGTGGTCTGCTGCCTGATGCCACTGCCGTTTGATGTAAGGCTGGGGGTGGAGCTGGCTTGCTTAGACTCGCGTGAGCTCGCAGTAGATAGACTATCTTCAGGATCCCATGACCCCACGACCCTCAAGCATGCGGTACAGAGTCAAGAGACTGGCTCATGTGTGGGCTTTGACCCCGCTGGGCAAAGAGGCCTTGGGCAAGCCCCACTTCCTGTCTGGGCCCCTCCTTCCCCATCCAGAAATGAAAGGGCTGAACGCCATCAGCGGTTTTCAGACTGGGTGCTGTGGAACCCTGTAGATGCCTCAGTGTTGACATTGAGTTCACATTCAGTTTTCTCCAGTTTGGGTTTATTTTTGGGAATTCCCTTGAAAAAAATAACACACACTTGAGCATGCTACATACCAAATTTTAGCCCCTCGGAGGCCACTGAAGGTACTAATTTTTGCACATACCATGGAACCAGGCTTCTCCATATCACAAAGATTGAGCAATATCCTGAGATCTAGGGAAGCTGTTTAGAAACAGTCACTACTTGTAACTGCATTTCTGTTTGAAGCAGGATTTGATAGTATATATGAAACAAACAAACGTAACAACAAAAGGGGTCCTGGGAATGATAGAGCCGGACCTTATTTCACATGAGCTGATCACAACACTGTCTCTTTTATGCTAACTGACTGTAGAAGGAGTGCCGTGCCGTGCTAAGGCCCTTCAGTCATGTCCGATTCTTGGTGACCCATGGACTGTAGCCTGCCAGGCTCCTCTGTCCGTGGGATTCTCCAGGCCAGAATACTGGAGCGGGTTGCCATGCCCTCCTCCAGGGGATTTTCCCAACCCAGGGGTCAAACCCATGTCGGGAGGATCCCCTGGAGGAGGGCAGAAGGAGTAAATGGGGTAAATTTAAAGGTGCATAACAGAATTATTTGACTGGTCTAAAATTTTTCATATATACTTGTAATTTTAGAATGGTTACTGATTTCACAGAGAGTTCTCACGTAGCCATGCTCAGGTCCCCCAGTTACTGACATCGGACATCACTGTGATACATTGGTCACAACTAAGAAGTCAGTGTCAGCACTTTACCGTCACTGAACTCCACGCTTTGCTTGCCTTTTACTAGTTTTTCTACTGATGTCCCCCTTTCTGCCCCGGCTCTCACGCATGTTGCTCTTGCTTGCCATGCCTCCTCATTCTCTGGTCTGGGCCAGTTTCTTAGACTGCCCTTGTTTTTATGGATTTGACACTTGTGAGGGGCACAGGTCAGGTGTGTTCTTGCACGCTCCTCAATTTGGGTTTATCTGATACTGTTCTCCTGGTTGAGCTAAGGTTACAGGCTTGGGGGAAGAATAATACCCCAGAGGTGAACTTCACTCATCACCTATCAGAATAGGTATAATTTTTTTTTTAATAGTATTGGGCTTTCATATGACTTTTTATGTCAAAGGAGGAATTCCACTGATGCCTAAAAATTAGCAAGCCAGATTGCCCTTTGTGATGATCAGTGATGCTGAGATCTTTCTTAATTGGGTCCATTTTAAGAATAGAGAGGTCACCACTCCCAGGAGATTTAGCTTGGAAGAAGCTAAAGGCCATTCCATAAATATGCCCTCAGTGAGAAAGAAATGAGACAGAAAAGTAACATGGGATTAAGACAAGACGTGTGTCAGTTACTTCCTCTGTGTCTTCTAATGGAAGCCCTTTTCAGGGGATAACTGCAAATCTCCTGGGACGTCTCAGAGATTTATTTTAGAACTCTCTTGACAAAACACGTAATGGTTATAAGTTCCCTAAATGAGAGTAAGTCCATTTCCAAGGTCCCCAGAGCTGCTGAGTTCACCTGTAAGGGGATCGTATACAACAGTCCTCACAGGTGTGTGTGTGTTCAAATGACCTGATCCTGCTATAATGCCAGTCACACCACCGAGAAATTAGAATGAAGAAAGGCTTTCAAGAAAGATGTACAGTATTTAGAAGTGCCAGTGAGGGTCGTTTTGTTTTTTGGACTTTGCAAATCTTTTAAATATGGTTCGAAAATGCCATTTATTTAATGCCTAGAAGCCTAATCTAATTCAGTCAGAATTCTAATTCTTGACTGGGGGTAATTTTCTCTCTTGGGGAACACACACACGGCAATGCCTGGAGATGTTTTGGGGGTGTCACTGGTTTTCCCTTATCCCTGGTGTTAACCCTCCCAGGCCTTCCAGCCCCCAACTGACCTTCATACATGTCATTGTATCATACATGTATGAGCTTCTCTCTGCAAAGGCCTCAAGGGACAGTTCTCCTTTTTCTCTACGCGTGGCCCATAACTCCCAGTCTCCATCCTTTTCTTGGCTTCCTGAAGGCCCGATTCCTGTAACATTTCAGTGGTGTGTCCTGACTTCCGAGGCTGTGTCTAATGGTCTGCAGCTTCTTCCAGGAGCCCTAAGCCTGCCTCATCCTATGTCCAGAGCAGAAACCAGTCTCTGTGGGATTTCAACTCAGCGAATGGGCAAAATCTAGGCTCTTATGGGTCCTGGGATGTCTGCCACATACCACCTGTTTTCCTGCCAGTTCAGACACCTGTGTTTTTAGACATGGGATGTGCAGGTTGCTATTTCAGCCACAAGTTTCTACAGTCTCTCTTACTTTGCTAAGCTTGAACCCTGTTGAGTGTGCCTGACTCCCCATCTAGAACATTCAGTCTTAAACCGTGATTACCCTTTGAGGCTTTGATTCTTTTTCTTTCCCACACTAATTTCCTTAGACTTGACATGCCAGTTCAAGGGCTGGCACTGGCCATGCAAAGTTCCTGCCCAGGCACCTGCCTAATAGGCATGGCCCTGAGACCTCCGGAGGGCCTGAGCCACAGCTGGGGACGCTGCCCCGTGGTCTCCGAGCCGCTTGCTGGTGTGCCAGCTCGGAGATTTGGTGACCAGCATTTTGATAGAACTTCAGTGCTCGACTCCAGCGTGTGGGCAGCAGGCCTGGAGTAGAATCCTGGCTTCTGCCAAGTGGGAGCCAGGTGTGGCCATGGGCAAGTTTTTTTCTGATCCAGTTTCCATTTGTAAAGCTTCTTCAGGAGCTGGTTGTTATGAAGAACCTGGGGGAGGCTGATGGATTCTAGACGAGGGGCCCACAGGCTGTGAGGTTTGAGTGGAGAGAGCAGCCACGGATGCACGGTGAGCGGCGCTCCAGGCTCTGTCCAGATGCTTTTTTTTTTTTTTTTTAATTTATTTCTTAATTGGAGAAAATTTGCTTTACAGTGTAGTGTGGGTTTCTGCCATACTACAATGCAAATAAGTGGTAGTTATACATGGATCACGTCCCTCTGGAGTGCCAGGCTGGCCTCCGCGTGTTACACGCAGCTCCTTGCCAGCTGTCTCTCTGACACATGGGAGTGTGCACGGGCGATGGGGCTTTCTGCCGTCGCCCGCCCTCTGCTTGCCCCTCTGTGTCCACGAGTCTGCTCTCTGTGTCTGCGGCTCCATTCCCTTCCTGCACGTACGTTCATCGGTGCCACTTTTCTCGATTCTGTATATATGCTCTAACAGTCCTCTTAGGCTGTGTTTCTGACACACACACAGACACACACACACTGGTTCTCTCTCAGTACTCATGCCCTCAGGCTCCTGGAGCTGCACCCTGCCCCCATGAGTCAGCACTGTCTTGATTTACTCCTGGCCAGGCAGAGGCCGGGCATGAAAGCCCAGCCCCCTCATCATCTCCTGGGACAGACCAACGCACACTTTATACCCCAGAGCTGCCCGCAGCATCCCTGCCTGGCTTCCCCGCTCCAACCCTCACCCCTTTGTCCTCGAGCTCTTCCTTAAGAAACCCCTGGCATCTGAGCGTTCATCTCAGTGGCTGCTTGGGGGGACCACGTGACAGAAAAGGCTGTCAGGCAGGCCGAGCACAGTGAGGGTCCCACCTTAGGGACGTCTGGAGCCCGCGCTCCCCTCCTCCGCTCTGGGTCCAAATGTTGACTGCGTCGTTAATTCGGTCAACCGCCTGAGTCATCACTGCTCCTCAACGTGCCTTAGCTGCCCTCCCTCAAGACCTCCCACAGGCATATTGGTCCTCCTGGAGAAGCCCAGCCCCACAGTGTCTCCCTGGATTTCCCCACTCACTTTCTTTCAGGAATTCCCCGTTTCATCTCCCTTTCTCGTTCAAGGTCATGCCGCCCCCATCAGCTCCTACACTAAACCCCAGGCCTCCCCCGCCAGACTCCAGGTAGAATCTTTCACCTAACAGCACCCTGTGTTCATTTCAGAACAGTGGTGGTTATAAACAGAAATCTCCCCTCCAGCTAGCCTCCTAGGCTCCTCTGTCCATGAGATTCTCCAGGCAGGAATACTGGAGTAGGTTGCCATTTCCTTCTCCAGGGGACCTTCTCGACCCAGGGATCGAACCCACGTCTCCTGTCTCCAATCTGCATTGGCAGGCGGATTCTTTACCACACCTCCATTTAAGGGACATAAAGTTTAGTTATAGAGAAAGTTTTATGTAACGGACTGCTTTGGCCTATGAGCTTAGTTTATGCAGCAGCAGCATGTGTTTAGACATACTTTTTTTTTTTTTTGAAATGGTATCTCTCACATCTCAGCGTCTTCCATGTTCTGCTTTCAGAAGGATATGTGGATAACTCCGGTTGTAGGATTTATAGACTCCGACTTTGAGGCCAGACCTAACCCGGATGAAGTTAAGAACGTGTTCCTGGTGCCTCTGGAATACTTCCTGCATCCCCGTGTTTACCATCAGAGTTACCTGACACACCGCGGTCGTCGTGTTATTGTTCACTGCTTTGAGTACACGGACCCTGAACATGGTGTGACATACTACATCTGGGGACTGACTGCAAGATGTGCCGTGTTTATCGCCTTAGTGATTTTGGGGGAAAAACCCTCCTTTGAGGTTGACTTTAATCTCAGCGATTTGATTCCACCCTCTGAAGAGTCCTTCCTGAAGCCTCAGAAACATGCTCTGAGCAAGTTATGATTTATGAGACCAACACCCAAATGACTCTCTGAGCAGTGTTCTTGTGGGCTTAGCCATGGAACAATGATTCGACCAGCTGTTGGAATTTGACAGGTGTGAATATTTTTACTGCAACTTGAAGGTAAAAAACCTTGCCTTTTCCCCAGTTGTCCTCTACTGTCTGAAAAAGCAAGTCTTTCAAAAGTAGAAAAGTGTGTTTGTACTATTGCATAGTTTCACCCCCAATCTGTGTAACAATACTTTTCTTACATGTGTAAGAAAAGTGGTCCAGTGGCTAAGACTCTGAGCTTCCAAAGCAGGGGGCCTGAGTTCAGTCCCTGGGCAGAGAACTAGATCCTATATGCTGCAACTAAGACCCAGCACAGCCAAATAAATAAAATCAGTATTTTAAAAATATTTGTTGAATGTATGACCATGTGGCATTGATCTTATTTGTACGAGGCAACCTCACTCTCTCTGTTATATGCGACAGAAACTCTTGACCAGCCATCAGAACACACCCTCCTTCTCCTTGGCTGTAGAGTTGAAGCTGAGCCCATAGCTCCCCAGGCAGAACCAGCATTGACTAAGTTCCAGTGCAGTTAAATGTAGCTCTGAAATTGAATTTAGGCCAATGGGATGTGAAATCGTTCTTGCTGGTCATCTCCAATTTCAATTTAAGAGATAAACCAAACTCCCTCGATTGCCTTTTCCATGATTTATCTGCAACCCAGCCTTGACTTTACAGATAAGACAATTCCTGCAGGAAAGTCAGAGCTAAAAGATGTAAGAGCTTGGATCTCTGAAAGACTGGAGCAAAGCAACCTGCCATCCTGGGCTATTCCTGTGGGACTGCTACATGGGAGAAAAAGAAAACTCTGTCATTTCTGCGACTGTAATTGGGGTCATTTTGTTACAGCGGAGCTATAGCCTGAATGATACACCATAACACTTGAAAACAGTTGGATGGATATTCACCCAAACTTTAGGTGTTGCCAGTAATTAGAACTCAGAATGATCCGACATTTAACCTACCATTCCCGGGACATGCACACAATGACTTTGGGTGTTGGTGGGGTTTGACAGTCATGATCCAAAACAGCTGAAAGAATATGAGAGGCCGACAATCAGGGCAGATTATCTGCCTTAATATGATAGCAGAAAAACACTCATTTCAAGGACAACCCTCAAATCAGAAGTCAGAGAGACACATATTCTGAATCTCATACCTTGAAATCCATTACTTCTTACAGGGGCAGCATCATATGTCAAACTTTAGAGTTAGCAGAGATTTCTTTCCTTAATTATGGTGTTAGCCATCCTGGACCAGATTGGGGACTGAGGGGGTCCTGTGTTGTAGCTGAAAATACGGTGCCCACACGCTGAATCCATTTAGTTAGCCATGCCACTGTCCATTGCTGCTGAATTCTGATTTTCTGAGAGCTGGCAGAGGAAGACATTCAATCTGCAGCTTTATGCCTGTAAATGTTGAAACGGTGCAAATCTGGCTCCAGCCTCGAAAGCAGATGTCGGGTGAGTTGACCCGTTAACATTCTATAACCAGCCCTGCAGGAACAGGCCTACATGGTTTGTGAACAACGGTAGAGGAATTTGCAAATATGTATCTACAATCTGACCGCAGCGTAATTGCTGGGTAAATGGTTGACCTCTGATAGTGCAGAACTTTCCGAACTGTTTGCTTATGCAAACACCGCAGAGCTGCCTCGTTTCTAAGAGGAGGTGACCCAACCTAAGTCCTCACTCTGAGCGACTTGCGTGGCCACCCAACTGGCTCAGTCAGGAAAGAATCTGCCTTCAAGGCAGGAGACACGCGGGTTCAATCCCTGGGTCAAGAAGATCCCCTGGAGGAGGAAATGGCAACCCACTCCAGTAATCTTGCCGGGATAATCCCACGGACAGAGGAGCCTGGCAGGCTACAGTCCACAGGGTCAAAAGACCTGGACATGACTGAGCGACTGAACTACCGCCAACACCACAGTGATGGAGGTACTGCCCACCCCCTTTTTAGTGGTTTATTTCATGACATTTACGTTGAGGCTTCTAGTTAAATATCCTGTTACAACAGTCAGACATTTAGGAAGTTTGACTCAAAGAAACTATTGGCAGAGCACTGATCTCACAAACTCTGCAGAACCGCTGAACAAATCAACCTCAAGGAGCGATATGGATGGAACTAGAGTCTGTCATACAGAGTGAAGCATGTCAGAAAAACAAATACTGAATATTAACGCCTATATGTGGAATCTAGAAAAATGGTACAGATGAATCTATTTCCAGGCCAGGATTAGAGACACAGACTTAGAGAATGGACATGGGTGGTGGACGGAGAGGGTGGGATGAATTGGGAGGGTGGGACGGGGAGGATTCACATAGATACACTACCATGTGTAAAACTGAAGCTCCAATACTTGGGCCACCTCATGCGAAGAACTGACTCATTGGAAAGGACCCTGAAGTTGGGAAAGATTGAAGGCAGGAGGAGAAGGGGACGACAGAGGATGAGATGGTTGGATGGCATCACCGACTCAATGGACATGAGTTTGAGTATGCCCTGGGAGCTGGTGATGGACAGGGAGGCCTGGTGTGCTACAGTCCATGGGGTTGCAGAGTCGGACACAACTGAGCGACTGAACAGAGCTGAGCTGATGTGTGAAGCTAGCGGGACGCCGCTGTACAGCTTAGGGAGTTCAGTTTGGTGCTCTGTGATGACCTAGAGGGGTGTGATGGGGCAGTGGTGGGGGAAAAGTCCAACGGTGAGGGGATATATATGTCCATAGAGCTGATTCACTTCGTGTACGGCAGAAATAACACAACATTGTAAAGCAATTATCCCCCAATTAAAAAATCGTCAGGGGGAGAAACCTCTACCTCAAAAGCAAGAGGAGGTGAATCTTGACTTTTGCATCCTGTCATTCTTATGATGATAACCATCTTCTTGAGTTTATTGATACAGACAGAGAAAAGTGCTTCAGCCCCTAATTCTTTAGAGGAGACTCCGCTTGGCCTCATTCGGGTCACCTGGCAGGTTTCCAGGAACCTGTGGACATGTTCAAGGGCAAGGCTCAGAGTTGCACGTGTCTCCCAAAGTCCCCCGAGTCAGGTGGGTCTGGGTGGGAGCATTCCTGAAGAAAGTGGGCTGGACGGACATCCCCAAACACTTACTGTCTCCAGTCCCTAAAATCTGTGCATTCTGCCATCCAGGCATCTCAACTCTTTTCTTGGCATCCCTGTGGCCTTGGTAAGCAGGTGGTTAGGTCTGAGCGGGGAGTCAGGATGTCTTGATTTGAATCCCAGCTAAGGCATCCATCCATGCAGTGACCTTTAGCAAGTTACTCATCCTCTAAGGTCTTAGTTTCCTCCTCTCTAATGTGGGAGAGAGAAATTTTTTACTTTAGGGCTGTTGATGGGATTAGAAGAGTTAGTACCTGTGACCTTCTTACTTAAAGCACACCCAAATGCTTAGAATAATGCCTAGGAAATAGTAACAGTGTTACTGTTAGCTGGTAATTATGGTATTATTATAACAAGGACATTATAACAGTAATAATAAGCATTACTATTTCTCTAGTACTGAATATCATCATTTTTCCTACACCAGAAGTTCATGAATTTTCTTGATTCACAGTCAGTCATTTTTTTCACAGTATATCTAGGCCAAAGGAAAACACCTAATAATTTGGTTTGTTATGTTACTATATGTAAACGATTTAACAAGTGTTTATGTCCTCCTAACTTGGTAGCCATTTGAAAATATACTAAGTACTAGAAAAATACTATTTCATTTCAATCCTAAAAAAACGGTTGCTTAACTGTGTACACCAGTTGGGCACCCGAGTAAATGGCAGACTCAAATACAGTCACGTGATGGGAATGAGCACACAGAGGGAGGAGGGACTCAGAGAAGCCCTCCCCGAGGAGGTGGAGGCTGAGCTGGGCTGATGGATAAGGAGATGCTACGCAGGTGAGTGAGACGATGGTGGTGATGATGGGGACTATGATTTCTTGAGCACCTGTTATAAACCTTGAGTCCCTGCAGTGAGTATTATTATTATTCCCATTTTTAGACATGAAAATTTGAGAATCAGAGAAGTTAAATATTAGCCCATGGTCACAGAGCCAACATCCAAATACACACGTATGAATTTCACAGCTCCTGTTCTACTATACTCACTTACTCAACATAAGGCTCACTTCCTAGGGACAGAGGCAAGGACAGAAGGGTTAAGTTAACCTTTCCCCTGAATCACTACGCGGGAAAGGGAAAGCAAAGCTGAAAACACTGGGAGAGAGCAGAGTTTATTTTCCCCTCTGTCATGTCCTCCAGTTTCTTCAGCTGCTGCAGCACACACTGGAATGAGTGATTAGCTATGATGATTTTAATTAAAGTGGAGCATACCAATTAATAAATGAGAGTGCTGGCGTCCTTGCTCGTATGACAACTCCTTTCACGGTGCCAGCTTTCCGGGGAAAGAACTGAGATGGCGCAACATTCCTCCACCCTTCAGACGAGATGATTAAACATAATTCAAGTCTTTTTCTTGTTTCCAGCTGGTTTCCTATCTGAGACTAGCACGGAGTTTTGATACAATTGCTGGAGTGATCAGCCCCTAGGGTCCCTCCCGGGGTCTGTGTATAGACTCCATTCAGAAATCTTTGTTTTTGGTGTACCGTGCAGCACGTGGAACTTCCCCAGCCAGGGACCTGGGGGTCAGACCCATGCCCCCCTGCAGTGGAAGTGAGGAGTCTTACCCACTGCACTGCCATAGAAGTCCTCCATTCAGAAATCTTGATTGCCCCCTCATCACCACTTGGACAGCTCTGTCTGCCGTTCCATGGTTGCACACCCCTCAGACTTAAGACTCAAATCCTCTATGCCCACTCCTCCAACCAGCCCTATTACATAGCACAGACACTGCTTCATCACTCCTCTTTGCATACCTCTCTCTCTCATGTATATATATATAGGCTTCCCGGGTGACACAATGGTAAAGAATTGTCTGCCAATACAGGAGACACAAGAGGTGTGGATTCTATCCCTAAATCAGGAGGATCCTCTGGAGAAGGAAGTGGCAACCACCCTAGCATTCTTGCCTGGAAAATTCCATGGACAGAGGAGCCTGGAGGGCTACAGTCCATGGGGCCATAGAGTTGGACATGACTGAGCAGCTGAGCACACGCACAGATAACAGATCCCCAGGCCATGCAACCCCTCAGTCTGACTTCTCCTGGCCTCTGGTGAATGGACCAGGGGTCCACGGTCAACCCAAAGGTAACATCTTATTTTATGGAAGAAAATGGCAACTCACTGCAGTATTCTTGCCTGGGAAATCCCATGGACAGAGGAGTCTGGCGGACTATAGTCCATGGGGTCGCAAAGAATTGGCTGTGACTGAGAATGCATGAAATCTGTGACTCATTTAAACAGATGACCTGGATAGGAATTAAAACACAGAGACATCACTTTGCCAACAAAGTCATGTAAAGATGTAAGAGTTGGACCAAAAAGAAGGCTGAGCACCAAAGAATTGATGCTTTTAAATTGTGGTACTGGAGAAGACTCTTGAGAGTCCCTCGCATATCAAGGAGATCAAGCCAGTCAATCCTGAAGGAAACCAACCCTGGATATTCACTGGAAGGACTGATGCTGAAGCTGAAAGCTCCAATACTTCGGCCGCCTGATGCAAAGAGCCAGTTCAGTTCAGTTCAGTCGCTCAGTCGTGTCTGACTCTTTGCAACCCCATGAATCGCAGCATGCCAGGCCTCCCTGTCCGTCACCATCTCCCGGAGTTCACTCAGACTCACGTCCATCGAGTCAGTGATGCCATCCAGCCATCTCATCCTCAGTCGTCCCCTTCTCCTCCTGCCCCCAATCCCTCCCAGCATCAGAGTCTTTTCCAATGAGCCAACACTTCAAATGAGGTGGCCAAAATACTGGAGTTTCAGCTTTAGCATCAGTCCTTCCAATGAACACCCATGACTGATCTCCTTTAGAATGGACTGGTTGGATCTCCTTGCAGTCCAAGGGACTCTCAAGAGTCTTCTCCAACACCACAGTTCAAAAGCATCAATTCTTCGGTGCTCAGCCTTCTTCACAGTCCAGCTCTCACATCCATACATGACCACAGGAAAAACCATAGCCTTGACTAGATGGACCTTTGTTGGCAAAGTAATGTCTCTGCTTTTGAATATGCTGTCTAGGTTGGTCATAATTTTTCTTCCAAGGAGTAAGCGTGTTTTAATTTCATGGCTGCAGTCACCATCTGCAGTGATTCTGGAGCCCCAAAAAATAAAGTCTGACACCGTTTCCACTGTTTCCCCATCTATTTCCCATGAAGTGATGGGACCGGATGCCACGATCTTTGTTTTCTGAATGTTGAGCTTTAAGCCAACTTTTTCGCTCTCCTCTCACTTTCATCAAGAGGCTTTTTAGCTCCTCTTCACTTTCTGCCATAAGGGTGGTGTCATCTGCATATCTGAGGTTTCTGATATTTCTCCCGGCAATCTTGATTCTAGCTTGTGTTTCTTCCAGTCCAGCGTTTCTCATGATGTACTCTGCATAGAAGTTAAATGAGCAGGGTGACAATATACAGCCTTGATGTACTCCTTTTCCTATTTGGAACCAGTCTGTTGTTCCATGTCCAGTTCTAACTGTTGCTTCCTGACCTGCATAAGAGCCAACCAATTGGAAAAGACCCTGATGCTGAGAAAGACTGAGAGCAGGAGGAGAAGGGGATGACAGAGATGAGAGGGTTGGATGGTATCACTGACTCAATGGACATGAGTTTGAGCAAACTCCAGGAGATAGTGGAGGACAGAGGAGCCTGTGTGCTGCAGTCCTTGGGGTCACAAAGAGTTGGACAGGACTTAGCAACTGAACAACAACAACTCAAGTAGCTGAGCTAAGTGCATTACATTTTCCAAAGAATTTGAACCATGACAGAAGATGATAGATGTTCGGGAACTATTTTGGCCCACATGCATGCCGAGGAGTAAGCCCAAGAAGTTAGAGTTTAAATGTTAGATGGCCAGAACTTTTTTAAAAATAGTTTCTGAATTTTTAAAATTAATTAATTTATTTTAATTGGAGGCTAATTATAATATTGATGGCTTTTGCCATACAAGTGGTGGCTTTTGCCATACATTGACATGAATCAGCCACAGGTGCACGTGTGTCCCTCATCCTGAATGCCCCCCGCCCCACCTCCCTCCACATCCCATCCCTCAGAGTTGTCCCAGAGCACCGGCTTTGAGTGACCTGTTTCATGCGTCTAACTTGGACTGGTCATCTATTTCTCATATGGTAATATACATGTTTCAATGCTATTCTCTCAAATCATCCCACCCTCACATTCTCCCACAGAGTCCAAAAGTCTGTTCTTTACATCTGTGTCTCTTTTGCTGTTTTGCATACAGGGTCATCATTACCATCTTTCTAAATTCCATATATATGCATTAATATACTATATTGGTGTTTTTCTTTCTGACTTACTTCACTCTGTATAATAGGCTCCAATTTCATCCACCTCATTAGAACTGGTTCAAATGTGTTCTTTTTAATGGCTGAGTAATACTCCATTGCGTTCATGTACCACAGCTTTCTTATCCATTCGTCTGCCGATGGACATCTAGGTTGCTTCCATGTCTAACTATTGTGAACAGTGCTGTGATGAACATTGGGGTACACATGTCTCTTTCAATTCTGGTTTCCTCGGTGTGTATGCCCAGCAGTGGGATTGCTGGGTCGTATGGCAGTTTCATTTCCAGTTTTTTAAGGAATCTCCACACTGTTCTCCATAGTGGCTGTACTAGTTTCCATTCCCACCAACAGTGTAACAGAGTTACCTTTTCTCTGCACCCTCTCCAGCATTTATTGTTTGTAGACTTTTGGAGAGCAGACATTCTGACCGGCATGAGATGGTATCTCATTGTGGTTTTGATTTGCATTTCTCTGATAATGAGTGATGTTGAGCGTCTTCACGTGTTTGTTAGAGATGGCCAGTATGTGGTGGACATGCCTTTGATGTAGGCAGTAGTTTTCATGTCAGAGATTCCACTAGGAATGACTGGAAGAAGAAATATTTCCTGAAGCAACTTAAAGATCCTTTTAAAGGTCTCATACTCAAGTCCATAAATTTTCTTTGTATAGATGTAGCCTTGGTTTGATATTTCCTTGACTGTAGTTTTCCTCATTTTTCATTTTATATTTTTGAGCTTTTATCCCTTATTTCATCATGATTATCAGTGGTACCCCTGTTTCCACTTTTTCTCTTTTTGACTTATTTTGCACAGGAAACTTGAAGTTTCTCTTCTGGTTGTTTCGTTCTACCTTCTTAATTCATTTGCATTTCTTTTTCACTTTATGAACAGATTCTGCTCTGGGCTCATTTCATCTCCTTGCACCAGCCTGGGTTTTTCTTCTAAATCTGCTACATCCCACTGAGCTCATAAAAGCATTATGGGAAATCACCTACATTTTTTTTTCTAACTATGAATCTATATGGCTTAACATCAGACCAGGTGATAAACAAGATTTGCTAGAACTCCTAACCTGTTGTGAACAAATACTGATTTTAGCTCTCTGTACTGAATTGAATGCATGCATGCTCAGTTGCTAAGTCATGTCCGATTTTTTGCAGCCCCGTGGACCATAGGCCACCAGGCAAGAATACTGGAGTGGGCTGCCATTTCCTACTCCAGGAGATCTTTATGACCCAGGGATCAAGTCCACATCTATTGCACTGTTAGACGTGTTCTTTTACCACTGAGCCACTTGGAAAGACCCAAGAAGACATCCAAGTCCTACCCACCAGTACCTGGAAAGGTGACTTGAACTGGAAAGAGAGTCTCTGCAGATGTAATGAAGTTAAGGATCTTGAAAGGAGACCATCCTGAACTTAGGATGGACCCTAAGTGCAATGACTCATGTCCTTATAAAAGAAAGGAGAGGGAGGTTGAAGACAGAACCCGAGATGCAGTGATGCTACCACCTGCCAAGGAATACCAGCCGCCAGGAGAAGGTGGAGAGACCAGAAAGGTCTCCTTTCCTAGAGCCTTCAGGGGAAGCGTGGCCCTGACTGCACCTTGATTTTGAACTCTGGCCTCCAGAGCTGTGACAGAAGGTATTTCTGTTGTTTAAAGCCACCAAGTTCATGGTCATTCATTATACCAGCCCTAGAAAGCTAAAACCTGCAGCTTCTGTAACCACCTCCTAGTTCAGGGCTAGCTCTCCACTCTGTCTCAGGAATAAGGTGGAAACAGTCCCCTGTTGACTGCTCTGGATTGGCACCCAACCCAAACTCAGTTAATCAGATTTGTCCCTTCAGTAATTCCCTTGAGACTGGGACCAGGCAGAGTCTGTGTGCCTGTTCCCTGGAGAGCACCCTTGCGTGTTCTCATGAACTAGCTCAGTTGCTAGACTAGAGACGCCGTGAAGGCAGGGGCTGTAGCTTGTTGGCCTTCCCGGGGCCTGGCAGTGCCTGGCATGCAACATTTCCCAATGTTTCGTATCTCAGCAGCTCAACCCGGAAATCTAAGTTGCCTCTTCTTTTTTTCGGCTGTCTGGGGTCTTAGTTGCAGCATGTGGGCTCTAGCTCCCTGACCAGGGACTGAACCTGGGCCCCTTGCACTGGGAGCGCAGGGTCCCAGCCACTGGACCACCAGGGAAGCCCCCTAAGTGGCCTTTGACTCTCACCCTTATGCCCTCCTACAGACGCAGTCTGGGTCCCACCCATATATCCCTTGGGTCCTACCATTGTCGTGAGCTCCAGACCACTTCTTACAGCCAATTCTTACATCTCTGTTCCTGAGGACTTTTTCTAAACCCACAGCAGATGGCCAGGAAGTGCCAGAAAATAAGGGCCCTCATAAGTTCAGTTCAGTTCAGTTGCTCAGTCATGTCTGACTCTTTGCGACCCCATGAATTGCAGCACGCCAGGCCTCCCTGTCCATCACCAACTCCCGGAGTTCACTCAGACTCACGTCCATCGAGTCAGTGATGCCATCCAGCCATCTCATCCTCTGTCGTCCCCTTCTCCTCCTGCCCCCAATCCCTCCCAGCATCAGAGTCTTTTCCAATCAGTCAACACTTCGCATGAGGTGGCCAAGGTACTGGAGTTTCAGCTTTCGCATCATTCCTTCCAAAGAAATCCCAGGGCCGATCTCCTTCAGAATGGACTGGTTGGATCTCCTTGCAGTCCAAGGGACCCTCAAGAGTCTTCTCCAACACCACAGTTCAAAAGCATCAATTCTTTGGCGCTCAGCTTTCTTCACAGTCCAACTCTCACATCCATACATGACTACTGGAAAAACCATAGCCTTGACTAGACGGACCTTTGTTGGCAAAGTAATGTCTCTGCTTTTCAATATGCTGTCTAGATTGGTCGTAACTTTTTTTCCAGGGAGCAAGTCTTTTAATTTCATGGCTGCAGTCACCATCTGCAGTGATTTTGGAGCCCCCCAAACTAAAGTCTGACACTGTTTCCACATCTATTTCCCATGAAGTGATGGGTTAGGGTTAGGCCTTCAACCAATGTCTGGTAGAATTTGGTGTATCAATAGCCCAGCTTTCGACTTCCCTGGTAATCCAGTGGTTAAGAATTTGCCTTGTTCAATATCTGGTCCAGGAAGATCCCACGTGCCATGGAACAGCTAAGCCTAATAGCCACTACTACGAAGCCTGAGCTCTGGAGCCGGTGCTCTTCAACAACAGAAGCCACTGCAATGAGAAGCCCTCGCACCGCAGCTAGAGATAGGCCCGGCTCGGCGCAACTAGAGAAAAGGCCACGTGCAGCAAGGAAGACTCCACGCAGCTAATAAATAAATACACAGTTTTCAGAAAAAGACCTAGAAAAGCTACTAAAAAATAAACCCAGTTTCTTCACCTCTTGAGCCGGATAATTCTGAAGCATGACTCTTCCCTGGATCTCAGAATGAACCAAGCCCTGCTCCAGTCACTGACTACAATAACTGGCTTGCGTGCATGCTCAGTTGCTAAGTCGTGTCCGACTCTTGTGACCCTGTGGACTGTAGCCCGCCAGGCTCTTCTGTCCATGAGATTTTCTAGGCAAAAATACCAGAGTGGGTTGCCATGCCCTCCTCCAAGGGATCTTCCTGACCCAGGGATCGAACCCCCATCTCCTGCATCTTCTGCCCTACAGGCAGAGTCTTTACCTGCTGAGCCACTAGGGAAGCCCACAGTAACTGGCTTAATACCTCACTTTTTAGTGGTTGCCTTCCTTCCCTTGTCTCTCTTCCCCTCCCCCATACCACTGTGCCTTGTATATTCCATTAAGTTGAGTCTTTGTCTCAGAGTTTATTTTTAAGTAAACCCAAACTAAGATCCTCCTATATCCAAACTTCTGCTGACCTCTATCGCATTCACCTTCAGAATATTTGTCGAATCTGGTTCTTCCTATCTCTACTGACATTAGCTTAGTTTAAGCCATCACAGACTTGTGCAAAATAGTCATGCGGTAATTACCATCGCTCCACCCCATTGTCCTCTACAGACCATTGTTTAGTCAGCCTCTAAATATGATCATGTTTTCCTTGAGACATCCTGCTGGCTTTTCGTTGTTTTTGTGAGGAAGAGGAATGGAGCTTGTAAGCCCTGTGTTCTGGTTCCTGTCTGCCTCCCCAGCTGTCTGTTTCATGTGGCACCTGCCTACTCACCTGCTCGCCTGCTCCTACCACACTGGCCTTGCTTCAGTTCATGCGCACCACAGGACTCTTGCACATGCTGACCCTTCTATCTGAAATGATTTCCCATTTGCCTGTTGTTAACTCCTACTGGTTATTCAGATCTCAGCTTCTTCGGGAAGCTCCTCTCTGTCCCTTTCCACTGGTTCTGTGTTCTCTTGGTACCATATAACTCTCCTATCACTCCTGTCAGTTACAATATTATAATGCTTTGTCTGATTCTATGATTGATGCTTCTCTCCTCTTCTAGACTCTGAGCTCCATAATGACGGATCATGTCTCAATTGTGGTCCATCATTGTACTCCAAGCACTTCCTGAAATTCTTAGCCAAAAAAAAAAAAAAAAAAAGCTGCTCCATAGATATGTATTCAACGAAAGAATAAAACTGTATAAATATAAAGGCAGCTATTTCTAATCAGATAGCCAATTAAGTAGGCCAAAGAAAAAAATCAGTCTCTTCCCAACAGTCAGCCTGATAAAAGTTAATGTAAGGTGGCCTGATATCATTGCGAGTCATCTCCTGTTTACTGGATAAAGTATATTAAGTGCCCTACCAAAAGTCAACATGAGCGAATAGCTCCTATCTTTAACCAGTTCTTGCCTTCTAGTCATTTCCATGCCTAGCTGTCCTGATGTACTTTCCTAAGAGCTACCAGAAGATAAGAATTCGATCCTCCTCTTCCTTCTATTCCCAATGCTTGGATATATGTGGGGCTCATCTCCTTCAGATCTAGATAAATTCCCCATGGTAATTCAAGTGCAAAGTTCAGAGGTCTCCCATGATTTGTTCAAACCCTCACAGGCATCTCTCCAGTCATCTCCAGTTCAGTTTCCAGCTTCTGTGCACCTTATTTCTGCATCCTGTGCCTTGACGGTGAAGACCACATCTCCTTTACTGTGGCGTCAACCCACATCCAGGACGACGACCACTCCTCGTTTTCCCCAATGTTGCCTTTTACAAAAACCTCTGTGTGACTTTAGTTGGAGATATAGGGGTATCAGCCAGGTAAGTGTAAATTGCAGAGGTTATGTTTGAATATTATGTTTTCTTGTTCTTAAAAGGTCCTGTCCATTTGTGTCAAACTGGGGTTCCAGGTTGATGTTGTATTTCTCAATACTTTTGCCCCAGCCTTGGTCTTCTCTATTTGCTCACACCACCAGCAAGATACTTATTTCTTTTGCAGGAAGGCTGAATCTACCTATTTGATTCCTTGCTTCTCATGCCCACTGGGACTCATCTTGCATATTCAATAGGCCGAGCAGTGAGTTTTCCCAAATAAAGAATTTGTCTGTACATGGTACATTAACTCCAGTATCACCTTTTTCTCACTCTGCTGGATCTTTCCTTCTTTCTTTTTTCAATGAAGTGACGGAGTGAAGTGAGGACAGCCTTTATAGCCAAGGTTCGTAGGCACTGTGGATTTAAAAAACCCATTTGTGCAAAACCCATTTGATGTATAAATGCATTGATTGTGTAAGGAGATAGATGAGCCTGAGAAATGGTGATGGGAGTGAATGATAAGATCAGAAGGACTTGGAATAAGAAGCTGGATTTGAGGCTTGGGCAGAGGGAAGGTAGGAATGAAGATAAAGATGGGCAAGCGAGGCTGGGTTGCAAAGGCTGTAGGTGAGAGTTGGAGATGAGGAATTTATATTAAAGGAGTAGTCAGGATGACTTTTAGGAGAGAGGTGGTGAGAACAACCTTGAAACAGAGATCCCACTGGGTCACCAGCCAGGGGAAGTGGGCATTGGCCCTGTCACTGCCCATTCATATTCTGTGTGACCTTGAACAGATAAATCAATGTTTCTGAACCTCAGTTTTCTTAGGTGTAAAGCATATTTGCACTAGCTGGTCTCTAAACAATGTCTACTTCTGAAATCTTGAACTCTGGACTTTCTCCAACTCTATTTGAACCCATACAGGTAATTAAGCAGTTTTGCTGAATGTTTCACAAAGGAAAAATGTGACTGAGGAAAAGAATCGCTTTTTGTCTACTGTTTGAAGTTAACAGCATGCAGAGAGTTCATTATGTGAAAATACCATTTGGGGAGATTAATTAAAAAATTCTGACATTCAGAGCAGGGATTTGGGGCAGGAATGTACAAGTCGAGAGCTCTGGGTAGAATTAGGCATCTAAACATTGCATCTTATTACGTATATGGTCAAGCATTAGGAGGGGGACATTTGGAAGCCAGTATTCCAAACCCAAGTGCTCGTTGGCTTTATGCAGTTGTTTGAATTATTGCATGTTTAATAGGATTTAGCTACAGTGCCTCTGCTTAGCAATCTGTTTCCTTGGCAATGCAATCCTCAGAGGGGCAGAGGCCATATGGAAAATAGGGGTTATTTTGTAATTTATTAAGTGAGGTGAAAGGAAGAGAATTTAATTCGATGGCTATCTTTGCATTCCCTCTACACACACAGTAAGGAAGAAGGGCCAGCACGTGGTAGATACTTAACAAATGGAAAGCATTCTTTATTATGAGAAAAAAAAATCACCCTGTGCGTCATATTATAATAGATGTCCAAACATGCTGTTTTTCAGGAAAATGCTTGTTGTTATTGTTGTTCAGTTGCTAAGACATATCCGATTCTGTGACCCCATACACTGCAGCACACCTGGCTCCTTTGTCCTTCACTATCTCTTGGAGTTTGCTCAAACTCATGTCCATTGAATCGGTGATGTCATCCAACCATCTCATTCTCTGTCACCCCCTTTGCCTCCTTCACTCAATCTTTCCCAGCATCAGGGTCTTTTCCAATAAGTTGGCTCTTCACATCAGGTGGCCAAAGTATTGGAGCTTCAGTTTTAGCATCAGTCCTTCCAGTGAGTATTCAGGGTTGATTTCCTTTAGGATGGACTGGTTGGATCTCCTTGCTGGCCAAGGGACTCTCAAGAGTCTTCTCCAGCACTACAATTCAAAGTCATCAATTCTTCAGTGCTCAGCCTTCTTTATGGTTCAGCTGTCACATCCATATATGCCTACTGGAAAAACCATAGCTTTGATTATACAGAAAACGCTTAGCAGACACAGTAACTGTTCTCCATAGTTTCATTGGCTCTTTTTATCCCCTACATCCCTCATCTGCATTCCGTCAGCAAGTCTTGTTCATTCTGTGTCCAATTCATATCCCAGGTTCATCCAGTTCTCCCACCTCTTCCGTGGCAGGTGGTCCAGCCATCATGACCTCCCACCTGGACCTACAACAGTCTCCTAATTAGTCTGTTTTTGCCCCTGCGCTCCATCCTTCATGCAGCATCTAGAGTGATCATTTGAAAACACGAGTAACATCTTTGTCACTTCTTGGCTTAAGACCTTCTAGTACCTTCCAATATTGCCTATAATAAATTGCAAACTTCTTTCCTGGTTAACAAAACTGGCACAACCTGGACCCTCCCTACCTCTGACCTTCTCATCCTGGTCTACCTCTCCAGCTTCCTTGGTGAACTAAAATGTATCCGACCTTGCTTGTCTTCCTGAAACATGCCAAGCTCACTCCCACCACAGGCTTTTTGCATCAGCAGTCCTTGTCCCTGGAGTGGTCTTCCCCAGGCTCTCTGCATGACTGGCACAAGTTTATCATCAATTCTCAGTATACTCTTCCTTTCCTGGGAGAGTCTCACCCTGAACCCCTCCCTGTGACACACTCATGTTTTAACTTTCTGCACACCGTTTCTGTATCTGATATTTTTGTATACTTATTTACTAGTTTATTTGTTCCCCCCCCCCTTCTCTGCAGAGCATAAGCTCTGGCAGTGTGGGGACCTTTTTTGTTGTATTTTACTTCCTGCCAGGAACTCAGTAAATGTATCTTGCACAGATGAGCGAAATAATTTTGTTGAAAACTAATGGTCAAGTCATGTTGCCACAAAGAAGTAGGTCAGCACAATAATGAAATCAGATCAGTGATTAGGTAAAAAATTTGCCCAAGCACTTCAGTTTTTATTTTTGGTACTATTCAATACTGATAATTTGTTTCACTATAGGACAATTTTGTAACCATTTATGTGTCCTTAATGATCTTTTATAATTGCTAATGGTTTTTTCTTTTTAAAAAAATATCTACTTTACTCTAGCTAAGTAGCCCAGCTCTACGTTTGTATTAGGTGAAAAAAATGAGGGCAGTATAGACATGCAACAACTTATGAATTATTTAAAGAAACTATGATAAATTACAGAAAAATATATGACTCCATTTTTGTCAAATAATTTTACCCATACCTCTCTGTTTAGGAGGACATTTGTCCAAGTGTTTAAAATGGTCTTCTCAGAAAGGGTGATTGGGCTTATCCTTTAACAGAAAAATTTTTGAAAGGCAAATATAAGGATTTAGAATGTTTGTGTGGAGGAGAGAGTTTTTTAATTAAAAAAACAAACAAACAATCCCTAAGTGGAAAAAAAAAAAAGAAGTAAAAATTCAAATTCTGAAACCAAGATTTTCTGCTGGTGAATTCAGCTGGGGTGCTCAGATAACAGTAATCGTTAGTACATCTTTGCAGGCATTGGCTTAGCTGACGGGCAACACCATGGCAGAATGCTGATGGCTCTGAGACCACTTCCCTTTTGTTCTCTCTCCTACTCAAGCCCCCACACATCCTACGCCATCCGTCTACACCCCAGCCATGTACTGTGATTACGTACCCGCACTACAGACTGGTCATGTGTGAGACACTCGGAGGCTTCCCTGGTGGCTCAGAGGTAAAGAATCTGCCTCTCAAGCAGGAAACATGGGTTCAACCCCTGGGTCAGGCAGATCACTTGGAGAAAGGAATGCAACCCACTCCAGAATTCTTGCCTGGAAAATCTCACGGACAAAGGAGCCTGGCAGGCTGCCGTCCATGGGGGTCACAGAAGACTTGGCAACGAAACAATGACGAAATACTCAGAGAAGCTGAAGAAGTTTTTCTATATGTGAGGCTGTGACTGCTCCCTCTCTTGGGCATCTGTTCTCATCTACTGATTCACAAGGGGTCTGAACCCTGTCCTGGGAAAGCAAATTGAAATGTGCCAGCCATGGGATACCGCTGTGTACACGCCTGTCAGAGCTTGATGGAATAGACCAAGTTGCCAGGAGAACCTCAGGGCCCCTAGGAGAGAATCAGCCTGTGAGAGAAGGAGTCTAGAATAACAGACTGAGATTGGACAAAGAACCAGAGGTTTCTTTGGAATTTTTGAAAAGGGAGATCATCGCATAAAATGAATGGTGATGTCTGCTAATCCTCTTGCCTCTTCAGTCGTGCCCGTGAGCATGCCTCCATGGAAGGGCTCTGGGGCTCTTGCCACTTACTTGTCTTAAACGATTTTTGCTATATCCCTGTTAGAAAACTATTCTCTTTGTCTGTTCTCTACATCTTCATCCCTATTCCTGCCCTGGAAATAGGCTCATCTGTACTGTTTTTCTAGATTCCACATATAGGCACTATTATACAGTATTTGTTTTGCTCTTTCGAAGTTTCCTCCCTCTACACAGTCTCTAGGTCCATCCGCATCTCTACAAGTGACCCAATTCTGTTCCTGTTGATGGCTGAGTAATACTCTGTTGTATATGGGCAGCTAGTAGGAGCCAGAGGATGAGCTGGATGGGTGGCATCACCGAGTCAATGGTCAGGAAAAGTCTGAGTGAACTCTGGGAGTGGGTGATGAACAGGGGGGCCTCACGTGCTGCGTTCCATGGGGTCGCAAAGAGTCAGACACAACTGAGCGACTGCGCTGAACTGAACAGAGTAGGAACCTGCTATAAAGCACAGGAAGCTCAGCTCAGTGCTCTGTGATGACCTAGATGGGTGGGGTGGGGGATGGAAGGGAGGTCCAAGAGGGAGGGGATATATGTATACATACAGTTGAGTCACTTCATTGTACAACAGAAACTAACACAACATTGTAAAGCAATCACACTCCAATTAGAAAAAAAAAGACCCTAAACTTGTCCACCAAGATTAGGGAAATAAAAGTTTGTAATCATGCCAAATTTCAAAGCCATGTGACAATCACGAGCTTCCTGAACTGAAGATATGGATTTAAATTAGGGCCAGATGTGTGTAATTATTTGAGAAAAAAAATATGCATAGTAACTAAAAAAGTCTGAGCCTTCACGTGCAGAAGACACTTGCTTCTCATTCCACAGATTCTTAATATAAAATTGATGCTTTTGAACTGTGGTGTTGGAGAAGACTCTTGAGAGTCCCTTGGACTGCAAGGAGATCCAACCAGTCCATTCTGAAGAGATCAGCCCTGGGTGTTCTTTGGAAGGAATGATGCTAAAGCTGAAACTCCAGTACTTTGGCCACCTCATGCGAAGAGTTGACTCATTGGAAAAGACTCTGATGCTGGGAGGGATTGGGGGAAGGAGGAGAAGGGGACGACAGAGGATGAGATGGCTGGATGGCATCACCGACTCGATGGACGTGAGTCTGAGTGAACTCCGGGAGTTGGTGATGGACAGGGAGGCCTGGCGTGCTGCGATTCATGGGGTCGCAAAGAGTCAGACACGACTGAGCGACTGAACTGAACTGAACTGAACTGAACTGAACAGAAGCGAGTCCTATCATGGGATCATAGATTCTGAAAACCTTCCATCCTCTGCTCACAGTGATCAGGCAGCTGTTTTCCCATGGCCTTCTCTTCCATGCACTCCCCCCGGAAGGAGTTCAGTTCAGTTCAGTCGCTCAGTCGTGTCTGACTCTTCGCGACCCAATGAACCGCAGCACGCCAGGCCTCCCTGTCCATCACCAACTCCCGGAGTTCACTCAAACTCACGTCCATCCAGTCAGTGACGCCGTCCAGGCATCTCATGAGTTGAGTCTAAGAGGACTCAAACAGCACGTGAGTCTTGCTTGTCTTTACAGTGCTTTCATGCTGCTTCTTGTTTAGTTGTCCTTACAATCCTATGTTGTTTCAAGCTGACTTGAAACTCAACATTGAAAAGACTAAGATCATGGTATCCAGTCCCATCACTTCATGGCAAATAGATGGGGAAAAAGTGGAAGCAGTGACAGATTTTATTTTCTTGGGCTCCAAAATCACTACGGACAGTGACTACAGCCATGAAATTAAAAGATACTTGCTTCTTGGAAAGAAAGTTATGACAAACCTAGAAAGCATACTAAAAAGCAGAGACATCACTTTGCTGACAAAGGTCCATATAGTCAAAGCTATGATTTTTTCCAGTAGTCATGTACAGATGTGAGAGTTGGACCGTAATGAAGGCTGAGCGCCGAAGAACTGATGCCTTCAAATTGTGCTGCTGGAGAAGACACTTGAGAGTCTCTTGGACAGCAAGGAGATCAAACCAGTCAATCCTGAAGGAAATCAACCCTGAGTATTCATTGGAAGGACTGATGCTGACGCTGAAGCTCTAATACTTTGGCCACCTGATGTGAAGATCCAACTCATTGGAAAAGACCCTGATGCTGGGAAAGATTGAAGGCAGAAGGAGAAAAGGGCAAGAGAGGATGAGATGGTTGGATGGCATCACCAACTCAATAGACATGAGTTTGAGCAAACTCTGGGACATAGTGAAGGACGGGGAAGCCTGGTGTGTTGCAATCCATGGGGTTGCAAGGAGTCAGACATGACTTAGGAACTGAATACACAACAACAATCCTATATGCAACACTGGACCAGTTATCCATGTTGTACCCCAGGAGTCAGGATATTTGGTGATGTTCAATGCTTTTCTAAGAACCCATGGCTATTTGAATGAGGATCTCCATGGCAGAAGTGATTCCTGGTTCTCCATCAGATTTCTCATGAAAGACCAAGGGGAGAGAAATTGTGTTTATCATGGTCGAGCTCTGCAGTAGCTGGACTTGTGCTCTGCCCAGCATGAGTTCCTATTGCCCTTGGCCATCAGCCATTACTGAGTATCCCAGTTACATCTGTTCATATAATTATTCTAGTCTGAATTGGGGCCCCATGTCTTATAACCAAAGGAAAGAAAGTGAAAGTGAAAGAAAGTCTTCCCTGGTGCCTCAGAGGATAAAGCATTTGCCTGTAATGTAGGAGACCTGGGTTTGATCCCTGGGTTGGGAAGATCCCCTGGAGAAGGAAATGGTAACCCACTCCAGTATTCTTGCCTGGAGAATCCCATGGACAGAGGAGCCTGGCGGACTACAGTCCACAGGGTCGCAAAGAGGAACCCTAACTCAAATGCATTAATGGCCAAAATCTTCATCTTGCCTCAGTTACTTCTTTTGAGGTTCCTGTCACAGATCCCAGTATTGATTTTCTTGTTTGGGCAGCAAATTTTTAGATATTTTAAAGGATATTATGGAAGTAGGGGAAAATACGCTACTGTTCAATTGTGTGCCCTGAGAATTCCAGGCAGCGTTAAGTTCAGAAGATCCCTAGGAGTAACATTAAGAAGAAAATGCTAAGCAGATGACAAGGTGGAAATTGACTGCCAGAAAATTCTATCCTTTTCTATCTCTACTCAAGGCAATCTGACAAAATTCATTAATTTTGACTTCCAGCTAATAACATATCAGCAGATAAGCTCCCTGATGAACTTTTTCTCTGGAACATAAGGCCACTGATGTTCAGAGGGCATACGACACTGTGAAATTAATGCCTGTGCTCTGCTAGTAGGCCCAAAAAAGTTGTGTTTCTAGGACTAAACTCTTCAGATAAATTCTCTTGGCTGTAAGTACTCGGCCCTCAGGGGCAATCAAAAGTAAACAATTAGATTATCTTGATTTGCTCATACTTTGCAGTAAACTGTTCTGTATAAAGTTTCCCTTCTCCAGCTCTCCATTGATTCTTGGCTGTGCTATTATGAGAAGTGAACTATGCTGTCTGTTATTTATTTCTCAATTTATTCTCAGTTTCTCTAAGATTTAATCACTAAAAATCATGAAGGGGCCAACATATTTTTTAAAAGCAATACACAAAACTAGCTTCCCTAGTAGCTCAGAGGGTGAAGCTACTGCCTGCAAGGCAGGAGACCTGGGTTCGATCCCTGGGTCAGGAAAATCCCCAGAGAAGGAAATGGCAACCCACTCCAGTGTGCTTGCCTGGAGAATTCGTGGACTAAGAAATCCGTTGGGCTACAATCCACGGATTTGCAAACAGTCAGACACGACTGAGCGACTAATATACATACAATACACAAAACAGTTGGATTATAGGGTTCTGTTGTCAGATTTAAAGCCCAAAGGAAAGAATGCCCCTCTCCCTCCTAGCACTTCTATTACAACAACTACTCCAAAGAGGATAAAAATGAATGAGACCAGCCCCAATTTTGGAGAACTGGTAGTTGAAAGAGTAAGGATTAGGTCTATATAATGACGGTCCTAACAGTGATAGCAAAGAACCCAAATTGCTATCACCACTTTTGAAGGCTTACTGGTATTGTTCTAAAGCAGAGAATCACAAACTATGGCCCAAGGCTTATTTTTGTCAATAAAGGTTTATTAGAACACCAGCCATGCCCATTTATTTGCATAAATAATGGCCTGTGGCCACTTTGGCTCCACACTGATAGAGCTGAGTATTGCCACAGACACCTGTGTTCTACAAAGCCCCCAAATATTTATTCTCTGACCCTCTATAGAAAAAAGTTTACTGAACCTGATCTAAATGCTCTTCTAGCATTTTCCTATAAAACCCTCACAAAGACTAGGAAGTAGATTGATGCTATTTCCAGCCCCACTTTACAGATTTACTTTACAGATTTACAACAAACCCAGAGAAGATCAGCCAGTTCTTCAAGTAAAGCTGGAGCTCGATCCACTTCTATTTGTAACACCTATGTTTTTTAGAAATCCACAATGTGCATGCATGTGTGCCAAGTTGCTTAAGCCATGTCTGACTCTTTGCGACCCTATGGACTATAGCCCGCCAGCTCCTCTGTCCATGGGATTCTCCAGGAAAGAAATACTGGTATGGGTTGCCATCCACAATACTGTCTCCCTAATGCCAACAATACAATTATCTTCCACTAGTGCCCTCTAGAATCTATAAAATCTGCTGCCCAGGCAAGAAAAAGTAGCCTTTGGGATTAAGGCACAAGGCCTAGACAGTAGACTAAGGAGGTGGGTGCAGGAGGAATTAGGAAGGCCGTTTTGTATTGTGCATTACATAAATACCAGCCAGGAGTAAATGGTGTCACCACAAAATTAAAACTTCTTTGTTCTGATGTACTCTCTCCTTTCAACTCTGAGCCTCTGATGATCTTGAGTAATTTGGGAAAAATTCGAGAACTTCCATATGTTCTGTGCCTTAGAACAATACAAAAACAGTGGCAAGAAAAGCTTGCTACTACAGGACTTGGCTATTCAGAGCTTGTGAGAAACCCATATGTTAGGTCATTCTTTTCCACCTGGGACTGTAAAATCGGCAGCACGTCAAGCCCAACCACAGACATCTTGACTGGTGGAAGGGATCAGTCATTTTCGTGATGGCTTGAGAATGACGGAGCTTCATGTAAGTCGCCTACAGCACGGTATAACTTTTCCTGTGTACAGGTGAGGAGCCCCACCCAAGCTTGTCCTTGAGGGGTGAAGGACATGGTTTCCCTCTGTGACCCCAGCTTGGCTCCTGATACCATTTCTGTTCCATTCTGGCTCTGGATCTTCAATTTCCCTTCATGTTTCAACCCTGTTCCCATTTCTTGAGTTTGCTGAATGCCCTTGGCTTCTCTGATCTGACCTCTGGGGACAGCCCTCTTCCAATTTCTCCTCCACCCACCAAATGAAAGAGGATGCCTTGTATTTTTTCACCCCTTACCCCTTGCCTTGGCAGGGCTCTGCCCACTCAGCACTTGGACTGCCTCTTTACCTAAGAGGTGCCTTGGCAAAAGCTCCGGTTCTGTCTCAGCCTGGATCTTGGCAAATCCAATATCAATCCCTGTAACATGAGCATATTTCCTTGGAGGATTTGAGGCTCTCCATTGCATCTCTATATTATCCACTTTTGAGAAAAAGTGGGGGGAGGAAAGTAGGGGAAAACCCTACTCATTTGGGAGTTAGAGACTTCTGGACCCATCACCTCTCATCCCTGGTGGGTGTGGCCAAAGTCCTTTAATCCTATAATCCTTCATGCACTCATTTGTCAGAGGAGCATTAACTTGTCTGTTCTGCAAGGTGGTTGGAAGTAACAGAGGCACTGAGAGTGAGCAGCCTCCAAACTCTCCACCAAGAGGGCACTAAGTGATAAGGGCAGGTCTCATTCCCATTTGGGGCCATCTTAGCACAGACTCGTGCCCAACAGATTCCTGTCTCCAGAACTCTGTGCCCACAGCTGGCTGTCTAAGAGTCTTCATTCTGATCGGTCTGGTTTGTGTTCAACCCCTGCTCTCTAGTGCACTGTTACTCAAAATGTGGTCCCTGGATAAGCGCCCTGGTCCTCACTCTGGAGCTTGTGAGAAATGTGGAATTTTAGACCCATCCCCAGACTCAGTGAATGAGAGTCTGCACTGTAGCCGTTCCCAGTGATTCTTGTACATACCAAAGTTTGAGCAGCCCTGCTCTGGTTCACTCTTCCCCTGTAATTACCATCTGTAATTTCTCCCCATAATACATGGCAGATGATGGACGAGACTCTTATTGCTGCTGAAACAAGTTATCACAAATTCAGTGGCTTAAAGCAGCACCGATTTAGTCTCTAGAGCTTCTGCAAGCAAGAAGTCGGAAAGTAGTTTCTCCAGGGCTGAAACCAGAGCGCTGGCAGGGCCAAGGCCATCAAGAGAGGCTCTGTTCTGTCGCCTTTCTCAGCTTCTAGAGCCACATTCCTCGGCCGGTGGCATCCTCCTCCACCTCCAGAACTATCAGCAGCACCCTGCTTCAGCTCCATGTGGCCTCGTGTCTCTCTCTCCGCTGCCTCTTTATAAGGACTTTTGTTTACATTTGAGACCCAGCCAGACAGTCCAGGATTCTCTGGGTTATAATCTGAAGATCCGTCACGTACTCACATATGCAAAGCTCCTTTTGCTGTGTAAGGTGATATTCACAGCTGTGGGTGTGAGGGTGTGGATATATGGGAGGCCCAGAATGCAGGCCACTATACCTGAGTCTCTAATTTGGCACTTAATAGGTCTTTAATAATAAAAGTTGGTTAACATTTTTATTCCTTTCATGAATATCGTAATTAGTAGATGCCCCCATTAGTAGATGGGGGCAAAGAAACAGACTATAATATATTATAACTGAGTATTTATAGACATATCCCTCAGGTTCATATGTTTTCAGTGGAACAGGTAATTAACCTTGAAATTTTCACAAAAGAGGTAAATGAGTCCACAGTAAGAAAACGGAATAGAAATTCAGATTCAGCCAGTGATTGCGATGGGGAGAGCCATTCTAAGCTGAGAGAACAGCATCTAAACAGGCTTGGAGACATGAAACAACAAAACCTATTCAAGGAGCTGTCAGTGTTAGGGGAACTAGAGTCTAAGTCTGAAAGCAGTTGATAAGGATTGCATCAGGAAGGGTTTTGAGTATCTCACCAAGAAAATGGGTGTCCATCCTGTAGAGTGCAGGCAATTGTTAAAGGGTTAAAAATCCAGACTGAGAAGATCAGAGCATCATTGAGGAAATGCCGTTCTGGCAACAGTGTTGAGGCTATTTTGCAAAAGCTCAGCACAATTAAATTAACTTCTCAGTTCATTGCAGGTGTTTCAATATATTTCCGCTCATCATCCCTCTTGTGCAGCTTCACACTTGAACTGCTGGAGAAAAAGGGACCCAGAAAAACAAGGTGTTTTGTTCCAATCAGATGCCACTCTGGTCTGAGCTGGGGCACAGCTGTTCAGTGATCATCAACACACCAGCCGCTGTTTCAATCCTTTGTAACCAGGGAGGGGACGCCAGGTATGAAATGGCAAAGAGAGCTCTGGGCACAGCATGCCTGGAAGGCTTGACTCCTTCAAGACAAGCCTGGTGTGTCTCAGATTCAGAAGGTTCATGCAGATCTTAGTCATCCGCCTTTGGAATGGGCATCTCCAGGCAGTTCTGACAGTCAGCAGGATTAAGGAGCACGGCCTTAGCCGCCTGAGCTGTCGTCTGGTACTCTGAGATCAATGGACTGTTGGTTCAATGTAGATGGACAGCCCATGGATTTTCCTGGCTTCCCTGGACACGGAGGGGACAAAGAGGCAGCTGGTCACAACGATCATTTGCCTTATCTTAACTATGCCTAATCTTTACAACGGAGTGTTTGAGACTACTGAATTTCACCCACAGTAAGAAATTCATGTTATGTTGCAGCGCGTGGCTGTCCTATCACAGTACACACTGAGTGTAGAGCGCCAACGCATTTTCTGTTCCGTTCTGCTCTGCTTTATTTCATTTTTAAAATGTTGGTCATCACGCTCTAAATTGATTTAGTGATCTGCAGTTTAAGACTAAATGGAGAGTCTGGTTGTCCCATCATTCTAGCAAAAGAATCAAGGGTGAAGTGACTTAAGCAACACACCCAAGGCAACATCAACCCCAGTCAGCTGCAAACTCCACATCCTTCCATCGTGTCATCCTGCATCCCAAGTCACAGAGCCTCTGCCACTGGGCCGAGTGCAGCAAAGAAGTGATGGCAGCTGCAGCAATGACTTAAGAAATTATATAGCCAGCATCTTTTTTGCTTTTTTAAAGATGTTTTTCATGTGGATCACTTTTGAAGTCTTAATTGAATTTGAAATAATATTGCTTTATGTTTTGGTCTTTTGGCCTCGAGCCCCCCAGTCAGGATCAAACCCACACCCCCTGCACTGGAAGGCAGTCTTAACCACTGCACCACCAGGGAAGTCGCTAGCCAGCATCACTAGCCAATACCTTTTAAGCCCCAATGACATGGTCACCATTGCACCAAGTGGAAGGGTTATGTGCTTTCTAATTTAATACCTTGGCCCCTGATGCGAAAAGCCAACTCACTGGAAAAGAGCCTGCTGCTAGGAAAGATTGAGGGCAAGAGGAGAAGGGGGTGACAGGGGATGAGATGGTTGGATGGCATCACCGACTCAATGGGCATGAGTTTGAGCGAGCTCGCGGAGACTGTGAAGAGCAGAGAGTCAGACCCAACTTAGCGGCTGAACAACAATTTAAGTGAGGGAGAAATAGCACCAGAGACAATAGGATAGAATGGGACATTTGATGACTCAAACACAGGAAGCTTTGCATTTGCTCAACCCTCATCCCCGACTCCTGCTAACCAACTCCAGCCTCAGATCACTCAGCTGTACCCAGGGCTCAGTGACTCGCTTGATGCCAGTGAACATCTGTCCCTCCAAATAGTTACATGAAGGATCAAAAGTGCTAAGTCCCTTTGTAAACTGTGCAAATATTACTTCTTATTTCCCATTTTTGAAAGGCCCATGCTGCAAAGAAGATGGAAAAATGCAAAGCTTTTAGCTTTGTCCTTTTATCAAAGAAGGCAAATAGGAAAATCAGGATGCTCCTAGCTTCAAAAAAGAGGGTCTGATACAACAGATTCTTGCCAAAAAAAGAATTTTGTTTCTTTCCAATAAAGGAAATAGAACTGTCTGGTTACCTGGCTGACCTGTGCCCTGCAAGGAGGGGCTTGTCCCTTCTAGGGTCACAGGGGATGTCCATGCTGGGCCCTGGACATCCATTCCCATCACCGCTCACCAGGAAAGATAGAATGAATATTAGATACAAAGTGTTTCCTGGCTGGGAGTTTCTTGTCCCTCTATTCACACGACTTCTACCTGCTCTTAGCTCCCCCAGTGAGCTCTGTGTCTTGCAAACTGGAGGACTGAGGGGGAGAAGACGTGTGTGGCAGGTGGCTGTGAATTGAGAAATATCACAGTCCAGTACCAGAAGGGAGATCTCTGCAGAGAAGATTCTTGTGCCCCAGATGGACATGCACCAGAAAGTCTGCCAGCAGGGCCGGGTGAGAGTGGCATGCAGAGGACGCACCAGACATGACCGGGTCCCGCGCTGTCCCCTCACCGCCAGCCTTGTCCCCTGAGATGTCCTTCCCCTGCAATGTCGGCTCCACGCAACTGCCGCGCCCCACCCCTGGCCGACCTTAAGGGCTGCCTTAGCTCCGGAGATCTTTCTGTCGTTCTCTCTTTCTCTCATTCTCCCCCTTTCTCTCTCTTTTGTTCCCATAGCACTTTTCAGGTACTTTAACTCAGTGCAACAGAAACATAGGTGCCCTCATTTTAACACCCTACATTCCTTAAGAAATATAATTGTGTAAGAAACAAAATGTGGATTCAAATCTCACTCTGCCTCTTTCCGGCTTTGTGAGCAAATCCCCTTACCACCATTCCACAGGGCTCCAATGGGATACAACCTGGGGTCTGGGTTTTAATCCTGATTTGAGGAAGTCACAGCACATAGCCTGTGGCACATGTGGGCAAGACACCAACTAAGTCTCAGCCTCCAGAGCTGGGCGTGAAGGCAACACTAGCTGCCAGCTGTGCGGGTGGGGGCTTTCCCAGTACACACATGAGGACGCCAACACCATCAGAGGCTTTTCCAGCATCTCAGGGCTCGGAAGATGGTGAGGGTGGAAGGAGGGGAGGTGTGGAGCCCCTAGCACTGCCAGGTACGAGGAGTGGCTTATAGCTGCTCTCCCTGTCCGGGGCTGGGGAACAGGGAAACCCTCGTTATTTCCTGTCCATTCTTGGGGGCTCAGTTTCTGCCTTACGATGCGCTTTGCGCCTAGTAGGCTCCTGGCTGGTATTTGTGCTGTGCTGCGCTTAGTCACTCAGTTGTGTCCAACTCCGTGCGACACCATGGGCTGCAGCTTGCCAGGCTCCTCTGTCCATGGGATTCTCCAGGCAAGAACGCTGGAGTGGGTTGCCATGCCCTCCTCCAGGGGATCTCTCCAACCCAGGGATTGAACCCAGGTCTCCCACATGGCAGGCGGATTCTTTACCATCTGAGCCACCAGGGAAGCCCAGGCAACCAAGATCCAGCCAGATCTAGCCTCCTAATGTAGGTTCCGGGAGGGGAGAAGACGCCACAGTTTCAGCTAAAGCTGGTTGGGGGATGTTCAGGAGATGGGAGGACAGGGCACTGCAAACAGCTTGGCAGGTTGACACTCCCCTCTCATTTCTGTGAATCCGTCCATCCATCCACTCATTCATTCATTCACTAGTGAGTGAGGTCATGCTCTCCTTCTTTAAACCCAAGGGGAAAAAACGGGTCTTCAGCGTCTCCCTCTGAAATAGCATCTTGGCCAGACTTAAAGGCTTTCACTCCAGCAATCCAAAAACCCAGAGTCATGAAGTCAGACTGCTCTCACCAGACAGACTGCAGATGGTGAGCAGGTCAAAGCTGACGCGGCGTTTCCTCCGCACGCAGCGCAGCCGGGCCGCTGGTCCTCTGGTCACACTGGGCAGAGGGCCAGGTGCTTGCTCTCTGCTCTCTGCTCTCAGACGTCCGCACACTTGCTCTGTGCCCATGGGTGAGCCGCTTGACGTCTCTGGGAGGCTGACGGTGTGCACCTTCCTGGTATGTAAATACGGCACTGCTGTGAACAGGGGCTCCCACACCCAGCCCAGGCCTTTGCAGTCCTGGTCTCAGCTCATCTTCTCAACAACCCCGTGTTGCTGCAATTCCAACTAGAGTTGGTCTGAGTCCAGACGCCAGGCTTTTCAGCGCTGAGTGTTTTCTCTAAAGCCAGCCAGCTTGTGTACCAGCTCTGTGTTGTTTTTTGTCCTTGCTATGTCCCATTTGCAAACTGAAATACACTTATCTTAAAGGGAAAATATATTTCCCTGCCATGAAAGGAATACCAATGTCACTTGCTGCCGAGAGAAGGTAAAGTCAAAGCGAGAGACGGAACAGTGGTATAAAATTCCAGCCAGAGAGCAGTGTTTACCAGGCTGAGCCCAGGGCTCATCAGAAAACAGACGACACCTTCCAAGGGGACACTGAGGAGCGTTTACTGGAGAAACTACTAACAAAGCTGTGGGCAGGGTTATGGGAAACTAACAAGGGACTGCAAGAGTAGAGAGCAAGGACCCTCTAGGGTCGGGTTAGTATATTTAGCCAATAAAAGTACAGAGTGTCCAGTAAAAACAACAAATAATTTGATGACAAAGGTCTGTATGGTCAAAGCCATGGTTTTTCCAGTAGTCACGTGTGGACGTGAGAGTTGGACTATAGAGGAAGCTGAGTGCCAAAGAGTTGATGCTTTCAGATTATGGTGCTGGAGAAGACTCTTGAGAGTCCCTTGGACTGCAAGGAGATCAAACCAGTCAATCTAAAGGAAATCAACCTTGGATACTCATTGAAAGGACTACTGCTGAAGCTGAAGCTCCAATACTTTGCCCACCTGATGCGAAGAGCCGAATCATTGGAAAAGATCCTGATGCTGGGAAAGACTGAGGGCAGGAGGAGAAGGGGATGACAGAGGATAAGATGGTTGGATGGCATCACCGACTCAATGGACATGAATTTGAGCAAACTCTGGTAGATAGTGAAGGACAAGGAAGCCTGGCATGCTGCAGTCCATGGGGTCACAAAGAGGTGACACAACTTAGCAACTGAACAACAGCAATTTTCAGAAAATAGCAAATAATTTTTGATATAACTCTGCCTAAGGCAATACTTGGTATCTACTTGCACTGAAATTGTTTGTTGCTGCCTGAAATTCAAATTACCTGGACATCCTGTATTTTTCTAGCAACCCTCCCATTAGGAGGGAAAGAGGAGGAGAAGCGGTTGCTGAAACACACAGGGAGAGTGAGGTCTGCAGAAGGAAGGCTGCCTGGATAGAGCTGTGGCTTCTGTGCGTGACAGACGGGGCAGTGGAGGGGCTGGGGAGCAAGGACCCGGAGCGTCTCTCCTCCTCCAGGCTTCCCATCACCTGCTGGCGTTCCCCATTATTAGAAACTAACAATCAAGTAAGCCTATTATGTCTTCCAATGGTTTCCATGAAGATCAGCCTCCCAGGGCACAGAGCTTTGGTAGAAAGAAAAGGAGAGTGGACACGCAGGGCAAATAGAAGATACTAGCACACCTCCAGTTACTTGAGCCCAAAGTCTAATCGCTCACTGTTAAAAGATTAGCAAGTGTTAGAAAAGTATCAAATTCTTGCTGGCATCTGACCTTTCACTTTCCACTTAACTTGGTCAAAAGGTTTGGGGGAAAATGAGAAAAGGAAAAAAAAAAGTCCCTTTCTCGTGAAAGGCTAGTGTTATTTAATGTCATGGCAGTGGACCGCCTAAAATGACATTCGTGCGAGACCTACGTAAACCTTGGGAAACGCTGTAGGTAAGCTACCGCTAGGGTCAAGGGAGGGAGGCGCCCACCTCAGATACAAGACTTCAGGAGATGGCAAAGTAATCAAGGGAAAGAATATTCTAATACATTATCTCTAGACATCACAATGAGCACAAACATCCATAATAACTGAAATGTCGATATCTTGGTAAAGACCGGATCCATCCCTGCCTTTGCAAAGCTCAGCCCCGCTCGCCCCACCCTAAACCCAGGGCCTGCCGGTGGTGTCTGCACTTGGTGTGTGGGTTAGTCATGGTCCTTATCACGTCTAGAGGGTCCTCTTATTCCCAAGGCATGCTGGCTTGTGTAGCATTCAAAGACACACACACAAAAACACACTTTTCAAGTTTACTGGCCAAAGAAAGGATGTCAGCATTTAAATTTGTATTTAAAATTAAATGCTTCTGGCTTACCAAGTGGAATAGTCTTAAATAAGTCACTGCCCTGTCCAGATTGTCTGAATTGGGCCTTTTCCATGAGTAGGGATGGTCTTCTCATGTGAGCTGTGTTTATCTGAAAACGACTTTCATTTCTGAGCATATGCCTTTCCATGAAATCCCAAGTGAATGCCCAGATGCCTAAAAACACAGATGGAAAAATCTTGGATAGATTATGCAGCCCATCTGTTTCCAGTTCTCTTGTCATGGGAATAATTTTATTTTTACATAATTAGAGAAAGTTGGTAAAGTAAATTTACCCAGGACTCTAGGATGTTTTATAAAAAATAACAAAACTTCATCCCTGCTACCCTGCTGAAGCTCTAAGGTGTTAGCCGAAGTTATCCAAAGCTACTTCTCAAGGGGTCTTGAGGAGGAGACTTCCTTTGAGTTTCGTTTCCAGGGCAAAGACTGTGGAGAGCCAAGTTACCCTTGAGTGTTGCCTTCAGCACGTTTTCCCCTAGAATATTTGGGATTCTTATAAGCACTTTGGTTTCATACTCATGGATCTTTCTTCAAACCATAGCTGAGCTTCAGAATACCTTTTCTTAGTCCCTCTTCCCACATCAAGTGGGATTCTCTTCTGTTCTGTCCTAGAAACTGCACTTCTCAAAGGAGAAAGAGCCAAATGGTGCCTTCTAACGCAATGCCCCAATCTACTCATGTTTAAGAGCTTAACACCTAATGCAAGCTGTTTCCTTACGCTTTTCCTTGCCACCGCCTTTCCCTGTTTTAGTCAATGCCTATTCTTTTGTGTGTGCGCGTGTGATTGCAGAGAAGAAAGCATTTAAATGCGAAATTAATATCAAAGATACTTTTTAAAAATCCCATGTATTTGGAAATTGAATGTCCACTTTTAAATGATGAGTGTATCTATGGAGGCATAACAAGGAAAATGAGAAAATATTTGTAACAGAATAAAAATGAAAAGAGAATTTACCAGAAATTGTCACATGCAGCAAATTTGTTGCATACCAGAATTTGAAGCTGCTTAACCCAATTAAATATAATATGGAGTCTTGAGCAAGGTATGAAAACAAATAATGGACACCAGCATAAAATTTTTTGAAATTTACACGAAATATGTAATTTAGGTAGTAATGCTGTATCACATGTTAATTGCCTGTTTGTTTTTTTTTTACAACAGAGTATTTATTTATATTCTCAGAATTGGATTAGAAGTTTCATGCCTAATTCAAAACATTTTTTTAAATCACTAAGATAATAAACTTCCTAAACTTTTAGCAGTAATACTAGATACCAAAATACATGGAACTATATCTAGGTTTTAAGTGAATATAGCCAATGTCTATCCTTATCCACAGAGAAAAAATAAGACATAACCCTTTCCTTCTAGAATGGTATATAGTAACAGGTGCAGAGTTGAGACTATATTGCCCTGATGTACTGAGCACTTTGCATTTCTCTATTTTGGGAATGTTAAAACAGTTTTTAACAGTTTGACCACTTTGATAATCTTTTGGAATACTTTCAGTGGACTGTGACCAGCTCACCAAGCTTTTCTTCAGCCTCTCTAATAGTGACATGTTAATTTTAAGACTGACAGGTTTGATCTCCTTGCTGTCAAGTCAGTCTATTTTAAGAGAAATCAACCCTGAGTTCTCGTTGGAAGGACTGATGTTGAAGCTGAAACTCCAGTATTTCGGTCGCCCGATGCAAACAGACGACTCATTGGAAAAGTCCCTGATGCTGGGAAAGGTTGAGGGCAGAAGAAGAAGAGGGCATCAGAGGATGAGATGGCTGGATGGCATCACCAGTGCAATGAACATGAACTTGGGCAGACTTCAGGAGATGGTGAGGGACACAGAGGCCTGGTGTGCTGCAGTCCACGAGTTGCAAAGAGTTGGACACGACCGGGCAACTCAATAACAAGTCAGAAAAGGAAAAGAAAAACCTGTAGTGCACGCTGCTCGGGGGCTCAGTCATGTCCGACTCTGTGCAACCCCATGGGCTGCAGCCCGCCAGGCTCCTCTGTCCATGGCATTTTCCCAGCAAGAATACTGGAGTAGGTTGCCATTTCCTGTTCCAGAAGACCTTCCCCACCTAGGGATCCAAGCGGCATCTCCTGTGTCTCCCACGTTGGCAGGCGGGTTCTTTGCCACTGAGCCACCTGGGAAGCCCGGGTGGACGCTAGTCACGCTTTTTTGGCTGCCTAGCACCTGAACTTTCTTCCTGTGTCTGGGGTATACCCCCACCTTGAACCTGGAAGTGGGCAAACCTTGAGTCCCACTCTAGAACCTGATGATGCAATATGTTTGCTTTGCCAGCTCCCTTCCCAGTGAGGGTGCACGCTCATGGTCCACGCCACCAGTCAGACTCACGCCCCACCTGGGCTTTGAAGCAAGGTAGCGGAGATTTGATTCAGGTGATGGCTGGCTGGAGCAGTGCAGCAAGGTCAAGATTTTAGTGGCAACAGCATGATGGAGTGGCAGTGGTGCCCAACCTCTGTTGGCGGTAGTGTTTACACAAGCAAAGGGGTCCCACATTTAGCAGAAATGGCCAGAGCAGTGCCCTCACCAGACAGATTCTGTGGCATGGTGTCAGCTGGGGTCCTGGCTGCTTACCCTCCTGCATGGTTCTACAGCCTCCCCAGGGACCCTGTGAGCTTCCCAACACCCTCCAAATAATCCCTTTCCTTTCTAGGTTAAATCAGTTTCAAGTTTTGACAACATAAAATAATGCACTCATGTCCTGTGGAGGCCAGATGACCTCGTCGCTGCAGGGCTGACTTTTTGTAGCAACTAGAATTTAGAAAAGTTGGTGGGAAACTCTAGTCATTGCAAGATGTAACTGGAGTTTAGAGTCCCTTGGACTGCAAGGAGATCAAACCAGTCAATCCTAGAGGAAATCAGTCCTGAATATTCACTGGAAAGACTGATACTGAAGCTGAAGCTCCAATACTTTGGCCACCTGATGTGAAGAACTGACTTATTGGAAAAGACCCTGATGCTGGGAAAGATTGAAGGCAGGAGGAGAAGGGGATGCCAGAGGATGAGATGGTTGGATGGCATCACCGACTCGATGGACATGAGTCTGAGCAAGCTCCGGGAGGTGGTGATGGACAGGGAAGCCTGGCGTGCTGCAGTCCATGGGGTCACAAAAAGTCGGACACGACTGAGTGACTGAACTGCACTGAACTGGAATTCTGGATTCAAAACAGCCCGCTGCTTTGGCAGTCAGAATCACATTTGTATTGCAAAGCTTGACTTTAGTTGACCAAACACCACCGCCCATCACATGGAGTTACTGTCGTCATTTTGATTTATATTGCTTTTTACTGCTTAAAGATATAATATGTAAGCATATTTGGCTTTCATGGAGTTGTTTATAAGAGCTGTAGGCATAAGGATATTACAGCTGGCTTGCGTTCATGTAAGTGGTAGGATGATAATAATAATTTAAATCAATATGCTATTGCAGCTGCCAGCCCTGCCCACCCTCTGCCCTCGACACTTAGCTCTGCACTCCTACAGCTGCTGGCAGTGAACACCTGCTGCTCTCTGCCCGAGGGCTTTTGCTCTCGGAGCCTGACTGGTCTGAAAGCAGAGCAGGCCACCCGTTCTGAAAAGTCGGTGCTTCTGAAAGCGGCTCGCAAGAAATTCTTGGTGGATAGATGCCCCAGCTTCCTCAGTGCCCCTTTGAAAGAATTCAAAAGCATGTTCTACACTGCTTTCTGTAATTCCTCCTTGGGGATGAGTCCCAGGTGTCACTTGATTGAAAATGCACCCATCTTTCTGTTTGTTCTCAGTCCCTAACCCTCCCAACTCCATTGCCAGGGTTTCCTGGGTTCTTCCCCCAAACAAACTGCTTGGGTCAAATCCTAGGGTCAAGAGTCTGTGTTAGGGGAAAGCATAACCGAGACGCCTGCGCAGCAGTCAGCACTGTGCCTTGACCTGCACGTCAAGCGTGTTAGGGACGGGCCAGGGTTCTGTGTATTCACTCTTATGCCTGCCATACAATCAGATTGATTTCCTATAGGAAATAGGCTAAGGAGACAGGAAGTCATTGGAAGAGTGATTGACACCCAGAGAAGGGTTAGAGGGAGCACGTTTGGTGCAGCTCCTCTGCCCCCCTGAGCCCCTAACAGGGGCAGGGCTGCAGCTGACACCATCCATCACAGCGAGGGGCGGGGGAGAGGGGTTGGCCACTGCTCTTGTATCCTCAAGCTCATATCATCCTTCCAGAAGAACTTACTCTAACAATCTCCATGCATTGCTGTTAAAGAAAATGTTGCAAACACTTGGCTCTCCTGGTTTCTGAAGTTCAGCAACATCAAAGGTCACAACTTCCTCTCTCAGGATCATGGGAAACAGGGTCAGGGTCCAGGAGGCCCTAAACAATATCCCAGCCTCTACCTCTCCAGGGACGCAGAAAGCCCTTTTTCCTTAGTAATAGATCTCTTGGAGAAAGCCTGCAGTGCCTTGTGGGAAGGAGGGATGATGTCACACCAGGCAGACTGCACAGTGGCTGACTCAGAGTCTGGAGATAGGGTCAGAGCAGACTTTAGCATTAATGTGCTGAGTGTATTGTTGGAGACTCCAGCCTTCATTACCTTCATTGACTCTGTCCCATCCCCCATCCGTCACTGCTTATCCTGGTCAAAACATCCAACTCCCGTGCCCAGAACATCCTGCAGCCTGCCTCAATTCCACTGCAGGCTTGATTGAATTAAACCCTCAAGATAAAAACAAAGAACCAAAAAACTTTGCTCTTGATAACCAACTGGATAAGCAGGCTCACGCAATGCCAAAACCCCAAATCAATATCCACTGGACTATCTTTATTTGGAAAGGCAGTGGTATATTAAATTAAACTGTGTCCTTTGATTTTTTTTCCTTCAATAAAATATGAGCAGTCTCTACAACAAAATTGCCCAGGATGATTTAGCAGCCTTCTAAAATCAGCTTCCAATTTACTCAAGTGTCTGGAGTGAGACCTGCAGGAAATGGGCTTCTGAACTCATCAAAAGGACAAACAGTATTCCAGGCTGGGAACAGTCCCCCAGTGTGTGTCATTTCAGGAGCTATCATTTCTGATCAATGTCGTCTCTGCAGAGAGAGCCCGTGTGCCAGGCCACTGCCAACACTGATGACTGATGCGACCTCGGTCCCCTGGGCTGGAAAGTCCCTTGAGCATCAATTAATCCAAGTATCTTCTTTTACCAACAGGAACAAGGACATTTCCAAAGTCACACAGGCGGCAAGTCAAAACCATGGGCTGCCTCGCTCGCGGGGTCTAAGGATTCATGACTTAGAGCAAACGTTATCAACTTTTGCATGATTGACCATGGGTGGGGCTGAATAATTCTTTATTTGGGGGGCAGTTCTGTGCCTTGTAGGATGTTTAGCAGCATACTTACCCTCTGCCCCTTAGACAACTGTTCATGACAACCAACAACATCTCTAGACATTGTGAAGTTGTTCTTAACGGGGCCAAAATCACCCCTGGCTAAGAACTCAGAGCTTAGAGCAAAAATTACAAATTGGTGCTGCATGGGCTAAATTTGATTCACAGGTATGCTTTGTTCATCCTATGCAATGTTTGACAGGATTTTAAAAATTGGGGCAATTTCACATAAAAACCCGGACTTCTGGCTTCTTTTGAACATTTATAAGACCTGCCAACATGGAGCATGTCCCCCCACAAGGCAATGCAAGACTGAAGTTGAGCTGATGGCCTTTAGAACGACCACCTGTGTCCCTCTTTGCCACAGTCCCCACCGCTCCCTATTGTTGCCCTCAGCAGACCCCCTGTGTTGGTTTTGTAATCTTTCTGGACCCCAGCTGAGTGTTTCCAGTCTTCTCCCTCAAGTACGGCTCTCAGCTCCTTGAGGGCAGATCCTGCTATTTTCTGCTCTCCCTGAATAGACACTCAAAAATAGTTATCCATTGATTCGTCTAGAGAATCTTTTCCCAAAAGACATCTGGCAGAATGCTAGTCTTCAAGGTAAAAAGGCTGGAAGTCAAGAAATTTCGGGTGAAGCTGCATTCTGTATCTCCATTTAAAGAGGACCTCAAAGGCCCTGTATTGAAGAAAGCTGCTGAACTGCACTGGACCTGGAGTGACTCAAGACAATTTGGTCACCACAGAAGTCTCTTTTACCCGGCACCAATCAGTATCCCAAGAAGCTACTGTTCTATAGAATATACTTCGACAAAGCCTGTATTGGAACTTTCTGAATTAAACGCAGTCATTGGAATTCAAGCCCAGTCCATGGGATCTCGAAGAGTCGGACACGACGTAGTGAGTGAGTAACAGCAAATGACAAAGGCAGCTCCAAAGCACTAACATATAAAGAGGGATTTTTCTCAGCACAGACATGTGTTTGGATTGCTTTTTTGAGATTTCCCCTGCAAACATGTAGAACAGGTGTGACGTCTACCCATACCTTACAGAATAGACGATAAGGCAACAGGAAAGGAGTCAGCCATGGTTACCCCGCTGGGAAGCGTTCACGCCAGGATTGGGGTGCAGCCCATCCAGCCGCACAGCCGAAGCGCCTATTCTCCATCTACACTGTCCTGCCTCCCGGGACATTGGACCATGTTGTTTGTGTGTCTGCTTCCCTCTCAGGAGAAGTACCAGGCCTCACCCGTGAAGGAAGCAGAGAGGAAATTACTATCCATTCGTCAAGTGCTTCAGATAATGCCTGGAAGACTTTGACATAGAATGGCATGCAGTTCTCCACATCGTGCCTGAAAATTAGGTCTTCTGACGCTCATCCAATTTGGGCAATTCTCTCAACCTCTTGAAGCCTAGAAGCCAAATAGTTAGTGAACGGAAAACTGGGATATGAACAAGTCCTGGAAACAAGGTATGTGTTCCTTCCACTTTGCTTATTGTATAGTAAGAATATCGGAGCTGGATAGATGATGGGTGGATGGATGGATAAATGGGTGGGTGATTGATGGATGATGGGTGATTGATGGATAGACGGGTGGATGTATATATGAATGATGGATGGCCGATGGAAGGCTGGCTGGGTGATGCATGGATATGATTTCTTGCCCACTTACTTTATGTAAGGCACCGTTCTAAATTTTGTGGAGAGGCATACTAAAAGGAACAGGGTAGGACGCTTGCTCCTAGAGAGCTTTCCCTATTTCCTGGGGTTTGATCCTTCTAATCTCAGAAGAGAAAAGGCAAATTGTGCCCTTCTCACACTGCCTATTTCCAGTTTGCATGGAGATCCTGTAGTTTCACACAGTCATTGCTCTGAGAAAGCTCCAACCAACTGGATGTGGGCCAATCCAACGACAATGGAAACAAATTCTCAGGAAAATCAGCTCTTAGCCCAAACCAGAGACATTAGGGAAACAGAGACTGAGTTGGCTGGAGGGTGATTTCATACCCGATTTGCAGTATGATGCTTTCAGCTTGTAAGCAGAGAAATGGTGAGGCTGGAGCAGGGGAGGGAATACCCCCTCTTCTGCATTTCTCTTGGACTCCATCTGAGGAGCAAATGCTTTGTTTACTTCTGAATCTAAATTTTACATCTCCGTCCCATTACCATTATTCACAATGATCTATAGCAAAGTACTTCAGGGAAAACACAGCTCTCCGCAGCACTTGAAAGAAGCGGACCACATCATTTTGGTGACGATACCTACAAGGAATCATAAAGTCTCACACTAGGGGGAAAGCCCTCGATAAAATTCAGGGGGAGGGATAGAAGAAACCACTCAGAAATGTTTTAGGGTGAGCAAGGCTTCAGAAACATAAGCTACTTGATTGAGATTCCTTACTCATGATGGGTAGCATACTCAGCCTCATGCAGCGTATTGTTCCCCTCACTTAGCTGACTGTGCTTACCAAATAATACTAAACAATCGATAAGATCATGTCTCCGTGGATAGCAGCGACTTACGGATAAATGAGTAAGAGCAGGTGAAACACTTCTAATTGTATTCATACGTGATTGGGCTCATAAAGAGCTAAAATGCTCTCCGGAGCAGCATCTTTTGGTTATGGGAAGAGAATTGAGTGTTCTATTAACTTTCATTATAAAATTACAGACAAGTCCCTTTGAAGAGAAACATCCTAGAGGGTGAAAACCTCTTTAAAAGGAGTTGTTGGGAGAGCAAGATTGAGTCACAGAATTGGGATCCTTGGATAATGTTGCCCTTTCAGAAGTTATGAGGATTAACCTGTATTCTTATCATTCATTTCTTGAAGGCCTCTCAGTGGCATCTCTATATACCCCTGCTATACCTCCCAATAGAATCTCTCCTCTTCCCTACCAATGACAGAACTTTGACTGTTACCTGCAGGGTTGTCACTTAATTAAGAAAAAAGCCTGCATCTCCTGGTTTCCTTTGCGGCACGATATGGCCATGTGACTAGGCTCTGGTTAATAAGAGGTAAGGCTTCCCCAGTAGCTCAGCTGGTAAAGAATCCACCTGCAATGCAGGAAACCCTGGTTCAATTCCTGGGTTGGGAAAATCCCCCGGAGAAGGGACAGGCTACCCACTCCAGTATTCTTGGGCTTCCCTGGTGGCTCAGATGGTAAGGAATCTGCCTGCAATGTGGGAGACCTGGGTTCCATCCCTGGGTTGAGAAGATCCCTTGGAGAAGGGAATGGCTACCCACTCCAGTTTTCTGGCCTGGAGAATCCCATGGACAGAGGAACCTGGCGGGCTACAGTCCATGGGGTCGCAAAAAGTTGGATACAACTGAGCGACTTTTACTTTCAGAGGTATTTTGGTTGCCTCCTCCTTTCTTTAAAAAGAAGCGTGTGGGTCTTTCTCCCTCCTCCCACATGCCTTGCTCCCGCTGCCTGGAACATGATGTGAGGGGTGTATTTTGATGAGGATGAGGTCAGTCCCTCATCTGAGTGGGGTACAGAACTGGAAGGGACCCTGATCCTGATGGCTCTGGGGAGGCTCCATACCGTCCTTATGGCCATTCTGTCTTCTTTAAGCCACTCTTTATCTTGAGGCTTTTATTATTCATAGCTCGATATTACAGCCTTCCCTGACCTTCCAGAGAGAACATTCTATTTCTTCTTTACCGTGCTTATACTAGTAAATGATTAATTCTCTGTGTGATTTTTTTGAGGGGAGTCATATCAATAGGAGAGATTGCTTTGCTCCACATATACCCTCTTAGAACTCACCACTGCCACGAACAGTGATCCAATGGGTTTAAACCAAAACACCTGCAACTCTTTCAGAAGAGCTTGGTTCGCTGCCAGTTCCAAAACAGTCCATGTACAGGGCAGACCAGAAGAGGATAGATGGTTAGCACCCCAGAGAAACAGCCCTTGGCCAAGGACTGGCAGGGGTTGATAGTCCGCTTACCTTACCTCTCGATTGTGATGCCTTGGAGGTGTGTTCTCTAGTGTCACGCAGAGTTCTCCAGCACGATTTAACCTGAGTCAATGGCAGAGGCAGCCTGCTAGATGGTGTGCCCTGTACTGACTTCTTTCCATTCCCTGTATCAATTCCACAGACACCTACTTCCCAGAATCATCACTCGAATAAGCCATTTGCACTCAAATATTTAAATTATAAAAGGTTTGCTTCCGGGGAACTCAACCTAGATCAATATATGTGTCCTCTACTTGTTCCATTGGTGCTGAGAATGCGTGCATGCTATGTAGCTTCGGTCGTGTCTGACTCTTTGCGACCGTATAGACTGTAGCCCACCCGGCTCCTCTGTCCACGGAATTCTCCAGGCAAGAATACTGGAGTGGGTTGCCATTTCCTCCTCCAGGGGATCTTCTCGACCCAGGGATCAAACCTGGCTCTCCTGAGTCTCCTGCTTTGCAGGCGGCATTCTTTACCACTAGCGCCACCTGGGAATCCCAGTACTGAGAATATGTTTGTCTTATTCCCCATTCTATCTCCAGTACTTAGTAATAGTACAAGGTCAGGACTCAAGAAGTGATGAAGAATATCAGTTCACTTTTTCCCTCTGACATGTCTAGAGTTAACCCTCTATGACTAGTTCTATGAGATATAAACAGGAAGTTTATTCTACCTCTTTCGGGATGGGCTGCACACTTATTCAGTACTTCTCTGAAGATAATGCTGTACTTGTGGCAATCATGCTTCATCGGCTTTTAAATTACATCAATACAAACTATAAGAAATTATAGCATACATCCTTTAATATGAGCTCTTGGATATTACTAAGATCTTTCAACGGCCATCAAACCATTAACTGTTCTTCATTACTGACCTTCTAAGTTTGTCTTCTTCCTCAATCTATTCTATGGCATTTTGAAACCCATAACAGCTTATAAAATCATAAATATTATGCAGGGAAGTTAAGCATCCACACTTTAGCGTCTAATGCCTTGCACTTCAAATCCCAGCTCTGCCAGACTAAGTAGGTGACCTTGGGAAAGTTACTCAGTTTCTATTAAATTTTTTCCTGGGTAAAATGTGGATAATAGTACCTGTCTGTGGGTCGAGAAGATCCCTGAAGTAGGGAATACTGTAACCCACTCCAGTATTCTTGCCTGGAAAATTCCATGGACAGAGGAGTCTGGCAGGCTACAGCCTATGGGGCCACGAAAAGTCAGATATGACTGAGCGGCTGAGTACACACGCATATACACACTGTACCTATGGCACAGGATTATTTTTTAGATTAAACAATGTATTATAATAAACGAGTCTAATTGTATTGAGGAAAATACAATAGCAGAAATCTTATTAAAGGATACAGTTGAAGACATTGACTATTCACCCCAGGTGACGTATCTCTCTGGAAAGTTACTGAACCTTTTCAAGTTACTTAGAAAACCATTCAGAAATCGTACTAAGATTGTTATATTATTTCCCAAAGATCTCACTTCTTTTGTGTGGCACTCCCCTAAGATGGCTTATATTGTGAGGGGTTCCTATTTAGACCCCCTACACCCCTCCCGTGGTACGTACACCTGTTCCTACCTCATATACAAGTTAATAGAGCTAAGTTGTAATACTGAATTTCACCAGCAGTGGCCGCTGTGGTGACATTGCCCTGCAAAGTAAGGTGTTTTGCAACTGAAGTTCTAAAGCCAATGCCCAAGGAATCAATTTTATAAATTGAAAACAGATTTATTGTGTTTATTTGGACAGATGCCTTGCCGCAGGGCTTTTGCCACATTCCACCAGAGAGGAGAACATTTGAGAATACTTGACCATCCAGGTTAAGTACAGGACTCAGAAGAAGGTCTTCCTGCAACAGCAGCAGACTGGTGTGTTTCCTCTTAGCTGTTGTTACAGTCAGCTGCAAGCCAGTTATAATCTGGTGTTTATAAACAACCAGAAGATTCCCTTGGAGGAAGTAATTATATTCCTTTTAACATATTATAAGGCAAACACTTCTCTTAAACATGCTGTGTGCTGAGTGCAAAGTAGATTAACTTTCTGTTCTTAAAGGAAAGCCCTCAGAATCAAGGCAAGGGGTCCTAATGGGACAGAAATATTAGGAGGCCAGCAAAGGGCCAGAGAACATAAAATGCCATGGAGTATTATCCATCCAAATAAGCATGCATGGTGAGAAGCTAAGAGCATCCGTTGGGAGCTGGTTATGTATCCCACCACAGTCACTGTGTTCCTTTGAGCAGGATAATTCACCATGGTAAGACTCACTTTTCTCTTCTGTAAAGTGGGAACAATGATGCTTACCTAATAAGGTTTATTCTGAGAATTAAATTACAAAAGATACATAAAGGGTCTAGAAGAGTAGATACCCACAAATCAAGACCACACCTTGAAGATGTTATCCGTGCCAGTCCCATAGCCCCTCTGAACTCACCATTCCCTGTCTAAGATAACGGCTTTCTATGGAGAGCATCCTGCCTGGAGCATCTCGGCACAGGTACGAGGGGCAGGCTGAAAGCACCGGGGAGTTGACACTTCCAGGACAGCCCTTAGCGGATCAGCAGAAAGCTTAGTTTAAAGCACCCATGCTCTAACTCCTTGGATGAGACGGCGCTGAGCGTGCCCCACACTGTCTCTGGACCTGGGCCCCCCCCCCCCCGGCCCTGTGGTCACGCTCCTTGTGTTGGCTTCAATTGCTTCCCTGCTCACTTCCTGACTTCCTGACGGAAGCTTCCTGGGAACACCTCCCGAATAAAGCACTGGCACTCCAATTCTTGTTTCAGGATACAACCCAGCCTGAACACTATCCCGCACAATGTCAACAGACTTAATGATTCGGGCACTTTGGTTTACAGTCAAATGTTCAATCCACTAGCCAAGTCTTGTCTATTCAGCCTCCTTCTAATCTCCTCTCTTCTACCCTACAGTCATTGCCTCAGCTGAGGCTCTTATTTACTGACTGATTTGTCGATTGATTGATTTTTGTCTGCACTCGAGTCTCTAACGGATCTCCATGCTTCCAGTAACTCTACCGTCCAAACCATCGCCCCTTTACCTCCAAACTTGTTATCCTGAAATGCAATCTGGTGATGCCATGCACCCCTCTTTTTTTAAGACTCCAGTGGTGCCCACTGCCTTCTGTTGAGTCAGGGCTGATTATGTCTTAACTTTTATAACACGATATGTAAAAATCCTGAAAAGCTGGTTCCAACCAACTTTTCAAGCCTAGTCTCCAGCGACTGTCAAACACAGCCAGTGATCAGCTCACACAGAACAAACCAGTGTCTTCCCAGTAGTCCTTTCACCTGCCACCTTGCCATGTGTTTGAAGGTGCTTAAGATCACCTATCTGAGGAACCTGGTTCAACTTCAAGGTCTGGCTCAAAGCCCCTGCTCCCTGAGGTCTTCTTCAAAGACCTAGGCTTTTTGGCTCATAACCAGAATATACACCTATCACTCCTCAAATGCATCTTTCTTTAAACTGCTGCAAGGGAATACCCCATCTTTTTTCCTTAAAAAAAAAAAATCTAAGTGCTTCTATGAGCTCTTTTCAAAAGGGCTTGCTAACAGAAGACAAGAAGCCAGGTATTGCTCTGCGTGTTTGTGTGTGTGTACACGCCTGCGTTGCAGGTGTGTGTGTGTGTGTGTACAGTGATCTGATCTTCCGTGGAGTCAGATCAAGAACAGAACCCCTTTCTGGTACTGAACCCTATGTTGGAGCCTCTTCAAAGGCCCCAAATGGGTCGGGTGGTGAGAGTTAGCCATCATGAGATGCTCCTCGCGATCCAGGGTAATCGCTGGAGGTCCCAAGTGCAAAGACCTGGATCTGGACTCCTCAGGGCAGCCAGTGAGGTTTCCAGTTTCCAGTTTCCCAAACCTCTCGGTCCTTCTAACCCGGACCGGTGGTTTGGGAAACAGCCGCGTTTCCCGTCAGTTCCCCGGCCCCCCGCACGTCGGTGGGAGAGGAGGCCACCTTGGGGCAGGGAGGCGTCCTCCAGGCCCAGACATTCATCTCTGTCCATTTCAAGGCGCCCAGCCCGCGCCGTATATAATGAAGTATTGCGTCCACGGCGGAGGACAAGGCGTCCTCTCTCTGTGTGTTTTATTCACGAGTTTTTTTTGTTTTTTGTTTTTGTTTTTTTTTTGGCAGCTCTGGGCTCTGGGTTCTGCGATCAAGAGCTTGGTGTGAAACTGGCTGAGAAGCGGGAGCTGAGGCTTTGCTCGGGCAGGACAGAAAGGAGGGCAGCGAGGCGGGGCGCGCGGCTCTTGGGAGGATTACGGCGGAGGCCGTGGACCGCTGCGCGGCTCGCAAAGGCTGCAGCCATTGCGCCGCCGAGCATCCCGCATTCAACAGGAGGAACCTGCGAGCAAGGGTCTCCGAGCCCCCCAGCGCCGCATCCGCCGCAGCCCGTGCGCCCCGCGCCCCCGCGCGCCATGGCCAAGGAAGGCGTGGAGAAGGCGGAGGAGACGGAGCAGATGATCGAAAAGGAGGCAGGCAAGGAGCCGGCCGAGGGCGGCGGCGGCGGCGGCTCTCACCGCCTCGGGGACGCCCAGGAGATGCGCGCCGTGGTGCTGGCCGGCTTCGGGGGGCTCAACAAGCTGCGGGTCACCAGGAAGGCCATGCCCGAGCCGCAGGACGGCGAGCTCAAGATCCGCGTCAAAGCCTGGTCCAGTATCCGCGCCTTTCTCGCTTTCTTTCTCTCTCTCTCTCTCTCTGCGCGCTCAGAGCTCCGGGGGAGCGGCTGGCAGAGCCTCGGCGGGCACGCTGCCCGAGGGGAAGAGCCTCCCTGGGCGGCCCCCCGCGCGCCCTCACCGGCTCTCCGAGCCTTTCCCGCCGCCCCTTGGCCCGCCGATGCTGGGAAGGAGGCTGGCAGGCAAGCCCTCGGAGCTCTCCCCAAGCCAGATCTGGGGGTGACCGGAGGAGACAGTGAGCTCCGGGAAGGGGAAGGGTGGCCGGTGGCGCCCAGCGCTCAGGGTCTGGCTGATCGCGCCACGGGAGCTCTCCGTGGAGTAGGACAGCTCAGGGGCCAGGAGAGGAAGGTTTGATGGTAACATGGTTAGAAAACCATAACCGTCGGCTCACTGCGTACCTGCCATCGGTTCTTAAAAGAGTTTTACGTGTGCGATCTTATTTAATAGTTCCTGGGACCCAGAGAGTTAGGCATCATCGTTGTCCGCTTGTCACAGGTGCGGCAGCCGGGGCTCAGAGAGTGGTTTGCCCAAGATCAGCTGGCTGCCGCTAAGCGGCATGGCCAGGATTTTATATGGCATTTTTTCCAACCTCTAGGCAGTTTTCCCTTTGGGGCTGGGGTCAGAGAGCAGGGCTGGGGAAATGCGTCCTTCCTCACGGCTGTACACTCCCTCCTTGTGGTCTCACACCAGGAAAGGAACTGGGAAGGAAGAATTTTAGGTACCCAGCATTTAAGCCTGGTGAGAGGTAAGGCCAGCACTGCTACTTAATTCCCCTCTTGCCCACCAGCGTCTTCTGTGTTTCTCTGAAGAGGAAAAGCACAAGCAAACAAAACAGCTGAATCTTGTAACTCCTGCTTCCAACTCCTTAGTACCCTTCCTGTCCCCACCCCTCCCCGGGGACGTCAGACCCTCCCCGGGCTGGGATTCCTCCTGGAGTGTTTAAACATCGCTAGTGCTATCACTGCATGGTCATTTCCCTGGAGTTCCAGGGAGAGGGCTCACCCCGGAGGGCTCACTGGACCAGCGCTCTGAGTTGTATGCTGCAGCGTGGAAAGCTTTCCCGGGGAACTTGCTGTTAGCACAGTGAGATGGGCCCATCCCTTCCCATCACCGTTCTTTAAAGCCCCCAACAGACCCAACTCCCTAAAAGCAGCAGCCAGCTCCCTGGTTAACCCCCCAAACTCAGCGTCTGGGAACAGTCTAGAGGCAGGAAGAGTGCAGAGGAGCTTCCCCTCCGCTTTGCCACTTTGAGAGCAGGTGTGGGTTTCATTCTTCAGACTGGAAGGTGGCTGGAGAGAGGCAGACACTGGTCTCTGGCCCACTTCTCACAGAGGGGGCTGGGCGCGTTTGACTCTAAACACAGGGGCCTCTCCCGAGGGAATTCAGGGTGGCAGAGGCGGCTTTGGCCAACTGGGGGAGCCTATACAGTTCCATCTTGTTAACTCTTGCTGAACCAAGCTGGCTGATCCAGAAGGCAGAGCGTGCCTCTGATATACGCTCACTGATAAATTCCCAATGCCCAACACAGAGCTTGGCACCCAGTGTATCTTGAATATGCTATTGCTGAATGACTCAGTTATTACTGGATGGAAGGATGGGGGAAAGGTGCCTGGAGGGAGATTGTTGAGTCATTCTTTTTCTTCACTTGCTGGTGGAAGTATGTCTACCTAGTAAAATTAAACCTGTGTATTGATTCATTCTCCTTCCTCAACCACCAATCAAAAATATTACATGTGTGTGTGTGTGTGTGTGTGTGTGATTTATGACCCTCCATTCAAATTGAGGACTGGGTTCTAGGACTCTTTGTCAGAGTGTATATACAGAGAGTAAACATGTTGAAGCTACTTTTTTGTTAAAAGATCGTCATCTGCAGGACAAATAGACCTGGGTTCGCCAGCCTTTTGGCATTTACTGCATAAATGCCAAGAGGACCTGAAGGGTTTGGAAATAATAAATGTCAGGATGAAGGCTGGGAGATTGATTTTCAAAGCCAGACACAGAACCCTGTTTTTCGTTGGAGCTGCACACATACACACAGACACACACACACAGAGACACACACACACTGAGTAGAATCACCGCAGATCCCCCCGCCCCAGTTGTTTAGAAAGTCGACAAGCCATGAGGGGTGGGAGATGATGCTGGATGGGGGAGGGAAGACAGAACTGCAAAGGGCCCAGGTTGATTTTCATTTCACCCAAGCTGGAAGCAGAGTTAATCAGTTTTGCAGGGAGGGATTGGAATAGGTTTGTGAGGATTGCCCCCTGGGCCCTTCTTTCTCCACTGGGCTTGGATTGGCTGGCCGGAGATGCCCATTGATTGTAAGATTAGCCTTGGGAGCCAGGATGACTCATTCTGTGGTTTTATGAATCAGCTGATGGCCTCTTGGATGAAGGTTCCCCTCTCATCCGTTCTCTCTCGGTTCTCTATTTTTAATGGAAACCTTTTATCATCAAATAGGATTTGCTTTTTGCTGGAAAATAAAGCACAGTCCCTCTGAACTAGTATCATTCAGACCTGGAATGAGGGTCCAAGTTGATTACCATATAAATTTTGTGGAAATGGAAGAGAGAAGGCAGGGGGAGACACATATTTTATCTCATTTCCCTCCTCTCAGCTGTGGTCACACAGTAGGTATTGTGGTAAAGCAAACCGAGGCTTGGAGATGTTGAGTAATTTGCTAAAAACACCACACAGGTGATGAAGCGAGGGTGTGAATCCTAGTTTATTTCTCCTTAACGCGCTGCTCGTCTCCTCTTATTTTGTCTCCCTCGGTTGAAAAGCCAGAAGAGATGTGGTTTACTTCTCTGGCCTTTGACACATAGCCTTGTTTTCTTCCCTTTCTTCGGGGAGTGTGGCTTTGATCTGTTTGCACGGGTGCTATCGCTTGTGTCTGACTCTTTGCAACCCCATGGACTGTAGCCCACACGGAGGCCCCTCTGTCCATGGGATTCTCCAGGCAAGAATACTGGAGTGGGTTGCCACGCCCTCCTCCAGGGGACCTTCCTGACCCAGGGATGGAACCCGCATCTCTTATGTCTCCTGCATCGGCAGGCAGGTTCTTTATGTGCCACCTGGGAAGCCCTTTTAATCTGTTTATGTCTGGCTTAAGGAAACGTTCTCTGGCTGTCCCCAGAGTAATCCAGCTTTCTCCCTAAAGTGAAAGCTTGATGGTTAAACACGGCTCAGAAAGAACCACTGCGGGCTGTACAGGGTGGGAAGGGTAGCCCAGTCTTCCATCTGAATTGTTACCAGAACATCATTGTTTATGGGGAACCCATTTCATCAGCCATTCAGTGAACAATTTGCACAGCAAGTGATTTAACTGGCCAAGTGGAAAAAAGCGTGTGGCCTTTGGAGAAAGATAGATCTGTGTAACCTTGGTGAGCATCTCTCTTAACTTCTCCTGCCTCGACTGCAAAATGGGGTTAATAAGATGAACACTATAGTGTTCAGAGGTTCAGATGCAAGAAAGAGATGGCCTCAAGGTTAGCAGCAAGAACTGTGGTGTTGGAGATGACTCTTGAGAGTCCCTTGAACACCAAGGAGATCAGACCAGTCAATCCTAAAGGAAATCAACTCTGAATATTGATTGGAAGGACTGATGCTAAAGCTGAAGCTCCAATCCTTTGGCCACTTGATGCATTGAGCCAACTCATCGGTAAAGATCCTGATGCTGGGAAGTATTGAGGGCAAGGGAAGAAAGGGGGCGACGGAGGATGAGGTGGTTAAATCGCATCACTGACTCAACGGACATGAGTTTGAACGTAGTGAAGGACAGGGAAGCCTGGCATGCTGCAGTCCATGGGGTCGCAAAGAGTCCGACACGACTCAGCAACTGAACAACAACAAACAGTGGTTGTTGTGCCTGTTGTCACACTGATGCCTGTGTGAGACATCTGCTGGCAACTTGATGACTTGGAGGCCATCCTTCTAATCATGTATGTCATAATACAGGCAGTGCTGCATCTCATCTACTTAGTGATGAAGAGTGAGCCCTTCCTAGACGTGAGCCTAGCTCAGCCCCCAGCTAACCGGCTATCCTAGGACTGGTCCCCTGGAGGCACAGCCTGGGACAGGAATGCTGTTTGAAGAGGTTGATGGTGTGTGTGGGGGGGTGTCCTTTCAGGAGACGGGGAGCAGGATAGGGCAGGGGAAGGAGTGAAGCCAGGGTTGGTCTCAGCTGGATCCCTCCAGGAGTTCTAGACACAAGTTGTACCACAGAGTCAATCTGACCTTGTAGCAGTTGGGGGAGCCCTCTGGACCCCCTACCCTGTCATCGGTCGGTGATGGGCTCTGGGCTGCTTCCTGAGTGGGGGTGTGGAGCCTCTGTAACTCATGGAAGGAGGAACAGGGCTGCTCTGAGCTCCGACAGCCAGCTGGGGGACGGGTGCGCTGCCTGGTGAAAGAGATCTGCGTGAGGCGTGAACAGTGTCCTCTGCACTGGCTGACCTTGACCCCGCGCTTACCTCTCTAAACGTGGGCTTCCCGGTCTATAGAATGGAAATAATAATAGCACCACCCTTCAGAGCCAAGCCAGTCATTCCTCAAGATAAACCCTGAAGGACTTCATTGGAAGGACTGGTACTGAAGCTCCGGTACTTTGGCCACCTGATGCCAAGAGCTGACTCATTGGCAAAAACCCTGATGCTGGGAAAGACTGAAGGCAAAAGGAGAGGAGGGTGGCCAAGGATGAGACGGTTAGACAGCATCACTGAGTCAATGGACATGAATTTGAGCTAACTTGGGAGACAGTGAAGGACAGGGGAGCCTGGCGTGCTGTAGTCCACAGGGTTGCGAAGAGTCAGACGCAACTGAACAACTGAACAACGAGTGTAGAGTGTTGTAGGGGGTTTCAATGACACGGTGCATCCGGACCTTTGTGGTGATGCCTGACACAGAGCAAGAGGCCAACAAATGCTAGATGCTATTGTTCAAACTGCTTTCTTGGTTTCCACAGGTTCCCCTTATAGGTTATCATACCAGCACTCTTTGGAGAATGAAAGGTACGCTGTTAATAACTGCTCTGGGACAGCAGGGACAAACTGGGACTTTTCTAGACAAAGCAGGGTTTGTGGTCTCTCCTCCCCCAGTCCCCAGCAATTGCTCAGGGTCCTGTCTACGCCTTTGCTCCCAGGGGTCTTGCCACAGTGGTCCTTCTCTTGGACAGGATCTGGGAGGATTTGAGGCTGAGGGTCCCCAGACTGGGCTGCAGGAAACTACTTAAGTGGCCATTAACAAGCCTGTCTGTTTTGCGGCCCAGATTGGCTTGTGGTGGAAAGGCTCTAATGGACTGGGGACGTTTATTTTCCCAGACTGATTTACAGCAAGAGGCCACGTGAAGCTGCTGGACTGAGACCAACTGGAGGAAAAATAGTTGCAGCCAGTCATGGCTCCATTGGCTGATCTGCAAATGGGCCGAGGGCGGGCCGCGCTAGAGGAAAGCCAAGAGATTGGTGGGATCCTGACACATCATGAAGGTCAGGTGCACTGGAGATGGGCTGGGAGCCCATCCATTGGCCGCTGAGGATGAGGCAGCCACTGAGTTGCCTGCTGTATACTTTGCTTTATTTTATCCTAGTGACCACTCAACAGCATCAACATCAGTGTTACAGTCTCCATTTTAAAGATGGGGGAACTGGCATTCAGAGATATGTTAAGACTGCAAATTTTAGGTGGACAAGCGACATAAAAATCCAAGTCTGCCTTGCTCTGGACTCTGTGATCCGAGGGACACAGTGGCAAACACGCAGAGTAGAGAGAGAGAACAGACAGAGGCAGAGAAAGACCAAGAGACTCAGAGAGGCGGACAGACCCAAAGACTGGCATTGGAAACACAGAGAAATGGGAGGCACTGGAGTGACTTGAAGCATAGCTGATCACACTCAGAACCGCCTGATGGGGCTTCCCTGGTGGTCCAGCGGTTGAGACTCCATGTTGCCGTGCAGGGAACACCAGTGCAGTCTCTGCTCCGGGAAGATCCTACATGCGGTGGAGCAGCTAAGTCCATGCCCCGCAGTGGGGAACCTGTTTTCTGGAGCCTGTGCTCTGCAACCAGAGAAGCTACTGCAATGAGCAGCCGGGAGCCAGGACGAGAGAAAGCCCGTGAGCGGCCACAAAGCCCCAGCGGGCCAAGAATGATCCAAAGTAAACAAGTGTATATATGTATATTTTAAGCTGCATGCTGTCATCTTGCCTCCCAAAGCGGCCATCGTGGTTCTGAGCCACATCCACATCCTCGCCATTTCTGGGGTCTGGAGTGCTTTTGGGATCCACTTAGAATCACATTACTACGGTTGACCCAGAATACCCATGCTGATTAAACGTGATCACCACGCAAGACATTTAAGTTCCTTCCTCTGCCGCATTTCCTCCACTGGTCTGTGGTCACACCAGCAACTTGAGCGCAGGGTATGTCAAACAACACAGCATGAAAGGTCAAGCCAGTGAAATATGGCCAATATGCTCGTCCCTGTGTCTATCCGAATAAATAAGTGGAGGGTATGAGGTCAAGTTGCAAAGGGCCAACTCACTGCAAAAGACCCTGGTGCTGGGAAAGATTGAAGGCAGGAGAAGGAGCGGGGCGACAGAGGATGAGATGGTTGGATGGCATCACCCACTGAATGCAATGAGTTTGAGCAAGCTCTGGGAGATAGTGGAGGACAGGGAATCCTGGCGTGCTGCAGTCAGTGGGGTCATAAAGAGTTGGACACGACTGAGCGATTGAACAGCAACAATGCTCTTTCTTCTCTGTGTTTATTGAAATAAATAAGTGGACTGTGTGAGGTTAAGCACCGCCGATGTTTGTAAAACCAAGAAATTGTTTGGAGGGCCCCAGTACCCGAGCTGGGAGCCACTCTGTGCCAGAGACTGGAATAAAGTGCTCTGTGTTGGACGGGCCATCAGGATTTGACAGGAAAGGATGACTCTCCAGAGTCACACTGAGCCCCATTTGGGGATGAGAAGGTGGAGGCGCTGCCTGAGGGGTCTTTCTTGTCCATCCGAGTTTGCATTCTTCCGTTAACTGTGTCCTCCCCAGGGAGGGCTGGTGATGGTGACAATGTCTGCTCTGACCCGTTAACAGAATGGACTTCCCATCTCCCCAGCACTTTGAGGAAGAAAGGAAGCCCAGGATCGGAGTTTCTTCTACTTCATAGAAAGAGGAGACACAGAACATCTTATTGGACGTCTGACATAGAGCAGGTTCCCATAAACAGCAGCCTGATCTTCATTAGATGGAAGCCAAAGGCAGGGGACTCATGGTGGGCAACAGGAGTGAGGACTCAAATTCACCCTCCCCTCCACCAGCAGCATCTTTGCAGCAACAAAGCCTATCAACCTTGTCATTTCCCATCTGACCCTCACCCATGAGGCTGTCATCCTTAACTTCTAGGTAAGGAAAAAGGGACTCAGAGATGAAATGGGAAGAGTAAGGACCTACAACAGATCTGAGTTCAGACTCTAATCCTGCCTCACCACGGCTGGGTGATGGTGAGCAGACAACACCGACACCTTGCCCCTGTAGCCTCCCCTTGGTAAGAAGAACACCCTCTCTTTGGTGTTACCGTGAAGACCGGCTGAGGGTCTCTGACCGTCCTCACTGCTCCTTGCACATAGTGAGTCAGTTGTTTCCCTTCCTTTGTTACTGGACTTGACCCCCACCCTCCGGTGCCCTGTCCTGATCACCTCCCATCCAACAACTTGCACAGCTGGAATAGGGTGCTGGCTTTTGAGTCCTATGCCCAGGGTTGGGAATGGGCTAGGGTGAATGTATGCTACCCTGACACCAACTCTCTGCACACCCATCCATGGGTGACAGCGCAGATTTCTCCGATAGCTGGGCGCGCAAAATGGCCCAGCATCCGGAGTCTGGTTTGCACCCATCCAGTGGAACCAAAATCCCATGACCTTTGGGCAGATCACTGACATTCATGCCAACAACAAAGCTCACCCAGGCATGGGGAAGAACGCCCTCACGACCCCAAGTTCCTGCCACTTCTTCTTCTTCGTCCAGGCCTTTCTTGTCATCTTGGCATTTGTCATAGAAGAAAAAGTTTAATTAGAAATGAGAAGAGGCTCTTCCTAGGAAAGGGCGGCAGGCATGTAATCTCGAATTAGTCTGATTCCTCTGTGTGTGATCTCACACAGAACATCAGTTGCAGCCACGGTATTAAAATGAGTAAATTTAATGTTTAATGCTTGGAGGCCCAAGAGACAAAATAGATGCTCCAGTGAGAGGAGCTGTTTCCTCTTTGAACGTGATGTTTTTCTAAATGAGAGCCTGTGGGGGGAATTCTGCTCCCCAGCTCCTTGACCCCTCAGCCTTAGCCCCTTCCTTAGCACTGTCCAGGGGGCAGAAACATGTGAGCCACTGCCTTCTCTGCAGATTACAGCACTGAGTCCTCTTAATCCTGACTTCTCCCCTCCTCCAGAGTCCCTTGTAGGATAATTCTCTTCTGCGAAAAGACTGATAATGATTCATTTCTTGGGCTGGCACTGACTAAACATCCAAACTGGATGGGAGGCAGGATGCTTTGGGGTTATAAAAGGGTTAATGTTTGGAGTGAAACAGACGTGGTCAAGTCCTTGAAGTGGATCCTTTGAGCAACCTCTATCACCTTGGGAAAATGACTTCCTCCTTTGAAACCTCAGTTTGCTAAGCTGTAATATGGGTATAATTATAGTCCTTATGGGGTAATTTTAGATTGCGTCTAAAGTATTTAGCAATGATGTTGGCACATTGCACATCTGTTGAATGAATGGAGTCCTTGTTGTATAGTGTGTGTCTAATATATATTAATGGTGGGAAGGAGATGAAAAAAAATAGGACATTAGAAAGTCCTTCCTTAAGTCATAAAGTTTTCTGAACGGAGTCCCTATTCAGACTCCACGTGTCTCCCCTAAAGGGTATAAGACCCTAAAATCAAAAGTAGCTGAGGGACTTCCCTGGAGGTCCAGGTGGCCAAGACTCTGAGCTTCCAACGCAGGCGGCCTGGGTTTGATCCCTGGTCGGGGAACTAGATGGCAAAGTAACTTGAGATCCACATGTCATAACTAGGAGATCCCACCGCAACTGAGACCAAATGCCGTCAGATTAAAAAAAAAAAAATGTAGCCCGGACAGGCTGTGCTGCCGCGGTATGACGGAAACACGGACATCCGGGTGCGTTCCCGAGGCAACAGGAGTGTGAGCCGGGCCACAGCGTGCGGTGCTCCGGCGGCGCTGCAGGGGCCGGGCCAAGCTCAGGAACCTTCGGAAGGGAGGCCAGTCGCTTCTGCTCCGACCCCTCTGTCCTTCCTGTCAGCCACGCTGAAGGAAGGTCACCCTGGTGAACTAGTCCCTGGGCTCCTAGGCGCTCCGCTTCCCTTCCCCTTCCCTCTCTCGTCTTCTCTCTCCTCGTGGGTCACTGCGATCAGCTGCCTTCCCAAGACCTGGAAAGATGGAGGCCTTTCACCCCAGCCGCCTCCTGAGAGTTTAGCAAGCCCTGATGCAGAGGACTTTCTTCTCCCAGTTTTCATACGTCAGGGAAGGGATCTAATTGGCCCCTCATAAATCACATACCAGCCCTTGGGTCTCTCTCTGTCTGGCACGAGGGAGTAAGGCGTAATGACTGGCCACATTGGTGTCTCACGCCCGCCTGTTCTTACCTAAAGGAAGGGAGCACTGTGATCAACAGCCGGGCCAGGAACTCATGAAGCATGCGTGTGTGTGTGTGTGTGTGTGTGTGTGCGCGTGTGTGTGTGTGTGTGTGTGGTGACTGTGGGGTAGATGCTGTAAGTGGAATGGAGGGCAGTTATCAGATGACGCAGGTAGGTAAGAAACACTGGACTGATCAGAATGGTAGCCATCATGGTGGATAGGAGATGCTTCTTTGTCCAGGAAAAAAGTGAAGAATCAGAGGGGGGCACTGGGGAAGGAAGGCAGCTCCATGCCCTCTCTTGGGACTTGACATCCCTCAGCACTGAGTCATTGAATCATATTAAATAACATATATAATGTCAACTTTGAGGCCCATTGTCTTTTGAATCTCTGGTCATCTTGGACATTCCAGAAGCTTTCTCTGTTCTCCTCTAACTGATGAATATCATGCCTGGTGCTTCCGTAACAGTAGACACGCAATCAGTGTTCGGGGGAGGGAGTGAGTGAGTGTGTTAGCCAGAGTGTTGTGTGTGCATTTCGACAGCAGCAGCTGTGCCACTTGTAAATGTGACTTTCCTAATACGAACAGTGGCCCGTCCGAGCCCGTGTTCCTTTGTGCTCTCCTCTGTCATCTTAGCTCTCTCTGAGTCTCCCTCCCTCCAGCATGCAGGTCTTTGAATGGGGATTTGAAAGAATACCAAAGGAGCTGTGTTTTGGGGGAGTTTTACTTCTCCTTGACACAGTTTGTTCTCTTGAAGCCAGAAGATCGCTTCGTGAGCCTTCTCATAACCACTCCCCAGAGGCGGGGAGATGTGGGTCTCTAACTTCTCAAGATGCTCTGTGGTTTCCTCCTCACTGTCACGTGGCTGCACTGGGGGCTGCAGCCGGGGCTCTCTCCAAGAGCCCAGTGTGCTGCTTCTGGCGAGGGTTACTCCAAGAGCACTAACTCAAGTGTTCCTGCGATGCTTGCACACCTGGGGACCCGAGGCTCCACCAGCCTGGCTGTTCAAACGTTTCCCTAAAGTAAACAGTGTTGTGATAATCCTTGTGTAAGATACGCACACATCAAATCATTATGCTGTATCCTTAAATTAATACAGTGTGTCAAATACAGCTCAGTACAACTGGAAAATAAGTGAATAAATATTTCAAACTATTGGGGGGAAAATAACCTTTTAGAACAAGTGGTATGTCTTTGACTCTGTTCTGACCTTCCTTAGTAGGATCAGGACCCCCACCTTCAATGCCTCCCACATCGTTGCCAGGGTGTCTTAGCTGCTGTGGCCTGGACTCTCAGAACACAGTTCTGGTTCCCCTTGATTGTAACCATCTCCCATTGCCCTGCTCTGCTCCTCCCAGCACGCTGAAGCCACCCAGTGTGTTTCCCGTTTCTTCTCCATCCCGGGTGGAGCCTGGCCTTCTGCTGAGAATGTGGCCCCCTTTCTCCCCAATACAGGTCCTAAAGCAGCATGTGCCACCCTCCTTATCAATGTTTCTGCTGTTTGGAGCTAATAATAATGACACTCTCGTCATTCATTATTTATCATCGTTATTATCACAAAGACCTTTACTGAGTGATTTCTCACAGCACCACATTAAGGGTTTTATAGAAATTTCCCAGGTGGTGCTGGTGGTAAAGAACCCGCCTGCCAAAGCAGGAGACACAAGAGATGTTGGTTCAGTCCCCAGGTCAGGAAGATCCCTTGGAGGAGGGCATGGCAACCCACTCCAGTATTCTTGCCTGGAGAATCCCATGGACAGAGGAGCCTCCATGGGGTCGCAAAGAGTCTGACACAAATGAAGCGACTTAGCATGCACACGTGCACTTAGCGTGATACCAAACATTTTCTGATGAAGGGAAAGGATCAGAGAAATAAAGAACTTGCTAAAGATGACGAAACTCATGAGACAAAGAGCTGGGATTTGAGCCAGGGTTTTCTTCACTTACTTTATACCCACTCGTCACAAGCCCTTGAAGTTGAAGGGCAATCTGAGTTGTACCGAAGCCCACATTCAGAGTCCAGCTTCCCGCTTGCATTACCTAGGCTTCTTCATTTGGCTCCTATTCTCCAACTCGCATTTCCCTTAGCATGAGTGTTTCTCTTCTTTCCCAGGCTTATCTGCTCTTCATGCAAACAGACACATAGTGGGACAACCCCAGTGGCTCAGTCTAAATTCTACAGTAAGCTCTGATGAAGCTTGCAAACTGCAAAGCCCTCTCCCCGCCCTCCCGATGCAGACACATCTTCTTAAAACAGACTATCCATCAAGTAACAGACTTAAAAAAAAAATCCCTAAGATCAGAAAGAATTGCTTTTCATTTATCTATGCTATCCCTAGTTCAATCAGCTAATGGGGAGCTATTAAATCCACCGTTCCTACGACTGGTCTCAATGATTTCGTAATTGGATTCTCTTTATCCTCCAGCTAAACTGACTAAAATTGTTCTGACTGGGGACCTTGTAACAAGCTGTGACTCAGTGTTTCTGCAGCCAGAACCCAGGATGTGTAATACAGCTAAAAACGTGCCCCCCCCCCCCACCCTTCCCAAAACATTCTGTTCAGGTTTATCTGCTTTCAGATCCTGGAGAACCGTTCTCTCTGATCACAGAGGAGCTGGTCCATGCCTGGGACTGCTCCTTCCTAGGAAATAAATGCAGAGGCAAATTTGCCTCTCACCAGCTTGAAGCCCGTCTCTGCCCTCAGCCTATGGCGCTTACAGGACACCTTTCCTTTTGCTCTTTTAACAGTTTTATTCCTGTTCCTATTCTGTTTTCCCTTTTGTAGCCCACATCTAGCTGGGATGATTCACTCTTGAATAGAAACCCAATTTTTCAATATAATTGAGACGCACTGTCAAATTCTATCAAGTCCTTTAGAAAATGCCAAAGCTGGAACTATTCGTGCTGCAGAGGAAACATCTAGAAAATTTCTCGTCCCATTTAGACATCCTCCGCCTCCCCCAGTGCCTCCTCTCCCTCCAAACTCTCTCGCCGTGCTCTTCAAACTCTCCCAGACTCTCCAACCCTGCCCTCACTCGCTCTGTCTTTTGCATCTATCTTTGCTCACCTTTCACATCTCTTCTTTTATCTTCCAGGATAAATATTTGCTCTTCCCAAAGCACATCAATCAAGCAGGTCTTTGATCTTCTCAGTTTTACCCTGACTACTGACAAGGCTGCCAACCAGTAACTCCCTTTAGCAGGAGGAAGGAAAGAGCTTGAATCACGCCTCGGTATTTTCCTACTTAACACCTTCAGCGGAGGAATCTTTGTTGGCAAGGCTAGACTGTGCCCTGGGCTAAGCTGTGAACGTCGAAAGATGGATTTTAAGGGAGACTCCCCCTTCGAGTTGTGCGTAGTCCACCAGGAAGACAGCAGGCTAGTGATGTCGCTACTGTCTCTTTCTTAAGCTAATTAAATTTTTTACTGAAGTTTAGTTGATTTACCATGTTATTAATTTCTGATATGCAGCAACACAGTTCAGTTTTGCATATATATATATGTTCTTTTTCATATTTTTTTCCATTATGGTTCTATTATTTTTGGCTGCACTGGGTCTTCGTTGCTGCGTGCAGACTTTCTCTAGTTGCAGCGAGGGGGGCTCCTCTCTGCTTGTGGAGCTCAGGCCTCTCACTGCAGAGGCTTCTCTTGCTGTGGAGCACGGGCTTTAGGTACACGGGCTTTGGGAGTTGCTGCACGTGGGCTCAGTGGCTGCAGTTCCCTGGCTCCAGAGCACAGGCTCAGGATTTGTGGCACACAGGCTGAGCTGCCCTGGAGCACATGGAATCTTCCTGGACCAGGGACTGAACCCATGTTCCCTGCATTGGCAGGCGGATTCTTAGCTACTGAACGACCAGACAAATCCTTCCGTTTCGGTTTATTACAGAATATTGAATACAGTTCCCTTGCTCTCGAGTAGGATCGTGTCACTTATCTAGTTCGTAAACTGTAGTTTGTATCTGCTAATGCCAAACTCTGGACCTGTCCCTCCCTCACCCCCTTCCCCTTTGGCACCCAGCACTTTGTTTTCTGTCTGTGGGTCTCCTGTTTCGTTCATAAGTTTATTTGTGTCATATTTTGGAGTCCACATATAAGTGATCTCACGTGGTATCGGTCTTTCTCTGTCTGACTTACTTCACTTGGCTGGTAATCTCTAAGCCCATCGTGTTGCTGCACTTGCCGTTATTTCATTCTTTTCTGTGGCTGAGTGATAGCCCATCGTATATGTGCGCCGCATCCTCTTTGTCCGTTCATCTGCTGCTGGGCACTTACATTGCTCCCAAAGCTCTGCTGTCGTGAATCTCAGTGACCACTATGGTACATGCGTCTCCTTAAATTAGAATTTTCCTCTTCTCCATCTATATGCCCAGGAGTGGGATTGCTGGATCATATGGTAGTTCTATTTTTAGATTTTTAAGGAACTTCCAGACTACTTTCCATAGGGGCTGCACCAATTTACATTCCCAGCAAACAGCACGAGAGGGTTCCCTTCTCAATCCCCTCTCCGGTGCTTGCTGCTTTTTAATGGTGGCCACTCTGACAGGCTTGATAGTTTTGATTTGCATGTCTCTAATAAAGGTAAATTAAATTTAAATACTGGTTAAAATTAAACATCCAGTTCCTCACCCACACGACCCACATTTCGAGCATTCGGTAATCACATGTGGCTAGTGGCTGCCGCAATGAACAGAACACACAGAACACTTTCGCCGTTGTAGAATGTTCTATTGGGCTGTGTTGTTCTAGTCTTACCCTGCTTGTTTTCCTACTGACATAACTGTTTCATGGAGCAAAGCTTTTATCAGGATCAGTGACAGGAGATAACCATCACGTTGAGCCAAAAATGGAGCATTTCTCTGGGGGAGCCCTCCTCCCAGCCCCTCTGGGGCTCCAGTGAGAGGTCAGGCAGGAAGCAGTTTGCACTGTCCGGTGATACCGTCTCCCTTCCATGGAGAGGTGGGATGACGCTGGAGAGCTCGGGAGAACGGGAGCAGAGGGCGCAGCCACGCCTGAGTGGCGCTTCGCCATAGGGCCTGCACGACTGCTGCATGGTGGACTGTAGCTGCCCGGCCTTGCTAGCCGTGACCCGCGTCCCGCGGCCTGCAGGGGAACTGCCATGCTGTGAAGGCACTTAATTTGTTGGTCTCCGAACTCTTGGGAAGCAGAGGAGCCATCGTCACTGCAGTCACATTAGTCCCGAGCCAAGCCCCAAATCGTGAAAGGTCTGTTGAATTTAAATTAAATTCATCTGAATGCTCTGCACAACCAGTCACGGCCAGGCACCTGTTTGAAGTCAGTGACTCCATCAACATCTAACCCAGACCGCAGAGATCTTAACCTTTCTGGGAATCTCCTTGGGAATAAACGCCTGCTCTGTTCCCAGGACAGGCTGAGAGTAAATAAATTCCTCCAGGTCCAGAAATCCAGGGGTCCGTCTCGGCATCAGGGAGAATTTTTCCTGGACACACTCATGCTGTGCTTTTTGGTTTCTGCAGAGAATGGCTGTTCATATTTACATTCTCCGTGTATCTCCTTGGCCATTTTGTTCTGTGTTTGAAATATTAAACCGACATGTGTTTCGAATACTAATGTGGACCTGTGATGGGGACATGTTTCCTGTCTCTGAGGAACAACAGACCAATACAACTACAGCTCAAGCTCCATCAGCGCACCATCAGTCCCTGTGTTAGAGATACAGGCGTCTGGGCTGGGCAAAAGCAGCATCGTTCACTTAGTAAGCGGTCGATCTCAAAACACATCAGATGTGTCCGAAAACTTCAGGTCTCACATCTAAAAATAATGGTTAAACAAGGTAGGGAGGAATACATGGACCCAGACATGGAGGAGAGCGCTGTCAGGAGCCGTGGCCAGGGATGGGAAGAAGGTAGCCTGAGGATCCATAACACACTAAAAAAAAAATCTTCTTTATATTTATTTTCTATGTGGACAGAAGAACCATGGTAGAGTCGTAACTGAAAAGTTTTCCGGTTCTGTGGGTTTCGTTGCATTGCTGTTTTTAAGTAGAGGAGTCAGATCTTTAAGCCAGGAAGTTCATTTTAGAATTTGGACTTTTAACACTATCCCATGCTATGTTTTAGCATCAAAGATGACAGTCTGTTTAGAAAATATGATAGAATTGAATATTTTTGTAGTTGAAAATTTCCCTTCTGTCTCTTTTGCTTACATCTCACTTGAAAATATTTAGTCGATTCAAATGTCATATCTTAGTTGTTTATTCTTGGTTGAAGGATTTGAAGAGTAGTCTGCGTGCTAACTGATGAAGATCTTAGCATAAGCAAAACTAGTTGTTTGGAGGTTACTCCCTCTTTTCTGTAATTTTTTATTTTTGCCTTCCTTTCTTATTTAGGTATAGTTGATGTACAGTATCATGTAAGTTTCAGGTATATAGCGTAGGGATTCACAGTTTTAAAAGTATCCTGCATGTATAGCTACTGTAAACTATTGGCTGTATTCCATGTGTTGTACAGTATGGACTTGTAGCTCATTTATTTTATGTGCTGTGTGTGCTAAGTTAGTTCAGTCGTTCCCAACTGTTTGCGACCCTATGGACCATAGCCTGACAGGCTCCTCTGTCCATGGGACTCTGCAGGCAAGAATATTGGAGTGGGTTGCCATGCCCTCCTCCAGGGAACCTTCCTAACCCAGGGATCGAACTCATGTCTCCTATGTTTCCTTCACTGGAAGATGGGTTCTTCCCCACTAGCACCACCTGGGAAGCCCGTTGGTTTGCACATGGTAGTTTCTCCTCTTCGTTCTCTACCCCTTTCTTGCCATTCCCCCTCTCTCCCCACTGGTCACCACTAGATTGTTACCTGCATCTGTCCTCACACACTCCTTCCAACCTCAGATGGAGCTCAGGGGGTTTCTCTCTCCTGAGGTCCACCCAGGACAATTCTGTCTGTTCTCCAGTAAATGGTGCCATTTGAGAGGTGCGTGAAAGTTTTCCTTGCTTTAGACAAGAGTTTTTCCTTCCGTAGCAGATTTGTATCAATCTCTTTCATAGTCCTGAGATCATAAAATGGGTGCTTCAGTTCAGTTGCTCAGTGGCATCCGACTCTTTGCGAACCCATGAACTGCAGCACACCAGGCCTCCCTATCCATCACCAACTCCCAGAGTCCACCTAAACTCATGTCCATCGAGTCAGTGATGCCATCCAACCGTATCATCCTCTGTCCTCCCCTTCTCCTCCTGCCCTCAATCTTTCCCAGCATCAGGGTCTTTCAAATGAGTCAGCTCTTCGCATTAGATGGTCAAAGTATTGGAGTTTCAGCTTCAACATCAGTCCTTCCAATAAACACCCAGGACTTATCTCCTTTAGAATGGACTGGTTGGATCTCCTTGCAGTCCTAGGGACTCTCAGGAGTCTTCTCCAACACCATAGTTTAAAAGCATCAATTCTTCTGTGATCAGGTTTCTTTATAGTCCAACTCTCACATCCATACATGACTACTGGAAAAACCATAGCCTTGACTAGATGAACCATTGTTGGCAAAGTAATGTCTCTGCTTTTTAATATGCTGTCTAGGTTGGTCATAACTTTCCTTCCAAAGAGTAAGCATCTTTTAATTTCATGGCTGCAGTCACCATGTGCAGTGATTTTGTAGCCCAGAAAATTAAAGTCTGACACTGTTTCCCCATCTATTTGCCATGAAGTGATGGGACCGGATGCCATGTTCTTAGTTTTTTGAATGTTGAACTTTAAGCCAACTTTTTCACTCTCCTCTTTCACTTTCATCAAGAGGCTCTTTAGTTCTTCACTTTCTGCCAGAAGGGTGGTGTCATCTGCATATCTGAGGTTATTGATATTTCTCCCAGCAATCTTGATTCCAGCTTGTGCTTCTTCCAGCCCAGCATTTCTCATGATGTACTCTGCATAGAAGTTAAGTAAGCTGGGTGACAATATACAGCCTTGAGGTACTCCTTTCCCTATTTGGAACCAGTCTGTTGTTCCTTGTCTAGTTCTAAATGTTGCTTCCTGACCTGCATACAGATTTCTCAAGAGGCAGGTCAGGTGGTCTGGTATTCCCATCTCTTGAAGAATTTTCCACAGTTTATTGTGATCCACACAGTCAAAGGCGTTGGCATAGTCAATAAAGCAGAAATAGATGTTTTTCTGGAACTCTCTTGCTTTTTCAATGATCCAGCGGACATTGGCAATTTGACCTCTGGTTCCTCTGCCTTTTCTAAAACCAGCTTGAACATCTGGAAGTTCACAGTTCACGTATTGCTGAAGCCTGGCTTGGAGAATTTTGATCATTACTTTACTAGCGTGTGAGATGAGTGCAATTGTGTGGTAGTTTGAGCATTCTTTGGCATTGCCTTTCTTTGGGATTGGAATGAAAACTGACCTTTTCCAGTCCTGTGGCCACTGCTGAGTTTTCCAAATTTGCTGACATATTGAGTGCAGCACTTTCACAGCATCACCTTTCAGGATTTGAAAGAGCTCAACTGGAATTCCATCACTTCCACTAGCTTTGTTCGTAGTGATGCTTCCTAAGGCCCACTTGACTTCACATTCCAGGATGTCTGGCTCTAGGTGAGTGATCATGCCATTGTGATTATCTGGGTCGTGAAGATCTTTTTTGTACAGTTCTTCTGTATTCTTGCCACCTCTTCTGAATATCTTCTGCTTCTGTTAGGTCCATATCATTTCTATCCTTTATTGAGCCCATCTTTGCATGAAATGTTCCCTTGGTGTCTCTAATTTTCTTGAAGAGATCTCAAGTCTTTCCCATTCTATTGTTTTCCTCTATTTCTTTGCACTGATCACTGAGGAAGGCTTTTCTTATCTCTCCTTGCTATTCTTTGGAACTCTGCATTCAAATGGGTATATCTTTCCTTTTCTCCTTTGCTTTTCACTTCTCTTCTTTTCACAGATATTTGTAAGGCCTCCTCAGACAGCCCTTTTGCTTAAACAAAGCCAAAAAAATAGGGGTGAAAAAAGAAGAAGAAGAAGAATTGGGAGCAAGATTTTCTGCTGATTATAGTCCTAGATGTTTTTAAGCTATCAGCTGTGATTAAGAAACAAAACCAAAATCTTCAGTTCTGGGGAAATGAGGGAATGACTCAAACCTGTGTTTCTTTGGCCCCACCCCCTTGGGTTCGGAATTCAGTGCTTTGATGAACATCGCAGCAGCCAGACGAGAGGTGAAGGAAGGGCAAAGCAGTTTGAGGTAATCACCAAATAAATGACAATCAAAAACGTTAAAAAATAAAATAAAAGCAAGGGCACAGCTTCCGGGGTGCTGTGGCTCAGCGCAAAGCCACACATTGGGAGCCTCCGGGCCAGGCTGCCATGGCTGCTGGGCAGTGAGTTCACCAAGCAGAGGGAATTCCAGACTCCCCGTGTGGCGTCTGACCGTGTTCCCTCTGGTGTCTGGGTCTCCACCAGGATCCTGTGATCCTCGTCTTCCTGTGGACACAGAGAAAGCCCTGAGCTACTATTTTTCATGGATTTCCCCAAGCAGTTTAGTAACCCTGCATGTATAGTTTTCATAGCTGAAAATTATCTATTAAACCCTGTAAAATACTTTTTTTTCCTTTCCCCCAGCATCACTGAGATATGACTGATGTATAACATTGTATAAGTTTAAAGTGTTGATTTGATACAGTTGTAAATTGTCAAATGATTACCACCGTCCCATTAGCCGCCTCCATGCTATCAGAAAGTCACTGTTTCTTTTCTATAGTGAGAACATTTAAGATCAACTCCTGCGTGTGTTTTGATAGTTTGTCCGCCTTTCCTTTTCTCTTTTCTTCTTAGTTTGTCATGTCCTTGACACTTTGATCTCTTCACGTCCTCCCTTTCCCTTGCCTCTTTGTCTCTCATCCTTCAGATCCCAGTTTAAAGATATCGTCCTTTTCTTCCTTCCCAGCGTTGGTCATAAGAACCCTAGACCTTTCCTTCTCAGAAACCACGATGCAAAGGACACCTCTGTAAATTCTCACCATTGGTGACTGCTGCTCTGGGCCAGCAGAGGAGTAAAAGCCTGCAAAGGAAGACCACAACACCCCTCTCATGGTGGATGCTGGGGTACACCACCCATGACCCCCTTTGGGGGCTGAAAAGCTCCTTCCCTCAGCTACAGCGAGTGCTGGCTGCTGGGGGCTCGCAGCTTCGTCCCTGCTGAGGAGTTGTCCTCAGCAGAAGGAAATGCCCTTGCCTGAGATCAGAGCTCCACCCGGGGATAGCTCTCATCCAATGAACAGTTGACATGAGGTAAAAAGGTCCAGGCCCCTTGCCTGGATTCATCATGACTTGAGGTCCCATCCTAGCTCTAGAACTTTCCGCGGATAAATTGTGTCCTTTTTTACTACCACGTCAGTGTTTCAACCTCTCCATCCACTCAGTCCAGCTTCCCTCACCACTGGGTAGGTGCTGTTCTCCGGGGTACCTCCTATCGACCCTCCTGCATGCAAAGCTGAGTCTCAGAGTCTGCTTCCCAGGGAGCCTGACCCATGACACCTTGTCTGTGTGCTGGTGACAACGACTGCAGCTCACCCTCACTCAGCAGTGTGGCGTGTGAGGCACCCTGCTTCACAAGGTCCTGTCACGCACGATCTACACCAACCCCGACAGCGTGAGGCTGCGACTCTCGCATGTTTGAGATGAGAGAACCAAGGTTCAGGGAGGTGCAGCAACCCCCTTGTGGAGAAGCCAGAGAGCAATAGCCAAGGGTTTAAGTTTAGCTCTGACTGTAGAACTTCCCTGGTAGCTTAGACGGTAAAGAATCCGCCTGCAATGCAGGAGACCCCGGTTTGATTCCTGGATCGGGAAGATCCCCTGGAGAAGGGCTAGGCTACCCACTCCAGTATTCTTGGGCTTCCTTTGTGGCTCAGATGGTAAAGAATCCACCAGCAGTGTGGGAGACCTGGGTTCAATCCCTGGGTCAGGAAGATCCCCTGGAGAAGAGAAAGGCTACCCCCTCCAGTGTTCTGGCCTGGAGAATTCCATGGACTGTACAGTTCACGGGGTCACAAAGAGTCGGACACGACTGAGTGACTTTCACTTTCTTGTGGAAGTTGTTCATTCGTGTCTGACTCTTTGTGATCCCGTGTCTGACTCTATACAGACCATGGAATTCTCCAGGCCAGAATACTGCAGTGGGTAGCCTATCCCTTCTCCAGAGGATCTTTCCGACCCAGGAATCGAACTAGGGTCTCCTGCTTTGCAGGCGGATTCTTTACCGACTGAGCCACAAGGCGAGCCGTCACTTCCACAGAGGGTGTCACCAAAGCTAAGAGTTCTTTGAGAAAACTTTGTTGAGGGGGTCCTTGTTTTGACTCCACGGTTATCTTGTCTGTGAGTCCGTTTGCTGGTGGCCAGGTGAGCTCTCTGGCTACACTTCTGTCGAACCACTCATCCCACTGTGTTGTGATCAGCTTTCACGATTCTGTCTCCCCATGAGAAACCGAGCCCCCTGTGAACTGTAGACACCCAGTACTAAGTATCTGCTCAGGGCATAGTAAGTGCTCAGTGTGACATGTGAGTTGAGAAGTCCCCTCCCTGTAACTGGAACCACTGAGGGATGAAAGGACAGCAAAGGGCAGTAGCCTCTGGAGACATCACTTGCCTTCACCTCTTGGCTTTATAAGGTGTGCCTCCGTATTGTTCTCTGTAAAATGTGGGTGATGTGTATGTCTCAGCCTTGTTATGGTTGCTCTAAAAATTAAGTATCACTCTTACAGACATTTAACACCATGCCCGATACATAGTATGCACCCCATAAATGTTATCTATTACAATCACTTGGCTGCAAATAATTCCTTTTCTCCTCATCCCTATCATCTGAGGAATTAGAATGGGGGTTTCTAGAGATCTGCTAGTTTCTTGGGGGCCCCTCCAACCATCGCAAAGCCCTACATGAGAACCCATCACAGAAAGGACCCATCTCTTCTTAAAAAGTCTTCTTTGTAGAAACAGCTAACTTGAGGCTACTTAGAGCAGCTTTTCTGGAGAAGGCAATGGCACCCCACTCCAGTACTCTTGCCTGGAAAATCCCTTGGATGGAGGAGCCTGGTGGGCTGCCGTCTATGGGGTCGCACAGAGTCGGACACGACTGAAGTGACTTAGCAGCAGCAGCAGCAGCAGCAGCAGAGCAAGTTTCCTCAGTGCTGATCGCACATGAGAATGTGTGCCGGGTAAAGCACTCTGAGAGTTAGGACCAGAGTGTGCGCATTTGGGGATTTGCAGGTTGGGGGGGCAGATATCTATATCTATATCTATAGTGCGGAGCGGGGAGCTATGATGGTCGTGACGTGCATCCAGAAAACTACCGTGCCTGGCACTTGCTCAGACTGCGCCCACGTGGTCAGCAGTTTCTGTTGTGGGGGGAGGGGGGTTGACTGCCTTTGCTCACAAGGAGTGGGGCTCACTAACTTACACAGGTCTTGTTAAACGTGAATTCAAAGCATTGGGTTGGCCAAGAAGTTCGCTCTGGAAAACCCTGGAAGAACTTTTTGGCCATGCCAGTATCCTGGAGACGTTTCAGAGAATCATAGAGTTCATGAAATGAAGAAACTTAAAATATGTCAGCTGGTTCTATATCTTGAATTTCCTCCATGACATCTCGTTGCGGTCTTCACAAATACCCTTAGTAACCAGGAATGTGACAGCTAATCCAAAATTTTCATCAGCAATTTGGACAGAAAACTCAATGGCTTGATAACTGCATTCTCAGAGGCCACATATCCAAAAGGAAGAGCCAATTTTTTGGATGAAAGAATTAGGATCCAGGAAAGAGCCAGACAAATCAGAATGATGAACCTAATCTAATAAGACCACATTTAACAAGAGAAATATAATTCTTCGGACTAGGATCAAAAAATTCAGCTGCCTTAGAGGACTATGAGAGAGCTTTTCATTTTCCTATCTACTTAATCATCATCTATTAATTTTTACCTTGTCTCATCCCAAAGACAACTTGAGATAGCTTTAAAAGAAATGGTCCAGCAGTGGCTCTCTAAGTGTGTTTCTCAGAGCGTCGGCGGCAGCAGCAAGGGAAGCTTGTTAGAAATGCAGGTTCTTGACCCTCGCCCTAAACCAGCTTAGTCAACCGTGCAGGAGTGGGACCCGGCCATCTGTGTTTTAATAAGAACTCCTCAGAATTCTGGTGTACAATCAAGTTTGAGATCCAAGACAATAGAGCCTAAGATATTTAAAAATGGAAACCCCAAAGTATTTAGAAAGTTAAGATGATGGTGAGTGTTAGAATGACATAGAGGATGAATTCCAGAAAGCTCTGCTGTTTTCAGGGAGGGGTGCCACAAATTTGGCCTGGAGCTTCCTAGTAGCCAATGCAAAGAAACAAGTATGATCAGTTTCTACCCTGTACTGGGCCTGTGAGACCCATGTAAACTAAACCTCTGTGTTGAAATTTGAGGGAAAACCCCCAGCCTTCATAAAGAAGAGAACGTCTATTGTAACAAATGATATGTTCAACAGCATCCCTCAGAAAGTAAAACAGGGGGTTTCTAAAGGTGGTTTCTGTGGCCATGTATCTCTCAACTGAACCAAAGATGGGGCAAGATTAGGGATTCCTATTGAGAGCGAGATCAAAATATATGATTGGGCTGCACTAGTAGAGAAGTGGGCTTCTGGAAGATTTTCAAGATTTTCGTCTCACTGTCCTTTGTCTAGTGATCTGTGTGTTTGGACTCCTGTGGTCAGTGCCGAGGATGCTGATGGCCTCTGGGAAGAACAAGACGGCAGGAGGTCCAAAACCCTTTCCCATGAGCAACCTTCACCTTACCTTCACCTGGAAAATAATAAAAGGGGACTTTCTCCACATCTACTTGCTCTTCTTTGCTAAATCCCTCTTTGGGCCAATTTTCTCTCAAACTGGAAAATTAGTAAACTATAGCTGGGCTGATTTTTCAGTCATCCACTTACTGGTGTCCTTTAAGAAATAAATCAGAAGCTTTTTGCACGGCAAAGGAAACCATAAACAAAATGAAAAGACAACCTACAGCCTTGGAAAAAATATTTGCAAATGGTGCAACGGACAAGTAACAGATTTCCGAATTATACAAACAGCTCATACAACCCAATATCAAAAACCAAGTCATCCAATCAAAATGTGGGCAGAAGGCCTAAACAGGCATTTCTCCAGAGAAGACACGCAAAGGAGCAACAGGCACACGAAAAGATGCCCAACATTGCTAATTAGCAACGAAATGCAACGCGAGCCCACAATGAAGTATCAGAGTGGCGTCACTGAAAACCTACAAATAATAAACGCTGACGAGGGTATACAGAAAAGGGAGCCCTCCTACATTGCTGGTGGGAATGTAAATGGGTACAGCCACTATGGAGAACATTAAGGAGATTCCTTAAAAATCTGAAAATAGAGTTGCCATTTGGTCCTGCAATGCCAGTCCTGGGCATAGAACTATAATTTGAGAAGATATGCACCCCTGTGTTCATTGCAGTGCTGTTTACAATAGTCTAGACGTGGGAACAACCTAAATGTCCATCGGCAGATGGATGGATAAAGAAGATGTGGCGCGTACATGGGCTTCCTGGGCGGTGCTAGTGGTAAAGAACCCGCCTGCCAGTGCAGGAGACATAGGAAACACGGGTTCAGTCCCTGGGTTGGGAAGATGCCCTGGAGGAGGACATGGCAACCCACTCCAGTATTCTTGCCTGGAGAGTCCCAGGGACAGAGGAGCCTGGCAGGCTGCAGTCCACGGGGTCGCACCGAGTCAGACATGACTGAGCACACACACACGCCTGATACATGCATACATATGATGGAAGACCACTCAGCCATAAAAAAGAACGAGATGACGCCATTTACAACAGCATGGATGAGCTCACAGACCATCATAGTAAGGGACGCAAGCAAGACAGAGAAAGACAGGCATCGTACAGTGTCATTCATATGTGCACTCTGAAAAGTGCCACATTTGAGCTTATTTAAAAAACAAAAATAGACTCACAAAGAAAACAAACATATGGTTACCAAAGGGGAGGAGAGTGGAGGGATAAATTCAGGAATTTAGGATTAGCGGATATACACTACTGTCTATCAGATAGATTAAAAAAGGGACCTACTATAGCGAAGGAGCTATGTTTAATATATTTTAATAATCTATAATGGGAAAGAATCTGAAATGACTCTTTGCGACCCCATGGACTGTAGCCCACCAGGCTCCTCCATCCACGGAATTTTCTAGGCAAGAGTACTGGAGTGGGTTGCCATTTCCTTCTCCAGGGGATCTTCTTGACCCGGGGATCGAACCCAGGTCTCCCACGTTGCAGGCAGATGCTTTTACCGTCTGAGCCACCAGGGAATCCCATATGTATATATACATATACAAAAAACTAAATCACTTTGCTGTTATGTCTGAGACACTGTAAATCTCAGTAATAACACCTTAAGCCTCTTATTTGACTAATCATTTAATGTCGGAGGGAAGAAGAGCCTTACTTTTATGACTATATTAGTCTTGGAGAAACACAGGATTGCGTTTTGCATCAAGCAGCTTGCAGCACTAATTCTTTTTGGAGTGCTCTCTGACATTTAAGAGAGCCACATAAAAAGCCAGCAAGAAAGACATCTGACAGGTACCCCTGGTGTGGGCCTGAATCATCAGACATAGTCATTGCCCCCTCCCTCCACTCAGAATTTCCAAAAGTGAAAGTGAAGTCGCTCAGTCGTGCCCGACTCGTGACCCCATGGACAGTAGCCTGCACCAGGCTCCTCCGTCCATGGGATTTTCTAGGCAAGAGTACTGGAGTGGGTTGCCATTTCCTTCTCCAGGGAATCTTCCCAACCCAGGGATCGAACCCAGGTCTCCCGCATTGTAGGCAGGCACTTTACTGTCTGAGCCACCAGGGAATCTTAGAGAAAATTGGAAACTATTATAATGACGATGCGTGGCTTGATATGCCCCTGTGTTTTTTCCTGAGGGAGTGTGAAGAAAAATGTGTTTGACAGACCCAAGTTTAAGTCCATGCCTTTACCATTCACTGCCTGTGGTCTTGGGCAAGAGCTTATTATCTCTAAACAATGTTACTTGTTTTGCTTGAAAAAAAAAATGAGGTCATTAATGGTTGTCCAGTGAGTGATTTATGGATATTGATTATGGTATTTGTTTTCATTTGTATTTGGGGTTCATGAGGCAGAAACCACATACATAACCCAATGAAGAGCTCTGTTATAAACACATATGTGAAGTATCCAAGGACCCCTTAGATGTCTGATGGCAGCGGGCACATGGGGCTAGGTGGCACCACAGGTGGAGAGTGGACTCTTCCATCCTTGATAATTCAGCAGTGAGGTGTGTATAGCTGGCCCTGGTGGAAGCTGTTGGGCTGGCTCTGCGAGCCAGCTTGGTCCTGTCTTTTGACATCCTCTCTGGTTACCTAGGTGTTCTCTTGATGCATGTTTCCCAGCTCATAGGTTCTGAGATCCAGTTCTTGGACCAGCTCGTTTACTTTATGCTGAATGGGCTCCTGCTCAAACTAGGAATGGTGACTCCTCCAACACTGGGTCCAACCGCTGGTCCAGTCAGCTGGCCAAGAGATAGGAAGTTATAAATGTGGCCCCCGGATGCACCCCCTTCATCAAGGGCAGTGGATGAAGTCCCTGTAAAGACGGAATAGGATGTCATCTGTGAGGTCCTGGGTTCTGGACTTGGCTTGGATTTGGGTCCTGACTTTGACAGTTTCCAAAGATGAGACTTTACTCAAGTAACTTGTTGAGCCGAAGTTTCCTCATCTGAAAAGTGGGTATGATAGTCCATACTTTGTAGGAGTGTTGTTGAGTCTTAAATAACAAAAGGAAAATGTGTATCCCAGTTTCTGCCCCAAATGAAGCCCTCAGTAAATGCTGGCTGGGTCCATTTGAGGCGGAGGTGCATGGGCAGGCACCATGAAACAGGTCTGATGTAGCATCAAGGTGCTTCGTTACCACCTCGTCACCTCCTCTCTGTGCTGAGATAAGCAACGCTGACCCGTCCCCCCTCGCGTGGGACACCCCTCCTTCATGTTTCCATCCTGAAGGTGGTTGGCTTCCTCCACGATCCTGACTGCATGCCTCCCTGAGAAAACGGGGTGCTCTGGCTCTATAACGTCTTGGCCCTTATAGAGGCTAAGCCCTTATATAAGGCTCTATAAGTCTTGGCCCTTCTCTCTGGCACTGAGTAGCTGCCTCCTCATTTACAATCACTGCACCCACTTCGTGCTGGATGGAAACTGAAGGCTGCCCTACGGAGCAGTGCGACAGGCCTCCGGCTGAAGCCTTGTCCAAGGGTCTGGCACGTTTACAGAACTGCCAAGTCATCTCTTCTGCTATTTCTCCATCAGGGTCTTGGGAAATCATAAGTTTTCACATGGAGGATATAACACGGTGAGCTGAAATATGTGTGAACTGAGATGGAGTGTTTGATTTGGCACGTAGAAATTCCTTTTATTGTTATACAGTGATGCTTTATTTATTTGATTGTGTTGGAAAATGGGCTATTTCACAGAAGCGAAGCTTACGGATAGCTCAAGTTTTCCCATTTCAGCTCTGAAATGATTTTTCACTCTCATTTAATGGCAATCTTCCCAAAATATATCTCACACTTCAGCCTTCTTAATAGAAGACACAGATATTATTGTTATTGAATACGTACTTTTTACTTGGCACAATGCTTGACTCTCATCAGTTTTCCCAGCAACTTGGTGATATGGGTGCTCTCATAACCCCCACTTCACGGATGAGGAAACTGAGGCTTAGAGAGGTTGAACAACCGCCCCAAGGTTACCCAGGGAGAAGTCGTGGAATTGAGACTTTATTCAGCCACATTATTGGAGAACATTTTGGTTAATAAGTGGCCCTGCTGCTGCTGCTGCTGCTGCTGCTGCTGCTGCTGCTGCGTCGCCTCAGTCGTGTCCAACTCTGTGCGACCCCGTAGACGGCAGCCCACCAGGCTCCCCCGTCCCTGGGATTCTCCAGGCAAGAACACTGGAGTGGGTTGCCATTTCCTTCTCCAGTGCATGAAAGTGAAAAGTGAAAATTGAAAGGGAAGTCTCTCAGTCATGCCCGACTCTTAGCAACCCCATGGACTACAGCCTACCAGCCTCCTCGGTCCATGGGATTTTCCATGCAAGAGTACTGGAGTGGGGTGCCATTGCCTTCTCTGATAAGTGGCCCTAAGAACTATTAAACATCAAAACAGGATCTTTGGAAGTCTACACACACATTTCAGAAGGGTGTCCACAGCATCCCTTGGCTGTTTTCTAAAAGGCGTTAGTACTCACCCTGGCAGCACATGTGTTTGAATATTCATGAATATTCCTTCATTCAGTGTATGTTGCTTGAGTACCTACTATGTGGCTGTGGGTATGAGGCATGCCAGGTATTCTGGGAGCCAAGAAGTGTGAGGCATGCAGCTGTCTTCAGAAAGGGCACACGTCAGAGATACTTCGGTGGGGGGAATATGTGAATCTTGCCTCATTTGTGGCTAGAAAACCCTTGAGAAAGGTCCACCTTTCAAGGAAGTCACCTCCTTGCCCCTATCCATTGCTTATGGGTGAGACTGACAAGTAGAGACCAGAGGTGGTAGGCGGACATCCATGTGTCCTTGGCTCCAGAGAGGCCGAGGAAGAAACGGACAAGCTGTGTTTAAGAAAGAGTTCAGGGCTTCTGCTTGGGAGAGAAGCTGTGGTCAGAGGCTAACAGGCCTTGCGCCAGACCAAGGAGTTTGGTTTCTCCAACCCATGTCTTCCTTAGATGGCAGCTTGTGAAAACAGGAAGTATGTTAGAGCCACATTTGGTGCAAAAAAATAAATGTTCATGTATTTCACACACATGCTTTCTCACTTCATTCCTTCACGGGTGTTAAATGCAATTCTCAATTGTAGCTCTTAAAAAAAATAGTTTGGAAGATTAGTAGCATCATTAGAATTAAGTATGTGGATTTCCAAGGCAATGACTTTGATATAGTTTAATGATAACTTTCTTATTTCAAAAGTAATATGTCTATAGAGAATACCAAAAGATTTCTCTCGGCCAGAGACAACTCAGGTTTGGAAACAGACCTCTCAGGCTCCCCACACCCACTGGCCTTTGGCCTGTCTCTTTCAAGCCACCGCCCTGCAGGCGCACCCAGCCTGCTCTCGTGAGGGCTCACAGTCACCATTACGACTAGCCTTTGTGTCACAGCGCTCTTGTAAGTCTATGAGCTGATTGAAAGTGAAAGTGAAAGTTGCCCAATCATGTCTGACTCTGTGACCCTGGAGTTCTCCAGGCCAGAATACTGGAGTGGGTAGCCGTTCCCTTCCCTAGGGGATCTTCCCAACCCAGGGATCAAACCCAGGTCTCCCGCATTGCAGGCAGATTCTTTACCAGCTGAGCCACAAAGGAAACCCAAGAATACTGGAGTGGGTAGCCTGTCCCTTGTCCAGAGGATCTTCCCAACCCAGGAATGGAACCGGGGTCTCCTGCATTGCAGGCGGATTCTGTACCAGCTGAGCTACTTGGGACAGTCTTTTTTTCTCTTTCTTTTTCATAGATTGGTGGGTGCCCATTGTGTCTGGCTGCTTTCTGTGTTTCTTCTTATAAGCTCTTCCTAGTATTTTTTTACCCTCAATTAAGTGCTAGAATGGCTAGTGACCAGGCTGGTCAATACATTTTTAGAGTTAGAGTAAGGAGGCTGTGAGTAGGGACAACAAGGCTCTCTCTTGAATTAGAGCGTGAACGCTGCAGATGCCATTTGAAGGGCTGAGAAAGCATAAGTTGTCTAGAGAGATCATTGTTTTGCTTCCTTGGTGACATCTAGCTAAGTAACATTACTATTAGACACATTTTTCCAGAAAGTTAAAACAGAAAGAAGAGAGGAACTGGGGGAGGAAAGGGAGGGAGGGGATGGGAAGGAAAGAAGAGTCAAGCCAGTGCTTTCTTTCCATCTCATTGTGAATTTCTCTCTTTTCACATTTGCTGTTTACAGTGGTTTAAACTTCATTGACTTGATGGTGCGCCAGGGGAATATCGACAACCCTCCCAAGACCCCCCTGGTGCCAGGATTTGAGTGTTCTGGGATTGTTGAAGCCCTAGGGGACAGCGTTAAAGGATTTGAGGTAATGTTTTGACTTCTGACTGGAAGGGTGATATTTATCTGGAATCTATTGAAATAATACAAGATTAAACAAAATATTATGCAAAATGCATTTGAAATCATCTATGTGTCTTCTTATTTGCTTTTTAAAATTTATTTCAATTGAAGGATAATTGCCTTATAGTCGTGTGTTGATTTCTGCCATACGAGTGAGTCAACCATAGGCACACACATGTCCCCTAACTCTTGCACCTCCCCCAGCCCCGCCCGCCCCACCCCTCGCAGAGCATGGCCTGGAGCTCCCCGTGCTGCCAGCAGCTCCCATCAGCTCTCTATTTCACACACGATGCTTATAAGTGGTAGGACTTTCCAATGTCTCATGCCTTTCTCAGGGACCATCTTGTTACAACTCCTGGCAACAGTCTGGTGAAGTGGCCAGGGGAAACCTTAGCATCCCCTTTATTCACTTTATAGCTATTAAAAAGATTTTTGAAAAGAAAAAACATTTTTTTAAAGATTAAAATGAATACAACTAAGGATTTGGCCGTGGGTTAACCAAGCGTACACCCCTCCTCTCTCTACCTGAGGCTCCCATTTCGCCATCACATCAGGCTCAGAAGCTAATTACAAAATGCAAAGGTTGGTGAGAAATAGCCTCTGTGTTTTATAATTTGGTGTCTTTAAATATCTATTTAACCAATGCATTTAAGTGATCACTTATAAGTCATTATTTCAGACATGGAGAAAGGGGATTTTTGGATGAAAAATTTAAAGACAAAGGGTAGAGGTATCTGACAATGAGACAGAATTGGCTATGGGTTGGTGGCTTGGGGAATAAGACAGTCTACAAAGGGTTATTATATAATTCTGTTTTCGTACATGTACATAACTCCCAATATCAAAATTTTTAATCACTGAAAAGATACTTTTTACCATGCAAATCAAGTAGGATCTGGTCTATAAAAACTGAAAACCTATGGGGAAATCACAAGTACACAAAACTGTGGTAGTTGAGAGCAAGAAATACCATTGGAAATCAGGCATAAGAGCTCTCACTCGACTTTAGTGTTTGCTCATGGAGAGACGAAGAGACCTCATACCTGAGAATCCACCATACCTGGAAACATGGGCAAGTTACTGTTTTTTCAGCCCCATCACAACCCTGCAAGGTAAAGATTATTATCCCTTCAGAGATGAAGTTCAAAAGGGTTTGGTAGTTTTCCATGAGGTCAGAATGAGAGCAAGTAGAAGGTGAACCTGAATTCAAACCACTAGAGAATTTTGACTCTTCCCACAGTCCCACAATCTTTACCCATCCTCCCCACCTGCAAATGTGGCATTGGATGGTTAATACAGGAAGAAAAATCCTGTAAAAGGCAATGCCAAAATCCCCTTGGAATCGATTTTGAGCCTGCTGCTTGGTCTCAGTGCCTCGGAGCCTCAGTATACTTTGAAAATATCAATATGCTCCAAATTCGTTATGATGAATGTCTGGACACCTCAACCAGCTCATCTGTCTTTTTGTCAGTGGTTTCCAGATAACACGACAGAAAAATGTTCAGAGAGAAGTAATTGTGCTTTTTCTTTTCTTCTCTATGACTTTACATTTTCTGTCCCCAGGTAGGCAATATAACCAGAGGCAGCACCGTCTCTCCCTGAAAATGCTGCGTATAAGAAATACAATCTGTTCTTCATTCCTCCACGTGGTCCCAAAGGAAAAAGATCATACCATTTGCTCTATCAATCCTGAGCACTGGATAAACAACCCACCATTTTAGGGATGGGTTGACCTTGGTTTATAGGGAGGAATCACTGTGCTTGATTATGTATATTTTCCCTTATGTATGATCTTTCTTTTGCTAGTTGGCCCTGGCTTGCTTATTGTCGGATTGATCCATCATGTCTCCTCCACCCCTCCTCCAGTACTTTCAGCTGCACAAACAAGTAAAAGAAGCCACCTACGGGTTTCCAATCAGGGCGTGACTGGGGAGAAAAACCAATACTAATATGCCCTCTATAAGTCTGACTTAAGATTTTCAGTCATGTTGGAGATAGAATTCCAGCACACACAGCAACATACGAACAGCTAGCTCTCTTGGCTTGATCGATTACAAGGAAGCCTTGAAAAATTATTGCCGGGGGCACTGCAGAAAAGGAATCATTTGGGCTTTGTTGCCAAAAACTAATTTCTTTTCCCTAACAGAATCAAATAATGAGGTGAATTAGATATTTTTTAAAAAGTTTCCCACCTCTGGACTCTGAGATTAGGGTTTATCTGATGGCTGACCCCCTTTTTGACATTTTGATAATGAAATGAGAGGCCTGGGGCGGTCAACCCTGCTGGGATGGCACGACCATTACTGTCAGGGTGGTCTGGGGTGGTATGACCATCACTGCCAAGGTGGTTGAGATACTCTTTTCCCACACTCTGTTTGCACTGCAGGTCATCAGCTACTCTGTGGTGTTATGATAGAGCTTTAGGTTCCCATGACCCTGAAACAGGAGGATGCCAGTATTAGAGCTGCACGATCCTCTGGTCCAAGCCATGATGTTCCTGACATCATCCTTTGATTCTCAATGCTTCCAAGGATTGGCACTCACTGCCCATGAGACAGCCTCTCCCACCCATCAGTTTCCTCATTAGACAGCTCTTCCTCTGCTTCACGAAACTCAGTGGGTCGATAATTAGCTTTTGATCATTAAACTGTGAATTCCATGGGAGGTCACTGATTGCACTTCACTCAGTTTACATGCACCATGCCACGCAGGTTGCTTGCCTGTTATATTATCTAATCTCATAAGGACCTGTTCCTAATATTAAACCCGTGTAAGAGCCAAGGAAACGGAAACTTAAAGACCCTAGACTAATATTCCCAGACTTGGTAGGTTTCCCGTTGCACACCCGTATATAACTCGGTGTCTTCTTTGTAGCACTTAGGTGTGATGAACTAACTATTCTATCTGGAGGCAGCCTCGCTGTGTTCACATCCAGGTCCAGCTGCTCTCGGCCTCGCTGTGTTCACATCCAGGTCCAGCTGCTCTCAGCCTCCATGACTTTTGGGTCAGATCAGTGATGTGACCTTCTCTTTGCTTCAGTTTAAGTGTCTGCAAAAACCTCTCATTGTTCATCTGTGATATGGAGCTATTAAAAAAAAAACAGTCTCACAGGAGGCTTTTGTTGTTGTTTATTGAACAGAGGTAAAAGAGAAAGGCTAAACTAGAAGAAAATGGTAGAATCAATTACTTAAAAAAAAAAGTAAACTAAAACACAGATATATGAAAGCCGTTAGTTTGCTGAGAAATCACTATGACTGTAACAGTTTGAATATTGCATTGAAGAGTCACAGTACAAGCCTAACATCAGATAGCAGAATGGTTCCATTGGACTAGCACTTGGCAGCTCTTATAAGCTGTTCGTGATGGTTTACTGTGTATTTCCCTTAAATAATGATATATTATGGGGGGGTGGGGGGAAACTTAGCACACGATTATAACCACTTTAAAAGGAAGGCCACTCTTTTCTTTTCTGCCTGGTGTCTGGCTATGTAAACCACTGATTTAAAAAAAGAAAACCACAGTCTTCAGCCCTGCCTCCTCTGATCAGGAGGTAAAACACGTGACAGCCTTAGGGTGACGTCTGCCGTATAATACGTGTGCGATAAAGGTTGGTGGTCACTCCTCACACCGCTGGCATTCTCCTATTTCTCTCTGAGCCTGGTTGCTTTTATTCAATTCCCTGCACTCAGATTTACATGACTTTTCTGACGCACCACGTTTCACATCTAATGCCATCGGTAATCCAGTGCTAACCTTTGATGCAAATACTGCAGTGAACTGGCCTGGTAGGGAATCAATATGGGCTGGGAGAGAACCAAAGAGAGGAGACTGACTCCAAGCCCTGCCCCTTTGACCCTCCACATCCTGAAACAGGGAGATTAGATGAGAGGTCGGATCGGTAATGTGACCTTCTGACACTCACATTCCAAGGTGCGCAATGTGGTGCAAGCCGTGTATTTATGCTCCGGAAGAGGGATGGAGACCCTGGCTTCCATGGCCTCTGGGAAGCTTGCAGAGATTGGTTCAGAGCCTCCACAAATGCCTCAAAAGGCAGGTGAGGGGAAGGTGTGCGTATTTTAGGGTTTGAGGTTTCTTTTCTTCCCCCCTGAGAAGGACTGTATAGTTTTTGCTAGATCGTTAAGTGTATCTGAGAAACCTCTCAGAAGAGACTAAGAACCTCACTAACCCCGGTGCTTCCCTCTCGCCAGATCGGGGACCGTGTCATGGCATTTGTTAATTACAACGCCTGGGCAGAGGTGGTGTGCACACCTGTGGAGTTTGTCTACAAGATCCCCGAGGACATGAGCTTCTCTGAGGCCGCTGCCTTCCCCATGAACTTCGTCACTGCCTACATGATGCTCTTCGAAGTCGCCAACCTCCGAGAAGGGATGTCCGTGCTCATACACTCGGCTGGCGGCGGCGTGGTGAGTGGGCTGCTGCGCGTCCTCCTCCCCGAGGTCAGGGTGGAGAGAGTGGAGTGACACGCGGTTGATGATGTTTCTTTGTGAGCTGTGTCCATTCGTAGAGATGATCTCTGTGGTTCTCCTGAATCTTATGTGCATGGCGGAGTTCATATAGACGAATGTGTTGGGGTTAATGTGAGCCTCAGAGATGGTTTCTCTGGAGTTTGGAAAGATCTCCTGGATGGTGTGTCTCAGTGGTGGACTCTGTAGAGAAGTGCTCACTCTCAGTCTTGGCATCCCAGTGAACTTTCACGTCAATCACTGTGAGATGCTCCGTAGGTCATGTACAACTAACATTATCTGAAATACCAAAACGGCAGATGATTTACTCTTTTCAATAAGTTGCCACAAACCCGTGATACTTCCCAGATTAATGGTGTCCTTGTTCATTTGTGTTCTGAAATATTTTCTTGAGTGGCAGGGAGGTAGACGGAGATTGTACCAGCACAGTGGCAATGACACTTTAACCTAAGTCTACCCATGAGAGTGGTTGCTTGTAGGAATGTCATCTGTAAAGTGTGTTTTGACAAGGGAGGAAATAAAGGAAATTAAAATTGCTGCCCTGGAGCTCAGGCATGGCAGAGATTTCTTTCATGGTTTGGCTGGATCTCAGTACCAGTCACATCATATGTACTGCCCGCCTGCCCCATGCAAGCACTGTGTTCCCCTGGGTGTCTTGGGGTTGGAGGAGAACTCTCACCTTTGAGAATGAGAGGTACTTGTGCTGAGTCACTAAGTCATGTCTTGACTGGGAAATTCCATCGACGGAGAGTGAGAGATGTCACTCGTTGGTTCAGCGACTGTGCATTGAATACATACTACGTCTTGGGCTCTATGGGGATAGAGATTAAAAAGAGGTCTGGATACACTATCCAGTAGGGTGTGAGAGGTTCTTGGTGTTGAGGATTCTGTCATTTTATGAACTCAGAGATGAACTCTTAGGTTGTGTATATCTTAAAGATTTTTTTCATTGGTGGTTCTACTAAGGTGTTTTTTTTTTGTTTGTTTTTTGTTTTTTTAATCTTGGCTTTCTACAACTACCAAAATCTTATATACTGTAAAACTCATTTCTGGTTTTCCTTTCCAAGAAGACAAGCTCACATACAAAGATATGAAGGCAAAACTTCAGGAATGCCTTTAAGAAGAGTATCTTCAATCACTTTAGCAAATTTGCCGATGTCTTTTGACCATGAGTAAAGATACAGTAAAAGTTAAATATCCCCCAGAAAAGAAATGGATCTCAGTGCCAGTGAATCTATTAACAGCAAGCAGGCCATTTAGAACGCTAGCATTTATGAGCTCGGTGTGCTCGGCATGTGAAGTGTGGGAGACCTGTTTTCCCTTTTACCAACCTCAGTACCAGGCTTTTCAGTGGAGCTGCATTCAGTTCTGCTGAGAGTCTGTGTCGAAACATCGGCATTGACATTGTTTGGCTAGATGTTTTGATTTTTTGTTTTTCATTTGACTTTGTTCTTCTTGGAACCAAGAAAAATTTATCAGGGACCTGGGTCTCACAAAAGAGAAAAAATGTCTTGGGATATAACAGAAGTTCTTACCATGCCTTGTTCTGGGCTCACAGACACAAAAGGACTAAACTCTGAACTAAACTAAAGGACAGTGAGAACTGAAATGTGAAACAGGAAGGCACTGGGGAAAAGGGACAACGAGGGTAGATAGCTAATGGTGCATATAATGCAGGCTTTGACGTCTTATAGCTTTGTTGAAGGTTCTTGGCTTCCTAATAGTAGGTTGTGCAAAGGGGGAAAAATGATCAGCCGTGTGCACTAGTGTTCATTTGATGGAAATAAACCAGTCACTAGGGAAACCATAACCAGTACTGGGGTGTTGTTTGTTAGTTACTTTGTTTTTGGCCAGGCCCTGCAGGTTGTGGGATCTCACTTCCTCCACCAGGTATCAAACCCATGCCCCGCAGTGAAAGCCCAGAGTCTTAACCACCGAGCCACCAGGGAAATCCCAGTGCTGGACATCTGTCATTTCCGATAAGAAATGTATGCTGACATGTAATGAACATCCACCCACAAAAGAGTTACAATAAATGCAACTTCTTCTGTGATGCTGTTTCTTATGATGTGCTTGTTACATAGTCTAATAGCACTAAGTAAAGCAAAGTTTAGTGAAAGTGAATAGCCTGGGGCCAAAAGGATGTGGTCTGGCTAAACCCGTGGACACTTGAAGGGTGGGGTTGGACTGCCCAGCTCTCAGGTGCTTGGGTCTCTAAATAGCATTTTTCCCAATCAAGATTTGATGGGTGGTATGTGGCATGGGGTCTTCCCAGGAGGCACTAGTGATAAAGAACCTGCCTGCCCATGCAGGAGACAAGAGACACGGGTTCGATCCCTAGGTTGGGAAGATGCCCTGGAGGAGGGCATGGCAACTCACTCCAGTGTTCTTGCCTGGAGAATCCCTTGGACAGAGGAGCTTGGTGGGCTATGGTCCATAGGGTCGCAAAGAGTCAAATACAACTGAAATGGCTTAGCATGCACGAATACGCATGCAGCATGGAGTTCAAGGTTACCATGAGAGGAAAGTCTTTTTGCCAAGTGTACATCCACGTATGTGAACACTCAAGCGTGATGGGGTGGACTTGACACAGTCTTATAAAAACCAACAGGTTCTGAAGGGAGCCTAGACCATGTCACCACCCCATGGTAGAAAGACCAGCAGGCCGCCCCCAGAGCAGACGTAGATTCCTCCTGAGAAGACAGCCAGCCTCTGCTCTCAGGATGGGGAGGGCTCCCTGGGGAGTACTTTTCGTGAATGATCTGTGATGCTCTGGAGAGGTACAGGGTGTTGCCCATCACCGTTGGATAAATTTGGCCCAGCTGCTGTGGGGAGACAACAGACATGGGTCCAACCCCTGGGTTGGGAAGATCCCCTAGAAGAGGAAATGGCAACCCACTCCAGTATTCTTCCTGGAGAACCCCATGGACAGTGGAGCCTGGTGGGCTATGGTCCATAGGGTCACAAAGAGTCAGACATGACTGAAGCAACTTGGTGCACAGCACAGCTGTGGTAGGCAGGGTGATTCTCTCTCCATCCCTGACTCCCCCCACCCTACCCCAGACATCCACGTCCTAATCCCTTATACAGCAAAAGGGATTGTGCAGATGGGATTAAGGAAAGGACCTTGAGATGGAAAGACCTTTCTGGATTATCCAGGTGGGTCTGATAAAAAGAGTCAGAAGGAGATTCAGAGATGTTACACTGCTGGCCTCAAGGATGGGGGAAGAGACCATACGCCAAGGGATGTGGGCAGCCCCTCGATGCTGAAAGAGACAGAGAAAGGGACTCCCCTGGAGCTTCCAGAAGGAACACAACCCTGCTAAAACCTTGATTTTAGCCTCAGGCAACCCATTTTGGATTTCTGATCGCCAGAACTGCAATATAAAACCTCTGTATATAATGTAATACAGACTGCATTGTTATATAGCCTATTACAATATAAAACTGGCAGAATATATTGGTCTTATTTGTTTTTAGCCACGGAACTAGATGGTAATTTTTTGTAGCAACAATAGGAAATGAATTCATAGAGCCACTTTCTCTGGGTTGCTTCCCTTTTCATGGTGAAAAGCCAGTAATAAGTCACAAAACTAGGACTCACACCCTCCTCTGGCTGATTCAAACACGCTTCTCTTTCTGCTCAACAACTCAGTCATTCATTCCTTCATTTATTCATTCATTCAACACGTATTTGTTCGTCTTCTACTTTAGTGCCAGCTGTAGACATTTCTAAGAGCCAAGAAGGCTGTGGCCCAGGCATATGGTTTCTAACTTGATGATGATCAGATGACAAAGCAGATTCACCCTAATCAGGATGAAGCTTCCTAAACTTACTTCATATAAAGTGTGCAGCCTTCATGGTACCAAGACTTCTTCTGTCTGACTTTATCAGAGGCAGCGAAGCAGAATTTGCAGACAGGAAGTGAGAAATGCCAACTTAAACGTGATTTGGAAAGAAACTTCAATATCATTTAGGGAAATTATTCAATCCAGAGCCAGTCACTTTCTCATCGAAATTGCTCAAGAGTCTCCACTGCTCTGTCCGATCTCTGAAGATGCTGTTGACTTCCTCTGACAGTAGCAGAGTCAGATGGTCTGAGAAGATGACACACCTAATCAAATCTCTGTGTGCATTCAGTCACTCAGTCATGTCCAATTCTTTGCAGCCCTTGGACTCTAGCCCACCAGGCTCCTTTGTCCATGGAATTTTTCAGACACGAATACTGGGTTGCCCACTTCCTACTCCAGGGGATCTTCCCGACTCAGGGACTGAACCACTGTCTCTTGCATCTCCTGCGCTGGATTCTTTACCGCAACTGCCACCTGGGAAGCCCCAGTCAAATCTTTGTTAGTCACCCAGTCGTGTCCGACTCTTTGTGACCCCATGGACTGTAGCCCACCAGGCTCCTCTGTCTACGGGATTTCCCAGGCAAGAATCCTGGAGTGGTTGCCATCTCCTTCTCCAGGGGATCTCCCTAATGCAGGGCTCAAACCTGTCTCTCCTGCATCAGCAGGTGTATTCTTTGCCAGTGATTTGTTACTGCTACATCGTAAATGTAAACACTTGTGAACCAAAACGCTGTTGCAAGCCATTTTTTATGGCCTAGAAAACATATTTGCTGAGCTAAGGAGAGTCCCATCCTTGATTTAATCTCAGAAAAAAAACAATCACTCCGAGAGAACCTTGTAAATTTCAGCCTAGTAAGCCATCTTTGGCGGTCTAGCTCATGCCGTCCCACATTTTGAATATTGTTCCGAGTTTCCTCTCTGCATCTGGTGTGCATTGTTAGTTGAATGAGGCCCCCTCTTCAAGGCCCTGGGGCCGTTTCACCCATACCCTGCTCCATCATCCCACGGTCCAGCTATGCCCAGTCTGCACTCTTCGGCACCCAACTAGAGGGCACGTGCGTGAGATCTCAGAGCCAGAAGGAGACAAAGACACCCAGTTGTGTCCCACACCAGCTGTGTACCAGGGTCATTGTAGACAGAATTCATGTAGCCCTCGTAACAACCATCCCCGAGGGAGAGTACGTAGCAGTGAAGACTTCAGACCATGTGTTCTAGAGCCGGATTCCCTGGGCTTAGTCCCAGCTCCATCTTCCAACCCCTCGGAGAGTCGACTTTCTCATTTGTAAAGCAGGGTGACACTAAGGCCAGCCTCAGGCGGTACCTCTGAACTTGAAGCAGTATACTTGCACATAATAAACACCCAGTAAAAACGAACTATTGTAATTTCCCAGATCCAGAGTTTCAGAGTTGTTTCCAAGCCCACAACCGTTCTTTAGATGGAAGGATCAAATCTGAACTCGGAATTCCGGGGCCAGGAACTCCCCCATCCATCGCCCTTGAGATTGCCCCACAGAGGCGGCCTCAGAACTCTCTGCACCGCCCCTGTCTTCTGTCTGCCCCCTACCCTATGCCCTGGATAAGAGGGTCTACACCACAGCAAGACCTCCGAGTCCCCAGGGGCCTGCAATACTTGGAAATGGAATCTCTGAAAATTTTAAGAAGATAAAGTGCCTCTGTCATATCCTTGAATATCCGTGTCATATCCATGAATAATAGAAGAGATAATGATTAACTGTATCTCAGCCATCAGCAGGAAGGGCTGTGGCCTGGGGACCCCCTGGGATGTGTAAGACCCACATTCTATAACCGCTGACCCTGAGAAACAGGCCCTCAGACGTGTCGTGGCACCAGGCCCCACCTCCCTGCTTCTGAAAACCTCTGATGCTGGCTGCCACTGCCTGACTTTCACAAGTCAGCAATACACCTTAGGTTAAGAAAAACATATCTAAAAACATTTCTTCCAAGCTAGCTCTATGTCTGGGTAAGCCTCACTTCATCTTTACTTTTAGTTGCTTTTAACTCCTTTACAGTAAGTCATGAGGAGCCAAAGAAACTAGCTTTATTATAAACATTATGAAGGTTAAATTTGGCCTCTGAGACACAGGCTCCATTCACTCAATATTCGCTGAACATATATATCAGATCAGGAGGGGATAAGAGCTGAAACAGTGTTCAGTAATTTCCATACGGTGGCTGTGAGGTAGATACTGTTTCATCCCTGTTATACTGAGACACAGAGAGGTTCAGGTACCTCTTTCAGGTCACCCAGCCACAGAGAGGATGGGCCTACATGTGTACTTGGGTTTTTGAATATAGAGCTCGTGTTTTTTTAAGTACTGGGAGGCCATGTGCAGAGAAACCCAGCTTCTGCTTAGAATGAAGTGGAATGGATTCCTCTCTGTGGGTTTTGCTGTTTGGCTTCCCCGCCACCCCAGGAGCTGAGGACAGCCTGGGGGGTTACTCAGGAGAGTTGAGCTATCTTCAGGAGGAGGAGGGAACCATCTGTTGATACAACCAGCCTTTCAAGAGGCAGGCAGATTTAGTGCTGGAGCTTCTCCTCTTGTTAATTTCCCAGCTGGAAATAAGCTCTAGGCTGCTGTGTCCCTGAAGGCAGGGATAGTGTGAACTCCTCAACACTATATCCTGAGCACACAGCCCAGTGCCCAGTACACTGGGGTTACTTGCTGAGTATTTGTAGAGGGAATGAAGGAAGAAAGGGGCAGAAAGAATGAAGGGGGAAAGGGAGCATTTGTGTTAGTTATAGAGACAGTTCAGTTCAGTTCAGTTCAGTCGCTCATTCATGTTCGACTCTTTACGACCCCATGAATCACAGCACGCCAGGCCTCCCTGTCCATCACCAACTCCTGGAGTTCACTCAAACTCATGTCCTTCGAGTCGGTGATGCCATCCAGCCATCTCATCCTCTGTTGTCCCCTTCTCCTCCTGCCCCCAATCCCTCCCAGCATCAGAGTCTTTTCCAATGAGTCAACTCTTCACACAAGGTGGCCAAAGTATTGGAGCTTCAGCTTTAGCATCAGTCCTTCCAATGAATACCCAGGACTGATCTCCTTTAGAATGGACTGGTTGGATCTCCTTGCAGTCCGAGGGACTCTCAAGAGTCTTCTCCAACACCACAGTTCAAAAGCATCAATTCATTGACGCTCAGCTTTCTTCACAGTCCAACTCTCACATCCATACATGACTACCGGAAAAACCATACCTTGACTAGACGGACCTTTGTTGGCAAAGTAATGTCTCTGCTTTTGAATATGCTCTCTAGGTTGGTCATAACTTTCCTCCCAAAGAGTAAGCATCTGTTAATTTCATGGCTGCAATCACCATCTACAGTGATTTTGGAGCCCAGAAAATTAGCCTGACACTCTTTCCCCATCTATTTCCCATAAAGTGATGGGACCAGATGCCATCATCTTAGTTTCCTGAAAGTTGAGCTTTAAGCCAACTTTTTCACTCTCCTCTTTCACTTTCATCAAGAGGCTTTTTAGTTCCTCTTCACTTTCCGCCATAAGGGTGGTGTCATCTGCATATCTGAGGTTATAGATATTTCTCCTGGCAATCTTGATTCCAGCTTGTGCTTCTTCCAGACCAGCGTTTCTCATGATGTACTCATACAAGTTAAATAAGCAGGGTGACAATATACAGCCTTGACCTACTCCTTTTCCTATTTGGAACCAGTCTGTTGTTCCATGTCCAGTTCTAACTGTTGCTTCCTGGCCTGCATATAGGTTTCTCAAGAGGCAGGTCAGGTGGTCTGGTATTCCCATCTCTTGAAGAATTTTCCACATTTTATTGTGATCCACACAGTCAAAGGCTTTGGCTTAGTCAATAAAGCAGAAATAGATGTTTTTCTGGAACTCTCTTGCTTTTTCGATGATCCAGCAGATGTTGGCAATTTGATCTCTGGTTCCTCTGCCTTTTCTAAAACCAGCTTGAACATCTGGAAATTCACAGTTCATGTATTGTTGAAGCCTGGCTTGAAGAATTTTGAGCATTACTTTACTAGCATGTGCGATGAGTGCAATTGTGTGGTAGTTTGAGCATTCTTTGGCATTGCCTTTCTTTGGGATTGGAATGAAAACTGACCTTTTCCAGTTGTGTGGCCACTGCTGAGTTTTCCAAATTTGCTGGCATATTGAGTGCAGCACTTTCACAGCATCATCTTCCAGGATTTGAAAGAGCTCAACTGGAATTCCATCACCTCCACTAGCTTTGTTCATAGTGATGCTTTCTAAGGCCCACTTGACTTCACATTCCAAGATGTCTGGCTCTAGGTGAGTAATGACACCATTGTGATTATCTGGGTCGTGAAGATCTTTTTTGTATAGTTCTTCTGTGTATTCTTGCCACTTCTTCTTAATATCTTCTGCTTCTATTAGGGCCATACCATTTCTGTCCTTTATCGAGCCCATCTTTGCATGAAACGTTCCCTTGGTATCTAATTTTCTTGAAGAGATCTCTAGTCTTTCCCATTCTGTTATTTTCCTCTATTTCTTTGCATTGATCGCTGAGGAAGACTTTCTTATCTCTCCTTGCTATTCTTTGGAACTCTGCATTCAGATTCTTATATCTTTCCTTTTCTCCTTTGCTTTTCGCTTCGCTTCTTTTCACAGCTATTTAAAGGCCTCCCCAGACAGCCATTTTCCTTTTTGCTTTTCCATGGGGACGGTCTTGATCCCTGTCTCCTGTACAATGTCACGAACCTCCATCCATAGTTCATCAGGCACTCTGTCTATCAGATCTAGTCCCTTAAATCTATTTCTCACTTCCACTGTATAATCATAAGGGATTTGATTTAGGTCATACCTGAATGGTCTAATGGTTTTCCCTATCTTCTTCAGTTTAAGTCTGAATTTGGCAATAAGGAGTTCATGATCTGAGCCACAGTCAGCTCCTGGTCTTGTTTTTGTTGACTGTATAGAGCTTCTCCATCTTTGGCTGCAAAGAATATAATCAATCTGATTTCGGTGTTGACCATCTGGTGATGTCCATGTGTAGAGTCTTCTCTTGTGTTGTTGGAAGAGGGTGTTTGCTATGACCAGTGTGTTCTCTTGGCAAAACTTTATTAGTCTTTGCCCTGTTTCATTCTGTATTCCAAGGCCAAATTTGGCTGTTACTCCAGGTGTTTCTTGACTTCCTACTTTTGCATTCCAGTCCCCTATAATGAAAATGAAATCTTTTTTGCGTGTTAGTTCTAAAAGGTCTTGTAGGTCTTCATAGAACCGTTTAACTTCAGCTTCTTCAGTGTTACTGGTTGGGCCATAGGCTTGGATTACTGTGATATTGAATGGTTTGCCTTGGAAATGAACAGAGATCATTCTGTCGTTTTTGAGATTGCATCCAAGTACTGGATATCGGACTCTTTTGTTGACCATGATGGCTACTCCATTTCTTCTAAGGGATTCCTGCCCGCAGTAGTAGAGATAATGGTCATCTGAGTTAAATTCACCCATTCCAGTCCATTTTAGTTTGCTGATTCCTAGAATGTCGACATTCACTCTTGCCGTCTCCTGTCTGACCACTTCCAATTTGCCTTGATTCATGGACCTAAAATGCCAGGTTCCTATCCAATATTGCTCTTTACAGCATCGGACCTTGCTTCTGTCACCAGTCACATCCACAGCTGGGTATTTTTTTTGCTTTGGCTCCATCCCTTCATTCTTTCTGGAGTTATTTCTCCACTGATCTCCAGTAGCATATTGGCCTGGGGAGTTTCTCTTTCAGTATCCTATCATTTTGCCTTTTCATACTGTTCATGGGGTTCTCAAGGCAAGAATACTGAAGTGGTTTGCCATTCCCTTCTTCAGTGGACCACATTCTGTCAGACCTCTCCACCATGACCCGCCCGTCTTGGGTGGCCCCATGGACATGGCTTAGTTTCACTGAGTTAGACAAGGCTGTGGTCCATGTGATCAGATTGGCTAGTTTTCTGTGATTATGGTTTCAGTGTGTCTGCCCTCTGATGCCCTCTCGCAACACCTACCGTCTTACTTGGGTTTCTCTGACCTTGGATCTCATGAATAGAGGCAGTACAGAACTTCAAGTGCTTAGATTCCAAAGTCTGAGCTGGTTTTCATCCTAGCTTCTCTGTTTTCCTTGTGAGAGACCTTGAATAAGTGCTCTAACTCCCTTGGATTCTATTTCTTCATCTGTAAAAATGGATATAATATTGATCTCAGTTTTTGTACAGCATTTTAAAAGAGGTTTATGGAGTGGGCTTTGCAAGCTAACTGGCATACAGGAAACTCCAGTGTCAGCTGCTATTATTGCTGTTATCATCATGTTATTATTATCACTCTCTGGTTAGAAAATATTACTCAGTGCCTCTGTGGCACTTAACAGCCAGAAGCAAGAGAGCGACAAATCAGACAGTCAGCGGGTGGCTGGTTGTTGGAACCTGGAGCAAGGGGCAGGTAAAGCCCATCTCAGCATCCTTTGTTCATCCCCCCAGACAGGTGTCTGCACAATGATCTCATGAATTAGCGGGGCTGTCACACGAGCCCCTTTTCAAGCATCACTTTCCTCAAACACATAAGACATAATTAGACTTGAAGAAAAATATACTTCTGTAGTTCCAGCCCTTGGACACGCGCTGAGAACTCCAAACACACAGACTAATCTTGCTGAGTTTATATAACCCCAGGGACCCATCCACTTCCCCAGCAACACACTTGAAAGGCCACACTTGCTTTTCAGAATATTATTGCTCATATTAAGATGGAAAAAAAAACACACAACTGTTCAGCTGGTAAAGTGTGCAATGTACAGCAAGAAGCAGCCTCGCCTGTTCTCATGGGCAGCCACCAGGCTGTCAGCCGTGGTCCCCGCCCTCTACCCATCCCTGGCTGGCCACTGGTCCCTCTGACGGTGTCCTTCCTGCAGCTCACTCCATGAGAAACTCCAGAGAATCCCCCACGCAGCCCCTGTTCAAACCGCGCTTGGGCTCCTCAACCGTGTGACTGGATAGAGAGAATAAGTCTCAGCCTCACCTTTGCTCACACAAGCCCGAGTTCCTCTCGCCACCCCCGCCCCCCATGCTTCCCACCCCCCAACCCACACTTGCTCGTAATTCCCTGCCCTCCCTGCCGCCAGCCCCCGTCTCTCTCATCTCTCTTTGCCTGGCTGTCTCTCTCTGCATCTCTATCTCTGGCTTTTTCTTTCTCTGTATCTTTCTGTCTCTGTTCTTCCCTCTCCGTTTCTCTCCTTTCTTGCTTGCTTTATCTTTTTCTCGTTCCTTCCTTTTTTCTTCTTTCCTTTGTCTTTTTCTCTCTCCCCTTCCGCTCTCCCTTCTTTCTGTCCTTCCTTCCATCTTTCCTCCCTTCTCTCTCTTTCTCTTTTCCTCCCTCCCTCCCTCTCTCTTTCTTTCTTCATCCATCTAGTACAAGCCCTGAGGATAGGTGACTGTGTCAGTCTCTGGGTGTTATAGAGTGAGCAACATAAAGCCGCTGCCCCCATCCTGAAGCCTGCAGTCTCATGGATATAATACATCTTTACCAGGGACACATCAGTCATCAGTGGCGGTGGTGATAGGCACTAAGCGGGGAGTAAGTGGTGCTGTGGCTATAGAATATGAGGTCTAAGCACCTGGTCTAGGGGATCAGAGATGACTGTACTTAGGAACCAAGCTTAGGACTGCTATTTAAGGGTGACAAGGAGCTGGGGAGGTGTAAACCGTGAAGGGAGGAGGTTAGGAGTTGATTGTTGAATAATCAACAATGTGGAATCTGCATATGTTCCGGAAACTGAGCAGAGTGTGGCAAGAGAGGAGAAGAGAGAAGGAAGGGACAGTGAGTGACTGGCAGGTGGATGACCACATGCAGCATGATGACCATTTTATCCTCATCCTAAAAGCCACGCGGGGTCATGGGAGGGTTTTGAGCAGAAATTTAGCCTGTGGTTGACAGTTTTGTAAGATTCTGTATTGCTGAAGGGTGAATGGATTTGAGTGGGTCAGGGTGGAAGCTGGGTGGTTGAGGGATGGCCAGGGTGTCCTTCAGCTTCTCTTTAGAGCAATTAGAGCTCTGGATACCTGAGTGCCAGAGAGTCAGGCGTCCAGGACTGTGTCCTTTGGTCTGACGGCATCACGGTGTATGTAGCCCCAGGTAAGCCTTTCCCATCTTGTGCCTTAGGTTTTCCTGTAAAATGAGGTGATGCAATGCTGCTTCTGTACAATAAGGCAGACCAGATGCTTCTCCTGTAGACTGAGATAGACCCAGTGGTTTCTAAGGCCCTTTCCACCTTCATTGGAGACGCCATGCTGTCTTGTGGTGTGCCCAATCTTCACCTCCTAGATGAAGACCTCCCGACCTATCACTCTCACCAGCCCCAGCTCCCCTCCCTGTTCATCCACCCCCACCATGATTCCCTTCTCTAAATTCATAAGAGTCAGAGAAACAGTTAACCGTTGTTAAACGTTCAGTCTTTGGAACAGACTTCCTGGGTTTGAATCCCGGTTTCTATGACTTACCACTTAGCTGTTTGCTAGTTTCCTTGTGTATAGTAGAGTTATTATACTTATCTCTTAGTGTTGGGAGGCTTGAATAAATTAATAGATGTAAAACATGTAAACAGTGCCCCAAACCTAGTAAGTACTCAAACGTTCCCTAATGAAACCGTAGGGGATGCTGTGCTGTGCCATCTCGAACACCCTTCAGAACTGAGGTACACATTTTCCCAAGCTGCTGGAAGCTGTGGCTACTGATGACTCACGGCTGTGTCCCCTCCCCAGGAATAGCTGTCAGGGGGAGGGAGATGCCTTGCTCAAGGTTTCTGCCCCTTGCTGGGGCAGCCCCTGTCTAATCACTGTTGGATGCAGGGCTACAGAAACCCAGCCCCCTTGCGTCCATGGAGACAGCTCTGAAGGACCAGAGACAGCTCTGAAGGACTCAACCATCTTTGAAACAGTTATGGGACTGGCATGACCATCTTGGCTCAGAGGTTAAAGTGTCTGCCTCCAATGTGGGAGACCTGGGTTCAATCCCTGGGTCGGGAAGATCCCCTGGAGAAGGAAATGGCAACCCACTCCAGTATTCTTGCCTGCAGAATCCCATGGACGGAGGAGCCTGGTAGGCTACAGTCCACAGGGCCGCAAAGAGTCGGACACGACTGAGCGACTTCACCTCTCACCTGACCATCTTGTGCAGGTGCGCCACAGCTTAGCTTCTCTCTCTGCCCAGTTCTGCTTCCCTCACTGCTTTGCAGATGCTGTCCCCAAGAGTACTTCCCAGTAAGCACTCTGCACGCAGGTCTGCTCTCAGAGTCCTTTTTCAGAGAACCTGGCTCTCGACAGTTATTGTCATCATAGCATCATACCCCTGCTTGCCTGGTTCCTTGGTTGAATTCCCAGCGATGAACATCCTTTAGACCTTGCTTCTCCACCCTGTGCTTAGTTCTGGAAGCTTATCTTCTCTCCTTTGTGAGAATCCTTCCTGTTGTCTAGAGTGCTGCTGGGTGCCTAGAAGAAACTCATAAGTGCTGGCGGGCTGAATAAGTGTGTACACAGTGGGGCTGGTGCGCACTTTCTTTCTCCTAAGCCATTTGGGCTCCACTTGATATTACTAAACCCAGGATATACACCAGACAAAACATCAGAATAACTTCGCAATATGGCCCCGAGCTGGGTAAACTGGGCCCTGGGCTTTCAGCTCTTATGGTGGGGTTTGTTTTTAGTATCAAGAAGAGAGAGATAAAGCTATTCTGGGCTTGGCTTAAAGAAGAGAAGCTCAGGCTAAAGGCATATTTCTCTTTATTTGGGCAAGCTAATTAACCCTCAGGACCTTGGTTTCTTCATCTTCACAATGAGGATGAAAGTGGAGATGTGCGTAGTCAGTGAGTAAATTCATATAGAGCTGTGGTTTTCCACAGCATGGTTCCTGGACCATTGGCATCACCTGGAAGTTGTTAGAAACGCAAGTCCTTGGGTCTCACCCCAGACCAGCTGTGGAGTCTGAAACTCTGGCATGGAAGCCAGCAACCTGCGTTTTAACAAGCCCACCAGGGGACTCCAGTGCAAGGTCAAGTTTGAGAATCAGTGATACAGGGAACTTCTAATAGAGCCTGACACTCAGAAGAATTCACTAGGAATTAGATATCACTGTCATTTGGGTGGTAGTACATTGTAGTGTGTAATGCACATGAAATGCCAGGCATTAAAGAACGAATTAGTATTCATTTCTGTATTAGCGTAGGCTAGTTTAGGTGCCTGGAGAATCCCAGGGACGGGGGAGCCTGGTGGGCTGCCGTCTAAGGGGTCGCACAGAGTCGTACACGACTGAAGCAACTTAGCAGCAGCAGCAGCAGCAGGGCACAGAGGTTTAAACTCAACTATCCTGTATTTGCATGCCAACTTCAACAACTTACTGGATGATCTTAACCAAGGTACTTAATCTAAGTTTCAATTTTCCCGTGTGTAAAATTCACATCATAGCACAACCTTCCTCAGATTGTTACGCAGTTAACAAGAGAATGGAATCCTTAATACAATGCCAACATCAAGTGAGAGTACGGTAAATGGTGACTGTGATTCTGTCCAAGTCACGCCCTACGTCAGAGAGAAGATGTAACGGCATAATTATCCTGTAACATTTCCACGTTTGCTCATAAAAGCAGATGTAGGACCCAGCTTGTTGTGTGTGCAGGAGGGAAGTCCTCATGAAATGGTACCCATCTGTGTCACACTGGAATGAATGGTTATTTTCAAAATCTCAAGGCTGTGAGCTCTTCCACTTTCGGGCTTTTTTCAATCCCGTGTTGCTGGGCTGCGTGCCCGCCTGGTGGAAGGACTGACTTCTTGATAGGGGAGGGAGTCTGTGGGCTGAGAGCAAGGGATGCACTTTAGTGCAAAATGGCAAGAGAAAGAGCCCGCAAGGAATATTTGGGCGCTAAGGATGCTTTTCATCCTCCTCGGCTTCATTGCTATCTTTGTATCCATAACATCTGTCTGGCATTCACATCCTGTTCCTCTGCCTGGAGCAGGCATTCATTTTCGTGAGCTGGCAGAAGAGGTGCAGACCAAACAGACGTTCCAACCAAATACTCAGCCACTAAGGAAAGAACATGTCTGCTCATGAGGTTAGGGCTCTGTCCTTGGCACCTGGATGTGGGTTCAAACCCCAGCTCTGCTACTTGTGGATTATGTATCATCTCTTTTACAAGTCTCATTTTTCCCATTTGTAAAATGAGAAAACTCATTCAGTATTTATACAAGTAGTCAACACAGCCCATGATGCCCGCTTAGCTATTTTTAACTGTACTGTTGGAAATGATGTTAGACTGTCCAGCATGGATTTAAGGAGACACATATTCAAATTACATAAGTGTGCTTGTTTTTGTACTTTTTTTTTTTCCTGCCTTGTTATTCTCAGGCTAAATCAGGGTTACGATAACTCACTTCAAACCGGGAGTGAGCTACATGGATTCACGTTGATGTATGGCAGAAATCAACACAATACTGTAAAGCAATTATCCTTCAATTAAACATAATTTTTTTTAAAGTTAACCATCAACTCAAAGCCCTCTTGCATGATGATGACATGTTTCCCCAAGCATCTCTAATTGCTCACGTGCAGCTCTGACATCAGTCGGTGGTGGACCTTTTATTCCCTCCTTGCTGACCATGGACCATCACCCCCACCAACAGTGGTGGCCCTGGGGGCAGTGGAGGGCCACCTAAGGGCCCCCTGTGCTCTGCTATAAATGTTGAGCCTTGGTCAGGCTGAGTCAGGGATGTGGGGACGCCAGGCATGTCAGCGAGCTGACAGAAAGCTCCATTAGGCTGTCAGCCTGTCTCCTGAACACCCTGCGTTTCCGAGCTGGGGCTTCATTGTTCTGACAAGAAGGTAGAGGCAGGGGACCTTGGTGATGGGAGGAGCCTGGAGGCTTCTTCCTTGGGAGGTGACAGTGCTGGGCTCAGTCCAGCTCAGTGCTGGACTTGGCTTTTGTGGAAAGCGGGAGTGGTACCTTGAGTCTCTTGGACTGCAAGGAGGTCAAACCAGTCCATCCTGAAGGAAATCAGTCCTGAATATCCATTGGAAGGACTGATGCTGAAGCTGAAGCTCCAATACTTTGGCCACCTGATGCGAAGAGCCGACTCAGTGGAAAAGTCTCTGATGCTGGGAAAGATTGAGAGCAGGAGGAGAAGGGGATGACAGAGAATGAGATAGTTGGATGGCATCACCAACTCAGTGGACGTAAACTTGAGCAAACTCCAGGAGATAGTGGAGAATGCTGCCGTCTATGTGGTCACAAAGAGTCAGACACAACTTAGCAACTAAATAAAAACAACAGCAATAAAAAGTGATACCCAAGACTGTCCATCAGGGGATGCTGTCAAGGGCTTTCAAAATCAGGCTAGTCACACTATTCCAAGGAAAGAGAACTCTTTCCTGGGGCTGAATAAACCTGGGGTCCATTGAAATAGAGTGATATATACAGGTGCCCGGCCTGTGCTTGGTCCGGGAGAGGCCTCTGCAGAGACAAAGATGCATGAGGCAGTTCCTGCCTTGTGAGAACTCCCAGCTCTCAGGAGGAGACGGATAAGCAACTGCATACGTGAACTAGGGTGTGGAGTCTGCACTAATGGAAGCACTTGGGAAAAAGAAGGGTTAATTCTCTATGCGGGAGGGATGCTATGTCAGCAGAGTTCTTACAGATAAAGGTGAGTTTTCCAGGCTGCCAGGAACCATGGCACAGAAGGTCAGGGAAAACATGGAGCTGCAAGTAGTGAGTGGGCAGTGATGAGTGAGGAAGGAGGGCTCCATCACAGGGGCCCTGAACTGCCTGTCATGCTGGCTTCACAAGACCCTCCCCCACGCCATACTCTCAGCACCACTATTCGAGTTTTATTCATAACTCTTTGAATAGACAAACTGATGAATAAATGAGATCCAAGATAATACCTAGTAGCAGTTTTTAAATTTAATTATAAAATTTCAATTTTTCAAATTTTGTGAATTATAATGGCAACCCACTCTGGTATTCTTGCCTGGAAAATCCCATGGATAGAGGAGACTCCTAAGCAAAGAGTCAGACACAACTGAGCAAGTTCATTTTCACACATAAATTTAACAAAGGAAGGTATGTGTTGCTTAATTGTTTAAAACACATGCTGCCAAATACCTCGCACTCATTATTTTATGTGTACTGACAACCACCCTATGTGGTGTTGACTGTTATCATCAACCCGTTTTGCGGTTCAGGATACTGAGGCTTGTGGAAGTGAAGTTCCTTAGCCAACGCCACATGGTTGGCAAAGACAGAAACAGGATTCACACTCAGAAGGGTCTTTCTCAAAGCCTGTGTTTAAACCCCTAAGGCAGGTCCGAAAATGAGGAATGAGACAGCAGGTAAGGTCTACCCATCTGCTCAGGATTTCTGCCTACCTGCTTATTTTTGGCACACTGAAGGGACCTTGCTACAAGCTGTCTCTTTTGACGGTGTATGGGGTCACACTGGCCTCTGAGAAGCCAGGTGGGCAGTAGGGGCAGGAGAGATGTCTGTGGGGGTAGAGGAGAGGGGGCGTGGTACACACCAAGCCAGCCTGGAGGGATGGCCACTTTCCCCCTCAACTCTCCGGGGCCCCAGCAGAAGGTCAATCCCAGTAGGGTTGCCAGATTTAGTAAAATTCAGATTTGATCTGGCAATCCTTCCTTCCCAGGGGCCCCCAAGCTCTCACACAAAAACTCCTAAACCTTCCAAGGAGCTAATTACATCAGTGAGGCTGGAATCCTGGATTTGAGGCGATTAAGGGATGCATCTAGGCAGGAATGCGTTAAGGAGGGCAAATATTTTAAGCCCCAAGAGATGCAACTGAAAGGAGCCCTGTTCTCTAGAGCCCATCCCCACGATGAGAAGGTGGCTCCGTGCAGTGCCGAGACCTGGACTTCCCTTCCCAGGGCCAAGCAGAGGCTAGTCTTCCCACCCACCTACCACCCCCCACCCCAGCCCCCCAAAACCCGCCACCACTCAGGGCTCTTCCCCATCCTCCCAGCCCCAGGACACGGAGAGGACTTCCTCTTCCAGAAAGTACAGGAGGCAGGTTGTTGACCCAGTTCCTTTACCCAGCAGACTTCACTGAGCACTTGCTATATGCCAGGCAACGTGTTGGGTGTCTAGAATGCAATGGCAAATAATGGAGATAGGCACACAGACAAAGATGAGACAAATATATACACACGTGGACATACGCTATATATACCCAAGCACACATATGCATATACGCATACATGCATGCATACTACATGATATACCCCTGGAAAGGATCAAGATGCTGTTATAGAATAATCACGGAGGAAGACGCTCTGCAGATTGAATCATCAAAGATGACCTCACTGAGTGGGTGACATTTAATCAGAGACAGGTTGCAATTACATAAAAAGCAAGAAAGAAGTCCATTGCAGGCTTTAGGGAACAGTGAACACCCAAGGCAGAAGTTACTGGTGGTATTAAGTAGCTGGAAAAAGAGTATTCTTGTCTGATCATGATTGTTGGGAGAAATATCAATAACCTCAGATATGCAGAGGACACCACCCTTATGGTGGAAAGTGAAGAACTAAAGAGCCCCTTGATGAAAGTGAAAGAGGAGAGTGGAAAAGTTGGCTTAAAACTCAACATTCAGAAAACTAAGATCATGGCATCTGGTCCCATCACTTCATGGCAAATAGATGGGGAAACAATGGAAACAGTGACAGACTTTATTTTCTTGGGCTCCAAAATCACTGCAGATCGTGACTGCATCCATGAAGTTAAAAGATGCTTGCTCCTTGGAAGAAAAGCTATGATCAACCTAGATAGCATATTAAAAAGCAGAGACATTACTTTGCCAACAAAGGTCCGCCTAGTCAAGGCTATGGTTTTTCCAGTAGTCATGTATGGATGTGAGAGTTGGACTATAAAGAAAGCTGAGCGCCAAAGATTTGATGCTTTTGAACTAGGGTGTTGAAGAAGACTCTTGAGAGTCTCTTGGACTGCAAGGAGATAAACCAGTCTATCCTAAAGGAGATCAGTCCTGAATATTCATTGGAAGGACTGATGCTGAAGTGGAAACCAATACTTTGGCCACTTGATGCGAAGAACTGATTTATTGGAAAAGACCCTGATGCTGGGAAAGATTGAAGGTGGGAGGAGAAGGGGAAGACAGAGGATGAGATGGTTGGATGGCATCACTGACTCGATGGACATGAGTGTGAGTAAGCTCTGGGATAGACAGCGAGGCTGGGGTGCTGCAGTCCATGGGGTGGCAAAGAGTCGGACACGACTGAGCGACTGAACTGAACTGAACTGAATCACAGCGTTGTCTTGCCGAGATCTAGCTTGTTACCCACTAGGCGTTGTCGCAGATGCCCCACTTGCCCAGCCAACCCCTCTGAGGTCAGTGCATAGCCCCAGCTCATGCCATCAGATTCCTGCAGTTCTCCGCCTGAGGTCATTTGCTGGTTTGCAACTTGGCCCTGGCTTGATGCATTGTAGAAGTGCTACCAGTTAATGCCCCAGGAGTGTCCTCAAGTGCATGATGGGAGTTGGCAGATAAATACCTGAACTGGGAGAATTACCAGGTCTGTCCTGCATGGTTTAGAAGATCCCCACTAGAAGTGTGCTCCATCACTGGGGTAAGCCGTTTTATAGGTTGATAGGTTTTCCTCTCGCCTGCCTCACTGCCATACTGCTTCATCTTACTAACCGGATCAATTGCCAAAGAAACCATGTGCACACATATCTTCTTCCCTGGTGGCTCAGAGGTTAAAGCGTCTGCCTGCAATGTGGGAGACCCGGGTTCGATCCCTGGATTGGGAAGATCCCCTGGAGAAGGAAATGGCAACCCACTCCAGTATTCTTGCCTGGAGAATCCCATGGATGGAGGAGCCTGGTAGGCTACAGTCCACAGGGTCACAAAGAGCTGGACATGACTGAGCGACTTCACTTAGGGGGAAACCCAAAACCTTTGAACAAGTCATGATCAGCCAAAGATGAACTCAAGCACCTCTCTCCATCATCTGCCACCAACTTCATCTCCAGCCATGCTCACCTGCTCATCTTCCCCTTGCAACCATGCATTTTCACTCCCGACAGCCTTTCCCAGCTCCCCTTATTTCTCTGACAGATTCCTATTCATCATTTAAAAATCACTTCCCCATGGAAGGCTTCCCTGCTTTTCCATTTCTACAGCCTCAACAGTTTGAAACCATTCAAAATAATGATGTTAAAGAATATTTCACAATTGTGTTACGGATAATGCCTTCATCAGACCTCATCCGTCCATTTATCCGTCCATCCGCCCATCAGCTGCCTCCACATATCAGGTACTGCAATCGTTCTCCGGCCTTCTCATCTAGATCTTGAGGTTCACAGTGAGTCTTAGGCAACTCTCTGCTTCCAGCACGCAGTGCAGGGTCCAGTTGGAGTGAGTGGGTGCTTGGCCATTTTTAATTGTTTGATCTAATTAAATTGATGAACTTCACCTGTTCCAGGCAGACAGCATCTGTCCAATGATAATGAGATTCCTAATTACACAGAGAAGGATACGTTTATTAAGTATGTGGAATTAACAAATGACTATGTTGTCAAAATGTGAACCACACGTAGACACTGTTTCATTACATAAACTAGCTTGTCAGCTATTAAGTCAGGAACCACGTTGGATTTCCCAGTCCCCAAATGTTATTATTCAAAGCAGAGACGGCCGTTGGCTTGCTCTACTTTATCAGTCCATCGACTTTCTCTGCTTTATCAGTCTGTGGACTCCCGAGTTTGGAATTTCTGCTTTGCCTCCCACATCTCCTCTTTAGAACTATGCTAAGCTGGTGGACCTCATAATTTATACTGGCAGGGTTCCCATATCAACTATAGGATGGAACCCTATCTACTGGCAATGTCTAATAAAGAAATAATCAAGGAGTTAGTCAAACGAGTGGCAAGTCTGTATTCAAACATTGATTGTCTACAGTCTATCCAACATTGGGCTGAACACAAAGCACGCAGTGGCAGGCAAAACAGATACATACCCTGCCATCTGAAACTTACCATCAAAGATCTACATTCCAAGATGGTCACTGAAATACGGCATTATAATTTCCTCTAAGATATGGATTGGTTACAAGGAATTATAGTGTATCACACAATAGAATATTCCCCAACCATTCAACATAATGATGTTAAAGAATGTTTCATGACCCACGAATATGCTCATGATGTAAGCTTAGAAAAAAATAATCAGGGTACACAGTGGTATATTCAGTGTGATTTCAATTCTGTAGACAACCAGCTACTAATCTATACATGTCAGACAACTCCTGGAACAAAAGGAGTCAATTTATGTAGCATAAAGTTTTTTTATGTAGCATATCTATCTCTGAGACTGACATGATGGTTGGCATTTTTATTGTTTTCTGTATTTTCCCAATTTCATTCTTTATGAGGAACACAAACGTGCAGCTTTCAAATAATATGTTTTTTAAAGAGTTTAGTAGAGATCAGCATAGATCCTGCCAAACGTGCCATTGCGTCCTCTCACCTACCTGGAGAATTGACTAATGTCATCAGTTTGTGCTGTGCTTGGGGAAATACTAGCTTCAATCTTACCCAGAGCTTTCAGAGAATGAGGAAGCACTTAGCAAACTCTGGACCTGTGAGAGCTGTGTACCTTTGTAAGCGCGTTCATTGAGTGCAGCCTATAAATATTTGGTGGCTGAAAGCAGTAGGTGTGGGGAGGAGGGAGGGAGACAGAAACCTCTCTGTCCTTGCTCCGTTGGTCCCCCAGGCTTCTCACAGGTCAACCCGCAGCCCCCGAGTGCCGCGTCGTGGCCTGGGCATAGATCTTGCCGGGGAAACAGGTTTTGAAATCCTTAACCATCATGCTACCTGGTGCTAGGCCGGATGCCCAGCCCTCCGTGGGGTCACATGCTTCCTTCCTCACACTCACCTTAAGCAGGGCAGTTACCATCCATGCGTGAGAGGTTAGGGTTCGGAGGACTCCCAGGACTTCTCCATTTCCAGATGGCTGGTGAGTGTAGCCAGGGGCACCCCAAGGGTCAGAATCTCCCACTAAGGATTCCTAGAACCCAGCGCAGCATGTGGCACAGAGGAAATGTGTACAAACCTGCTTGATTTCTGTGCACAACATTGAATTATGTCCACAGCACATGCATTTTCACTGAATAGAACAATAAACAAGCAAAATGTATGCGACAGTGAAAAGGATGCCAGGAAAGAAACAAGGCATTCCCTTACTAAGCTGTGGCAGTTCAGCTAAGTTCAGTCGCTCAGCTTTGTGACCCCATGAACTGCAGCACCCCAGGCCTCCCTGTCCATCACCAGCTCCCGGAGTTTACCCAAACTCACGTCCATCAAGTCGGTGATGCCGTCCAACCGTCTCATCCTCTGTCATCCCCTTCTCCCGCCTTCAATCTTTCCCAGCATCAGGGTCTTTTCCAATGAGTCAACTCTTCACATCAGGTGGCCAAAGTATTAGAGTTTCAGCTTCAGCATCAGTCCTTCCAATGAACACCCAGGACTGATCTCCTTTAGGATGGACTGGTTGGATATCCTTGCAGTCCTAGGGACTCTCAAGAGTCTTCTCCAACACCACAGTTCAAAAGCATCAATTCTTCAGCACTCAGCTTTCTTTATAGTCCAACTCTCACATCCATACATGACTACAGGAAAAACCATAGCCTTGACTAGGCGGACCTTTGTTGGCAAAGTAATGTCTCTGCTTTTTAGTATGCTGTCTAGGTTGATCATAGCTTTTCTTCCAAGGAGCAAGTGTCTTTTAATTTCATGGCTGCAGTCACCATCTGCAGTGATTTTGGAGCCCAAGAAAATAAATTCTGCCACTGTTTCCATCTATTTGCCATGAAGTGATGGGACCAGATGCCATGATCTTAGTTTTCTGAATGTTGAGTTTTAAGGCAACTTTTCCACTCTCCTCCTTCACCTTCATCAAGAGGCCCTTTAGTTCTTCACTTTCTCCCATAAGGGTGGTGTCATATGCATATCTGAGGTTACTGATATCTCTCCTGGCAATCTTGATTCCAGCTTGTGTTTCATCCAGCCCAGCATTTCACATAATGTACTATGCATGTAAGTTAAATAAGCAGGGTGACAATATATAGCCTTGACATTGTCCTTTCCTGATTTGGAACCAGTCTGTTGTTCCATGTTCAGTTCTAACTGTTGCTTCTTGACCTGCTTACAGATTTCTCAGGAGGCAGATCAGGTGGTTTGGTGGCCATCTCTTTAAGAATTTTCCACAATTTGTTGCGATCCACACAGTCAAAGGCTTTGGTATTAGTCAGTAAAGCAGAAGTAGATGTTTTTCTGGAACTCTCTTGCTGTTTCGATGATCCAATGGATGTTGGCAATTTGATCTCAAGATGTGTCAGAGAAGGAAAAAATGCAAAGAGATTTTCATTCATTCATTCAATCCCACGTTTTATGAACGCCTTTTGGGTGCCTATTGCTGTGCCGGGGGCTCCAGATAAAGAGGTGACTCAAGACATGACGTAGAAACTGGTGGTGGTAACGTTTACTCAAGGGAGATGGCTTGATAAACAATATTAAGAGTTAAGTAGCTGTACATTTATTGCATTTACAAAGGAAGTCAGTGGACTTTGAAAGTCTGCTGTTCGTATGAAACAGCAGGACGAAGCTTTGGGAAGTGAGCTGCTCTTTAAAGAGAACAGGTCATGAGGGGATGGAGGGGAAGAAAAGGTGGATCGGACAGGGCTAAACACCCCAGCAGGAATTCCTCTCTGGAGATGGCGCTTCTCTTCCCTGTGGGACTGAGCCTGAAACACTCTCTCACCTGGAAGCATCCGATGCCACCTTCCAGGCGTCACAGGCTCCACACCTACACCAGTTTCGGAACCTCAGTTGAGGGATTGGCAGTCGCAGAAAGAGCTCAGACGTCTGATCCAGCAGAGCTGGCGGTGGGGAGCAGGGGTTTGAGGGTCTGAGTATTTCATGCCCGGGACAGGGGCTTTCCTGTGAACTTGCCTGACTAATGAGGTGTCTTCAACAAACAGGGACACTCAGAAAAAGGCACAAAGCCAGATCACTGAGTCGTGAAAACCGTCGTCCTGAGCAGGGGCTCTTACTGCCTCCCAGGCACTGCCACGAGTTGGTTTCACAAGTCCCTGGGGTTAGGGTGCAGACAGTGTAGTCGTTGGGCAGGGAAGTGAACTGTTACTGCCTAAGCCCCCACTTTGTACTTGAACTCAGCGCTTCTCTCTGTCTATTTAGCACATGCATGTGTGCTAAGTGGTTTCAGTCGTGTTCGACTCTTTGCGACCCCGTGGACTGTAGCCGTCCAGGCTCCTCTGTCCATGGGATTCTCCAGACAAGAACACTGGAGTGCGTTGCCATGCTCTCTTCTAGGGGATCTTCCCAACCCAGGGATCAAACCCTTGTCTCCAGCATCTCCTGCACTGGCATGTGGGTTCTTTACCACTAGTACCACCTGGGAATCCCTATTTAGCACATAGAGGTAGGTATTATCATCCCAACTCTAGAGATCAAGCTGTCAGTTGAGAATCATTGGGCCACAGCCCCTGGGTGGTAAGTGGTCGATCAAGGGTCAAAGTCCAAGTGTAAATGTATGCCTACACCTTTGCCCTTCGCTCCCGGACACGCTGTTCCTTCCAGTCTTTGACTTGATTTTAGGGCACTCACACAATAGGTGTGTGTGTGTGTGTTTTAGTCACTAAGTCGTGTCCAACTCTTATGACCCCATGGACTGTAGCCCAGGAGGCTCCTCTGTCCATGGCGTTTTCCAGGCAAGAACACTAGAATGGGATCTTCCCGACCCAGGGATAGAACCCCAGTCTCCTGCATTGAAGGCAGATGCTTTCCCATCTGAGCCGCTAGGGAAGCCCAGTAATAGGTGTGGCACCCAGTGTACCTAGGGCACTCCCACTTTCTGCCTGTTGAGTGAGCCAAGTTAGTAACAGCATCCCACTCATCCCCTGATCTCAGAGATTATCCCATTTGGGATGATGCATTCACCCTACCTAACACGTTTTGGGTTGAAATAGACACATTTATCAAAACCACAGCTCTGAAATGTGAGTACAAACTATAATTTGGCTGGGAACCGTGAATCCAGCATCCCACTGTGCAACAATAATCATCCAGGAAATGTATCCAGATGCACCACGTGGAAGGCAGCCAGCCTGGAAGTGGCTCTGACCCACCACGATTTAGAGCCCTCTGAAGGGGACGTTGCCATCTGGCAGCCTGGACTGGCTCCCTGGCCAGGATTCCAGCCACATGGTTCCCAGAGTCCAGTTCTCAGACAGTGTGGGCTCTGGAGTGTCCTATGGGTACCCGGTTGTCTATGGGAAAGTAGTCCCAGTGAAAGATACGGATCCCCAGGAGGGCTGGTTGGCAGAGTTACCACGTGCAGTTGGGCAGGCTGTACACTGCAAAGAAACACTCAACCCCTGAGGCAACAGTGAGGAATGCTGTCTTATATTCTTCTATGAGATGGTCAGTCCGATGCAAGCCAGGTGGAGACAGAGGAAGGCTCAGGAAAATGAAGGTCATGATTCTCTCTAGTCCTAGAGACAGGAGCACACCACACGCACAAGGAGAAGGAAAGACATCAGGGTGCTCAGGAGCAGAAGGAAGGAGCGGGGCACACACTGGCTATGACTTGTACTGGGGTTTCTGTGGGAAAGGCCAGGCTGGGCTGGGTGGACAGTCAAGGACTGGCTATTTTGAATCATTTCAGTGGGGATTGGGCTATAGGGCCAGTCACTAATCAACCCTGAATATTCTTCAGAAGGACTAATGCTGAAGCTGAAACTCCCAGTACTTTGGCCACCTGATGCAGAGTGGATTCAATGGAAAAGACCTTGATGCTGGGAAAGACTGAGGGAAGAAGGGGGCAACAGAGGATGAGATGGTTGGATGGCATCATCAACTCAGTGGACATGAGTTTGAGGAAACTCTGGGAGATAGTGAAGGACAGGGAAGCCTGGCGTGCTGCAGTCCATGGGGGCCCAAATAGTGGGACACAACCTAGCTACTGAACAACAACAATTACAGGCCTCCTATCTGGCCGAATGTTGTCCACGTTCAAGGTCAGGAGGGGCGGCAGTGAGGAGATACCCCTCATCCAAGGTAAGGAGCAGCGGCTACGCTTTGCTAGAGCAGCCATGAAGAGATACCCCATGTCCAAGGAAGGGAAAGCCAAGTAGATGGTAAGTGTTGCAAGAGGGCATCAGAGGGCAGACACACTGAAACCATAATCACAGAAAACTAGTCAATCTAATCACCCTAGGACCACAGCTTTGTCTAACTCAATGAAACTAAGCCATGCCCATGGGGCAACCCAAGACGGGCGGGTCATGGTGGAGAGGTCTGACAGAATGTGGTCCACTGGAGAAGGGAATGGCAAACCACTTCAGTATTCTTGCCTTGAGAACCCCATGAACAGTATGAAAAGGAAAAATGATAGGATACTGAAAGAGGAATTCCCCAGGTCAGTTGGTGCCCAATACGCTACTGGAGATCAGTGGAGAAATAACTCCAGAAAGAATGAAGGGATGGAGCCAAAGCAAAAACAATACCCAGCTGTGGATGTGACTGGTGATAGAAGCAAGGTCCGATGCTGTAAAGAGCAATATTGCATAGGAACCTGGAATGTCGGGTCCATGAAGAAAGGCAAATTGGAAGTGGTGAAACAAGAGATGGCAAGGGTGAACGTCGACATTCTAGGAATCAGCGAACTAAAATGGACTGGAATGGGTGAATTTAACTCAGATGACCATTATATCTACTACTGTGGGCAGGAATCCCTTAGAAGAAATGGAGTAGCCATCATGGTCAACAAAAGAGTCCGATATCCAGTACTTGGATGCAATCTCAAAAATGACAGAATGATCTCTGTTCGTTTCCAAGGCAAACCATTCAATATCACAGTAATCCAAGTCTATGCCCCAACCAGTAACGCTGAAGAAGCTGAAGTTGAATGGTTCTATGAAGACCTACAAGACCTTTTAGAACTAACACCCAAAAAAGATATCTTTTTTATTATAGGGGACTGGAATGCAAAAGTAGGAAGTCAAGAAACACCTGGAGTAACAGGCAAATTTGGCCTTGGAATGCAGAATGAAGCAGGGCAAAGGCAAATAGAGTTTTGCCAAGAAAATGCACTGGTCATAGCAAACACCCTCTTCCAACACCACAAGAGAAGACTCTACACATGGACATCACCAGACGGTCAACCCCGAAATCAGACTGACTATATTCTTTGCAGCCAAAGATGGAGAAGCTCTATACAGTCAACAAAAACAAGACCAGGAGCTGACTGTGGCTCAGATCGTGAACTCCTTATTGCCAAATTCAGACTTAAATTGAAGAACCTAGGGAAAACCACTAGACCATTCAGGTATGACCTAAATCAAATCCCTTATGATTATACAGTGGAAGTGAGAAATAGATTTCAGGGACTAGATCTGAGAGATAGAGTGCCCGATGACCTATGGATGGAGGTTCATGACATTGTACAGGAGACAGGGATCAAGACCATCCCCATGGAAAAGAAATGCAAAAAAGCAAAATGGTTGTCTGAAGAGGCCTTAGAAATAGCTGTGAAAAGAAGCGAAGCAAAAAGCAAAGGAGACAAGGAAAGATATAAGCATCTGAATGCAGAGTTCCAAAGACTAGTAAGGAGAGATAAGAAAGTCTTCCTCAGCGATCAATGCAAAGAAATAGAGGAAAACAGAAGAATGGGAAAGACTAGAGATCTCTTCAAGAAAATTAGAGATACCAAGGGAACATTTCATGCAAAGATGGGCTCGATAAAGGACAGAAACGGTATGGACCTAACAGAAGCAGAAGATATTAAGAAGAGGTGGCAAGAATACACAGAAGAACTGTACAAAAAAGATCTTCATGACCAAGATAATCACGATGGTGTGACCACTCACCTAGAGCCAGACATCCTGGAATGTGAAGTCAAGTGGGCCTTAGAAAGCATCGCTACAGACAAAGCTAGTTGAGGTGATGGAATTCCAGTTGAGCTCTTTCAAATCCTGAAAGATGATGCTGTGAAAGTGCTGCACTCAATATGTCAGCAAATTTGGAAAACTCAGCAGTGGCCACACAACTGGAAAAGGTCAGTTTTCATTCCAATCCCAAAGAAAGGCAATGCCAAAGAATGCTCAAACTACCACACAATTGCACTCATCTCACACGCTAGTAAAATAATGCTCAAAATTCTCCAAGCCAGGCTTCACCAATACATGAACCGTGAACTTCCAGATGTTCAAGCTGGATTTAGAAAAGGCAGAGGAACCAGAGATCAAATTGCCAACATCCGCTGGATCATCGAAAAAGCAAGAGAGTTCCAGAAAAACATCTACTTCTGCTTTATTGACTATGCCAAAGCCTTTGACTGTGTGGATCACAATAAACTGGAAAATTCTGAAAGAGATGGGAATATCAGACCACCTGACCTGCCTCTTGAGAAACCTATATGCAGGCCAGGAAGCAACAGTTAGAACTGGACATGAAACAACAGGCTGGTTCCAAATAGGAAAAGGAGTACGTCAAGGCTGTATATTGTCACCCTGCTTATTTAACTTCTATGCAGAGTACATCATGAGAAATGCTGGGCTGGAAGAAGCACAAGCTGGAATCAAGATTTCCAGGAGAAATATCAATAACCTCAGATATGCAGATGACACCACCCTTATGGCAGAAAGTGAAGAGGAACTAAAAAGCCTCTTGATGAAAGTGAAAGAGGAGAGCGAAAAAGTTGGCTTAAAGCTCAACATTCAGAAAACGAAGATCATGGCATCTGGTCTCATCACTTCATGGGAAATAGATGGGGAAATAGTGGAAACAGTGTCAGACTTTATTTTGGGGGGCTCCAAAATCGCTACAGATGGTGATTGCAGCCATGAAATTAAAAGACGCTTACTCCTTGGAAGGAAAGTTATGACCAACTTAGCGTATTGAAAAGCAGAGACATTATTTTGCCAACAAAGGTCCATCTAGTCAAGGCTATGGTTTTTCCAGTGGTCATGTATGGACGTGAGAGTTGGACTGTGAAGAAAGCTGAGCACCGAAGAATTGATGCTTTTGAACTATGGTGTTAGAGAAGACTCTTGAGAGTCCCTTGGACTGCAAGGGGATCCAACCAGTGCATTCTGAAGGAGATCAGCCCTGGGATTTCTTTGGAAGGAATGATGCTAAAGCTGAAACTCCAGTACTTTGGCCACCTCATATGAAGAGTTGACTCATTGGAAAAGACTCTGATGCTGGGAGAGATTGTGGGCAGGAGGAGAAGGGCTGACAGAGGATGAGATGGCTGGATGGCATCACTGACTCGATGGACGTGAATCTGAGTGACCTCTGGGAGTTGGTGATGGACAGGGAGGCCTGGCGTGCTGCAATTCATGGGGTCGCACAGAGTCAGACATGACTGAACTGAACTGAACTGAACTATGTGGCTGAGGGATAGATAAGACAGAAGAGAGCTGCCTTGGGGTGTATGAACCAGCTACACACACTGAGGAAGAGAGGGTCTCTGGATTGGTTAGTTTGCATATCAAAGCGTGCCCTTGGCTCCCAGGGGAGCCTTTTTTTATTGAATTGGAGAGCCCAGGAGGGGCCTGCCTCTCCCCAGCCAGTGAGGTTCTTAACATGTCAAAACATCACATGATATACAGAAAAGTTTAAACACTTACAATACAGATGCCCACACTGCGGTTGCCAAGGCCCACAGCTGAGCCTGCCAGGAGGTAGAGAAGGGGAGAGTGGTGGCCCTAAACTAAACCCTTCCAACTCAGCTCCCTGCCTTGCAGTCCACGTGCGGCTTAACCGGAGGCGGAAGATAAGACAGCATGCAGTGCGGATTGCACAAGGGCATTAAACACTTACTGGGCTTCCACTCTCTGCCTGGCACTGGGCTGAGTGCTCGTCTGTCTGTGTGTGAACCTCAGACCAACATTTGGAGTCGACAGTCCTTTCTCTGTTTTATAGATGAGACCATGGAGGTGCCAAGAAATGAAATATCTTTCCACAGTCACACAGCCCATCCATAGAGTGAGCACATATTTCCAGCCCATTTCCCATCATTGATGTAAAGTCAGAACTGCCCAAGGCATGTGGGGCAGATCAGCATCTAGGGAGAAAGCAAGGAAGCCTACTGGGCAGCAGCTGGGACCATCCTTCCAAGCCTCCTCTTCTAGAAAGGGCACAGGTGTGAAGTCCCAGCCTCAGTTGCCCTCTGACATCATGGGTCCTCTGTGACCACCTTGCTTTTTGCCACCAAACTTCCATCTCTTCTGCACTTTATCCATTCAACATGAAGCTACTGAGACCTGTGCAATGAGACTCACTGCTGTGGGTAAAGGTAAATAAGACATGGTCCTCCCCTATAGGAGCTGATAGGCTAGTGGGAGATACAAGAGAAAGGGATTTTTCAAAAGAGACGGGAACAGGAGGGAGGAGGAGGGAAGGAGGATCACAGCACAGAGTGGAAGATGGTTGAAGAGTGATGTGTGTGAGTTTTAGGGCAAAGCAAGAGATTTGATGCTTTCAAACTGTGGTGCTGGAGAAGACTCTGGTGAGCCGCTTGTATAGCAAGGAGATAAACCAGTCAATCCTAAAGGAAATCAACCCTGAGTATTCATCAGAAGGACTGATGCTAAAGCTGAAGCTCCAGTACTCTGGCCACCTGATGCAAAGAGCTGAGTCATTGGAAAAGACCCAGATGCTGGGAAAGATTGAAGGCAGAAAGAGAAGAGGGTAACAGAAGATGAGATGGTTGGATGGCACCACTGCCTCAATGGACATGAATTTGAGCAAACTCCAGGAGATAGTGAAGGACAGGGAAGCCTGGCATGCTGCAGTTCATGGGGTCACAAAGAGCGGACACAACTGAGCAATGAGGAGATATTAACTCCACTAGGAATCTCCAGGATGGCTTCCTGGAAGAGGCGGCTTTGGAAGCCTGGTTATTGAGCACCTGCCCTGAGTCTTCTGTGGTGAATCACATCACACATGTTGCCTCAGTTGACCCACAGTTGACCTCATTGAGTAAATGTTATCATCCCTGAATTAGAGAAGAGGAATCTAGGGGTCAAGCAGCTTATACAGCAGCTCCAGGACAGAAGTGAGTCTGGGCTCCAAGAGCTCTAGCTTGCTCTGCAGCCATGGATAGGTCTCGTTTCTATGCATTTGTTTTGGTGTCAGAACAAAGAACTTGAGCTTTAGTGACAGGAGGTTTGGGTTTAGATCCCATCACTTCCTGCCTCTAGTATTAGCCTCTCTGAGCCTCAGTTTCCAGCAACTAGCAGGGTAACCTTGATCCTTCTGAGTCTGTCTTCATGCCGGGAGTATTTTGCTGGGAGGGTGAAATGAGATGTGTGTGGAAGGTCCTGGCACAGTGCTTGGCAAAGAGCACCCGGCCAGTGAGAGATGCTTCCCCTTCCTTCTCTCCTCGTAGCCCCCAGACCCACTACTGTCCTGCAGCGCAGGGCAGAGGTTAAAGCTGTGGACGCTGGAGCCAGGCGACGTGGGTTCAGATCTAGTCTCTGTTGTTGCTGTGTGCCTTTGGGCAGTTACATCACTTCTCTGTGCCTCGGTTCTTTCTTCTGGAAGATGAGGATGAAGTGGTACCCTTCTCATGGAGGACGGGATGAGGATGGAATGAGCTGGTGTTTGCGGAGCGCAGAGAACCCTGCCCGGCACACAGGCAGCTCTGCGCAGATGACACTGGATGAACAAATCCAGACTCCTCACCACCTTGCCCCGCTGCTCCTCACCTGAGAGCCTGTCCCGTGAGCTCAGTGCAGCCTGAGCGGAGGAGAAATGTAAATATTCACCTTGCCGTCAGTGGATGGGCAGAGCTGTGGGTGGCCGGGAAGGGCCTCTTACTTCCAATCAGCGAAATTGACCTGGGTGTTCAGCAGCCTCATCGAGGCCCCAGGAGCAGGGAGGCTGAACGTCTCCAGGCCTGCAGAGCCTCAGAGCATGCTGATGGAGGGGCGACTGTTTTCTCTTCCTGCCTCTCTGACTTACAGAAGACTGTTAGTCATACCCTCACCTAGAGGAGCTCCCACGCTAAACCCATGGGCTCCGGTGCCAACCTCGACTCAGAAGGGAGGAAGTGGATTGTAGGCAAGGCTGTGCTGTGCTCAGCCATCAGTCGTGTCTGACTCTGTATGTCCCCGTGGACTGTAGCCCACCAGGCTCCTCTGTCCACAGGATTCTCCAGGCAAGGGTACTGGAGTGGGTTGCCATTTCCTCCTCTGGGGGATCTTCCCGACCCAGGGATCAAACCTGGGTCTCCTGTGCTTCCTGCATTGCAGGTGGATTCTTTACACCCTGAGCCATCGGGGAGGTGCATAGTCAAGGCTGTAACTGACCAAATTAGAAGAAGGAAGCTGCATAGAGCACTGCATCTCAGCAGACTCTGCACATTAGAATTGCCCTCTGGAACTTATAAAATACAGACAAATAACTAGGCGCCATCCTGGCTTGAAATAAAACATGCGCTATTAAGGTATTCAGAACATCCCGGGGGCCTTAGCCTCTGAATCACGCCAAGTGGAATGGCGCCGTGAATGATGAGTGGCATCGGGATCTCCTGGGAGGCTTGTTAAACCTCGATGCCAGGCTCCACCCCCTGGGGACTCTGATTCTGCAGGTCTGGGGTAGGGGCCTGAGAACCTGCATTTCTAGCAAGTCTCCAGATGAAGTGATGTGCTACCAGCCCCTCATAAGGAGAGGCACTGAGCTGCATAATAGACAAAGCTGACCATCAGCCGCAGGTATCATCTACCAGGTCTTCCCAGAGAAATGCGTCTACTGCTTTTGGGGATTAAAAAAAAAAAATCCATATTTAGACCTTCAGTTCAGTTCAGTCGTTCAGTCATGTCTGACTCTTGGCGACTCGGTGGACTGCAGCACGCCAGGCCTCCCTGTCCATCACCAACTCCCGGAACTGGATCAAACTCATGTCCATCAAGTCGGTGATGCCATCCACCGTCTCATCCTCTGTCGTCTCTCCAGTGCCATGAGACCTTGAGCAATTGAAAAAGGCCTGTCTCCATTGATCTTCACTTTTTTCCTCCTCCTCTGTCTTCTCCCTCAGCCACCGTCCCCTGGAACTTCTCACTGTAGAGATGCTCGGCACATACGTGCTACAGGGAGTGTCGTGTGTAGTTCACGAGTCTTGCAGCGATGAGCAAGATAAAGAGGAGCTGATTCTGAAAACGTGCTGGGGGAACACATAGACTGTTCTTTGCTGCCTTTGATGGCGGGTCACGTGGATCAGCCCACGCTGTGGGATGTGAGTGTGCTCTTCTTATAACAACTGACTCAAGTGGATTGTTGAGCAATGACAGCACTGATCTGGGGGAAAAGAAGAGTTTCTAAACCTGTGTCTGAATCCCAGTGTGGGAGTCAGTATTGTCATATGAAAAGCATAAGGAGGGCTCAGGTCTCCAATGTACTAAATTTTGTGATAACAGTCATTTATTTCTCCTGGTCCAAATGCCTTTCTGCCGTGACGAAGATGAAAAAGTAAATTGACGGTTCTGGGAACAGAACAATCCACCCTCACTGTTTCCTCCAGGTGTCTCCTCTATATACCCCCAAGCTCATTCTTTTCCATTCTTTGGCCACAAGAATGATTGGTAGTTTCCAGGAGCTGTTTAAAATCAAAAACAACTTGTGGAAGAGAGAACCCTAATTCTCTTTCATAAGTGATCTCGGAAATGTCAAGTTAGCAGTAGAAAATTCCATTTTTCACTAAATGTAGGATACTGTGTAAAGTATCATTCTCTTTGGGAGGCTTTTCAAATAGATTTTTTTATAGACCAGCTAAGAACCAGTCCATGTGACCTAGAAATCATGGTGCTGGAGAGACCACGGGGATCAAGTTCAAGTTCCCGTTTTGTCTAGTCTTTCCCTCCACATGTTCACATGCGCTGGAGTGTGCGCCCCTTACTTGCCACACATTTGCAAGAGTGCAGGGTGCCCACATGGTCTTATCCCAGTGGTTCCGTGGTTGGGACTGGCATTCTCACCGCCACTGTTGAAGTGTATGACTGGACTTTTAGTAGTATCTTTATTTTGTTAATATCTGTTGCCTCTAGAGGAATGCAAGCTCCAAAGTGGGAGGGACCATTTATAACTTGTTCGCCTTTATATCTCCAGGAACTCCCATAGGGTTAGGGTTAGGATCTAACCTATTAGAGGCAGTCATGAAATAGCCCTCTAATGATGGAAGGAGCAACAGAGAAGTGACAAAGAGGCGGAGGGTCAAAGGATGACTGAGAATCAGCCAAGAGAAAAGACAGGGGCAAGGCTACAGGCAGTGGGCCTGCGTGTGCAAAGGTCCTGTGGCGAGAGGGTGTGGTGCTTAGGGAAGACTTGGCACCTTCCCGTATGCTCAGCCTGTCCAAAGCTGGAGCTGTGGCGTATGAGGAGGAGGCAGAGAACCTCTGTATCAGAGGGGCCCTTTGAAGCCACCTTTCCATCGTCTCCTACTTACTTGAGAATCTGATGCTGCACCCTGAATCTCAGTGCCCTGATAGGAGCGCCTATTCCATAATCAAAGATTTTTTCTTTTCTTTTTCTTAATTAGAGGATAATTACTTTACAATATTGTCATGGTTTTTGCCATACATCAACATGAATTGGCCCTAGGGATACATATGTCCCCTCCCTCTTGAACCTCCCTCCCATCCCACCCCTCTCAGTTGTCACAGAGCACCAGCTTTGGGTTCCCTGCGTCATACAGCAAACTCACGCTGGCTATCTATCTCACGTATGGTAATGCATATGTTTCAATGCTTTTCTCTTAAATCATCCCACCCTCTCCTTCCCCTACTGTGTCCAAAAGTCTGTTAATATTTTTTTTAGATTTTTTTAAATTGAACTTTTAATTTTGTACTGGAATGTGACCAAGTAACAGTGTTGTGATAGTTTCAGGTGGACAGCATAGGGACTCAGCCATGTTTCCATTCTCCCCCAAGCCCCGCTCCCATCCAGGCTGCCACATAACACTGAGCAGAGTCCCGTGTGGTATACAGTAGGTCCTCGTTGGTGATCCACTTTAAATACAGCAGTCTGTACATGTCCATCCCAAACTCCCTCCCTCTCCCTCATTCCTGCTCCTCCGCAGCAACCGTAAGTTTCTCTCTAAGTCTGTGACTCTGCTTCTGTTTTGTAAACAAGTTCATCTGTAGCATGTCTTTTTAGATTCTACACATAAGGGCATCCATTCTAAATTCTGGTTGAGTGGGTAACCAGAACTTCAGCCAAGCTCGGTCCTAATTCCAGGACAGCTGTGTTAAAAATTGTCGTTTAACAGGCTGAACATGTCTCAGGCGTGTGCTAAGCCTGTTACACAGATGTGCCTGCCCCTCTGACCTTCCCAGGTGGCACAGTGGTAAGGAACCTGCCTGCCAAGCAGGAGCTGGAGGTTTGAACCGTGGGTTGGGAAGATCCCCTTGAGAAGGAAACGTCAACGCACTCCTGCCTTCTCGCCTGGAGAATCCCATGGACAGAGGAGCCTGGAGGGCTACAGTCCACGGGGTCGCAAAGAGGTGGACACAAATGGGCAACTAAAACAGCAACTGGCTCCTCAAATTGTTCATCTGCTGTGCCCAAATTTTCTGGAGTAAGATCTTGCTTTGAACTGCCAGTCCATTGATAAGAGTCGAATTGCAGAACCGGCCCCCGCAAACAACTTCCTCACAATTATTGGCCCAGAATTTCCCACTGTCTGTGCTCTGCTTGAGGAGACCTCAACAGCCCTGGGATTTCAACCAAACTGGTTGAAATCTGTTCACCTATCTTAACCTGAGACAGAGCTATCCAGTGTGGATCAATGAAGCCTTCCAGACTGATGTCAAGGACCCATGGCTTTCTCTAAGATTTCCATGTCAGCAACTTGAGTGCTCAGCGGGATGGACAAAAAGACTGATAGCAGAGTGGTCATGGAGTCAGGGACCGCTGAGTCTGACCCCAGCCTTATCACGTACAAGCGCCATAACCCTGGACAGGTTCCTTTTCCTCTCTGAACCCCCATTTTCAGGTATAAAAGAGAAACAAAGTGTCCTACAAGTGATTTAAGGATTTAAGGCAGCTCTTCAGCCCGGTACCTGGCACAAGGCGGGAGGCAGGAACCACGCCGCTGTTACTGCTCACTGTTAGCTGCAGGGAAGGGAGGCAGAGGCTTGCTGCGAACTCTTACATCCTACAAGGGAAGGGGAATCAATTAGAAACAAGTACATGCAAATCTCCATTCACTGCTGTTGCTGGGAGCCTAGATTGTCTTGTTCATTTTATGTTCTGGGTCTGCAGGTAAATTGCAAAATCCTTTTTATTGAAAATTCACTCCGTCTTCCGCAAATGTTTATTGAGTCCATGCTGTTTGCCAGGCACATGGGAGAAACCGAGGATAAATTAGATGCTGATCTTGCATTCACCTTGGGAGTTGGAGAAGGGAGGGTACAGCTTTTCTATAAATGTGAGGGAGAGCACTTTTCTGCTTAAGTACAGAAGAGTGAGCATTATTTATTTTAGAAAATCACTGAGGACCTTGCAAGGGCCTCTCATTGCCTGAGTGAATTAATTAAGAGTTAGAAGAGGGGTGGGAGTGCTGCAAATAGAGGTCCACTGAACGTGTGTTTCCTACCCATCATTATTCATATAATAATAGAGATTGTAACATGACATATGCTACTTGTACACTGTGCTAATGATATGTGCATTTATATTATATACATGCATGCATGCATGCTCTTTGCAACCCCCGGGACTGTAGCCCACAAGGCTCCTCAGTGCATGGGATTCTCCAGGCAAGAATCCTGGAGCGGGTTACCATGCCCTCCTCCAGGGTATGGTCCCAACCCAGGGGTCGAACTGGAATCTCTCCTGTCTCCTGCATTGTCAGGCAGATTTTTTACCACTAGCGGCGTCTGGGAAGCCCATACATATGTACATATAATACTAGTTATAGATTGTATAACATAATTATATATACACAGTTGTCCCTTGGTATCCACAGGACCACACCCCTCCCCCAACAGAAACCAAAATCCAAGGATGCTCAAGTCTTTTATATAAAATGGGATAGTGTTTGCATATAACCTAGGCACATCCTCCCTGTACTTTAAATCATCTCAGGATTACTTATAAGCCCTAATTCAAGATAAATTCTATGTAAATAGTTGCCAGCATGTGGTAAATTCAAGTTTTATTTTCTGGAACCTTCAGGAATTTATTTTTCCAGAATATTTTCAAATCACCAATTGTTGCCTCCACAGATGCAGAATCAGTATTACAGTCAGCGCTGACTGTAATTATATTATCTAATATATTTATGTATTATATATTACATTTAGTGCTCACATATATTACATAATAATAGAAATATGTAGGTAACCCAGTTACTTCTGTCACTTCATTTTATTACCACATGTATCTTTCTCTTTAAAATGGAAATGGTAAATTTCTGCTTGGGCCAGAGACTAGAAATGCTGAATGTTAAATCTGTGCTTTATTCCTGCTCTGCAAAGCTGAAAAACAAAGAAATCTGCAAAGTGACAAGGGGCTTCCCCATTACGTCAAACCCCTGTTATTTCTTGTGCATCGATTCAACACATTTTACCAAACACCTGCTCCATGCCAGGCTCTGCCCTGGGCCCTGGGGTGTGGAGCCCACGAGGCACCGTCTCTGACCCCTTGAGGCGCGTGGACAGGTCAGCGAGCAGCCGCAGAAGGCGGTGGTGGCTGCTGTCCTGGAGGACGTTCAGTGGTGGCCCTGAAGAGGGGAGAGGTTCTGCCTGGGCTGCTGGAGGACGGGCAGCCTCAGAGCAAGCACTGTGAGCTGCAGAAGGGAGTGGACAGCCAGGTCGTGACAGGAGAGGGGAAGCATTCGGGAAACCGGCACTGTTGCAAGCAGCATGCGGGGCTGCGGAGTAGTCGTAGACTGCGGATCTGCTCCCACAGCCCGTACGACCTAATAATACGGAGAAAAATGGCAATAGGCGTCCTAGAGGTAATGAGCGCAAATGCTTATTGAGTGACCCCTGGGCTAAGCCTGTGGATGCTTTCTGTCATACAACCCCGCGGCAGCCTTAGAATTTACATAGTACGCCGCATGACGCATATACTATAAAATGCAGAGGAGCGGACGGTTACTCAGGGTCGCTCAGCCGGGGAGCACCGCACGTCACGTTCTGCCGCATCGTACCCTGGTGGCTTTGGCCCAGGCCCCGACCTCCGTGAACCTCAGCTCCTTCCTCAGTAAGAGAAGGTTGAAGGCTTATTCTGAGAACGCCTTGGGATGAGGGTCCGGGCCACTGTCAGTGATGGCGCAAGGGTGTGTAGCCAGGGAGTGGATATTGGCAAGGCGGAGGCCGTCTCTTAGCGAGGTGACTGGGTCAGATCCCGGGGGCTGGCCTTGTGCGGTCAGGTAAAGGGTGTGCATTTCATCCGGAAGGCGGGACAAGTGTTGGGAAGCCTTGCAGCACACGAGGAAATGTTCAGCGGTGTGTTTGAGGAAAATCGCCCTTCACGGTGCGAAGTCCACGTGGAAACAGCCAGGCTGGTGAGAAGGGTGTTGTCATAGTCCAGGGGAGGGAGTGGCAGTCCCCAGAGACGGTGAGTGGAAGCGACATCTGTGCCAGTCGGAAGAGGAGTTCAGCACTGATTTGTGTCTTTAGAAATGCATGGATGCTGCAGCTCCATCCACTGAGGCAGGAAATGCAGTGGGAGGAGTGTTTGGGGTTGAATCGTGTCCCCCTGCCCTCGTCCAGTTCATAAATTAAAGTCCTAAACCCCAGCACCTCAAAATGTGCCCTTGTTTGGAGGCAGGATCTTCACAGAGATCATCGAGTTACAATGAGGTCATGAGGGTAAGCCTTATACTCACAAGACTGCTGTCCGTGCAAGAAGGGGGTCTGTGGACACAGATCGGCACAGGAAGAGACCAGTGTGAGGAGACCCAGGGAGAAGACCACCATCTGCAAGCCAGGGAGGAAGGCTGGGTCTGCTCCCTTGCTCACAGTCATGAGAAAGAGCCAGCCCTGCTGATGCTGTGAGTTCAGACCTCCAGCCTCAGAACCGCGAAACAGCAAAGTCCTGTTGCTTTAAGCTGCCCAGCCTGTGGCATTGCGTGACGGCAGCCCTCACAAGCTCATACAAGGAGTGACTCTTTTGGAGAGAGCCATGAGTTATGGTTTGGATTGCCTGAGTCTGACGTGTGGTTTCCGGAGAGCCAGGTGAAGCTGGTAAGATGTAGTTCAATACACAACCGTGGGGCTTGGTGGGCCTAGAGAGATGAAGGCGTATCAGGAGTCTGCCGCTCCAGCCTCTCTTCCACAGTGTGACGAGGCAGTGTATAGTAGGAATCTGAAAAGGAGTTGAGTGGATAAATGTCAGGTTTGCTTAAGGCTTCCCGGTTGGCTCAGATGGTAAAGAATCCGCCTGCAATGCAGGAGACCCGGGTTCGATCCCTGGGTTGGGAAGATCCCCTGGAGAAGGGAATGGCTACCCACCCCAGTATTCTGGCCTGGAAAATTCCGTGGACAGAGGAGCCTAGCGGGCTACGGTCCACAGGGCTACAAAGAGTCGGACACTTTCACTCACTTGCTTAAGGACAGAAGGCAGGAGGGACTACACAGCTATGAGCACCAGCTCTAAGCTCTCGCCCCAGCAGTACCAACAGTACCTGTCGAATTTTCAAGGATCGTCCCATTGGTTGCTGACATTTACACTCTGGCAGGCTATAGCCAACAGGGTCGCACAGAGTCAGACGTGACTGAAGCAACTCAGGACGCATGCACAGGAAGGATAATACCTTTTTTGTTCTCTCAAATCAGGAGATAAAGAAATGAACCAGACTTCCTTGGTAGTTCAATAATTAAGGATCCTCCTGCCAAGAAAAGAGAATCTGCCTGCCAACGCAGGGGACACGGCTTGGGTCCCTTGTTGGTGCAACTACGGGGAAACTAAGTGGCCCCGGGGCTACCGAGGCCGCGTGCCACGGCTACTGAGCCCACACTCTAGAGCCCACGTGTGCAGCTTCTGAGCGCTGCCCGCCCGGGAGCCCATGCTCTGCACCCAGAGAGGCCGCCTCAACGAGAAGCCCCTCGCTGCAGCTGGGGAGTAGCCCCCGCTTGCCACAACTAGAGAAAGCCCGAAGGCGGCCAAAAGTAAATAAATAAAATGTTTAAAAAAAGAAATTAACCAAAATACCAAAGCTATTCTTAGAGCAGAGAACTAGAGCCCGTCCAGAGTCTCAGGTTCACGGCCATGTTCTGAAATGTTGACCTCCAAGCGAGCATGTCAGTAATGTGTCTATTTTAGACAGCAACTTAAAAGTCCACTTAGCGCGAAATGTCAAAATAAGTAGACAGCGTGGCATAATAGAAAATGGCAGTCGCTGGAAGTCAAGAGACTTTGCTTTGCATCTCAGGTCTGCCTCGGAGGAACTGGGTCACCTTAACCTTTCGGAGTCCCCTGTCCCTGCTCTATAAAACAATGAGGAGGAGGGGGTAGCTGGATGAGCTTATAAATCTGACATTTTCTGATGCTCTCAATGTTGCCTTTCATTGCAAATGTTGGGAAGAATCATACTTCCACAAATTGACCTGCCAGCCTGATTAAGTCCACCAACATGAAAACGTAAGTAAAATGAGAGGCAGGAATTCATATCACAGATGCCTTTGGTGGAATAATTTCCCTCCTTAATACTTTCTGCCTCATGAAGATGGTTGATGGAACACTGGAAAAAGATAGTATTTGGTTTTAGGATGCATCTTAATTAGCAAATTGGGTTTTACCGGCAGGTTTGTGAATGCATGTGATCACAGTATTTTGTCCACTGACTCAAACTTCTGGCCATACTGAAAAAGGACATGGCAAGATTACCCATTTCTAACTACTTTTGTGATCTCTCTTGAACCATTTGGTATTTAAACCTCACGTACTGCCTTTTCCTTCATATGGTTGGACATCTCAGCTCTGGGTGTAATAAGCCACTGTGGGTACGGATGATTAGCGGTGACTGAGCCCCACGTTTTGTGCCAGGTGCTGACCTGCATCACATGTCACCTCATTCCACAGCCCGGAGCAGAGGCTGTCAGCCACACCACACCTTCTCTGCACTCGGTGGGGTACAGTTTGCTCACTTAGGGCTCCTAACTGGCTGTGGAAGCATGTTTGGTCTCTAAGGACAAGCCAGACATGCCTAAGGGTCACTGCTGCAGAAGCAACCCTGAACCCATATCAGATGGATATTTGGTGGATAAATACTCTAGCTTCCTCACCACTTGGGCTAATCCAAGGTGTAATCTGCATTTGATCCTGGAGTTCCTCAGGGGGACCCAGCTCCAGGTGCCACGGTGGCTGCTGACTTGATAACACACCCTTTACTGACTGCCTCCATTTCTGTCCTGATATCCTGGGGTTTCCTGCAATCCTAGTCCAGATAAAGGTTGTTGCTTGTCATTCAGTCTGTAAGTCATGTCGGACTCTTTGTGACTCCACGGACTGCAGCACACCAGGCTCCCCTGTCCTTCACTATCTTCCGGAGTTTGCTCAAACCCATGTCCATTGAGTCAGTGATGCCATCCAACCATCTCATCCTCTGTCGCCCCCTTCCTCCCTCCCTCAATACTTCCCAGCATCAGGGTCTTTTCCAGTGAGTCAACTCTGTGCATCAAGTGGCTGAAGTATTAAAGCTTCAGTAACAGTCCTTCCAGTGAATAGTCAGGGTTGATTTGCTTATTGACTGCCTTCTATTTCTGTCTTAATACCCTGGTATTTCCTGTGATCCTATTTCACATAAAGGACTTGCTCTCAAAATGCTTGCCTCAGGGTCTGCTTCTGGGGAATCCAAACTAGGACATCCTCCAAGATCCCTGGGGTGTAGGGAATATTAGTGTTGATTTATAGATGGAGAACCTGAAGTCCAGATGGTTAAATGATCATTGTTATGTCTTGGTACCAGGGTTTTGCTGGCTCTCTTTCCTCTATACCAGTGGTTCTCAGCTGGGGGAGATCGTGTTTCCCAGGGGACATTTTTGAAATGTCTGGAGATATTTTTTTAATTCATTTATTCTTTAACTGAAAGGTAATTGCTCCACAATATTGGTTTCTGCCATCCATACACCAACATGAACCAGCCATAGATATACATATGTCCCCTCCCTCTGAACCTCCGCCCACCTCCCACCCCCTCCCAACCTTCCAGGTTGTTACAGAGCCCCAGTCTGAGCTCCCCGAGTCATGCGGCAGATTCCCGCGGGCTGTCTGTTTCACATGTGGTAGTGCTCACGTGTCCATGTGTCCCGCCTTCTCCTTCCTCCCTACCCCTGCGTCCATAGGTCTGTTCTCTGTGTCTGCATCTCCACTGCTGCCCTGCAAATAGGTTCATCAGTGCCTCTTTCTGGATTCCATATATGTGTGTTAACATACAATATTTGCTTTTCTCTTTCTGACTTACTTTGCTTTGTATAACAGGCCCTAGGTTCTTCCACCTCATTAGAACTGACTCAAATGTGCTCCTTCTTATGGCTGAGTAATGTTTCATTGTATATATGTACCACAGCTTCTTTATCCACTCATATGCTGATGGATATTTAGGGTGCTTCCATGTCCTAGCTATTGTAAATAGTGCTACAGTGAACACTGCGGTACCTGTATCTTTTTCAGTTTGGTTTCCTCAGGGTATATACCCAGTAATGGGAATTGCTGGGTCCTATGGCAGAGTCGGACACGACTGAGCGACTGAACTGAACTAAACTGATGGTAGTTTTATTCCTAGTATTTTTAAGGAATCTCCATAGTGCCTGTGTCAATTTACATTCCCACCAACAGTGCAAGAGGGTTCCCTTTCCTCCACACCTTCTCCAGCGTTTATTATTTGTGGATTTTTTGATGATGGGCATTCTGACCAGTGTGAGGTGGTATCTCGCTGTAGTTTTGATTTGCATCTAATAATGAGTGATGTTGACTGGAGATACTTGTGGCTGTCACAGCTGAGGGCATACTGCTGGTACTGTGTAGGTGGAGGCCAGGGATCCTGCTAGACATCTCACAGTGCACTGTTCAGCCCCCTGCAACGAAGACCAATCCAGCCAAAAAAAAGGTCAATGGCACCAAGGCCGAGAAATCCTGCTTTTCTCCCAGCAAGACTAGGTGTCGGGTGGTAGCGCTCCTGTGTGACTTGTCTGTTATATTTCACTTCTAGGGTCAAGCTGTGGCTCAGCTGTGCTCCACTGTCCCCAGCGTGACTGTCTTTGGAACAGCTTCTACTTTCAAGCACGAAGCTATCAAGGACTCCGTGACCCACCTCTTCGACAGGAATGCAGACTACGTGCAGGAAGTGAAGAGGTAAGATGCTTGTTCCAAAGAGCACCAGGATGGTCCTTGCACTTCTCTCTTACAGAGTTTCTCTCAGTCGTGTCTGGCTCTTTGTGACCGCATGGACTGTATAGGCCTGGGCCTCCCGCGTTGCAGGAGGATTCTTTACCAGCTGAGCCACCAGGGAACCCCAAGAATACTGGAGTTGGATAGCCTATCCCTCCTCCAGGGGATCTTCCCAACCCAGGAGTCAGACCGGGGTCTCCAGCATTGCAGGCGGATTCTTTACCAACTGAGCTATCAGGGAAGCCCCTTCTTAAAGAACAGGAGCATTCATTTAGAGGAGCGCTAATAATAGTCATCAGCTCAGTGGTGAAGAATCTGCCTGCCAACACAGGAGACCCGGGTTCCATCCCTAGGTCGGGAAGATCCTCTGGAGAAGGGAACAGCAACCTATTCCAGTATTCTTGCCTGGGAAATCCCATGGACAGAGGAGCCTGGCAGGCTCCAGTCCATGGGACTGCAGAGTCAGACACAACTTAGCAACTGAGCACGCACGCGCTCTCAGTGTCATAAGGCCATAATGGTGAACATGCATGTTACTAGCTCCGGGCTATTTCACGTGTAATTCGCTCATCTAATCCTCTCAACAACCTTATCATTATCCCCATTTTGGAGATAAACCCAAGGAACTGAGAAGTTAAGTAACTCAGCAAGCTGAATTGTGAGAGCTGCTACAACACGACCTCAACACAGAGAAGTTTATTTCTCATTCATTCACATAACAGCCCCAGGGGATGTGTACTCCAACCTGGGTGTGACTGAGAGCCACCAAAGGACCACGGTGGTGACAAATGGGACGCGGGTTTGGCACAGTCACTGGTGCTGCAGGTAGAATGAATGGGAGACAGGGGGAGTCTGAAGGCAGAGGCGCCAGTCTGCAGGCTGTTGCTGTCTCCACGGGGGAGACTTTGGTTCATAACCAGATCCGTATTCTGCCTATGATCCTGAAGCCGTTGATCACGGCCATGTGCACGCCAACACAGGGAATCAGATGGCACACTCAGCTGCTGCCACACTTGCTGATCATCTGTGGGCCTCCCCCTGCTGATTCTCAGCATTCAAGGCTGATTCCCAGGCTCTGCTCCACTCGCAGCCCCTGGGAGGATGCAGCCAGGTCACAGAACTGCTGTTTATGTATTTTCAGTCTCCAGCACAAAATTGTAAGCTATAAAAGATTAGGTTGTCTAGCTAGCATCATAACAAAGAAACCATTTTCTCCACATCCCTGATTAAGATGAAAAATTGAAGGGCTGCAAGACAGGAGATCTGGTTGCTTGAAGTGGTAGATTTGGACCAGATTAGGTGAAACCTGGTAAGTTTCTTGGAAAGGAAAGCCTTCTGATGGTCTGAATTCCCTGATTTGTTTTTAGATTTTGAATGGGGAGATCTACATGCTATTTGAGGTTGCCCCAGTATTTCCCATGAGGTGTGAAAAGAGAGCTTAAAAGCTAGATACTAGAACTTCACCATCCATTTCTCAGATGTCCAGAGATCGCAGGCATTTTATAAAAAATTTAAGTATAGATGATTATATTTTCCAGCATAGGTTATTACAGGATATTGAATAGAGTTCCCTGTGCTCTACAGTAAATCCTTATTGCTTATTATTTTATGTATAGTATTCTGAAAGACTTTCAGAATATGTTTTTGCCTACTCTTATACCCCTCGCCTGGTTCTTTATTCCTTTTTTTCTCTGGCTCGCCGGGTCTTCGATGCTGCCACTTGCAGGCTTTGTCTAGCTGCAGCGAGAGGGAGTGGCTCTCTCTGGTTGTGGCTCTCAGGCGTCTCGTTGTGGTGGCTTCTCTTGTGGAGCACAGGCTTTGGGTCAAAGCACAGGCTTCAGGAGTTGCAGCCCTCAGGGACAGTGGTTGTGGCACATGGGCTTAGCTGCTCTGTGGAATCTAGGATCTTCTCAGACCAGGAATTGAACCCGAGTCTCCTGCTTCGGCAGGTAGATTCTTGACTGAGTAGCCACCGTGGAAGTTCCTTCCTTTCTTTAAGTTGCATCTTTCAAGCTGTGATCCGATCCCTTCCGTCCTCTTTTCTTTCATCCTCTGAAGTGATGTTTTTGCAAGCATCCTTTTCTCTGGTCCTGCCCTGACCAACTTGACTTAGTAAGTACCAAGTATCTGTGGTGGGCCAGGTACTCGGCTAGGGCAGCAGATCCAGCAGAAACCACCCTGAGAACCACTGTCTTCAAGGGGCTTAGAGTCTCAGTGGGGAAGACAGGACAAAAGGTATTGGGAGGTTCACTGCTTCACAGTGAGCAGTGCTTTCACACTTCTGGTGTGCACTCTGGCGGAGAAGTGCACGGTGCTAGTGAAATAAGCACAGGCACAGGGGGAAATCCGAGGCGCCATCCACCAAGGGGTGAGATGTGGGCTGAGAGCTGAGGGACGCGGGTCAGGCCAAAGCAAGAGCATTTGTGACCCAGGGGAGCGGCGTGTGCTAAGGCCCAGGGTCAGGAGAGACGTGGTCAGCTCCAGAGTCTGCAAGGGGACCAGTGCGGCTGGAGGGTATGGTCAGGGGATTTGGGAGGTAGGAGCAGAGGAGAAGCAGGGGATGGCAGCTCTTCTGAAGAGGTGACAGTCCATACCAGGGAGCCTCTGTGGCCCCCACACCCCAGGAGCTGCACCATCCCCTCATCCCCTCCCTGCACGTGACCTGCTCCCATTAGCCCCGAATCGACGATTTCTGCTGATGTCAGAAACGGGAAAGATAACAGCATCTGAGAGTATCTCCTCCGACCACCATCCTGCAAACATGACCTCCAACACGTCCTCGAGTTTTTAAGTAGAGATCCTAGGATTAGCCTAAAAATGACTTGAGAAGTCACAAGTACATTTAAACTCTCTGTCCCATGAATCCTACCCTCAGGAAATAATCCTGAAGAAGATAAAAGCCACAGGTCCATATCGCCTGTTGCAGAGCCAAGCGCTGCTTCTGCCTCACTGTAGGCACCCAGGACGGACCGCCAGGGTGAATCACAGCATCGTCTGTAATAGTGAAAATTCAGAACCAGCCCCCATCAACAACAGAAGGGAAATGGCTCGGTAGATTACACTACACCCACACACTTCAGTATTATGCAGCCCCTAAAAAAAAAAATGCTAGTTATGAAGACTCTGTCAGAAAATGAAAAAAATATCCCTAGTAGCATATTGAGTGAAAAAAGCAGTATGCCAAATTCCAGCTACACTGTGATCACAGCTTTGTATAAATCCTTGGCGTGTAAGGACATAAAATGAAAGGGGAAAAAAATCCACCCACTAAGATGCGACAGGAGTGGAATGCAGAGTGACTTTTCCTTCTTTTCTGATCCGTGGATATTGTTTGTTATACAACGTTGTGTATAGTCAACTAGAAAAAATAATAGCGTAAAATTTCTTGGGACGGAAGTTCTTTTATCAACCAGTCCGTCAGTCTGCTTCTTTTGAACATGTCTACAGCCTAGAACCAGACATTTTAAAGGGAATAGAGGGAAAATACTTATAATACAGACCTAGCCTTTATGTCTCTCCTCCTTCTCTTATCAGGAGAGAGATGAGTATGCTCTTTGTTTCAGGAGATGAAACAAAGTGGAAGAGTTCGAAGCTTTGAATTATGTGCATCTGACTGTAAGGGCTTTAAAAATAAAGAGGAGAGAAAAAAGACCTGAGGGAGCACAGAGGTGGACAGCCCCCACGTGGGAGCTCGAAGACTGGGAAGTCTCTTAGTCCGTAGAGAGAGGTGGGGAGTGAGTCCCACACCAGGCCTGCGTCAGTCCTCTCGCTCTTTTGAGCATCTTAGTGAGACCACTTGATGTGTATCCAGCAAGACGGAAATTCCACATCTTACAGATAAAGAAACTGAGGCCAAGTGGAAATTAACAAAAGCCTAGCCAGCAGGAGAGAGCAGAGAGAAAACAATAGAGAAAGGGTTCCTTCCTAGACGTGGTTTTGCTAAGTGCAGGTGGGAGGCGTCGGCAGTGAACTTTTACTAAGCAGCCTACTGTGTGCCGGGCACGCTGAAATCGCCTCATGCCTGCGTCATGAGTTCAGAGGTGATGGTTAAAGCCGTGGCACGGATGAGTTCTCAGAGAAAAGGGGATTCTGAACGAGAAGACGTGCAGGAGAGCCAAGGACCCAGCTGGAAATGGAAGTTACGATGATAAAGGGGAATTGATCTCTTGATTGACAAAGTCGAAGGGCCGCTTACCCAGTAATGACTCAATGGCAAAGGCCACCACTCAGGAGAAATCCCCCACTGATCCGAGTGGGCGAGAAGCAAAGAGGCGTCACTTTCAGGAAAGGAGCAAGGGACTGGGGACCAAGGACAGACAGAAAGGAAAATCTCGGATCAGCAATCCCAAAATATCTTGCTGCTGAATTTGGCACAGAGAATCTCTGAGCTGGGGCTATTTCTGTTTGCTTCTTAAGTCTGCAGAGACTTCTGACAGCAGGAGAAAGCAGAGTAGGAAGTGCCGCCTTTAACTCTCTGCCCTCTCTGTGTTTATGTAATTATGCAGGCAAGGTGGACATTCCCAGAAACTGGGGCCCTGGGGGCGGCTCAGAAATGAGGGTGGTCTCTGTGCCTCTGACGGGCTGCGTAGCTCTGCTTGTGATATTCATGATCGTTCCATTAAAAGATGCTGCTAAGGTGCTTGTCAATGGAAGGATGAGCAAGGGAGGACCTGACTTAAGCCTCCCTGTGGAAAGAAAGTTGTTCAGTGTTAGTTGCTCAGTCATATCTGACGCTTTGTGGCCCCGTGGACTGCAGGCTGCCAGGCTCCTCTGTCCGAGGGATTCTCCAGGCAAGAATGCTGGAGTGGGTTGCCATTCCCTTCTCCAGGGGATCTTCCCGACCCAGGAGCCGAACCTGGGTCTCCTGCATTGCAGGCAGATTCTTTACCGTTTGAGCCACCAGGGAAGTCCCTACTTGCAGGGCCTGAGCGTTTTAACTAGACCCAGTGTTCAGTCTGATCCACTGACTGGGCTTCTCATGGCTAAACAAGGGGAGGGAGCGCTTTTCCATTTTGCAGCTCTCACCTGAAGGAACACTGCTGGCCCTTAAAGGAGCCATGTCTGCTTGCAGGTTTGACTTCTATAACCAAACTGGGTCAGGGCCCCCAGGAATGACACCAGCCTGTACCCAGCTTCTCATCCACAGAATCCATCTCCTCCCTTCCCTTCACCCCGCTATACCACTGACCTTCAAAAGGATGTGATGATAGCAATATGCAGCGAATTTGTGGCTTATTTCAACCTCTGTGCATTGACTGAATCTCTGCTCAGCCTCCACTGGGAACTAGAAGTGGCAGTGGTAGTCACCCCGGGCTGGCCACAACCCACCGGACGAAACCTACTCCATCTCTGGGGCTCTCACTTGGCGTCCGGTTCAAACCAGGGCCCTCCTATTTCCCACACAGTCAACTGACTCCACTGAGCCTCAGTTTCCTCATCCATCAAATGGGTATAACAGTGGCCCTGAGTCTCAGGATTGACACGAGGCCTCATGAGATGAGACTTAGTGCTGTGCCTGGCACACAGTAGGTGCTCTTGAATGTGGGGCTTTAGGAATAGCTAGAAAGTCAGGGTGTCTAGGGTGGTGAGTCGGAGGTGAGGATGGGGAAGTGGGCAGAGCATATGGTCACGTGTTTCTGTGGGTGTGCCCTGCATTTCTGTAGAACTACAGTCCAGAGGCTAGAGCTGCAGGCTGAGGCCAGGCAGCCAGTGCAAGGAACTGGGATGGGCAGAGGGGAGGTTGTGGGCCCAGCAGAACGTGGATGTGAAGAGTCCTGGACAGGAAGTGGGGAGCAGAGGACAGGCAGGGCCAGCGGGGATGCCCCAGAAGGTGTGAACAGCCTTGTGTTGGGGAGGCCTCTCCTGCACCTGGGTGGCATCTTGCAGGCCGAGGGAAGGGTCTTAGGGAAGTGAAGTTCACGGGGAGGACTTGGTCCAGGAGGGCGGGCTAGGAGAGGCAGGGCAGGCTCTCACTTCCACGGGAGGGAGCAGAACCGACCGGTGGACGTGAGAAAGGAAGGCGCGCAGCTCCCCAGCAGGCGGCTCAGCCCGGCCTCAGCAGCGTCTGTGCCGCCTCCCCGGCCCCTCCAGCCCCGCTGTGCAGCAGGCTCCCTCCCCTTTTTTTATTTTTTAACATTCCAAACAGCTTTATTTCAATTAGTGTACAAACCAGAAGAAAAGAACATTTACCAAGGAAAGTTTGTAACCACTTTTTTTCTATTATTACACACCATGAAAAATTCATCTTCTAGTGGTTCTGACTTGGTACTTATTTACATACACATTTGTTTCATGCACATATACTTCTGCATGTTTATGTAAACTCACACACCCTCACTCACATATTTTAAAAATATGTAAATGGAAATAAAAGTTTGATGAAATGAAATGCCCTTACTACAACTTGTCATTTTTTTAATCCCAATCTCCTCATTTATTCCTCCCCCACCCTTTCCCCTTTGATGGCCGTAGTTTGTTTAATAAGTCAGTGAGTCTGTTTCTGTTTGTAAATAAATCCATTTGTACCATTTTTTAAAATTCCACATGTGAGTGATATCACATGATACTTGTCTTTCTCTTTCTGGCTTACTTCCGCTGGTATGATGATTCCTAGGTCCGTCCATGTTGCTGCAAATGGTGTCATTTCGTCCTTTTTCACGACTGAGCAACATTGCCTTGTGTGTCGGTTTGTGTATACAACATCCTCTTTATCCGTTCCTCTCTCAGTGGACACTTAGGAGGGTTCCATGTCTTGGCTATTGTAAACAGCGCTGCGATGAACATTGGGATGCATGTATCTTTTTGAATTGTGTTTTTTCCAGACACATGCTCAGGAGTCGAGCTGCTGATCCTACGGTAGTTCTATTTTTAGGTTTTTAAGAAACCTCCATATTGTTTTTCCACAGTGGCTGCCTAATTTTCAATGCCACCAAAAGTGTAGGAGGGCTCCCTTTTTTCCACGCCCTCTGCGGAGTTTATTGTTTGTAGACTTTTTGATAATGACCATTCTGACTGCTCTGAGGTGATACCTCATTGTAGTTTTGATTTGCACTTCTCTAATAATTAGCAACATTGAGCATTTTTTTTCACATGAAGCAATCAGTTTTGATCATTATGCAGAGTTAATTTTTTTAAGATTTTAAAAAATGGATCTACTTATTTTAATTGGAGGCTAAATACTCTGCAGTATTGTGGTGGTTTTGCCATACATTGACAGGAATCAGCCATGGGTGCACGTGTGTCCCTCATCCTGAGCGCCCCTCCCACCTGCCTCCCCGTCCCATCCTCAGGGTCACCCCAGGGCACCGGCCCTGCGCCCTGTCTCACGCTGCTCTCTCTGCCTGGGACCCTGTTACCGCCTCTCTTCACCCACATATCCGCTCCACTCGCCACTTGTCACTTCCCCAGGGACGTCTTCTCTGGCAGGCAGACCCTCAGTGTAGACGGTCTCATGGCACCTTTGCGGCACTGGACCCCATTCGATTTCAATTTAATTTTTATTTGTATAGTTATTGATTCATATCTGCCTAAAGTAAGCTCCAAAAAAAGGGGGAGAAATCGAATCTGTTCGGGTTCACCACGACATCCCCCATGCCTAGGGCAGTACCAGTGCTCAATATTCAATGAACAAATTAATTACTAATTAAACAGTAAACCAGGGGCTTCCGCAGTGTGGAACTGAAATCAGCAGCAGCAGCTGGGAAGTTCTTAGAAATGCAGATACTTGGGCCCCACCTCAGACCCAGTGAATCCTAGAGCTGGGGCAGTTGGGGAGGAGGGGGATCGCAATCTGTGTCTTAAGGAGCCCCCAGGGAGATTCTGACACACTGAGGTTTGAGATCCACTGGCCTAATTTTCTCAATTCAGTTCAGTCGTTCAGTTGTGTCTGACTCTTTGCGACCCCATGGACTGCAGCATGCCAGGCCTCCCTGTCCATCGCCAACTCCTGGAGTTTACTCAAACTCATGTCCATTGAGTCAGTGATGACATCCAGCCATCTCATTCTCTGTCACCCCCTTCTCCTCCCACCTTCAATCTTTCCCAGCATCAGGGTCTTTTCCAGTGAGTCAGCTCTTTGCATCAGGTGGCCAAAGTATTAGAGTTTCAGCTTCAACATCAGTCCTTCCAGTGAACACTCAGGACTGATCTCCTTTAGGATGGACTGGTTGGATCTCCTTGCAGTCCAAGGGACTCTCAAGAGTCTTCTCCAACACCACAGTTCAAAAGCATCAATTGCTAACTTACAGATGGAACTTGAACGGACACACCCATGAGATAAGTAAGCCCTCTATTGTGTAGAAAGCAAAGCTGATCACCTTGGAAGGGCCTCTAATGGGCTGGGTTTTGGACAAGGCCTGAGGGCTTTTAAAGGGTGCACTTTTGTTAAGACTCAGCTCTTGTGGGCATAAGGTCACCTTCGCGTCTGAACCCTGAAGGTGCCTGTGTAATTTCCTAGTTGGTGACTCTGTGGACATAGCTGGTGACATCAGCTAGTGGGGGTGGGGGTACAAAAACTGAGTGATGTGCTAAGACAAGATAGCCCCTGCAGACTCACAAACCTGAGGAAATGCCTTTCTTGTCTGACCAGAGCAGGGTCCTGCCACAACTGGTATCTCCGTGGGCAAGAATATTTTCCCTACACATCTCCAGAGAGTTCCAGTCCTACAGCCCCTCCTGCATAACCTCTTTTAACCCAGGAAGCCCAGTGTTTCTTAAGTGCACGAGGAAGTGAATTGCTAAATGTTAAATAAACAGATGAAGGAATCTTCCTAATAGAGGATGGATGTGGATGCCCTCTATGCTGGAACCCTCCATCACTGTAGGAAGATCCCCTCTATTTAGCTCTCGTCCTCTGAGAGTGTATTTATAAGTTGAACCCGGAGATTGGACAAACAGAAGTTTGCAAGTTAAATTAGTGTGCCTTTATAGATTCACTGAGGAGGGAGGCGCAGAAGGAAAAAGGCAAACCCTGCTAGACTGGAAGCCCATGAAGACAGGGAACTTGCTGGTTGTACCACTCTGTCTTCAGCACCTTGGACAGAGTCGGGCACGCGACGCAAGCTCCACAAATATGAATTGTTGGTTGACTTCCAGAGTGACTGTTGTGGCTGGCAATGGGCCAAGCATCACGTTTGCCATCTCACTTCATTCCTAGCACAAAAAGACATGCTAGGTCCACTTTCCAAAGGAGAAAGCTGAGGCTCGGAGACGTTGAGTGAGGTGGCTAGACAGACTGTGACCTTCCACACTGGCACCACCAGCTGGGTTCTTAGCATCCTCCAGCTTGGTGAAATTCTTCGAGATGGACTCAGGAGGACACCTCTGCCTCCAAGGCTTCTGCTGTACGTTCTGATGCCCACAGAGCTCTCTGTGTTCCTGAGAGTCAACAGTATGACATGGGAGGGGAGAGGGACTGACAGTTTGTTCCCTGACAGGTTACAATATTTTACTTTGTCGTCTCGCCACTTAGAATCTCTGCGGAAGGAGTGGACATTGTTTTGGATTGCCTCTGTGGGGACAACACCGGGAAAGGCCTCAGCCTTCTCAAGCCACTGGGGACCTACATTTTATACGGTGAGTGCTCAACAGAAGCGGGGGGCAGGGAGTGCTTGCAAAAGCTCTGAAAGATGAGATGTGCTGATATGTTGGCAGAATAAGACGGGGGTGCTCTCAACTTTTTCGTGTTTTCTGTAATATTGCTATCGCCGTTCACTGTTTTCTATTATAAAAGTGCCTACTGCACGATTATCCTATGAACGTGTCTCATTCTAGAAAAATAAAGCAAGGCCAAGCCAAGGTAGTGACGAGATGGAACCTGACCACAGTAGGTGGCACAGGAGGGAAATACTAATAGCGTCAAAGGAAGTTCCAAAAATGAAGCAATAAGGGACCCACAGGAGGATGGAGAGGCGCGGATAGGGTGCAGGTGGGGGTGGGGGTGGGGATAGATGGGAAGATCTTCATTACTGGCGATGAAGTTGCAAAGTGCAGAATTCCCTCCTCTAAACTACTCCTGTGCATCCCAATCAAGACAGAAGCTCCGAAGTGATGAAGTCCACGTCTGCCTCTACCTTCACTTATATGCTCTTGGGTCTGGGGGGATTTATGAAGGACATCTGGGAGAGGTTTCCGCCAGCAGAGTGAGACCCGAGAGCCTCCTCTTTCTCTTTTCTCCCTCTTCTTCCTCGCCTCCTTGCCTTCCTCCTCCAACACCACCTCCTTTTTCTCCTCCTTCCCCTTCTTCTTCTCTTTGTTATAGGCATAGAAAACAGTTCAAACATTAGTCTCCACAAAGGAAAAAAAAAAATATCTGAAGCCACATGTCACATTCCAAAGCCAGATGATCTTAGGGTTCTCCAGTGTGTGAGATTTTTGGCACTCTGTCCCATGGGAATAGAGTAGAAAATTGAGCCTTAGTTCTGTATAACTCAGGAAAAAAAATACTGAATTCTGTACTATTTGCTGAGAAGTTTATAAAAGAGATCTGTGAGCGGTATAAGCGGTCAAGCATCATTTTGTCATCATCAGATCATTGTGACAGAAAGAGAAGGAAGAAGCTTTCATTGCTGGGGTCTTCTGGCATTATTAGTAGTGGCCATGTATTAATAGCTGAAAGTTTTCGGAGGCGGATGCATAACTTTTAAATTATTGCTATTGATAAGAGAAGCTAAGATTGTCAGCGTACACTCTATGGATATTGGCTGTGACTGACATGTGAGTCAAATGCAGATGAATACTTTATCCATCCTTGCCCATGTCCTAGTTCTGCTTTTCCGCCTTCGTTTCACGATGTCATTCTGGTGAAATACAGCTTGATCGTATCACAAGTATCTAATGCATTATATCACTTACTTGACTACTAAGTAATCAAAGCCTGGTTCTGTGATGTTTGTATCCCATCAAAGCCCTGCCGTAAAAGGAGAAGCAAATTCACCAATGCCAAAGAAGTGAGTTTAAGATAGACATTGTTTTTTTTTTTTCACTTACCGGTCCTCTGAGAAGATCTTAGTCCCAAATCTGTGGGGACAAAGCAGAGGAGTTGTTGAAGAGGCACCAATATTGTATAGTATCTCTCACCCTCCACCCAAGCCAGAACCCGGGGGGGGGGTCTTTTCTTTCTGCACGAGCATCTTAGGGAAGCTTCCCTAACTCAGCTTCCTGTCTTCCCTCTGAATATCATTTGTTCTCACTAGCAAAGCTCGGTTACCTACACCTTTGGTCTCAAATGGTTTTCTCCTTTCTGCCCAGACCTCTTTGGAGGTAACATATGAGTCACACCATTTCCTTGGCTTCTGAGCCTGTTTCACCCTCACCTGTTGCTCTGTACCCTATATTTCCATCCATCTAAATTCTAGCCCAGCCTGCCTCTCCCCACCACTTACATGCCCAGTCAGTGTCATCTCCCCAAGCCTCTCACTCACCAAGGAATCAAATTAAAACCATAAAGGAAGCTCACAAATGAGTTCCTTTTTCAGTCTCCAAGAACAGAGCCAGCAAGACATTTTGGCAGCCCATCACTTTATTAGAATGTTGGCTTAAATCACATTTTTGCCACATGACCAATTTTCCCAAGTGATGAAAGGGTCTCCTTGAGAAATGTTACTTCCTTTTTGATCCAGGGATACTTAGTTAAAATTGTCAACTTGACACCACCCACCCTCTCCATTTCCCTCACTTTTCCAAGGCTGAATTAAATTTCTTTTCAAGCTCTTGACAGTTCAGGGCCAAACAACTGCCATTCTTCCATGTGAACCAAGAGATTGATTTTCATGAGCTTGACTTAGGAGTCTTCCCTTTGCAGGTTCATCCAACATGGTGACTGGAGAGACCAAGAGCTTCTTCAGCTTTGCAAAATCAGTAAGTATCTGTGCGTCTAACGTACGAGGGTGGTGCGGTGCTTGGCATGCTGTAAGCTCTTCTAAGGACATGGACCTGATAGCTAACTCTTGTTCATCTTTCATCTGCATCATTCATTTGCAAGACAGCCTGTGTTCCCACCCTGCTCATTACACACGGTCAGGACTGACTTGGGGCGCTTTTGTTCAAATGAAGCAGAGAGGTGAGAGAGTCAGAAAAACTCCAGAAAGCTTTGTTTTTTATTTCAACAGAGATTGTTGGTGTTCTTAATCACTGGTCAAGAATAAACCTAGCATTAGTGAAGTTTGTTTGGTCCATGGAGAGACCAGCCTTTCAGTTTGGCTTCTTTCTAATCGGGTCTCCAGGACTACCTGACATCTCTCCGTATCCTTATTCTATTGGCTTGGATATACAATGGGACCTCAAATTTTCGCAAGCTCCTGGGGCAGTATTTTAATAGGGGCAAGTGCTTGAACCACTAGCTTAGATGCTCATGTTCTGAATACAATGGATACTGTCTCTGCAATTGAGAAGCCACGTTCTGGGCACATTCACTGCTTCTCGAACCTACTCAGGTCTGCATTCCCACCTAGGGCTACAGTTGCTAGAATTAAACTAATTTGGACTTGAACCTGCATTTTTACCCCCACACCCACAACAAGGAGTCGCAGCGTCTCATCAGAGCTTGCCTTCATCCTCTCTCCTCTACCCTCCCCAGCAGCCAGTGAGGTGCTGATGGACTCACTCGCTTTGTGAGCATCTTCTGAGCACCTACTGTTTGTGGCACTGTGCCAAGCACTGGGTACCGCAGTGAATTAGGCTGGTGCACTTGATGTCCTTGGGAGGGAGGGAGACAAGCTGAAATAAGTAACACATATTAATAAGATGCTTGTCAGAACATCTCTGAAAGGGGTGAAGATAGGGTGTTGCAACAGAAAAGAGCAGGATGGGGTGGAGGCATTATGAATAGGGCAGTCAGACAAAGGGGCAAGGGGTTTAGAATTTACTCTCAGCACGACACTGTGGAGGTATCCAGATGCCCTCAAAGTGCCAACTCTGATTGCCAAAGGCTTTATCCACAAATGCCCCCTGATTCTGGAATGATCAATACTTCCTGCCCGGAGGGTGGAATGAAAGGGCCTCTGCTTGCATTTGAACTTCAAAGTTCAGGTCAAGGATTACGCAGCCACGGGATAAACAGGGGAGCAAGAATGGAGCCTAATGAAGGATGCTGTCTGGGTCATGTCCCCTGAAGACAGGCTTTGTGTCCCTGGCAGCTGTTTCATTACTGTGGCTGTAATTAATGTGATGCTGACGGCCTGCTGTGGGGAATCAAATTGCTCTGAAATTACATACGATTGTAAGAAGTGTTTTCCCTTTCTCCCCTACATGCACAATCACAACACACAGTTTTAATGAAATAATTGCAGTGTGCCCAGGTTCGATGAAGGCGTTTGTAAAAACATCCAGGATGGAGGGTAAGATTCTCCTGCCCAGAAAAAGGCTTCTGATTACCAGAAGACGTTATAGTTGGAGGTCAAGAACAAAGTTTGTTCCCTTTCAGAGGCTGGGTTCAATATTAGTTGGTTGGTTAGAAGCAAATTGAAGGTAGGGTATGCTGAGGCAGTGAAATGATGGCTTTGTTCTGGAAGGTTCTAGAAAGGCATTTTCTTTTGTACATGGGAGAAAAGCTTAGAAATTGAAGGCATAGTTGGACTCATACGGGAATTTGTCACGCAGCTATCCTACTGATGTTCCCACTTAAAACTCTTACAGAGTTTGTGTTCACACGCCATTTGTCTTTTGATCATAAGGGTATTGATGATAACAGTTGAAGTCAACATTTCAAGAGCAGTCTGACTCCAGATCCAAAACTCTTACTCACTCAATCCAAAATATCTCTCCAACTTCTGATGATAAAAAGATTTCATACTTGTAGGCCACATCCTACGTGCCAGATGCTGAGCTAAGTCGTTTGCGTGTATTAACACACTTATTCCATGACAACCCTGCGCGGTGTGGTAGGGACACTGAACAGAGACAGGTTGAGCAATTTGCTTACAGTTGCACACCTAGTAAATGACAGAACTGGGATTCAAAACCAGGCGTTCGACTCTGGAACTCATTTAACCACGACTGGGCAGCAATTATAGGTTCAGTGAGCTTTCATTTCACAAACACTGCTGAAAGCACTAAGTGTACACCATGAATCAAGTTATTAATCGTTTCTCTGCCTCCGCCTCTGTGGCAAGCAGCCCAGGCCAAATACACGTCTCTTCTAGAGCCGGCCCTGGGGCCCCTGGGGACTGGATTTTGGCGAAAATGTTGGGCATGAACTTTACCCCTGTTGACAACCTTTCTTAGACTTATTTTCCAACCATCTCATGTCCCCACTTTTAAAAGCCAAGGTGTTTTACTTTTTTGAGCTTCCTCAATCCTGGAAAGAGGCAGGATGTAAAGGAAACAAACCATAACATAAATGTTAAATTATAAATGTTCCTAAGTGTCCATCACATGACTCTTTGCCTTCTGTATTAAACTAGTAACCATTTTAATCTTGAGTCCTCTGGAAACTGGAACTTCAAATTTCTAAAGTCTAATAAGAACCAAAAGGGACATAATCAAGACAGAGAAAAGCAATTGGATAAATATTTCTGTGGTTTGTTAAGGGGTTATCTACTTATTTTTCCTACTTATGGCTTCCCTGATAGCTCAGCTGGTAAAGAATCCACATGCAATGCAGGAGACGCTGGTTAGATCCCTGGGTCGGGAAGATCTGCTGGGGAAGGGATAGGCCACCCACTCCAGTATTCTTGGGCTTCCTTGTGGCTCAGCTGGTAAAGAATCCGCCTGCAATGAGGGAGACCTGGGTTCAACCCCTGGATTGGGAAGATCCCCTGGGGAAGGGAAAGGCTACCCACTCCAGTACTCTGGCCTGGAGAATTCCATGGACTGTATAGTTCATGGGTTTGCAAAGAGTCAGACACGACTGAGTAACTTTCACTTACTCACTTATTTTTCATGTCTACAGTGGAAGACGGGAGACAGGAAATAAGGCAGCCGTGCTTGTCAGGCGTGGGTTTCCCACTTAGGACCTTAGTGCTAGTGCGGATGGATAGTTTTGTCTCAAGGGCCTGCCCTGTGTATTGCAGGATTTTAGCAACATCCCTGGCTTTTTCCTAATTCCCAGGTGGTGCAGTGGGAAAGAGTCCACCTGCCAATGCAGGAGATGCAAGAGATGGGTTTTACCCCTGGGTTAGGAAGATCCCTGGAGTAGGAAATACTCCAGTAATCCACTCCAGAATTCTTGCCTAGAAAATTCCATGGACAGAGGAGGCTGGCAGGCTGTAGTCCAAGGAGTAGTCAAGAGTTGGACCCGAGTGAGCACACACACACTGGCTTCTTCCCAGTAGATGCCAGTTCATTCCATGCCTGAGTCATCACAACAAAAAAACATCCCCAAACATTTACCACATGTCCTTTGGAGGGGGGAGGGGGAAGCTGCCCTTAGCTGAGAGCCACCAATTTAGTCCCAGCACTCTGGCTTCATCTCTCCAGCATACTGTTCCTTCTTCCTCTGTTACGCTTCTCTTCTCTTCTTTATCTGGTGTTTTCCACACCCACCTCCAGCCTTGCTGCTGTCCCCGCAAGGAAAGCTGCTTCCACAGGCACCCCACCGCACCCCCACCTTGCTTAGACTTCTCTGCCACCCTGCTCCCTTCACCAGCCCATCACCACCACCACCACCGTCCACTAAGCCAAGTGCTTTAGGCTAAATTCTCCCAGGAAACCTCAGAGGCAGAATCCTGCCACGGTCCGTCACTGAGAAAAATGAAGCCTGGAGAGTAACTGGGAGCAGATTGTCAGACAGGATCCAGCTCCAGGTCACGATTCCAGCCGTTTGACTCAGCATTCTGGTCACGTGTGGCCTAGGAGCTGTCTTCGTAAAGGGCTCTCCCCCGCCTAGACCCTGAGCATCTTAGAAGCATCGTTGTGCACTCATGGCAGCGCCCAGCCTAGGAGACACTTACGAAAATACACCAGCCAGGGGTACCTCCTGGCCAGCTGGAATCCCCCCGGCCTGCCCAGCACTGACTCCTTGTCACCCACACCTTCTCTCTTTCCAGTGGTGGCAAGTAGAGAAGGTGAACCCCATCAAGCTATACGAAGAGAACAAAGTCATCGCTGGGTTTTCCCTTCTAAACCTGCTCTTCAAGCAGGGCCGTGCTGGCCTCATTCGGGGCGTGGTGGACAAGCTCATTGCACTCTACAACCAGAAGAAGATCAAGCCCGTGGTGGACTCTCTGTGGGCCCTGGAGGAGGTAAGGATGATGTTTCCCAGCAGGTAGTCCCTTCCTTTTGATTCTGGCAGATTTGGGTAGCCAGACCCAGTCTTTTATTAAGGGAGTCTTGCCCCCACCCCCAGGTTCATTTGTTTTAAATGAGGATCCTAAACGTCATTGTCCTCGAGTATGGAGTGCTATGGATGTGAGATATGCTTTAAGTTTCGTAGTGGTTCTTAAACCACGTGTGTCAGTATGCCTCTTGTGCCATGAACCTTTCCCAGCAGGTCAAATTTTGATGGGTATGTACCATTCGTCTTGACTCCAAGAGAGCGTGTACAATGTTGCAACATCAATTACATCCTCACTTGCGGGTTTATGAGACCGAGGTCAGAGCAGACAATGACTCAGAGCTGAAATAATTTGTGTGCCAAGCCCAGGTGCTTGGATCCCCTTCCAGACGTCATTAGCTTCACCCTGGGCACTGGAATTATTCATGAATTGCTAGATCTAGTGTTCGAGTGTTCTTATTAACTGATCTGCCAAAGTTCTAGTATTTGAAAGCATTCCTTGATCACACAAAACAAGAACTCCTCAAATACTGAAGTGTGAACTGGCTGCAATGGTTCAGGAGAGATGGGCTAGGAGGAGGGAGTATCTGGAAAATTCTTCAGGACAGGAGTGGTTTTGGATATTTGGGACGTCAGTCATGGGAGCTACCCATGAGGAAGAAATGAAGAAATGTGGTCTAGGCTTCAAGAGACATTTCATTAAGAAATCTTCCTTGGTCCGGATGTCATGAGCTTGGCTTCAGGCAGCCAAGAAGCCCTTGGAAAATACTGTGAAAGATGTGGGCTTGTGTTCTTTTGTTTGCTTGGTTGGTTTTTGCATATAGCATGAATGAATGTCTTGTATTTTGGGGAGTCATGGACACTTATGAAAAATCTAACAAATACAAAATATTCTGTGGGACAAATAGTAGCTGTCATCCTGGCAAGAAACTTGGTGCTGTGTGCCTAATGGACTAGGTTGGCCAAAATCCAATGGCTTTCCTGAGCACAGAAACTCCTCCCACCCAAAATATTTTTGTGGGAATCACCATGTAATCAAATAGGGCTAGTCCTGGAACCGTGGATCAAGCCTATATATGCCTACTTGACACAGCACTATCATAAACGGTGCTTTAAAAACCCAGCCACCAAAACCCCTTCTCTTTTATGGTAAAAGAAATGCGTGCTTAGCATAAGAAACACCTAAATCATCCAAAAACATAGGAAAAAATAAACTGAAAATCCACATTCCAGAGATGGGTAACACTGTTAATATTTTGGTTTATTTCCTTCCAGTCTTTTCCCTTCTGCCCATGTTCATTGTAATTTCATTGATTGCTAAGTCAGATCAGATAATCATACATTTCCTCTGCTGTATAATTTCCAGGATGGTTAGCCTATGGTTATATTTTTCTTGAAAATGTTTTAATTTAATGGGTCAGACATCTGTATGGTATTCACTGTGGTCTCTCATTGGAGGATAAAAGGGTTAGACTGTAGAATCACTGGTCTCAGAGGTCAGGGAGAAGAGTAAACTTGGGCTAGTTGAGACCAGGTGTAAGAGATTAACTTGACCGTGGAGCAAAGAAGGGGACTTCAGCTTAGTTTCCAAAAGGGATTCAACATATCTGGTAGCCTTGAAGTGAGGCTTAAAATTGAAGATGGGTCTGGTTGATCCAGTGGGTCCTTGGTCTGGTCTTGGAAATCATTCCTTGGTTACAATGCTCTTGAATCACCAAATGTGAACTGAATACCAACCGCATGCCCAACACTGCATTGTTGGGGGTCACAGTGGCAAGCAGATGGCCAAGGGCCCTCAGTTTCAAGCTCACTTTCAGAGGGGAGGGGCAGGAAAAACTCAAGTGCCACCTTTAAACATGACATGTTTGCAGCTTGTTTTACGTCCCTGGATGTTTATAGTCCTAGTTTACAGTCTATGGGAACTTGAATAGAATTTGTATCCTGCTGTTGTGTGAAAATTGTATCAATCTGAATTATGTTGAATTGGTTCATAGCGCTTTTCAGGTCTACTGTATCCCTCTACTTTTCTATATATTCATTCTATTAATTTTTGAGAGTTTGATATTGAAACACCAACTAAAAATATTAATTTATCTACTTAAAAAATAATTGTAATGTATAGTGGAACTATATGTACCCTTGCTCCATATTTGCCAAGTCTCCTGTGAATGTGTTATCACACTTTCATAATTTAAAAAATAACCACCACCACCACCCCCCAAAAAAAGAAAAACCCAAGTGAACAAAAGTAAGTAGGGTATTTTCCAACTGCAGTAAGTTCTGGAAGGAATAAATTAGGGTATATGTTGGCAAGTAAGTGAAGGTGGGGGAGAAGTTTCTACAAAGCAGTCTTTTCAACCTTTTAAAATTATTGTCCCATATGGAGTTTTTTTAAAAAATACTTTTGTCTTAATTAACCTCCTCTGTGAAACTTTCAGTTCAGTTCAGTCGCTCAGTCATGTCCGACTCTTTGCGACCCCATGAATCGCAGCACGCCAGGTCTCCCTGTCCATCACCAACTCCCGGAGTTCACTCAAACTCACATCCATCGAGTCGGTGATGCCATCCAGCCATCTCATCCTCAGTTGTCCCCTGCTCCTCCTGCCCCCAATCCCTCCCAGCATCAGAGTCTTTCCCAATGAGTCAACTCTTCGCATGAGGTGGCCAAAGTACTGGAGTTTCAGCTTTAGCATCATTCCTTCCAAAGAAATCCCAGGGCTGATCTCCTTCTGAATGGACTGTTTGGATCTCCTTGCAGTCCAAGGGACTCTCAAGAGTCTTTTCCAACACCACAGTTCAAAAGCATCAATTCTTCATGAAACTTTAGTCCCACAGATATACCATCTCCCTACCTACCCACCCATCATCTATCTGTGTCCTGTATGTATGTTTGTGTTTTACACATATTAAAACTGTATGACTTTAAAAAAAAAAATCCTCCAAGAACCAATTTTCCCCCCTTTGGGGGTAGTTTTGTTCCCACTAAACCAATAGTACCCCGCCCCCACTGCCAACTATGACAATGAAAACTGCTCCCAGCCATCGTCAAATGTTCCCCAGGAGGGATGGAGAGAAAGCAAACCCTTCCCTACTGAGAACCTCCACTTTATATGAAGCTGTATTGAGGCTTCCCTGGTGGCTCAGTGGTAAAGAAGTCACCTGTCCATGCAGGAGACTCAGGTTTGAACTCTGCTCAAAGATCCCATATGCCTCAGAGCAAACAGGCCATTGCACCACAGCTATTGAGCCTGTGCTCTAGAGTCCAGGAGCTGCAGCCACTGAAGGCCGTGTGCCCTGGCGTCTGTGCTCCACAACGAGGGAAGCCACTGCGATGAGAAGCCGAGGACCACAATTAGAGAAAAGCCCACGCAACAGTGAAGAGCCAGCATAGCCAAAAATAACTAATTAATTTGATTTGATTTAAAAAAATCAAAGACGTCATGTTGGTTAAGACAGTCACCAGGAAAACAAAGAAATTATCGTCCCTGTAGCAGGCGAGTCATTCACAGAGTGGAAAGAGATGGCTGCTCCCCTGTTTGCTAACAAAAGCACCCACAGTCACTCATCAGCAACACCCACCAACTTTTATGGCACTGTCTCTTCAGCAGTATTTACAGACAGCATTTTAGAAGCTGCACTTGGGCCAAGCTTGGCTATTTATCAAGCCCACACAGCTCTTCTGGGCTTGAAGAGAACAGAGTATGCTTATTACTTGCAAACCTCTGAAGGATGACTACAATGAGTCTCCCCATCCCCTTTGGTAAATGAGTTCACGAAATTTACTTCTCAGGCCAGCTCTACAACTTCATCTATGGAATAGAAAGCCCACAGAGATTAAAAGAAAATTTTCTTGGGCTCTCTGAGAACTCAAACTAGAGGATTTAATAATATCAGAGATGATTAGGGTTCCTTTTTAGCCATCTATCTTCAACTTTGTGCTGCAGCCTCAGGTTTGGCTCTAGATACTAAATGTGCAGCTGTATATAAAACTGGAAAAACAGTTCAGAGACGGGAAAGGGAGAAAAAATACATCTGTCAATCAAGCAGCAGAGACATTATTGGGCACCTACTATGTGCTCACACTGTATTAAGATGTCACATCTACGAAGGGATAGGTCACGTGTTCCCTGACCCTTACATTTATGATTTCATTCCTGAGGCAATCCCTAAGACCTATGAAACAGAAGAACTGCATTTTCAATTCTGGGATGTCAGTTTCAAGAGTGACTGGATTTGTAAACAGAGGAGAATGGTGTTAAGGAAGAATGAATGTTCAGAGATAGTTTTGAGAATGAGTTAGGTCTTGGTTGAGATTAGCAGAATATAGATTCTTAGGATGATGTTGGGGTTAATAAAAACAAAATATTGCCAGCAGGAGGGACCGTGTGAAGAAAATCAGAGAAGTGGGAATGAGTATGGGGTACCTGGGGTAGAGAAGTCTGAACAAAGCAGAGGAACAGGAACAAAGGATGAGAGAAAATAAGGCTGATCTGCTCAATGGAGTTCAAATCTTCCATTTGAACTGGCCTTGCCTTTGCTGCCAGGCTCAGACGGTAAAGCGTCTGCCTACAATGCGGGAGATCCAGGTTCAATCCCTGGGTCGGGAATCTCCTGGAGAAAGAAATGGCAACCCACTCCAGTATTCTTGCCTGGAAAATCCCATGGATGGAGGAGCCTGGTTGGCTACAGTCCAGGGGGTCACAAAGAGTTGGACACGACTGAGACACTTCACTTTAAAAGAGAATGAGTTGACATTCTGGATGAGAAGATTGCTATTTAGAGACTGTGGCCTAAGGAATATGACATCATTTCATCTCTCAATTCCCGGAAGCACATCTTGGCCCCAAGTATGGCACTAGAAAGATACACACCTGGAGTACACAGCTATGGCTTCTGATCACGAATGCCTTTACCTGTCTGCTATTCAATAGCACACAGAGGAAACTGTTATGAGCTGAATTGTGTACTCCCTGAAATTCACATGTTAAAGCCCCCAATCCCAGTACCACAGAATATGACTGTATTTAGAGATAGGCCTTTAAAGAGATAATTAAAATAAGACCTTTGAGTAACCCTAATACAATCCAACTGGTATCCTTATCAGAAGAGAGATTAGGTTGAAGAGAGACATGGGGGATGTTTGCATAAAGACTAAGTGAGGACGTGGTCTCATGAAAAGATGGCCATCTGCAAGCCCAGGAAAGAGGCCCAGAATGCATCCATCCCCACCGACACCTTGATCTTGGACTTCCAGCCTCCAGGATTTGAGAAAATACATTTCTGTTATTTAATACCACCTCCAAGTCTGCAATATTTTGTTATGGCAGCCCTAGCAAACAGATACAGGGTTTCAGGAAGGTCTTGACAATTTTATAATATTCCATTAAAGATATTTTATAACATTATTTACATATAAGTCTGCGATTGCGCTCTAATTATGGTACCATTAGCCACAGGTAGCTATCCAAATTAATTTAATTAAGTCAAATGAAAAATTCAGTTCCTTGGCCACATTTCAAGTGGTCAGTAATTGCATGTGGCTAGTGGCTACCTTATTGGACCATGCAGAGATGGAAGGACATTCCCATACATCACTGCAGAAATTCTCCTGGAGCTGGTCTGTGAGATGATGTCATCCTACTGTTTGAAGGTAGGAAAGGAATTTGTTTCCCTAGCAGTCTGGTATGATTACCCTTAGTAAATTATGTTAATTATGCCCTTCCTTGTATATCTCTCTTTGCCTTGGCTATAGTGAAGTTCACGGCCAAAATGCAGTCATTGACTTGATCTAAGTGCTCCAATCTCTCATTGTGGGTCCCCGGCATTTTTCCCTCCATGTTATTAACTGTGGCTTAATTATACATGTGTCTTTCATTCTGTGACATCATGAAACCTACAAAGATAGAGGTCTGCCTAAAAGAATAAATGAAGGAAAAATAATGTGATGCTGAGTTTGACTAGGGACCCTTATCTGACACAGAGCAAGAGGTTGACATGATAAAAGGGAGATTACTGTTGAACCAGTGAGAGGGAGGGTGGAATGGCTCAAGAGACAAGGATGGGTGCGGGTGTGGTTGTCACTTTTAAAGAACTCCCAGACTTCAACTCCAATACCAGACTGGGAAGGTAAAAAAGGATGAAGCCAGTTATCTGAGACAGATGCTCAAGTCAAAACCAAGAGGCAAAGGCTGCAGAAGAAACCACGGAAAGTCCCACTTAATTATGGCAGATGGCAGTTGGCTGGTGCAGACCTCTTTTAAAGATTTATAAGCTCCTGGGACTTCCCTGCTTGTCCAGTAGTTAAGAATCCACCTGTTGATGCAGGGGACATGGGTTCGATCCCTGGTCTTGGAAGTCCCACGTGTGTAAGGCAACTGAGCCTGGGCACCACAACTGCTGAGCCCGTGCGCCCAAACTCCTGAACCCCGAGCACCCTAGAGCCCATGCCCCAAAACAAGAGAAGCCCTCGCTCCACTTCAGAGTAGCCCCCACTCGCCGCAACTAGAGAAAGCCCGCGTGCAGCAGCGAAGACTGCACGCAGCCAAAAATAAGTGAATAAAAAGATTTAGGAGCTCCTTCAGAGGCCCAGCTGGGTGTAGGGAGAGTGCTTAGAAGCGGCCTCTTGAAGCATAATGTATGCATGTATGCCATGTACACACTGGTTTGGAGGATGGACTGGGGCGGGCAGGAGGTAACTGCAGATTTTTACGCCTGGGTGGACAAGCCCCAGACAGAAGTGGAAGCTGTGGAGTGGGAGAGGATGAGCGAATCTGGGTCACTGGGAAGAATGGAGAGCCGATATAAAGGACGAAGGGGCAGCAAATACCGATGGTCCGTCAGTCTGGGAAGCCAGGGCTGAGCTTGCTAGCAGTGTGATTCGAGTTAGTAGTGATGGAAGCTGCTGTGAGAAAATTAACGCACTCAGATGTGGGTTCGGTTTAAAGTGATGGTAGAACAGCAAGTGAGGTCCACGGGCAAATCAAACGCACCTGAACTCGAGAGAAGACTGGATAATTACTACTACCACCACTGCTGACATTTCTGGAGGATTTACTACATTCCAGGCATTGTTCTGGGGCTTCCTTGGCAGCTCAGCTGGTAAAGAATCCACCTGCAATGCAGGAGACTTGAGTTCAATCCCTGGGTTGGGACGATCTCCTGGAGAAGGGATAGGCTAATGCCAGTATTCTGGCCTGGAGAATTCCATGGACTGTATACTCCTTGGGGGTTTGGCATGGATTAATTTATTTAAATTCTCCAAAATCCCTAAGGCTTCCCAGGTGGCAGAGTGGTAAAGAATCCTCCTACCAACGCAGGAGACATGTCCCTGGATCCCTGGATAGGGAATATCCCCTGGAGAAAGAGATGGCAACTCACGCCACTATTCTTGCCTGGAAAACTCTCACAGAGGAGCCTGGTGAGCTACAGTCCGTGGGGTTGCCAAAGAGTCAGACACTGCTAAGCCAGAGAGGGAGCATGCAGCAAGCCTAAGACCCAGCTACTATGATCCTCAGCCTATAGGCTGCAACAGTGAGGCTTTGGGGGAGTTATCCATGCCCAAAGTCCTTGCTTACAATTGAATGTAATGGAAATTTGAACCCCAGGGAAGTCCAATGCATAGAAGTCATTGCAAAAAAAAAAAATATATATGACTATGAATAAACTCATTGAATAAAAGAAGGAGCAAAATAATATTAGCAAACACTTATCATAGCATGTTTGTATGTGCCCAGTGGCCTGGGAAATCCCATGGACAGCCAGGAGCCCAGCAGGCTATAGTCCAGGGGGTCAGTCGCAAAGAGTCAGACATGACTGAGCGACTGAACAAGAACAAATGTCCCCAGGAATTCTCCAAGCAAGCACTTTCCATGAATTAACCCACTTAATCCTCACGACAACCCCAAGGGGTAGGTACTGTTACTCTTCCTGAAACACCAGTAAAGAAGGAGGGCTGAGATGAAGCCAGCTGCCCAGGCTCACATGGCTGGTGTGTGGTGAAGCTGGCATTCAGATCACAGGCATTAGCTTCTACTGAAAAGGAAGAGGGTGAGGCCAGAACCCCATCCCCACCCTTCACACTGCCCATGAAAGACGAGGCGTCCCAGGCAGGGGAGGGCGTGGGGGCCGGTAAAGGGACCTCCATGGCCATCGGCAGGTCCTTAGTGTCCAGACTGCCTGCCAGTCAGGAGGTGCAGAGGAAAAGCCTTTGAATCTGGCCCGGGGGTCACTGTCGACCTTTCGGAAAGCCTTTCAGTAGAATGATGTGGGCAGAAGTCTGAAGGCAGAGGGTCAGGAAGTGAACGCGTGGGTAGGACAGGCTGACAGCCAGCGTTTAAGCCTCCCATTTGGCAGCGAGCAGAGTAAAGGACCGGCAGAAGCCAGGAAGAGCAGGGCCCACAGAAGGGCTGCTTAGAAAGTAGGTCATGGGTTCCATGCGCTCGGGGGCATTTCTGTTTAGCGAGATAAACATGTTCTAAAGTTAATGACAGTTGTACAACCCTGTGAAGATACTAAAAAACCATTGCTCTGCACCCTCTGAATGAATCATGTGGTATGTAAAGTGTATCTCAATACAGACACACACAGGAGGACGGAGAGAGAGCAGGGCTATTTAAGGATGGGGTAAGAGGGCAGGAGAGAAGGGAAGGAGCTACGGTTTGGGCAGTCAGATCCCTGGCCTTGCTAACATCCTAGCTGCATGGCCTGATGGAACCAGACATTCAGCCTAGCCCATCCTCCCAGTTTTCAGACAAGGAAACCAAGGCCACAGAAGTAACCAGTCGGTTTGCTTTACCCCCCCTTACTTTCTTTTTTTTTTTTTGCAGCATGTCCCCCTTTCTTGCAAGTGAAACCCTAGACTGTTCAGTTTAACATAATCAGTCCCCCATGCACAGCTTTCCAATTTCCACACACATTCTCTCGGCATGTCCTGCTCACAGGTGTGAAAGTGAAAGTGAAGTCACTCAGTCATGTCCGACTCTTTGCAATACCATGGATGGAGGAGCCTACTTCCATCCATGGGATTTTCCAGGCAAGAACACTGGAGGGGGTTGCCATTTCCTTCTCCAGGAGATCTTCCCAACCCAGGGCTTGAACCCGGGTCTCCCGCATTGTAGGCAGACGCTTTACCCTCTGAGCCACCAGGGGAGTCCTACCTCACAGGTTCTCTGCACCTCAAACATGTCAGCACCATCATGCCCCCCAGCACTGCCATGCACCTGCTCTCACCCCACTCTAGTTGGAGTGAGATCAAGCCCCCTGAGTTAGCATCCTCATCCATGGCAAGATGAATAACAGCCCCTTCAAGATGTCCACATCCTAATCCCCGAAGTCTTTGAGTATGCTCCCTTATGTAGCAAAGGGACCCTACTCAGGTGATGAAATTAAGGGTTTTGCAATGAGGAGACTTCCCTGGACTGTTTGGGAGAGACTGATCCCATCCCGAAAGTCCTCACGAGGAGTCAGGGGAGTTGGAGGAGACGTGAGCAAGGAAGCGGGGCAGGGAAAGGCCATGTGATGTGGGGACCCAAGCCAGGGAGGGCAGGTGGTCTCTGGAAACCAGAAAGGACAGGGAGCCCCGGCCTCCAGAAGAAACCAGTCCCGCGGACGCCTTGGTCTCTGTGCATTTGGCCGATTTCAAGCTTCTGACCTGCAGAACTATAGAAGAGTACGTTTGCATTGTGTAAACTGTGAGTTTGTGGCGATGTGCCATAGCAACAACTGGAAATCAGCACGCCATCTGTTCAACAGATACTTAACAGAGGCCAGGCTCTGAAAGCTGAGGAGCAGTCAGATAATTACACGAGTGGGAGGTGAGCCCTCGAGGGGTGGAGCCAGATAGGAGCGTGACCAGGTGCGCACCTTGGCCCAGAGGAGGGCCCGGAAGCTAGAGAGAGACAGAGGTGGGAGCATCCAAGCCTTGAAAAGCGTGCATTGGGCGGAACGCAGAGATGGGGAGGCCAGGAAGGCCAGCCTCGGGAGAAGGCGGGGTAGGGAGAAATCCCCACCAACCGCCCAGCTCCCCCATCACTCCCGCCTCCGGGACCACGGTGCTTCTTCAGAGACCCAAGTCTCTGTTGCCTCCTTGCTTTTATCCCTCCTCTTCTCTCCACCTGCCATGCCCTCCCCTCTTCTTTGTCCTGCAAAACTCCTGCTCACCTGTCGAGACTCAGGGGCACTGTTGACTCCTCTGCAAAAACACCCCCAACATCCCGTAACGTTGCCCTGGCCCCAGCCCCCACTTGGCAATCCCTGCTTTCAGGTCCCAGGGGTTAGCCGCCCTCACTGACACGCCCACAGACAGTCACCTGTGATGATAACGGTACCTTCCGTCCCAAAAGGCGCTGCACCCAAATCTGGATGGAGAGTAAGAGCTGGGAAGCTGTTATTACAGCGCCGTCACAAGTGTGTTCCCCGTGGGGTCGCGGTCTTTGCAGTCAGGGGCTCTCAGACAAGGTATCAAGCAAGGATGGAGTGCAGAAGGTGCCTGGGGGCTCAGGGCAGGTTGGCATCCACCAGTGCAACCCCTGCCACTCAGGCCCCAGCCACACAAACTCATCTCTGCCAGAGTCCCTGCTGTGTTGCAGGATTAGGTTTATTTGCAGTCTGGTGCTCCCTGTTAAGAGGTCTGGGAGCTCAGCTCCGAAGACACGTCTGTTGTGAAGAAAATGATTGTTCTTACCTTCACGCCCGTTGTCTAGCTGAAAACGAGTCACAGAACTGGATTTCCTCGCTAGCCGGGGATGGAGTCAGGGTAGGCTGCTCTTTGCTGTGTTCTTCCAAGACCTGGGTGAGATTCTGCTGCTTTCAGAGGCTGGACAGGAACACGTCCGTTTGCTTCTGCTTGTCTTCCTAGGAGGTGGGGGAATCAGGGTACATGTCTTACTTGCAAGGGGGCATCAAAGGACTGTTTTCAAATATTTTCCGAGGTGTCTGTCCTGATGTGTTCAGCACAGATTCTGGCCTATGCGCTAGACCAGAGAAGAGGGATAAATGACTGTTCTTGAGACCAGGATCGTGTGAGCAGAACAGGCATTTAACTCAGGGAATGCAGGAATAAAGGCCACACCACAGCAGGGGAACACACTGTGGATGTTGATTTCAGTCTCACCTGCTGAAATCCATCCTCCTGCCTAAGCACCCTTTTCCTCCACTGGAAGTGGGGCTGCTACCACGTTCCCTGTAATTGCAAAGGATCCCGTGGTTCTTGTGCCATCAACAGATATATGTTGAATCCTTGCAAACTGTAAAGCACTCTGCCAATATGTTGCTCAGCCACTCAGTCATGTCCTACTCTTTGCGATCCCATGGACTGACTGCAGCACACCAGGCTTCCCTGTCCCTCACCATCTCCCGGAGCTTGCTCAAACTCATGTCCATTGAGTCAGTGATGGATGGACTCATCCAACCATCTCATCCTCTGTCGTCCCCTTCTCCTCCTGCCTTCAATCTTTCCCAGCATCAGTGTTTTTTCTTATGAGTCAGTTCTTCACATCAGGTTCCCAAAGTACTGGAGCTTCAGCTTCACCATCAGTCCTTCCAAAGAATGTTCAGGACTGATTTCCTTTAGGATTGACTGGTTTGATCTCCTTGCAGTCCATGGGACTCTCAAGAGTCTTCTCCAACACCACAGTTCAAAAGCATCAATTCTTTCATGCTCAGCTTTCTTTATAGTCCAACTCTCACAGCCATACATGACTACGGGACAAACCATAGCTTTGGCTAGATGGACCTTCGTCAGCAAAGTAATGTCTCTGCTTTTGAATACTAGGTTTGTCTAGGTTGGTCTTAGCTTTGCTTCCAAGGAGCAAGCGCCTTTTAATTTCGTATTATAATATGCAAGAGCAGCACCAATCAGATGTGATAAGCTTTGGGACAGTAAACAAACGCATTGGGTTTCCTGACCCCCGCACTTCTGGCTGTTTGGCCTCTAACACTTCTTTTCTCTGAGTCTGCTTTTCCTCACCTGTGAAATAGGAACGACTCGGGGCTCCCCTGGTGGTCCCGTGGTTAAGACGCCCTGCTTTCACTGCATGGAGTACAGGCTTGGATACCTGGCCAAGGAACTAAGGTCCTTCATGCTGCGAGGCATAGCCAAAATATTTTAAATAAAAGAAGTTTTTAATAAAATAAAATAGGAACGACTAGCCCTATTTCTCAGAAGAGTTATATATTTGTTTCCTAGAGCTGGCATAACAAAGTATCCCAAACTGAATAACAATAGACATTGACTGTCTCCCAGGTCTGGGGGCCAAAAGCCGGACATCCATGTGTCAACAGAATTAGTTTCCTCTGAGGGTTGTTAGGGAGGCTGTTCCGGGCCTCTCAGCCCATGTCTGGTGGTTTGCTAGCCGTCTTTGGTATTTCTTAGCCAGTAGAAGCATCCTCGTCCCTCTCCGCCTTCCTTTTTACATGGGGTTCTGTGTGTGTGTGTGTGTGTGTGGGTCCACATTTCCCCTTCTTCTAAGGACATCGGTCATATTGGATGCAGGCCCACCCTGCTCCAGGGTGAACCCTACTGATTTCATTTTCAGCGACCCTGTTTTCAAGCAAGGTCACATTGCGAGGTCCTAGGGGGTTAGGACTTTGAGGGCTTCCCAGTTGGCGTTGGTGGTAAAGACCCCATTTGCTAATTGCAGGAATGTACAAGATGCGGGTTTGATCCCTGGGCCAGGCAGATCCAGTGCAGGAGGTCTTCACGCCAGTGTTCTTGCCTGAGGACCCCGTGGACAGAGGAGCCTGCTGGGCTACAAGTCCACGGGTTGCCAAGAGTCGGACACGACTGAAGTGACTTAGCACGCATGTGAACTTGCAGGGGGTGGGAGAGGATGGGACATGATTCAATCCATAACAGATGGTGAGTCAGATAAGATCAAACAGAAAACTATTTTGTGAACTATGAAGGGCTGAAGACGCAAAATTCCACATTCGGCTTAAAAGGGCAGGCTCCTGAACCATTCAGGTCCTCCAGTGATAACTGTGAGTTCTCGAGAAAGGTATTTCACTTCCTGAGGCCTCGCTTTCTCCATCTGTGAGATGGGGTAATAGCAGTGCCTCCTTTGTGGGGTCATTGTCGGGGCAACGCAGGGGGGCAGTACCCAGCCCTGAGTCAGCCTCTGTCACCATATCCAAGGGCTGGGATGGGGGGCTCCCATCTTTCTGTCCCTCAGCAGGTGAGCCCGCGGGCTGATTCCCCCTCCGTTTGCCACGACATGACACAGACAGGCTAACTGGGGCCCTAGCCTCACGCTTTCCCTTCATTCCCACGGGCGCCGCTTCGTGGCACAGAAGATCAGAGCAGCACAAATGATAAACACATGCTGCTGTTCAGATCCTTGGCACCTCCGCCCATCTCGTCTCGGGTTTCTAACTGTCAGCTTGCTGGGGGAGGTTCTGCCAGGGAAGTGCCATGCTCTGGTTAGTCATTTAATGAAATCTAAACGTGCAGCTGCAAGTCCTAGACAAGGGACAAAGTAGCAGCGGTGGCTGCAGGTGGCTGTCTGCACTGAGCTCTTCACTCGCCTAGACTCCCAACTGTCCTGGAAGGAGACATGATGTCGCCCGTTTTACAGATGGGGAGACCGAGGCTCGGAGAGAGGGCTACATGGCCAGACGAGGTCACATGGCGGAGAAGCGGTGGAGCCGAACCTCGCCGCCCAGGCTGGCTCTGTCCTTTGTCTGATCTCACAGCCAAGGCTCAGCCCCTCCTGGAAGGGGGTGGCTACCCCAGCCCTACGTCCTGCTCGCCCCGACTCCCCGATTGGATGCTTCCCGAGTCAGGGTGAGACTGGCTTTCAAAGCCCTTGTGCATCCATGCCGAGCTTCTGTGAGTGCAGACAGTTGACTCTGGACTGCAAGCCTTGGTTTCCTTCCTCTGTCAGATGGGGCCGACGGCCCTCACGCTTCCTGCCCATGTGAGGTCTGGGGCGGCCACGCGGCAGCGGTGAACGAGGTGCTGTGTACAGATGCCTCGGGTGGGGCTTCCCCTAACTTCTCCTTCACTGCTTCCTGTCCCTGTCTCTTCCCAAACCTGTCATTTACATCACCTCACACGCGTTGGCAAACAGCTCTTGGGTGAGGATGGGGCGGTGGTGAACCGGCTTCAGGCCCCTGATGCCCTCCTTGGCCTTCTGGGGTGGGTGTTGCTCTGCCCACGTCTCGGATGAGAAGACTCAGGGGAGGGGCGCTGACCCTCCTCCGAGACGTGAGGCTTGAGTGACGGCACAAACTCCCGTGACTCCCAGGCCAGCGCCTGGGTCTCACCAGCTTGGGTCTCTCTGCCTTGCCCCAGTGGCCGTGAGTTATGAGCTAGTCGGGCTGATCACTGCACTTCTATTCTTGGCAAGTGGACATGTTCCAAATGACCCTCTTTACCATCCCAGTCACTGTGTCCAAGGGTGTGGTGGGAAGTAAAGGTGGCGATTCCCAGAGGCTTACCCGCCATACCCCTTCTGTCTACACGGCATTTTACTTGCCTTGTGGGCACTGAGCCCCACAGTTATCCCACAGAGATAGGCAGGTCAGGAGTTGTGCCCATTATACAGATTTTTATAAAGAGGGACTGAGGAAGATAAATGGTACAAAGTAGCAGAACCAGGAATCCAAGCAAGGTTTCTTACTTTGGAGTTCATGTGTCTTTGTGTGTTCATGAGTATGTGTTTGCTTATACGTGTGTCTGTGTGTGATGTGTGTGTATTTGTTTATATGTGTGTGTGTGTGTGATGTGTGTGTCTTTGTGTGTGTGTTTGTATGTGTATGTTTGTGTGTTTGTGAATATGTGTGTCTTTGTGTGTAAGGTGTATGTTTGTGTATTTGTATGTGTGCTGTGATTATTTGTGTTTTGCCTACTTTGCCAGCATAATTTTTTCTTGCAATCAAAAGATTAAATGTTATAAATATCATATGACCACAACACCCATTTAGGAAACAGAAGAAAGAGGAAAAGGTCACCCATAATTGTGCTACCTAAGGCTTCCCTGGTGGCTCAGGGGTAAGGAATCCACCTGCCCAGGCAGGAGATGCAGGTTTGACCTCTGGGTTGGGAAGATCCCCTGGAGAAGGTAATGGCACCCCACTCCAGTTTTCTTACCTGGGAAATCCCATGGACAGAAGAGCCTGGCAGGCGACAGCCCATGGGGTCACAAAAGAGCTGGGCATGACTGAGCAACTAAGCAACAACCAACAGGACCGCTGCTGTTGTCCTAACGTGCTCCATTCTCGGCTTTATCCCTATACATTTCCTCCTCTCCACCCTGACAGCTGTAAGCGGTCCAGGTGCCCTCCTGAGCCTGTGTGAGCACGTTAGGAGAATATCATGATGCTTGTCTAAGGAGGGACGTGAAACCACAACCAAATGGAGGAGGTCTTTGCTTTGGGCCATTGAAGGGTTAGGGCGTCAACATAGGAATTTTGCAGGGACACAAGCATTCAGTTCATAACACTCCCTGATTTCCCTAAAGAGGCTTAGTTTAATCCTTCTTTTCTTTCTAATATTAAAATGGGGTAAAGAAATGTGCCTCCAATACTGTTTATGTGCCTTTGGATTCCTTCCTTGACTTGTTTTTCATTTAAGGTGTTGTTTTTTCAATATCCTTATAGTTGCACATGATAGTTTTTCAAACCAGCTTGCATTTACTGAGCACTTGCTATTTACCAAAGCCCAGAGTTAGGCCCTGAGGAGACAGAAAAGCAAGGTACCCTCAAGGAGCAAACACCAGCTGGTGGTAGATGCGTAAATAGACGATTAGTGTTTCACTGCAAGCTCACCGGTGAGAACAGTCATGAGAAATACTGGTGGCAGACGGCAGGAATTCAGCTCTGCTTGAGTGGTCTGGTGGTGGTGAGACCCTTTATAAACCACACCCTCCCTGTCAGGATTGCAGGCTTTATTTATCCACCCCTTGTTGGCAACTTGTTAGACAGCTGAAGGTTTAGGTGCTCTCAATCTTGAAGTAATTTTCCAGTGTTTTAAAAGAAGAAAAAGGTGCATTCAGTATGTTGGTAGATCATCATTGTCTTTAAAGAAGAAGAAGAAATTAGGCCATCTCTCTCTCTCTCTCTCTCTGTTTTTTTTTTTTTTTTTTTTTTTTGGTCAAGATGCTTATTTTTTGGTTTAAAAATGTGACGAGATTTCTTCAGCTCCTCCTTGGAGGATGCTTCTAAGGGCAAGCACTGAGTAGCCTCTGCTACCCCTGCTGCGATGGTTTTCCTGTTTGGACCCATTTTAAGCTGTTTTCCTGCCCCTGGCTTCCACGTGGCTGCCATTTTTTCAGTGTCCTCTGCTGCCTTATTATTTACCCGTCAGTTGACTCTCTTTCTTCTCGTTCCTAGGCTGGCAGGCTTCCCCACATCATTACTCTCTGTTTATATCATTAGCTGCAATTTAGGTTTGGGGTGTGATGGGAATCATCCTCAAAGCGCTGCAAATAGGACTCCCTCGCTGTAGCTTTCATCACCTATGTTTGTACTTCCCCCAGAGTGATTATAAACTTATCACACACCTGCAGTGTTGAGAAACATGCCTTTAAAAAAAGAGCGATCGGTCTCCCCTGGTGGCTCAGCGGTAGAGAATCCTCCTGCCAGTGGAGGAGGCGCAGGTTCAGCCCCTGGTCCGGGAAGATCCCACCTGCCTTAGAGGAACTAATTTCCTGTGCCTCAGCCACTGAGGCTGCGCCCCGGAGCCCAGGGACCGCAAGAGAAGCCAGTGCAATGAGAAGCACACGCACCACAGCGAGAGAGTAGCCCCCGGTCTCTGCAACTAAGACGAGCCCGCACAGCAGTGAAGACCCAAGGCAGCGATACACGTAAAAAAATACTTATGCAAACTAGGCGATGGCTGCTTCTCGCGCTGACATTCCACGCGTTTTATTGGCTCTAGGACGTGCTGGCTGAGTATTTTCTTGTTTGCTGCAGGTTTAATTTTGTACCTTTCCTCACCGGTAGTTTGAGTTTCTGCTCACCATCGCTCTGTGGTGTTTGGATGGCCTTGGCTCACACCAGGAATGCCCTTCCCCACTTTCTACCAACAATGAGTGTCAAATGAATGACTTTCCCTAGTTGTGCTCAACAGTAAACATTTTTTTTTGGTTGGGGGGGGGGAATGCTCTCTGCATTCATTCTTCAAAAAGTTTATTTATTTATTTTTAAACATTTATTTGGCAGAGTGAGGTCTTCGCTGCGGCACGTGAAATCTTCCCCTTCATTGCAGCACGTGGGATCTTCTGTTGTGTCACCCAAGCTCTCAGTTGCAGCTTGTGGGATCTAGTTCCCCGACGGGGGACTGAACCCAAGCGCAGAGTTTTACCCACTGGACCACCAGGGACATCCCCCAAACGTTTATTGATACCTACTCTGTGCTAGGGGATGTTGTAAGATGAAAATAATGGAAAATGTTTCATTTTCCAGAGTCTCTAGGGAGAGAGGTCTGACGTGTAAATTGATCCATTCCAGTGCAATGTGGTTCCCATGGGAACAGAGTGTAACCAGGGCTTGGGGGGAAGCAGGTAAGACTTCCTTCAAAGAGGAGGTCGGTCGTCTTGCCCTGGTTCTCCATCACCAGGCCACCTCCTGCTTATGGCTGCTGTCACAAGGGGAGAGTCCCGTGAGTGACGGACAGGCATCAACAGACTCAGATGACGTCTTAGGCTGAGATCCCTTCAATGCAGAGCCTGGGGTACAGGCTTGGGTGCAAGAATTTATGTGAGAAACGATGGCGAGGAGGAAAAGGTGAAAGCGACGCAGAGCATTCGGGACATGAAGGAAAGCCTGTTATCAGAGGCAGCTATTGCTATAGTGGTTTCCAGCCGCATAATTCCTAGAGCCTGGCGTGTTCCCCTAGGAGCCACTCTCAGGAGGGAGAAAGGGAGGGTGAGCTGGCAAGACCAACTTGACAATCATCTCAGAACATTCCGGAATGTTTACTAGCAGCCTGTATAAAAACAATTGACATTCGACCAACAAGAACCTACTGGATAGAGCAGGGAAGTATACTCGATATTTTGTCATACCCTGCAAGGGGAAAGAACTTGAAAAAGGAGATATGTGTTGCTGTTGTTTGAACCCGGGAAGTGGGTTCAAATCCCACCTCCTCCACCACCAAGATGGTGATCTTAGACAAGTCCCTGACTCTCTGAGCCTTCATCTCCTTACCTGCCTTAGTCAGACCGGCTGCGATGGGTGGATGGCATAAGAAGACGCAGGAAGATGGCCGGGTTCTTGGGGAGACTTAGGAAGTGCATCTCAGAACCGTCTCCCTGGGAAACCACAGGGTGCACGTTGACTGTCACTCCCCCTCAGTCAGGTGGCCCCACAGGCACCACGCCCCCAGCACTGTGCGTGTCTGAGGGTGGCTTCCCCTGCTCGCACGTCGGGGACACTGCGGGTGAAGGCCAGGTACGGGCAGGGCCCAGAGCACTGTCAGCTGCGCCTGCGTGAAGCTGGTCAGCATCGCGTGGGACGGGTCCCAGCAGCAGTAGCTGGAGAATGAAGGGGACCCGGAAGATTTCAAGTGCTGTGCGAAAGGGGTCCAATCCAATGGGTGGACAGTTTCTTTAGCAGAATAAGATCTGGAGACCTGGAAAGCGGTAGCCTTGCTAGAGGCAGCACTCAAGGGCAAGGTGCTCAGAGTGGTGCCCTGGAAGCTGTTTAACAGCTAGCCTTGGAAAAGAACTCCCTGACGGGGAGAAGTTTCCCTGTTGCAAATGCTCCCTATCAGGACCGGGATCGAGTTACCATCAGGAGTGCACAGCTGGGGAGAGATGCACACACCATCAGCAGTCAGAGCTGACTCCCCTGAGACACGTCTCCCGGTACCAAGGTCCAGCGGGTTGGCCAATGATAGGACAGCGCTTGGAGGGTGGGGTCCCTCAAGCACCGTCAGGCAGAGACCTCGCTTCTGCTGGTCTTCTGTGAGGAGGAACCCTGGCTCCATGCCGGCTCGCCCACCTCGTGCAGCACAACTAGGGAAATCATCTCAGAACATTCCGGAATGTTTACTAGCAGCCTGTATAACAAAATTGACATTCGACCAACAAGAACCTACTGGATAGAGCAGGGAAGTATACTTGATATTTTGTCATACCCTCCAAGGGGAAAGAACTTGAAAAAGGAGATATGTGTTGCTGTTGTTCAGTTGTTAAGTCGTGCGTGCGACCCCGTGGACTGTAGCCTGCCAGGCTCCTCTGCCCATGGGATTTCCCAGGCAAGAATACTGGAGCGAGGTAAAGAGTCTGCCTGCGATGTGGGAGACCTGGGTTCCACCGCTGGGTTGGGAAGATCCCCTGGAAAAGAGAGCAACTACCCCCTCCAGTATTCTGGCCTGGAGAATTCCATGGGCTGGATAGTCCGTGGGGTCACAGAGAGTCAGATACAACTGAGCAACTTTCACTTCACGTGTACTTCGTACATATATTTAGTGTAACTGAATCACTGTGCTGTATACCTGAAACTAACAAATACTGGAAATCAAATAAATATTTTAGAAATCAATATCCAGGCAGAAGCTCCTTCCTTCAGCAATGCCAGGCCTCAAGTCTGTTTCTGCCTTGTTCTTCAGGCCTCTGTTAAGCTCTCCTTACGCAGACTCCCACCTCCAGCTCCTGTACACACCCTGTGGTTCCAGATACACTGTCTTCTTATCTTCTGGTTTCCCCACCAAACCCTAAGCTTCCTAAAGACAGGGGCAGACACTGTGTCGAATCGATGTTCCGGCATTGGATTTACTGGCACAGGGCCTGAAACTTCCTTAATCTTTGCTTAGTTCAGTTCAGTTCAGTTGCTGAGTCGTGTCTGACTGTGACCCCATGGACTGCAGCACGCCAGGCTTCCCTCTCCATCACCAACTCCCAGAGCTTACTCACACTCATGTCCATTGAGTCAGTGATGCCATCCAACCATCTCATCCTCTGTCGTCCCCTTCTCCTCCTGCCTTCAATCTTTCCCAGCACCAGGGGCTTTTCCAATGAGTCAGTTTGTCACATGAGGTGGCCAAAATACTGGAGTTTCAGCTTTAGCATCAGTCCTTCCAATGATTATTCAGGACTGATCTCCTTTAGGATGGACTGGTTGGATCTCCTTGCAGTCCAAGGGACTCTCAAGAGTCTTCTCCAACACCACAGTTCAAAAGCATCAATTCTTCAGTGCTCAGCTTTCTTTATAGTCCAACTCTCACATCCATACATGACTACTGGAAAAGCCATAGCCTTGACTAGACGGACCTTTGTTGGCAAAGTAATGTCTCTGCTTTTCAATATGCTGTCTAGGTTGGTCATAGCTTTCCTTCCAAGGAGCAAGTGTCTTTTAACTTCATGACTGCAGTCACCATCTTCAATGATTTTGAAGCTCAAGAAAATAAAGTCTCTCACTGTTTCCATTGTTTCCCCATCTTTTTGCCACGAAGTGATGGGACCGGATGCCATGATCTTAGTTTTCTGAATGTTGAGTTTTAAGTACACTTTTTCACTCTAGTCTTTTGTCAAGAGGCTCATTAGTCCTTCTTTGTTTTCTGCCATAAGGGTGGTGTCATCTGCATATCTGAGGTTATTGATATTTCTGCCGGCAATCTTGATTCCAGCTTGTGCTTCTTCCAGCCCAGCATTTCTCATGATGTACTCTGTATATAAGTGAAATAAGCAGGGTGACAATATACAGCCTTGATGTACTCTTTTCCCAATTTGGAACCTGTCTGTTTCTTTCCTCTCCTCTCGTCTCCCTCGAGGAAAAGTGCTGAGGAGAGTACGTGCTCTTTGCCTCTGAGCTGGGCAGTTTAGGTCTGTGGAAAGCTGTTTCTCACCATTGATGATTAAAGACAGGGCCTGGACTCATTGCTTAGTGCTTGTGTAGAGAGAATGGTAATAAAAGCACAGAGTTGCAGTGAATGACTGGGACCACAGCTCAGACAACAACAGAGGAGCCGTCAGAAGGCTCTCTGTGATTAATTGCCAAGTGAAAGCCCAGATAACAGGAGCTGTCAGAGCTTGGAAAAAGTCAAGAACACTTGCGGAACCTGCAGGAGGATGGGTGTTCATCTTCTGACAGTGATGCTCTGTTAATGGCTTAACCGATGAAAAGGAAAGTAGAGCTGAGGGAGAAGAAAGGGCAGACAAGAGGAGCCGGGCAAAGGATGCTGATAATAGTAATAGTGATGATGACTGTAGAGAACACACTGTGAGCATTTGCTGCAAACTGGGCACCATCCTAACCCCTTTGTGTGCTCCGTACCTCATTTCATCCTACCAATAACCACAGGAAGTAGATGGTATTATCTATCGATATGCAACCAGATAGAAAATGAGACACAGAGGAGGTCAGTAACTTGCCCACGGTCACACAATAAGACATGAAAGGTAAGACAAATCACTTCTTTTTAGAGAGGCTTTTTTCAAATTAGGTGGTGACAGTTCTTTATGAAATTGCCTGTTGCCTCCAATCCACGCCTCCTTCTGTGCTCCTTTTTAAAAAGTATCCATGTATTTGTATTTGGCTGCACTGGGTCTCGGTTAGTACACACGGGCTCTTCTAGTTGCGGTGAGCGGGGGCTACTCTTCGTTGCAGAACACAGGCTCCAGGGCATGCGAGTTCAGTAGTTGTGGAGCTTGGGCTTAGTTGTCCTGTGGCAGGTAGAATCTTCCCTGAGTGGGGACTGAACCCGTGACCCCTGCACTGGCAGGTGAATTCTTAACCACTAGACCACCAGGGACATCCCCTTCTGCACTTCTTTTCCTTACTTCTCTGCAGTAAGACTCGTGAAGACTTATGAGCTACCATGTGTTGAGCACTCTACCTGTATTTTCTTGTGCAGTCTACTCACAACCAGTCCGGCTGTGGCAGTTCAGGAGATGAAGGCTTAGAAAGAGTCAGCCTCTGGTGTAAGACTACCTATCTGCTTGGTGGAGGAGGTGGGTGTGAACCCAACCATAGGACTCTGACTCCATGCGTGCATGCTACTTCTGACTGTCAGCCCAACCTCCAGAGCTCACTCTCCCCTCCTTCATCCTGAGTGCCGTCCTACATGAACGTCTCAGGCTTCTGGAAGAAAACAAATGGAAGCCACATCAAGATTATGTCAACAACCCAGCTGCTAGAGAGGGCAGTCTTAAGAGATTCCTCTTCTGATGCCTTTTGGAAGCCAAGAAGGACCAACAAGGTGAAATTCAGTCTGAGTTGGAAGAGTCTTTGCAGACATGTGAATTCTTTCAATAGGAAAAATGAGGGTCCCTATAACTCTGCTTGACTCTCTGCATCTGAGGTGTAGGGATCGACAGGAATTCTGCCTCGAGGGAGAGAAAATGAAAAGCTGGGGAACAGCAGCCCCTCTTTTCTCCTGAAGGGAAATTTCAACAAATGCTAAAAACAGACATCTCAGGGAGTGTTTCAGAAATGCCAACCAATATTAGTGGTTTTGGAAACGGAGCCTGCAATATTGCTTCTTAGTATGACAGTAGGCATTCTGAAATCTTACAGACTCTTTGGAGTCCTGTATTAAAGAAAGCTCATTAATAGTAGTTGAACTACCATTTTCCAAAGTTGTTAGGATACGACTATAGTACTGTTATTATCATCATTTTACATCATTTGAGCTCATACTATCGGCACGGCACTGTGCAAAGAGCTCTAATGTGCAATTTCATGTTGAATCTTTCCAAGATTATAAGGTGCAGTGAATACCCCACGTTATACATGATGAGGCAGAGCCTTAAAGAGAAACTGAATAACTTTTCTGGGGGCACACGGCTAGCCACTGGCATCTGAACGCAAGCAGTCTGCCTCTGAAGCCTTGCTGGTAGCAGTTATCTGTGCACATTTGCTATCATGCAATAGGACAGAACCCCCGAGCTAGTTTGCAATGGCCAGCCAGTGTCTAACTCAGGCTGTGCCACCCAGTAAGACCAGTGTCCAAAGCAGAATGCCAGTGTGTTAACTGACCGTGAGAAACATAACCTCAGTCTCAGACACACAGTAGCTCTGGTTGGCCTGTGTCTCTGCTGAGGAGAAAACAGGGGAATCCAGCTGCTAATCAGCCAAGATCCTTGGTTATATACAACAAGGAAGGAACCAAGAGGCGACGGGCAGCTTCCATGACTTGACTCGTGTCTCCACTATCAGCCCAGGGACCATCCCTTCCCCTCGTCCGGCTTGGTGCCTGGAGCAGTTCAGTGAGAAAATGTCTGATGGTGGCCTTATTTTCTCAAGCCCTTTGGTCACTGGCCCTTTTGAGAGCTAAAAAGCCACTCACACAGCAAGCACTGAGAACTCTGACTGCTGCCCAGACCAAGCTCAGCACTCGAAATTACAACACCAATGGCGTGGTGTGCCAAGGCTGGCTTCTACCTGCTCACAAGAGCCTATTGTCAGACGTTCAGGAACTTTGTGAGCCGGTCAATCAACACAACTGTTATATGAAATACTGAAGTATATAAACTTACAATAAAAAATTCTATTGCAGACAAAGGTCACAAATACTTAAAACTCATCACTTCTTCATTATTGTACTACGTTTGACTCTGTATGCGCTTGGGGTCCCTTCATGTTTGTTTTATCTGTGCGGGGAACGCACTGCACAGTGGCCGGCTGTGTGCGTTGCTCCCTGCTTGCCTGCAGTGACATCACTTGGGGAAGCTTGTAACACAGCCTGGTTGGGAGTATTTACACCACAGAAATCAGGGCTTGATTTATCATTTATCGTTTTGTCAACTGTCCAAACTTGGGAAAGGAATGGAGAAAATGTGAATAGCGCGGGTTAAACTTTTAAAGTGTGTCACGTCTAGGGCGGACTAGGAAAGAGGGTACAGGGGATTGAGTACAGATTTATAGGCGGGTAAGAAACAGTTCAGCAGCAGATCAGAGATCAATCACATATCAGGATCAACAACAACAAATCTCTCGGGTAGTGAGTAATTGGATTATGGTAGGGCAAAAATCAGGTTGTCAAATCATGATTGAATTGCGGCCACAGGTTGGTTACAGATGGGCCACCATGGGTGGGCAAAAATCAATGAGAGCATTCTATGGGGTTCAATTCATTCTAGAAATTTCATAAAGAGTACATTTCATATTTTATGATCACTTAAAATTGGGGACTATACATATTTCATGTCAGTAATGTTTCTAGTAAGCATATGTATGTAAATATAGGAGGTTTCCCAGGCTGCACTAGTGATAAAGAACTTGCCTGTCAATGCAGGAGACATAAGGAATGCAGGCTCAGTCCCTGGGTCTGGAAGATCCCCTAGAGGAGGGCATGGCAACCCACCCCAGTATTCTTGCCTGGAGAATCCCATGGACAGAGGAGCCTGGCAGGCTATATTCCATGGACTCGCAAAGAGTTGGATACAACTGAAGCCACTTCACACGCATGCATGTATACTTGTGGCTGTGGCAGAAACCAACACAACATTGCAAAGCAATTATCCTCCAATTACATTTTTTAAAAATGATTTAAAAATTCTGCAAGAGTTTCCTCTAAATAATATTTTTGTCGTTTGGGCCCCAAATGTCCATGAATAAGGTGATTTAAATAAGTGGAAAGAACACATGTGAGGGGAGATTTATAAACTGCCATTTTGATAGTTATCACTTGTCAAAATTTCAAAGAAGAAAGAATGAGGTGTGCAAAAGACTCTATAGCAGAGGTTTTCCTTTTTTAAAACCTACGCCTAAGAGGATCCTTCTTAGGACATACTGAATTTTGTTCCTTTAATTTTTTCTTTTAAGGCAGGCATATGTTCAAACTGACCCCAGCCTTCCCTCCACTTTGTTGTGGGCATCCTGTGTGGAGAGTGACCTCTGATTCATGATGATGGCACTCTGGTGACATTCGTCATTCTCACTGTTACAGCCAGGCGAGCAGTGGCTCTAACAGATGCTGCTTTGATTAAACTAAAAAAAAAAAAAATTCTCTGTGTATTACTCCAGTGAATCACAGTTTATTATTCACCCACTAGCGGTTGAAGGATTTAGATACGAGATACTCAGGAGTGATCATCTCCTTGGCCTAACGAAGCTTCTGAAAAATAACCTGATTCTCAGAGTCATCTTGGAAGACTCACTTCATTAATTGAGGGCCAATTTGGAAAGAGGATGAGAGGAAAATAAAGGAGGAGGTTGGAGGAAATCTAGGCTCATCTGCTAAGAAGTATCAAGATGGGAGGCAGACTCAGAAGGGGAGGAGAGTCAAATAAGATGAAAAAGGGAGGGGTGATCTATCTTGAGCACTAAGATACAGCTATTACAGGGGAAAGACATGTCTGCACTTTATAATTTCAGTGATATTACCTTTTATTAAAGTACTTCCTTTAACTGTATCACCTTTAATATTGGGTAATAAAAATTGCTAAAGGGACTCGGCTGGATCCCATTCCAGATTTAACAGAGATAATGAAATTCATCCCAAAGCAATCCCCAAGACCCCCCCTGTTCAACTTCAAATCATTGCATTAAAGAAGGCAATTTTCAGTGCAGCTCAGAGACTTAACCACATTCTCTTTATGTTTTGTTTGTAGTTTCTATCAATAGGCAGTTTACAAGGCTGGATAGGACAAAACTGAGGCTCTAAAAGACTGAGATGGCGTGCAGGGGGATTCAGGTCCTTTCTGTCTAATCTGAAGGTCTTTCTACTCTGCTGCCTTGCTTTTTGGTTCCAGTGAATTTCTTGGAATGGGCTTCCCAGGTGGCACAATGGTTAAGAATCTGCTTGCCAGTACTGGAGACGCAAGGGATGAGGGTTTGATCCCTGGGTCAGGAAGATCCTATGGAGGAGGAAACAGCAACCCACTCCAGTATTCTTGCCTGGGAAATCCCATGGACAGAGGAGCCTGGCGGGCTGCAGTCCATGGGGTTGCACAGTCAGACACGATTGAGCACACATGAGACATTATTATTATAGAAGTACACTAAGGAGTGACGAGGAAGGCATATGACTTGCTCTGCCTTGCAGCGGGAGACTTGCGGGTTGCAAGGACTCTGAATTTCCAGTCTCCCCATCTTCATACTTAAGGGAGCCTTGGGAATGGAGAAATCGGCTGATTTGACCCTCTAGAACCTAGGCAGACCCCTGCCATCATCCTAGGAAATGATCAGTTATTTGTCCCCCAATGAGGCAGGGAAATAAAGGGCAGAGACAGAAGCCCAAATCTTTTCTATCCAAAGACGCACTCTGAAGAATTTCATGGCCCAATAAGCATGTGAACAGGGAAGTTATGGGAGTGCAAAGTGGAAGCATTGAGGAATTTGCTAATTGGCTGAAGACATTGGAAGGTCCTCTCGCTGACCCCACAGCAGCTGGCCCAGCAGGCTGTTTTATTCTATGTCATCTCAGAGTTCAGGAAAAGGTGATGCAGTGAGTCCCAGAAGCTTGGAAATGTTTTTCCCATTACATCCCTCTTAATGGTACTACCATCCACACAAGCGGCCATGGGAGAAATGTCTCTGCCACCGCACACACCTATGCACACACTGTTTGGTCCTTTCCTCCCTCTGCGTTTCTCTTGAATCCAGTACTTTCTCTTCACTCCTACAGCCACTGCTGTCTTCCCCCCTGTCATTTTCCCTTCGTCAGATGCTTTCACTGGCCGTCTCTCTCCCTGCCTCTGTTCCTGGACCCCCGTCTGCCCTGGCCAGCCTGAGAACATCAGGGCCAGATGCATGCTGGGAGTCTAGGTGCTACCCATGGTGCACTTGGGCAACCAGAGCTGTGGGGAGGATGGGAAGCCTCCTCTTCCAATTATTCCTCAACATCCAGCTCCATCCCTGAAAATACAGGCTTAAAAGGGGAAGGAAGTGTATCTGTGCTCTATCCTCCCCCCTACCCCCAAGCTGACCATGAGCGTGCCTCCCCCAGGACAGCAAACAAGGCGCCTTGAGTTTGCAGTCCATAAATGGTCTAGTCAAAGCTATGGTTTTTCCAGTAGTCATGTATGGATGTGAGAGTCAGACCATAAGGAAGGCTGAGTGCTGAACAATTGATGCTTTTGAACTGTGGTGCTGGAGAAGACTCTTGAGAGTCCCCCGGACTGCAAGGAAATCAAACCAGTCCATCCTAAAGGAGATCAGTCCTGAATATTCATTGAAAGGACTGATGCTGAAGCTGAAGCTCCAATACTTTGGCCACCTCATGAGAAGAACTGACTCATTGGAAAAGACCCTGATGCTGGGAAAGATTGAGGGCAGGAGGAGAAGGGGACGACAGAGGGTGAAATGGTTGGATGGTATCACTGACTTGATGGACATGAGTTTGAGCAAGCTCCAGGAGTTAGTGATGGACAGGGAAGCCTGGCGTGCTGCAGTCCATGGGATCGCAAAGAGTCAGACAACATGACTGAGTGACTGAACTGAGATGGTCTAGTAGGTATGAGCTCCAGGGCTTCCTCATCTTCTGTCCACCCCACCATCTCCTGGGTCATTCTCCTCCCCTGACACCCTGCAGGGCCCTGGCTGCATCCTGGAGTAGCACTGGTGCGTATCACTCCAGTCTTCAGCCTGCTGTGTAACCAGAGAGGCATGTTGCCTTGCGTGCACTACAAAATAGCACACACATTTCCCCTTACTGACGTTGGTGCCTGCCATAGAATACAACTTCAGTATGTCACTGTTCTACTAAGGCGCCTGTTGCTTGCTAGTCTCTTACCCAGAGGCTAGCCCCTCACACCACACACACACACACACACACACACACACACACACACACACACACACCATGGATGAGGAGGGTAGGGAGGAAGGGCACAAGGAGAGAAAGAAAATCTTGTTTTACCAGGAATTCTTTCAGACTCAAACCAAACATCACCTCCTCCAGGGAGCCTTCCTTGTTTACTCCCCAGGAGTCAACCATTCTTCCACCATGTTTCTGGGACCCCTGATTTACTTTGTCGTACCTCTTACCACAGTCGACATGGTTCCTACTTTGCCTTCAATTTTGAGCTCCTTGGAGGGGGAACCTTCCTTTAATCATCTCTGGGTTCAGAATGCATAACAGAATATTTGGCCAGGACAGGGTCCGAGTAAATGTTTGGAATATGTGTGTTTCTCTCTCTCTATCTTCTTGTTTATTTAAGAGAGCCTTGGCTACATAAGCGATGCTCAGGCATCTGTATCTTCTTTCACAGTAGAGGCTGTGCCAATGGGGAAGGAAAGGAGCATTGAAACCAACCAGCCACCAATGAAGAGTCCTCTCAGAGCTCTAGATGAGCATGTGTGTGTGTGCCTGTGTGTGTCCAGATGCTTTGCTGACAACCTGGGTACCCAGAGAGAAACACAAAGCTGCTTGTGCTTCCTGATTGGTAAACCCAACGAGGCCCCTCGGTGATGGGTGTTGGACCCAGACCAGAATTCTGTTTTGATTGGAAAGGATGCTGGGCTGATAAGTGGAAACAAAACACTCTCTAATTAACAGAAATAAGAGTCTGGAGCTGGGATGGGAACAGCAACAGTGTTGCCAGGCAAAGGGTTTAAAGTGAATTTGAGATGCAAATATGTGGCCCCCAGAACACCCCATCCCCTGCTTCTCAGGGCTGGGATTTGGGAAACAGGCTGTGGGGCTATGTGAGGGTTCCTGGGGGAGTCTGAGCCGCCTTCTGAGATCCCATTTCTTCAAGTGATGGCTCTTAGGTAGCATGAGCTAAAGCGAATCCCTATGCAGGAAAGAGGAAAGGCCACTGTGACAGGGAAAGGGAGAAGCATTATAAGATATCCCTTACTAGCTAAATCTCCTTGGCTCTTGGGTGTGCAGGGCAGGAGTTCAGAAAGAAGAAATACCTGGAACTATTAAGACAGGCTCAATATACGTCATTTATCTAAAAAGCAAACTGTTTCTGAATAATGCAGCCAGAAGTCCAGGTGGGATGGCAAAGTGACTGCTGTTGGGACCACAGAGAGGGGCCAAAAGCATCCGCCTAGTCAGGCGAGGCCTAGCTCAGCTCCTGGGGCCGTGCACTTTTCACCCAGTTCTCACTGCTGCACATCTGGGTCTGTTATGCTCTCCGAAGTTTCAGAAGGTAGAGGAAACTGATGGAGCCAGGTCCAGAGCGACAGCCAGTAGCCCAGCAACAGGCGAGGGAAGAGCAGAGTAGACCTCCTAAAAGCTGCCCAAAGCCCTCCCCCAAACGCAGCCGCTCTTTATAGGGAGAGCAAAGTAACTCCATAGAGCTTCCCTGGGGGCTCAGACGGTGAAGCATCTGCCTGCAGTGCAGGAGACCTGGGTTCGATCCCTGGGTCAGGGAGATCCCCTGGAGAAGGGAATGGCGACTCACTCCAGTATTCTTGCCTGAAGAATCCCATGGATAGAGGAGCCTGGCGAGCTATAGTCCATGGAGTCACAAAGAGTCGGACATGACTGAGTGATTTACACTAATTCCAGGTACCTAATTAGTGCTCGGAAAATCCCCACTAATTTATTAGAGTTGAAGACATTACCCGACAATCAATGATGACCTTGTGTTGTTCCTTCTCAGAAGACTGAATGCTGTATCCAAATGTATCCAAATTCGCTTCTCAGAAGACTGAGTGTCTAACTCTATGTGTGTATATCTAATATGTCTGGCTAGGTATTGTTGTTGTTCTTTAGTTACTAAGTTGTGTCCAACTCTTTTGCAACTCTTTTTGCAAGCCCACCAGGCTCCTCTGTCCATGGGATTTTCCAGGCAAGAATGCTGGAGTGGGTTGCCATTTCCTTCTCCAGGGGATCTTCCCAGCCCAGGGATCAAACTTGAATCTCCTACTTAGTAGGCAGATTCTTTCCCACTGAGCCACCTGGACAGCCTGTTTATGTATTATATAATATGTGTATATATGGGCTTCCCTGGTAGCTCAGAGATTAAAGCGTCTGCCTCCAATGCAGGAAACCCAGGTTCGATCCCTGGGTCTGGAAGATCCCCTGGAGAAGGAAATGGCAACCCACTCCAGGATGGATGTACATAAATATAATGTGTATACACACACACACACAAAGTGAATCTATCAGAAGTTAACACAAATATCCATCCTTCTAGACCAGCAGTAACCAATAAATTTTTTTCTTTTTTTTAATTTTAAAATCTTTAATTCTTACATGTGTTCCCAAACATGAACTCCCCTCCCACCTCTCTCCCCATAACATCTCAGTGGGTCATCCCCATGCACCAACCCCAAGCATGCTGTATCCCGCGTCAGACATAGACTGGCGATTCAATTCTTACATGATAGTATACATGATAGAATGCCATTCTCCCAAATCATCCCACCCTCTCCCTCTCCCTCTGAGTCCAAAAGTCCATTATACACAGCTGTGTCTTTTTTCCTGTCTTGCATACAGGGTCGTCATTGCCATCTTTCTAAATTCCATATATATGTGTTAGTATACTGTATTGGTGTTTTTCTTTCTGGCTTACTTCACTCTGTATAATCGGCTCCAGGTTCATCCATCTCATCAGAACTGATTCAAATGAATTCTTTTTAATGGCTGAGTAATACTCCATTGTGTATATGTACCACAGCTTTCTTATCCATTCATCTGCTGATGGACATCTAGGTTGTTTCCATGTCCTGGCTATTATAAACAGTGCTGCAATGAACATTGGGGTACATGTGTCTCTTTCAATTCTGGTTTCCTCGGTGTGTATGCCCAGCAGTGGGATTGCTGGGTCATAAGGTAGTTCTATTTGCAATTTTTTAAGGAATCTCCACACTGTTCTCCATAGTGGCTGTACTAGTTTGCATTCCCACCAACAGTGTAGGAGGGTTCCCTTTTCTCCACACCCTCTCCAGCATTTATTGCTTGCAGATTTTTGGATCGCAGCCATTCTAACTGGTGTGAAGTGGTACCTCATTGTGGTTTTGATTTGCATTTCTCTGATAATGAGTGATGTTGAGCATCTTTTCATGTGTTTGTTAGCCATCCGTATGTCTTCTTTGGAGAAATGTCTATTTAGTTCTTTGGCCCATTTTTTGATTGGGTCATTTTTTTTCTGGAATTGAGCTGCATAAGTTACTTGTATATTTTTGAGATTAGTTGTTTGTCAGTTGCTTCATTTGCTATTATTTTCTCCCATTCAGAAGGCTGTCTTTTCACCTTACTTATAGTTTCCTTTGTTGTGCAGAAGCTTTTAATTTTAATTAGATCCCATTTGTTTATTTTTGCTTTTATTTCCAGAATTCTGGGAGGTGGATCATAGAGGATCCTGCTGTGATTTATGTCTGAGAGTGTTTTGCCTATGTTCTCCTCTAGGAGTTTTATAGTTTCTGGTCTTACATTTAGATCTTTAATCCATTTTGAGTTTATTTTTGTGTGCGGTGTTAGAAAGTGATCTAGTTTCATTCTTTTACAAGTGGTTGACCAGTTTTCCCAGCACCACTTGTTAAAGAGATTGTCTTTACTCCATTGTATATTCTTGCCTCCTTTGTCAAAGATAAGGTGTCCATATGTGTGTGGATTTATCTCTGGGCTTTCTATTTTGTTCCATTGATCTATATGTCTGTCTTTGTGCCAGTACCATACTGTCTTGATGACTGTGGCTTTGTAGTAGAGCCTGAAGTCAGGCAGGTTGATTCCTCCAGTTCCATTCTTCTTTCTCAAGATTGCTTTGGCAATTCGAGGTTTTTTTGTATTTCCATACAAATCTTGAAATTATTTGTTCTAGTTCTGTGAAAAATATGGCTGGTAGCTTGATAGGGATTGCATTGAATTTGTAAATTGCTTTGGGTAGTATACTCATTTTCACTATATTGATTCTTCCGATCCATGAACATGGTATATTTCTCCATCTATTAGTGTCCTCTTTGATTTCTTTCATCAGTGTTTTATAGTTTTCTATATATAGGTCTTTAGTTTCTTTGGGTAGATATATTCCTAAGTATTTTATTCTTTTTGTTGCAATGGTGAATGGAATTGTTTCCTTAATTTCTTTTTCTACTTTCTCATTATTAGTGTATAGGAATGCAAGGGATTTCTGTGTGTTGATTTTATATCCTGCAACTTTACTATACTCATTGATGAGCTCTAGGTTTTCCATGTAGAGGATCATGTCGTCTGCAAACAGTGAGAGTTTTACTTCTTCTTTTCCAATTTGGATTCCTTTTATTTCTTTTTCTGCTCTGATTGCTGTGGCCAAAACTTCCAGAACTATGTTGAATAGTAGCAGTGAAAGTGGACACCCTTGTCTTGTTCCTGACATTAGGGGAAATGCTTTCAATTTTTCACCATTGAGGAGCTAACACCTATCCTACTCAAACTCTTCCAGTAATTGCAGAGGAAGGTAAACTTCCAAACTCATTCTATGAGGCCACCATCACCCTAATAACAAAACCAGACAAAGATGTCACAAAAAAAGAAAACTACAGGCCAATATCACTGATGAACATAGATGCAAAAATCCTCAACAAAATTCTAGCAATCAGAATCCAACAACACATTAAAAAGATCATACACCATGACCAAGTGGGCTTTATCCCAGGGATGCAAGGATTCTTCAATATCCGCAAATCAATCAATGTAATTCACCACATTAACAAATTGAAAAATAAAAACCATATGATTATCTCAATAGATGCAGAGAAGGCCTTTGACAAAATTTAACCAATAAATTTTATCTCATATACCAATGTCAGTAGGTTGCCAGTAGCTACCTGAAAATCTGCTAGGAAGGATTCTGAGGCCAAAACTTACCTTAGAAGAAAAAAGGCTCCTTCTTAGAGGTGATAACGTGTGTCATGGGACCTGGGAGGGAAGCAAGTGGTGACAGTCTTTCTACTCTTTTCTGGTGAGCACGTCAGAGCCCAAGAACACTGTTATAAATCAAAACCCTATTGCTCCAAGCCCTCCTGGAGCTGCTTTTACTCAGCTGTGCTGACATTTTTCCCATCTTGTAGCCAGAGGTATAGCAGTAAGAAGAAATTCCGTTGTGTATCTCCTAGGGATGTTAAGGACTTATCCATTCTAGAGATTTCCAGTTATGAGGACATATGGGAGAAAACCATCCAGCGGGAGATGGAACTGTGTTTCTCTTAAGAGGCTGGTTGGCGCCGGTCATTGGGGGACCCCCGAGTCCTGTGATGAACTGTGTCCCCCTCTCACAGTGCTGGTGAGACCTGGATGTAGGCTGCCCTGTAAGCCTTGCACAGGGCCTGTTCTTTGTGTTTTACCTGCCCACCCGACCCCGGACTTAATTTTATCTCTCTGTTAATATCGCTCCTTTGTCCTAATGTGATCACTTTGAGACTTTTGGGCATATGCATTTTTCTCAGCCCCCGCCAAATCCTAATGCAATCAATAACAATTAGGGAATTGTGGACACTTTAGAGAAACTGTTTTCAAGTTAGCATCTATTGAGACAAGTCGTGACTACCTGGAAAATTCAAGCATGTGGAACACTGCATTTGCTAAAAAGAATAACTCTGTGTGTGTGTGTGTGTGTGTGTGTAAAATTCAAGCATGTGGAACATTGCATTTGCTAAAAAGAAAAACTCCGTGTGTGTGTAAAATTCAAGCATGTGGAACATTGCATTTGCTAAAAAGAATAACTCTGTATGTGTGTGTGTGAAATAAATGCGGCTCTTAAAATGTCTGGGGATTAAAAGGCATCGTCTTCAAGCTCAGATACTCAGAGCCACAGAATTACAGTAATTACCAAGGCCAGTTCCTTCAAGGCAGCTGAGCTAAGACAGGTTTCAACTGAATAAAGAGAGCCTGGACCATTGTTAGAAACGCACTGCCTACTGATGACTGCAAGTGAACGTTCTTCCGCCTTGGCCTCAGAAGGGGAAGCAGTTCTTTCCTTAGGATGAAAAGACAGGCGGCTACTGGCGGCTCATCACGGCTGGGACGCCATGGAAAGAGCAGTGATATGGCCTTTGCTGGCAGGGAAGGGTCATAGGTGGGAGAAGCAGGAAAGGATTCAGTTCTCAAATAGGGGCCAAAAGAGAGAAGGGTCTATGTGTTTCCAAGTGCCTCCCTACTGTGTGCCAGGCCCTATTGGGCACTTTTCCTAAAGTCTCATTCGACTTCCTAACACACTTCCCGTGTGATGAGAGAGGAAGCTTAAGCGCAATCAGCAGCCTTTTATTCTATGTTTTGTAGTAGAAATTCTGTTAATGAATTTTGGACTTCCAGTTGGATCATAAAGGTGGAGGAGGAGGAGAGGAACAGGAAGAGGAGGGAGAGAGGAGGAAAAAGAGGAGGAAGACGCAGCAGCAGCCGCAGGAGATGCTTCACTGAGCACAGAGGGGGACCAGCCCCTTCCGACAGCCACGCAGCCAGCAGCTCCCAGCCCGTCCAGCTTGCCCCGTACCAGTGCCCTTCCAGGTGTGGCCTGTGAACCACTCAAGGGGGAATTTCCGGGAGCTTTGTAATGCAGATTCAGGGGCCCCGCCCGGATCTGTTCAACTCAGAATCTTGGGCAGTCTCTACACGCACTCCACCTTGAGAACCCCGCACCAGCCCTGGTGGCCTCTCAGAGGCAGCACTGTCCTGCCACAGGGGGGGCTTTGGAAATTTCCCCGAGCTCATCATGCCGTCCGCCACGGTGGGGCCTGAAGACCCCCAGGTCTTCAGCTTCCAGAGGGCAGCTCCATGGCCAGGGGGCTGTGGGGGCGGTTCTCAGGCAGCAGTATGGAGCAGCAGTTGGGGACCTGCAGGGCAGCCAAGAGCACCCACCCAAAGGAGCACCCACCCAAAGGAGCACTCCCCCAAAGGAGCACCCCCTCAAAGGAACGACTCCAGGGGCCTGGAATCAGGTCTTCAAATCCCTGTCCCTGAGGGGTTAATTTTATCAGGTTAAGCAGACTTCCTCACTCGCTGGCCTTTTTCTTCTGTGTTCTGTAGAATCCCTTTGGAACTTTTCAGAAGCCAGCCTCCCACCCAGGCACGGGGCTTCCTGCTCTGGGCCTTGATTTCTCGATGTGTAAAACAAAGCAGACGGGCCAGGGCACCCTTTAGGCCCGAAGATTCTACCCAAGTTGAGGTCGCAGCTTCTGAAAACACACGGTCTTCACTGAAAAAAAAAAAGTGACTGTGGAGAAAGCTGTCCAGGGGCAGCTGCTGTGGGCTTCCCAGGCACACGCTGGCCCGCGCTGGGCTTGTGTGTCAGGCTGGCCCCTCGCCACCAGCCCTGCCGTCCCCCTCCAGGTTTGGGGCCCAGCCCCACTTGCCCTTTGCCCACCGTGGGTGATGATGCCCATCTCTGCAGCTGTGAAACGGGCACGCCCAAGACTGCAGCCCACCTCCGACTTGCTCTGGGGTATCAAGCACTTGACTCAGCCTCTCTGAACCTCACTGTCTCCATCTCTACATAATTCAGATGTCTGTCAAGGGCCCCCACTTCCCCTTAAAGAGCTGTATTGACTCAGCCTGAAACTCTTCCTTCCACATTTGCTATTTCCTGGGGCTTAGGATCTGGTGGTCTTCCCTGTGTCTATGGCCAGGGTCTCTGTTTCACCTGGGATCACACAGGCACCAACACAGCACCTTCACTGAGTCCCGTAATACACCTGCCACCCCGCCCCCACTGCACACATACACACACATTTTGAACCTTAGTAAATGTGCTGGCAATTCAGGAGCATTTGACAATGGGGGTAGGGGTCACATCAAGGGGCAAGAACCCCCAGTCTTTGAGCTGCCACCCCATCCCTCTTCTTTCTATCTCCTCTCAGCCTGCCTCCCAGACTATCACATTCATTTCCCTCTGGCTGGCAGAGTAATTTCTTTTTTTCCCTTTGGACTTGGTCTTAGCAAATACCCAAGCTCTGGACCAAGGAGAAGGCCAGCTCATTCTCTGTCCTGTTTCTTTTAATTAAAGGATTTCTTTACAAATATATGGCCATCTTGCTGGAAGAGGCATTCTGGTGCATACAATTGTTTCTACCTAAGCATGCTTCCCAGGTGGCTCAGACAGTAAAGAATCCACCTACAATGCAGGAGACCCGGGTTCAACCCCTGGTTCAGGAAGATTCCCCTGGAGAAGGGAACGGGTACCCATTCCAGGATTCTTGCCTGGAGAATCCCATGGACGGAGGAGCCTGGTGGGCTACAGTCCACGGGGTCACACAGAGTCAGATACAACTGAGCGACTAACTTGCACTTTTTCACAAGCAGGTGTACATTGCCGGTAAGGTGTAAGAGGGTGGGCGGTCCTTTGTGTGCATAAAGCCCCTAGCAATGTCCCGCTCACAGGAGGCTCATTTGCCCTCCCCGCCCCCCACCATCAATCAATGCTGACAGCTGGGTGGATGGGTGAGCAGGGTGAATGGATGGACTGGGTTGGTACTGTGAACCACACAGGGAGCAAAAGTTAAGGAGATGCTTACTTTCTCCTGGGTTCAGGTACAGCCTTGAGCCTCTGAGAGCCTCCTTACATCTCGCCTCATCCTGGTTCTAGCCCTGGTTACAGCACTCTCTGTCCCTTATGTTGATTTGAGTCTGATCTCAGCTTAACCAAATAGTTATTATTTGAACTCGATCAAGTTGCTTGAACTCTTTAGAAAATCAGGCTCAGACCCCCTTAAGGTAAAGGCTTGTTGAGGGGATGAAAGGGGTCCATAAATGCAGAATTCTTCATTCAGTAAATGCTGCTCATCTCTGCCCAGAACTAATCTAAGAAAAAGGGACCATTTCAGCTTCCCAGGCTCTGGTGTTTTTTCTGCTTCGTTTAATAAAATGAACTCAGCAGGAGATGAGACTAACCCATACCATTTTTCACAGTTTCCCTTCCTGAAATCAATTTTGCTTTTTCCCCAGCATTGCAAATGATGTAAAGTCTAGAGGGGAGACTAAAGGAAATTGAAAGAATAAAATAGATCGTGGACTTAGGGAGTCATTGCTAGAGCACAAGATGGGTGCCCTTTGAGAAATCTTTCAAACAACACAAAACGCCGGAAGCATCATCTTTCTTTAATTCCCTCCCCCACCTCTTGCTTTGAAAGTCCTTGACCATGAAATTGACTAGATGCTTTATTTGGTCCTTTGATGATCAATGGTACGTGTTCATTTGATCCTTTCCTGCCAATGATTCGTCATTAAAAAATAATGGGAAAAAAAAAATAGAACACTCAGAGATGCGGTGGTTGATTAAGTGCATGGAAATGCGGCCAGATTTTTTCTTATGTATCTCAGAATAGAAATCAAGTTGGCTCCACAGCTCTCCCCAGCCCCTCCTCCTCCCACGCCCTGTGGCTTTTCTGACTGAGCAATTTCCCAACCTACAGCTTTGACTGAGCCTTTGCTTTCGGCCCAGAGACTCGACCCTGTCTCATTCTTCCTGCGTCTCTCGTGCAGGGGCACCCCTCCCACTACATGTAACCTGGCGAGGGACTCTGTCTCCGTAGGCCGCTCCACCCTGGCTGCCCCTGAAGTTAGAGGTCAGCAGCCGCTTCCTCTGGAGCTTTAAAGTCCTCTACACGTTTTCGTGTTTCAGCTGTCTGCCTAGTTCACGAGTGCTCAGGTGCTAAGTCGTGTCTGAGTCTTTTGCAACTCCGTGGACTGCAGCCTGCCAGGCTCCTCTGTTCCTGAAAGTTCCCAGGCAAGAACACTGGAGTGGGTTGCCATTTCCTTCTCCAGGGGATCTTCCCAACTTTACCACAGAGCCACCAGGGAAACCCTGTCTGCTTAGTTAGGAATGTCTTGTTTATTTATTGAGAGCAGAACTTAGTACCCATTACATGGTTCAGTGGGCTTTGCATATAGTGAGTTTTGCTATTGTGCCTGTTTTACAGCTAGAGAAACTGAGGCTCAGCAAGTTTGAGTAATATGATGGAGGTTGAATAGCTAGTAAGAGGTAGAACCAGGATCAAAACCAGTGAGTCCATCTCCAGAGGCTGCAATCTTAGCCACAAATCTGTGCTGTCTCCCTCTGGTTGCCCATTAATTGGCATCAGGCCAGCTGTCCTGATCAGCAGTTTAGAAAATAAAATTGCCATAGCCATCAAGTTTTCAAAATTCTTTTCAAATTCTTGGCATTTCTGACCCCTGGTTCTGATCCTTTTTGTTCATGAAAATCAAGTCCTTTGACCTCCAGTTCAATCCTTCCCTTTACAATGAGATGCCTCCTCTTTACACTGTCAGAATAATAGAGCAAAATTTCATATCTTTGGTGTCTGTTTGGCTCAAACAGAACATTGTCACAGCAGGACTTATTGGCAAAGCCATTTTAATGTTGAGCCCAATCAAAGACCCCAGAGTTGGTTTCCCTCTGTGAAGGCGTGAGGACAGTGAGACCTGACTGTGGACCATTTGTTACCTTTAAGATGCCAGGGAAATCATCATTTCTGTGATCACCAGCCTCCTTTCTGACAAATGAGCGTCAGATAATTTCCAATGAGAAAAGCTATATAACCACCTAGCACAGTGCCGCGCGCTTATGAAAACTCATTCATTGTTCACTCATTCCACTCTTGCTACTGCTAGTATTTCTCTCTTACTATTATTTGAACTCATTGGAAAAGACCCTGATGCTGGAAAAAATGGAGGGCAAAAGGAGAAGGGGGTGACAGAGGATGAGATGGTTGCATGGCGTCACTAACTCAATGGACATGAATTTGAGCAAACTCCAGGAGACAGTGAAGAACAGAGGAGGCTGGCATGCTGCAGTCCATGGGGTCACAAAGAGACACAATTTTGTGACCGAACAACAACAGTTATTCCAACATGGATGGGGCAGGACTCAGAAATGGAGGGAGGTTGTCCCTCAGATTCTAAAAGTTCATCCATCAAGTGTTGAGCCTTTCTGTAACACCACGTTATATATGAGACAAAAGTCATGTACAAATGTTCCGTCGCTGACATCTCGGAAACCTGGAAAATCTTGGGTTTTACATCCGACCTTTTCCCCTTAAATCATCTGTCCCTTACTCTCTCCACATGTAAAAAAAAAAAAAAACCAGTTATGGTCAAGGAAATAAGATGTGAAAGCAAGTGCTCCTTGAATGACTTGTTTGATATTACTCACCAAAATCAGTTATAAAACCAGTTACACAAAATATCTTATCTTCATTAAGAGGAGTTGATTAATAGTGGAGTCAGAAGTGTAAGTTTGTTTTTCTTTTAAAATGAGTGACTGCAACGTCCCGGTTGTTGTACCAGGATACCCTTGTTACTTTTAAGCTTCACGGTACTGACATACTCTGCTCCTTATTTGAGTTCTGACTTCTCTGGATGGATGGAATATGACATCCTTCTGTTTCCAGAAATCCTCCTCCCTCTCCATCAATAATCATTTGCTAGACTCAGGGCCACCTCAGCAGTGGGGCGTTGTCTTCCAGATGGGGGTCATTAGTGAGGGAAGGATCAGCAACATTTTTTTCTGCTTTGATAGAAACCGGAGTTATACGATCGCTCCATGCGTGTGTTTTTAAGGCCATCTATTTGTATTATTCCCTAAGGAGTTTCAAGGCATGCTGAGTTTCTTTCAGTGTTTAATACTTCATAAATAAAGCCTTGGCAGCAATTCTCAGCTCTAGCAGATCATGGATGTGTTCCAGAGAATATTTAAAATATAAAAGTAAATTTCAAATGGAGGAAAAGAGCCCCATTTTCCCAAGCAGTCGGCATTATCTCAAACCACTGACGTCTGCAGAGCGGGGAGGGTGGCAGATAGGGGATCAGAAGAGAACTGTTTGGTGGGATGGAGACCCCTAACAGAATGACACCAAGGCCATCCTCATCCCTCCCAAACGCTTTAGTCCTCATAAGATGACGTAGTGTAGGGGACTGTAATTACCACAGTATAGTTGAGGAAATACTTAGAGGTTATGCAAATTATCTGTGAAGGCTCAGCTGGTAAGTGATAGGATTGGGACTTGAAGCCATCAGAATGAATCCAAAACCTGCGCTCCAAGCCGCTGTCCCACCCAACACAATGCACTCTGCTTCCTGCATGTCCTTCCAGAAAAAAAGCCCCATATTTCCAAATGAACCTCCAAGCCACATCCAGAGCCCAAGCTCTTTACCCTTTCTGGAATGCACCACCAACCCAGCCCCTCCTCCAACCCACACCCCTAATCCTTCTTGGCAGGGGCCACCGACACCTTCCCCCACAAGCCCAATTTCTGATCGTGCTTGGCGTGCATTCCTCATACTTCCTGGGGGTGGATCACTCAGCCACCCCCATGCACATCCTCATCATTCTTGGGATGAACCCCCGAATTCGACCCCTAGCCTGTATTCCTTCTGTTTCCTGTTCAGTGGCAGCCACTAGATATTCCCCACTATCACCACCACCGGCGTTCTCAGGGGTGCTGGGGTCAGCGCTTCTCTGCACAAGGGCCTCCTCCTCTTGTCTCATCACAGTGAGGAGGACCAGCAGGACTTGCGTCTGACCTTGTCCTTTGAATGACTCTCTGCCATGGCCCATGAGACAGATTCGGGGTTGGGGGCGTCATATGGATGACACCTTGATGAATCATGTCTAGTTGTTGTTCAGCCGCTAAGTTGTGTCCAACTCTTTGCGACCCCATGGACTCTACCCACCAGCCTCCTCTGTCCATGGAAGTTCCCAGGCAAGAATACTGGAGTGGGTTGCCATTTCCTTCTCCAGGGGATCTTCTCGAGCCAGGGATCGAACCTGCATCTCCTGCGTTGGCAGGCGGGTTCTTTACCACTGAGCCGCCAGGGAGGCCTCCGTTCAGCAGCTTAGCTGCATACAAAATGACACTGTTATACACTGATGAGAGCATGCTGGAAGATTCTGGGCTTTAACTATTTCAGTAGCTTCCTTTTTAGTAGAGAAGCTAACTGAGGCCCAGAGATAGGAAGTAATTCTGCCAAAGTCACACATTTTCTGTCTGTCAAACAATTGACAACAGTTTAAATAGAACTAACTTTTACATCAGATTTTCTGAGGTGCATTCCATGCAAGAGTACGGCCTGGGAAATGTTAGAAAGTAACTCAGCAGAGGGAAAGAAAAGGGTTCTGGGGTCAAATACTATATTTGCTGTTGTGCAAAATTCACCAGTTAGTTCTATGAGACCTATGAAATACCATTTTCCTACTGTTCATGGGGTTCTCAAGACAAGAATACCGAAGCGGTTTGCCATTCCCTTCCCAGTGGACCATGTTTTGTCAGAACTCTCCACCACTCTGGGGTGGCCCATGGTTTCATTGAGTTAGACAAGGCTGTGGTCCATGTGATCAGTTTGATTAGTTTTCTGTGGCTGTGATTTTCATTCTGTCTACCCTCTGATGGAGAAGAATAAGGGGCTTATGGAAGCTTCCTGATGGGAGAGACTGACTGAATGGAGAATTGTGTCTTGGGCGGGGCCATGCTCAGTAACTGTTTAACCCGGTTTTCTGTTGATGGGCGGGACTGTGTTCGCTCCCTGTGGTTTAACCTGAGACCAAACTATGATGGAGGTAATGAAGATCAGGGTGACCTCCTTCAGAAGGTCCTATGCACACACTGCCACACTCAGTGCCCCCAACCCTGCAGCAGACCACCGCCGACCCACGCCTCCGCCTGAGACTCCAAAGTCAAAGCTATGGTTTTTCCAATAGTCACATGTGGATGTGAGAGTTGGACCATAAAGAAAGCTGAGCGCCAAAGAATTGATGCTTTTGAACTGTGGTGTTGGAGAAGACTCTTGAGAGTCCCTTGGACTGCAAGGAGATCCAACCAGTCCATCCTAAAGGAAATCAGTCCTGAATATTCTTTGGAAGGACTGATAATGAAGCTAAAGTTTCAATACTTTGGCCACCTGATGGAAAGAGCCAACTCATTGGAAAAGACCCTGATGCTGGGAAAGATTGAGGGAAGGAGGAGAAGGGGAGAACTGAGGATGAGATGGTTGGATGGCATCACTGAATTGACGGACAGGAGTTTGAACAAGCTCTGATGATGGTGATGAGTTGGTGATGGACAGGGAGGCCTGGTCTGGTGTCCATAGGGATGCAAAGAGTCAGACACATCTGAGCAACTGAACTGCTATGCAGTGCCATAAATTTTGTGCAAAATCACAGTTTTAACTAGACTTTTTAGAAAGTGACTTCACAGAGGGATAACAATTATACATGCAAAAAAACTCTACATTCCACTATTTGTAGACTGTAATCCTAGTTGGAAATTGCAAAGTCTAGCTATGTAGTTACACCTTACAAAGCCCTGAGGGGCATGGAAATCACAGCTATGTGAATGCTGGCACCTGGCAGGCTTAGTAGTCATACGTTTAAATTTAAAATATAGGGAGAAAACCCAGCTTCTACACTTAAGCAGCTATGTTGATTTTAACTTGGTATTTTTGATAAGAAAATTTCTGATTGAATGTGGTGGTGGGGGGATAGCATGCGGAATGTATCGTGACTTTCATGTTTTAGTCTAACTGTTTCACTACTAATGGAGTTACCAATATATTATTTTGCCTTGGGTTCTCATTATTCATCCATACCTGAACATAGAGTGCAAGGCAATTTTGGGATTCTTTTTCTTTTGTTGCAAGGTAGTGAAATCCAGGAGTTGGTGATGGACAGGGAGGCCTGGCGTGCTGCAATTCATGGGGTCGCAAAGAGTCAGACACCACTGAGCGACTGAAATGAACTGAACTGAAGGGAGGAGAAATCAGGGAATGTGTCCTGTGAGTTTGAAACAGTTTGAGAAAGTTTAAGAAATGCTAGGTGAAAGAAAGTTCAACAGATTTCTTTCCTGCAGGACTCCTTGATCAGAGAATGTACCGCACTGTCCTTATTTGACTGTGGAAGCCTTTTTCTTTGTAGCTCACTTAATGCAATTTCCAGGTGTTCCCTGGAACACAGCTTGGAAAACTAATTTCTTTACAAACAGGTAGGTATCTCTGCCACCAGACTGTCAGATCCTAGTGATGCAATGATTCCAAATCGAGGGGAAGAACACGACGGTGCTTCATCGTTTGGGACCCACAGTAGAAACAGAGAGTGTCAGGGAGGAGGACACAGCCTCCTATCAGTGAAGCAACGGCTGAGACGTCATGGCTCACGGCTTGTGAACCCCCAGGCTCATCTCTTTGCTCTGCCCACAAACCTGCATTCTTATTTGCCTCCATGAATTCACAGAAATCCAAAGGGGAAAGACAAAGGAGGCCTTTCTTAACCAGGAATGCTGAACTGGCACACAGGAGAAGGAATGTTAGGATGGTGCATGCTAAGTCTCCACGTGGTTGATGAGGCAGTGAGATTCCGAGGACTTGGGGCATTCCTCCCATGCAAATCTCATTGGCTAAACCTGGTCATGTGGTCCCCCTCACTGCAAGGAGGCTGGGAAATGTAGTTTTCCTGGGCGTCCAGGAAGGAGAGGGGAACCAGTTGTGGGCAGCACAAGCGTCCCTACCTCAAGCTCCTAAATTCTTGCCAGTTTCAGTAGGCAGAGGAAGAAATGGAAATTCACTTGATAGCTTACTTCAGGTATCACCACCTGTGGTTTCACGACTCTGTCTCACCTGAAGCTGTAACAAACCTGCAATATATCTCGGTTCCTCTTTCAGTGGGGAAACTAGCTCAGGGACCGAACCCGCATCTTCTGCATCTCCTGTACCCCAGGCGGAGTCTTTACCACTGAACCCCATAGGTAGAATAATGCCCCCCAAATATGCCCACGTCCTAACCCCTGGAACTCGTGAGTATGTCATGTGACAAGAGGGAGTTTACAGAGGTCACTCAGGTATAAGTCTTCAGACAGGGAGATTTTCCTGGATTGTCCAGGGCGGTCTGTTGCAACCACAAGGGTACTTGGAAGACGGAGCATGAGGGTCAGAGAGGTTTGAAGATGCTGCTGGCTTTGAAGATAGAGGAAAGGGCCGCAAGCCAAGGGATGCAGGCGGAATCCAAAGAAACAGACCGTCCTAGACCATCCGGAAGGAACACAGCCCTGCCGACACTGTGATCTCATCCCAGTGAAAGCCGTTATGGACTTCCGATCTCCAGAACCGTAAGATATTCTGAACTGACTTCGGCCACTGAGTTTGTGGTAATTGTTTACAGCAGCAGAAGGAACTATGATGGTATGGAACAGTCTTTTGAAAAACACGGAACAATAAGCACCATGAAAACCTAACAATGACATCAGAGAGGACAGAGAGAGAGAGGCTGGTTTATGGCTCAACTGTGAGATGAAATGAAAAGTCCTCAGTTGGGTGCTATCTTAGAGCTTCAGGGTCAAGCAGGAGGTGCCAATCATGGCACGTCCTGCATAAGGCGATGGAAGTGTAAGCAAGCAGGGCCAGGTCTCATGGAGAAACACAGGCTGGGGAACAATTTCACGGAAGCTTAATGGACCTGCCTCTCACACTACCAGCAATAGGGACTCTGATCTAGCCCTCATTTCTGAGCGAGAGAGAAATGCATCAAGACGCTCTGTTTCCTTATGGTCCCAGAGAACATTTCTTCAGGCAGTTTTTGTTTTCTCTCTTACTTTTGCCTCACCAAAAGTAGTTTATTTCACTTGGTTCTTCCTTTCAATTGAAACCAGCCGACTGATTCTAGAGTGTAGGGCATCTCTGAAAAAAATAATCAAAGTTTCATTTGAAGAGTGAGATTTCTTTCTGGTTGTGGGAGATGTCGCTTCATCTAATCTGATGTAATTCTAAAGTGATAATTGAGATTTTTATGGAATGCAATTATGAAATGTCATTACTGCTCATTACAGATAATGAAATAAATTGGCAGTGCAGGTAACAGAACTGATATTCTACAGAATTACAACTCTTTGGGAAATCAGGGGAAAGCTACCTCTTCAGGGCATCAAGACTTTTTTAACCCTTCCCAGTCAGAAGAAACCTTGTCCCCTGTCCTTCTTCACTGACCTTTCAGTAATGTTTAAGAGAAAACCTTCACCTTACCCCAAATTTCAGAGAGAGAGAGAATGAGAAGGGGTGGGGGGAGAATGAAGATCAGAAAGGGAAGTGGGAAATAATACAAATGAACTTCTTTACAAAACAGAAATAGACCCACAGACATAGAAAACACGCTTCTGGTTACCAAAGAGGGCTGGGGGAGGGGTAAATTAGGAGTGTGAGATTAACATATATACTCTACAGTATGTAAACTAAACAGCAAGGACCTACTGTCTAGCACAAGAGAACTATACCCAACTATGCTCAGTCATAACCTGTAAGGGAAAAGAATCTGAAAAACACAATATGTGTGTGTGTGTGCACCACTGTGCTGCCCACCTGAAACTAACTCAACACTGTAAACCAACTACACTTCAATTTAAAAGGTAATAAATAAAATGAAATTAAAATTAGTAAATAACATGAAAAAGAAAAGGGCTTCCCTGGTGGCTCGGTGGTAAAGAGTTTCCCCTCCAATGCAGAAGACGTGGGTTCGATGCCTGGTCTGGGAGGATCCCACATGCCCCGGAACTAAACCCATGTGCCACAGCTGCTGAGCCTGCACTCTACAGCTCGGGAGCCACAGCTGTGGAATCCCGAGTGCCCTCGAGAAGCCCCTGCAATGAGAAGCCCATGCACCGTGACCAGAGAGGAGCCCCCCGCTCGCCGCAATGAGAGAAGAGCCCAAGCAGGAGCAACGGGGACCCAGCACAGCCGAGAGAAAGAAAGCAGTACAATTTTTTAAAAGAAAAGCGGGAAGCATGAGAAAGAGGTTTAGACTTCCTGGGTTGTGTCTCCAGCCATTATGGCCAGAGACGGACTTGCTCAGTAAAATCCACACTTGGGCATAAAGTTAAGCTGAGCAGAATTTGAAGCCCACCTCTGGCATAAACTACCTGGGGGACCCTGGATAAGATGTCCACTCCCTCTGAGCTTCAGCGCTTCCATCCATGAGTGAAGTGATAACATCTGTTTGCAGGGCTGTTAGACTTGTGCTGTGATGTGTATCTAGAGGGCTCTGCACTGTCTAAAGCATACTAGTTACTTAATGAATAATCATTTCATCCTCCAGAGCATCCTGCCTCCCTCCCTTATTGACACCTCGCGACTTCCTCCTCCAAATGTCAGTGACATATGTCTGGCGGGTGGGGAGAAGCAGGTAGGAAGAAGGTGGGAAGCAAGATAAGGTTGTAAAGAGATCATAGCACCAGTGACTTATCTTACAAATTCCCTAGACTGATGGGGGAAAGACCTCATGGTACAGTAGGTGCTTCCAAACTCTGGATCCTCCTGGTTATTGTAATATCCTGAGACTTAAGGTTAAAGAACACTTGTACTTCTGTAGCCAAATTCCCTCTGTACCTCTCAAGCAATATACTGCCCATGTTCAAGCTGAAGAAACAGAGGCTCAGAGTGGCTTCTTGATATGCCCAGGATTACAAAGTCCGGTGAAAGGAGCCTGAATCTTCCCAAATCAACACACAAGCAGCTCTTTATGCCATGTCACACCTGCCCCCTCGCTCCACCTTGCCACCTTTGGGTACAAGCCAACAGCAAAGGGAAGGGCCAAGTTCTGACACCAGGAGAAAGCCTCTCGGACCAGGAGAGGTGGGTCTCTGGATTCACACAAATTGAGAGACAAGCCGATGCCGCTACCAGGTGAAAATTCAAAAGAGGCTATTAAGCCCATGGGATAGAGTCCACAGTCACCTGAGAAAATGTGCCCAGAGATGTGAGACAGAACGGCAGTCTTATGAAGGAAGATGCTAAGTCACTGAAAGTTTAGGGACTGGGAAAACATGCAGTTCCAGACATCAGCAGGAGTTGGAGGTGGGATGGGTGCTGATTTCATCACCAAGCCTACTGGATGCTGAAGCCATGCACTGGAAAAACGCCGATACCGAAGTGGGCCTGAACCCACCCAGAGAGACCACGCAGCTCGGCTCCTTCCCCTCTGCCCAGGCACCTACTGGTGCATCCACCTGGCTTGGAGCCACCGCCTGGGAAGGGTGACTCTGAAATGACGGCCAGAAGCGTTTCTGCTAACAGTTGCTCCCTTGGACAGGCAGGGTTTTTCAAGGTGTGCACTCCTTGGGCCGATTTCTGAGCCCCGCCTCCAACCCAGTGAGTTAGAGGAGACTAGAGATAGGTCTGGGGTCTTCCATTTTATTATGCTTCCCAGTGACCCTAAAGCCCACTGCAAGTTGGGAAGCTGCTCTAAGCTGTCTTATGTCTTGGCCTACTGGATATTAATTTGACAGATATTTATTGAAATGCCATTTATTTGTCAGGCTGTTTGAGGCACTTTGGCTACATGTAAACAAAATGGACCCCCCACCCCACCGCCCCGCAAAAAATCTTCAGTGCTCACATTCTACTGCGTGTGGGGGAGCTGGGAGATGAGTGAGTGAGTGGAGAGAAAAATAATGAACAATAAACCCTGGACAGTGGAGTAATCTCTCTGTTGCTGGCTGGCATTTGCCATCACCTTTCCAAGCTTATAAATGGTGGACTACCCTTTGTGAAAATGAAGGAAAACTCATTTTAAATGGAGTCAGAAAGCCCTGAAGGGGGCTTTCCCACATGAGTGCCACTCAGCCAGCCTCACCGGCAGGCAAAGGGAAAATTGGAATTCTTTTGACAAGGAAGGACATTTCTTACCTGTGGAATTTTATCCCCTGCTTGTAAGAAAAAGGAAGCTCCCTCCCTCCCCCCAGCAGCAACGCTCTAATAACCACTTGGAGCCAATGAGAAACTGCCACAGCCTCCAACCCTTCTTCTCCAGTGAATGTTTCCTTCAAAACTCTCCCCAGTTTCCTCCTAAAGCCAGAGAAAAGCCGACCTTCTCTTTGTCTCTCCCAGCTTGCCTGCAAATTTCTCTGTAGCTCACCTGTCCCTGCTATTCCCAAATAAACACATTTTGCTGATGAAGCAACTGGCTGGCTTATTTCCGAGGTCAACGTCGTCCACAGCTCTCTGCAGGAAAGAGCACCTACCTACTAGGTCTCCGAAATGTTGGAAGGACTGGAGAGTTCTTGGAGCTGCTCTCAGCAGTGGTGAGTGCTGAAGCCTGTGTGCGCCAGCTCCTGAAGGCTTCCAGCTCTGCCCCCGTGATGGTACCTAGTAGATTCAAATCAGCTGTGTTGGGAGCAGTTCCACCAGAAATCAGCAGGGCACCTACTCCCCACCTGTGAGATCCATAACAAAAGCATCGCTGCACATTCACCATCAGTAATACTACAAAGGGGATAGAGTCACATAGAAGCTAAATGCCAGAGCCCAACCACTTCTCCCAACATCAAGTGACCAGGGTGTGTCTCCCTTTTGCTTCCTGGGTAAATAAAGATCAGGGCTTCCCGGGTGGCACAGTGGTAACTTCTCTCAACATCAAGTGACCAGGGTGTGTCTCCCTTTTGCTTTCTGGGTAAATAAAGATCAGGGCTTCCCGGGTGGCACAGTGGTAAAGAACCCGCCTGCCAATGCGGACTCAAGAGACTCAAGAGATCTCTAGATCTCAAGGACTCGAGAGATCCCCAGGTCAGGAAGATCCTCTGGAGTAGGAAATGGCAACCCAGTCCAGTATCCTTGCCTGGGAAATCCCATGGTAAGAGGAAGCTGGCGGGCTTCAGTCCACAGCGTTGCAAAGAGTCAGACATGGCTGAGCACACACACGCGCGCACATACACACAAGTAAAGACCAGAGGAGTCGAGGTTCTGGGCTGAAACATACGCAGAAAGGCTTGGAATGAAACCTACTGTGGTGACATGAGCGATTACCAAGGGTGAAAGCTTTCTGCACTCAGTTTATCGTCTTGTATCTTGCATGTTTGTTGTTGGAGTTTTCCCCTAATAGTCAGTCTCTGATTGCACCCTTAGAAATTGATGAGTTTCCAGGGCATTATAAATTCCAAGCATTTACAGAACCAGCACTAAAACAGCTCATTAAAGAGTGTGGGTTGGAAAGGAGGATTGTCAGTGTACTTTCCATACGATAATCAATTATGGCAGTTTCTGAGCAGTGGTTTCCATCATTCTTCTTTAAGATGCCATAATGGAAATGAGCTCATCAGACTTTATGGATGTTTGTTACTCTGTGTATCTCAAGTTGTTGCACACAAAGTCTGAGGTAAGAGAAGAAATGGATGTTCCTGGCTGTCCAAGGCCATAGCCTAACGGGGTGTATGTCTGTGTGTCCCTGTGTTTCTCACTCAGTTGTGCCCGCCTCTTTGAGACCCTATGGACGTGGCCCACCAGGCTTCTCTGTCCACGGGATTCTCCAGGCAAGAACAATGCAGTGGGTTAGTGGGTTGCCATGCCCTCCTCCAGGGGGAACTTCCCAACCCAGGGATTGAGCCCATGTCTCCTGCATTGTAGATGGTCTTCTGCATTGCAGGCAGATTCTTTACTGTCTGAGCCACAGGGAAGCCTTAAAGAGGTTTAAACAGGTTCAAAATAGCATGGAAAGCATTAGCGAGTAGCACACTTGTGAATGTTTTCATAATCAGATCTTGGGGTTGTGGGAAGCTCTGATTTGTAGTGTTTGTTAATTTCCGTCATGTTAAAGCTCCCCCCTGGCCAATTTCAAGCAACGGATGCGCTGTCAACTGATTAAAGCCCTGAAAATTTAACCGCTGAGCCCCACAACCAGTACAAGCTGGCTTCAACGTGCCACTGATGTTAGCTTTAAAATTAATATGAATTTTGCATTTGGCTCAATGATGCTTCATTTTTTTAAAATGATCATTTTCTTTCTGTCTTCTAATCTTCTAGCATCATCTAACACCGTGTTTCCCCAAGAAAGCTCTCCTTTCACCAGTGGAGTAGGGCTTTGACGTAGACTAGCCTCACATTCTCCAGTACTCTTGCCTGGAAAATCCTATGAACGAAGGAGCCTGGTAGGCTGCAGTCCATGGGGTCACTAAGAGTTGGATACGACTAAGCGACTTCCCTTTCACTTTTCACTTTCATGCATTGGAGAAGGAAATGGCAACCCACTCCAGTGTTCTTGCCTGGAGAATCCTAGGGACAGGAGCCTGGTGGGCTGCCGTCTGTGGGGTCGCACAGAGTCGGACACGACTGAAGTGACTTAGCAGCAGCAGCAGCCTCACGCTGAATCTTGTAATGAGAAGACGATGACTTTTCCTCTCTCAATCCTCAGATTACATCAGGAGAACAGTCAGCAGGGAGCCTGTGTGCTTCCACAACTCTTAGGACACATGTCCTTTCCTCTTTGAACCAAGAGAGAACAGAGCCTGGGTTCTCGTCTTCAGGGAGGCAAGGGCATCAAGCTAGGGTGTGACAAACATGTTTCCTTTTGTCTTTCTCGTTATGTTTGGCTTTCCTGAGTGTGCGCATGTGTGCTCAGCCACTCAGTTGTGTCTGAGTTTTGGGTGACCCCATGGACTGTAGGCCACCAGCCAGGCTCCTCTGTCCATGGGATTCTCCAGGCAAGAACACTGGAGCGGGTGGCCATTTCCTTCTCCAGGGGCTCTTCCCAACCCAGGGGTCAAACCTGCATCTCTTGTGTCTCCTGCATTGGCAGGTGGCTTCCTTAACGCTTTCCATGCTATTTTGAGCTTGTTTAAACCTCTTTAGGGATTCGCTGGTGGCTCAGACAGTAAAGAATCTGTGCCACCTCTTTGGCTTTTAATGGCAAACAATACCGATCTTCCCCCCAACCCCCGCATTTATGGAAGTAGCACGGAGTTTTCTTTTCAATGTGTTATTAAATATGCTCCCTGTACTTAGGAGGAGGTACCTGGATGAAGCAAAAGTCACTGGCTGTTGAGCACCTTGAAATGAGACCCGGCCTTTCATGGGGTTGGCTTGCTGGGCCCTCTGGAGGCAGAATGGGCCAGAGGCAGCTTGGGTGCCTCAGCAGGTACTCTGTCTGTGGGAGCGCTGGCCTCGCTTCGTCTAAATCACACACACTGAGGCTCAAGCCGTGTGCGCTATCATGTTGATTTGTTGCTGTTTGCCTGTTTCTCTGATGTAAATATTCCCGCCATGGCTTATTTCAAGCCACCAACATCACTTCCCTGAACTGAGATTGGGGAAGAAATGTGCACAGTCAACTTCCCTGGACCAGTAAGAGTGCCTCCAGCACGCGCTGGATGTGGCCACCACTTACGGTCGCTATGGGATTATGTGGAAGGCACCAGGCAAGATGGCCTTCCTGCTGGCTCAGACAATAAAGAAGACTCCGCCTGCACTGTGGGAGACCTGGGTTCAGTCCCTGGCTTGGGAAGATCCCGTGGAGGAGGGCATGGTAACCCACTCCAGTATTCTGGCCTGGAGAATCCCCCGGACAGAACAGCCTGGTGGGCTACAGTCCCTGGGGTCGCAAAGATGCTTTCCAGGCAAGATGCCTTCTCATGCCAGCTCATGCTGGCCCCCAGGGCTATAGCTGCTGGTAACTGTTATTATCCCTGTTCTGCAGATAAGCAGCTTTGGGGCAGAGAGATTACAGAACACACCCAAAGTTATAAAGCTGGTGAGTGATGGAGCTGGGATTTAAACCCAGGTCTCAGTCAGCACTCGGATTGCAGCCATGAAATTAAAAGGCACTTGCTCCTTGGAAGGAAAGCTATGACCAACCTAGTGTGTCCATGCCTGCGTGCGCAGTCGCTTCAGATGTGTCCAACTCTTTGCAGCCCCGTGGACTGTAGCCCTCCAGGCTCTTCAGTCCGTGGGATTCTCCAGGCAGGAGTACTGCAGTGGGTTGCCATGCCCTCCTCCAGGGGATCTTCCTGATCCAGGGATCGAATGAGAGTCTTCTGCGTCTCCTGCATTACAGGCGGGTTCTTTACCATGAGCCACCGAGGAAGCACTGACCAGCCTAGACAGCATATGAAAAAGCAGAGACATTACTTTGCCGACAAAGGTCCGTCTAGTCAAAGCTATGGTTTTTCCAGTGGTCATGTATGGATGTGAGAGTTGAACCATAAAGAAAGCTGAGCACCGAAGAACTGATGCTTTTGAACTGTGGTGTTGGAGAAGACTCTTGAGAGTCTCTTGGACTGCAAGGAGATCAAACCAGTCCATCCTAAAGGAAATCAACCCTGAATATTCTTTGGAAGGACTGATGCTGAAGCTGAAACTCCAATACTTTGGCCACCCGATGCGAAGAGCTGACTCATTGGAAAAGACCCTGATACTGGGAAAGATTGAGGGCAGGAGGAGAAGAGGGTGACAGACGATGAGGTGGTCGGATGGCATCACCAACTCCACTGACATGAGTTTGAGTAAGCTCCAGAAGATAGTGGAGGACAGGGAAGCCTGGAGGGCTGCAGTCCATGGTGTCGCAAAGAGCCGGTCACGACTGAGCGACTGAAATGAACTGAACTGAACTGAACAGCGCCAGGTTTGCGGCAGACAGTGAAGGACATCGGCGCCCTCTAGAGGTCAGAGTGGCAATGACAGCGGTGACCTGTGAAATCTGTGTGTGCTTAGTCAGTCACTTCGATCGTGTCCAACTCTTTGCGACCCCATGGACTGTAGGCCACCAGGCTCCTCTGTCCATGAGATTCTCCAGGCAAGAATATTTGAGTTGGTTGCCATTTCCTTCTCCAGAGGATCTTCCCAACCCAGGAACTGAACCCTTGCCTCCTGCATCACCTACGTGGGCAGGTGGATTCTTTACCACTGAGCCATCTGGGAGCTTGAAACCTTTGAAGGAGAGATAATTCCTTGGGGGAAGAGAAGCCTTGCATCCACAGCCCTCTCCCTCCCCTTCTCCACCTAGTGACCTCCTGGCTTAGAAGGATCCAGTTAAAGGGGGGGCCCAGGATGACTGAAAGGCTCCCCTCCAGCTTCTAGTTTCTAACGCCTACTTGCAAGGCAGCAGTTCCCATCTGGGAGAGATTCTGTCCTCCAGGGACTACTGGCAGGGTCTGGAGGCACTCTGGGTCCTCATGCCTGGGAGGACACTGCTGGTGTCTGGTGAGCAGAGGGCAGGAATGGTGCTAAACACCTGCAACAGGCAGGACAGCCCCACATGCAACAGAGTCATGCAGCCCTGAATGTCACCAATGTCGAGGTTGAAAAACCCCCTGTAAGGAGTTAGGGAGCTGGGCCGCTCAGGAGGCTGAATTTAGTCTACTGTAATCCTAGAGACGTCCCTTCAGCTTCCATCCTGAGAAGGAATGCCCGGCACAGCCTCCGGGGGTTGGAAATAAATCTCAGGCTCCCTCGGGAGGGTTGGGGACCATCTACTCGGGATCGCAAGGGGGCTTCCTTCATCTCTCCACTGTATCTCCCGCCTCACTTTCTCCTACCTGGTGACTGCTTCCTATCTGATATTCAGACACCTCCCAGCAAGGCAACCCCATGGAGCAGAGCACCCAGTTTGTGGAAGAGCAAAACTGACCACTCAGGGGGTGACATATTTCTTTAGACCTCTGCAGTCAGGTGTGGAAGGACACTCCTTCAATAGTGATCCCAAGATGCGTGGTTGCCAGTTGATTGTGTGGTTTGAGATGGATAGAGGCGCCTTGTCTGGCTTTCAGTGTCTCGACACTTACCTGTCCGTTATTCATCCTTTCCACAAATCTTTTTAAGCATCTGCTCTGTACTACGTCTGATGGTAAGTGTTAGAAATGAAATATTGGCCTGACATTACTTGTCACGCTAGGTGCCAGGGCCGCAATGCAGTCGCAGTGGGGAGGGAAGCCGACTGTGGAGGCGCTGGCTGGGCGCAAATCCCAGCTGCGCCACCTTCTAGCTGTGCGATGCTGGGAAAGCTGCTCGCCCTCTCTTAGCTTCGGATTTCTCACCCTTTAAAACGGCAGTGCTGCGTCACGTCCAGCCTTGCTAGAAGCTAGATGACTAAATGGCCACGACGGAACAGGTTGTGAGTCCTCTAGTTCCCAGCTTTATATCCTGGCTCTTCTTTTTTTTTTCAGCTGTGTCACCCTGAGCGTATTAAGTTCTAGGGTTCTCAGTTTTGTCCTCTGTAAAGTAGAAATAATGACCCGCCATGTACAGAGTCAATGAAGAGATTAAGGGAGATGATGCCTGCAAGCCAGTCAGCGTGTTACTGCTGGCATGTTGTAAGCACTCAATAGACATAACCATTATAATCATGACTATCTTTTCCTATTATAATGCCTGCAATAATCAGAGTTGAAGTAGCTATTTTCATCCACATTATTTTAGATCTGTTTCAGTGTTTTAAACAGCCGTGGGTGGCTGAGAGGCGCGTATGCCTACCTCTTCTTTGTGCCAAGGCTGTACCCTGATGAGCAGCAGGAGGGGAAAGCAACCCAGGCTGATGGGTCCTCCACGGGGTGGGTTGCTCAGTCCCGCCTGCACACGCGCAGTCATGAGCTGAACCCTCTCCCAAGCTCTCTTCCTCCATGCGATGATTTCCTTAAAACCTGTGAGGAATCCCAAGCAATGAAAACCGACAAGCCTGATTATATAGGCTCCACGTTGGACACAGGCCTGTCTGCCCTGGTTTGTACAGGTGATCTGGGTTGAGTCAGGGTCTGTTTGGAGTGCTCAATTCCAGAGCATCAGGAAGTGAATAGACCTACTCTGTCAAGTCCATGGGGGCCAAAATACTGTATCGTTTGGTTTTTCAACAATGCCTAAGATTGTGCTGACAATAGAAGCGTCTAAAAAATAGTGTAATAAGTGGCTTCTGGGATCTGTACTCGGTGAGACTATATTCACTTGGAAGCATGACCAATTCCAGACTGCAGAACTTTTTTAAAAAGTTATTTTCTTCCACATACAGATGGCCAATGGGCACATGAAAAGATGCTTTACATCACTAATTATTAGAGAAGTGCAAATCAAAACTACAAAGACCACACATCAGTCAAAATGGCCATTACTAAAAAGCCTACAAAAGTAACAAATACTGCTGAGGGTGTGGAGAAAAGTGAACCCTCCTACTCTATTGGTTGGGATGTAAATTGCTACAGCTGCTATGGGGAACAGTGTGGATGTTCCTTAAAAACACTGAGAACTGAAGTGAAGTTGCTCAGTCATGTCTGACTCATTACGACCCCATGGACCGCAGCCTACCAGGCTCCTCCATCCCATGGGATTTTCCAGGCAAGAGTACTAGAGTGGGGTGCCACTTCCTTCTCCAGGGGATCTTCCCAACCCAGGGATCAAACCTGGGTCTCCTGCATTGTAGGCAGACGCTTTACCATCTGAGCCACCAGGGAAGTCTTTAAAAAAAAAAACCAAAAAGCTAAAAGCTCCAGCAATCCCCTCCCCCAGGAATATATGTAGACAAAACTGAAGAAATGCATGCACCCCAAAGTTCTCAGCAGCACTATTTACCGCAGCCAAGTCACGGGGACAACCCAAGAGCTCACTGACAGCAGAGTGGATGGAAGGCACGGCACGTATGCACAACAGGCTACTGCTCAGCCAGACAGAGAGCGGCATGGTGCCATCTGCAGCCACACGGGTGCACCCAGAGACGCTCCTACTAAGTGAGGTACGCCAGAAAGAGAAAGGCAAGTCCCACATATCACGTAAGCATGGAGTCTGACATAAATGAACTTATCTATGAAACAGAAACAGACTGACAGGCTTAGAGGACAGACTGTGGCTGTGGGCGGAGAGGAGGGAGGAGTAACTCAGGAGTTTGGGATTCACAGCCATATGCTGTAATATATAGAAGAGGGAAACAGTAAGGACCCACGGAGAGCACAGGGAACGCTGATACCCTGCAATGAACTCTCTCTCTCTACCTGAATCACATTGCTCTACACCAGAAACCAGCACAACATGGCAAATCACCTATACTTCAGCAAAAAATAAGGTAAAAAAAGAAAAGCGCTAAAGCCACTGAAGAACTGTTTTCCCCAGTAGGAAAAATGTCATACTCAGTGGAGACATTTAAAAATATACCCCTTCAAAGAAAAGAAAAGAAAAGCTGACAAAACTAATTCCCATCATCCAAAATAACCTTTTTTTTTTCCTTCTAATATTTTTCTTTTGTGCATTTGGAGGTTTGTTTTGATTTTCTTTTGTTCAGGGGGTTGACATTTTTTTAGAAATGATAATCACACTGTAGAAGTTTTTACAGACTGCTTTTTTCCCGCTCTAATAGACCCTTTCAGCATTTTTAACCTTTATTGTTGTTCAGTTGCTAAATCATGTCTGGCTCTTTGCAACCTTATAAAGTTTTTTTTTTTTTCTCTTCTTGTTATTCCAAATGTAGGACTACTTCCTTAAGACATACCCTTAAAAGTGGAATTGTTAGGTCACAGAATTTTAAATACTTTACAAGGTGCTTTGAAGACTGTGTAAAGACTCTGCAAGCATTCCCTACGCTGCTTGGTGTGGATATGACTTCAGTTTTGTATAAATGTGGGTGAACTGGCACCCACCTGCCCAGCCTCTACGCAGCTCCCAGCTGTGGGCACCTCCCAGATCCGCCCTCATCCCATGACTCCCGAGGGTCTGACTGCTGCCCTAAAGCTGTCCCCTGGGTTTCAGTCCCTGTGACCACCTGTGAATTCAGAGTGGCCTGGTCACCCCGGCCCAAGGCATGGCCCTGTCAGCTGAGACAGTGGGCCCCTGAGCGGGAAAGGAACATGTCTGGAAGACAGAACCTCTCTCATCCCTTGACTTTTTCCCCCCAGTGTATTGAGCCTGTTTTCTGTCTCGTTGCCATAGCAACACAACCTCAGGCTAATAGGTACTCCTTGGTGCTTAGAGGAAAAAAAACTCAGCTGACAGACAAGCCAGGACAATGCAGGAAAGAATAGGTTAGCCCCAGATGCCCCTCCACGCCTCGGCAAAGCAGCAGAGATAATTAAAAATTCGACTTTAGGGTCACGCAGACTCCAACAGAAGGAAGGTTCCAGGCCTTAGCAGAGTCATCTGTTTCCAATGCTGATTAAAATGGACAAAGATAAATCACAGATGACCTCAGCTCTCCTCTCTGCTTTGATGGAGAACCTTTCCAAGCATAAGTCTTTTTAGAGGCTCTTTCTTCCCTTTGGGGAATTAGATGACTTCCAAAGAGCCTGAAATGATCGCACAGGTTCAGTGGGATGGACAGCCTATTGCAGTATCCCACCATGGATCTTGTCAGTTCCACCTCACAGCCGCCCTGACTCCCAGGTCCCGCTGGTCTCCCCCTCTCTCCTCATCCCCTGCCTCACCTGCGGCCATCCCTCCTGGGCCGTCTTCTCAAGACTCACCTCCAGTCAGGTCCAAGCCCCCCAGCCCCGACCGAAGACAGCCCCGCTGACACAGCTCGGCACAGCGTCCCCGTCACTGACTCTCGGGTCCCTGCACGAGCCGTCTTCCCCTTTCAGGACTCTGTGCATGAATTTTCTCTTCCAGGAAAAATGCCTCCCACCCTTACAAGCCCCGGGGAAATGCCATTTTTGTCTAAGTGGCATCATTTCCCACCCTCTGGGCTCTTCATTCAGGCCCAGAATGTAGCTCTCCCCACGCTGTCCTGGATGGACTGTGTAGGTGGAGTCCCCACCGCGGCAGCCGGTGGGCAGGGGGCATTGTCTGGGAAAGGGGTTGCCTGTGTGTGTTCATCTCGCTGAGTGCTGCCTGGCGCGAGGTAGGTATCCAATACTGGAATCTGTTACCCTCACAAAGCTGGGTTATTTGCTGCAAAGAATAACATTATTCTCTCTGGGGAAATGGGCGAAGACCTCCACCTTCTCCAGCCCAAACCCCTCACTCATAACATCAGCATCCAACACACACAGCTGAGCGTTTGGGTGCCGAATCTGCTGATAGAGTTGTTGTTTGGGGAAAAGAACTCAAGCTCATATTTTAGAACCTTTCTCGGAAAATTTCAAGCAAGTAGCAAATCCTGAGCCACCTCCACCCCACCAGCTAGGTACCCATGGAGGCAGCTCCACGTGAGGAACACCTGGTCAGCTTGTCTCCTTCGCTGCCTCCCCTCCCCCACGGCTTTTCTGGAGTACGTCCCAGACATGATGTCATTTCATCTAACAATGTTTCATCAGCCGTCTAGGTGAAACTCCTACCCCTTCTGCCTACACTGCCTGTGACCTTGGGCAGATTAATTAACCTCCCTGATCCTCCTGTTCTGTGTCATGAGAATAATCACGGCACGTCCATCATAAGGTTACAATGAGGAGCAAATGGACGATTTGCAAAAAACACTCGATGCTTGTGGCGTTTGCCCAGCTAGTGTGCTAAGTGGTTGGTGTTAGCCATTAAAATCACCATCATACCATCATTACCATCATCTTTACTGATGTTAGCCATTAAAATCACCATCATTACCATTATCCTTACTGAATCTACGGCCCGAGTCCCAAGCATTTGAGACACAAGAGACATACAAATGTATCCACTGCTAATCGTAGCGCTGGCAGTTGAAGGAGAACAGACTGGAATGTGGAGACACTGGAGCCCCAGAGATCACAGAGGAGGCTGGAAAAGTCATCCCGGAGGGAGGTGATGGGGCCTTGACCTAGACAGCGACGGAGGTGGAGAGAACACACAGGGAGAGCTGCAACCCAGGTCAAGTTTAGGTATCGGCTAACGGAGGGGAGAAGGGGTGAGACGGTGAAGTTTCCTCTGAGAGCCTTTGTCTTTGCTGCACTGGTTGATGGGCATCCTGGGAAAGGCGCGCGGCACGTGAGGCTGCTGTTTATGGCAGCACATGGCTTCCCTTGTGCAGCTGGTGGTTCGTTTCACTTTGAAGCCACTTCCACATCTCTGTGAAAGGCTCCAGACTCCCATGAGCTTCCTTCCCCCTCCCCTCTGCAACCTCCCTTCACCTGATAATCAAAGTGGAGGTGGTGCTTTACCCACCACCACTTTTAAAACTTATTCTCCATGAATACATGCTCACCGTGGACCCTTTAAAAAAGACAGACACAAAAATATGATCTCGCTTGTATGTGGAATCTAAACTGGCAAAATCACAGAAGCAGAGAGCAGAAGGGTGTGTACCAGGGGTTTGGGTGCGGGGGAGAAGGAGAGGTGGTCGTCAAAGGGAACAAAGTTTTATGCAGGATATGTAAGTTTTGGAGATCTGCTAATGTGGCATAGTGCCCATAGCTAACAATACTGTATAATGTACTTAACATCTGCTACGAGGGTAGAGTTTATATTAATTGTTCTTGTGTCTGCATGCTCAGTTGCCCAGGCGTGTCTGACTCCTTGCGATCCCATGGACTGCAGTCCACCAGGCTCCTCTGTCCATGGGATTTCCCAGGCAAGAATACTGGACTGGGTTGCCATTTCCTTCTCCAAGGGATCGTCGCAACTCAGGGATCGAACCCGCATCCTCGGCATCTCCTAATTGTTCTTACCCCCAAATAATAACTATGATAAAAAGGGTGAGAGAAAACGGTGAGGGGTGATGGATATGTTTACGGCTATGAGGGTGGTGATGGTTTCACAGGTGTACACTTATCCTCAAGTTCATTGAGTTGTAACCATTAACTATGTGTAGCTTTTTATATGGCACTTATACTTTAATAGCGTGACTTTAAAAATAAAGATAAACAGACAGACCGAGATGTGCTCTGGGCCCCAGCACTCGGGTCCGCATGATCTTTGAGAGAGCCGCTTCTTGGGGTTCAGAGGGGAAGAGGCGTTTAAGATTCCTGCTTTTGCAAACCGGGAAGAGTGCACAGAGCCATGGACAGCAGCCATGCTCCAAACCACCTGGCCTCAGGAGCCAGTGGCCTCTGAGAACGTGGCTGTGTGTTAAACTCAGAACCAGTGGGCCAGTCTGGACTCTGCACAGAGGGCCTTGTGCAGGAAGGTGACGCGGGAGAATTATACAGATGTGGCTTCCCTGGTGTCTCCATCCCCCAGACCCGATCTGGTCTCCCAGCTGGAGAGAAGGGAAGCTCCAGGGGACCCCAATCCCTGGGAAGCAGAGGTTTTGAGAGGCATCTGTCCAGGTGGCAAGTCCCGCATCAAGACAGAGGAGCTGGCGGTAGGACCCTACGAATGTAAGGAGCCTGGCGAAGGTCTGCGTTCCGACACCCTGACCCAGCATCAGAGGATCCGCACGGGGGAGAAGCCCTGTGCGTGTAAGGAGTGTGGCAGGCTTTCTGTCGGAGCGCCACCTGCCTGCAGCACCGAGGCTACGCACGGGGGAGAAACTAAATGGTAGGAGTGCTGGAAAGCTTTCGGGGGTAGGTCACTTTTTTATTGTCCAGCGGCGCATCCACGCCCGGGAGAAACCCCGGGAATTTTTCTTGTGTATGATACAGTCGTGAAAGTGAAAGTGAAGTCACTCAGTCGTGTCCGACTCTTTCCGATCCCGTGGACTGTAGCCCACCAGGCTCCTCTGTCCATGGGGATTCTCCAGGCAAGAGTACTGCAGTGGGGTGCCATTTCCTCCTCCAGGGGCTCTTCCCAACCTGGGGACTGAACCCGGGTCTCCTGCATTGAAGGCAGGTTCTTTACCGTCTGAGCCACCAGGGAAGGCCGATACAGGCGTAGCTGGACTCGAAAGCTTTGCCGCGCTCCTTACACTTGAAGGGCTTCTCCCCAGTGTGGCTCCTCCGGTGCCGAAAGAGCTTCGAGTTACATCGGAGGATCTTCCCACATTCTTTCCATTTGTAGAACTTCATGCCGCCTAGAAATAGTAGATGGGGGTTCAGACTGGAAGCCTGACACACGGCCTTACTTTGAAAGCCCCAGTGCCGAGGCGGGTCTGAGGGACGCCCTCCGCAGGCCTGCCGCCGCCTCTGTGCCCTCGGAGGCTTGCTGCTCTGCTGCCTGCTGCATGGACGTAAGGTGCGTGGGAAAGCCTGCAAGTGCCGCGGCAGCCTGTCCGGCCTCAGCAAGTGCAGCCTGTGGAAGAGAAGCGCAGCCAGGCTCCGGCCGGGCCCGCCGCGTCCCCGGGGCCCCTGCACCCGCAGCTCGCGGCGTCCCTAAAGGCCCGGGCGCTGCTCCGGCGGGGCGGGGCCGCGCCTCACACCGGCTTCATTGCTGGTTCCCCGCCCGTGTTCACGCTGCTGCCTCTGGGGTTCTTTCTTCCCTCGTCCCAGTAGTACGTGGCTTCCGGAGTCTTCCACCCGCTGCGAAGCCTTCCCCAGCTACTCTGACCCCTTTCTTCACCACTGCCCCCCTCACCGAGGCCTCTCTCTTAGCACTTCTCTGGTGGTTACAGCAAATCTCTAACCTACCTTCAGCTTGATCTGTAGCCTTAACACTGTATCTGCGTTCTTACTATTTCAGCATAAACTCCGTTGTAATTGAAAAAAAAAAAAAGATATAAAACAGGAAAAGTATAATGGAGGAGATAAAAACTAGCCATAATCCTGCTACAGATATGCCCAGGGTAGTTGGGTTGATATAAGCTCTCATTTATTCTTTATATTAATATGTATTCGATGAAGGTATGACCACATTGAATATATAATTACTCTTTCTCCTTAGCATGTCAATAAGAAATGGGATGAGGTGACCTTTCAGGGTTATCCTGTAATTCCCTTAACCATCCTGATAGACATTGATAGACATGTTTTGCTTCCAATTTTTTCCTTTTAAATATAAAATAAAAATTTATTAATATTCAGTTAGTGAATGCTAAAGCTGAAACTCCAGTACTTTGGCCACCTCATCCGAAGAGTTGACTCACTGGAAAAGACTCTGATGCTGGGAGGGAATGGGGGCAGGAGGAGAAGGGGACGACAGAGGATGAGATGGCTGGATGGCGTCACCGACTCGATGGACGTGAGTCTTAATGAACTCCGAGAGTTGGTGATGGACAGGGAGGCCTGGCGTGCTGCGATTCATGGGGTCGCAAAGAGTCAGACACAACTGAGCGACTGAACTGAGTGAATGTTTTACGCATAAAGCTGTACTCAAGTTCCTTAATTGTGCTCCTTTGAAAAGGCTGCTGCTCCCAGTAAACCCAAGGGAAGAATCAAGTATTTATCCTCCCACTCCTATAGGAGCTGTTCACCAGTCATAATCAGCTAATAGATGCAGGGGCGTGGCTCCTTATAAAATGAAGGCAGATAATAAGTGACCACAGAGTCTTGGAATCAGAATTTCACAGCCCCCACTAAATTAACGGGTCTCAGCGCTGAACATCAGGAAAAGAGGGCCAACCAGCCACGTGCATCTCCCAGAGGACACAACGGCGCCCACCGTCCCAGTCTGATCAGACCTCCTACCAACCTGAAGGAAATACAGAGCACAGGGGGCCCCGCTGGACAGTCCTGGTTGCCTGCAGTCCACAGAGTCCAGACCGTGGGAAGGAAACCACCGCCAAGCAACCCAGACTTTTCGACTTGCAAGGAGCAACAGCAGCAGAAACGAAGCAGGAGAGTCTGCAGATTTAGAAGGACCTGGAGGTACATGTTTTTTCAAATGGGACAAAACAAACCGCTGCTGCCTAGGGATGTACAGTTAGGTGAAAACCAAAAGAAATATGAGGAAGTGATGGCTCTAAAAGTCAGGATGCAGTGGTGACATCTGGAGAAGCGGAGGGAGTTGGGGCTGTGACGGAGCAGGCTTGACTGGGCTCTGTGACGGAGAGGCTTTGGGGACGCCCAGCAGAGTTCTGTGTCTTCACCTGCGTGCTTACAAACTGTACATGTGTGGCTGTCTGTGCATGTGTTTTGTTTTATAATTTTTAAAAAAGTTTAAAAAGAAAAACTTAAGGGTGTTACTACCTGTCTCAGCTTGGGTAGGTGTGTCCTTCAATTCATGTCCTTCCCTGAAGCTTAGAACATGAGTGTGGAGCTAGGCTCACTGCAGATGTATTTCAACACAGCTGAGCTGCGGAGGGTTGAGTTCAGATGAGGCCATCCTGGAATAGGATAAGCCCTTAATCTAATATGAGCTGTCCTTATAAGAAGAGGAGAGACACAGAAACACAGAAAGGAAGGGCACGTGATGACGGAGGCAGAGATTGGAATGCTGTGGCTGCAAGCCAAGGACAGCAAGCATTGTCAGCAACCCCCAGAAGCTAGGAGAGAAGCTGGAAAAAGATTCTTCCTCGGAGCTTTTGCTAGGAAGCCACCTTCTGACACCTTGATTTCAGGCCTTTAGCTTTCCTGAAGCTTTCTTCACACGCTGAGCAGAAAGCAAGTTGTCTGATGTCCACACAGGTGTGCAGAATCAAAGCTGAGATATTCATTCTCAGTTGCCCTAGAATGAGAAGCGCTGTAACTGCGACTCTCTGCTACTTTCCTACATTTGAGCCAAGTGCCAAACAGGTCCTATCCAGATATTAAAACATGGTACACCAGACCCCACCCCTCGCAGAGAGATCTTAGCCCTCCTGGGGAGGGACTGGTCTTTCTTATCTCTCGCTGTGAGTCAGTCAAGCCCAGAGCCTCAGCTGTGGTGGGCAGTGGATATTTGTTACACGAAGCACCATTTAGGTCAAGAGTCTAAAACATCAGAGCCCCAGGATCGCCCAGAGTGGCGTGCCTCTGCGTTCTCAACAAACAAGTCTAAGCTGAAGCCAACACACTTTTCTAAAAATGTATTTAACTGGAGGATAATTGCTTTACAATATCGTGTTGGTTTCTGCCATGCATCAACATGACTCAGCCATAGGTATACACATGTCCCCTCCTCCCTCTGGAACCTCCCTCGTACCTCCCACCCCACCCCACCCCTCTAGGTTGTCACAGAGCACAGAGTTTGTGTCCTAACAGCAAATTCCCACTGGCTCTCTTTTCTGCATGTGGTAAAGTGCATGTTTCCATGCTACTCCGCAGCCAACAATTCTCTGACTCCAGAAGTCGGTGCTTCCTAGGCTGAAAAACTCTTCAAGAGAGAATGGAATTAAGTGTTACAACCCAGGGGCAACAGGGTGCGTGTGGAAGTGCAGAGGAAATACCATACCCTACAGGGCGCCCCATGGCCCCTCCTCTCCACCTCCTGCCTCCTCTCGGCTCCACACTCTCGGCAGCAGTGCACCAAGCCCTGGGGGTTCACAGGGCTCGGTTTGAAGCTGACATCGTCACAACCTACAGCTTGGCTTGGGACAAGCCGCGTCACCTTGCCAAACCTCAGTGTGATCTCAGCTCTCCTCCGCAAGCAACAGGGGCTCCAGGAGAAAAGAGAGGCTATTTGTACGTACCCTTGATTGACAGTCTGACAAGCTCCCGCTCACCTCGCAGAGATCAGGCGTAGAAAGTGCTCTGCTTGGTGAAGCGCCTGCTGAGCATTTGTCACGTGCCTGCTGCTGTGATGAGAGCGAGCATCCTCCCCCACAGCCCCCAGGGGATGCACCGCCACTGCCTTGCCGTTGACAGTTACCTGAGTTTTAGATGTGGCTCTTGCCCTGAGACTCTCACCTTCTCCTAGGGCAACTTGAGGGCAGGTTATATGACTGCAGTCCAGAGCCTGAAACCTTCTCTGCCTTCCTCTTAGTGGAGGATCCACAAGATCCCCTTCAAAGTAGTGGAGGGTCAGCTTTCCACTGGAGTGCTTTGCTTGCAAATGCCTCTTATACAAACACAATTACTCTTTTATTTCCACTCCTTGACTCCTACAGTGCCCAGACAAGTTGTCCCAGGCATATCTGCCCCTGTTGGCCACCGCTCATTTTGCACCCTGGACATCCTAACCCTTATCTAAATGACAGCCATGTCTAGATGACACAGTCAATGTTATCTCAGTTCCCTTAGGTACAAAAATGCTCCCCAAACAGCCTGCAAACAAGCCCTTTCTCTGGAAATCTAAGGAAAGGTCACCTCTGCCTTCTAAACTGTACTTTCCTAAATGTCAGCAGCTCTGGCCGTCATCCCTTTGGAAAGATGAGAACTTTCAAGATTTTGAAGGATCTTTGGCCTCCTTTTAGTTCTAACCCTTTTCCATAACTTCCACGTTACACTGTTCCAGGGGAAATCCTTCAGGCGTCGTGGAACGGAAAACCTTCAGGTGTCATTATCCATCAGGGAATGAATAAAACTAGTATCATCTGGAGGCAAGGGGATGACATTATTAGTGAGGCACTAGAGTCCTCCACGGAGAAGGCGATGGCACCCACTCCCGCACTCTCGCCTGGAAAATCCCATGGACGGAGGAGCCTGGTGGGCCGCAGGCCATGGGGTCGCTAAGAGTCGGACACGACTGAGCGATTTCACTTTCACTTTTCACTTTCATGCATTGGAGAAGGAACTGGCAACCCACTCCAGTGTTCTTGCCTGGACAATCCCAGGGATGGGGGAGCCTCATGCGCTGCCGTCTATGGGGTCGCACAGAGTCGGACATGACTGAAGCAACTTAGCAGCAGCAGCATCAGAGTCCTCCAAGCAGGAATAAGAGTTTCTCTCCCTGGCTGGAGGATTTTGCTAAAGGATTTGAGGCACGAATCCGTTGACACGATATTCTATAAGTTCTACCACTGTTGTGTGGGATTTCAGGAGTGGCGGGAGCTCAAGCGATGATGTAACCCATTTGCAGCAGACTTGAGAATCTTAATTCAAGAGGATTTTCAAAGCATCATCACCAGCATCGCCCTCAGAGTTCTGGTGGCTGTCAATGACTCATCCTTGGAGTAGAGCAATATTTCCTTAAACTCTTAATATTTCTATGTCCTTCTCCTTGGCTGAGTGACAAACTTCTACCTGACCTTCAAGTCTCAGTCTGTAAGTTCATTCCTGCCAAGAGTTTCCCCCTGATTCTCCTCCTTCTCCTAACCCCAGTTGCTTCCTCTTCTGTGCCCGTCACACTTCAAACATCTCACTTACAGATGGTACAGCAGATATTTTTTTTCTGCAGGGAACAAGAATCATTTCACGTGTTGTTTTTTTTTTTAATCCTCCCCCCAGACCTCACTTATATGTTGGAATAAGCATCCTTGAAGTGTCCAGCTTAATTCTACTCCACCATCCAAATTTGACACTGGGGAGCATGGTTAAAGAAAATCAAAGAAATGTTGGAAGCAATTCACTAGATTTTTTTTTTCATCTTTTGCTTTAGTTCAAAATACAACAGGACTAGAATATACAGTGTGGCTTGATTATGGGTTGTAGATTTCTGCGACCAATTCTGGCTTTCAGCTCAATGTCTACTTCATTTGAACTCCTCATGACCGCAATGCATACTTGATCGTCAGTGTCAATGGCATCTAGGTTCCCCAGGAAAAAAGGACCAGTTGCTTCATCTGATTCTACTGTCTTGCTGTTTTTTCTTCCCTCTTCCTCACTCTCCAAATATCCTGTCCCTCTTCTAAGCCGGTGCTCCTACCAATGGCCCTTTAAAAATCTTCTTGGACCAGCCACACTATTTTGTGGCCAAGCAAACACTTCTTTTAAAATGACAACTTGCTGTCTCCTTCTTTTAACAGTATTTGGCTTCCGTGCAGCGCCAGAACTAGAACGGGGCAAGGTAGGTGACCAGGGTGCAAAATTTAAGGAAGCACTCACTCTTGGGTGCTAAACCACCACTCAAATGACCTTGGGAGTGAGCACCCCTTTAAATGCCCCGCCCTAACCCACGCCTTGCATCATTGCACAGATCCATTTGCATCTAATCCCAACGTGAACTGTGTTTTTTTCTCAACCTTCCCAGTGGGTCATTCCATGATTCTGGACATTTTACTTTTTCAGTCACTCTTCCACATAGGTCAAAACCTCAGGGCTCACTCACTTCAGATCCTCACAGCTTCTCGACAGAACATAAGCCCCAGATTTCAAGTCTACCTGCAATGAATGTGTTACTTTTCCACACCCACTTTGGATTTTAAGCAATCATCCATTCCCCCCAAAGATGAATGTCATTAATAGAAGTCATCTTCCAAATACGAATTAGGTAGATGTGCTTCTAATTAGGGTATTACTCATTTCTTCTTTTTCAAAGCTTTTAATTTATCATCGAATAGACACAGTGATCCATGGAATAATCCATCTTAATTTTTTTCCTCTTTTAGATGGCTAGGCTTATTACTATTCATAGCACAAGCCAAATGCTTTGGTTATTAAGTGGTATCATTTGTACTCTAATGAATTTGTGCCTTTCACAACATTGAAAAGGAAATGAAATATTGTGAGACATTAAATGAGACCCCAAACAAAGATGGAGCATCATTAACCCTCATTGCTCAAGCACGAAGGAACTGACCACTCTGAAAATGACTGGAGGGTGCAGGTCTGTCTGAGCTGCACTGGGCAACTGCACCCGGGCAGGCTCTGTAACGGAGTGCCAACACCCCCAGCCAGCTTCCCCAGCATCTTGCCCCATGTTCACTTTCATTCTCCGTCCTCATGTCCCCGGCCTCTTTGCAGTCTCTCCTTTCATACTTGGCCCCCTCTTCTTGCGATGGTCCTCTCTCCCTTCTTTTCTTAGTCCTGTTCTCCTCATTCTTTAGAACCCAGCTCAAGTGTCCCTTCTTCTTCAGAGTTTTCCATGATCTTCCTAACGAGGTCAGTTCCCCTATCCACATTCTCTTAACACCATCTCAGAATTACCCAGTGGCAAGGCTACATTTATTTGACTCATTTTGGTTAAGTCTGTGTCTCTGTAAGACCATGAGCTTCATGATGGCTGGGATCTTGTGGGTTTGCTCATCATCATTTCCCACAACTTCCAGAAAACCCCTTCTCCGAGATCCGTTGCAGGAGGAAATAAGAATGACCACAGCTAGTCTTCCTCTGTGAACACCGTCTGAGCCAATCACATGTCCCCCGGGGGTCATGCGTGAACACCAGCTTGAAGGCTGCAGGACTTGGTTGAAGCGCAAACTGGGGGCACGCGATCAACTCTGACGGGTTGTCACCCAGTGGGGTGAAATAAACAATTTTCAGATCATGAAACTCTTCTTATGACGATTAGCCTGCTTAGTAAGTGACACTGTGATTCCTTCTGGACAGAGAGAGTGCGTCTGTTTCGACCACTGCTCCGCACACAGCTCCTGGAAAAGGGCTTTGGCGCTGTTGCGTGAGTGACAGACCGAATGGACAGGTGGACGGAATAACATATCAAGAATATGGGGAGCAAAGAGGTGATGCAGCTGGCTGGAATGATGTTGCTCAGTCAAAGCGGAGCCTGGGAAGTGGGGATATCACCCCTGCCTCCTGCCACCATCCACGTGGGCTGGAGAATCCAGCTGCTGAGACCAGCTCTGGCCAGCCCCACAGCTGGGATCCTGGCTGCAGTCAGTCCATCTCTCCTGCAGCTGGCAGGGGTGTGTCAGACTGGGCGCGGGGACCACGCCCTGACTGAGCAGACTGCACTGGGCCACCCCGGCAGCCACCAAGCAGGCCACCTGGGCCAGGGGCTCTGGGATGTGGCACAGACCAGACAGAAACCTCTGGGCCGGCTCAGCCACGCGATGTCTTACTCTCCCCACAAGTCGACTCCCTTGCTCGTTCATTCATTCGCTCTGGAAGCTGTCATATGCCAGATGCTCCTTGGCACTGGGATCCCTGAGGTTGGTGCCATTGTCCTGCCATCCAGGCGCACTCTCCAATACGGCAGATGTGAGCAACTGGAGCGTAGCTGGTCTGAACTGAGACATGCTCCAAGAGTAAAATACACCCTGGATTCCAAACACTTAATATTTCATCCATAACTTTTATTATATTAGCATACATTGAAATGATAATATTTCAGATAGATAATAATAAGGTTATAGATATAAGGTATATAATATAATAGATAATAATCTGGTTAAAGAAAATATATTATTAAAATGAATCTCAGCAGCTTCTTTTTACACTTCTAATTGGGTCTAACTGGGGCCTCCTAGGTGGTGCTGGTGGTAAAGAACCCAACAAAACCCAAAAAAACCTCCTGCCAAAAAAAAGCAGGAGACATGAGATGTGGGCTCGATCCCTGGGTCAGGAAGATCCCCTGGAGGGCACAGCAATCCACTCCAGTATTCCTACCTGGAGAATCCCACGGACAGAGGAGCCTGGCAGGCTACAGTCCATAGGGTCACAAAGAGTTAGACACGACTGAGCAACTAACATTTTCACTTTCACAGGCAGAAACGTAGAAATAGGTGAAATTAATTTTAATCATGTTTTCCTTTACCCAAGATATTTAAAAGGCTATTGTTTCAATATTTTTAAATTAAGGATTTTAATTGGAGGCTCATTGCTTTACAATATTGTGGTGGTTTTTGCCATACGTTGACACGAATCAGCCATGGGCACACATGTGTCCCCCATCCTGAGCCCCCCACCGCCCTCCCCACCCATCCCTCTGTGCTGTCCCAGAGCACTGGCTTCCATGCCCTGCTCCATGCACTGAACGTGCCTGGCCATCTCCTGACATGAAGCAGAGCCTGCACCCCTTTTCATTACGATGGAATCACTGAAGTGCACTGTGCATGTCACACCCCCAGCACATCACAGCTGGGACGGCTGTGGTTCAGGTGCTCAGTGTCGCGGGCAGCTAGTGGTCACTGTGACAGGCTGTGCCACACTGGCTGGATGTTCCTCCTGAATGCAGTGGGGAGAGGTCCAAGCAGAGGCGTGCTTTAGAAAAAGCTCCCTGGCAGCCACAGGGAGATCAGCAGCTTTCTGAATGTTGCCACTTCCATCTTCTGCGCACTGTCACCCATGCAGGTGCTTCAGTTCATAAACTGGCAACTTGGGAGCAACATCTCTCTTTGCAGATTTTATCTTTTGATGATGTCGTTGGAGGAAAGTTTTGAGGTGCACACAGCAGAGACCCATCTGCTCTGGTTTTCCCAGAGTCCTAGAAAGGGCAAGCTGCACTCTCAATTCCCACGTGGTTCCTGCACCACTCAGATGATGACTTGCCACGGACCCCTTCGATTTTTCATCTTTGGGTTTCTCCTCTGTTGAAACTCTGATGCCTGCCTATGGTCACCGAGGAAGCTTGAGGTGCAGATAAAATGAAGCAATATGTGTAAAATGCCTCATGCTGTGCTTCATAAAGAATTGATCAAAAAACAGTATTGAGTTTCTTTCTCTCTGAGAGCTGTCATAAAAGATTCTTCCCACCCCCAAGAGCAGCCCAGGAGGACTGTAAGCTCAAACAGCATGACTGGGGATCAGACTCCTAATCCTTTCTCCATCCCCCATGTACGGAACTTCAAGGCGTCAGTTCATTTCAGAAAGAAACGTACAAAAAATATGCAGATTAGAGCCAGCCCGGCAGGGAGCTCTTTTCCTAGCACCACCTGACTTCAGGAGGAGCTTTTCTGCCTCCCTGGGCTCTACCTTATTGGAGAAGCAGTTTAAAACCCGTTCCTAATCTCCAAGGAGTTTCCAGGTGTTTAATAACTTGCCTGGGTAATAAACAGCTGAATTCTGGGAAACCATTATGTGAGCATCAAAGGAAGCAGCGTGTTCTGGGCAGAACTGGGGAAAAGCATTGGTTTTTGAAGTCTGACAAATCTGAGTCTGAAACACGATTCTGTCGCCCATAGCCATGTAACCTTTGGACAGATTGCTTATGTCTTTGAGCACCAAGGTAGTGATCTGTAGAATGGGATAATATGTGTCTTGCAAGGGAAGAATTACACATTCGAGGTAACAATGTATTAATTATCTGTGGCTGCATGACAAATTATCCCTAAGACTTGCTGCTGCTGCTGCTGCTAAGTCACTTCAGTCGTGTCCGACTCTGTGCAACCCCATAGACGGCAGCCCACCAGGCTCCCCCGTCCCTGGGATTCTCCAAGCAAGAACACTGGAGTGGGCTGCCATTTCCTTCTCCAACGTATGAAAGTGAAAAGTGAAAGTGAAGTCGCCCAGTCGTGTCCGGCTCTTGGCGACCCCATGGACTGCAGCCTACCAGGCTCCTCCATCCATGGCATTTTCCAGGCAAGAGTACTGGAGTGGGGTGACATTGCCTTTTCCAATCCCTAAGACTTACTGACTTAAAATAACTTCATGATCTCCGCTCCTGTGGGTGAGGAGTCTGGGCAGGGCTTAGCTGGGTCCTCCGGCTGCAGTCAAGTTGTCAGCCAAGGCTGTGGCCTCATTTCAAGGCTGGACTGAGGGAGGATCTGCTTCCAAGCCCTCCCATTGGCTGTCGGCAGGATCCAGAGCCTGGGGGCTTTTGGATGGAGCGTATCAGCTTCTCATTGGCTATTGGCTGGAGTTCTCCCTCCATTCCTTGCCATGGTGAGGGGCAGGGGCAGGGGTCGGGGGGCCCTCTCCATAGAGCAGCTCACATGACAATTTGTATCATCAGAACAAGAAAGCGAGAAGAGTCAGAGAAAGAGACAGACTGCAAGACAGAAGTCAGTCTTTTATAACCTAATCAGGAAGGGACATCCCATCACTTTTGCTATATTCAGTTTGTTAGAAGCTGGTTGCTGGGTCCAGCTCACATTTAATGGTGAGGGTGAAGGGGTTGTGGGGATACACACGGAGGTGAGTCCCAGGACGGGGTTGGGAGCAGTTTTAGAAGCTGCCTGCCACAATACTTAAAGATTTTTAGTAAACAGTAGCTGTCAGCACCAAAATATGAAAGCACTTGGAAAGCAATGCTCATCACAGAAATAGGAGAAACCTCCTGGATTATGTATCAGGGACAGGGAACTCAACAATCACATGATGCTATCAGTCTGCAAAAGAGTATGATTCTAACCAGCGCTTCCTTGTCCAAAGAACGCATTTAAAGATACATTGAATTTATAATGAACACTGGTTTGACAACAGGTTACCAGATAACAGGGTTTGGACATTAGAATTGAAAGGCGCCTATTTCCCCTACATAATGTTTTATATTTAAATCTCTAATTATTGTAGGATGCCCGTGTTTTTATGGAGATGTAAAGTTATGAACCTGGATTTTTTCATTTAACTGTATTATAAAGGCATTTAATCCTACTGCACAGTCTTTAAAACTAGCACTTTAACAGCCACAAAACATTTCCAATCAGTAGATATATGTCAGAACTTCGATTTACTTGACCATTCCCTTATTCTGTGACATATAAGTTGCTCCAATGTTTTGCCATTGAAAGCAATTGAGTATCTTTTCTGTGGTAATTTTTCCCCCATAACTTGAATTGTGTCTTTAGGACAAAAGTCCCAGAAAAGCAATTAGAATATGCACCTTTTAATGGCTCTGTCAAGTTTTCATTCAAACAGGAAGCTGGTTTTGGTTTTTCTATAAGCAAACACTGCTCCATAAACCCCAGATTGAGTTCCTCAAAGGCAGAGAGACACCCTAATTTATTTTAAAAAAATTTTTTGTGAATATTTATGGATTGAATGAATGCATAAACAAATTTGTTTAAAACTGAAACTTCAGGAAAAATATTTTAACTAGATCTGTTTCTTTAAAAAAAAAAAATCAAGAGATGTTGCATTCCCAGTTAGATTTTACTAAGAGATGTGGAGGATTTATCCGCACCAGCTTGGCGTTGTTGCAATTTTCTTCTTTTATTTCATCCTCCCAGCACCCCCGAGTATTCATTTTCCATACAGCAACAATGAAATGCTGGAAGCCTCCATCACACTCCGTCCACACCTGCCTTTGCAAAGGGGGCCCCCCGGAGGCGTCTGTGTGCTTGTCTGACAAGCCCTCATCATTTGAGGAGAAACAGGAAGCCCCCTCACTGGGGAAAATGCTAGTTCTGGAGAAGTCTCCATTTGGGTGGGAAAAATGTTCCTGAATGTAGTTCAACCTGGGTCATGGGCCATTTTAGCCAAACTGCGAATCAGATTATGTAACATTTGAGTAAGCTGGGGACAAATGACCCTAGAAAAATAATCTTACAATTTTCTCGGTCAAAATTTGCTCTGCCTAATGGGCCCTGACACTTTCTGCAGCATGTAACTCCACAGGCCTTTCCTCCCCAAGTTCTTTTTTCTTTTTTTTAAAGAAATGTTCCTCTTTTCATTTCTGGAGCTATCACTCTCATTTTTTAAGACCGAGGAAACCAAACTGCTTGCATAACAACGAAGGGTGTGAGTGACAACCAGAATTTAAGTTGGGAGCCAGCACCGGTTGAGCTGCTAAGCCTGGCCTGCAGCGCCCCCTGGTGAACAGCGAGTGGTTTGGCTTGTCCAGGCCCTCTTGTCACCTGGATGGCGTCGCCAACTCGATGGGCATGAGTCTGAGGAAACCCCGGGAGTCGGTGATGGACAGGAAGGCCTGGCGTGCTGCAGTCCACGGGGTCGCAGAGTCGGACACGACTGAGCGACTGAACGGAACTGAACTGAACGTCACGTCTCAGCTCACCAGCGCTTTGTCTCCCTGTCTCCCAGGTGAAAGAGGCTATGCAGCGGATCCACGACCGAGGGAACATCGGCAAGTTAATTCTGGACGTAGAAAAGACCCCGACTCCGCTGGTGAGTCAAAGGAGAGGCGTCTGTTCGCTGCGGCAGGAGAGGGTTTTCAGAGGCAGGCGCACGTGGCGTGGGGGAGAGCTCTCTGCTCTCAGCTTTCAGCGCTCTCAGCTCTCTGCTGGGGCTGGTAGGGGAGACCCCAGGTAATCGAGTGAGGGGTTAGTCACAGATGGGATGAACGCCAATAAGGAAAGGAAAAGGCTTCGGCGAGAACATTTCCAGAGCCATCCGAGGGCAGACGGGAGAGGACAGAAACCACAGCCCGTGCCTGTTACCCGAGCTCATTCTTGGCTACAGGTGGGAGGTATTCCTGGTAAAGGTTCATAAACTCACATTCAGACCCCCAACAGAGTGATGCCACCTGCCTCCGAGCAGCCTCCTGCTGGCTCCAGGGCTTTTGTTTTCTCTTACCAGGACCACACCCTTACATGTGGGGACCCCCCACACACACCCTGTCCCTAAGGAGTGAAGCATGTCACACACACATCCCAGACTCTCATGCAAGGGTCCCTTGAGGGGCTCTGCAGTGTGGCGGTCAACACGCAGACTGCCCCCAGGCTGCATGGATCCTGAGCCCTGCTCTGAACCCCTGCATGACCTGGGCGGTCGTTGTCACCCTGGCTTCAGCTCCACTGTCTGTAAACTGGATCTGAATATGCCCTCATAAGTCAGTTACAATGCCATGCATAAAACTTTTGTCTCATACAAACTAAATTCTAGGGAAGGTTTAACCAAGAACATACTCGGGAAGATTTTCGGTTTGTTTTCTCACATGTTTAGCTTTGGAGCTGCATCAGTGGTTGATAAAAGAAGAAGTAAAATCCTGGCATGTTTAGTCCAATGTGTATGCTTTAAAAACTGTTTCCTTGCTTTTGTAACCAGAATGTGGTTTGGGTATGATGGCCATTTCACACAATGAAGGACAGTTTTGTGAGAGGATATTTTACAACATGGAAGTGACTGATAACAACCTGGATATAACTTTTAAAATGCTTGCTAGGTCCCAGGACTGGGCCAGCAAGTGTTTGGAGGCAGATAAGGGGTCACGGTTAGGCTAGAATCGCAGGTCTTCTGTGCACCTGTGTTGTTTTTTAAACCCGTGACTCAGTCTATTTCAGTCCCATCAGAGGAGGGCGTCTAGCGCCTGGCTGGACCACTTATTGCTCTCAAGCACCGGAGTTGTTCCTGGCTTCCTGCCCGTCCATTATACCTGAGGTCCTGCTGGGTGGTGGGGCTGGTAGGAAGGCCTGCTTGACCACAGGCAGATTCTCAACAGGACAGGAGCTGCAAAGCCACCTTTCCGAGTGAAAGCCCAGGCTGGCCGTGGCAGGTGTCGCTGTCCTCGTTGCTGGAGCTCAGGGGGGCTTTCACCCCTGGGGCCTGAGCTGATGGCAGATGGGCACGTCAGACCTGCGGCCCGGGGAGCATCTCTTGGCGGGAGGGGCCTGTCCCTCCTGGATGGAGGGGAGGCTTGAAGGAGAGGCAGCCAGCGGTGAGGGTATTTCTAGGGAGGGCAAACGGCACAGGGTCTGGGCTCTGTGGGGCCGCGTCACTGCCCCACAGCGTGTGTCTGTGTGTGTGTGTGTGTGTGTGTGTGTGTGTGTGTGTGTGTGTTGGGGGGTGGGTGCAGCGAAGGGCTCCCAGGGGCACACTCTCCTGGCGGAACGGCCACCGTCAGAGCTCAGGGGGCGTCAAGGGCCCTGAGTCTGCCCCACTGAACCCACTGCAGGGCGCACACCCGCCACTCAAAACCATCTGGGCTACAAGGCGTGGGGGCAGCAGGCGGGCCGAAGGTGTGGAAGCGGACGTGCCTACACGCACCGGGAGCATCTGTTCTGTGGGGGCCTTCTCCTGATGCCGACGGGCAAGCACAGCGGGGCTCCGTCTCAGCAGCCTAGACGGAGCTGCTGCCCGCACACCCCGCGGCATCAGACGGCGCCGCCGCCCCGGGCCTGGCGTCTGCCCCGGCCCTAGAGAGGGCTGGCGACCTTCTCTGCAGCCTGCTGACCTCCGCTGCCTCACGCTTCCCGCTTACACGTCACCTGAGTCTCCCTTTGGACCGCTGCAAAACCGCCAGCAGTGGCTATTGCTACAGCTACTGCTTCATGGCTGTTGAGAAGAGAGAAGGCGGGGTGATGGACGTGCGGCACCTGGCACTGGGGAATGTGGAGCACGCAGCAATAAGGGAGAACTCTCACCACTGTGTGCTTGCTGCTCTGAAGTGTGCACTGCCTTCCTGCATGTGCCAGGCTCTGCGCCAGCTGCAGAAGAGAAAACAGAAGAAAGCAGGAGCCTGGGTCATCGTCCCTGTCGCCTGCAGTCCCCACAGCGGGGCAGGGTGTTATCTGTCCACAAGCCAGGTGTATGAATGGGACACGGTAGCCGTGGACCCGGGCCACAGAGGGGCAGTCACTACAGGGGGCCGGTTCCCATTCGAGAAGTCTGGGGAGGCTTCCTTGAGGAGGCGGGCTACGTGCTAAAGGAGAAGCGGGCATTGTGCGGGCAGGAGGGTGGAGCGGTGGAGCTCAGGGAGAAGGCCCTGCATTTGTCAGTGGCCGAGAGGGAAAGTCCAGCTCCAGGTTAGACCACGAGGGAGGGGGTGGTGCTGAGAGTCAGAGGCCGATCCCTGTTTCTGTTGGATTACAGATGGCCAACGACAGCACAGAGACCAGCGAGGCGGGCGAAGAGGAGGAGGACCACGAGGGAGACGGCGAGAACAAGGAGAGGATGCCCTTCATCCAGTAGCCCGCGGCCCAGGCAGGAGGACGGAGGGATGCTTTGGGAGAAGAGGATCCAGCTGAGAAAACCCTCCTGTGCCCCAGTGAACCAATGCTGTAGTCCAGCGCGTGTTGTGTTTGTCTGCTGTCAGCCGAGCTAAAAAAAAAAGCTGTTGATCACTGTTGTTTTTGAAATTAAGTGCCAAGCCCATATCACACAGTATTACGTCCCTCCCCCATCTGTGTATTTTACACTCTGCCCTCTTCTCTGTTTCAAAACCATCCATCTTTGGGTCCTTCTCGACAGTTCTAGAACAGCCTTGCAAATCGATACGAGCCCACAGGTCCGTCGCTTAGGAGGCCAGACGTGGGCAAAGACGAGTTTGGGTTGAAAGGTGTTATCTCAGAGCACCGTCCAGATCCGAGAATTCTTCAGGCCAGTGATCCTTTTTGCTGCCAGCCGCCCATGCTTCCAAGAGGAGCACTTGACAGTTTGGCCGGCAGAAAGAGGGTAGGCCGGGAGATGTTTTCACGAGCCCGTTAACTGTAGGATCTCCCCAAGTCGTACTCTCCTTCCTCCCACTGAAGAGGCAACCTCTTCACCTTCATTCAGGTGTTTCATGGTCAAAAGGTTGGAAGACCCTCCTCCCACCCTCTGATGCTCGATCCCTTCACCTGTTCTTAACCACAAACACAGGGAAAGAGATGTGCATTTTTCAGGACAGAAGATAGGTCAACAGCAAAGTGTGAGGACCAGCCACAGGGATTCCTCCTCTGAAACCCCATCACGAGAGCAAAACCCTCTCCCTGCTGTATAGATTCCATCTGAAGAAAGTGCCCCAGGTGCAGGACTGTTTCAAAGTCACTCCTGAGACCTGCCTCTCTTTGCACACTTGCCATGGCATTGCCCTTCTTGTTATTTTCATTTCCAGGTACTGGATAACCACCTTTACCATAGATTCCCCTTCTTCCCCAGGGAAGACCCCCTTCTTGAGTCCTATTTGGGGGGAAAAAATCAATGAGTATCTTTTTTTCTTGCCAAAGCATGTTCCTACATGTAACAAACTCTAGTGATACAAAAGGTTGATGTTTATTATCTGATGCCAAATGTGCGTTCCTCTCCTCTGAAATAAAAAACCATGGTGCAGACTCTTTGCAAGACCCTGCTTTTCAGAAATCAGGGGCCAAACTACTTGATTGCACAGCCTTGATGAACCTTCCAGCTCCCAAATTCCTAAGGAGCCCACCCCTAGCCCCACCCCACTTGACATGGCTTGAGGTGAACAATTCCTCTGGAGGAAGAGAAAGAGAATCAGTGAATCCACGGAGATGGGGGGTGGGGGGGGTCCTCATCACCTTCTCCCAGTCCTGTTGCCCCAAGGGGTCGATTCCATCACTAGCAAACCAAGCTGGGGACACAGGAGCCCGCACGGTTAGCATCCCAACTCACCTGCATTCTGCAAGACACCAGAGGGCTCCCACATTGCCCGATCTCTCCACCACTGAGCCTTAGGGTAGAACCCACTCTTTCCTCAAGTGATGGCATTGAACACATCTCAGCAATTACCTGTTTTATTCTCTAAGTCCCTTTGTAACAAATGTCACCTCCCTGAACATGTGCTTTTTTCCCCCTATCTTAAGCTTCTGATGATGACTTATTTATGCCAAATATTTATCTGAAAGAAGTGTCTCCTCATTGTATGTACATGTAAGCTATGAAGATGAGAAAGGGTGATGCCATCTGATGAGCAAAGGGACACGTGTATCTCAAAAGAAGATGCCAACATCAGCTTCTCTCCCTACCCCAGGACACGCCAGTATTCCAGGTCTTGGCCACGTCAGAAAGATAACATAGAGGTTGTATTCCCCCCTCTCCCAACACTTCTGCTAAATGCTGTGCTCCTGGTCATGTTTCTGCCACAGCCAAGTGTTCCATGAGGTCTTAAGAAGAGCAGCTACCCAAGTGACATTCCTGGTGAGCTAGACAGAAATAGCATTTGCATGGGCTGGGGGAGCAGATACCCGTGAGCATCCCAGGTCTCTTCTCTGGCTGGGGAAACAGAACTGTCCGTTCAGAAGCCAAATGCCCTTTGTTATGTCCAGCAGATTAGCATGAAAAGACCTTCTTCCCCAAGTCTGTGTTTTCAACTTTAATCACAAATTGTGCTGGTGAGTTAAAGAAAACCCTTTTGTCTCCGTGAAATACAGAAGGAGAAGAGGAAACTAGTGTTTGACCAATAAGATCAACTAATGCCGTGAAGACCGGGGCGGGGTGGGGGCGGAAATTAAGGTATCAAAATTAACCGTTTAACACTCTTGTTGGAAGCATCTTTGCCGCCACGTGGTTGTTTTCCTGAAGGAAGTGTACAGAATGTCTCAGGTTGCCTTAAAGGAACTGTGCCGGCTTCTCCGTAATGTCAGCTCGATACGAGGGAACTGAAGCATTGTCTAATGTATCTGTGGCTTTAGAGCTTTCATTATATTGTGCCTACAAAGCAAATCATGTTTACATTAAAAAACACAAATAAAAGTATTCAGCATAGCATAACCTTGCCTGGCATCGGTTATTCTACATACATAGTTGTTGCAAAGACAGTCCTGCTATTAAACACAAGGCACCAGTGGCTAAAAAAGAAAATACATATATATAAACAAAACATGTCCAAGAAGAATCATCTGTTGAGGGAACTAAAGGCTACATAGAAAAAAATAGGAGTTGAGATGAGACGAGCCTTTAAAGGGGCTTCTCTGGTGGCTCAGATGGTAGAGAATCTGCCTGCAATGCAGGAGACTGGGGTCCAAACCCTGGGTCAGAAAGGCCCCCTGGAGAAGGGAATGGCAACCCACTCCAGTATTCTTTCCTGGAGAATCCAGTCCACGGAGTTGCAAAGAGTCAGACACGACTGAGCAACTGAGCAACTAAGCACAAGCTTTGAAAAAAGGCATTTAGCTTCCCTCATGCTGAGTATATATACATGCACACACACAACTTGTATATATATGTATATATAAATACACTCTCTTGCCCTCCCAACAACCTAAGAAGTGCAGTCCATCGCTATGCCCATTTTACAGGTGAAAAAACTGAAGACAGGTTTTGCACCAAGATCACACAGCTAGGAAGTGGTGGAGCCAGGATTTAAAGCCACAGTAGAATGCTTGCCCTTACCTGCCCCATATGCTTCCTGGCTTAAATAAGCGGTAACATACAATGCCAGAGAAGGCGATGGCACCCCACTTCAGTACTCTTGCCTGGAAAATCCCATAGGCAGAGGAGCCTGGTGGGCTGCAGTCCATGGGGTCGCTAAGAGTCGGACACGACTGAGCGACTTCACTTTCACTTTTCACTTTCATGCATTGGAGAAGGAAATGGCAACCCACTCCAGTGTTCTTGCCTGGAGAATCCCAGAGACGGGGAAGCCTGGTGGGCTGCCGTCTGTGGGGTCGCACAGAGTCGGACATGACTGAAGCGACTTAGCAGCAGCAGCAGCAGCAACATACAATGCGCTTCAAGTTACCGTCCCTTCTCACTAGAAACTCTTCAGGGATTCCCTTTCCTCTGACTTCAAGGATACATTTGGCAATTTGTTTTGTTTTGCAGCAAATAATATGCACATCGAGAAGCATTTTTGTGGTCCAGCCTATGATCCAAGTGTACAGTGAAGTGCTATTTTAAACCTCACACATCTCAACCATTTTCATTTTCATGATCAAATCAATATCCTCAAGGTTATCAAAGAGATGCACAGAAGTGAATCTCCAAGGGCAAAGGTTTTGTGAAGGAGGAATTCATGATTAGGGAGGCTTCTTCCTTCCTTCTTGGTAGGAAGCCCAAAATATTGGAGCTAGGTCGCATGTTAATAAAATGCCACATACATAAACTTGAGTTAACAAGGCAGAAAAGTTAGTCACATTGTGCGTGGAAGTCTTACAAGATCAGTGTGCAAAGGACTTTCTCGTTCTGTTCTCACTTAATGCTCCTGTACTCCGCGTAAGGCTCATGGCCTCGCATAGCCAGCGTTGGTGTGCCGTCACAGGGAAACCCAGTTCAGCAAAAAACGGCAACATAAATGAGAACCCGAGTCTTCACTTGCAAATCTGAGAGTGGGGAGCAGGACCTGTGGCTGGAAACAAAATTCTTTTCAGCCGCGTGGACGAAGGTAGACCAGAAAGGGAGGCAAAACTTTCACATGCCATTTGGGGCAGAGGAAAACATCGGTGCAAAAGCAAGGAGGTGGGATCACTGAAGGGCATTTTGGCAGGATGGGGAACAGAACCCTGCAGCTGAAATACATGCTCCCTGTGTGGGGCTGGAGTGCGGCTGGAGAAAGGCATGAGGCAAAGTCCAAACAGGGCACGGAGGTCTTTGAATGCCAAATGAATAATCTTGGATTTCCAGGGGAGGGAACAAGGGTGTGCAGTGGGGTGACATGAGAGCCTGGGGGTGTGGGTAAAAGTAAAAAGTAAAATGTTGCTCAGCCGTGTCCAACTCTTTGCGACCCTGTGGACTGTAGCCTACCAGGCTCCTCCATCCGTGGGATTCTCCAGGCAAGGATACTGGAGTGGGTTGTCATTTCCTTCTCCAGGAGAGAAGTTACTACCTGTCTGTTAATGAAAGAAAGGAATGTCTCAAAAATCAGAGAATGGCACCAGGCCCCTCACCCACAAGATGTATTTTGAGATAATCTTTGCACCAGGCGAGTCATCCTGGGCCATAAAACGATTGATTTGAATCTTGTAGAAAGGCAGATTCAGTTCAGTTCAGTCGTTCAGTCGTGTCTGATTCTCTGCGACCCCATGAACTGTAACACACCAGGCCTCCCTGTCAATCACCAACTCCTGGAGTTTACACAAACTCATGTCCATTGAGTCAGTGATGCCATCCAACCATCTCATCCTCTGTCGTCCCCTTCTCCTCCTGCCCTCAATCTTCCCCAGCATCAGGGTCTTTTCCAAGGAGTCAGTTCTTCGCATCAGGTGGCCAAAGTATTGGAGTTTCAGCTTCCACATCTGTCCTTCCAATGACACCCAGGACTGATTTCCTTTACAATGGACTGGTGGGACCTCCTTGCAGTCCAAGGGACTCTCAAGAGTCTTCTCCAACACCACAGTTCAAAAGCATCAATTCTTCAGTGCTCAGCTTTCTTTATAGTCCAACTCTCACATCCATGCATGACTACCCAAGCTGTTCCCTCTGAGCTGCCCGCCTCGGCAGGACTCTCCGCCGTGCCCCAAGCACATGACCGTGGCCTTTCTGAAGACACACAAGACTGCGGGCATGATGGTGCAGAACATCCTGTTCCGTTTCGCCGAGCGCCACAACCTGACGGTGGCCCTGCCACACCCCAGCTGCGAGCATCAGTTCTGCTACCCGCGTAACTTCTCGGCGCACTTTGTGCACCCGGCCACGGGGTTGTGGGAGGTGATTACAAAGGGCAAACGTGGGGCTCAGTGGGAGGAGGGAGAGGAGAGGAGCCTGAAGGTGATCCAGAGGTGGATAGCAAGCCCCTTGATTTCTTTGCCCTGGTTTGGGTCCTCCAGAATCAGACACTGAAACAAGGATTTGAAAGTCAGCAGACACCCTGGGAGGTGACCCCAAGAAGCACAGATGGCGGGAAGGGATATAAGACCGGAAGAGGAGAAGCCGCTTCGGGTGCGTCTGTGAGCAAGTGACTACTGGAGGAGACCTACAGCTAACTCACCTGGGGAAGAGGATGCATTTCTCCATTCACTTCCAAGCATCACTGGACGAGAGCAGCTCCTAACAAGTGTGCTGATTCCCTGACGCTCTTCCACCTTGGACAACGGGTCTAGAGGACGGGCAGGAATGGACACCAAGGGGTTTCCCTGGCAGCCCGGTGCCTAAGACCCCATCCTCCCGATGCAGAGGGCCTGCATTCAACCCTTGCTCAGGGAGCCAGACCCACGGCCGGCAAATGGAGATCCCACATGCCACAACTAAGACCCAGTGCAACCAAGTAAATAATATTAAAAAAAAATGCAATGTTTTTAAAAAAGAAATGTTACACCAAGATACGTAACACAGATTTAAAGAGGCAATGTTAGGGGGCAGAGGGTGGGGCAAAGCAGAGGGTCCGACTCTGATGGAAGACGATGGGGAGGAAAGTGCACTCGGGGGAGGGGACGGCTGAGTGCAGTCTCTCTCTTTTTCTGACAGTACCAGGGAGCATGAGGTCTTAGTTCCTTGATCTGGGACCAGCCCCACGCCCTCTGCATTGACAGTATAAAGTCTTAACCACTGGCCCGCCAGGGAAGCCCTAGTGCAGTCTTTTAAGCTGACTTAGTGTGGTTCATGAGTATAAAAACACATGGCATAGAGCTTGGTGCCTTAGGTTCAGCTCAGTTCAGTCACTCAGTCGTGTCCAACTCCACGACCCCACGAACCACAGCGCACTAGGCCTCCCTGTCCATCACCAACTCCTGGAGTCCACCCAAACTCACGTCCATGATGTCAGTGATGCCATCCAACCATCTCATCTTCTGTCATCCCCTTCTCCTCCCACCTTCAATCTTTCCCAGCATCAGGGTCTTTTTAAATGAATCAGATCTTCGCATGAGGTGGCCAAAGTATTGGAGTTTCAGTTTCAGCATCAGTCCTTCCAATGAACACTTAGGACTGATCTCCTTTAGGATGGACTGGTTGGATCTCCTTGCAGTCCAAGGGACTCTCAAGAGTCTTCTCCAGCACCACAGTTCAAAAGCATCAATTCTTCAGCCCTCAACTTTCTTTATAGTCCAACTCTCACATCCATACATGACTACTGGAAAAACCATATCCTTGACTAAACAGATCTTTGTTGGCAAATTAATGTCTCTGCGTTTTAATATGCTGTCTAGGTTGGTCACGACTTTCCTTCCAAGGAGTAAGCGTACCTAGTGAGCATGACAAGGGCTGGGAAAATGGGGTGATTAGGAAATATTCAGTAGCTTCCTTTTCTTAAACAACAGGTAATACATAGATCTCACTATTTCACTTCCAGATTTGCTTGTGGGAATAGAAAGAAGTTGGCTCAGTTGGAATAGGCTCAGTGTGTCCCTCCAAAATTCACAGTTTGAAATCCTTCCCTTTCCCCATGTGATAGTATTAAGGAGGTGGGCTTTGGGGTGGTAATCAGGATTAGGTGAGGTCTTGAGGGTGGACCTCATGAATGGGATTAGTGTCCTTATAAGGGTCATGAGGGGCTTCCCTGGTGGCTCAGACAGTGAAGAATCTGCCTGCAATGCAGGAGAGAAGGATTCAGTCCCTGGGTTGGGAAGATCCCCTGGAGAATAGAATAGCTACTCACTCCAGTATTCTTTCCTGGAGAATTCCATGGACAGAGGAGCCTGGCAGGCCCCAGTCCATGGGGTTGCAAAGAAGCAGACAAGACTGAAAACCAACACAGATAAAAGAGTCATGAGAAAACTGGTTCCCCAGCTCCCTCAGTTACTGGCAGTGCTCAACCCAGAAGGGCATTCGCTCTCGAAAACTTGACCATGCTGGTGCCCTGAAAAATACAGTTTTGTTGTTTAGAGGCTACCAGTCTATGATATTTTGCTATAGCAGCTTGAATTCTCTAAAGTGTAAATGTTTTACCTTCTCTGTCTTGAGCAGAATGAGCAAAGCTCTTATTATGAGCCAATCAAATATGCCGGGAAATGTGTCCTATGAGTTATTCAAATTGGCTCCCAAACACCCAAACAAAGGAGTGGCTCAGATGGGAGCAAGAGAAACCCAAACACGCCACACGCATATGCTCCCACATGCGGCGGCCGAGAGCATGCGCCCCGGCATCTTGCAAACCAAGAATCAAATTTGGGTAAAATGCTTGGTATCTGAGCTTTCCCCTACTGAAATGAAGATGATCACACGGTCTGTGTCCTGGAGTTGTCATGAAGGTGAAATGTAAAGTGTTTGTATAACCAGATTGAAACCATGACCCACATGTTCCAATCTGGAAATCAGGTGGCAGATGCTTTCAAAACAAGGTTTGTTTTTTTTTTTTCACTCATTCATTCAACAAACATGTTCTCAGCACAGTATTTTTAGTATTTTAGCAGGAAAAATAAGAAGTACACAGTCTCTTCCAGCCCTTCAGGAGTTTACAGTTGAATGACGTAACAACAAATAAGTTTTCTCACTACTGCAAACAGCCATCTATTTGTAGAGCCTGCCTTGGTACAGGGAAGCGGCGTGGTCTGAGCAGTCAACAGTGCTATATTTGAGGAACCATGTCCATCCGGAACAGGGGAAGAGGGTGGTCCAGGAGAAGGAACTATCTTTACGCACATTAGTGGGAAAGTGCAGGCCAAGTTCACGGAATGGTCCATTCAGCTACTGCATGCGTCAGGAGAAGAGACAAATGATTAATATGGCTGAATTATAGAAATACATTAATATCCTTTCAAAGATTCTGGATTTTGTACTAAACAAAGGGATTAGCCCAGGGGTTAATGGAGAATGTTCTCAAGTAAGAGGAGATCATGAGAAATCTCCCCCAGAAGAACACCATTATTTATATGGTCCAGGTGGTTCAAGTGGTAAAGAATCCACCTGCCAATGCAGGAGATGCAAGGGACACGGTTTCAATCCCTGGGTCGGGAAGATCCCCTGAAGGAATGGCACCCCACTCCAGTATTCTTGCCTGGAGAATTCCATGGACAGAGGAGACTGGTGGGCTGCGGTCCACGGGTCACAAAGAGGCGGACACGACAGCGTGCATGCACAGAGCTTCTTCTAGCTTTGGGAGGCAGATCAGATTGCAGGGATCCTATCAGAATCACGATTCTTTGGCAAGTCCCCCCCCTCCCGGAGTCCATCCATAACACATTTGGTCATGAATTTCAGCAGCACTAAACTGACACGAACGTGGGGAAAAAAAAACCCCAAACACCTCTTCCTTTCAGGAGTGAAACAAAGAGGGGCTGGTGATGTAAGCTTTTCCTTAAGAGGGGCGCCACCTGTCCAGAGGTGCCCCCTCCAATGTAAATCACTACTGGAGCTGGGAGTCAAAACCAACATAGGACAATGACCCAGGTGGCATACTTACAAATGCTCATGGGCATAAAGCTTGGGATCATTTTCAAAATACTATCCCACCTTAGAGTTTGGAGATTTTCATAGAGTGAAATCAAATCAAGGCAAACATGAAAGTGAAACACACTTACTGAGGATTTGCTCTTTGCCAGGCATTTTACACATGTTTTCACTGAATCAAAACTTCACCACAAAAAATAGATAGCCTTCCTGCTTACAGATCAAGGACATTAAATTCCAGAGAGGTAGCTTGCTCACGCTCACTCAGTCACAAAGTTCTGTCTATAGCGTCCAGGACTCCATATAACAGAAAGGTTTCTTCCCAGAAGCTAGGGAAGATGGGGACTAGCAGTTCCAACCTCACAGCCTCCTGGGGAGGTGGTCCTTCCTCCCCTGCAATTCTCCTCCACACTCCCTTCACCACCCCCTCCTAAGCACAGCTTCCTCTCCATTAGCTCTGGTGTGAGCCAAAGTCCTCTCAGGAAGGTTCTGATTAGCCAGCTTGGGTCACATGCCCATCCATCAACCAATCACTGAAGCAGAGGGATGGCTATTCTGATTGCTCAGTCTGGGTCATGTGACCACCCCTGTACCTGGTCATGATAGGTGCAGACAACCCGATTAACAGTCCTACCAGAACCACCTCGAGTCACAGAGAGTTAGATCCTCAGGGGATAGGAGGCTGGGCAGTTAAAACTGGGTCTACTGTGGCTCCAGTCTATTGAACATTGATTGTATACCTGACACTGGGTTGTTTGTTTGTTTGTTTGTGTTGGAGTTTGACTAGTTTTATTTTCTGGACTCTTTTTTAAGCCCCTATGGGAACCACCAAGGACACCTCCCCGACTGTATTGTCTTGGTTCACTTGACACCGGAGTCCACTACGCCTGTGGACAGTTCCTAGCAAGCGGATCACGTCTTTCTCCTTTACGCTTTCTTTCCACTCCGGTGCCACAGGGCACAAGAGCGCCAAGGTAAGCCAGAATTACTGTGGTGGCGACTGGGGGCAGGCGAGTCACACCCCCAGGGGCAGCCTCGGCCATGCAGAATGGCAGCCAGTAGATCAGTGCTCAGATTCCCTTTCCATGCTCCACGCGGTCCCCTCGTGGACCCCCTCGTGGGGGTCAGCCCCCAGTTGTCACAGCTGTGACTTCCTCATTAGCAAGTGCACTGGCTTTTTCTCCTTCCTTACCTCCTACTCCCTACACCCCCGACTCCTGCTTCTTGAGATCACCAAATAAACTGCACCCAAGTCCTCACCTGGGGGAGTGTTTTTGTTGTTCAGCCGCTCAGTCATGCCCAGCTCTCTGTGACGCTATGAACGGCAGCATGCCAGGCTCCCCTGTCCTTCACCATCTCCCAGAGCTTGCTAAAACTCCTGTCCATTGAGTCGGTGATGCCATCCAACCATCTCATCCTCTGCCGTCCCTTTCTTCTTCTGCCTTCAGTCTTTCCCAGCATCAGGGTCTTTTCCAATTAGTCAGTTCTTCACATCAGGTGGCCAAAGTATTGGAACTTCAGCATCAGCATCAGACCTTCTACTGAATATTCAGGACTGATTTCCTTTAGGATGGACTGGTTGGATCTCCTTGCAGTCCAAGGAACTCTCAAGAGTCATCTCCAACACCACAGCTCGAAAGCATTAATTCAATGTTCAGCCTTCTTTATGTTCCAACTCTCAGATCCATATATGACTACTGGAAAAACCATAGCTTTGATGATACACAGGACCTTTGTCAGCAAAGCAATATCTTTGCTTTTTAATATGCTGTCTAGGTTTGTCATAGCTTTTCTTCCAATAAGCAAGTGTCTTTTAATTTTGTGACTGCAGTTGCCATCTACAGTGATTTTGGAGTCCAAGAAAATAAAGTCTGTCACTGTTTCCACTGTTTCGCCATCTATTTGCCGTGAAGTGATGGGACCAGATGCCATGATCTTCATTTTTTGAATGTTGAGGTTTAAGCCAACTTTTTCACTCTCCTCTTTCACTTTCATCAAGAGGCTTTTTAGATCCTCTTCACTTTCTGATGTAAGGGTGGTGTCATCTGCATATCTGAGGTTATTGATATTTCTCCCTGCAACCTTGATTCTAGCTTGTACTTCATCCAGTCTGGCATTCCACATGATGTACTCTGCATATAAGTTAAATAAGTAGGGTGACAATATATAGCCTTGAAGTACTTCTTTCCCAATTTGGAGCCAGCTCATTGTTCCATGTATGGTTCTAACTGTTGCTTTTTGACCTGCATACAGATTTCTCAGGAGGCAGATAAGGTACTCTGGTATTCCCATCTCTTTAAGATTTTCCCACAGTTTGTTGTGATCCACACAGCCAATGGCACCCACTCCAGTACTCTTGCCTGGAAAATCCCATGGACAGAGGAGCCTGGTGGGCTGCAGTCCGTGGGGTCTCTAAGAGTCGGACACGACTGAGCGACTTCACTTTCACTTTTCACTTTCATGCACTGGAGAAGGAAATGGCAACCCACTCCAGTGTTCTTGCCTGGAGAATCCCAGGGACGGGGGAGCCTAGTGGGCTGCTGTCTATGGGGTCGCACAGAGTTGGACACGACTGAAGCAACTTAGCAGTAGCAGCACACAGCCAAAGGCTTTAACACAGTCAATGAAGCAAAAGTAGACATTTTTCTGGAACTCTCTTGCTTTTTCTATGATCCAACGGATGTTGGCAATTTGATCTCTGGTTCCTCTGCCTTTTCTAAATCCAGCTTGAACATATGGAAGTTCTTGATTCACATACTGCTGAAGCCTGGCTTGGAGAATTTTGAGCATTATGTTGCTAGCAACGTGAAATGAGTGCAATTGTGCAGTAGTTTGAGCATTCTTTGGCATTGCCTTTCTTTGGGATTGGAATGAAAACTGATCTTTTCCAGTCCTGTGGCCACTGCTGAGTTTTTCATATTTGCAGGCATATTGAGTGTAGCACTTTCATAACATCATCTTTTAGGATTTGAGATAGCTCAACTGGAATTCCATCACCTTGACTAGCCTTGTTTGTAGTGGTGCTTCCTAAGGCCCACTTGACTTCACACTCCAGGATGTCTGGCTCTGGGTGAGTGATCATCTAGATAGCCATCATGGTTTTCTGGGTCATTAAGATCTTTTTTGTATAATTCTCCTGTGTATTCTTGTCATATCTTCTTAATATCTTCTGCTTCTGTTAGTTCCATACAATTTCTGTCCTTTATTGTGCCCATCTTTGCATAAACTTTTCCCTTGGTATCTCTAATTTTCTTGACAAGATCTCTAGTCTTTCCCATTCTATTGTTTTCCTCTATTTCTCTGCATTGTTCACTTAGGAAGGCTTTCTTATCTCTCCTTGCTATTCTTTGCACCAAAGGGCTACTTTGGGGGAACGCAAATAAAAATAGCATTTTGCATGTATTAACTTGGCCAAATACTCATAACAGCCCTAGGTCAGTGACACTACTGATGAGAAAATGAAGCCAGGAAATTCCCTGGTGGCCCAGTGATTAGGAATAGGCATTGTCACTGCCAAGTGCTGAGATTCAATCCCTCATCAGAGAACTAAGATCCCATAAGCTGCCTGGCATCACAAAATAAATAAATAAATAAATAAATACACACACGCAGGCAGATATGAAGCCAGAGAAGTTAAATACAGTGCCCCAAACTACATAGAGCAACTGAGTTTCCAGAATTTGGGCCAGAAATCAAGCTAAGCTCTCTCTAACGCTCAAGTCATTGAAAATGCTTACCAAGTTGGAGACAATTATTCCAAAGCACAGCTAGTGACAATTAGAGAGACTTTGGGGGCCAGCCTTCCTTAGCTTTTCAAAAGCCTGCTCAGGGAGTAAGAAGGGATTAGTGCTGTCTCCCTGACTCTGGGGCATTCTATCCACGGTCGTCAGGATAGTGCCCAGCCACCCTGATGAGTTAAAGGGCTGTGTTGTGAAGCGGGGGAAAGACCATCCCACAATGGCAGTCAAGCTGACCTCTTCATCCTTCACAAAAACAAGCACAAACACTATTTTCTGAGCCAAGGCTCAGGCTCAGGTTGACTACGGATGTTAACGGCTGGTTTGTCTATTGTTTAAGGGGCAGAAGTCAGAAAATTCCAAAGATTCTCTTAGATTAGTCAGCTAGCAAGGCAGGAAGCCAGTGCACCATCCAATTGACACTGAGTTTCTAATTATTAACTAGCTTTGTACAACAGTGTGAGTGTACTTCACCACTAGTGCCACAGGAGATATAAGAGACCCAGGTTTGACCCTTGGGTCGGGAAGATCCCCTGGAGGAGGGCAGAGCAACCCCCTCCAGTATTCTTGCCTAGAGAATCCCAGGAACAGAGGAGCCTGACAGGCTACAGTCCATGGGGTCGCAAAGAGTTGGACACAACTGAAGTGACTTAGCACGCACACACACGCACATGAATGCACTTAGTACCACTGAACCGTACAATTAAATATGGTTAAAACAGTATGTTTTATGTGACTTTTGCAACAATAAAAAAGATTTTTTTTAAGGAGTACATCAGAACGCCCATTCTTATTTAGGATCTCTATTGCTGTCTCTCTATCTATCAAACCAACTCTGCTAAGGTAAAAATTACTAAGGTGACTCAATTAAATTCTACAAATATTTACCAAGCTTTGCCTACGTGCATGGCCCTGTTCTTTGTGTTCTGAAGGATTCAGAGGTAAATACAGCCTGGCCACTGCCAGGCGAAGAGCTCGCGGAGTGAGAAACGAACAGCAATGACCAAGAAAGGCTAGTGGCCCGGAGGGGGACGCAGGGGACTGCACGGTATGGAGCGGAGAAAGGGGGCGTCTGTCCTGGGGGTAAGACAGTCTCCATGCAGTGAGAGTAAAGGGACGCGCTAGGCTTTGCCTGTCAAGAACTGGCTCCACCCTGCTTGTATCTTGATGGCCAAAGGCAGGGACTCTGAAGACAGACGCCCTGAGTCAGGATCCTGACTCTCACAGTTGCATGACCTCGAACAGGTGATCATCTCTAGGCCTCTATTGCCCCTTCTGTAAAAGGCAAATGATAAGATGAACCTGGGGATAAACAATATGGGACAGAGTGTATATGTCCAAATGTAGCCACTTGGGAAATGCCACAAGCTCTTAATTGGGACACAATTATCAAATATTTAAAGTACAGAATTTAAAAAAATACAGCCAACATACCTCCTAATACAAGAACGGTATCTTCCAAATTTCAGCTATTTACATACCAACCATTTGATGATTTCAAATATGTATTTTAAAATTCCCTTCCTACCATAAATGGAAAATCAATACTGCTTGCCAAAAATAGAAAAGAGAGAGCAATCATAAGCATTAATACATGGAGCCAGATTACGAACTCCCACTGCCCAAACATCAAGTAATTTGAACCTCAAAATAAATAATGATAGTAATTCGATTTAAGCCATGAATAAAATTAAAATCTGTGAGTCCATCAATAAACAATGTGCTGACCACAATAAAATGCCAACAGATGAATGCAAGGAAACGATAGAGTTAGAAAATTGGCCACTTGGTGAAAATTTGATGAGAAACAGTTTATTTACCTAGTCTCAAAATATTTTCCCCCCAAATGAGGGGAAAAGTGATAACCCTGTAGTTGAGAAACCTGGCAGGCGATAATCTTAACCAAGTGATCAAAGGCATTTTCATCCAAAGGGACCAATTGACAACAGCTGCTTCCAAATAGGATGGACTGAGAAGGACACAGGATCACTTCTATGGAATTCCTGCCAACATGTGCAGACTGAATTTACTCAGGAGGAGATAGCAGACAACCCCAAACTGAAGAATGTTCTAAGAAAGAAGTGTCCTGCATTCTTCAATAACGGCCAGAGAGTCAAAGAAAAGCTGAAGAACTATTAAAAACTGAGAGCCTAAGGGGATAACAGAACAGCTGCGGCTGGTGTGCGACCCTGTACTGGACTCTGTACTGGGTATAGAGGGGATGCTACTGGGAGAGTCGATGAAATCAGCTGTGAACTGCAGGTTAGACAATATCAGTGCACCAACAGCACACTGCCTGCTTTTGACAGTTGTATTGTGTCTATGTTAGTGTCCTGGGCTTAGGAAACACACACTTAAAGACTTAGGTGTAAAAGGAAATGATGTCTCTAAAATTCCAAAACAATATCCTGAGGGGAAAAAAAAAATTACAAAGCCAGTGGGGCAAAATGTAGCCAGTATGTGAAACTGGATCATAGGTAGAAAGGAGTTCCTTACACTATTTTTGCAACTTTTCTCTAAGTTGGAAATTATAGCAAAATAAAAATTGACGCAAAGAATAATACAAGATTAATATAATAATACATACTAGTAGAGTCTGGTTAAAAACTATTGTCCATGTGGGACTGCCCCGGCAGTTCAGTGTTGAAGACTCTGTGCTTCCACTGCAGGGGACACAGGTTTGATCCCTGGTCAGGGAACTAAGATTCCACATGCCTTGTGGTCAAGAAAGAAAGAAAGAAACTATAGTCCATCTAAGTCTCTGAACTTGAGGCCAGTGCCTAGTTCATAAAAAAAAAAGATTAGCAAGTCTTAGAAGAATTATAAGCCAGACTGACATGAGATTTAGACTGTCTGCTGGACACTATCATCAAGAGGGAAAGGGAGCTAGCTGGCAAGGGGAATGGCCGTCTCACTGTGTCATCTGACATTCTTTAATGCATGCGACCCAGCGCTCTGCACACCAAACTGCAGGGAAGCCTGCTGTCTGCAAACAAGGTCTGTAGCAGCTTTGGTCTGCCCAGCAGCTGGAGGCCTTGGAGGTGGGGCGCTGGGGCGGTCTGACTTTCCTGCAAGCACTTGACTGAGAAGACGGGCCAGTGCGTGTAACTGAACACCTGGTGTTGCCTGTGGGAAATCCACTTTGCTCACAACAGTTTTAAACCAGATCTCACTTCTGGGTGGTGACAATATTTTCTACAGCCAGCTGTTCCTACTTAAATGCTGGCTACGGCCAGCTTCAGCAGTGACTCATCAACAGAAGTTTTGTTTCCTCCACACCAGAATACTCAGATGGAAAGAGAGACCATCTGTCAGCCACCCCGACAGCCCCTTCCTAGCACCTGCAGACCCAAGATGGAGATAGAAGCCTTCAAATGGCCCCCCAAATAGCCCCAGGGCCCTGAAGGGGCTGAAGTTCAGTGTCACCAAATAGTGCTCCTCCTGCAACGGAAGGGAGCTCTGAGGCTGGAGCGTCCAGTGTCATCGTACCCCTGGGAAGCCCTGTCCGCACCTGACTCTGCAGGTCAGGGGCGCAGGATCTCTCAAGTGCGGTGGTCTGGGGAGAGTGTAGGAAGAGAGAAAGGAAAGCTGGCCACTCCTGTTTTTGAGACTATCCATTCATTTTAGGAATGTAAGAAAGGCTACATTTACAAAAATACACAGATCTGACGTTGCTGTTGTTCAGTCACTAGGTTGTGTCTTACTCTTTGCAACCCCATGGACTGTAGCACGCCAGGCTTCCCTGTCCTTCCCCATCTCCCAGAGTTTGCTCAAACTCATGTCATATCCATCGAGTTAATGATGCCATCCAACCATCTTATCCTCTGTCACCCCTTTCTCCTCCTGCCCTGAACTTTCCCCAGCATCAGGGTGTTTTTCAATGAGTCAGTTCTTCACATCAGGTGGCCAGAGTATGGGAGTTTCAGCTTCAGTATGAGTCCTCCTAATGAATACTCAGGGTTGATTTCCTTTAGGATTGACTGGTTTGATCTCCTTGCTGTCCAAAGGACTCTCAAGAGTCTTCTCCAGATCTGTAGTTGCAGGATTTTCCCCCCCAATCCTATCTATGAATTTCTATGACAGTGGAAATACGTGCATTTGAAGATAAGGTGAAAAGTCTAAGTGCAAGGCCTTTTGTGAAAGAGGCCTCCTCCATTTCTCCCCACGCACTACTCCATAACAAGCTTTAGCCTGGAAGGACATGCAAGGCTGGTCAAGGAACAGCCCCCAAGCCCCGCCCCAGCCCCGCCTCCTGCCCCGCCCCTCCCCCAGCAGCGGGCACTAGGCTTGGACTTGCCCTTGGTACTCCTGCCACCTAGTGGTCATCAGAGACATGCGTACACTCTATCTCACCCTCCACTCGGCTCTGATCCTCTGGTCCAGCATCATGGTCAGGCTCCTACGGAGGCTTTGCTGGGCTGCCTTGTAGAGCTGGAAGGAACCTTAGCAATCCTTTTCTTAGGTCATTCCCAGTGATGGAACTGAGGCCCCAGAAGCAGGGGAGTGACTTACACAAGATCCCATGCCAACTCCTCTTGTAGCTCATCTCCAGCATTCCTTACTCCATATGATACAGGGTATATATACATCAGAAACACCTACGGGGCCTTTTGACATCACACCTGTCCAGTGAAAGTGAAAGTCACTCAGTCGTGTCCGACTCTTTGTGACCCCATGGACTGTTGCCTGCCAGACTCCTCTGTCCATGAAATTCTCCAGGCTGGCAAACTGGAGTGGGTAGCCATTCCCTTCTTCAAAGGATCTTCCCAACCCAGGGATGGAACCCAGGTCTCCCGCATCGCAGGGGGATTCTTTACCGTCTGAGCCACTAGGGAAGCCCTCACCTGCCCAAGGACGGGCTCAATCCTGGAGTTTCCGGTTCTAAAAGCCTGGGATGGACTCCCTCATTGTGAGTATATTTTTTTAAGCTCCACAGATATTTATTTCTTATGTACACACATACACACACCAAGCTGGAAACATTTTTAGATCACTAGGCTCTAACCCAGTTTTCCGTGTGATGATGATCATTGTTTACGTGGCACTTTACCGTTTACAAACTCCCTTCAAGTCCATTCTTGCCGTTGATCATCACACAACACGGTACAAGCATAATCTCCATCTTGCAGACGAGGGAACTGGACTCAACAGGTTAATCCTCCAGGGTCACATAGCTCAGCAGTGGCAAGGCGGGACCCCCAATCCAGGTTCTGACCAATTCCGGATTCCAATGCTTTCTGCTATATTAAGCTGCCCCTGGACCACTGTTTGGACAAGAAGATGCAGGAGGCCAAGATTAGAGGACTGATCCTATTTAGCCAGCTGCTAACTAGCATATTTAAAATTTTTATTTAGTAACTGTGAGCATTTAACTGAGAAAACATAATAATTCTCAAAATAGCTGGCATCAGGAAACATTGGAATTAAGTTCTACATGGGCAGAGGTTTTGTCTCTGAGTTTACTCTTGTATCCTTGTACCTAGAACCCGTCCTGGAAAGATTCAACTGATACTTAACAAGTGGACAAGTCTGAAAGAGGTATGCAGAGTGGCACCATATTCCAGCCAAAACCAATCAGTGGTCCCAGCAAACTAGGTGTGACACGTGTCACCTTCCTCCCGCTGCCTAGCTTTCCTCCCTGACAAGCCTTGGGGGAAATGGCATTATCATTCCAGAGGAAGCAGTAAGGAGCATGAATCCTAAGTTATGAAGATGAGCCTCAATTATAGCACTAAACTCTGGCCCTGTTTCCAGGAGAGTCAATTAATATTTAATCGACCCCTGTCAGTTAAATAAAAGAAAGGAGAAGCACAATCCCCCTGTCGTGGGATTTGTCATTCATAGCAGGACATTCCACTTACTAAATATCCAACATCTTGGTTCATTAAGCGGTTATGCCCAACAAGTCAATTGAACATCCCTGGGACAGATTTACAAATAAGAGTCAGTGGAAAACTGAAAAATAACCTGCTTACAGTGATTTCTATTGATCAGAAATAGCAAGAAAAAAAAAAAGGAAAGAAAGAAAGAAACAAGAGAGACTGCGGAGGCATGAGAATGTGCCGGGGTCCAGCCCCGGTGGATCCAGGGAATTCGAAGGTGGGGACGGCGTCGGCGTCCTTGGAGAAATACATATTTAATTACATATATAGAGAGATTAGAAATGGATAGTGTAGTAGGAAAATTAGTGGAGAAAAAGAGGCTGAATAACTTGGTTTAAGTGGAATAGCATCCATGCTCCAGATGGGAATTCAGCCAGAGAAATGGGGAGCAAGAAAGAAGTGACATGGGGGTATCAGTGTTTCTGGAAACTGATCCGATTTCTTTATTTTTGGGTTTGCTTATATACCTTTTGTTACACATAGGGATGAATACAGAGTCACGCGAGGGTCAGCAGTCCTGACCTTTATCAAAATCAGGTGCTTCACATAAAAAGGTCTTAGGGATTTTACATCATCTTCTGGCCATGAGTGAGACCTGCTGACATTTTATGATCCTTTCTTTCTGATAACCAAAAAACGTATTTCTTCCAAGGGTGTTTTTTCTTAAACCAGGCACCACCCTCCAAATAAAGTTACATTCCTATGGGGTGATGGTGTAGTGAGTTACAATCAAGAAAGGAATCTATTTAACCCAAGGTTAACATGATTAATCTTAAAGGTTAATACTTATTTCTCCTATATGCTTAAAGGTTAATACTTATTTCTCCTATATGTTAGTTATATTCGTTATAAGGGCAGGGAACACGGAGATTTAGCAGCAAACATCAGCCCAACAAATGAAAATCCTTTCCCCAATGTTCCCCTTAAGATCTACTTAGTCTTAAGATAGTGATAAAGTTACATTTTGACATAGCAAGGACACAGTGATTTATAACAAAGTACAGTGATCTATTACAAAAGAGAAAATTCATTAACTCAAAAAGTCTAGTATTGCTAACATCAAAAACTACTATATTTCCTTTTCTATATTCCAAATACATTGATTAATATATTCGCAGGTGCCTAAGGATATGGAGGCCTGGCAGCAATCATTGACTCAACAATGAGAAAAGCCCTATGCTAATTAAGACTTCAAAATACTCCAAAACTCTCTGTGCTGTTTATGGTTGAGAGGTAGTAAACAATCATGTATGGATAATCCTGTCACACAAGCTAGTCTGTCAGCAGAGAGATTTGACCTGAGACACCCTTGTCACACCCAGGGCAGGGAATTAGCAGCAATTATTGGCACAACAAATGAAAAACCCTTCACCAATATAATTCCTAACCAACCCACTATACTAATAATTTCTAACTCCCCAAAAGAATTTGCCTTTAGTAAGTCTAAAACATCTCATGCCTCTCAGATTGGGAGGCTGTAAACAATCACATGTGGCCAGATGAACCTATACAGGCGGGCTAGATAACCTTCGGAGGAGTCCGTAAGCTGAAACACTCTTGTCACACCCAGGAATTTTTTTTGCCTTGGAGCTGTGCGTTTGCTCCTTCTCCGAGAGAAACGGTTATGGGGGAGAGCATAAAACAGACTCTGGTTTTGGGGGTAGATGCTCGGGAACAGGGGGTTTCCTGAGGCTTGATCACGCCTTTGCGTATGCCAAGCCTCCTTCCTCATGACCTTTGCCATGGGTGGAGTTCCTCACGCTGGCCCCCGGCAAGAATGGGCTTTGTGGAGTCACTTATTCCAGAACCTGCATCCATGAGTACGATCCAGGAGATGTGTAATCTAACAAGATATACACGTGTTGTTAAACAACAAACCACCCAAATTACAGTGCCTGTAAGTTCTGTTTTATAATTGCCTTTTCCCTTTCAGAAATATACTATAGGAATTTTCCATGTTGATCAATATTTTTTTACAGCAGAATTTTAATGATGGTTTAAAAGTCCAATAGACTAATTCCCCTCTGAGTAATCCGCTTTCAATTTGGGGCATTAGAAAAGATTGTTTTGTTTACTCCTTCTAAACTGCCGTCAGTAGACGCACGCCAGAGACTGTTTGCTCCTTTATTTTCAATAAGGGATACTCAAGGCAAGTACTGGGTCTTTCAACAACAATTCCAGCTATCTGTTATATATTTTGGAGGATGGCCTGGTCGCTTTGGGCAGAAATAAATTACAGAAGGAAGCAGGCGTGGTGAATGTGGGTCTTTCAAAACCATCAGACTGTCCCCTGGACTTGCTGTCTCCACACCCAAGCGGCCAGGCTCTGGGAACATTTCCTGTCTGGTTTCCACTGGAAGGAACCCTTCAGCAAGGAATGGCATCCAATGCAAATTGCATGTCCCAAGATGAAAACTAGACACTCATAAAACACTGACTCCTTCATGCTTACCAGACGCTCAGAATGGATGTGCAAGTGGTTTCCTGAGAGGAAAGAAAAGCTGGTTCGTATTCTAAAGCCCCAAATCTCTGACTCTGAAAATAAGATCAATATTTTCTGGACGCCAGCACCACTCCCCATTATGCCCAGCCATCTTGCTCCCTAACTTGAAGGACCTCTCCACACCACTAAGAAAAAATATAAAATTGAAATCCACCTCTTACAGGTTTTTTTCCTAGTGGGAAAATGGACACAGCCTTTTAAAACAGAGCTAAAGATGATGGCTCTGGGGCACTATTAGATGATATTATGGTCAGAGAGCATAGAAATACCTGCATCCTGCCTTGACCCACCCATCCCTCCTCCCCCATGCACGAGGGACAGTGGGGAATGGATACAAGAATTAACTCGGTTAGAACAGAGCTTGAGGCTCAGACTCTACTACAGAGCACCCCAGCGTCCTGGGCTCTGAAACCTACCCCAAATGTAAGAGCCTCTGTGTCTCCCTTTGGCTAGATCCATATCTCAGGACTTTAGTACCATGAGAAGGAAGCTCATAGGAAGAGGCAAAAAGAAAGAGCTAGCCATTTCTATGTGGGACCCTTCCAAAAACTAACAACCCTGAGGGCTGATCCAGGCGGCCTGATCTGTCCTGAAGCTGACCGGATCCAATCACTGTCCCCGCCTCCTGGGAAGGAGAAAAGCTAAGACCTACTCCTCTTTCCCATGGGACATAATTAGCAATATGTATTAAGAATCTTAGAATAGTCATTCCCTTCAGTCCAGCAATATTGCTAGACATCATTCTAAGTAAGGGCTTTAAAAGTGCTCACTTATTTAAGCTCCACAATAAACTTGTATTTTAAGCACTACTATTGTCCTTTTTAGCTCAAATGGTAAAGAATCTGCCTGAGATGCAGGAGACCAGGGTTCGATCCCTCGGTTGGAAAGATCCTCTGGAGAAGGGAATGGCAATCCATTCCAGTATTCTTGCCTGGAGAATTCCATTGACAGAGAGGCCTGGGAGGCTACAGTTCGTGGGTCACAAAGAATCGGACACGAATGAGTGACTAACACACACACTGTCCTTTTTAAAGACGGGAGACAAAGACGTGGAACAGCTCAGAAAACTGCTCATGACCTGAGAGCTGGGGGCAGAGCCCAGCTGTGAGCCCAGGCAGTCAGGCTCTGGTCCGTGTTGTTAAGCATCACAGTCTACTGCCTCTCAGTAAATCCACTTACAGAATCGTGTGTCCTAAGACAAGTACTGGATGTAGGGAAAAAAAAAAAAAAGGTTACAACACAAAGATGTTCATCTCATCACTATTTACAATAAAGGAAAAATAGGAAATTAAAATAAGTGAAGAAGTTTTAGTAAAGTAGGGCACATGAAACACTCATTTCAGTTCAGTTGCTCAGTTGTGTCTGACTCTTTGCGACCCCATGGACCGCAGCACGCCAGGCCTCCTTGCCCATCACCAACTCCTGGAGTCCACCCAAACCGATGTCCATTGACTCGGTGATGCCATCCAGCCATCTCATCCTCTGTCATCCCCTTCTCCTCCTGCCCTCAGTCTTTCCCAGCATCAGGGTCTTTTCAAATGAGTCAGCTCTTTGCATGAGGTGGCCAAAGTATTGGCATTTCAGCTTCAGCATCAGTCCTTCCAATGAACACCCAGGACTGATTTCTTTTAGAATGGACTGGGTGGATCTCCTTGCAGTCCAAGGGACTCTCAAGAGTCTTCTCCAACACCACAGTTCAAAAGCATCAGTTCTTCAGCCCTCAACTTTCGTTATAGTCCAACTCTCACATCCACACATGACTACTGGAAAAACCATAGCCTTGACTAGACAGACATTTGTTGGCAAAGTAATATCTCTGCTTTTTAATATGCTCTCTAGGTTGGTCATAACTCTCCTTTCAAGGAGTAAGCATCTTTTAATTTCGTGGCTGCAGTCACCATCTGCAGTGATTTTGGAACCCCCAAAAATAAAGTCAGCCACTGTTTCCACTATTTCCCCATCTATTTCCCATGAAGTGATGGGACCAGATGCCATGATCTTCGTTTTCTGAATGTTGAGCTTTAAGCCAACTTTTTCACTCTCCTCTTTCACTTTCATCAAGAGGCTCTTTAGTTCTTCTTCACTTTCTGCCATAAGAGTGGTGTCATCTGCATATCTGAGGTTATTGATATTTCTCCCGGCAATCTTAATTCCAGCTTGTGCTTCATCCAGCCCAGCGTTTCTCATGATGTACTCTGTATATAAGTTAAATAAGCAGGATGACAATATACAGCCTTGATGTACACTTTTTCCTATTTGGAACCAGTCTGTTGTTCCATGTCCAGTTCTTGCTGACTTGCATACAGATTTCTCAGGAGGCAGGTCAGGTGGTCTGGTATTCCCATCTCTTTCAGAATTTTCCACAATTTATTGTGATCCACAGAATCAAAGACTTTGGCATAGTCAATATAGCAGAAATAGATGTTTTTCTGGAACTTTCTTGCTTTTCTGATGATCCAGTGGATGTTGGCAATTTGATCTCTGGTTCCTCTGCTTTTTTTAAATCCAGCTTGAACATATGGAAGTTCATGGTTCACGTATTGCTGAAGCCTGGCTTGGAGAATTTTGAGCATTACTTTACTAGCGTGTGAAATGAGTGCAATTGTGCGGTAGTTTGAGCATTCTTTGGCATTGCCTTTCTTAGGGACTGGAATGAAAACTAACCTTTTCCAGTCCTGTGGCCACTGCTGAGTTTTCCAAATTTGCTGGTATATTGAGCGCAGCACTTTCACAGTATCATCTTTCAGGATTTGAAAGAGCTCAACTGGAATTCCATCACCTCCACTAGCTTTGTTCGTAGTGATGCTTCCTAAGGCCCACTTGACTTCACATTCCAGGATGTCTGGCTCTAGGTGAGTGATAACACCATGTGATTATCTGGGTCATGATCTTTTTTGTACAGTTCTTCAGTGTATTCTTGCCACCTCTTCTTAATATCTTCTGCTTCTGTTAGGTCCAGACCATTTCTGTCCTTTATCGAGCCCATCTTTGCATAAAATATTTCCTTGGTATCTCTAATTTTCTTGAAGAGATCTCTAGTCTTTCCCATTCTCTTGCTTTACTCTATTTCTTTGCACTGATCACTGAGGAAGGCTTTCTTATCTCTCCTTGCTATTCTTTGGAACTCTGCATTCAGATGGGTATATTGTTCCTTTTCTCCTTTGCTTTTCGCTTCTCTTCTTTTCACAGCTATTTGTAAGGCCTCCTCAGACAGCTATTTTGCTTTTTTGCATTTCTTTTTCTTGGAGATGGTCGTGATCCCTGTCTCCTGTACAATGTCACGAACCTCTGTCCATAGTTCATCAGGCACTCTATCTATCAGATCTAGTCCCTTAAATCTATTTCTCAATTCCACTGTATAATCATAAGGGACTTGATTTAGGTCATACCTGAATGGTCTAGTGGTTTTCCCTCCTTTCTTCAATTTAAGTCTGAATTTGGCAATAAGGAGTTAATGATCTGAGTCACAGTCAGCTCCTGGTCTTGTTTTTGCTGACTGTATAGAGCTTCTCCATCTTTGGCTACAAAGAATAGAATCAATCTGATTTCGGTGTTGACCATCCCGTGATGTCCATGTGTACAGTCTTCTCTTGTTTTGTTGGAAGAGGGTGTTTGCTATGACCAGTACAGTCTCTTGGCAAAACTCTGTTTGCTTTTGCCCTGCTTCATTCTGTACTCCAACGCCAAATTTGCCTGTTACTCCAGGTGTTTCTTGACTTCCTGCCTTTGCATTTTAATGTATCCATTAAAACAGTGTGTAATAACTTGGGTCATCGGGTTGTTGCAGACCCACCTGCAAACCTGCTTCTCAGGGTTTCTCTGAGCTATCAGCCAGCCTCCTTCGTTTTTTTATTTTATTTTATTTTTACTTTATTTTGCTTTACAATACTGTATTGGTTTTGCCATACATTGACATGAATCCACCACAGGTGTATACGAGCTCCCAATCCTGAATCCCCCTCCCACCTCCCACCCCAAGCCAGCCTCCTTCTGCCCTTATAATATTAGGGGAGAATCTGGAGGCCAAGTTCCCGCAGAGGGTCTGAGAAAACTCACTAAATGGAGAATCCGCCTCACTCTGAGACAAAAAACTTCAGCCCAGGGCTAGAATCACTCAACATTCCCACCTACTTAATAAGCATTGTTAGCACTTGCCATTGGGCAGGCACTATTCTAAGTATTTTCTGTGTTGTGAAAAATTCAGTCTCCACCTAAGAGGCAGGTACTGTTGTTCCACCTTCTCTTACATCAATGACACACAAGTGAAAAGTCAAAGCTGGGACTCAATCCAAGGCCACTTGGTTCCCGAGTCTGTGGCCTTAACCAGCTCCTCCCAGCACAGAGCCTGCAGGGGGGCCGCCCCCTGGTCAGCAGCCTGTGGGCATGGATGTGTGTGGCCGTGGCCAGCACATTCCGGCACCAGGAGTGAGGTCTGTGCAGGACTGTGAGGCTGGATCTGGGTGGCGCAGGGGACGAGGGAGAAGCCGGGCCCGGGTGGGAGCCTGTGGACGGGGGCCAGGTCCCCGTGTCCTCTTGCACACCGACACGTCCTCCCCATCTGACCCAGCACACAAGCGGGGACCTACGCAGGGTGCAGAAAATCTCTGTACCTTTCAGTCAAGTTTGCTGTGAACCTAAAACTCCTCTTTCATAAAAACTCTATTTAAAAAATTAACTTTTTAATCTCTACTTAGCTGCAGTCTGCCTTCCATGTCTAACACATTACAGAAATTGCTTCAAGTCATTCTCTTACTCCCAAGACCAGTGTTTATTTTAGTCTTTTTCCTATTTTGCTTCTTTGGCCTATTTGCCAGCTCCTTCTCTCTCCTCCCTAGGAAACTTCATCTGAGATTTTTAAAACACGGTCTGTTGACTCAGCAGAGGGAAATACAGGTCTGGCTTTTCTGGCCGCTGAAGCCCTTTCCTGCCTCTTCCCACCCCTTCAACATCTGGGACCCAGTGGATTTGCCTCCGATTCTACTCTTTTCACCATCTGAGTATCCTTGCTTCATCCCCATCATCAATTTCCCACTATTAACCTGTCATTGATTCTCTATTAACAAATGATGGATGCGTTCATGGAACTCTTGTTTTTCTGCCTCATTCATGTGTCCAACCATTATTTCCAATCATCAGTGAGACAGATGCAGCTGAGTGTCCCATGAAAACCTTAGGACTGACTCGTCCAACATCAAACTGATTTTCACCCCCTCCATCTGCTTCCCTGGTGGCTCAGCTGGTAAAGAATCCGCCTGCAATGCGGGAGACCCCGGTTCCACCCCTGGGTGGAGAAGATCTGCTGGAGAAGGGATAGGCTACCCACTCCAGTATTCTTGGGCTTCCCTGGTGGCTCAGCTGGTAAAGAATCCGCCTGCAATGCGGGAGACCCAGGTTCCATCCCTGGGTCAAGAAGATCCCCTGGAGAAGGGATAGGCTACCCACTCCTGTATTCTTGGGCTTCCCTCGTGGCTCAGCTGGTAAAGAATCCGCCCGCAATGCAGGAGACCTGGGTTCCATCCCTGGGTTGGGAAGATCCCCTGGAGAAGGGAAAGGCTACCCACTCCAGTATTCTAGCCCGGAGAATTCCATGGACTGTATAGTCCATGGGGTCGCAAAGAGTCAGACACGGCTGACTTTCATGCCTTCCCCATCTGCTGCTTCTCTTCCTCACAATTACTCAGAGTCAAAAGAAGGATAAGCAACGCCTTGCACCTATAACCCACCCAGCATTTTCTCCTTTTCCTATCCTTTCTGAGAATCACGTCCCATGGACCTAGTTTCCTCTGGTTACCCACTTAGGGTTTCAGTCTCAGGAAGCATGTGCTGGAAAAGTGACCCCAATGCCACCCTTTTTATGTCATCTCAACCAACAGGAATAGCTTGACTGTTTACTCAAGCCCACTGAAGGGGAACACGAGGCGACTGGACTTCTGTCGCTGTTTCCGCCAGTAAGCTGTCACGGATCTAAACTTGGAAACGGAGCTAATTTTCCAGAGAGGCGGGCCTTCTCAGCGGGTCACTGCAGCCTGCTGTCGCCTTGCTTAGAGCACAGGCGGGGTCACAAGCCCCTGAACACTGAGGGAGAACAAGGGCCTCACTGTTGCCCCCCGAAGGCTGAGCATGATGTCCATGGAGCCCCCCGGGAGACCCACAGAGAGGAGCAGTGGAGGCTTTCCCACTGTGGACCCACCTTGTTCTCGGTGGACAGGAGGTGAAGACTGACTTATTTGTGTTCTCAAACTACCTTGGCAGCAGGGCCAGGCACAGCTCACAATAAATCTGGACCATCGGTACGCCTAAGAAAAACAGACCGACAGACCAGTGTTTGCCTTCCATGAAAAGTGCACTGTTTGCTACAGTGGGTACTTGGAGGATGGGACAGCGGGGGTGGCCAGGGCAGGGGGCAGGGCAGGCGACTTCAGGGTAAAGTCGTTAAAAGCTGGGACAGTGTAATAATGACGAATAATTTATTAATAGCAAGCCCGCATATGAAATCTCTCTTCTGTATCCGCCACCCTGTTGATTGCTTCTAGGGCATCTTTTTAATCTTCCCAATCATGTTGGCATATAGTCATTATGGTCCCCAAATTACAGGAGCGTGAGGATCAGAGAGGTTAATGAGCTCGCCCAAATCACAGAGCTAACAAATGAGCGAGCCGCCATGACTCACCCCCAGGTAGGGATGATGTCGTCTGCACACTTTCCACGACTGCACACCGGTGTGGGAAGCAAGGACACAGTGAGGTGTCTGTTTGGGGCCAGGGATACGGTGGCCTCAGCCACCATCTGAGAGGCTCCACACGGAGGCAGGGTGGATAGGGCCAGAACACTCAGTCCTGCAAGAGGGGAGGGAGCTGGTTGAAAATGAGATCACACACCACACTCTGGCCCAGAGGAGTGACTCCCACAGGTCCGGGGCAGAGCAGAGGGACTTGGCCTCCGGAGGGGCCATGCAACCGATGTCAGGGAGAACCTGAGGAGCTTGGGGCAATGGTGGAAAATGGGCAGGAGAGACAGAGCAACCTCAGGGGCCTTCATGAACTAAACTGGGGCTGGCATCCAAGAAAGCAAGCTGAGAGAAGGCACGGAGGAAAGAATGGCAGGACTTTCTCGTGGAAGAACTGGCTGCCCTGCTGGGTAGTGAGCCCTCCATCATGAGAAGCATTCAAAGTAGACTGGACAGGGACTCACGCCTCAAGGTCAAATATATGACTACAAGTGTCTCCTAAACTTGAGATTCCATTACCGCAACTTTACCAGGAATTTTCACACTGATCTCCTAGGTAAGCCCACGAAGCCCCCAATCCTCCTTCACCGCCAGACGGGCCTCACCTCCCTGCTAATTCCTGAGTGGGAGACCCCCGTGTGATGGACACTTAGAAAGTGAGGATTCTAAGGAAAACCGTTTCACTCTCTAAGACTAGGTCTCACCTTCCACAAGACAAGGATAGCAACGCTTCCTTACTGCATGCATGCATGTGTGCTAAGTCGCTTCGGTCGTGTCCGACTCTTTGTGACCCCATGGACTGTAGCCCGCCAGGCTCCTCTGTCCACGGGATTCTCCAGGCAAGAATCTTGGAGTGGGTTGCCATGCTCTCCTCCAGGGGATCTTCCCGACCCAGGGATGGAACCTTCATCTCTTATGTCTCCTGCGATGGCGGGCAGGTTCTTTACCACTAGCGCCACCTGAAAAGGCCCTTTCTCACTGTATTTAGGTTAAAAAGACAACCTTAGGCCAGCAGTTCAGACAAGACTGTGTGTTGCATGCTCAGTTGTGTCTGACTCTGTTGCAGCCCCATGGGCCGCCAGGCTCCTCTGTCCATGGGGTTCTCAAGGCAGGACCTTCTCCGGGGGACCTTCCTGACCCAGGGATTAGATAGGATTGAAAGAATACAAATCACTCATCTCTTTACTCCAAACCCTCGTGGTGGGATCATTTCATGCAACACACGTTTGTAAGTGTCCACTAAGCATCAGCCAGTTTTGAAGCTCCAAAATTGTGCTATCCAACCTGGCAGCTGCTAGGTGCAAGTGGCCACTGAACACTTGTATCGGACAGTGCTGGTCTAGGAAATTGGAAGGGAATAGGACAGGACCCTTGTCTGAGATAACACGTGTCGGGGACACAAATACAAGGTAAGTATAGAGTGTGTAGAAGCCCTTAGATAGAAGTATGTTCTGGCAAGAACCAATGGGATCAAATCTGTAGGGCTGGGGGTGGGACGGGGCTGGTGCCTCAAGCATCTGTATGAGGTGAGTGAGGGAAGCCCTTTCATCCATCACCTGTTGTGATAAGTTGTGGCTTCTATGTTTTATACACACGCTCTGGTTTTCTCAACCATTCCACAAGAAAGAAACCAAGGTTCAGAGAGTTGACCAAGTCTGACCGTTGTCATATAACTAATAACTTATATGAAATTTTTTTTTTTTGTGGTCGCTCCAGGCGGCCTGTGGGATCTTGGTTCCCCGACCAGGAATCAAACTTGTCCCTACAGCGGATGCAAAGAGTCTTATCTGCTGGACCCCCAGGGAAGTCCCAGATCTGAAGGTTTGACCCCAAAACTATTAGCACCCTTGCTCTTTACCTCTGTTCAATGCTGGAGCCTTTACTGTCTCCAGAGCTGTCCCCAGCCTTCTCTTCAAACTCCAGGCCCACGGGTCACAGCTGCAGCTAGGAGCCCTGCACGGGAAGAAGGCGGCTTGCACATCTACCATCACCAGTCTTCCCTCCCAACAGCTCAGCCTTGCTCCTGCGATTTCCACGTCCATTCCATTACTTCCCCCTGAATGTTGCCCCAGGTTCTGGATGCAGCCCTCGCGTGTGTTCCCCCTTGAGGATGAACAGCAAACAGCAACGGGGCCAGATGGACATTCGCTAGAATCTAATCCTCGGAAAAACAGCCTGAAGTGAGTTTAAAATAGCAACACACCAGTGACACTGGGTGACCAGGGGACCTGTTGTAAACAGCAACTTAATAAAGACAATAAAACCCTGGTGACAGTTTTAAAATCCTCACCAAACATTTTGGGACTAAAGGCAATATTTTTATAGCTCCTATTCCCTGGCTGTAAATGTCGGCTTTTTCTTAAATAGCCCTTTCAGAGGCCCAGGTGCAGCCCAGAGGACAAGCTGATGACAACATGCTGCTCCATAAAAGAGCGATTGTTCGGCCTCCAGGAAAACCCAGCGAGGCCCGTCTTTCCCAAGGGCCGGGTCGGGGAGGGCCAGATCCCCCGTCCGCCCTGCCCGCCCGGTTACTTTGATGTGTGTGTGGCTCACGACGGGCTTCTTTCCAGATCACTGTCATTTCTCTTCCTGCTTTCCTTTTGGCAGTCTTGGGGGGTGGGGGGATCACCTCAAGGGGTGGGCCACGTCTGATGTGAATCACACTGGGGACAGGGACAGAAATCCTTACCTTGAGAATACCCTCAGATCCAACTCTCCCCCTACTTCTACCCTCCCCCTCTTCCAGCCGATTGTGCAGACGTTGAGTTTCCACTGTTTTTCCCTGGACCAGGCGTCTCTCCAGGAGGAAAGGAAAGTTCCCATCCCTGTCTGGTCTCAGGGCCAAGCACCTGCAACGTCCCCAGTGCTGAGACGGGTGGTTTCCTAGCGTGACTCCAGGTGTTATTCCTCCAAATAAGAGCCTCGGGCTCTTTGCTCTTCCATGAGTTGAGATGCTGTTTCCTGGGTCAAGTGGCTTGCTATTGGAGCCTCAGAGGAGAGGTGGGAAGGCAGGGAAGCAAAGCAAAACTGTCCTGCCCCACATGAGTAAATGTTTTATTGAGCAAATACTACGTGTCAAATACTACGCCATGTGCAAAGTCGAGTTAATTCGACCCAGCCCCAGCCCTCTGGGAGCTTACAGCCTAGCTGGTGAGACTGACATCCTGCAGGAGATCAATGAAGTGAAAACATTTAGAAATAAGCCCCAAATTGTGATAAGGGCTATAAAGGAAGCAGAGTCCTTTGGTGGAGTAAACAGGGCAGGACCTTCCTAGACTGTGCAGTTAGAGGACGTGTCTGGGAGTTCAGACCTGAAAATAAGAAGCTATACGCTAACCGTTACCGACCTGAGCACATGTCAAATTTGGGAAGGGATGGTATGCACGTGTACGTGTATGCTCAGCGGCTTCATTCATGTCCAATTCTTTGCAACCCCATGGACTATAGCCCGCCAGGCTCATCTGTCCATGGGAATCTCCAGGCCAGAATACTGGCATGGGTTGCCATGCCCTTCTCCAGGGGGTCTTCCCAACCCTGGGATTGAACCCCCATCTCTGCCTTGGCAGGTGGGTTCTTTACCCACTGAGCCACCTGGGAAGCCCTAGGGATGAGACAGGGTGGCAGGAAAAAAACATGTGGAAAGGAATGGTGGGGAGGATGGAGGAATCGAAAATGAGTCAAGGCTGAAAAAAGGTCTCGATGCCTGGAGAAAGTCAGCAGGAAGAGCCAGGTAAGTTCTTGCCAGGTAAGAGGGCCTTGGAACCCACAGCGAGAAGTCTAAGCTTCCGTAGAAAGATGCGGAGCGTTTTCAGCAGGAGAGTGGCGACCGTATCAGTGGCCTGTGGCTCCCTCCTGTGAGTTGGGTGGGAGCCCAGCTCCATCTCAGGGATGAGGCGGGCTCGCGCGGGGGCTCTCAGTGACTCGGGGCGGGGCGATGGTAGGAGAGATGACGAAGGCATCCAGAGGCAGGAACCGCAGCGGCGTGTGCTGATGGCCAGGCTGTGGAGAGGGGCGGGGAGGGCAGTGGTGAGTGCAGCACCCAGGTTTTGGAACTGGCGCACGATGGAACGCTAACTCGGATACGGGGGGCTCAGGAAGAATGGGACCTTTTAAAATTCATGGGGGAATCCCCTGGTGGTCCAGGGGTGAAGAAGACTTGGCAGTTTTATAGTGGTGGCCTGGGTTCAATCTCTGATCTGAGAACTGAGATCCTGCAAGCCATGAGGTGCAGCACACACACAGAAAAACGAATAAATGAAAGTAAATTTTCATTTACAGAACCACGGGACATGAGCAGGGGAAGAATGCAGAACTGCATTTAAAGCACCATGAGTTTAAGGTGTCTTTTGAGATCCAGCTGGAAGCATCGCATGAGCAGTAGAGCTGAGAGGCTGAAGGAGGAGTTCCCGGTGGAGAGGTCAGAGTGGAGAGTCCCAGACGGAGTCTGAAGCCTGGAGAAGGAACTCGGCCGTCTCAGGAGAGTGTGCAGGAGATCAGGGCAGACAGGAGGGAGTCCTAAGCAGTCTCAGGCAACAGTAGTGAGGGTGAATACCTGAACATTTAATTAGAACAAAAACTGTGCGCTTTCATGAAACTGTCCTCCATGCTACTGTACTGGTGGCTGCAACATTCTACATTATTTGCCCAAACCCACAAAACTCTCCAAGTGGGAAAGTGAACCCTAATATAACTACAGACTTCAGTCAATAACATGAGCTTCCCAGTTGGCTCTAGTGTAAAGAACCTATCTGCCAAAGCGAGAGATATAATGAGACATGGGTTCGATCCCTGGTTTGGGAAGATCCCCTAGAGGAGGGCATGGCAACACACTCCAGTATTCTTGCCTGGAGAATCCCATGGGCAGAGGAACCATACCACACACACACACGCAAGGCAGTAATAATAAGAGAAACTGGGGTTGTGGGGCAGGGTGGGAAGAGGAGATCTATGGGAATTCTCAATACTCTCTGCTCAATTTTTCTGTAAATTGAAAACTGCTCCAGATATAATGAACAAAACAGAAAGAGACTCACGGACATAGAAAACAAACTTAGAGTTATCAAAGGGAAAAGGAGATAAGTTAGGACTTTGGGATTAACATACACATACTATGCTATATAAAATAGATAACTACCATTACTACTGTATAGCAAAGGAAACGATACTCAAAACCTTGTAATAACCTATAATGGAAAAGAATCTGAAAAAGAATATATGTACATTTACTGAGGGCTTCTCTGGGGACTCAGATGGTAAAGAATGTGCTTGCAATGCTAGAGACCTGGGTTCGATCCCTGGGTTGGGAAGATCCCCTGGAGAAGGGAATGGCAACCCACTCCAGTATCCTTGCCTGGAGAATTCCATGACAAGAGAAGCCTGGTGGGCTACAATCCATGGGGATCACAAAGAGTCAGACACGATTGAGTGACTAACGCTAACTAACATGTATAACTGAACCACTCGATGTACACTTGAAACTAACACAGAATTGTAAATTAACTATATTTCAATTAAAATAAACCTGATTTATGAAAAAAAACTGCTCTAAAAATAGCTTGCTAATTTTAGAAGCAAGCAGGGGCTTTCAGAGGCCTTCCTAGAAAGGGAACACAGCTTAAAACAATACAGATTTTTTTTTTTTTTTTAAGATAAGCCTAGCTTTAGCACAGGACAGACCAAAGATCTAAGAGGGCTCATTAGCTATCCACCACTGTCTGTAACTTGAAATCTCTTCTCAGAGTAAAGGGTTTGAGAAGCTGGCAGGAAGCTTTTGCATCAATCACAAGACAGCTGTAAAACATTGGTCCTCTTTCCCTTTTCAAATCAAAACACGTTTCCCAGGTCAAAAGAAGTATCTTCTGGGTCAATCAGACCTAGATTTTAGATCAAGTCCCACTCTTGGGACCTGAGTGACGCTGACCAAACCCACTTCAACTTTCTGAGGCTCAGTTTCAGTCATTTGTGAAATGCAGAGAATGTTTATACCATGGGCTTGCTGTGAAGACTACAAACACCTGGCACTGCTGTACTATTATAAATTATGTTAAGGAAATTGCAGGTGTTATTACTATTATCATCATTGCTATTATTATGAAGCACTGGACTTCACACTGAATGCTTATTGTCCTAACTTTGTTGCTCTTTCCAACAACCCTGTAAAGTTAGCATCCCTAGCTAACCCATTATTAAGATGAGAAAAGATTCAGAGAGGTGCAGTAACTTGCCTAAGAGCACACAGCTGCTAAACGGTTCAGAGTAAAATATGAACCCAGCTCAAGTTTGTGTCCAAGATGCTCTCAATGGCCTATATATAGATTGCCCACATCAGTACGAGTTTACATTATAAATAAAATCTTTATTTTTAAACTCACACATTATGTTTTATTTCATACGTTACATTACGTTAGACTTTCCTACGTCACTGGTCTGACTTCAACATCAATATTGAAGGCAGTCTACAAGGTGGCTTTAGCAGGAGGGAAATCAAGATGGATTAGGCTGGCTTTGCTCACTAAGATTCAGAAGAAATTAATCACCCCTTGATTCTTCCTGTATTGTCTCCAAAAGAAAAAAAAAAGATACAATGAGTTTGGTCCTTGGGACCTTCCAAAATCTACAAACCCTGCCCTCCATCCGGACCTGGTCATCCAGATAGTGATGTCAGTTGGTCAGGATGGAGGTCCTTCCCCAGGGTCTACCTTGGACACACTCTTGGAAGTTCCTTATTTTGCCATAAGAGTCGGCCTGGTTCTCAGTTATTGCTACTGTTGTTTAGTCACTAAGTCGTGTCTGACTCTCTGCGACCTCATGGACTGTAGCCTGCCAGGCTCCTCTGTCCGTGGGATTTCCCAGGCAAGAATACTGGAGTGGGTTGCCATTTCCTCCTCCAGGGGATCTTCCCGACCCATGGATTGAATCCAAGTCTACTGCTTGGCAGGAGGACTCTTTACCACCTGGGAAGTCCCTGGTTCTCAGTACTTTTCCTAAAGCCCATTTATTGTCCAGGTAAGAATAATTACAGCAAGTCTTTCACTATATTTCTCTGTTATTTCTGTATTTCCTTTGAAAGTGTTTTTTTAAGTGTTTGAGATCATTTCAAAGGAATACAGTGTTAGCTGGTGAAGACCTGTGAGATAGTGATGGTTGATATTTTACATTAATTTTTATGGAAAAAATTCACTGTCTTCTTTCTAAGCTGTGTTTCCCCAAGAATTTAACTCTTGCTAAACCCACAAAATCCTAACAGGAGGCCCTTTGACCATCTCCATGACTCCGTGTGAATAAACCCTTCCCAAGCTCCATATGAGCTGTGCAGACACACGAGTGTGTATGCACAGGTGGTGCTCTGGCATAACATGCACACACTCCCACACACTAACTTTCCTAGACGTGTATGTCATTGAATGCACTTCTCAGAATATTAAGTGAACTTCAGAGCTCCAAACCAAAGACTTCATCAGAGTCTTCACAGAGAGACCCCAAGCTTCCTGGGCTTTAGATTGAAAAAAAAGGAAAGAAAAGAAAGACAACACTTTTCAGTCCCTTTATAAACCCTGATATGCTCTGAAAAGGCAAGTCAAGTAGGAAAATTTTTCTTCGCAGGAAATTTTTTTTTAATGCCTAAATGAGACGTGAGAACAGGGGCCACCTTATGCTGCAGCCAGCAGAGGCACTCAAACATTCCGTCAGCAGGATCCCAGCCAAGCTGCACAGCGCGCTTTTATAAAGCTGGCCCCAGGCATCTCAGGGCAAGATGTGGCTGTGAAGTCTACTCTGCCCTTAGTACTCCAGAGGCGCTGGCACGGTGGCTGTCAGACTCGCCCCACAGCCATGGCAAAGAATGGACTTGTAATTTACGTCCTGGTTATCATCTTGCTCCTGGACCAGACCAGCTGCCACGCGTCCAAGTTCAAAGCCAGGAAGCACAGCAAACGCCGAGTGAAAGGTAACAGGGTGCCTCCATCCAGCAGAACTCTAGGCTTGCTCAGGGTGGGTTAGGAGTTGGACGACATCCATTTCCAGACTCCCCCAGGAGACCATCTCTGGCGGCAGTTACCACGGCTTCATGCGGATATGGCATTTTCAGGGGACCGAGTGACCTCTTAATTCTCTGGGACTGTTTGACATTTAAAGGAATCATATGGTAGGATTCTGGTTTCGTAGGATAAAAAAGGCTCTTGCAAAAAGACTTTCTGTATTGTATATCCTTCATCAGGTGAGCTTAGGCAAGAGAATGTTCATTAGAGTGTGACAACCTGGATACAACGTCTGCTATTTGGAATGAGGGATCAAGGAGAACAAATCGATTAATAGAGTATACTGTTTCACTCATAGATATTATACAGCTGTTCAAACTGATCTGTAAGACAACTATAATCTTATCCAATGTGTAGTAGAGGATAGAGCTGTTGGTAATGTGGCTTCCGTCAATAGCTATATTTTCATATCCCTGGGAATATAAGGACAGTCTGTATCATATGTTTAAGCTTCTTCATGTCATAGAGAAGTTTTAAGTCTTTCACTTAAAAATATTTCAACACACAAGTCATACAGCATTTGGAAATATGTTAATGCAAAATAATCTCCAAGCAATCCCAGTGTGGGGTGGCTTGAACTGGGTTGAAAAAGTGAAAGTGTCAGTCGCTCAGTTGTGTCCAACTCTTTATGACCACATGGACTGTAGCCCACCAGGCTCCTCTGTCCTTGGGATTCTCCAGGCCAGAATACTGGAGTGGCTTGCCATTCCCTTCTCCAGGGGATCTTCCTGTCTCAGGGATCGAACGAGGGTCTCCTGCTTTGCAGGCAGATTCTTTACTACTGAGCCACCAGGGAAGCCCTGAATTGGTCTAAGAGAGAGAAAAAATCTTGCAAGGAACAGATAATGGCAATGTACACGCAACACACTGAAACTAAATCAAAACTAACTCATCGAGAAAGGCCTGGTGTGAGGTGTATCTCATTCTGAGGTATTTTCATAGGATATTTCAAGGTAAATATTGACACTATTTCCTCATCAGTTTCAGTTCATTATTAGCAACACACAAACAATAATACCAGCAAAGCTGAAATCTTGAATTAACACAACAGGAATGGCTGGCTGGTGAGAAGGAGCTTCTCTTGTTGTGCCATGTTTTTGAGATTATGAAGTGCCCAACTTTAGGTCTGATATAAGGTTTCTTTCTTTCTTTTTTTTTTTTTTTTTGATTATTGCTTTATAACATTGTGCTGGCCTCTGCCACACGTCACCATGAACCAGCCAGGTACACGTATGCCCCCTCCTTTCTGAACTCCCCTCCCATGGCCCACCCCAGCCCTTCCCTCTTAAATAGAATTTTTTTTTTTCCCTAATGAAATACTACACTTCTCTGTTACCTCCTTTAAAGAGAGATGAAAATACCCCTCGTGAGCGATGAAGTATCTTGTGGAAGACGAAGGCAGGGAAAGGAAGGGGAGGGAGGTGGCGTTTCTGCTGGGTGACGAGGCGTGTTTTGCCGCCAGCATCTCTTTGCCACGAAGGAGTGGTCAGCTGGTGACCACCCAGCAGGTCTGTGGGGAGGGGTGTGAGTATGTGAATGCGCGTGTGTGTTCTCTGTGGGTGTTTCTGAAATAACTGCAGTTCTGGGCATTATGTTCTATCCTCCAAGGCACACATACACAAGTGCACACACATGCTTTTGTTTGCTTTTTAACCGGCTGGGTCCAATCCTAGATAACATCCTTCCAAAGCAGTTTTGCTCATTTTTTGCTGTGAGATCCAACAAAGTAGATTCTACAATATGTGAAGCCATTAGCCTAAACCTGTTAAACAGTTCTTTTAAACTGCCTGGAAATAATACCAAATCTTATGAAATCAAAAGCAAGAGTCATTTTTTTTCTCTCTCAATTCTTTCCATAGAATTAACCATGATTAACTGCCAAGAGATAATATTCCCAGAGTTTTCTTTAATGTCCAATTAAAAATTGATTTGTTGCTGTTCAGTTGCTAAGTCGTGTCTGACTCTTTGGGACCCCATGGACTGTAGCCCCACCAGGCTCCTCTGTCCATGGGATTTTCCAAGCAAGAATACTGGAGTGGGTTGCCATTTCCTTTTCCAGGGGATCTTCTCAACCTAGAAATCAAACCTGAGTCTCCCACTTGGCAGGTGGATTCTTTACTACTCTGCCACCCAGGAAGCCCTACTTTTAACAAAATAATTGTTGGCTGTCTAAAGTACTTGGCAGACAAATTAATTGATTTTATCTGTTAACTCTTGGATAACCTCACATATAAGGCCTTCCTCAGCCCTTTTAAAAGCTGCGTAACATTCCATGTGTGGATGGGTTATGGCTTATTTAATCTGTTCTTTCTTGGTGAACTTTTATGTTCATCAAATCTATCTCTTTTTGATCCAATGCCTCAGTGAATTGCTTTGTACACAGATATTGATCCCCATGCTAGAATATTGTGATGATACTTCTCTAGAACTAAAATTGTAAGTTAGTTACACCACCTGTCTTTCAAAACGGTAGCATGAACTCGTGTTCTCAACTTCAGTATACGAGAGCACCCACTGAGTTTCTCTTGTGGCTCAAAAGTTAAAGAATCGGCCTGCAATGAGGAGACCCGGGTTCAATCCCTGGGTCAGAAAGATCCCCTGGAGAAGGAAATGGCAACTCATTCCAGTGTTCCTGCCTGGAAAATCCCATGGACAGAGGAGCCTGGTGGGCTAAAGCCCAGGGAGTCTCAGAGTCAGACACGACTGAGTGACTAACACACACCTTGACAACCTGGCCTATCACCAGTTTAAGCTGTGCCAGCTTAACAAAACCCCCGAAGACTTTTAATTTGCATCTCTTTGCTTATTAATGAGGTTGAGATATTTTTTCGTGTATTTACTGGTCATTTCTTCCAGCAATTATTTTTGCATTCTTATCTGGTACCTATTTTTGAAGAACAACAATAATAAAATGAAAGGCAGCCTTTAAAAAAACTCAAAATGGTAATTAAGTGATTTAGCTCCAAAACCAAGTTTCCCCTGACAGTCACTTCACAGGCCTCAACAGATTAGGTTGAGCAATGCAAGTTATGTTGTAGTAATGAATTAAATATAGTCTCTATTTAGTGAAATAGTTGTTCCCTATATTCATTTTGACAAAACACAACCACATTTCTCACAAAGGACAGAAGCAGACTCCAAGCCACCTGGATAATGATTTCCATAATGGCCTCCCAGGAGCCTAATATTAATTCATGTGTCTTCATGTTAATTACAATGTTTGCAGCTCCCCTGTGGAGGCCATTTACTTAAATAGTGTGGAGCAGGAAGCTGAGAGGAACTGGGGTGACATCCGTATGGCTCACAACTTGTAACCTGGAGGAAAACTTAGCAGTCTTTGCGAGTCTGGCCCCCAGCAGCCACTGGCTTTGCATACTGAATGTACCCCTATATTTATTCTGGGTCGAATGGTCCCGTTGAGGAAACCCTTGCTATTGTGCTTCTCCGCTGAGCTATTGGATGCCTTGAGAATGGATGTCCACACCTGGATACCCCAGAAGGCATTTCCTAACCCGAATGTGGAAACACCTGACTTGTAAAGCACATGTTTAAGGGGAAACTGAGTCAGCCATGTTTGGATACTGGCCTGTCCTGAAAACAGCCAGGACAGAACACAGATTCTCCATGTGGTATCCCCGCAAAGAGGCAGCCGGGAACAGCCGTATCAAGCTTTAAGCATCTTAGCTGCTTGAGGCTACGTGCTAGGGACCAAGCAGGTAAAGGTGATCACTGTCCAGAAACAGATGGGAGGGGTGGAAAGGGAACAGATTTGAAGACAGCAAGATTCAGCTCCCAGCTCTGCACCTTACAGCTGGGTGGTCTTCGACAGGTTCATTCAGTTTCCTGTGCCTCTCTTTTTTCTGAAATGATATTGTCTATTTCATAGTAACACTGAAAGAATCAAGCTCCTGGCACACAGTGTATGGTGCCTTTAGTATTTTTAAATGTGTATTAAGATTTATTATAATTCCTGCTTTTGAAGAGCTCACAAGTTGTCCGTTTCTAAGACACTGCCCATCAGGTCTGGATTTTTGATTAGTCAAAGTTACTAATTTCCTAACTTCCTTACTTATACCCAAGGAGAGCCATGAAGATTAGCCTAATCAGGGGACATCCAAGACTAAGTAAATTGCTAGTCCTTAATACAGAAATATTTTTATAGGGCTCTTTATCACTGCCTTTCCATATTTCTCCATGAAAATCACTTAGCCCTGCTAAGAGCCTTTACACTCGGAGCATCAGTTGAGTAGGGGTATTGAGGCCAGGGGACTTGGAGACCCAATTAAGTCTGAGTATGAGTTCTACCACTTACCTGCCAATTTAGCTTATTGAGTTCATTCTCACTCTTCAGTGGGAATCTCATTTTCCTCCATTCCTAACTATCTTTGAAGAGTAAGTGAAAATAACATGAAAGTATTTTGTATGCCATCGTCTATTCACTCAGTAAACATTATGAGATTGATGATGTGCCGAGCACCATGTGAAACACCAGACAGAGAAGATTAAGTAAGTTAAGAAACATGATTGTAGGCTGGAGAAAGTGTGTGGAAGGAAAACAAAGGTTCAAGGAAAGAGACCAGCCAGAGAGATGCAGAGAGGATGATCAGAAAGTATTCTCAGAAGAGGAAATGTTTAAGCTTGATAAGATGATGGATAAGGGAGTTCCCTGGCAGTCTCATGGTTAAGAATCCATGCTTCCAATGGAGAGCGTGGGAGTTTGATCCTTGGTTGGGGAACTAAGAACCCACATGCTGTGGGGCCAAAATAAAAATAAAACTGAAATCTTAAGAAAAAGAAAAAGGACAAAACCTGGGCCAAGAATGTTCCAGGCAGAAAGAACACACTCAAAGGGTCCTGAGATGAGGCAGCTTGTTCTGGAATGCATCGAAAATCAACCAGTCTAAAGTCTAGTGATGGAGAGTGAGTCCCACAGGATAGGGCTGGAGAGACAGACAGGCGCCCCAGCTCACAGAAGCAGCTCTCAGTATCATTACCCCCACCCAACCCTTACAAATCTTCCTGAACAACTTGCTTCCATCCATTGTTTTTCATGTACTCTGGGCTCAGTTTCATCAAAATCACCCTGGGCTTATGTTCTGTATTCCGAAACTTTATCTTATTTTGTTTTATTTGCACTTTATTTTAATCAGATGTTGTTTTATTCACCCTACCCCACCCCACTCTAAAAAATCCTCAGAAAAGGATGGAGACCTGAAGACCCAAGTGGAAAAGCTCTGGCGAGAAGTCAATGCCCTGAAGGAAATCCAAGCCCTGCAGACAGGTGAGACCCATCTTACCTCAACAAGATAGGAAAAGAAATTGTGATTAGCCAGCAATTCAAACCACATCGAGAGTACATGTCATTCTAGGTGACATTTAAAAAAGGAGAGAGAGAGAGACATTGACAAGGCAGAGATGTGTCCAGGACAAAGGATTCAAAAGCTGGGAGGATGAATGTTTTGGGAAATCAGCTTGATTTTCCACTTCCTTCGCCTCTCAATGAGTGGAATAAAAATCAAACAAGGCATTTCAATAATACATTTTAGAAGTCCATCCTTAATTTTTTTTTTTTTTTTGCTATGCTGTGCGACATGAGAGATGCCTGATTTTAGTTTCCTGACCTAGGATGGAACTCTTTCCTCCTGCTTTGGGAGCACAGAGTCTTAACCACTGTGCCACCAGGGAAGTCCTCATAATTCTTTATTAGGCAATGGAACAAAATTGAAGCAAGTATTAACTACATAAAATAACCAGCATTCCTTAGCTGTTTACTAAGATGTTTAGGTCCCCAGGCAGCTCAGTAGTAAAGAATCCGCCTGCCAATGCAGGAGACCCGAGTTTGATCCCTGGGTCAGGAAGACCCCCTGGAGGAGGAAATGGCAACCTACTCCAGTATTCTTACCTGGGAGATCCCATGGACAGAGAAGCCTGGCCGACTACAGTCCATGGGGCCACAAGAGTCAGACGTGACTTAGCAACTAAACAACAACAAAATAATCCACTGAGAGCTCAGCCGAGGTGGAACTAAACCCAGGGTCACAGGACTCGGCTCCGGCCACACTGAGTGGGTCAGATCCTCTGGAGAAGAGCTTGCCAGCAGAGGGCAGCAGTGAGTGTTCCTTTATCAGAGAGCAGAGCTCCCAGCAGCCCATGAAGCTCCCAGGGCGAGGAAATGAGAGCCATGCTGGGCAGACTCAGCAACACCCCTGGCTTGCAAGGTTCACATCCTCAGGGAGGAATACGGTCATAGCAACTCCAAAGGCAGAGCTTCAGGGGTCCCAGAAGAGAGCTGCCCAATTACAAGAGTTAATGCCTTCAAGGAAGACCAAAGTGAGGGCTTTTTCATCAGCTACTTATGGCCCCCAGGGCTGGGGGCTCAGTGGTAAAGAATCCACCTACAGTGCAGGAGACATGGAAGATATGGGTTCGGTCCCTGGGTCAGGAAGATCCCCTGGACAAGGAAATAGCAACTCATTCCTGCCCAGGAAATCCCACGGACAGAGGATCCTGGAGGGCTGCAGTCCATGGGGTCACAAAACAGTCAGACACACCTGAGCGATGGAGCACAGCACATTGATAGTTCCCAGCCCAGCTCTATGTTACCGGTCTTGAGCCATTTTCACCATAAGCAATGTTGCCTAGTTACACTGCTGGCAAGTCCCTTTATCAAGTTTCCTGGGGAACAGAATTAGAAAGTTAAAAGAAGGTCAAATGAGTTTGCAGAAGGGGAAAGAGCTTGGTTAACCCTTCAGCCATAGTTGGGGGCTATAATAATACTTTATAAACATCAACACAGTTCAGTCGCTCAGTCGTGTCCGACTCTTTGTGACCCCATGGACTGCAGCACACCAGGTTTCCCCGTCCATCACCAACTCCCGGAGCTTGCTCAGACTCATATCCATCATCAACACATTAATCCTTCAATAATTTATGAGACAGATGCTGCTATAATGAGGAAACTACAGATGAGGAAACTAAGGCACAGGGAAATTAAGGCTAACACAGATAATAAATATCAGAACTGACACCTAAGCTGAGGCAGTACAGCCCTGAAGCCTGATTCTCCAATGCTATGCCTTAAAACTGTCTTTATATTTGGGTTATATCCTGGATAAGAGAAACAATATTTAGCTTATTGTTATCTGCTGTGGGCTCAGTTACCTGCTGTAATCTTCCATGCAACGCAAGTCACCTGTTTATATGCTAACAACTCTTTAAAGCTTCATTATATGTGTGCTTAGTTGCTCCAGCCGTGTCTGACTCTGTGACCTCATGGACTGTAGCCCACCAGGCTCCTCTGGCCATTGGATTCTCCAGGCAAGAATACTGGAGTGGGTAGCTATTTCCTCCTTCAGGGCATCTTTGGGACCCAGGAATCGAACGCGTGTCTCCTGCACTGGCAGGCAGATTCTTTAGCACTGAGCCACAAGGAAGCCCCAAGCTTCACTATCCTGATATGTAAGGACAGATGTCATAAGCATCCCACATCATGGGACAGTTGTGATTATGATATGGGTTCATTTATGTAAAATGCTTGGCACAGTGTCTGACTCTGTGCACAGAGTCCTCGCTACACAATGACTCACCATTATCTCTATGCATCGTCCTTGCCTCAGCTATCTACTGCTGTTGGCCAGGGCCAGTTCTAGACTATTACACTGCCACAGCATGTTAATATGTCAAATCTCACATCTTACAGTCTGTCTCCGAGGCACAAAATTTCACAAGAAGTGCTACCTTGCCGCGGAAGGCTCGAAGCACTTCCACGAAGCCAATGAAGACTGCATTTCCAAGGGCGGGACCCTGGTTGTCCCCAGAAGCTCCGATGAAATCAACGCCCTCCGAGACTATGGTAAAAGGAGCCTGCCGGGGGTCAATGACTTTTGGCTGGGCATCAACGACATGGTCGCAGAAGGCAAGTTTGTCGACGTCAATGGGCTTGCCATCTCCTTCCTCAACTGGGACCAGGCACAGCCTAATGGTGGCAAGCGGGAAAACTGTGCCCTCTTCTCCCAGTCAGCTCAGGGCAAGTGGAGTGATGAGGCCTGCAGCAGCAGCAAGAGGTACATGTGTGAGTTCACCATCCCTCAATAGTCCCTTCTTAGGTACATCTTCCCAGAAAGACCGGACATGATTTACAGGCTGATGGTTCTCAAGAATGGTCCAAAATTGTCATAGGGGAGGCTATGTCCCTAGCAATACGAGTGACAGCCACGTTTGCTACCACACTATTGTGATTTTTGCCCTCCACGGGGGTTGGGGGATCGGAAAATAATCATTCCATCATGTACACACTGCTCAAATAGCTTCTGCAAAAATGGGCTATTAGACCTTTCTCATTCCTGGTCCCTCTTCCTTGTATAGACCAGGTATGTATTAAAAAGACAACGGCCAGAAAAGCAAGCTGTAGGCTGCCTGGAAGATTTTCTGTTAAAGGTTTTGTACGTATCTGAGTGATGAGGTGCTACATAATCCAAAACCTTTTCAGTCTGATGTTGGGTCTGCTCCCTCCTAGTGATAGCGTCTTATTAGCCGTCACCCTTCCCTTGAGTCGCATCATCCCCTGGTGGGACATGTAACTGCTCTGTCACATGGATACATAGAAGTCTCAGATAAGCTCTGGTTTAACTGTTTTTCTCAAACCCACCCCACTCCTGCCCCTGCCCCCAGTGATATACACATTGTTTTTTTTTTTTAAGTCCCAGTAAAGATCTGAAAGGACATGTTAAGGCAGCGTATTTGGTCAGTTTCCACCCCGGTATGGCATTCCAGTTTCCAACCTGAATAGGTAAACCTAAGGCAGAACAGAGTAGCAGCCTGCACAGAAAGAGAGGAACTTTTTAAAGTCTCCTTTTTCCCTGCTTTAGTTTTACGAAATCAACAGCGGATATTATACACCTTAGTTTCCTTTTATAAAAAATATATTTTACACACATATATGTTTTAACAATCATATATTTAAGTCTATTAGGAGGAAAATCTATATTTAGATTGAAAGTTGGAAGCTGGATTTAAAAAATATTTTTTGAGTTACATGTACATCTATATACTATTTTTTTATTCTGCCAAGTGCTGCCCCCACTAAATTGTTTAGATTGTGTAATGTAATGCCATTGCTTCGTATGATATTATGAAGTTAAGGCTTGGTGGAAATGGGTTTTTTAGAAGCAAACAATTCTACATATATTCTGTCCTTCAAATAAACATCTTCTTCTCCCTTTAAATGTTGAATATGTTTTGGGAACAAAATCCTTCTTTATAAACTTAATTATGTATGCTTGGAATTAAGGTTCAGTTCTTCACACTGCACAACCATAATAAAGCCTGAATTCTGATCAATGTGGGACTATATGGGTATTGCCTGCAGTTATTGAAACTATGCTGGTTTATATCAGACTTGAAGAAACTGGGGGAGAATTGCACTAGATCCGGTCAAACTGGTGACTTAGATGTATATAAGGACAGTTTCACTTGAGGAAAAAGAAGCAGAGTGGAGACGAGGAAGAAGACTTTTCAAAAGTTGAGCCTGCCATTGTTTTTGGTTGACCCCGATCAGTTTCTTCCTCCGATGCAACCGCAGTCTCCGCATGGGAATCTTATCAAACTGCAGATCCCACAGGCAGCACTGAGGCCCCAGATTCTTCACTTCTAAAGGCATCTCGTGGAAGCCAACGGGGCTGGACCACACACCACTGTCTGAGAGCGAGGGTCTGAGCCTGCAACTACTCGCCCAGAGACCGTCTGCTGACTCTCGCAGGTCTGTTCCCCTTTAACTCAAGTCAAGGGCAGGACCTGCAGTTAATCTGTGTGAAGACCAATACTGAGAGCAATTTTTCTACCCATCACAGGTGCTTCCAGCCATGTCATTATATGATCTACAAAATAAAAATCAATTAGTTAAAGGAAACAGTAATTGAGACTCAACTTAGTGATCTGAAGGAAAACGTATCTCAAGGCTCCAAGGCTTAAGTTGAATAGAAGTTCTTACACTAAAAATAAAGATACAAAGTCTTTCCTGCTCTCTGATTACAGAGAACTTTCGTATTCTCACCAAATGAAGTACATCTAACAGATAGAGAATCCCACTAATTTTAGCTATTTAAGTCACTAATTTAATCTGATGTCAGAGATTCAAAGGACACCTACTAACTATAAAGCACCACATTACATAATACGTAAGTAAGGAAAGAAAGGAAGTAAGTGATGGTATCTATACTAGCTCACAGGAGGAGAGCAGGACTTGCCACTGCAGTCCAGGAAAAAAAAATTAGCTCTAATTACATATGAAAATTGTGAATTTACAGATATTGCTATCTAGTTTAACCTAAAAAGAAACCCACAAAATGGGCACTGATTTAAATAGATTCTCACAAAGAAACACCACATTGAAATACACTAATAGTAAGAGAAAATGTGCCCACATTCAACAAGCAGAGCTAACACATCTCCTGGTTCAGGAGTATATTCCAGGGAAACCCACTCAGAATCTTTCCCAGTGATTGCCAATGCCACTGGGAGTCCTAAAACGCTTTTTGCTATTTTATTTTTGCTAGAAACATTAAACAGGATCAAAGAGAATTTAGGGTTCTGACAGAATTCTTCCCTTCCAGTTGGATGCAAGGTGCAGAATGAAGCCCAACCTAGATAAGGCGTGATGAGAAATGACAGGGTGGAGAGAGGAAACAGGGAAGGGAAGAGACAGAGAGAGGAAACGTGTGTGTGTTTTCACAAAATGCTGAGTTTATCATTCTTAAAGCCCTGGTTTTCACTTCTGCACATTCTCTGAGCTACTCTACAATCCCTTTCCTTTTGCATTTGAGCTAGCTGGAGTTGGCACACCGACCAGGAGAGCCTAGGCTATGACTTTGCAGAGCTTACATCTAGAGAGGCAAACAAACCGCAAACAAGCAAAGAAAACAACAAGATCATTTCAGAAAATATGACGAGATGTCCAAGGACTGACATGACACAAGATGACACAGGCAGGAGCTCAGACAAGGAGATGAGAGAGGGAGTGCTGCCAGACAGAACAGGCAGCTCTGCCAATACACTCCCCCGCCCGTTGAAAGAGGATGGAAAAGAAAGTGATCCATCAATCTTCAGGGCAAAAGTCCAAGAGAGACCCCAAGGGAAGTGACTAACCTCAAATCACCCAGCAAGCTGGGGACAGAGCAGGGCCTGGAATTCAATTTCCCGTCTCCCAGTGCCAGCCCAGGTCAAGGTCAGTTAAAGTCAAGGGACTTGGAGTCAGAAGACCTAGACTCCGCACTCACTACATGTGTGATTTCAGGTAAGAATAGACGTTTGGGTCCTCACTTCCTCCTCTCTCAATGGAAATGACAGATCATCCACAGAAATCTGAAAATATAATTGCTGAGCAGCCAAGCACTCAGGATATCGCATCTTTAAGAAAATGAAGAGCTTTGTCCCATTAAATAACCAGAACATCTCATGACAGAAAAATCTGAAGAGTAGGGGGGAAAAAATAAGAAATTATCATTTATCTTGGTCGTTTTCATTCATTTATCTAGTTAATAGTTATTGAGCACATGTATCCAGCAGTATCTTTTTACGGCCTTCCATGCAAGGTACAGGTTACATCACTAGGCAATGTTATAGCCTGCTTTATTTTACTTAAAACCATTTTCCTAGCTTTTCCATAATGCACTTTCTATGGTTCCATAACATTCCAATGTGCTATTAATTGAGCACATAAATGAATGAATGAAGGCTCAGTCGCTAAGTCCTGTTTGACTCTTAGCGACCTCATGGACTGTAGCCCACCAGCCTCCTCTGTCCATGGGATTCTCCAGGCAAGAAGACTTAAGTGGGTTGCCACTTCCTCCTCCAGGAATCAAACCCACATCTCTGGCATCTCCTGCAGTGGCAGGCGGATTCTTTACCATTTTGCCATTTATGAGTGGAATTTCACTTAAACTTCTAAATATAAATGTTTAGTCTTTGTGTAAATAAATGGAAATTTTGCTTTTCATTTTTATTCTGTAAATAATGCTAATGAATATTTTTTGGTGATTTTTTTTCTCTTTGACTGTAGATTTTTCTCCCTTGTTAAGATAGATTTCCAGGCAGTCCAGTGGTTAAGACTCCGCTTTTCCACTCCAGGGGCAAGGGTTCGATCCTTGTTGGGGAACTAAAATCTCCATATGCAGTGTTGAGCAGCCAAAAACAAAATAAAAATAAACCTAAGCAAAGACAGATAGATTTCCAGAAGTGGAATTGTTAAATCAAAGGATAGGAATAATTTTAGCCACTTTGGATCACGGTGTGAAACTGCTTTCCAAAAGGATCGTGCAAACTGAAGAGGCAGTGTGCCCTGTAACACCACTAAATTTGGAGTCAGGTGGTCCTGGGTTTGAATACTAGCATGCATGCTCTGTGACCTGGAACAAATCATTTTACCTGGCTGAATACATTCCTAATTTATCAATAAACAATAAAAGTAAAACAACGTGAAGGGAGTCTTAATATTTACCTTAGAAAATTGTTAGGATTAAAAATAGACACAGAGTTAATAGTTCGTAATAGTTGATTTCAGATATATTAACTATTCAGTTAAGAGTGGGATGGTGGAAGTGAGAGAAGTACTTGGAAGAAGCCTCACAGGTACCAGGTAACATTATTATATTTGTTATATTCATTTGGCTTCCCTGTGGCTCAGCCGGTAAAGAATCTGCCTGCAATGTGGAAGACCTGGGTTTGATCCCTGGGTTGGGAAGATCCTCTGGAGAAGGGAAAGGCTAGCCACTCCAGTATTCTGGCCTGGAGAATTCCACGGACTATACAGTCAGTCCATGGGGTAGCAAAGAGTTGGACGCGACTGAGTAACTTTCACTTTCACTTTATATTCATTTGAGTTACACAAATTCAAGCTGCGCTAAAAACTGGGAGTGGAGTGGAGACCAGCATGAAATAAAAAGTTACCAGAAATACACATAATCACAAACCAGGATGAATGCATTTTAAAACAAAATAGGGTTTTAGAAAATCTCCAGAAGCAAGACAGACTTCAACGGGGAATAGAGCCCTTTAGGCCGTGAAGGGGTATACTTATCAGCACCCGCCTGGGGAAGTTTTTACATGTTCTGGCTGCCTCCCCACGGGCGTGCCTAGAAGCCCTGAGAGAGGCGACAGGGGGCCCACATAGGGAGCCCTGCCTTGGGGAGCAGCTGCAGCTCTGGACACGCGCACACAGCCCCTGGCAGGCCTGGGCAAGGAGGCACAGGGCGATGTGCAAGGCGATCGCGTGGCCCGACAGCGCCGAGGTGCTGGCGCTGGACACGCTGCTGGCGACGGTCAGAGGCGAGGCGCGCACAGCGGCCGCGCCGGGAGGGTGGGGTGGGCTGCTGCGCTCGTCGCTGTCCACCAGTGCCGGGTGCTGAAGCCGATCGTTCGGAACGCCCGCGCAGGACGCATCTCTCCGCCGCATCTCCGGACACTGGGAGTGAACTTCAACGACAGTGAGGGCTGCTGGTCCAACAGCCAGGCCACTTTTTCATCCAGGTCGAAGTCTTCCAGGAGCACCTGCTTCCTGGGGAGGAAAGGGCAGCGGCCTGGCTTCTGCCTTCTTCTCGGCACCAAGGTGAGGGAGGAGGGGTCTGGGAAAATCCACTGCTCCTTGTCTTCCTTTCGACTGCCAACACCAGCTGACCACAGGCGTCCAGTGACAGGTGATGGACATGACTGTCTTCTCCCCTTGCCTTGTAATGGCAAAGCTGATTATCAAGCCACCTTTTTGACAGGGAGGAAGCAACCCACAAGCTGACTCGGTTTTCTCAACTGTAAAATGCAGATAACATTTGAGGACATCTAGAAAATGAAATTAACATTCCCACTCAATTGAAGTTTTGTGATGATTTCATGAGATAGTGCAGACAGAAGGACACTGCCCAGGTTCGTTGCTCATAGGAGATGCTCAGAAGATGAAAAGCATCACCATCAGCTGCAAACCGAGCTCTGAGACCTGGGGATGGGTGGGCCCTCATCTTTTTAGAGGTAAGTACTCAAAACTCAAATAGCAGGTGGCTCTGAGAAAATAAATTTCCTGAATATTCAGAGAACAATGAGAAGAAGATTAAAATGACAGAATTTTTTTTCCCAAGGTGTAAATTTAGCCAGAATAAGCAACCAAAATCAGTCCTAGAGATTCCTTTTTAACAGTGAACACTCACTTTTAACATGTGCTGTCTTTTAGCATGATATCAAAAAAATCTAAAATAATACTGTAATTTTTGAGTTAAATTTCTTCTTATAAAATCTACTTATAGTCTTAGGTCCAAACTATAAGTTAACTGGGCTGATTATGGAATCAAATGATAGTAAATTAATATATGTGGGAATAAAGTCTTCAGTTCACAGTCTGGAGTGAGGTTGGTGGACTTCCGATGTTACCCTTCAGCACTGACTATCTTCATGGCCTGGGATGAGAGAGAACAGCCTTCCAGTAGATACAGCGGTGCACCCAGACTCCCTTCTGGGATGCAGGCTGCTGCGAGTGTTGGCTCCCAGCTGCTCACAGATGAAGCCCTCCTGAGCAATTGCCCTCCGCTAAAGGGAGCTGCTTCACTCAGGTTTACACCATGTCCTGGGGCAGCTCATAATGATGAGGAGAGACAGACACTTGGCCCCTTGCTTCAATTTTGGGCCTTGCTGAAGGGACATTCCAGCTTTAGCTCTTTGCACAGGGTCAGTTGAGGCCTCTGTTGTAACTGCATTCCATTTCAACTTCTTCCTCTCCCCTCTTGGTGCTGGTCCTGGAGACATCCCCCTCACCTGCCCCCAACAAAACTGCAGCATGAAAAATCTCATTTATGAATTTATTTATTGAGAAACATGACTTCTGACACTCTAAAAGCCTCACTGTCCTCATCTGTAAAATGCACATGGTAATCACTACATCATAGGGCTCTTGGAGAATGCAATGAAATAATGCCAGTAGACTGCTTAGCTTGGAATCTGACATAGACTGAGTTCCCCCTACCCCGAATCCCCAAATTGATCTAGAGAATCAGCGCAATCAGGATCAAAATCCAAGTTGGCGTCTTGGCAGAAGCAAAAAGACATATAGAAATTGACAAGCTGGTTCTAAGATGCATATGGCAATGCTCACAACCAGAACATACAAAACAATCTGGAAAAAGAACAAAATGGAGAACTTACATACCTTGACCTCAAAAGTTACTACAAAGCTGGAGTAATCCAGGTAGTGTGATATTGGTATAAGCATGAACATATATCAGTGCAACAGAATTCAGCAATAAACTTGTATACTTATGGGCAAGTGATTTTTGACTAGAGTGCTGAGATCATTCAATGGGGGAAAATAATCTTTTCAATAAATGATGCCAGGACAATTGGATAGTCAACATGCGTCAGAATCAATTTGAAACATTTCTTTCCACTGTACAGTAGATTAACTAAAAAGAGATCCAAGACCTCAGTGGAAAAGCTAAAACAATAAAGATCTTAGAAAAGACATAGGTGCAAATCTTTGTGCCTTGGAGTAGACAACAGTTCAAGCAACAATGAAAACAACAGATACGTTGACCTTCATCAAAATGAAAACTTTTAATGAAAAAAAAATTTAAAACTTCTGATTTTTCACAGGACACTATGAAAAAAAATGAAAAGACAACCAACAGAGTGGGGTAAAATATTTGTAAGTCATGCATCTGACGACAGGTTTGTATCTAGACTACACAGAGATCTCTTTACGAGTCAACAATAGACATATCATCCAACTAAAACGGGCAGAAGATTACATTCTACTTCAGCAATCATTTCTGGACACGCGTCACCTAGCTTTCCAGGTCTGAGGGCAAACCTTGTGTCTCATTGCTTTCTGCAGCGCCAGCCCCTACCGAAGGAGAGACAAAAGCACAGGCTTCAGGAGGAGACCTATGCTTCCATTACGGCTCTGACACTTAGCTAGTCCTTTCACACTGAACAAGTCACTTCACTTCTTCAGTCCTCATCTTTCTCATCTGTAAAATGGGCCTAGTAATAATACCTACTTCATGGAACTTCGGAGACTGAATGCAAGAATGCATGTCAACCTTTTAGCACAATGCCTAGGATAATAACTAGCATTGTTGTAAGCTGTACCTATAATCCTAAGAGTTAATACAATTACTGTGACAAATAAAGTTATGTTTCCTTCATTCTTTTATTTTTTTAAATTGTGGCTGTGCTGTCTCTGTTGTGGTGCTTGGGCTTTCTTCAGTTGCAGCTTGTGGGCTCAGTAGTGGCGGGACCCAGGCTTAGTTGTCCCACCGCATGATCTTAGTTTCCAGATGACTTTATGAGAATGGTGATAGTACCAGCCTGACCCCAAATCTTTCTGGTGGTTGATGGCTCCCTTGGGGAGACCGGCTATGTGCTGGGGCTCAGTAGAGACTGTGTGGTGGCCTTCTGCAAGGCTTGTGGGGCTAATGCTGCCATCACAAGACTGGACCAGAGATGGGTAAGCCTGGGACGGTCTCTTACAGTTTGTTTTCCCCACTCATTTCAATCCAAACCAGTAAAAGTGAAAGTATTAGTTGCTAAGTCATGTCTGACTGTGACCCCAAGGAAGCCTGCCAGACTCCTCTGTCCATGGAATTTTCCAGCCAAGAATACTAGAGTGGGTAGCTATTCCCTTCTCCAGGGCATCTTCTCGACACAGAGGTTGAACCTAGGTCTCCAGATTGCAGGTGGCTTCTTTACCATTTGAACCACCAGGGAAGCTCTCATTCTAAAACAGGATGTTGATTATTAGCTCATTTATTGTCTACAGACTAGTCTGTTTTGCCTCTGGGAACTTGTTTACAAAGAATACTTGTGGATGGCTTCCAGGACACATTGTCCAAGTGATTGTCCTGCTGGACTGCATAATGGCAACTCCACGGCTGAGTAATCAGCATCGGGAGTGTTAGGGACTGTGACTTCCCTAATCAATTTGTGCTAATGAGGCAATGAACATGACCTGACACAGACCCAGAATGCTTGAGGCATCATTTCATTCCAATTGCAATGGCCATCATCAAAAAGTCTACAAATAATGAATGCAGAAAAGAACGTAGAGAAAGAGGAGTGACCACCCACCTCCTACACTGTTAATGGGAAGGTAAATTGGTGTAGCCATTATGGAGAACGGTATGGAGGTTTCTTAAAGAAATCTAAAATTAGGCTTACTATATGATGCTGCAGTCCCACTCCAAGGCATATATCTGGGGAGAAAACTATAATTCAAAATGATACATGCACCCCAGTGTACTATGCATGTATCATTGCTGTGCAATTCACAACAGCCAAGGCCTAGATCAACCTAAATGTTGACTCAGCCATACAAATAATAAAACAATGCCATTTTCTGCAACATGGATGGCCTAGAGAGTATCATACTACGTGAAGTAAGCTGGACCGAGAAAGATGATGATCATGTGATATGGCTTATATGTGGAATCTTAAAAAAATCAAACGAACTTACATACAAAACAGAAATGGACTCACAGACGTAAAAACAAACTTATGGTTACCAAAGGGGAAGGGGGGTAGGGAGGAATAAATTAGGAGTTTGGGATAATACATATACAATACTATATATAAAATAGATAATGAACAAGGACCTACTGTAGAACACAGAAAACTATACTTAAGATTTGTAATAACCTATAAAGGAAAAGAATCTGAAAAGATTGCATAGACATTGTATACATATATGTAGATATATCTGAATCACTTTTCTGTATACCTGAAACAAATACACTGTAAATGAACTGTACTCAATTAAATAGATAGATAGTTAAGCATCTAATTAAAAAAAACGAGAACAATCAGTCTTTGGGCAAAACACTGATTATTTCAAATAATATTGGTCAGGGAATTCAGGACCCTCTCTTGTAGGAACAGACTGATCCTCTTACGCACAGTAACCAGAGTGGTCTAATCTGAGACAGAGTGCACACAGCCAGTCATGACCCAAAGAAAGCCAACGTTTCAAGCCAAGCGCGAGTAACCTAAGCTTACCTGCCTTCTCTGACAGTCTCCCTCTTGAAACCTCCCTTTTATAGCCTCACGAGTTTCTAGGAATCGCAGGAGTTCACACCACCTGAGGGAGATGGGGTGGGGATGTGTCAGTCTAACCTCTGTGCTTGTCTTAATAGCAGTCCTGGGGTGTCTCAGTCACCCCCAACAAAAGCACCTGAGCAGCAAGACTTCCTTCAGTCTCTGTAACAATAAAACAGCGAGGAACCAGCCCACTTTCATCCTTCTCTCCAGGAGATCTTCCCGACCCAGGGAATGAACTCGGGTCTCTTGCCTTGCAGGCAGATTCTTTACCGTCTGAGCCACCAGGGAAGCCCCATGACAGGTACACAGTTGTTTTTAATTCTTCAAAGAACTGCCTTGCAACCTGAATGATACCATATCATGATGCTGACCCAGCCATTCAAAGACATTATCCTCGCTTTTTCTTATCAGCAAGTAGACCTTCCACCAAGTGAAAGTGAAAGGGAAGTCGATCAGTGGTGTCTGAGTCTTTGTGACCCTGTGGACTGTAGCCTACCACCCTCCTCTGTCCATGGGATTTTCCAGGCAAGAATACTGGAGTGGGTTGCCATTTCCTGCTTCAGGGGATCTTCCCAACCCAGGGATTGAGCCCCAGTCTCCCACACTGCAGGCAGACACAGTCTGAGCCACCAGGAAAGCCCAGACCTTCTACCAAGATGGACATCAAAAAATCTCTATATTCTAGACCTTAGAGCTGTGTGTCTTTAGAATCCTTTAGTAAGTACTTCCCCGAAGGCTTTGGGATATCTTTCTTTTTCTCTGGGTCTTAGTTTCACTTTAGTGTAAGAGAGAAGACCTAAAAACCAGTTTCTGAGTCTCTGAGTATCAGCTTCCAACTCGGGCAACTTCTGACTAAGGGGAAGAGAAGGTGCTATCCCAGTGCGTGCCACTTTGGCATGGGGGTTATTTCAAGCTGAAACAATTAGATCCAGCAGATCTAAGAATAACTTTTTCCCTCCCTCAGTTCAGTCCAGTCACTCAGTTGTGTCCAGCTCTGTGACCCCCTGGGCTGCAGCACACCAGGCTTCCCTGTCCATCGGCAACCCCCGGAATTTACTCAAACTCATGTCCATCGAGGTGGTGATGCCATCCAACCGTCTCATCCTCTGTCGTCCCCTTCTCCTCCTGGCTTCAATCTTTCCCAGCATCAGGTCTTTTTCCAATGAATCAGTTCTTCACATCAGGTGGCCAAAGTATTGGAGTTTCAGCTTCAACATCAGTCCTTCCAATGAATACGCAGGACTGATTTCCTTTAGGGTGGACTGGCTGGATCTCCTTGCAGTCCAAGGGACGCTCAAGAGTCTTTCCAACACCACACACAGTTCAAAAGCATCAATTCTTTGGGGCTCAACTTTCTTTATAGTCCAACTCTCACATCCATACATGACTACTAGAAAAACCATAGCTTTGACTAGATGGACCTTTGTTGGCAATGTCTCTGCTTTTTAATGTGCTGTCTAGGTTGATCATAGCTTTTCTTCCAAGGAGCAAGCATCTTTTAATTTAATGGCTGCAGTCATCATCTGCAGTGATTTTGGAGCCCAAGAAAATAAAATCTCTCACTGTTTCCATCTATTTCCCATGAAGTGATGGGACTGGATGCCATGATCTAGTTTTCTGAATGTTGAGTTTTAAGTCAACTTTTTCACTCTCCTCTTTCACTTTCATCAAGAGGCTCTTTAGTTCTTCTTCACTTTCTGCCATAAGGGTGATGTCATCTCTATATCTGAGGTTATTGATATTTCTCCCAGCAATCTTGATTCCAGCTTGTGCTTCATCTAGCCCCACATTTTGCATGATGTACTCTGCATAGAAGTTAAATAAGCAGGGTGACAACGTACAGCCTTGACATACCCCTTTCCCGATTTGGAATCAGTCTGTTGTTTCATGTCCAGTTCTAACTGTTGCTTCTTGACCTGCATACAGATTTCTCAGGAATCTCAGTCAGGTGGTCTGGTATTCCAAGATAAGAATTTTCCATAGTTTGTTGTGATCCACACAGTCAAAGGCTTTGGCCTTCTCCCCTCCCTCTCAACTGCCTTAAAAAGAGTTTAGATAGGGGGCTGGTCTCAGGAAGAGAACTATCACCAGAGATAACTTTTTACACAGTGTCAACCACAACTTGGCACTTGCCATTTACCTCTACAAGGATTAAATCACATGCTTCCATAGCTGCTGATTTTCAACATCTCCAAAAGGAGTTCAGAATAGAGAGCAGAAATGAGGCGCTCTGTGCTCCAGGGAAAAATTGGCCGGACAGGTTCTTATAGTTAGGAGCTGATTTTATGAGCCCAATTCTTGTATCTCCTCATAATTAGAAAAGCACGAAATTCCTTCATGGTGATGACTGGTCCTCATGACTAGCAGAAATATTCTGCAAAAAATATGAGCTTGATTGCACGTATCCCCCCCTTCACCAAAATCACATGGATACTGACCTCCCTGCCGCCTTGCACCACCTTACTTCCTGCCTCTTCGGAGCAGTTTCTCAGCGCTATCTGCAGTCCTCATCTTGTCCCAAACAAAACTTAACTCACACCTCTCAAACTGTGCACTTTTTAAAGTCAACATCAGAAAGTGTTACCAGCTTGGCAAGGCAAACATTTGTTTACCGAACATTTGTTCTTCTCATCTTCTTGTGAACCATCTTGCACCCCTTTGAAGCTCCTGGCCCTTACCCCTTTCTGCTTAGCTAGGTATGTAAGCCTCAGCTACCCGATTGCCAGAGAACCTCACATTTTTGTGGGGCTTCCTGATGGACGGCATTTGTTTCTCTTCTGTTAATCTGTCTCATGTCATTTTAATTATCAGATTAGTCAAAGAAATTAGAAGGGAAGAAAGAAGTTTTCCACTCCTGTATGACCACAGAGTTACTTAAAAAAAAAAAACTTTTCAAATATGTTGTCAGGTTTCAGCTGAGAGAGCGGTAAATATGGCTGGTAGTATTGAATAACTGCTTGAATACAAGAGACGTCCTCAAAGAGAGGGCAAAGGCTACTGCCCTCTGCAGAGCCAGAGTCACTCCCAAAGACAGCCGAAAGGAAGAAGGACTTAGACAATTCCCCGGAGAGGTGGCAACAGTCAGCAGGACCCCAGCCACTAACGAGGTGCAATGCAGACCATATTTTGGCCATATGTTGGGGGTCCCAACCTGATGGTTGTCAAGCCAAGTTCTCAGGACACAAAATGAGACAGGAAGGCAGTAGCTCTCCTGGGAAAGAAAGGATGATGACCAATGTTTGTCCTGCCAGCTGAATTTGGATCAACCAGACACCACAGGAGCTGACTTTGGTAACAAGTCTTACCCTTTGTCGGCTTCTGCCAGCTTTCCCAGGATGCTGTCTGTGGGCTCTGGAGTGAGTAGGGTGTCCCTGAGGCTTCCATGCTGGTCACCAGAAATTGTAGAGGAGGTGAAGTTCCTATCCTCTGGTTGTTACAAAGAGTGCCTGGCTGAGAACCCCTTCTCCAAGCATCTCATAGATGGATAAGCTTACCTAGTGGTTAAGAGACCCCACCGAGGGCACCGCAATTCTTGATCGTCTTTAGTAGCTTTAACCTATTAGCTCAGCCTGAAAAATCTTACTCGCCAGCGACATCACATTCACTCCATTCCAGTGGAAGTCAGACCCAGTCTGACTCCAGATCCGATCCAGTTTCTGGACCCCAGTAGCCTCCAGCAGGTTTCTGGACCCAGGCCAGAAAAACACATGCTCAGATGGTCTGGAAGCTCATGAGGTGGAAGCTGGGGACGCAGGACCGGGAGGACTTGCCCAGCACCTCCAAGGGCTCAGCTCCTGCGTGCTGGGGCTCCTGGCAGCCATCTGAGGTCTCTTTCGGTTCCCTTCCTGATACCAATTTTAGTTAATATGCACTAAATCGGGCATACTAAAAAAATTAAAAGCTGATGAGCAGGACCTCAGCCAGATGACCAAGGTCAGCCTCGATGCTGATAAGTCACGGGGATGTCAGACACCCTTAATTTGATGTGATAAGAGACACACTGTGTCTCTGTCGTCTTTTCCCCAAACACCCACAACCCCAGATGAATCATGAGAAAAACAGCAGAGAAATCCCAGCTGAGGGGCATCCTGCAAAACACCTGACCAGCACTCCTCAAAACCCTCAAGGTCATTAAAACAAAAAGTCACAGTCTAAAGGACCTAAGGAGACATGAAGACTAAACTGTCCTTGGTGGAATCACAGGAGAGAGAAAGGACACTGGGGCACACTGAGGGAATGAACTCTGGACTTTCAGTGATAATGGCATATCCACGTTGATTTGCTAATCGTAAAATAAATGCACCATATTAATGTAAGATGTTAACAGGGGAAATGTTAATACAAAGTATTAATTGGGTGTCAGATGTATGCAAATTTTTTGTAATTTTTCTGTAAATCTAAAACGATTCTACAATTAAAAGTTTACTTATAAATATCTAGAGTAGGCTGCTTTTTTGGAAAACAGTGGTGGCTTTCTAAAGCAGTGGCCTGCAAACTTTAAACTTCAGACAAATCACCTGGCATCCTGCTAAAATTCAGATTCTGACTGGGATGGGGTCTGAGAAGTTGTATTTCTAATTATCTTCCTTGACCATACTGAATGGGCTTCCCTGGTGGCTCAGATGGTAAAGAATCTGCCTGCAGATTCAAGAGGCCCAGGTTCGATCCCTGGGGCCATACTGAATGAAGGCAATAAGCACCCTTCCTAAAAGAAACACATTGTCAGAGGAATCATTTCCAATAAGATTCCTTCCCCTCATCTTTTATTAGTGGAAGTTACAAGGGAGTTGGCTGGTTTTCTGGAGTGGTCTTAGGATGTGCCCTTTTCTCTTTGAGAAATAAAATTTGCATTTTATGGCAAAATAAGAAAAATTTAAACAATTTAAAAATTCTCTTTCAGTTTCTTCTCTCTTCCAACTATGCATATATCCACACCATGCACTGGACAAAACCTCCCCCATCAGCAGGAACATCTGCTGCTCAACCATAAACAGCAACATTCTCCTAGCATCAACAAGACAGCTCATTTTGGGAGTTCCTGGTAGCTAAGACTCTGCACTTTCACTGCCGAGAGCCCGGGCTCAATCCCTGGTAGGGGACTAAGACAGAACCTGCAAGCTGTGTGGCTCAGCGGCCCCATCTCCAAGAAAGAAATCAACGTACAGCCTTCTGTTTAAAACAGAAACAAACTTATGGAAACTGTGTCTTGACTTCTAATGGGTGAAACAGTTCTTAGAGATTTCTGAGATACTCTTCTCAGGTTATTATAGTCCTCAAATGTGGTTCAAATAAAATATACCAATTCTTTCTTAGATTGACTGGTTAATTTTTTGCCAATACCCTTTGGCTGCTGCCAGATAACTTTGTACTGCTCAGAATTTAGGTGTACATCTTTTAAGTTTGGGCAGTTTTAAAACTTCAGAAGCCAGGAATTCCCTGGCAGACCAGTGGTTAGAACTCAGTGCTCTCACTACCAGGGCCCCAGGTTCAATCCCTGATCAGGGAACTAAGATCCTGCATGTTGTGCAAATGGCCAAAAAAAAAAAAAAAAAAGTAACAGCTGTTGATGGAGGGAGGGAGAAAAATTCAAATATGCCCAATAACAACCAACTAAAGAACAAGTCCAAAGAGCGAAGAAAATACCATGTCTCTTTTATTCCCCTAGACTCTCCCTGTCCTCATTTAACCTGCTGTAAACTAATATTTACCTTCTGCGGCAGAGCTTCCTCAGAGCTGTTTGTAAACAGGGAGTTCATAATTTCACACTATTCTAGTCATCCCCTCCTACCCTCAACTTCGATTTCCAAGGTTCCAGCTACCCATGGTCAAACTTAGCCAGAAAACATTACATTGGAAAATTCCAGAAGTAAACAAGTCTTGAGTGTTAAATTGGGTGCCGTTTTGAGGAGTGTGATGAAAACTCCCACTGCCTCCCTCCGTCCTGGGTGGTGACTCACCCCTTTGTTCAGCGTACGTGAAACCAGAGGGGAACGACAGACCCTGGAGACCTTAAACACCGGTTTGAACCAGGCTTGGCCCGAGACAGCGGAGGATCCGGCTTCCAGGAGCCTGCTTCCAGGAGCCTGCGCCTTATTATGCGCACGTGGTAATACATTAGCATGAGCTGGAGGACACGCCCGCCATGGCCAAGGCCGGTTGGAGACCAAGCATAAAAGGCCACAAGGTGGGCAGGGCCGGACTCCTGAAAATCCCAACCCCTTCTCCAAGACAATTGCTAAAATCCTCCCACTCATTAGCCTAGATTACCTAGCCCATAAAATTTCCCAGCCCATGAAACCGAACCACCCCCTATTTCCAGGCCTCTTGCCTTCCAAGATGTCCAACACACTGTTTGCTGGAGGATGTGTCTCCCAGGGTCGCACTCACCTTTTGCGATGGACCACATCCTCTCTATGGAGTATCTCTAAATAAATCCACTTCTTATCTTTCACTTTGTCTCTCACTGAATTCTTTCTGTGGTTGGACATAAAGAATATAAGCTTCCTTAAGTCCTGAAGCCAGATGGGTGATTTCAGTTAAAAGACAGTGGGTTCGGGACTTCCCTGGGGGTCCAGTGGTTAAGAATCCACCTTCCAATGCAGGGGAGGCAGGTTTGATTCCTGGTTGGGGAATTAAGATCGTACATGCTGCGGGGGCTACGGAGCCTGTGTGCTCTACAGTTCAGGCCCTGAAGCAAGAGACGCCTGAGCACCACAATGGAGACTCAGCGCAGCCAAAAAAAAGAAAAAAGTGGGTTAAGTCTCAGTCTGGGTTTTGTCTGGGTTTGAGTCCCAGCCTGTGGGTTCAAGTCCCGATCTAAGTTGCGCCATTTCCAATCCATGCTATACACGTTACCCACCCACTAGTGTAGAAAAAACCAGCGTATGCAGTAGTAGGTCCTTTATACCTGTGAAGCCTGCATCCTTGGATTCAGCCAACTTCAGATCCAAAATACTCTGGAAAAGAAATTCCAGAGAATTCCAAAGAAACAAAATTTGAATTTGCCACCCACATAGTATTTACATTGTGTTTGGGCTTCCCTGGTGGCTCAGATGGTAAAGAATCCACCTGCAATGCAGGAGACCCAGGTTCCACCCCTGGGTCGGGAAGATCCCCTGGAGAAGGGCATGGCAACCCACTCCAGTATTCTTGCCTGGAGAATTCTATGGACAGAGGAGCCTGGCGGGCTACAGTCCATGGGGTTGCAAAGAGTTGGACACAAGTGAGTGACTAGCAGTTTTTGCTACATTGTATTTGCTATTATTTACATAGTATTTACATTGTATTACGTGTTAGTAGTAATCTAGGGGTAATGTAAAGTATACAGGGTCATATCATGTGAAAGCAACTTCTACATCATTTTATATGAAGGACTTAAGCATTGGCAGATTTGGGGATTGGCGGGTGGGAGTCCTTGGCCAGTTCCTCATGAATACCAAGGAAGACTGTATGGGACTTGGTACTATATGCAGTTTCAGACATCCACTGGAGATCTTGGAATTCATTCCCCTCGGATAAGGGGTGGGAGGGCTAGCATATTTCCTTGGCAGTATTCAAAAGTCAGGTGTCCTCTCTCAGATTTCAGGAATAACCTGGAGTTATCTCTTCTGTAGTACATCCCAATAAGTATCCGCTCCAACCCCCGCACCCCCTTTCTGTTTAGGCTTGTATAGAACAATTGCTTTTAAATTACCTCACAGTACCCTAGGCCTGAGGGCAGGGAGCTCACCTTTTCCCAGAGTGCAATTAAGTTCCTCTCAGGGGAAGAGCCCTTTTTTAACCTCTCAGACATACCTCGGAGATTCTGATCCCTTCCAAGTGGAGCGGGAGCCTGGAGTCTGTATACCCGCCTCCAGCATTGCGATCCTTCTGCCCTAGCAATTTGGGACCCATTTACTTCCTTTAAGGAAGGGTTCCCTTGTGGCTCAGCTGGTAAAGAATCTGCCTGCAGTGGGGAAGACCTGGGTTCGATCTCTGGGTTGGGACGATCCCCTGGAGAAGGGAAAGGCTACCCACGCCAGTATTCTGGCCTGGAGAATTCCATGGACTGTTCAGGCCATGGGGTCGCAAAGAGTCGGACATGACTGAGTGACTTTCATGTAGTTTCTTTAAAGGATCAGATTGACTCCTGAAAAAGAGTAACAGCAACAGCTCAGTGTAGCCTCTAGGTAAATGGATTGGTGTAATCTACGCATCACACATCACCCACAGCACTCTGGATGATCCCTCCCCACTTTCCATCTCGGGTTCCCAGGGCTGCCTTTGGTCAGTAAGTGGAGTTCCAGGGAAGTCTGCGGCCAGAGATGGGATCCCAGCTCTGATAATTACCATCCCTATCTGCTTCCTAGCCTCTCTGTGCCTCTTGTCTGCTGCAAAAGGGCCCTAAGCTGTCCTACTGTAGAAATGAGCTGAGCCGACCCCAGTGAGAATGAGCAGAGTAACTGACTCATAGCTTGCTACTCAGGGGAATCAGGACCACCACTTGGGTTAACTTTCTAGTAAGAAAAGAGAGTCAGCTGTGGTCTGATTGCAGGGTATTGACTGGGAAAGTGGAGGGAGTGTGGCTAACTAGAATCGGGGCATACTTTGCTGTGGGTTTTCAGCTCATACTGGGCTTTCTCTGTTTGGTCCTGAGTTGGAAGTAGAAACAACATATAGGACACTTGGCTGTTATTCATCAAATCCTGGCCAGTCCGGCTCAATTGTTGCAGACATTGGGGTTTGGCTTCCCGGACTGGCTGCTGCAGAGGCTGTGGGTCAGAGTTCTGCCGTCACAGATGGTCCGGCCATTGTCTGCTTGTGTGTTCAACATCTCACTACCTGCTTCATGACTGTTCCAGCAAGAATTAAACAAGCCAAAGCCATTGCTTATAAAGGGCGAGACGGAGCTGGGCATGTGGCAAAAATGCAGAAATGCTAGCTGTTGTTTTCCCTGTTTAAAAACTTTTCTTCTAGGTTTTTAAAAAATATTTCTTTTTGGCTATGCTGCTGCTTCGTTGCTGTGCAAGGGTTTTCTCTAGTTCCAGCGGTTCCCAGGACTGCCAGGGAAGTGTCCTGACCAATCATTCTTGATTCATACTAATTACTCAATATTGCTAACCTTACTCCACTGTTTCTCAATTTCCTCACTGTAACTCTCACTGATAGTAGTACCTGTGTCAAAATATAGGTTGGATAATATGTGTGAAAGACTTGGCCCGTGCAGCAGTACCTATTGAATATTTGATAAATATTATTAAAACCTCACCTCTGCAGCCCTGGGTGGAAATATATATAGTTGTCCCTCTTATTCATGGAGGATGCATTCCAAGGACCCCAACAGATGTCTGAAACCAGGGCTGGTACAGGCCTATGTACATATACACTTTTTTTCCTGTATATACATCCCTATGATAAAACTTAACTTATACATTTGACACTGTCAGAGAATAACAATTACCAATAATAAAAGACAAGTTATAACAATATACTGTGATAAAAGTTATGAGAATGCAGTCTCTCTCTAAAAATACCTTATTGTACAAAAGCACTGCCTTTTCCATTTTAACTAAGCATTTAACACACACTGGGGCCGTGACTTTTGCAGCCTGAGGGGCGACAGCAAAACTGTTACAAATTTCTTTCTTCTTCACAATTTCATGGATAGCAGATTTGCTCTTACCGTGGAACTTAGTAACCTCAGCACAGGATTGTTTTCTTCCCTCATGAGGTCGAGAACTTCCGCCTCTTCTCTTTAAGGAAACACTTCACGGCTTCTCGCTATCATATCAGAACATCCAGCACCACTCCTCGTGCACTTTGGGGCCATTTCTTAGGTAAAATGAGGATTATCTGAACAGGAGCGCTGGGATATCCGGAACAGTGGATCCGGATATGCTGGACAAATGGGATTCTCATCCCGGGACGAAGCAGGATATCACGAGATTTCGCCTCGCTATTCGGAATGGTGCAGCAGTTTAAAACTCAGGCGTTGTTTCTTTCTGGAATTTTCCATTCAATCTTTTCAGAAGACTCAATTGACTGCAGGTAAGCGCACCTGGGAAAACGGAACCGTGATCTAGGCGGGAGTTAGTGTATTAGCAACTGAATCCAAAAGTCTAAGGATAGAAGAAAATGCTGCGGAGCCGGGGCCCCAGCACCCCGCCGCTGACTGGTTCTTGAGGCGGGCGAGCCAGCCTGGGGTCCTCTGCAGCTCCCCACGCTCCCGAGCTCGCCTCACCACCTGAAGCACCCCCACCGCCCCCACCGCCCCCTCGCCCCTCCTGTCTGTGGTGAAATTGCCTTCCACGAAACCGGTATTTGGTGCCAAAAAGGTTAGGGACCATCGCTGTAAGAGCAGTGTTGTTTTTTTCTTTTCAGTTCAGTTCAGTCGCTCAGTTGTGTCCGATTCTCTGTGACCCCATGAATCGCAGCACGCCAGGCCTCCCTGTCCATCACCAACTCCCGGAGTTCACTCAGGCTCACGTCCATCGAGTCCGTGATGCCATCCAGCCATCCCATCCTCTGTCGTCCCCTTCTCCTCTTGCCCCCAATCTCTCCCAGCATCAGAGTCTTTTCCAATGAGTCAACTCTTCGCATGAGGTGGCCAAAGTACTGGAGTTTCAGCTTTAGCCTCATTCCTTCCAAAGAAATCCCAGGGCTGATCTCCTTGCAGTCCAAGGGACTCTCAAGAGTCTTCTCCAACTCCACAGTTCAAAAGCATCAATTCTTCGGCGCTCAGCTTTCTATTTGGTCAGGCAGCATGTGGGATCTTAGTTCCCCAACCAGGGATCGAACCCATGTCCCCTGCTGTGGAAACATGGAGTTCTGACCGCCCGACCGCCAGGAAGTCCTTGTTGAACATCTAATTAATTACTCAAGTTGAGGCCGTGCTGGGTCATCATGAGTGCCCACGGGCTTGTTCTCTAGTTTCAGCAAGTAGCAGCTGCATTTTGGTGCGCAGGCTTCTCAGCACGGTGGCGTCTCCTGTTTCAGGGTGCGGGCTCTGGAGCTCTGGCTCAGTAGGTGCGGCTTAGTTGCCCCGGGGCAGGTGGGATCTTCCTGGACCAGGGATTGAATCAGTTTCCCCTGCATCGCCAGGCTGATTCTTAACCATCAGGTAAGTATCCTTGGAAGAAAAGTTATGACCAACCTAGATAGCATATTGAAAAGCAGAGACATTACTTTGCTGACCAAGGTCCGTCTAGTCAAGGCTATGGCTTTTCCAGTAGTCATGTATGGATGTGAGAGTTGGTCTGTGAAGAAGGCTGAGCACCAAAGAATGGATGCTTTTGAACTGTGGTGTTGGAGAAGACTCTTGGGAGTCCCTTGGACTGCAAGGAGATCAGCCCTGAGATTTATTTGGAAGGACTGATGCTAAAGCTGAAGCTCCAGTACTTTGGCCACCTCATGCGAAGAGTTGACTCATTGGAAAAGACTCTGATGCTGGGAGGGATTGGGGGCAGGAGGAGAAGGGGACGACAGAGGATGGGATGGCTGGATGGCATCACGGACTCGATGGACGTGAGTCTGAGTGAACTCCGGGAGTTGGTGATGGACAGGGAGGCCTGGTGTGCTGCAATTCATGGGGTCGCAAAGAGTTGGACACAACTGAGCGACTGAACTGAACTGAAGTCCAGAACGTTCTAAAAGAAGAGAGACTTAGAGGTTCAGAGAGGAATAATAAATGGTCCTCATACTCTGAGCTGAAGAACTGGAGGGTGCTAGGATCCACCTCAGCAGGATCCAGGGATACCCTCAGGATGGACAGCCCTGGTGAGAGAGAGAGAGAGAGAGAGAGAGAGAGAGAGAGAGAGAGAGAGAGAAGAGAGAGAGAGAGAGAGAGAGAGAGAGAAACTGAGGCAGCCTCTCAGTCTTTCTTTGGACTGCCTGTTTATTTCAAGCGTATGATTCTCTTTTATACTTTTACAAAAGCATTAGGTCAGAGGTTTGATATTTTTAGTTCCCATTGACCCAGATTTATTTTTTCCCAAAAATCATTGTTGCCCCTCAAAAGGAGTTCCTTCCTCAGCAATTCTCGTATCTACTTCTTCTCATGTGTCCTTGTGAATACACTGTAACTCACGCTAATGTCTGGGCTGCATACCGCATTCCTCAGTTTATTTCTTATCTTTCTAAGTCCTGTTTGCCCCTAGTATCCTAAGCTCACTATTTTTAAAAAGGGCTTCTAGCTAATAATATCTCTAAAGTCCCTAATTTTTATAAGCTATAGTAGAATATTTTAACATTACAGAAATCCTTAAATCTTTAGCTTCTAACTATTTTAATTATTCCTAAGCCCTAAATTCAGCAAATTTCTTTGCCATAAACACTTTTCTCACAAATGGGCCTCAGATAGGAATCCCTCCCATGGTCTCAAGCTGTGGCCTCTGTGCTCACCCTGGAACACTCTCTTGTAAAAGTCCTTGAACAAATGTCAGTGATTAACTTTATGAATTATTCTTTGAGCACAGCTGCGGAAGGCTTTATGCCATCTCTTGCTCCTCTCAAAAACAATAAGCACCTTAATATTCTCTTCAGTCAGCTCAGCCAAGGAAAGGAAAACACAAGTCAGAATCACAAAGCCTAACTCCTTCATTCCGGGTCCGTGCCTATGGAACAAAGGGAGGGGGTTTAGGGCCGTGCCTCTAGTTTGTCAGTAATCCCTAACGTGGCTCCCGAACGGGAGGGCCAAGTTAAGGTTCTTTCCCAAGCACCCAGTGGACACAGGAGGCGAAATGAAAGTTCAAGTGCTGTTCTTTCCATCAGACTCTATCAATCCATGGCATCTTCACGGCGCCGTCACCTCCTCCTTCACACATGTGTGCACAAACTCACACAGCGGTGAGGAACAGACCTAACCTCTCATGCCTCTCTTTCTCTGAACTTTATCGTAAGAATTGGATTGTAGTTTCAAGAACCTAGCCCAAGAGGAAATGAGATGGCAGAGGAACGACTTTTTTTTGGCATACGATACGTTTTCTTTCTGCTAGGTCAACAAAACATGCTTTGTTGCCTAGAGGAGCTAAATCAGGCTGTTTAAATCCCCTGTCACTACAAATAGTCTCTTGATTTATGAAAAAATGTTCAATAAAAGTGTGATTTAGATTAGCACAGCTACAAAATACATACAGGGCAGAGCATTTGTTTTTCAATCGGCATTTTAGTGGGACCTTTAGATAAAGCATTTCAAATAACAGCAATTGTAACAGTGATGATGAGAGAGACACAGTGATTTCTGTTGTTTATTGAGTGTCTGCCCTGTACTCGGCGCTAGACGAGGGACTTTCTATTCACTATGCTGTTTGATTGTCTGAAAAACATGCGGGCAGACTTCTGAATAAAGATGGTAGACCGGACACCTATTTATAGCCACATTCTCCCCAAAGTTCAAAATGTCAAAAAGCAGTACTTTTTATTTCGTTTGGTAAAGAAATATTTAAGAACAAGGAAAACAAGAAAAAAGTTTATAGAAAGGGCATTTTGAAATCTGGAAGGTAAGAAGATATAAAGGAAAGTAAAAAGGAAAAAAGGCATCACCTTTGGGATTAGGTTCAACTCAAGTGACAGTACAGCCAACTCAACAGTGGTTTAAACACATGAGGTCTCTTTCTTGCACGTAAGTATGGGATTTGGGGAGTAAAGAGTAAATATGAGAATTCTATAAAGCTGCCAGGGACCTAGCAACTTTGTCGCACCCCCGCCTTCCCCAGTCTCTGGGTGTGACTCTCATCTCATGGTCCAACGTGGCTGCTTGAGCTCCGTGCATTACATCATTTTTTCCAGATGGCAGTAAGGAGGAAAGTTGGGTGGAAGAGGTATGCACATCACTTTAAAGACACTTCGTTCAGGTTTTTCTTAACACACGTCTTTCACCTGCAGTAGCAATCTCTATTAGAGATAGATGTTGTCTAGGTTTACTAAGCTGTTTTAATATCTATCTCTATGATTAACCAAGCCTAATGAACTGACACTGACAGAACCACCATTGCCGCCACAATGAACAGACATTTATTAAACAAATGCTGTATCTGAGTACAACTTTGGAGTATGAAACACACTGTGCTAAGCACTTTTTAGGAGTGAGGACTTCAGAATGAGGCTATGGGGGGCAGAACCATAGCCATGCGATTTTATTTCCCTAGTCTTGGGCACTTGTTTTATGCTCCTTAGTTAGCATAATAGAGCAGAAAGACCCTTCTCTAATCAGTGGCTCCCAGCTGTCAATTTCCTGTCATTCCTTCACCCTCTGAGGGGGTTCCTGGGAGTATAGCACGTTGGCCAAGGGCAGAAAGGAGTCTGTTTGAAACAGTCTTTTACAATTGCCAAGTTCATAACCACACTCTCTTTAGGACCCTGCGGTGTATACAATGCCATAGCCAAGAGTCATAGAAAACTAGGTTCGATGGCAACACCACTGCTCTGATTTGGAAGCAGGTTTTACCTCCCTAAGCCTCAATTTCCTCATCTGTAAGGTGGTTAATAATTGCACCTACCTTACAGTGTGAGGTAGAGTTACATAATTCCTGGTAAGTGCTTAGCACAGTGCTTTAACATAGTAAATGCTGAGTGAATGTTAGCTCTTATTATACAGTGGGGACTATCAGACCCATTAGATGAAGGTCAGACCTAAAATCAGAGTTGTGCTTGGTGGTTGGATTTTAAAGCTCTCATGGTCCAGTTTTAATGACCAGTAACAACAATGATAGTAGCAAACATTTAATGCTATAACATTTGATAACAAGAGCTAGCTTTGCCCTTGGCGCTGCGCTTAGTGCTTTGGAGTCATCACTTCTGTTGTTTCTTTTTCTTTATGCCTCTCCCCCCCAACTCTGCCCCTGGTATGCCTGTGTATATATAGCCCACCAGGCTCCTCTGTCCATGGGATTCTCCAGGCAAGAATATGGAGTGGGCCGGAGAAGGCAATGGCACCCCACTCCAGCACTCTTGCCTGGAAAATCCCATGGATGGAGGAGCCTGGTGGGCTGCAGTCCATGGGGTCGCTAAGAGTTGGACACAACTGAGCGACTTCACTTTCACTTTTCACTTTCATGCATTGGAGAAGGAAATGGCAACCCACTCCAGTGTTCTTGCCTGGAGAATCCCAGGGACTGGGGAGCCTGGCGGGCTGCCATCTATGGGTCACACAGAGTCGGACACGACTGAAGCGACTTAGCAGCAGCAGCAGCAGCAGCAGCAGCAGCAGCAGCTCTTCCCTTCTCCAGGGGATCTTCCCAGCCCAGGGATCGAACTTGGGTCTCCTGTATTGCAGGCGGACTCTTTACCACCTGAGCCACCAGGGAAGTATGTATATATACACACACAATAATTTTATTTTTTGTTTTTATTTTCCCCTGGCATATCTACGTGCACAGTCTGGCAGGATATGGGGTGAATCTTGGGCTCCAGGACACGAAGGCTTTGGAAGAATTATTTGCAAGTTCATGACAGCTGTGGATCAGAGCCACATCTAGGAAGCTCTGGCTGTCAAAATAAGACACCCTAAACAGATGGTGGAAGATTTTACACAGAATGGACTTCTCATGGCAACATGACTGCCCCCAGAGGGGGCCCTTCTCTCTGCAGGACAGAAAGGAGCCAGGGAAGAAGTTAGGCTGAAATAGAATTTTGTGAATATTGGCAAGTTAGCAATCACAGCCACACTGACACCTGGGGCCTGTACACGTGATTCGATGAGTGATGTCTCCAAATGTAAGGGTCTAATTTCTGGAAGTCACTGCAATGATTGTGATGAGGTCTCCAGGAGAGAGTGCCTACTTGTGGCCCAGGAGATTTTTCTTAGTCCATTCATACTTATTCTGGAGAACTTCCAAAACAATACAAAATCACCCTCTCCTAAAGTTACAGGCACTCAAGTTCCCTCTGATTAAAACAAATACGGCAGAAGGTTAAGTGTGACTACACCTATGTGTGTGTGTCAGGGGTGGGGTAGTATGGGTATTCATTGTGGTCATCTCTCAACATTTCTGGATGTCTGAAAAATGTCATTATAAAACATACTGGAAAAAAGGAAAATAATAGATTACCAAAAAAAAAAATAAAAGAACAGACGTAATCTCATAGAAAGAAAAACCCAGTACTTTAACTGGAACATATTTACCTTTAAGAAGAATTCACTTCTTTTATACACTTTTCTCACTTTCCCATGGAGGATCAAACCCCCTGGGCATCCACCTGAGAACCAGCACTGGGGATCTCTGTTCTGGAAAGGCAGCTCGTGGGGTGGTGGGTTGAGAGGATGGGTTTGGGGTAGGTGACCTTGTTCGTGCTCCATTCCAGACCTTGCTGGCTTTTGCTCACCCAGTGACCGTGCACGTGCTGCTGCGATTCTTTGTGCCCCATTTGCCTCCTCTGTAGAAACTGGGCTGATGATCACAGAATCAGGTAAGTGACTTGGCCACTGTACCACACAGCTTGCAAGTGACAGTAACTGAGTTTGGTTCCCAAGATAAATGATAGGAAAGCCTGTCACCAAAACTCTCCCCCATCTCCGCATACCTCTAGGTCTTGGTTGGAACTGCCCTCAGAACCCTCATCATTCTTTGTCTGTCGGTTTTATTCTGACCAACTGATTTCTGGATGCAAGGGGTGTTTCATTTTTCTTGACTTTTCTAAGAGATCTAATACAATTTTTTGTTACCTGTGTGTTTGAATGAATAGTCAAAATACAAAAACACTTTCTAACTAAGTCCACATTAACCAGGAGAGTTTTCCCTGAGAATCCTGTTCAGTATTCTTGCTTATTAATTATAGCAGGTTTGCAGAATTGTTGGGCCGTTTGTGTGTCTGAAGGGAAAGGAGAGGCCCATCATCCTGGTAATAACAATGAGCTAAAGAAATGTGGCTCTCAGGAATGTTTCACTGAAACTTGTGCCCACTGCATGAGTAATGCCCAATTGCTTTCGGCAGAAAATGTACCAGTCTTCTGTTCGTACACTGTGTTATCGCAGAAGTCAGAAAGAAAACTTCAAATGTAGAAAACCATGTCTCAAATTGGGCTTTAGCCCTAAAATTGTGGGTAATAGCACCATCTGGTGTGCAGTTATATAACTACATGGTAAAATTTTTTTTATTTTAAATCAATGTAATAATCAATTGATTCAGCTGGCTTTACAATAAGACACCATTCTTTAGGCTTTTGTAAGCACATGCTGAGGATCTTGGCTCATTCCCAAGCTTAAGACTCTGCAAACCCATAATAATCTTACCAGCCAAACAGGGTTCACCCTCTGACAGATCCCAAGTCAAGATCACATCCAAGTTGAAGTCCAAAGGGAGCAGAAACTATGAATAAAGGAAGCTAGTAAGGAAACGGGGGAAAAAAAGCTTGCCCATGAACACAGAGCAGGAGCAAGAGACCGTGAAACCCATGAGAGAGAAAATCAGGCTTGTCCTTGGGCTCCTGCAGGTCATGACAATGTTCTAATTTAGCTCATCTACATCCTGATCATAAACTTTTGAGTGATTCTCTGCTGCTTGCAATCTAATAAGCGTAACTGAAGCAACATTAGTTTCAGTGAGGTCCAAAGACTTAAATAGTCCAAAGACTTTAGTCCAAATACTAAATCTGCCTTGCTTAATTGCACAATTCCCCAAAGGCCTGAATGTCTTTCTTCATTGACCTCTGATCAAGGCCAACAGTTAAGAGGCAGGAAGAGAGGAATAATATGAGGTCATCATAACCATTTGGGATCATGATGGGAAGTCTGGGCCACCCAGTCAGACTTGTCAGCTCCTGTCTCTCACCTGAGGATGGGCCAGGAATTAGAGAGGCAGATGCCCTCAGATGATGCCAGAGAACTCAGCAATCAGAACCGGTAGGATCTAGGTACCACCTCGTGAATCTCTGGCCAGAAATGGGCTCTTCAGTGCCTCCAATAAATCTCATCAAATCATCAAATCAGCATTTGATTCACAGGCTAGTAACTTCCAGCTTTACCGGCAGTGCAGATCAGCAGTTCTTGACTCCAGGAACAGCTGGCAATGCCCGGGGACATTTTCGGTTGTTGCAGCTGCAGGAAAGGCAATGCTACTGGATCTAGTTGGTAGGGGACAGAACTGCTGCTAAACACCCCACAGTGCACAGGAGAGCCCTGCAACGAAGAATTACGGGGTCCCCAAATGTCAGCAGTGTTGAGGTTGAGGAACCCTGGTGTCCGTGGCAGAGAAGCCTAGAGGCCGTTTTAAAGTGGTAGGAAGGGCAGAGGTTCGAACGAGAAGTTGAGAATCCTGCCAAGGGGAGTACTACCCAGCTTGGGGAAGACACCATACTATATCACCATCTGTGGAAGATGCCAAGTCATGGGCAACAGGTGCCAGTGGAGGGTCTGATGAAGGTAACCTGAGATAAGTCTAAGCAGCAGGTCCTTGAGAAGCTGAGCAGAGGCTATGGATGATGATTGGAGAAACTGAGGCTAAGGAGATTGACTCTATTCATCTCCTTCCTCACCACTAAGGGATTTTGGGATCTAATTCCCTATTCACATCAAAGGAATAAGTTGGCTTGGGTGAAAGGGGCAAGGGGTTAAATTGGGATGAGCAGAAGCTGGCAGATTAATCTTCACTTAAATGTACATGGATTCGGAAAGAGTGATGTGATGGATCTGCGATGGAATAGTGGGTCTGTCAAAACTGCAACAAGCTTACCTTAGGTTAGCTTTCGATTGGGTAACTTCCCAGGAAAGCAAGTCTCTCCTCTAAAGAGCAGGCAGAGCAGAAATTCCAAAGCAACATCAATCCCAGGACTTGAAGATAAAAGCCCTGATAAAAGGACTTGAAGATAAAAGATAAAATTCCCTTCTTCCCATTTTCCTCACTTTAAAACACGTGGAGTCTTGCATTCTTCTGTAAACTAGGGCGAGAGAAGTTACAGGTTTCCCTGTAAGGCTCAGAAGAAAGTTCTAAGTAGGGAATGTTCAGGAAAAGTCTATAAACGGCAGGCAATTGTAACCAATAGAACCATGCTGGGACTGGAAGAACCTTCTCCATGAAAAAACACCTCCATCAGCAGGTGCGTGGGAATTTGCTTTTTTATAGCGTGGTACAGCGTTGACTTTACACGCATAACAAAATCTGTGACTCAGCCTGGGAAAGTCCTGGAAGGCTTCTGAGCAAGACCCTTCACTTCCTGCCGTAAACACCGGACAGGCAGTGTAGCCTTAAAAAGCCAACCTCATTTGCCTCTTCCCTTTCCGCGCGGTGCGCTAGTCCGGCCAGGCCCGGGACTACATTTCCCAGGATGCCCAGTGGCGGGAGCTCCTGCGGGATAGGCCAGAGCCACGCGGAAGTGATTACGGGTCGCCCAGCAACGAGGGCGGAGCCCTAGCCCAGGATTGGATACTCACGCCCCCGGCCTGGGGCGGGGCGGGGTTAGGAGCTCGGCCCCGCCTCCGGAGCCCTGGGGCGCTCTCCGGCTTTTACTTTCAGCCGAGCGGCCGTGTGTGTCGCTCCGCGCTTTCCCCTGCGTTCTCCCGAGGCCCCGCCCTCCTTTGCTCCGGCAGCTGCGAAAGTGCGGGCCCCGGATTCGGCGGCCCGGGCGCTGAGGGGCTCCGGGCGGCGCGGTGCGCAGGCGCGAGCGTGCGGGGCGCGCGGCGCGCGGTTGAAGCCGGAGTGAGTTCCTGGGCGCGGAGACCCGGCGGCCGGCGGGCGAGCGACCGCTTCCCCCGCAGCCATGGCAGCCCTGCGCTACGCGGGCCTGGACGACACCGACAGCGAGGACGAGCTGCCCCCCGGCTGGGAGCAGAGGACCACCAAGGACGGCTGGGTTTACTATGCCAAGTAAGGGGGCGTCCGGGGCGCGCGGAGGACCCTGACCGCTCCGCGCCCCGGGACGCGTGCTGCCTCCGGACCCCTGCCCGCGCGGGGAAGGCCTGCGCAGTGAAGGCTGCCGGCCTCCTGAGAACGGGCCGCATCCCGCTTTCTGGCTCTGCTGTCCAGCGTGGGGTCACCTGGCGGCGCCCAGACACGCCCTCTGCTGCCCAGGAGGCGGCAGTGCCCGGCGGTGCGGGGATGCACACGCTTGCATCCCCTTTCCCCAACAACAGAAAAAACGAGCACGCCCTGCTCCTTTCTCAGAGGTCTAGAAGGGCCGCCTGGGAGTGTGTATTTGTAACAGACGTCCTAATAGAGCTGTGTGTGTATATATGTATGTATGCATGTATATGCCTGTATATAAAATGTAGCCAATACAGCTTTACTGTAGTTCTTGGGAAAGTTTTGAAAGCGCCAGGAGGCCCTCTCTCCCGCCTCTTACAGTGTGCGCTTGGGCTGGGGGGATAACTCTCAGGGGGGTTACTCATCTGTTAAGAGGGTTGGTTGGAGAGTTTTAGTTGAGGTGCTGTAGTAAAGGCTTAGTTGAGGCCTGAACAAACTGTGCTGGGTCCCACTCTCGGCACCGTCTCAGCCTGACACTAGAATCATCTGAGGACCGTCATAACTGGATTTGGGGTCTCAGCAGACACCCCACATAGGGACTCTGTTTTTTAAGCTTCCAAACTAAGGCAGGTTATGGCTTTGAGAAACACGGAAGTAAATCAGTGGTTTTCTACTCTTGGGAAACTGACCAGGCTCTGCTCCCGGCTTCCACCAGCAGGTTATTCTTCTCTCTTCATTTGCTTGCTGTGCCTCCCGCCCCTATTGCTAGTTTGTGAAATCTCTCCCAGGTGATTCTGATCTGCCCTAGGTTGTGAGCCACGGCTGGCTGCCTTTGGTGGGTTTCTAGAAAGAAAGGCAGGAGGAAAAGTCCTTGCTGCATTCTTTGAAGACACATTGGGAAGGTATCCTGTGCCAGGCCCTTTGCTGAGCGCTGGTTTTACTGAGGCCAGCTTGGTGGGACTTCCACTTGGTGGTCCAGTGGTTGCTACTAAGATCCTGCAAGATGCCTGTTGTGGCCAAAAAATAAAAGAGGTGGTCCTCACACAGTCTGTGTGATGAGCGGCAGCGTGCCCAACATGCACTGTGTGGGCAGGTGGTGAGGTGCCTGGGGTGGTTGGCCCCTGAGCCCTGCCTTAGGGCACAGGTAGGAGTGGGCGGGTCCAGGGGCAGCTCAGGTGGAAGAGACAGAGGCCCTGCCTGTGCTGTGGTGGTGCAGGAAGCTGAACACCTGTGAGGAGGAAGGGCCCTGCCGTGCCTCAGAGGAGCTGGGCTCCATGGTCAGGACCCTGGCTGGGGTCCACTGAAGCCTTGCAGCCAGGCAGTGAGCTCGGCTCTGTGTCTTTACTTATTTGTTGACAGTGGCAAGATTTTATTCTTTTTTATGGTTGAGTAGTATTCCATTGTCGGTAGATAAATAAGTGGATATAGAGTAAGCAAGATGAGTAGATACACAGTAGATAAGTAGATACAGATTTTTGAGTCATTGTATTTCACTGTATTTTCATTTTAAAACTCAGCATTCAAAAAACTTAGATCATGGCATCCAGTCCCATCTATTCATGTCAGCTGCGTGTCTTTAGAAGGATGATTTCTGCTCTGGAGGAGTAGACGGAGCCAGGGGCTCCGGGTGGCTTCTGAATGGGCATTGGTTGTGGCCGAGGCCTCTGCCTGAAGGGCTCTTTGATCCCTGGGAGCTGAGCTTCAGTGTCTGCCCACGAGGGCGTCCCCGTGCACGGGCCCTGCCGTCTCCTCCCAGCACCTTGCGCTCCCCCGTCCGTAGTTCTCTACGTGCCACTCGGCCTCGCCTGCTGTCTGTCCCTCCCCAGATTGTCAGCGTCGTGAGCACAGGGACCGTTCCTCATTCCCCTCCCTCCCCCATGCTTAGCATCACCGAGCTGTAAGATCAGTCCATGGGGAGTAAGGAAGTCAGCTCATCAAGCGAAGGTCTCCTGGGCCTCCCTGGCTGGGTGGCCTTCTGGGCCCTGGGGATGTGAAGACGCGCAGGGCCTGCTTCCTGGCTTCCAGGGCCGCCTCTGCTGTGGGTAGGGCCTGTCCCTGTTCTGGCTGCTGTCCCCAGAGCTCTCTGGCTCCCTTTCAGGTTTGACCTGTGGCCTCATGCTCGTCTGGAGGCTTCTATGGCTGTGGTCACTCTGCTGTCCCCCAGAAGGTTGTTGCTGAGCCGTGAAGGACACCACGATTCTTGGCCTCCAGAGACGAGGCTTGATTGCTCAGAGCTTTTGTGGGATAAAGTTTTACTAAAGTATAAAAGAGATGGAGAAAGCTTCTGACATAGACATCAGAAGGGGGCAGAAAGAGTGTCCCCTGCTAGTCTTTAGCCAGATGTTTTCTGTCTGTTCTGTTCAGTTCAGTCGCTCAGTCGAGTCCGACTCTCTGCGACCCCAGGAATCGCAGCACGCCAGGCCTCCCTGTCCATCACCAACTCCCGGAGTTCACTCAGACTCACGTCCATCAAGTCGGTGATGCCATCTAGTTATCTCATCTTCTGTCGTCCCCTTCTCCTCCTGCCCCCAATCCCTCCCAGCATCAGAGTCTTTTCCAGTGAGTCAACTCTTTGCATGAGGTGGCCAAAGTACTGGAGTTTCAGCTTCAGCATCATTCCTTCCAAAGAATTCCCAGGGCTGATCTCCTTCAGAATGCACTGGTTAGATCTCCTTGCAGTCCAAGGGACTCTCAAGAGTCTTCTCCAACACCACAGTTCAAAAGCATCAATTCTTATGTCTGTTAGAAAGCTATTAATCAGATATGTAGGTCAGTCAGTAAATCATCTGCCTACAGTGCAGGAGACTTGGGTTCAGTTCCTGGGTTGGGAAGATCCCCTGGAGGAGGGCACGGCAACCCACTCGAGTATTCTTGCCTGGAGAATCTCATGGACAGAGGAGCCTGGTGGGCTCCAGTTCTTGGGGTTGCCAGAGTCGGACACGACTTAGCGACTAAGCCGTCACAACTCAGATAAGAGAGACACTTCAGGGCTGAGAGACTTTCACCGGCCCCTCTCCCACAATACGCATTTTGAGATGGGATGGCACGAGGTGTGTCATGCCCAGCCATAAAACAGTTGATATGAATACTGGTTTGTTGAGCTATTATCAGCCCAAGGTTTGAGAAAAGAAAGTCTAGGTGGAACCATTTTGAAGAAAGGCACATTCCACAGCAAATACATAGTTTCATTAACATAGCTTAAGAAAAACATTTTGTAAGAAAAACGCATTTGGTGACCCCAAGGTTTGAGAAAAATTAAGCTCAGGTGGAACCAGGTGTCGTCGTGGCAACACAGAATTTTAAGAGAAAAAGCATCTGACGCTTGTAGTTTGTCTCTTCCTGCCATTTAAGGGAGAGAGAAAAAATGTCTGCCCCTTGCAGCCTCTTCCCTCCGTTTGGGGCCCCCTGCCCACCTGCCTGCCCGCCTCTCACCCCCTGCGCCTCGCCGTCTGCTGGGCGACCCTTCCCTCCGCTCCCTTCCTGGAAGGCGCGCTCAGTAAGGCCTGCGGGCTCCTGCCGGCTCCACTGAGGGCTTCCGGGAGCCCGCGGCTGGGGGACTCCGTGGTGCCTGTGTGGTCCCTGGGAAACACCCCAGGGCCCCCCAGTGGTGTTTGGCCCTGTTGACTGACTGTGGTGATAGAGCTTGGCAGGCTCCCAGCTGGGGTGGTGGGTGCCTCTCCCCAGACGCTCTGCTCTCCTCCCAGCCCTTGGTCTTTGCTCGAGGTGAAGGATGCCCAGAATGACCCCGGCCCTGCATTCCCAGCAGTCCCCCTGAGCTCTGCCGACCTGCAAGCATCCCGGGCCTTTGTTCACTCCCAGTTCTGGAAGGTCACTCGTCCCTCGTGGTTTGGGGAACCTGACCGATCTCTCAGAAGGTTGCCCTTGGAGTCCTTCCTTCTTTCCAAGGCCTTCCTCCCACTGCTTTGGGGTGCCCCCGACCCCGGCCGAGGACTGAGGCTGCAGCTCCCAGCCGGCCCCTGGGGTCTCGTGGGAACCCCCCTCGCAGCCTCACTCCTCCTCTCCCACGTGGGTTCTTTCAGCCCCTCAGCCTCCCCACAAGCAACCTCAAAGGGTCACATGGCTCAGTGCCCCCAGGCTGGGCCCCCAGGGAGGCCCAGTATTGTGGCGGAGGGTGACTGGTCACCAGCGTGAGCTGGGGGGCCTTTCTTGCTGCCCTGACACCACCCAGGGCAGTTCCTCTGCCTTAACCGGCGGGGTGGGAGGGCGGGTATTGAGGGGCGAGGGCTCAGTGCTGGGGGCCGTGGTGCAGTCCTGGGGGTCTTCGGGGCCTCAACCCCTGCCCCCCTGTGCTCTTGAAGCCCATGGGCCTGAAGGGGGATGGCTGACCTGCCCAGTGGGAGGCGGGTCCCTGTCTGCAGGAGGCTCTGGGTCTCCCTATTGAGCTTCAGAAAAAGCCCCCAAACCTTAGAAGAGCATACTTGAAAGCGATAGCCATGTAATGTGGTGTGAATTTAATTTTGATCCCTTTGTTTTACATTAAGATCACTGTTAATTATCTCTTTAAATGACAGAAAGAAAAAGAGAAAGCTTGCTGAAAGAAAAGAAAAATATAAGAGGACTTCTTTCTGAAGGAGAATAAGATAACAGCGGGGACGTGTTGTAATTTTCTGTTCATTAAAAAGTCATTTTAGGTTACAGTGGAAAGGGAACAGCTTTTAATTAACTTTTATATGAAATTTATTTCAAATAATCCTTTTTTGTCAAAGGCACAGTTCTTAGTTCTTCACACATGTAGACTGACTGAGGCTTCTTCTCTGACCCCAGGAAGTGGGGCCGTTATTACTCCCTTTGTACTGATGGGAAAATTGAGGCTCAGGGAGGTTTAGTAACTTCTCTGAGGGCACAGGGCTGGTGAGCAGGAGGACCAGGAACTGAGGGCTTCAGGCCCGGGACCCTGAGTCTGCAGGAGACGGGGGCAGTGTCTGCAGAGCCTTGCCGTTGCCACAGCTGTGTTGGCACCTGGTGGGTAGAGAGCAGGGATGCTGTCCATCACCCTGCAGTGCCCAGGATGGTCCCCGCTGCAGAGAGTGACCCCTCTTCAGGAGTGCCGGGGCGGGAGCAGGGTTACCCTTCCCAGGGCGTCGGGGCTTCCTTTCTCCTGGCAGGGCTGCCCGTGCACTCTCTCTGTGCGGGATCGCATCCATCACGGGTCCCGTCCCGGGTCCCGTCTCTTACTTCCCTGTGCTGCCAGGGAGACCGGCTCCCTGGATGCGGACAGTGCGGGAGCTCAGGTGTGTGGCCTTCCGAGTCCACAGTCCACGGTGTCCCTGCGCTGGCCGCTGGGAGTTTGCAAAACACCAGAAGCCGGCAGTTCCTAAAAAGACCCTGCCTTTTACGTGCAGTGTCTTACAGGAGCATTTGCTTGCTCTCTGTATTTATTCTCTTTAAAATAATGGCTCCGGAAGAGCTGTTCTGTCGTTCGTTTGTCAGTGATTTCGTGTTATTTTCTACTTTGGCTTGAGCATGTGAACTTTGAATGCTTCTTGCAACATGCAGGTTTTTCTGGCATTAAGTAATTTTATGTTTTTCTTGACAATAGGTCACCTGTTGACAGGTGTCTCTAGTCTGTTACTGGCTTGTGGTTTGAATTTGAATGATAACTGTATATGCTCTCCTGAGATGAAAGGCTAGTTTGGCATGGAAGTCAGACCAGCTTGTATATTTGATTTGTTCAAAATAGTAGACCTTTTGAGGGCTTTTTATATGTCAGATACCATGTCCAACCCTTTATGTACAGTATCCTCATAACATTCTCTTGAGATCAGTACTAAGATTATTTCCATTTTGCCAACGAGGAAGTTAAGGCTCCAAAGCTAAGTAACTTAAGCTATGGGGCTGTCTTACCACTGCTTAATTTCCTCTTGGATGAAATTAGGAATCAGTACTTAAAAAACACTTTGAAGTTAAATTTGTGAAAAGAATAAAACATTTAAGAAGATTTGCAACCCCATAGACTGTAGCCCACCAGGCTCCTTTGTCCAGGAAATTCTCCAGGCAAGAATACTGGAGTGGGTAGCCTTTCCCTTCTCCAGGGGATCTTCCCGACCCAGGGATTGACCTGGGTCTCCTGTATTGTAGGCAGATTCTTAACTGTCTGAGCCACCAGGGAAACCACTAAGATTAAGGTTGTATCTAAATTATATCTCCATGTCGGCATTATAAATTAGACTGAGAATTTTCAGTCTGTCCTGGAGTGAAACTGAAGCAGGTACAAAGCAGAACTCCTCTCTAGATATTTTGAGAAATTCAGCGAGATTTCTAGAGTTGACCCACAGCTGGGGTCCTGTCGTCTTCCTCTGGCTTCACCATCGGTTCATAAATGCGGGCTTTTACCAGACTGCTGCTGCTTGCAACCTAGAGAGTTTGACCTGTTGCAAACAGCCATCTTATGTTCTGAATATTTCTTTGTGAATGTCTGACTTGACTAGTCTTGAGGGAGAATTATGTTGGGGAGAGAAAAATCTCATGCCAGGGATTAATTTCAGAAGTGTATTTTAGAATTTTAGAAGTGTAATTTTTCTTATTGTTCTCTGGATTTTTTCTTTTCTTTTCTTTTCTTTTTTTTTACACAGTCACACGGAGGAGAAGACCCAGTGGGAACATCCAAAGACTGGGAAAAGAAAGCGAATCGCAGGAGGTTTGTATGCCGGTGTCATAAAGCGGTGAACCTTGTATGCTGGCCATGGTTCAGATGGGAAGACGGTCCCAGGCAGAGGGTCTGCTGAGGAACTGGACCTTCCCTCTCGGGAGCTTGTAGGATTCGGTAGAGGAAGATGACGAGATTTTTGAGTGAAATGCTGATTTCTCACTGCCCTTAAAAATAAAGTATTAAAATAATAGGGCTCTTGAACTCACAGTTCATTAGGTTTTCCCATAGTTGCACTGTTTGTGAAAATGTCATCGGTTCCTATTCTGGAATTAAGTATACCAGTGTTAGAATTCCGTGACGCTTGTGGTGACTCGTAGGTGTTTCTGAGCACGTGTGTCATCCGTGGCATAGAAACGTAAGAAGGTCCGTGCCTTCAAGAGGTTGAGGGTCTGTTTGAAAAGACAGCGTGTACCCATGGAAGAACAAGTGAGACTGCTGTGTGATGGGAGTCATCACAAGTCAGCATACAAATGGCACCGGCTGCCTGCTGTAGTGCGGATGTGTTCTGGGAGTTCATTCCAGGGAGAATTCATGTTGATTGGAGCAACTGGGAAGGGTTTTGTGAAAAGCAGGAGCTGAAGGGAGTGTTGAAGAATGATCAAGAATGAAATAGTTTTAAAAATAGAGTTGCCATATGACCTCGTGGTCCTACTTCTGAGCATATACCCATATAATACTCTGTTTTGAAAAGATACATGCAGCCCTGGGTTCACTGTGGCACCAGTCACGATAGCCAAAATATGGAAACGACTTAAATGATCATCAGCAGATGAGTGGACACAGATGTGTGTATACAGTAGCGTGCTCTTCAGCCATAAACAGAATGCAGGGTCATTTGCAACAGTATGGGTGGGCCTGGAGAGAGCCTTGCTAAGGAAAGGAAGTCAGAAAGAGATAAACCCCACTTGATGTCACTGACATGCGGAATCTAAAGTGCGGCGCATGAACGTGTCTGTGAAACAGGCTCACAGACAGAAGAGGCTTGCGACTGCCGCGGGGAGGTGTGAGACTAACAAATACACGTTACTGTGTATAAGGTAGATAAAGAAGAAGGTCCTACTGTATAACAAAGGGAATTATATTCCATATCCTGTGATTAAACCATGATGGAAGAGAAGAGGGCAAAGAATATATGTATGTCAAACTTGAGTCACTCTGCTGTACAGCAGAAATTAACACGATATTGTCATTCAGCTATACTTCAGTAAATCTAAAAGAATGAAATAGTCTTACTTCCCAAGCGAGAGACAGAAGTGTGGAGTCTGGTTGGGGTAACAGGCCTTTCCCACCTGCCGTGGTTGGAGCCTGCACCCTGCTGGTCGGGTGGGAGGCTGGGACTGTGGCCGAAAGGGTGGGGCTTCGGCTCACCCCTCCTCCAGGTGGCTGTCTTGCTGTTTTTCAGATTTGCCCTACGGATGGGAACAAGAAACCGATGAGAATGGACAGGTGTTTTTTGTCGAGTAAGTTGTCTACAGACTATTCTCGGGCTTCTTGCTTTTGTGATAAGTGTATACATTATAGAAAAATATTATGTAGTGTGTAATCTTACCAGCAGGAGTAACTGCTGTTAACGATTTTTGTATTTTTTTCTTCTGCATTTTCTGTACATATACTTAAAAAGAGAGACTGTATTGGGTGAACTGTTTGGTTAACTGTTTTTGGCACATAATTCGTGTGAGGTTTTTCTCATATCCTTAGAAAGTTTTCCAGAAAATGATGTTTAACACCTAAGTGGTATCATTTTGTATAGATATACTATAATTTATCAAATTACCTGCTGGGCGTTGATGCTGTTACATTTCTGTGATGTGGCGTCCATGCAAGCAGATCTCGGCATACTGCACTTCACAGAAATTTTTTTTTTTTAATTGAAGGTTTGTGGCAACCCTACCCTGAGTGCCTTCTGGCGCCATTTTTCCAGTAACATTTGCTCAGCTTGTGTCTGTCACATTTTGGTGATTTTTGCGATATTTCAAACCCTCCACTGGCATGAGGCTTCCCTGTGGCTCAGAGGGTAAAGCGTCTGCCTGCAGTGCGGGAGACCTGGGTTCGATCCCTGGGTCAGGAAGATCCCCTGGAGAGGGAAATGGCAACCCACTCTAGTACTCTTGCCTGGAGAATCCCATGGACAGAGGAGCCTGGCGGGCTACAGTCCACGGGGTCGCAGAGAGTCGGACACGACTGAGCAACTTCACGCACACACACACCACTGGCATAGAGGTTACGACTCACTGAAGACACAGATGATGGTTAGTATTTTTTAGCTGTAAAGTGTTTGTTAACTAAGGAATGCATGTGTGTTTTAGACGCGATGCCATCGCACGTTTAGTAGACTGTCGTGTAAACGTAACTTTCACATGCACTGGAAGCCACAGAATTTGTGTGACTCAGTTTATTGCGTGCGACGTTCGTTTTGTTCCTTTGGTCTGGAACTGACCCCACAATGCAGTATCTCCAAGGTGTGCCCGTAATTATAATGTTTTGAGCATCCTTGTCTGGAACACTGTCTTTGGAATAAACTACAATAGCAAACAGCGATAATGACCATGTGTCTAGCACCTAGCATGAGCCAGGTGTGCTTCTAACTACCTTATGCCTGTGGGGTTAACGCTCAGTCCCCAGAGTGCTCTAACGGAGGCCAGTGCTCAGCCGCCTGGCCAGTCACGGCCCGCTCTGATCCTGCTGGAGTGCTGGTGAGCTTAGCAGCAGTTCCCTGGGGGAAGAGCCTGGGTTTGTTGCCGTGGTGTAAGGACTTCCGCCATAGGTTATTGCTGGTTACCATGGTGCAGCCACTGAGGGGCTGGGAGAGAGGTGCACGTTTGTGAGTCAGGGTCACCGTGTCTCCAGGGAGCTCTTGTCTGTATGACTGGAGTCAGAATGCTTACCTGGCAACTGAGGTTAGAAGTCAAATGAAAGGCGGGTTATTCTTGGGTCTTAGTGTTTATGGGGTGACAAGTATAGATTTTTAATCAGTATCTAGTTTTATACGCAGATACACATTACAGATACTTTTTTTTAACCTATATATATATATATATATATATATATATACATATATATTTTTTTTCTTTACTGTACTGCAAGGCTTTTGGGATCTTAGTTTCCGGACCAGGGATCAAAACCCGGGCCAGGGCAGTGAAAGCCCCGAGTCCTAGCTGCTGGGCCATCAGGGAACTTCCACAAATACATTTTCAATCAATCATGAAATCTTTCTTTCTGGAGAGTTCTTCATAGCTTTCAAGATACGTTGAGGCGTACCTCGAATCCCAAGGTTACATTTAAAATGTGAAAAGCAGATCCTATTCAGTGGGAGCAACTGGTCTTTCTGTATGAATAGGATGTACCAGTGTGTTTTAATACACTGTTTACAGTATCAGTATATTTTATTATTGTTTCTGCAAGATTTAGATCAGCTCCAGGTCAAAATTAGAGTGTGAGTATAGTCTTAAAATGAAAATGTTTAGAGGTTTAGTAGTTGACTGCATTCATATTTATTGTTGCAACTTTTATCACTTTGAGTTTCCTACTCAGAATCTTCTTAGGCCCTTGCACGTAAGAAATTTAACTGAAATCTGCCGACAAGAGTGACTGGCGAATCTTACAGCCATGTTTGCATGACTTAATTAAAAAGCCCCAAGCCTGCTGCGTTTTTGAGACCTGAGGATACAGAGCAGTGCTTACTGTACGTTACAACCTCTTTTACAGGCAGTTCCGAAGAAAAAGCTTGGATGCCCATTTTCCTAGGCAGGATAGTAATCCTTCTGGAGCCCAGAACATAGATCACACAGACCCCAGGTCTTTCCAGGGTTAAGAAAGAGCCTTTCTAGGCCCTGGAAAGTGGAGTTTGCCCAGCCTGCAGCGGAAGATTGTGGTCACGAATGCCTCCATCCACTGCTGTGGGCTCACTGCTTTCTCTTCTCTGCAGCCACATAAACAAAAGAACCACCTACTTGGACCCAAGACTGGCGTTTACTGTGGACGACAATCCCACGAAGCCGACCACCAGACAGAGATATGACGGCAGCACCACGGCCATGGAGATCCTCCAGGGTCGAGACCTCAGCGGCAAAGTGGTCGTGGTGACCGGGGCGAACTCAGGGATCGGTGGGTTGTCAGCCGGCAGTCGTGGTTGTCGCTGCTGCTCGTGGTGTGCGTGATGAGATCCACTCTAGCCGGGGGAGGTTTTGTTCAGTGATTCTCTGATTAGAAGATGCTTGTAGGCTCTTCAGCCTTCGGGTCATTAAAGTCCCGGGCGCTTTTTCGGTCCCCGCATTTCTGTGGAAGGAAGGCCACGGAGGGGCTGACCCTGAATCTTCCGAATGCTGCAGTCACAGGGGACAGTGGTTATTTTGGTTCTTAAGGAAGAGAGCTGGCAGGCTCCGATTGGGATTTCTGAGCTGGTCTGCATTCTGTGCAGACATAGTTCGGGCGCCTGGCCCCTCGAGCCCAGCGTTGGTTGGTAGTGGGCTCTCGGAAGCAGCAGTGTGCGGTGATTATAGGACAGAGGGCACAGCGGCTGTCCGCTGGTTGCCGAGAATGTCACTTTCCCTGGAGAGCAGGATCTGGTTTCTCTGCAGGGTGGCAGAATCGGTCCTTGTCTTGACCTCTCGGTGGCCCGTGTTTCCCATGGTGACCGTCACGAGGCTGGGGGCTCCAGGGGTGCCACAGGCTGGAAGAGAAACCGTGGCCAAGCAGATGGCCCCGTGGCCGCTCCACATGGTTCCATTCTCGTCTCGCTTGGTTCCGGTGACGTGAGCATCTGAGTCTAGGAACCAGCTGCTTGGAGTGAGGATGCGCGTCCTCAGGTCTACTTACAGGAACAAGACATGGAGTCGTGTTCGGCTGTATTCTGGCAAGCTCTCTGTCCCTCCGCAGCACCAGCCCCCTTCCTGACCCCCGCTCCCAGCCGCCCCTCTGACCAGCTTTGGGTCCTCAGCCTTTTGTGCCCCTCCAGGCCTTCTTTCTCCAGCTTCGTTAATTTTTGGTGACTCCTTCTTGAACTCACAGAGACATTTCCTGGTATCAGCAGGGCAAGTCCAGGTGGTGACATTTTCTTAGAGCATCAGTTGTTTCAGAGTGCAGTGTCAAAAATCTAGCAAGCTCCAGTCCCAGAGCAGAACTTTTCTTTTTCTTTTTAAGACTAGACATCCTTTTTTATCTGTGGTTTTATGTATTTGTTCAGTCGCTTTTTGGGTGCCCTGGGTCTTCGTTGCTGCGTGCGTGTGGGCTGTCTCTGGTTGTGGTGAGCGGGGGCTGCTCTTCCTCGCGCTGCACAGGCCTCTCGCTGCCGCGCTTCTTGTTGTGGGGCACCGGCTCTGCGGCGTGAGGGCGTCAGTGATTTCGGCACACAGGCTCAGTTACTCCGTGGCAGGTGGGATCTTCCCGGACCAGGGGTCAAATCGGTGTCCCCTGCATTACAAGGCCAGCTCTTAACCAGGGAAGCCCCAGAGCAGAACTTTAGACTGTTTTTTTTTTTTAATTGAAAGGGATTTATTTAAAAATCAACTCTCAGACCTCATCCTGGACTGAGAATATGTTCAGTCCAATTGTCTGAATCACATTAGCATCAGTTCTATGTATTTGTCATCGACAGAAAAAACTGATGATGCCGTATTAAAAATAGTTGCTAGATCCTCAGTCATCTCGGAAACAATGTCGTGCTGATGTGTTGACCACTCTCTGTGAGGGTGTGGACTAAGCGTAGAATAATTAAGGAGAAAAATAAGGACTTAAGTCAGATCTCTCTATTTAACACTCAGTTACCCAGAGAAGTAACCAGAAGATCTCATTCCCTTAATCTTGTGGCTGGACAGTCTTTCCCTTTGGTTAGGAAGACATGTGACTTCTGATGGTCTGCCTAAGTGGTCAGGCTTGGCTCTGTCTGACACGTGGCTCGCCTTCGCCTGGGGGAAGCTCTGCTGACGTTTGCCACAGGAGGCTTACAGCATGGTTGTTACTTAGTTGCTAGGTCGTTTCCGACTCTTGAGACCCCGTGGACTGTAGCCTGCTAGGGTCCTCTGTCCAGAGGATTTCCCGGGCAAGAATACTGGAGTGGATCCTTCCCCTGAAGTTTCCTCCTTCAGGGCGTCTTCCCAACCCAGGGATCGAACCCACGTCTCCTGCTTGGCAGGCAGATTCTTTACCGTTGAGTCACCTGGGAAGCTGTAATACGGGGCCAGAGGGGTTGGTCCAGAATATGCAGAGAGCTCCGTGCGGTGGGCTGAGTCGCGCTTGGAAGGGGGGACGAGGTCCTGGAGCCTCGAGGAGAAACGTGCTGTGGTCAGAGTGGGCCTCGGGCCTCTCGCAGGGGACTCTGGCTCGTCACAGCCCTGACTTCTTCCCCGGTCACTGTGCTTGAGCTGTCTCGTGGACCCTGCCAGGCGTGCCTGTGGTCCAGTGGCACGTGGTGGCGCGTAGTTGCGCTCAGGCTGGGAGGGAGGTGGGAGGGTCTCAGGGCGCCACGCTGCCCCCCTGTCCCCGGCTCTGACCTCAGCTGCCTTCAGCTCTGCCTGCTCACCCTGGGGACCCTCTGCCCTTGAGAAGCCCAAGTCTGGGGGAGCTCCTGAGATTTATTTCCTTAATTTTGTGAAATAATATCGGTCCGAACATTCCAGGTAATCAAATCCTTGCAAATAACTGTCACACTGCAGCCCCGCCAGCAGGCTTAAAGAGAAGAGCTGAAGGCAGGCCTGTGGCTTTCTGGTCGTCTCTAAGGCGGCTTTGACATCCTGTGCCGCGGCCTTACAGTGTCCCTGCCCCAGGAGGTTGTGGCTTCCAGGTGAAGCCCTCCCTTCTCCTGAACTGTGACACGCTGGATTAGACATTGCTATCACCGCTCTGTTTCTGCCGCTTCACACGGAACCACTGGGAGCAGAGCGGTCCAGGCGTCTTTGTTTCCAGCTCTCCCGGGCACTCAGGACTCGCCGTCTGGGGGAGCTGGGACGTGCTGGCCTGCCCTTGCCGCTCAGGGGGCCTGTGACCCATGTGGGAACTGCCGTCTTCAGCCTCCTGGACGTCTGTGCTCTTGGGAGCAGAGGCGGCCATCACAAAACATACCAGCCTTTATGTTGAGAGTGGTGACTCCACAGCTGGAAACACAGGTAACCTGATCGGCTCTACAAAGGTTGGTTTACAAATTCGGTGTTTTCCATGATGGTTTGGTTGAATTCCTGGCGGGGCACTGCTCTGTGCGACTTGCTCTTCGGGGACCCAGGCCCCCGGCCATAGGAGGGTGCTGATGGCATACCGCGTGTCTGCTGGGGACGGCCCGCCAGCGCCCTCTCCCCCGGCTCCAGGGGGCTGCAGGCCTTGGGACGTCACCTCCTCTAAAACTCGCCTTCTCCCTTGACCTCTGTCTGAGCACATCCTGAACCTGGAGGACCTTGTAGATGGAGTGCTGTAGCTTTTGGACCTCTCTCTGGAGCTCAGCATCGCAGTGTCTGGGCCAGTCCCCCTGTGCACCAGAGCCGCTGCTCACAGGCTGAGTGGCCCGGAACCTGGTCCTGACCGCCGACCCGCAGAGACGAGGCGGGAGGCCAGTTCTGTTTGTGCTCGCTGTAGCACTGCCCAGGAAGGGCAGGTGTCCGTAGCTCCCTGGAGTCCGTGGTACGACGGAAATGATCTGGTAAAAGAAATGAATGGAAGTGGCTTCAGCACAGTGACTGTTAAACGCAGACAGTCTCCCGCCAAGTCCCAGGAGAGGGGTTTCGCAGACTGGGGATCTCCCATCGTGGAAGATCCCATAGCCGCTTCTCTGGACTCTGGCCTTTTGGCTGAGCTGGTTGTTGGCCTCTGCCTGTCAATAGCTCAGTGCAGACTGCTGCCCTCTCGCACCTGAGGGCTGACCGTGCTCCTCAAAGGCCAGACCCTTTCAGCGCGGGGCTGCCTGAATGCCTCAGCGTGGGGCCGTGCCTGCCCTGTGCGCTGTCTGCTGTGAGCAGGCACGTCGGTTGGGAATCGTGCAGATGTTGCAGGGAGCAAAGTTACCATCACGGCGCCTAAGGAGGGAGGTCCAGCTCCTGTCAGAGAGCTGAGAGCTGAGAGCTGTTAACAAGGATGTGCGCACAACGCCGCTGTTCTCAGCCTGCTGTTCACTGGCGATGGTGATGAAGCGCGCTTCCCAACTCCAGCTTCTGGAAGACCTATTTCCTCTTGGCTCTACTGGTCCTTGATTGCTGGGTGGGCTCTTCCCTAGCTGCGTGCGCGGCTCCTCATTGCGGTGGCTTCTCTTGCTGCAGAGCATGGCTCTAGGCCCCTGGGCTCAGCCGTTGGGGCTTTGGGGCTCTGGAGCACAGGCTGAGAGCTGTGGCCCACGGGCTTCGTTGCTCCACGGCGTGCGGGGTCTTCCCGGGTCAGGAACCGAGCCTGTGTCTCCTGCACTGGCAGGCAGATTCTTTACTCCTGGGCCACCAGGGAGAGTCCCCAACGTCCAGTCTTAAAACCAACAGTGGCTAAAATTTGGTTTTTAAATCCCTTTTGGAGTGTAGTCAGGATGAAACATTTCGTTGACCTTCTGAGCGTTGATAACGCTGGGCTGTCTCAAAAGTTGTAACTTGAGGTCTGGAATAGCCTGGCTTGCATTTGATTTTTGAGTCAGATGACCCATTAACAAAAACAAAACTGTTCTTTTCCCCCTGAACAAATACAAGCTGATCACCTCAGAATATACCAGTAAAATATATTTTAGTACCAACACTTCAATTTTCTGTTGATATTTATATTATATATGATAAATCTCCGTAAGGTTCATTACAAGAATTCTAATAATGTGTGTACATGTGAGCACATACTTATCTACCAAAATTTATATACTTTGAGATAAAAAAAAGTGTATGTTCACACTATCAAAGTCAACCCCAAATTTGTTCTTGAAACAAAATGGAGGTATCAGATTTCCACCCCGGAATCCCAGAATGTTGGAGTTGAATGTTGAAACTGGTTGTTTTGGTTAGAGAGCCCGTGTTTTAGAGCTTGGGGTCTTGTTCCAAAATCATGTGTTGAAATTCCAGTGTGAAGTGTACTCGCTGTATTCTTTTATCCTGCAAATCATCGGCACGATGAATTCATCTCTGGCGTAAATGCTACCAGTTGTGCGTCGATCCCAGAAGAGTGCTTTTCTTCACGTGGAAAAGTGTGTCCATCCTTCAGGTTTAAACCCACCAGAGCCTCTTTCTCTCCACCCTCAGGTCTTCGGTTTTCTTTTCCACACCTAGTGTAACTAAATTTTGCCTTCTGGCTTAAATCACGCCATTGACTACCCCCGTCCCAGTTATTCCAAAAGATCCCATATGTTCAAGGACAAGAGGGTGCCTTGGAGTCAGTTTCTTGTTTAAAGCTCCCTCATGTGGGAACATTACACTTGAGATCTTGAAATGCCTGATTACAGTCTCCTTCCCGGTTGTCAACAAGATTTAAACTAGTGGGATCGTGACGTTTATCTCCTTTTTAAGAACCTGGTGCTCATTAAGCGGAGGGGAATTATTTGAAGTAATCTAAACGATCTTTTGGGAATTCAGACCCCCATTTTAAATGAAAAACATTTGTGACTATTTCATGATCAAATACACCCATGTAAGTGAAATGATTTTGCAGTTATTCCAAGAAACTATTGAGATTTTGGACAGTATTGGAAGAAGTCCTTGAATAATATGACATAAAAATTGAGAATTAGTACTTACAAATTAAAGAACCTTTTTTACATTTAAATATTCTTAGACATTGAATAGATGTGGGAATCACACGATCAGAATATTTGAGAAGCCGTATGTCTAAAGGAAGAGGTCAGCTGAAATATTCTAATGAGCCTCATCTCATAATTGGGTAATCACATTTAAAACTTATTTAAAAATGTATGCAATAGGTAATATGTAAATGATATATGTGCCTCAGATGTCAGCTAAAGCTTTCTTGTCAGATGAGGTCAGTTGAATTTCATACTTGCATGTATGTTGAGATTTTAATTTATTTGTTATAAATAAGCATAACAAACGAGATTCATACAAGCTGCTCTTCATTGCCAAAGTGGTTTAAAATCATCACTTAAAAAGAAGTATTTAAAAATAGTTCCACCCTAATTAAGATTACAGATGTTTTATCAGGTTTGAAAACTTGACGGTTATTTTACTTCACCCCGAATATAAGATATTTGATTTTTGCTTTTGCATAGTACAGTGACATAGCAGTTGTGAGGAAATAAAGGGTTCTGTGTATTTTGTGTGAATTACCTGAGAAAAGTCTGCCTATAGGTTTATATTTTCTCTCCACTAGAGGGCGCTGTTGCCCTTTGAGACAATTAAACAAAAGCGGTAGCATCTCAGTACAGTTTTCTTCCTCAGTGGGGTCTTGCTTTCATTTTTGTTAAATAACGCCTTTTACTTTCCTAACATATCTTTCAGGTTTTGTATGTTCTGGTGAAAGAGTTCACACTGAAGACTGTTGCTTCTCTTTCTTTCTCACCCCTTCCTCTTGCCTCCCCCTTTTTTCCCCCGGTATGAAATTCCAAGGATGAAGAGATCCATTTAGAAAAAGGCCCATTGTGTTCAGGGAGCAGCCCATTCTGCCAGATTACACAAGGGCATGTGTTCTTGTGACATTATTGGTTTTGAGTGTGCTGGCCTATCAATAATGTGGTTTTTTAATTTCTAAGTGGAAATTGTAATATTTAAATACTACTACCTCTGTTTAAGGTTCATTTAGAAGGCCTTGGTGATCTTACAGTTTTTTCTAAGAATATAGAATTTCTCTGCCTCCCTCCCCCAGCCTACTCAGTGTTATATAATTTATTGTAATTAGATTGCTTAGTAATGATATGTTTTTGCAATAGAAAGAAAATGTGTCCTTTTGGGCTTAGTATATGCTTCTTAACTAAGAGAGGCCATGTTAAACCAAATACTTAATATGAAGCAGACGGCCTGTATCTTCATGTACAAGATCTTAAGGAGGGTAGTTTTTATTTTGGCTCTGTAACCCGAAGTTGGAGGCAACCCATTAATTGTATGCTTCAAACAGAAATTTGACCCAGAAGAGAAAATCCTTTTGGCTTTATGAAACTACTTATTTTCAGATTTTAAACGGGGACAAAATGAATACACCATATTACATGCTTTTATTTCTGTTCTTTCTCTCAGCAACCTTTTTCTCGCTCCAAAATGAAAAGAGCCAGCAAGAACTGCGAATATACTTGTAATGGTGTGAGACTCCTTCACCAGTCTCAGAATGCTCTGCTCATCGCTTTACAGATGTTTTCATTGTCTGTCCCGTAAAAAAGGTTAAAACTCTGTGGCAGTTGTGGGAATCATTCCAGACTTAACGATGAAAGGTCTGCTGGCTATCGGAAGCCCCTTGACCGTCGCTTGTTTAGGATGACACAGGATGGTGTGGCCACAGTCTTTATTCATTCTCTGCAGTGTTACACACACGCACGCATGCATGCACACACACGCACGCACACACACACACACACCGCCTGTCTGGATCCGAGTCCTCTGCCGTTTCCAGAGTAATTTCTCAGGGTGGGGTGTGGTCAGTAGAAGAAGGGCCTTCATGCAAAGATCTCTTAAATTAAGTCCATAGATTGATGAAAAAGCAAATTCCAGAAACTTAAGCGGTTCTTGCCTGAATTTCTGATTCTCCCTTCAGCTTAGTAAGTAAGCAACACTGCGTTTCCTGAAGGGCCAGTAGGTGGACTGAACGGGGAGCATCCTCCTGATTATGTAACGAGTTGCGTGACAGGGATGGGCTCTAAAGTGTTACATGTTTACCAGGCTGTGCTGCTTGGCTTTCGGGATCCTTCTTGTTAGAAGCCTCACTGAGACAGTGTTGTCACTGAAAGCAAAGCAGGTTCTCCTCGCTAGACCCCGAGAGGATGACTGAGACGGCGTGCTCCAGCGAGGCGCAGAGGTGTGGGCTGGGTGGGGCTGCTGACGTGTGTGTGATGGGGGAGGCAGTCTCCCCGGTGTCTGATATTCCGCCCTCGGTAGGCTGGGGGCACCAACTGGTGGGTGGACCCAGGCCTTCCACAGGGACAGATGACCTCCTGAAAGAGGGACGCAGTTCAGAATCAGAAGTTTCTGGTGCAGTTGTATGGAAACGGAAGTGAAAACAAATGATATTTTTCATTTCCACCCTTAGCTCTGAAACGTACTTCATTATTCCAGGTTAGTATTGATTGATCACTGTCGTTTTGTCTTACATTAACAGCTCTTTAGAATTTGCGGATGTTCTGTACTGCTTGTCTTATTTAAAATTCTCGCGGCAGTGCTCACAAGCTCTCCTGAACTTGTGTCTGGCTGAAAGCCCAGGGAGGTGAGGTGACCTGCCCAGGGTCACACAGCTCCTGAGCCATGGGCGCCTGCAAAAGCAGAGCAGAGAACGTCCGAGTCCGTGCCTGGGCCCTCTCCCCCTTGCTGCTCCCTTCCTGCGAGGAACAGTGCTCAGTCCTGACCACGTTCTTCTCCAGCAGCTTATCCAGTCTACCTGAAGTCAACCAATTTACCGTCCTTAAACATCTACCAGAGCCCGCTCTGTGCCAGGTGTGTGCTGAGTGTGGGGTCTGAAGGGAAGGTGGAGACCTGAGACCTCGGGCCTGCTGGACGATCGTGGTACTCGGACACTTTCCCTGTCGGAAGAACTCCCCTTTGCTGTCACCGTAGAGTTGGTTTGGGGAAAGCACTGCAGGGGACAGGAGCTGGCATTTATCAGACTCAAACACGCACCAGGCGCTGGCCTAGAGTTATTTGTTATTGTTGTAAAATGTGTTCCTTATGGAAAACTTAGAAAATGCAGATAAGTAAAAGGAAAAATAAATACAGATTAAAAAAAAAAATCACCTCGCATCCTTAGCAACCGAGAATCACTGTCAGTATGTAGGCTATATGACTCCCAGCATTTTTTCCTTCGCTTCTTTTCTTCTGTGATTTTTCTGTTTAAACTGGTCATGAGCACCTTTCCCTGCCATAGAATATTCTACAGCATCATAAGGGGTCCGCGTAGCCATTACACGGTTCTAACCGTTTCCCCTCTATGGCACATTTGGGTGCATTTCAGCGTTTGGATAGCTGTGGAATGGAGATGAACATTTTGTAATTAAATGTTTCTGCCCATCAGTGACTATTCTAATAGGTTTATTCTCTGGAAGTGGAATTGCTGAGTCAGGGGAAGTGTTTCTTAACCTTAAAATCTTGGTCTGTTCTGTCAAGCCACACCCCCGGAAGCCTGGAGCAGTCTAAACGCCCCTTCGCTCTGCATCCTTGTCAGTTTGGGCGTTTAGCATTTTTTAGCAATGTCACTGAAAGTTGCACGTCTCTGGTTAATCAGCTCTCCCTGTGTTTGGCCGTTTGTGTTCATTTTTTATGACTTCTGGTTTTAAGCTGTCTTGGCTGTGCTGGGTCTTGCTGTCTGCACACTTTTCCCTGGTCGTGGTGAGCGGGGACGGCTCCTCGGTTGCGGCGCGCAGGCTTCGTTGTGGCGGCTGTGCCAGTGGGGCATGGGCTCCCCTTGTCCCCTGCATTTGCAGGCAGGTTCTTAACCACTGGACCGCCAGGGACGTCCCTGTATGCACTCTTTTATGAATTGCCTTTACAGGCGTAACTGTTGGATATGTATTGATTGCTAATTGATTGCTTGATTCATGTGGCATAATTTAATTTTCAAAATGTCCCTTCGTCTCAGAAGTTAATTTATCTCAAAGCGCCTGTTGTTTCAGTCCACATTCAGTGTTGGGATCCAGAGGTAATTCATGAGGAGGAAGTTGGCCTCACCCCGCAGCTGGCTTCACTAATAACTTGTAAGCCTGTGTCTTATTCCTCACGCCAGCTACAGCTCCCATCACAGGCACCCCTGCCTCACACCTGTGTTTGTGGATGGAGGCACCCAGAAAATTCAAGGTTGCCCAGCCTGCAGTGGACCTTGAATCCCACGATGATGTACAGGTCACATCCGGTCCTCTGGGTTTTGCAGATCTCCCCCCAAAGCATCTCTTCGTGGCCGGAGTCCCTTTTCAGAGCCTAACTGTGCGTCTCCTCGTTTGATGAGCCTGGCTCCCGTGTGGTGAAATCATAGCACTGCTGAGAAAAGTTGTGCTGACCGTCGGGGAAGCCGGATAGGTGGCGGGTTTCTGTCTGGAGAGGCAGCGGGGTGCCAGGGAAAAGCGCGGGACGCGGGAAGCAGACGTGACCCAGTTTCCAAGCCCAGCCTAGGCCACGTCCTGTCTGACTGACTTGGGCCCAGTTCCTCTCCTTCTCTGAGCTCTGGTTCTGCCTCTGGGAGGCATGGGCACTTTTTCTGCTTTGCAGAGTTGTTAAAGATGGGAACTCCAGAACGCCCAGGGAATTGTCCGCCCCACACTGCAGGGGCTTAATGAACTGCAGTCATCTCAGTAATGGGAGGCAGGGCGATCAAGTTACTGAGATTAGTCTGCATTGTCCTGGCTTCCTGGTTTTTGGATACTCCAGAGGCTGCTGTCATCTCTGTGAGTTTGTCCTAAAACGACCTTTTCCAATAAACTGTTTTAGGCATCTCCTTGTCTTTGGTATGAAGGGAAACATTTGAGTTACTTTCTGTTTGTTTGTTTGGAGGTCAGATGGTAGATGCATCCAGAAAAAAAGAGTCAAGGGAAGGATGAGGTTATTTTTCTTGCAGGCATGGAAGAAAAAAGAAAGATCAGTTAAATTTGGGAGAAAAAAGGACAGAAAACTATTAAACTTTGAATGGATGCACTGTAGTAGCATCTCTGTTCTAAAAGCCCAGTATCAGAGCTCTGCTTCATTTTGGTTTGTGATGGTTTGCAGGGCTGCCTGGAATATCAAGTATAAACGCCCAGCTTAGCTGTCCCATTCACTTGAAACTATGGAAGAACCCATCAGCGGGGATCCTTTTTTGTTAGGACCCGCCGAGAGGTGTCGGCAAGCATCTTCTCCGGGTTCAGAAAGGTAACCAGACGTCAAGTACCTTTGCTGAGCCTTGGACCCTCGATTTGGTGATGATGACTAGGAAACTTCGAGGGGGGCTGTGCTACCCAGGGTAGACAGGCTGTGTGATGCTAGCTGGATACTCGAGCAGAGGCCTGGGGTAAGAAGGGCGTTTCTGAGGAGGCTGTCGCCATGCCGAGTTTCCGTAGGTGAAAGCGTTGCTGGTCCTTGGACGGCATGTTTTCTGGTTGCTGTAGGCTGCAGCCTCCTGGCCCTTCTGCACCTCTCCTCGCAGTGCTGAGCAAAGACAGAGGCTCAGGGGGAGAGAGGATGGGGTGCTCTTGGCCTATGTAACATCGGCGAATTCGCCAGCAGCACCTCCATCGAGGAAGCTGTTTTCCCGGTGATCACACGAAGCCAGAGGATGAAAATAGTCAATCTCTTTCACATGGGCAAATTCTGCCGTGTCAGCCACCGGTGGCCGGAAGGATGGGCCTCAAAACTCTCTGCATCTTGCCGCTTCAGGTCTGTTCACTGCCTTCCGCTTTTCTGCCTGGTGTATCATACAGGGGGGCGGCTGTGGTGTTTCCTCTCCGCAGCTGGGTTTGAGAAGCTTCTTTCTATCAGCTGAAGTACGATCACTGTGTTCCAAGTGGCATTACTACGGAGGTTAAAAAAGAAAGAAGGAATGCTGTTATAGCTTTCTCAGGAAAGGAAGTTTCCGTTCCAGGTGCTCGTACCAGCTTGAGTGTGTGACGAGGCGGAGAGTTACCAGATGCATCCAGGGGACGTCTCCGTCAGGGGGCGGAGTCAGGTTTTTGGCAGAGGATACCCTGCTTTCAGCCTAAAAAGCTGACTTGGGCACCGCGGGTCTCTGTGCCTGAGGGCCTTTCTGTACCGAGCCTGGCCACGGCCGATGGCTGGTGTTTCTCTCTCATGCTCCCGTTGGCCTGACCAGCGGAAGCCCGTGGTGTCCGCGCGTCATCCTGGGGCCCTGTCACTCACCCCAGGGCGCACGCGCGTCTGTCGCCATGTTCTTACAAGTTAACAGTACCGTCTTGCTCGGCTGCAGCCCTGGAGGTCGGAAGTCTGAAATCAGTCTTGCTGGCTGAAGTCAGGTGGTCTGGCAGGGCCTACATCCCTCCAGAGGCTCTTCGGGAGGCCCTCTTTCCTCACCTTTTAATGTTTTCCTATTTTTTTGCCACACCATGCGGCATGCCGGGGGATCTTCGCTCCCTAACCAGGGGCCGAACCTGCGCCCCCTGCAGTGGAAGCATGGCGCCTCGACCACTGGACTACCTCTGGGCGTCCCCTCCGCACCTTTTTATTTTTTTAATTGCTTAGCTGATTGTCGGCCGCGCCGGGTCTTTGTGTTGTGCAGGAGCTTTCTCTGGTTGCGGCGAGCGGGGGCTGCTTTCTGGTTGAGGTGCCTGGGTTTCTCATCGCGGTGGCTTCTCCAGAGCACGGGCCCTGCAGGACACAGGCTCCGTTCTCGTGGCTCACGGGCCCGTGAAACCTTCCTGGGTTGGCAGGTGGATTCTTAACCACTAGGCCACCAGGGAAGTCCCCTCCTCGCTTGTTGAGCGGCTTGGCCGGTGGACGTTTCCTCGACCTTGAACGCGTGTCACTCCCCGTCACGTCCCCTTCTCCTCTTGTAGACAGATCTCCCTCTTACAGCAACACCTTCCGTCACCTGGGATCCACCTGGGCCAGCAGCAGGACGCCCCGTCTCTAGACCGTCATCGTCCTCACGTGCAGAGTCCCTTCTGCCGTAGGTTGACTCAGGGTCCGGGGCTCGGATGTGGGCATGTTTGGGGGCCGCTGCTCAGGCGCCGCAGCAGAAGGCGGGCCGTCTGCAGGGCCTCCTCTCCTGCAGCACCGACGTCTTCTGCCCCGCGCCTCTTCCCCTCCTGCCGGCTCCTCTGTGCCAGGTGGCTGTCTCTCCTAGGCTGCGTCCGGCCCGGGGCCCGGCTGTTCTGAGTTTGGGAGCAGCCCTGTGATCCCCCTTGTTCTCTGGTCGGAGTTTGTCCAGGACAGGGTGGTGTCTAAATGTTGCTGATGCACTGTAGTGCTGCTGAGTGACTTCTGGCCCAGCGTGACCGGGGCTGAGGGAGGGGGACCCTCTCCCACGTGCTCGTTTGGTCACGAGTAGAGCCTCCCAGCTGGGACACAGGGGTAACGGGGGTCTGTGGCCTGGATCTGGCCCTCTGTGTAGAAAAGACCTGTGGTGTTTGCTGGTTTTGTTTCAAATGAATTGCCAACATGTTAAAATCAGGAGAGTTGGCTTAATAGTAGCCTTGAGTTGGGGCTTCCCTGGTGGCGCAGTGGTAAATAATCCTCCTGTCAATGCAGGAGATGTGGGTTCGATCCCTGGGCCAGGACGATCCCCTGGAGGAGGAACTGGCAACCCACTCCAGTATTCTTGCCTGGGGAATCCTATGGACAGAGGAGCCCGCTGGGCTAGAGTCCACGGGGTGGCAGTCGGGCACGACTTAGTGACTCAACAACAAATCTTTGAGTTCTGACTCTCAGAAGGATCACAAGAGCAGGCCCCAGTGGGCCGTGTGCCCTGCAAGCAGAATCACACCCAGGCTGTCTCCTGGGAGCATATCCTGCTGCCCGCCCGGTCTGTATGGATTCTCGAGGCTGGAACCCTGGTGTGGGGTCTGCCATGAGGGCTGTGTAGAGAGACAGGGCTGGCTGGCTGGCAGCAACAGATGCATCCTCAGTTCCCTCACACGTGCCGTCAGCAAACTGGCTGCTGAGAACTGGGTGCCAAGTCTTCAGCGCAGAGCCAGACCAGCCACCGTGCCTCTTTAGAGCTGGAGGCTGCCCAGAATCTCGGCCACTTGGCCTTTCTGTTTCTAGAGGACGTTTACATTGGTTTGCTTAAGGGTATAATTTTTTTTTTAAACCACACATTTCCCTGTATACATGTACACATGTAGTTTCTAATTACTTCTGTAATTCTTTGTTTGTATTTAAAAGCAGAGGATACTAAAGCCTTTTTTGTTTAATTCTTGATATGTCTGCAAGTGAATCACCGGGTAGGTTCTTATAAATGAAAGATAAGGTTCGCTGGCTTGACTGATGCTCTTTAAGTCTTCCTGGCAGTCTCTGATTCCTCTTAAGCTTCATCTCCACTTCGGCCTCTTCTGGGTAACTGGGAAGGGAAGGAAAACCTGTGAATAAGTGCAGGGTGAGCGAAGTCACCGTTAACTTGAACAAAGTGTGGATCTGTGGTCATTGCCATGCCTTTTACCTGTCACTTGTATTAACCCACACTTTTCTTTCCTTGCCTTGTGCTAATAAGTGTACAGCTGTATTAGGATTTTTTTTTTTTTAATAGACGTCTCTCTGCCTTTTGATGTTTGTATTTATAGTCTGAGCAGCTCGGATGTTTGTATTTATAGTCTGAACAGCTCGGCATACTGCTCAGATAGCGTGTGCTAAAAATTCGAGGTTGGTCTGAATGGCAGGCTTCCTCGTTCCGTCTGTGGGCGGATTGCCCTCCCGGTCCTGGCTGGCTCTCCTGTCTCTGTGATCTGTGCTTCCCTCCACGTTTGGACTCGGCCCTGGAGCTCTCAGCCCTCCCTTCCTTGCGCTGCTGACCGAATAGCGGAGCTCGGCTGACGCTGTTATTAATCTGACAACGTGTATACCAGTGGGATGTTATAATTGCCGCGATTCTTCTCTACTCCTTTCAGTTTCTCAGCTCCTCTAATGGTATGGCAGCTGCAAAGCATAGTATTTGACCATGAAGTGGAGAATCGTTTCCCAGACTTTGAATTTTACATTCTGTCGAGGCTTCAGGGAAAGTGGTCACATTTTCAGATAGTGTATTTGGGTTTACAAATTCCAAGCAGATTTTTTTTTTTTATTATCCATTATATAAAACTTAAACATCAGCTGAATTGCAGACTTTTGAAAATTTTCGGATGGCACACGCAGTCTTCAGGAGTGACTTCCAGATTTCATGTTTCAGTGACTGTAAAGCTGGTCTGTTCTGGGCTGAATAATTGAATACTGTTTAAAGGGTCCAACAGTCATCCTCATGGGTTCTGTTTAAACTGTCCACAGAGGAGTACCTGAAAGTGAAATAGCTTTGAACTAACTCCCAAAGAAGAAATGCCAGTGGCTTTATAGGAATGTGGAAGCTGAACTCCCGAAGCTTCTAGACTGCACGTCCTAGGAGGTTAACCCGAGGGACGCTAGCTTACATAAGAGAGGGGTGCGCTCAGGAGTGTGAGTTGAGCTGGGTAGGGACAGAGCTCTCACGGGTACAAACAAGTGACTCCAGGTTTACGCTTCTGCCCTCCTAACAGATTGTGTGCACGTTGCGTGGATATTAGGGGGCTCTCTGTGTTTTCTTCAGTGCCCCCTTGACTGTTTGCTTTAGGAAACTGGGCTCTATATTGTATGGTTGTCTGTGTGTGTGCACGTGTGTGCCCCTCCGCATCAGTGGGGAGAAGCAACTCTTGTGACAAGTAAGAAACAGCAAACACTGTTCATGTTGACTCAACTGTTGGCTTAAATATTAGTGCTGAATCTCAGAGTCAACATGCTCGCAGGCTGGCTTTGTTTTAAATGAAGTCCATGGTAGGAAACTCTCCACTCTTCCTGATAGGATTTCTGCATAGCTCTCAGAAATCTCTGCTTAGAAATTTACTGATATTCCTAATTCAGGGCGTTGCCGTAAACGATCATGTGGACGTTGCAAAGACGGTTTTCTGTGCACAGAATGCTTGTAACGTTAGCCTGCTGAATTTTACCCATCCCTTGAGTCTTTGGGGAACCATTAAGCCCTCTTCTTTAGTTTCCGTAAGCTTTTTTTCATCATGACAGTCAGTATGAGAGTTTTCTTTTTCTTCTGTGATTCAGAGCCTGTCTCTGGCTCATCTCTGTGTTCTCTGTTTAGTTTCATATTTTACTTTAATCTTTCTGAACATCAGTATCTGTCATTATGGTATTTAAGCTCTTGGAAGAGTCCGGTGGTTGCCAACTTTTTGAGAAAATAAAGCACTCTGCTGTTGTGATGTCCTGCTTAGGCTGAGTTAACAACTCCATGGTATTTGGCGAAGGTCGTGATGAGTGGGTGCTGCTTGTTTAATTAATAGTAGGGACTATCTTCCTTGTTTTGAGGAGCATAACTTGGATTTTGGAAAGCTTGATTGTGTTTTTTTTTTCCCCCTCCACGGTAGACATGAAAAGAACCAGGAGGGTTTGAGGATATTTATAATATTGTCACATGCTGATCCTGCTGTGCTGATGTGTGCAAGAGAGAAAATCCAGAAGAAAGCCTTCAGTTACAAAGAGAGGCCGTTTCTGGTGTGCATGCTGCGGGTGCAGCAAGAGAGAAGAGGGCAAGAATGAGGCGTGGAGCGAGGGCAGGGTGTTGCCTGCACACTGAGGACCCTGCAGTGTGGACCCCACGGGCTCCTCTGTCCTGGGGGAGGAGGACAGGCCCTGCTGGGTGGGGAGGGTGCAGAGTGCCCCCGCAGGCGCACCTCCTGGAGCCGAGGTGCCCTGCCTCCAGGCGCTCTTGTTTTTCCAGCAGAGGATTAGCAAGGACAGGGCAGCACGCAGCCTGACTTCTTAACATTTTTAATTGGAAGATAATTGCTTTTCCATGTTGTGTTGGTTTCTGCCATACAACCAGCCATAAGTGGGCACATGGCCCCACCCTCGTGAGGCTCCCTCCCCCTCCGTTTCACTCCCCTAGGTGTCAGAGCCCCAGCCGATCCCTGTGCCATGGGGCAGCTTCGCGTGCATTGCAGTACAGCACATCCCATAGATAGGTTTCAGTGCTGTTGTGATACGCATGTTTCGGCGCTGCTCCCGGCTGGTCCCACCCTCTTCTCCGCCCGCTAGGTCCACAAGCCTGTCCTCTGCGACTCTGTCTCTGCTCCTGCCCTGCAGTTTGGCTCCCTGGTACCATTTTTCCATGTCTGCTTCGGACAGGTCCAGTGTGGTTGACCAGGTGTTGGGGAGGACTTCTCTCTGAGAGGGGAAGGTTTTTGTTTCCTTGAACGTGAACGTCTGAAATCATGTCCACATTTCTCTTTAGAAGCACGAGAGAGAGGCAGTAGGGAGAGCTTGGACGTTCAGCTTGATACTCACTCAGGTTTTCTTACCCCATAAAGGAAATTCTGTGAACTGTGTTCTGATCCTGGAGGCCATCTCTCTCGACTCCTGTACGTTGGATCACAGGAGACTCTTCATTCTGTGAACTGAGACACTTTCTTCCATCCATGACATTGATCTAAATCAGGCTTTCTTTTCTTTCTACTAAATTTTTCAATTATCAAAAAGCTAAAAGAATAATTAGACTGAAAGTATTACTGGGGGATAAAAATTAAACTGCTTCTGCTAAAACTGACCTCAAAAGATAATAGGAAGGAAAATGACATTTCTAGGCGTGTTTGTCTGATTTCCCTTTCTACTTGATTTGAATTATTTCAGGAGTTGAACACGGGCTTTCCCGATGGCTTCGTGGCAAAAAAAAAAAAAAATCTGTCTGCAGTGTAGGAGATTCAGTAGATGTGGGTTTGATCCCTGGGTCGGGAAGATCCCCTGGAGGAGGGAATAGCAACTCACTCCAGTATTCTTGCTTGAAAAATCCCACGGACGGAGGAGCCTGAGGGCCTATAGTCCATGGGATTGTAAAGCGTGGGACACAGCTGAGTGACTTAGCACTCAACACAGACGTTGAACACAGAAGTGTGTGTACATTGGTGTGACTTTCAAGATCTCTAGGATAGAGAATTCACCCCTGTAACTGGAATTTATCCAGCATGCAAATGCAGGTAGCTGATTGTCTTATATGTGCTTGCTATTGAATGATGAGTAGGTGTGATAACTATATATAAAATTATATTAAAGTCCAAGAGGTGCTTTTATGGCGTCAGGCTGGAAATGGGATCCGATTTTCTTATGGCTTTTTCATGTCCATTTTGATGAATCTATTTATTACTTCTATAATGAGTAGTACACATGGTTGGTTAGCCAAGTTATTGAACTTTATCAACCTTGGCTGAAATTCACAATGCGTGCCAAACTTGTTGTAACATGTAAGAAATTACATCTGGGCTAAAAGGTTCAATAATGATTACTCTTGTAATGGAATCTTTTACAAAGCATGGGATTTCACGATATGCCTATGCTTTTTAAAAATTATAGTGATACAGTGAGACAAGGAATGCTGCAGAGCTGAGAAAAAGGATCAGGCTGTGGAATAGGTTCAGGCTTGGGACAGGTTCCTGCGACTCCCAGGACGCGGTGAGAAGATTTTCCGGTCTTGTCTCCTGGTTGTGTACTTCAGGGTTGGTTTTCACATTGCTTTCAACTTAATTTTTTTTTTTTTTCTTCACTGGTATAAAGAGCTCCGTTTCATAGACAGAATGGCACATCATTGCCACTTCTATCACACTGAGTATTGAAGGTTAAAAACACAGAAGCATTTGGTTTTGAAAACATGGCAAATAGCCAAGACCTCACTGGAGCGAGCCTTGTGAACTCTTTGGGTCCAGAGGACAGACCCTAATGGTGCGCTGTTACACCCCATCTGTTTATAAAGTCCACACTGATTTGAGGTGTGCAGCGCACTCTTCAAAATTACGGTGACTCGAGGTGCGTAGAACATCTTACTCTAAACGAGAGGAATTTGAGCTTAGATTGGTCAGGTCGCCCACAGAGAGGTGTGGGGCTTTGCAGGCCCCAGCGAAGGGCGTATTTTACCCCCCTTTACCAAGCTCTGCACCGAGAGCGAAGCGGGACCCTCGGTGTGGCGAACGGAAGGCTGGCGGCCTCTCCGGGGGGCTGTGGGCTTTCTGATCCTGGGGCTGGAGCCCACCCCTGCAGCAGGCATGGGAGGAGAGGAGAGGTGGGCTTGTGGGCCCACTACGTGGCTGCCCCGGCCGCCAGGGCCGGGGTCAGTGAGGGCAGGGGGTAGTAACACAGCTGGGGTCCCTGCATCCAGACAGACGTGTCGGAAGTGGGAACCCGGCCTCAGGAATGAAGCCTTGGCACAGCAGGACTGCAGCGTACATGCGTGTCCACTGCCCGGTTTCATTTTGGGTTGTGAGCCCTCGCTCTTTCTTAGGTAATTAGATATGCTTTTTTTTGTTGTTAATAAAAAGAAAAAAAAAAAGAGAAAAAATCTCCGTGCTCTTCAGCTTGCTGACGCTCAAGCCCTGCACCTCGTCCTCAACCCACGAGTCTCAGTGTCCTCACCATGAAGCGGGCGCCATGACACCAGCCTGGTGGTCTCGAGAGAATCCAGTGACCATTGGGCACGACTGTGTGGACTCCAGCACAGAGGGAGCTCGGTTTTTTCTTGAGAGGTTAAAACAGGAGCTGGTGTCGGGCGCACTATTGTACGAGACAGAGAAGAAAAGTCACTCACGTTTTAACTTCATTGACTGACCTGCTGCGGGATGCCTTCATCCATCAGTCTCTGTCCCGCTTTGGGAGTTTGACAAATATTTGCTGATTTTGTCCCACTGCCCTTGGGCAGTGGGCGCAACCACCAGTGGATTGCAGAAGGGATTTCTGCAAAGCCCTGGTCTCCCGTGCCCAACTTAGATAGCATCCATGCTTTTAGCAGAAGAGACAGAATAAGGTAGCCCTTTTTCGTTCACATCCCCTGAGCGCAAGCCTCAGCTTTTCCCATGGCGAGTGAGCCTCGCGACCCAGGTAGGAGAGGAAAGCGCAGAGCAGGGAGAGTGTGCCTTGCTCCAGGGAAATGGAAATGCCTTGCTCTGCTCAGCTTTCCCAGGGCCCGCGTGCCGACAGCTGTCCAGAAGGAGAGTGCACTGGGGGCGCCCCCTCTGAGTAGCCAGTGGACGGCCGCCTGCCTTCAGTTGCAGTCCCCCCTGTGCTCAGCTAGCACAGGCCATGCGCTCAGGCTGGGGGAGCAGGGTGGAAGTGCTTAATGCCCCCCCACCACGTGAGGGGTGCCGGTGGTAAAGGTGGGCCTTCTCAGTTGCAGCCGGCATTGGGCATCTCTGTTACCTCCAGCTGCTTAGAAGTTTCTACTGGGCAGCGTTCCTTGTAGCCCTCAGCATCTGCAGCAGTAAAGCCTCTGAGGCTAGACAGCCTGCTTGTGCATTTGGGTGGCTGAAGCTTTGGTGGTTTGGGGGGCCAAGAAAGGTAAACAGTGCCAGTGATCAGGCCACAGCTAGAATATTGTGTTCACTTCTGCTTGGAGCCCGGACAAGCCACAGACTGGCAAACTGAGTCACGTCCTCAGAGTGCCCATTGGTTAGCTGGTGGCAGAAGAGGTTGGCGTTAATTAGTCCTTGTGATGGTCCTGCTGGAGAGAGGTGGACCAGTGGACTGAACTCTATAGGGAAGCACAGTTCGGACAGTTAGAATGGCAGGGGGAGGGGTGGAAGCTTGTGTAGTGAGTCAGTTTTATAAAAAACTAAGCTAGTGAGTTTGTGTTGTGTATCGAAAGTGTTTTAAGAGGTTTTCATCTCAGGTTAGGTTTCCCCTCAGAGCAGAACCGGAGACAGAGTCTTATTTGCAGGTAATTTGTGAATGTGCTCAGAGAGTACGGGTGTGGGATGGAGGCTTAAACACAGAAGGAGGCTGAGCAGGGCATGGTGTGTTACTGTGCAGGCAGCATGGGGCGCCACCAGTGCTCTGTCCATGGACTTTCTGAGGAGGTTTGTGAAGTGCGTCTCAGAGCTGCCAGCCTGCATGGTGAAGGGGAACGGAGCTCCCATCCCATGAGACCGGAGCGGCCCCATAAGTGTTAATGCCCAGCCTTTTGGGGTTGTGCAGCTGTGTCTCCCACGCGGGTTTCTGCGGGTGTGCCGTGCTCCGCAAGAGGACTGGGGGCAGTGCACGCTGCAGCCAGCCCCAAGTCCGGCTGTCTGGGTGCATCTGTGCTAAGTTGCTCGATGGCTGCGCGGAGCTGGCGGCCACAGCAGCAGCAGTGGCCAGAGTGAGACAGGACCTGGAAAGGGGACTGTGGGTGTGAGGGGCACCCAGGCCATGCGCCCCGGCACCGTCACTCGGCACTCTGCCCCGGTGTGACCCGTGAATCCCAGGGTTCCCATAAGGGTTGCAGACTCTGTCCGGAGTATAAATCAGCCCCAGTTGGTGTGAATTCTGGGGCTCTGACCTCATCCACTGTTAGATTAACTTGCCCAGGCTGCTGTAACAAAGGACCACAACCTGGGTGGATCAGAGGAGAGGAATTAGTCGTGTCCGCGCTCTGGAGGCTTGCAGCGTGAAGTGCAGGTGTCGGCAGGGCCACGCTCCCCCTGAGGCCTGTAGGGAAGGGCCCTTCCTTGCCTCCTCAGCTGCCTGCAGGCCCTAACCCCGTCTCTTCCCGCCTTTGCCTGGCTCTCCCGTGTGTCCTCACACCGCCTTCCCTCCACATGTGACCGTCTCTGTGCTCACATGTCCCCCTTCTGTAGAGACACCAGTCACAGTGGATTGGAGCCCACGCTGACAGTCTAATTTCAACTCGATCACCTCTGTCAACACCCAGTATTCAGATAAAGCCACCTTCTGTGGTTCTGGGGGTTCAGTTCAGTCGCTCAGTCATGTCCAAATCTTTGCGACCCCATGGACTGCAGCACACCAGGGCTCCCTGTCCATCACCAACTCCTGGACCTTGCTCAAATTCATGTCCAGTGAGTCGGTGATGCCATCCAACCACCTCATCCTCTGTCGTCCCCTTCTCCTGCCTTCAGTCTTTCCCAGCATGAGGGCCTTTTCCAGTGAGTCAGTTATTTGCATCAGGTGGCCAAAGTATTGGAGTTTCAGCTTCAGCATCAGTCCTTCCAATGAATATTTAGGACTGATCTCCTTCAGAATGGACTGGTTGGATCTCCTTGTGGTCCAAGGGACTCTCAAGAGCCTTCTCCAACACCACAGTTCAAAAGCATCAATTCTTCAGCGCTCAGCTTTCTTTATAGTCCAACTCTCACATCCATACATGACCACTGGAAAAACCAGAGCTTTGACTAGATGGACCTTTGTTGGCAAAGTAATGTCTCTGCTTTTTAATATGCTGTCTAGGTTGGTCATAGCTTGAGTACACATTTTTTTTTTAAGAGTGACACAGTTCAACTGCTAAGAACCACGCTGTGAGAGAGGCATTCCTTTCCATCAGTGATGCTACCAGTTGACCAACAAGCTGTTCCTTTAACAAACACTGAGTGCTCAGCTGTGTAGTTGGTGCCATTCTAGGGCCTGGGGATACAGTGGTGAACAAAATATCCGCACCCCGCCTGGAACGGACTTCCCCATGGTGAGTGGTCCTCAGAAGTAGCTCTTCTTGTCTGGTCTACATCACCCGTTAGGGAGCAAGCAGGAAATTGCCTCTTTTCCAGAAATAGAGCAGGCTGCCTCGAGCAGGCGCTTTCCCCGTCTCAGAGGTGTCGAGGTGTAGGCTGGGCAGCCGCTTGCTGACGATGCTGCAAGAATGGCTTGAGTGCTGGGCAGGGCTCTGGGCTCGTAATGGTTGAGGTCCCCTTCTGATCCCAGGATGGTCAGCTCATGGATGCTGGAGGAATGACTTGAGAGCTGGGCAGGGCTCTGGGCTCATAATGGTTGAGTCCCCTTCTAACCCCAGGATGCTCAGCTCATGTGGATGGACTTGTTCTGAGATTTCGCCTATTTTGTCAAGTACACAATACTTCTTTCTGTTTATCTTTCAGACGAATAAGCAAAATGTTTTCACAGCTTTCAGCTATTATTATTATTTTTTTAATTCCAGGCTATTGAATTTTAATTTTATTTTTTTTTTCCCTTGGCATTCTGGGCTCCTCTGAGACTATGATGGGATTTCTGGCTTCTCTGCACAGGGAGGGAATCAATGTCTTCATAGCCTGGCATTTCTGTGCAGGTTTGGAAGGTGGGGAGGATGGTCCCTGGATCCTGAATTAAGAAATCCTGATAGATTTCAGGAATTATAATCATTAGTAGCAGTTAAATACACATACTTGCTTTAGAGAGTGCTTTATTCATGAAAAAAAAATCATTGAACTGAATAAGAAAGTAAAAATATGTTTAGAGAGGTTGATGTTTTTATTGTAACGGTTGCTTTTCTGATAGAAATTTATCAGCATGTAATTAATAAAGTATTATTGATTTCAGAATTACCCTTAAACAATGGAAATTTCCTAAATACCTGGCAGGTAATGAAAAAAAAATTCAGTTAGTGACAGCCTGTCATAGTTGAATCTAAAACCTAGGGGCAAAATACATATATTCTATGTAGTTTCCATTTCTAGAGCCCGGGTTTCTAAATTCTTCCTTATAAAATTTTAAATTTCTTACTTTTTTTGTGTGTGAAAGATTGGGCCCCCCTAATTATTATTTCCTTTTTTTTATAATCTCTTCATAAATTTGGTTTTCACACTGAAGTTTTACTTAGGTTAAAATCATTCTTTTGGTGGTCAGTAAATGTAATTAATTTAAGAAAACTGGAAAGATTTGATAATAGAATTAGCTGATCATCCAGGACGCGACATTTAGCGTCTTATCCATGGACGGTCTGTGGTGAATGTTTAGGGAATTGAATTCAGGCTTTGCCGCACTTCTAGCAGAGCTTTTAGAAATGTAATAGTTACTGCCTCCGTGGGAATAGAAATTGCTCAAATATTATGTGAGGAAAAACTAATGTTAGTTTACTTAGAACAAAACTGTGTAGCAGTGTGTTATAGCCACCGGAACTCCTCAGCCAAATGTTAAATAAATGCAGTGAAATCATTTGTAAAAACATCATCATTCTACAGAAGAACTGGTTGTGCCAGATACCGCGTTACTAGTTGGATGCTCAGAGACACGTGGGTTGTCTGTCTGGCCCCTGTATTCCTATTACCTTGGTCATCATTCACCTTCAGTTCAGTCGCTCAGTCGTGTCCGACTCTTTGGAAGCCCATGAATTGCAGCATGCCAGGCCTCCCTGTCCATCACCAACTCCTGGAGTTCACTCAAACTCACATCCATTGAGTCGGTGATGCCATCCAACCATCTCATCCTCTGTCGTCCCCTTCTCCTCCTGCCCCCAATCCCTCCCAGCATCAGAGTCTCTTCCCATGAGTCAACTCTTCGCAGGAGGTGGCCAAAGTACTGGAGTTTCAGCTTTAGCATCAGTCCTTCCAAAGAACACCCAGAACTGATCTCCTTTAGAATGGACTGGTTGGACCTCCTTGCATTCACCTTGGATGTGATTAATTCCCTGGCACCCCCAGAGAAACAGTCTTGCTTAAGCACAGCTGCGTTTAGGGTGTTCCTTGATGTCACGATTATGGGTGAATCACTTGAAATGAATCCTTTTCCTCGATAGACAGTATTATGTCACTTTCCACGGAAAGATGAAATCAATACTGTTCCCTGTAATGGAGGTTTGCATTTTTCTAACTTCTTATTTAGGCTGATCTGAGCAAAGATGTTCAAATTTCCATTTATTTAAGCAAGATGGAGTTCTTGCTACACTGAAGGAATATTTTCAGCTTAGTAATTTACTTAGAAACTGCCTTACTCAATATTTGATGTTAAATTTGAACTAAAACAAAGAGCATCATATGACACGGGTTCTTACATTAACATTTTGTTGGATTGGAAGCAGAATCAACACATTAGTCATCTTAATTCATTTAGGTTGGCTTTCTCCACATTTCTGGAATCCAAAAACAACACATTTGTCAACTTTACACACAAAGAGAGAGGCAGGATGTAGTTAAACATCCAGCTTTGCAATGAAAAGCCGATGTAGTTATAGTAAGTTGAATGACATTCAGGGTGAAACAAACAGCGCCATAAGATCTTGAGGCAAATTGAATACTTTAAAAAAATTTCTTTTATATTTGTTGAAATGAGATTCTCTTTACAGATGCTTTTATAGAATCTCGTAAACTGTCTAAAATTAAGTTTTCAGTGGTTGTTATCCAAATGAGTTCTGAACTTGGCAGTTGTGACTATTCGATATTAACATTTTCTTTCACAGAAACATCTGTGGGTCAAGGTCACCTTCATGTCCTCCCATGCCTTTTCCTTGTTTAGCTTCAGGTCAGCGTAGAATTGAATATTAAAAGTACTTTGTCTATCCCAGGGGTCAGCAAATTGTGGTGCGTGGGCTCAGCTACAGGCCCTCCCTGTCTGTTTTTGTAAATAAAGTTTTATTGGGACACAGAGATACTCGTTAACTTACCATCTCCGGGTGCTTTCACGTTTAAACAGGCGAAGGCAGAGGCCACATGGCTTGCAGGGCCACACAAATTTACAAGTGTTTACAGCACCTGGTTTATTCTAGCACATGCTTCTCACTTAAGGATTCCTCTGATAAAATTTCAGAGTTGTTGAGAAAACAGAGCTCATCCCACCTAAAGAATTGGTATGCTCTTTTTCATGTAATAAAGAAGGCACTTTATTTCCTTTACCAAGGTTGCCAGGGAGCTCAGAACTAACATTTAAATGCTCAAGAAACTAGCCTACTTCAGGTTTCTGGTAGATCAGATTTTTTTTTTTTTAATATTAAAGATATGGATGCACATTTTCCCCTTTTTAAAAAAGTCAACTTTTTAAAAGTATAAGTTACATATTAATAAAACTCATATGTTCTAGTTGTATACATGAATGACGTTTGACAAATGTGTGCACCTAGGAAACCACTGCCTCCAACCCAGACCCACATTTAAGCCTCCAGGGGAACCTCCTGCTTCTTTGCCCCAGGTAATTTGTCAGTCTCCTCCCCATTTTTGCCCCCAGGCAACCACTCATTGTCATGTTTTCTCTTTTAAGCTCCTCTTCTTTTATTTTGCCCTTTTTCTTTCCCTGGAAACTGTATTTGCAAGCGTTTCTATTTATTTTGGCTTCACCAAGGGGCAGGTCTTGGTGCCTGACCAGGAATTGAACCCGCGCCCTTTGCAGCGGAAGCGGGGTTCTTAACCAGAGGACCCCCAGAGAAGTCCCGGTCTTCACAGGTTTGTGGGTTTTTAAGATGGTTTTTTTAATGTGGGCCGTTTCTAAAAGTCTCTGTTGAGCTTGTTACAGCCTCCTATTTCATGCTGTAGTGTTTTGGGCCAGGAGGCATGGGGAAGCTTCATTCCCCTGCCAGGGATGGGACTTGCCCTCTCCACACTGCACTGCCAGGGAAGCCCTGATTTTCACATTGTTGTTAATTTCTGGGTTGTACATGGGTGTTTATCACGTTGTACTGTAAATACTTCTTGGGAGAAGTTGAGGCAACAGCAGTGAGTGTGTGAATAGCTCAGCTGCTAGAGAAGCTAAGGTTCATTTATTCTGTCTGGTGTCCTGCGCAGATGTTTAGATTTCCAGAGGAGACTCTGAGACGTAAATCACAGGGAGAGCGTTTTAGCTGATGTTGTGTTAGTAAGAACCCTGTTGCATTGAAACTTGCTACTTGTCCTGGACTCTGCATGGGTATTTCATCGGATGTTTCTGACAGCCCTGCTAGAACGCAGCTTCTCACTCTCGCCCTTCATGGATGAAGACACCGAGGCTGGTAGAAGTCAAGTGTACTAGCTTCCTGGGGCCGCTGTGACGAACTCTGCAGAGTGGGTGGCTCGAACAGCAGTGTGTTGTCTCACATTTTGTGGAGGCAAGGGTCTCCCGTCGCGGTGTTTGCCCGGTTGGTTTCTCCTGCCTTGCTGGTGCCGCCTCCTCGCCATGTCGTCGTGTGGTCCTCCCTCTGCGTGCCCACATCCCTGTCTCTCTCCTTATGAGGATACAAGTCTTATGGGATCAGGGCCTCACCCTTCTGACTTCTTTTACCTTCGTCGCCTCCTTAAAGGCCCCAGCTCCTAATGCCACATCAGAGGTTAGAGCTCCACATATGAATTTTTAAGGGGACACAGTTTGGTCCGTGACAACCAGTATGACTCCTGATCTGGTTTTCCTCCAAGAAGTTCTTTGATTACGTGTTCATTTCCAATTCTACGTCTCTCTCAAAATGCTGAAGAAAATCTGGTCCACCTTTGGAGACTCTGAAACGGAACATGCTTGAGGGGCAGCCTGCATGCTTGAGACAAATGAGAAAACCTGAGCTGAGCCTGCTTCTCGGGCTGACTGATCTGGGAGGAAGGTCTCCCCGGGGGTCTTCCGTGGCTTTTCCCCAGCCGCCTGGGCTCCCACTGCTGAGAGCAGGGAGCCCTGCAGGCCTGGAGACTGAGCGGAAGCCCTGCGCCAGCCCGAGTCCTCTGTTAGGGGACTCCAAGAGCGCTCCCTCCTCCTTGAATCCAAGTTAAGCCTCATCCCTAATCATGCATGTTATGCACGTGGGGGTCCTACGGTAGCCTGCTTGGCCCAGAGGCGGCAGCAGCGTGAGGGCAGCCAGACGCAGACCTGCAGCTGGCCCGCCAGGCCGAACCAGCCCTCCCCACCCCGGGAGGCACTGCGTGCATCAGTGCCCCTCATGCCAAGCACGGTGGTTAGATTGCGTGTTCCCTGAGCAAGTCAGTGTGTTTCGCCAGTCCCCCGTCAGGGTATGCTGAGACAGAATGTTTTCAACCAGGAAACAGACAGCTCCTTTTCCCCTTCCCCTCCCAGTGAGTCCGACTTTGTTTAGGAAGGTCTTCTTAGCTAGCTTAAAAAGCTATGGAGAGTTTCTTTTCCAAATTATATGGCCCCTGGGGACCCAGCCACCGTAAAATCACTGCTTGTGTTATATCGGAAAGGTAAGCATAAACTTGTAATACTTCCTGTGTCTCGTTCAGACCTTGGCTGGTGAAAGGAAGTGAAGGGTTCTGTGACTTCCTCCCCTCGAAAGATGCTGGTGCGTCCCACCCAGGACTCCTGGGGACTGTCTATTACAAGAGAGCTCAGCTGAAGCAGAAACTTAATTTTTTTTTCTGTTTTCAAGTTGGATTGAAATGATAATAGCATTTGTGTTTTAGAAAAACCAAGCAATAACAGAACACACACACACACACAGCTAAGCTATGATTAGATCTTATAAAACTTAAAATGATTATATTAAAGGTGTCCCGGGAGAGGGCGTCTGGTTCTACGGGTGATCAGAGATCCTTCTTTCCTCAGGGTTGCCCTTCAGGTGGGTGCTTTAGCATTACACTCAGCTGGGTTCAATGTGCTGTTTGTTTCGTCTCCTTAGTGTGGCTTTCATTTTAGGAGTTACTGCTTCTTAACCAGTCTCAGCAAATGTCTGGTTACAGATTTTCTTCCCGTGTAAGAGGGTGTTGTAGGAGCCACCCTTTTTAGAACAGGTCGTTGATAGACCCGGAGAGCAGAAAGTGAACAGAACTCTCTTCCTGGGCATCTTGCTCTCATGCCTGAATTTAAGTCATGCTTCTGAGAAGCTGTATCTTAACAAAGTTAAAGGCGGTGGAGAGTGAAAAGTCAGTTTGGGCCCTTTAAAAGTCAGCCTCAGAAAAGTGCTGAATTTCCCCAGCATGGTGTTTTGAGCACCTCCATATGACTTTGGAAGCATAAAGAATTTAATCTTTTCAAGAGAGGAAGGCATACACCATTTTTTTTTTTAAGGTGAGAGCTAAGGTTGATCAGAAATTAAAAAAAAAATTAGTTACATTGCGACATTGAAGGTGTAGGATAGAGGAGACTTCATCTCTGGAAGCTCTCACTGGAGAAAAGGAGTATTTTTTTCTTTTAAACTGTTCTGTCCTGACCACTTCTTCACAGATAGGAGTTGGCAGACGGGCTGATTGCAGCCACTTTGTTCGTTAAGAAAGTAACAGAAAGGGGTCTGTCTTTGGACAAGTGTGGGTGCAGAACCCAGGCAGCTGCCCTGTTTGCTTCAAATCGTAAAGAACCCTGTCTTGAGCAGAGGACCAGGGTAACAGCGGCCAGTGTCATGAAAGGAAATCCCGGCCCAGCTGTAAAAACAACGAACCACTCAGTAATATAATACAGGCGTGCTTGCCATACAGAGCTGGGCTCTCTTCTCTTGAAGTGGCTGTAAATTCACCCATCAAAGTAGAAAAGGCCAAACTTCAGGGTAGATCTCTCCACTTGTAACCTCGGAGAAACACTTTGCTTCTCTCGGTAGATACTGCTATGACTGTGGAATTAGAAGAGTCGACACCATGGGGTGTGTGGTGTATGTGTGATTGAGTGTGGTGTGTGTGTGATTTGTTACAGAAAAAAGGATTGCTTTTTAATGAACATAAACTTGAACCAAACAGGGTATGTTGGGTTTGGAATTATAGAGCCCAGTGTACTTAGCTGTGTTAGTGGCAGTGAGTGAAAGATGCTGTATCTTGTTGAAGGCCTTTAATACCTAAAGGTCTCCATGTCCAGTAAACTAGACTTGAAAAAAATTGTTTTTTGAACTGGGAAGCCTTTGTTTTTGCTTCTTCTGTTTTATCCTGTTTTTATTTTTCTTCCTAAGAACCTGGGCCAAGTTTGTAAAAATGCCACACTTTGTTAAAAAAAAAACAAACCCAACATGGCATGCCTTTCTTAAAGGGGGGTGGTCTTTATCTCTGATTTTAATAAGGATGGTCCTTTCAAGTCTGACTCGGAAGCCTTTTAGAAAGTAAAGGAAAAATTTGAGCGTGACCTCTAATGGCTTTGGTGTTAAGATGGTCCCTTGCAACGCAACTCACTGGTTGAAAGCGTAGAGGCGGAGTTAAATGAAGTCTGTCCTTTAACGTTATTGACCTTGGAGAACTCGGAGAGAAGGTTTATTTCTGTGGATTAGTTTTCCCTGCCCACAGGCCTATACACAGAGAAGCGTTTGTGAAGGCCAAGAATGGTGTTAATTCTGAGCTCTGTGATGAAATATTAAATAAATGAGAGAAGGTAATTTGATAATGCCTCACGGTTTGGGGACAGATTCCATAAAGTAAGCACTTTGATGTAACAAAGTAGCTGACAAGGCCTAAACTCTTTGCCTCAACACGATGACCCGGGAAAGAAATGAGCGTCAGGAGGCTGGTTGACGTGGGAGCCCATGGCATTTCGATGATCTCTGTTGCTTTCAGGACAGCTGCTCATTTAGCTTACATTGTGCGAGTGCTAAAAATGTAAACATACCTCATAATGGCTGCGAAGAATGTATATCAAATTTCCTGAGACATGTTTATTTTTCAGTACTTATTTTTATTTGTCCACACCAGGTCTTAGTTGCAGCATCTTCCATCTTCACTGTGGCAGGCAGGATCTTAACTTGCAGCACACGAGATCTAGGTCTCCGACCAGGGATTGAACCTGTGCCCCGTGCCTTGTTAGTGCAGAGCCTTAGCCCCTGGACTACCAGGGACGTCCCTCTGAGTCATATTTAACAGGTGCCATTAGCAGACAGTTGGTTTTTCCTGCCCTCAGGGAGCTCTTAGTTTGTGACCTGAGTCCGTATGGCAAGTGTGGTGGTCTGAAGGCTCACCTGCCTTGAGCTTAGGCTTCATCCCTTGGGCAACCATCTCGGTTTTCACCCTCCGATCTCGTGAGTCCCTTAACCTCTGGGATTGTGGGTTTTCACGAGTAGGCAGTGAGGACAGTGATGCTCCTTAGGGCTCTGTGAAGTGCACCTTCAATGAGATGCTGAGTCTCCAAAAGCACCCAGGACAGCACCCAGCATGAAATCACACCCCCCTCCCGCCCCCCGCCCCCCCGCCCAGGGCCGGCCTTTCCACACCTTCTCTCTGCAGTCTTCTGAATATCAGGATGCCCAGAAAATGCATCATTTGGAGTAAGAATAGATTTTCCTTTCTCCCTTGTGTTGATTTCTCTTTATCAGAGTTTATGAAGACTTAGAAATGATCCACTAGATACCATTCAGTTTTTTGAGTTTCTTATCCTAACAGGCTCTACACACATGTGTTAAAAACAGAAGTAGCATAGCTGTTAATCATGGAAAATAAGTCTTCCTCACCTCTGACCAGTAATAGCTCTTTTGCTGAAATAATCAACATTATCACACATCTGAGCATGAACATTCCCTATTTTGGCTTCAACCAGTGGGCCCATACATACCTGCTAATCTGTACCTTGATTTTTTTTTTTTCTTACTGACAGAACATGGGCACATTTCCTGGTTTCTCCTCTTCCCTTCGCCCTGTTCTTTGCTGTGCGTGCTGTGTAATTTATTTTGCCTAATTGATGGATATTTAGGTGGATTCCAAGTTGTTGGCTGTTACAAAAAAGGCTGGTTAAATATTCCTCTCACATTCTAGCTCATGTGGGCAAGGACATTTATTGGCTGCATTTCTGCTTATGAAATAATTGGGCCAAAAGGCTTGTCCACGAACAGTTGGATATAGTCCAGTCACCCCCAAAGATGTTGAGCCATTCTGTCTTCCTTTCCAAGCCCCTCCCCTTTCGATCTGTGAGGGTGCTTGTTAGTCCTGCACCCTCACTGACACGGATGCTGTTTGATTTAGCTGTGCTTACCGAACGTGTCTTCGTTGGACTGCTGAGGACCGTGTTAATTGTAATCTCTGGGTGCTTTTCTCACTGTGATTCGTAACACACTGGGATCTGGACTGTTCCTGGCAGGTCAGGTGAGAACTTATTCATCCGGCTCAGTGGCAGCCTCTTGAGGGATCTCGGGCAGTCCGCTGGAATTGATAATACAGCTTTACAAAACACTACTGCGCGTAAACACAGCCTGTTGACGCTTCAGAAAGATGCTCCCAATGAACCAGCCATTCCCTGCTTCTCTGCTCTCACTGCTTGAGTCAGCCTTGTTCTTTGGTGAATGTTTGTATTTAGGACCGCCTGTGAGGAGTGTGGAAGAGTCACCAGTGGTCCTTGTGTGTGGCAGTGTAGAACACACACGTGTAAAAAGCAGGGCTCTTGTGACTTGACTGCTTCCGGAGAGATCGCTGTAGTTTTATAATGTCTTAAGAGTTGGAGAGTGTGGTTAGTGTTTAGCTAGCATGAGTTCTAAACTCTCAGGGTTATCTGTTCACTGCATTTGTGATTTCAGAGCTGCAGTGACTGCGTATCGAGCTTGATGGGAAGTGGCCTGGGAGCGCTAGAGTTCAGCATCCTGGTCAGTGTCGTACCGCCATAGGTTCATTTACAGTCATCAGATCGGTGAGGACAGTACGGTCCTTGTGCATTTAGGAGAATGTAGGCGAAACCCATGTCCTTAAAGGTAGTGGTTTCTTAACGTGAGCATTGTCCCCAGATTTGAATTGCCCCAAAATCCAAGTCAGGATGAAAGACATGAGGCTCGTCGTTTTGCTCTGTACACGATGGTCGCTCTCCAGGGAGGGAGCCGGCTTGTGCTGGAAGATGCTGTAACTTGTTGATTGGTTCCTCCACATCAGTGTCCTGGTATGTTCTAGGATAGGAGGGTGAGGGATGGTGTGGAGGAGAGGAATCACCATCTCTGTGACCTTTTAATTGTGTACCGTTACAAGTAACATTTGTCTCCAGCGCTTCACAATTATAAATTAATAATAACAACCCATTAGAAATTACTGGTGTTGGAAGCCCCAAGCTCCTTTGGGCATCTTAATAAAAATGATAATTAAAACCATAATTTACAGTAAATGGGGACACTGCCCAAGTAAATCCACAATATGGAGAAAATTAAAAAACTCAAACCGGAAGGAAGCTTCATAGCACTGGAGGAGGAAAAGGGCCTTGTTCGTGGCCCGACTTGAGCGGGAGCTCTGTTGGTGTCTGTGGGCCTGGCTTCCCAGCCTGGGGCTTGCTCTCTTCCCTGGGGGATTTGCGGCTCCATCTCTGTCCCCAGCCTGCCGGTGAGCCTCCCTGGCTGTGGCCCCTGCTCTGTCCCCCCAGCCACAACCCGCCGCCCCCAGCGCCCCCCCACCCCCGCCGCTCCCCGTGTTCTGTCTGGGTATACCGTTTGCCAACCCTGGATCCTGCCTCAGACTTAGATTCAGGCTTTGTATGTTTTTTGCTTCCTGATGGTTTTCTAATTTTCCCCTTGGCTGTCTAGCATAAGAAGGTACCTCATCCCTTCTGATTGGTTACAAGGCTTCAGTATCCTCAAGTAGCCCATCTTTTGCATGACAACCAGAGGCGTCTTTTTTTTTTTTTTTTTTAATTCATTTGCTTGGCCGTATCAGGTCTTTAGTTGAGGCATGTGGGATCTAGCTCCCTGACCAGAAACTGAACTCAGGCCCCCTGCATTGGGAGCAGAGTCTTAGGCACTGGGCCATCAGGGAGTCCCCAGAGGTATCTTCAGTGGATTGGACACTGATAGCAGCAGCGTCGGTGTAATTCATAGCGCTCCTCCACTCCTAAATTCTCACCAGTCTTTGATCTCGTTTTGCCAGGCACTCAGTCTTTTTTTTTTTTTCTGGCTTGATTGGTTCCTTTTTATGCCCCTTGGTCCCGGTGTAGTTTTGGGTCCAGCGTTCCTGTGACCACTCAGGGACTCTAGGAGATGGCTGGGCAGCCGGGTAAAGGAACCGGGACCGCAGACCCAAACCCCTGCGTTGGTGCCGCCCCATCTGCCTGTGCAGAGCCGAGCGCTGCTGCTGGTCTGAAGGCGTCGCCAGCATCCTTCTCGCGCTTGATGGAGTGGGGTTTGACGGACCTTAAACAGCATCTCAAGCAGCTCAGGGTGAAGCCGCCTTTGAGATTCAGCAGATCACGCATGAAGATTCTGACTGAGGCAGTTTCGTGGTCAGGCTTGAGCCCCTGTCTCCAGCAGGGCTCTTCCCCGTACGATGTGCATCTGAGCATCCGATGTCTCCTGTGGTCTGGCGGGTGATGCCAGCCTTCTGGGGTGACCATGGGCAGCAGGGAGCCTGAACCCCGTGTCTAGCCCACCGTGGCTCCTGGGCCTGCTCGTCACCAGTGGGCCCGGGGGCCCATTGTGGTTTGATTGTGAGCTTTCACAGAGAACCTGGACATCTGCCATTGGGTATGTTGATATAGAATCTCCCTGATTTTTTAATGCCGGCAAGTGATTCATATTAGGAAGGAAGGGAGCATAGAAGGATGGAAGAGAGTGCAGGACAGAGAAACAGGGACGAAGGGAGGCAAAATGTGGGCCAGAGGAAGCAAGTCCGTGGGCTTGATTTGCTCCACGGTCACCAGTTTGAACCTTGATTCTAGACAAGGAAACCTCGTGTAAAATAAGCAGGCATTTCATATCTTTGAAGTGTGTTTTCCCTTTAATGTTCATATGCAAAGCTTGAAACCTAGGTCAGGGGGATATGAAACCCCTGCGGCGACTTGATTTTCCCAATTGGATCAGACATAACAAGTGCTAGAAAACCAATGCTGCCCGTTGCTTTAAAATGTCTTCTGTTAGTTTCTTGATATTATTAGCTTTAAATATTCCTCTGGACACACTCTTGCCACCTCCACGCAGATAAGCTGGTTCAATTTAAACATTGTCATAAAGTTAATTTTTTATAAGATGAATCAGGTTATTAAATTTAGTAAACCATTGCCTTCATTATTTTGCACAAACTTTGGCGCTGTGCAGAATTGGCTTAGCACTACTGCATTTAGCTAATTAAACTGGTCATCAGCTTTGGTATTACCGGAGTGAGGGATGCTATTCTCATGGGCTTTTCCTGGACTTGAGCAGTAGGTAGCATTATTAAACTTTTTTTAAAATTTATTTTATAAAACTCCACACGCAAGAGATATGGTTTGCCATAAAAGTGTTATTGTCCTTCCTGTTAAACCATCGTCTTTTGAAATATCCCTGCTTTGTTTTTGCTCCCAAGGCAGTTGCACAGGATAAGAAGCTGGAATTGTCCGCTGCCGCTCTTAAAAGTCGGCTTGCGATGTGTGATGCACGGCTTAGATAAAGGAAGATAGATGGAAGAGTAATTTCACACGATGCAGGGGCAGGGAGTCCAACCAGGACTGCAGTCAGGAGTCGTCTGAGGGAGAGACGGTGCAGGCTGGTATCCACAGCCTGTTGCCTCAGCATCAGATGTGCTGTTTTTGGTAATAAAAAGTCATCTGCCATTGTTTATTTTGTCACCTTGAGATGGCATGTTTGGGAAAATAAATTTTGATAGAATAAGGGCATGCTTCTCCCCCCGAAAATCCTGTACCCCCCCTCCCGATTTCTAGATAGTGTTATTCAAAACTGCCATGATTGGTATTTTTGCAGGATTTCAGTATTTATTTGTGGTCTAAAAGGAAGTTTGAGGGCCATCCGTGTTTTCACAACTTGGGTTGTTTTCAAACAGTCCAGAATTGTAGCCTATTAGTCAGCCTGTAAGGACATTTGTCTCTTTGGCAGGTATTCATTGAACCAGACACAGAGATGGAAAAGGCACTGATTCTAAGGCATTTGCAGTTATCCCGTAAACTAGATAAATAAAGCCCTAGGACCTGCTTGGCCCTGCATTGTTTTGATGCTCCCTCAATCCATTAAAAAAAATAAGTTTGCTGTGGCATGTGAACTCTTGGGCCCCATCCACTGGGAGCTTGCAGTATTAGCCACAGAGTTCCCATGCTACATCTAAACCACGGCATAGCCAAATAAATAAATACATCAATTAATTAATTTTGCTAATGAGTGATGAGGCATTGCCTCCACTATCTTCCCCCACTCCCCATGTAATTTTTTTTATGTTGTTTAATCGCTAAGTTGTATCTGACTGTTTGTGACCCCATGAGCTGTAACCCACCAGTCTCCTCCGTCCATGGGATGTCCCAGGTAAAGATACTGGAGTGGGTTGCCATTTCTTTCTCCAGGGGATCTTCCTGACCCAGGGATTGAGGTTGTGTCTCCTGCATTGGCAGGCAGATTCTTTACTGGTGAGCCACCAGGGAAGGCAACTTTTTTTATACTCTTGGGTGAAAAAGTGATGTGAAATATTTCTTTGGATTGCTCTGACCTGGAGACTTCATTGGGACACAGTCCATCCTTTCCAACAAGATGTGGGTGTGAAAGGTCCTGCGGCTGCAAGTGCAGGCCTCCCTGCGGCCGCCAGTGTGGCACTTACCCGAGGGGCGCGGCGCGTTGGTCAGGTAGACTGTCCCCCGCTCGGGCCCGTGCAGCTCTGCAGTGGTGGGGCTGCGCTCCCTGGTGTTTTACCTCTCTTGCTTTCCCTCGTGGTCTGGGCACCTTTTGCTCACTGCTGACAAGGGGTGAAATTGGTGTCATGGATCCAAATAAGTGAATTTCAGGTTATTGTTTCTTGCCTCCAAGATACGGGTTTGAGCACCTTTTAGTACATGCATCATAGAGGAGGCAAGCAGACTGAGATGTATGATATCTCAGATTTGAAATTTTTTGTGTGTATTTTGACCTCAGATTCAGGTATAGGAGGTTGTCCTTTAGTTCAGCTCAGTCGTGTCCGACTCTTTTTGACCCCATGAACCACAGCACGCCAGGCTTCCCTGTCCATCACCAACTCCCAGAGTCTACCCAAACTCATGTCCATTGAGTCAGTGATGCCATCCAGCCATCTCATCCTCTGTTGTCCCCTTCTCCTCCTGCCCTCAATCTTTCCCAGCATCAGGGGCTTTTCAGTGAGTCAGCTCTTCGCATCAGGAGAGTCAGCTTCAACATCAGTCCTTCCAGTGAACACCCAGGACTGATATAATGCTAAACAACTATATTTTGGGCTATAGAGCTTGGCATAAACGGAGGTCAAGTGTGTTCTTAAGCCAGTACTTAGACAAGTGGAGTGGGAGACCTTGTGGCTAACTTCTTTCTTTCTTTCTTTGTTTTAAATATTTACTTACTTACTTGACTGTGCTGGGTCTTAGTAGCGGCACGTGGGATCTAGTTCCTTGACCAGCCCACTGAGCCCAGCCCCCCTGCCTTGGGAGCATGGAGCCTTAGCCAGTGGACCACCAGGGAAGCCTCTAGCTAACTTCTTTAAGTTCGAGCTGGTGTTGAAGCTAGTTAACTCATGGGTTGCTGTTGGGAGCAGCTCAGAGTCTCCAGCCATGGTGGCTGTGCTCTATCTGCTGCTGCCGCGTCGCTCCAGTCGTGTCCGACTCTGTGCGACCCCAGAGACGGCAGCCCACCAGGCCCCCGTCCCTGGGATTCTCCAGGCAAGAACGCTGGAGTGGGTTGCCATTTCCTTCTCCAGTGCATGAAAGTGAAAAGTGAAAGTGAAGTCGCTCAGTCGTGCCCGACTCTTGGTGACCCCATGGACTGCAGCCCACCAGGCTCCTCCGTCCATGGGACTTCCCAGGCAAGAGTACTGGAGTGGGGTGCCATCGCCTTCTCCAGCTATATTTGCTAGTTCATACAAATCAGAGAGAAAGCTCCAGACTTCCTGCTGAAGTGGATTTTGGAAAGGATTGGCCGTTAACATTTGTTTTCCCACTGACTATGGTTAACATTAGACTCCTAGTGTGCGTTTACTGTTCACTCCTTGTTTTATTAAGAAAAGACGACCGAGTTTCTGATGGGTTAAAGGCACAGCCTGATATCTGATTGCTTATAAATAGCTAGAGCTGGGTCAACACAGATGTGTTGACTCCTGAGTCTGAGTTTTCCACTGTGCTGTGCCGGCTTCCATTGAGAGTTTATATAAATAGTCTGGCCTCCATGAAGACTAGATCCGCGGAAGTGGTTTGAGTGAACTAGCCATGCTTGCCTTTTCACATGGCAGTCTCAGTAAGATAACGATGCTCTGATTGTTCATATATATGAACATTATCTTGGACACACTAATCTGTGATCATCTGACGTGGCTTTGGCTGAATTACGTTGCTGCCTTCTCCAGTAGAATTGATTTCTTTGTCGCGGCGGCATATTCTGTGTGATTTTCCACACAGTGTGGTATTTTACACTTTAGAATAGTGGGTGATAGTCAAGCTCTGAAATTAAATTCCTCCCCTCCCTTCCTTTCTCTTTCATGTCAGCCGCATATAAGGGTTCTAGGTGCTCCACATCCTTGCCAGCATTTGGTGTGGTCATTGTTTATTTTTTAATTTCTAAAAAGTTTAGCCATTGTAGCAGTAAATATCATCTACTGCTACTGAGATGTAGTGTTATCATCTCATTGTATCTTTAATTTGCATTTCCCTAAGGACCAGTGCAACCGGCTTCCCTGGTGGCTCAGAGGTTAAAGCGTCTGCCTCTAATGCAGGAGACCTGGGTTCGATCCCTGGGTCAGGAAGATCCTCTATAGAAGGAAATGGCAACCCACCCCAGTATTCTTGCCTGGAGAATGCCACGGATGGAGGACCCTGGTGGGCTACAGTCCCCGGGGTCGCAAAGAGTCGGACACGACTGAGCGACTTAAGTTTCAACTTTCAAGGACCAATGAGTTCAAGCCTCATAAAATAGTTGAGTTTTCTCTATTACTTGGAAGAGCTTATGTAAGATTGGGATTTTTATTTTCATAAATGTTTGGTAGACTTTATTGTTCAAGGCAAATGGATCCAGAGTTTTTAGAGGAATTTTCTCTAAAAGCATCCAGATTTTTTTCAGTTGTTCTTTGTCCTTGCAGCAGTTTTTAAGTTGTGTCTTTCTGGGAACTTGTCTTTTTCATGTGTGTATTGAATCTGTTGGTGTAAGGTTGCTAATTGTGTCTTTTTAAGGTCGTTTTGGGGTTTGTAGAGTCTGACTGCTGTCCTTTGTTCACCCTTGATGTCTGCCACCTGTGTGCTCACTTGTTCACTCAGGTGTCTACGCTAGTGTGTGTGCTGCCTCTGTCTGTCTGTCTGTCTGTCTGTCTGTCTCTCTGGCCCTTTGTCAGCTTTATTCGCTTTTTCCCCAAGGCAATGACTTTTGGATTCTTTGTTCCTCTGCATTTTATGCTTGTTTTATTTTTATTACCTTCCTTCTACTTTCTTTAGGTAATTAGCTGCTTTAAAATTTCCTCTAACTTAATAGATGCCTAATAGAACTCATATTTTCTTCCAATATGTATTTATGGTTATAGATTGTCCTTTTTCCAAGGCTTTAGCTATGTTCTATAAGTTTTGATATGCAGGAGTTTTATAATCATTTAAAGTATTTTCTGATTTTCATTGTAAATTTTTGAGTCATAATTTTTTGTTTAGAAGTGTGTTGCTTAGTTTCCAGTTGGGAATTTTCTAGGATCTTTTATTGATTTCTAATTTTATTCTACTATTGTCAAAGGGCATCTTTTACAGTTTTAATGTTTGTTTGAAATTTGAGACTGTTGCCCTGCACATGTTCAGTTTTGGTAAATATCCTTGAAGTACTTGAGTATACGTTTGGCTGTTGTGTTTAGTGTTTAATATTTTCACTGTTTATCAGTGATTTAATATTTTCTGGTTTATCAGTTAAAGTCAGAAGTCTTCTATTCGTTCCGGTTTATTGACTTATTTTTATGTTACTGATATGTTAAAATCTTTCACTCTGATTGTGAATTTGTGTATTTCTCCTCTTAATTCTGTCAACTGTTGACATATGTGTGTATGTATATAAATTTAGAATTGTCACATATTCCTCATAGATTAGAACTTAAAATTATGAAGTATTCAGGTTTTCCTCTTACACTTCTTTTGGTTCATCTTTACATGGCATGTCTTTTTCCATTCTTTCAATATTTTATCCTTATGTTTAAGGATATAAAACAAAACATATGCACTTTTGTAAGGAGCCTATTGTGTGTGTGTATATATGTTTTATTCAGTCTGACGGTCTTTGTGTTAATGATTGCAGTTTTTAGTTCAGTTTACTGGGGTTACAGATATACTTGGGGTTAAATATATGACTTTATTATTGGCTTTCTATGTAACTTTTTTATATTCCATTTTTCTCCTCTTCCTTGTTTTTTTCTTTTTAAAAATTATTCTACTTGCCCTTCCCTTAACTGGTTAAGTTGGTATTGTTTTACTGTTATTTCAGTGGTAATTGTAGAGACAGCATCCTGTATTTTTGACTTACTGAGGTTCTTATATAGATTAGCACTTTCTGGGCAGTGCAGGGGTCTTAGAATACTTGAATCTCAAGTACTTACCTCCTGGGTTACGTGTCATTATTGTCAATATAGTAATGCTCACTAGGTATGTTAAATTTACGAACTGTTACTGTTATCATGTAGAGTTTTTCATCTGTTTACCCTTTTATTACTCTGTCATTTTCTGCAGTCCTGACTTCTATCTGGGGTCCTTTCTCTCCTCTCTGAAGAGCATCCTTTCGTATTTCCTCTGTTGTAGACATGCTGAGGATGTGTTCTCTCAGCTTTTGTTTGTTTAAAAATCTTGTTTCCGTTTATTTTTGAAGAGTGTTTTCGTTGGGTAGAGAAGCACCAGATGCTGGCTCGCCTCCCTTGGCCTTCGCCCCCCCGATTCTCAATCATACCGTTCCTCTGATGCCCTCAAAGTGGGTGTGTGTGCGTGTGTCTGTGTGAGCGTGTGTGCTGTTTTGTCCAGCTTTCTGATTGTTCTCAGTGCGTGTGTGGGTCTAGGAAACCGAGCTGCCATTGCTGGAAGCAGAGGTGCTGGAAACATTTAAAGTGGTCCAGAGCGCACTGTCGGGGCTTATTAGCAGATGCTTGCTTTACTTTGCAGGTTTGTTCTCTCTGGTTAGACTCTGGACTCCTGAGCACAGTGACCACGTCTCAGCCTTCGTATATCCTTGCTCTTTGTATTCAGCACAGGACCTGGTTGTTGTCAAGCAGTGGTTCAAAGGCTGGCTGTGCCGCAAGCTCTGCTAAGGCTTGGCCTTCACCTTTGAAATTGCTCATTCCTGGGGAAGGTTTTTTCAACCTCAACATTGTAGATATTTGAGCCAGATGATTCTTTGCTGTGGGGCTGTCCTGGGCCGTATTGGATATTCTGTAGCATGCCTGGCCTTTACAGGCTGGGTACCAGTAGTACACCCCGCTTCCTGCCCCACAGTAAAGTCAGTAGACATTTGCTGACTACTGAAAATGTCTCAAGATATTTGCAGATTTCTTCTAGGGGGCACGTCCTGGCTGGCTGAGAACCACTAGAGTAACGCCTAAGGTGCTCAGCAAAGGCCATTCAGCGTCATGGCTTGGTGCTTTTGCACTTGTGTTTTCTAATGCGGACTTTCCTTTAAACCACAGGGTTTGAAACCGCCAAATCTTTCGCCCTCCATGGCGCACACGTGATCCTGGCCTGCAGGAACATGGCGCGAGCCAGTGAAGCCGTGTCCCGCATTCTAGGAGAATGGGTAAGCGAGCGCTCACACTTTTCTTTTTCATTGTCGAATACACATGCCGGGATAAACACTTGAAGGATTTCAGTTCATAAAGTTTATTGCTCTTGGAATAATGTTTTCTTTGTTGTTAAAGTCATACTCTCTTTGTTTATTCATGAACGGAAGGACAGGCAGGCCGTTCGTAGTCTGTTTATAGTTCTCTGTCAGTGTCATCTGCTTTATTAGTCGGAGGCTCGAGCGTGTTTACTCATTTAGCTCGTTTATTGAGAAAAACAGAATGTGGTTGACGCCCTTGAGTGTGACTAAGAGGTTGTATGTGGTTTTTAGAATGACAAGGAGCAGACTTCAGCCCATTTCAGTTTTTCCTCTTAGCTTTCCTCTGTGCACATGTGGGTGTTGATATGTCTGTGTGCACAAACCTGTATTGAGGGCAGTCAGTGCTCTTGGGATTAAGGATATAGCATCAAATAAAGCAAAATACCTGCCCTCATCAGCTTCTGGGTAGGAGAAACAGACCATAAAGGGATAATTAAAGTTTAACGTGATGTCAGGTGGTTATAAATGCAGTGGAGGCCAGTGTGAGGGGTCAGGAGTGGACAGCGTGGACTATTTCAGCTTGGGTGGTCAGCAGAGACCCCTCTAAAGCTGTGACATTTGGTCCAGGCCCTGATGAAACAGCGAAGTAAGCCTTGCAAACGTCAGGGGCAATACTTTGCATGCACGTGCAGAGGGGGTGGAAATGTGCCTGGGGGATTGTAGGCTCAGTGGGGACGCTCCTGTGCCTGGAGCCCAGTTGGGGGTGAGCAGGCTGCAGGGAGGGGCTCAGAGTCTCTGTGACGTGAGAGGGTTTGAGCCAGAGTGACACAACCGTTGAGTGAGTTTTTTTTCTTTTTTAACACGATCACCGGGCTTTGAAGTGACATACAGACCTCATTCATTCACGAGCCTGTGAAGTGCCCCACTGTCGTAGGTACTGGGTGTCTAGCGTTAAGGGAAAATAGGTGTTGCCACTGTCTCTCTAGAGCTTTCAGCTGAGGGTGGAAGACAGATCAAGCCAAAGAAACATAAACATCAGTGTAAACTTGAAATGAGGCAAAGTGGTATTCCAAAATGGTGAACAATGCCAGAGAGGCAGGGGGCATTTGGAGTCCCCGAGAAAGAGGTGGCTGAGCTGAGATCTCAGGAGGATCAAGAGGAATTGGGAAGAAGGGTCAACCTGGGCTGAGGGGGTGGCCTGTATGGTGGCTCTGGGGCGAGGGAGACAGGCGGCCGGAGCCAGGTGTGGAGGGGGCTGGGTAGTCCTTGCCAAGACTGTCTTCATCCTCTGAACACCATGGAAGATTTCTTGCCATCCAAAGAAATAGACCATGGTCTGTTAAAGAGAATGTCCGGCCTTCTGGGCTGAGAAGTTATGAGAGTCAAGAAAAGGGAGATTTATTTCTGCTTTTTCAAGCAGGATTTCAAACTTAGTATATTTCAAATGAACCCTTGTCTTGATCTCACTGGATTCATTATTTTGAGGTAAATTAAAAAACAGGGCCCATTTTTTTCCCCCAGTTATCTTAGCATCTTTCTAACTCCAGAGTTAGAAAAATGTATTAACCGCTACTACGACTGAGCGACTGAACTGAACTGAGGTGGTATAGAGTAATCTTTAGAGATGTATAGAGAATGAGTGGTCATATGTGCATATGGTTTGAATCTTCATAAAGTGTATATGGTGAAAAGTGAAAGTCCTGTGCATTCTTCTCTCGGGGGTAGATAGCACTAACTGACTCCTGTGTGTTCTTCCAGAAAAGGCTGTGTGTACTAGCCAGCACACCTGCGTGCTGCTCTGCACTTCGGTTCTTTTCTTTCCCTCTTGCTACTAGAGGGAGTCTTTTGTTCTCGGGGCATAGGGCTGCCTCGTTGCTCTTACCTGTGTGTGGCCCTCCGTCACGTGCTGATGCTGTCATTTACTTGTTTTGGTCTTCCAAGTGATGCTCTTGTGAAGTTCAGTCCCTCACATTTCCATCCAAAGTTGGCTCTCAGCTCTGCCTCAGTGGACCATTCTTCTTTTTTTAGATTTATTTATTTTTAATTGAAGGAGAACTGCTTTACAGCGTTGTGTTGGTTTCTGCCGTACGTCTGCATGAATCAGCCATGGGTAAACGTATGTCCCGTCCCACCTGCCTCCCGCCCCGCCCCTCCCCCGCTAGGTTGTTGCAGACCCCTGGGTTGAGCTCCCTGAGTGGCACAGCAGATTGGCCATCTGTTCTGCGTGTGGTAGTGTTTCCATGCTGCTCTCTCCGTATTCCGATGCATTTAAGTACCACATCGTCTTTATCCAGCCCTCTGTTGATGGACATGTAGGTTTCTTCCACGTCTTGGCTGTTGTAAATAGTGCTGCATTGAACACTGGGGTGCATGTAGCTTTTCGAGTTACTGTTTTCTCTGGATATATGCCCTGAAGTGGGATTGCTGGGCTTAAGTACTCAGTTAAATGTTAGTTAGCTGCTGCTGCTAGTAATAATAGTAAAATAATTTCTTCTTCATACATGACAGTAGAAGGGGATGTACTTTTCTTAGCCTCTCCAAGTGGCCGAAAGAGGAGCTGAAGGGAGTGTGTTCATCAGCGTGACTCCAGTGGAGTCGCAGTGAATTTTTCCTGTCTCCATATGTCTGGACTCCTACGTTTTAATAGATGCGTATTTAGTTTGTTGATGAGTATTTTCCAGTGGAGCTCATATTAGCACTCAACTGTCATTTGAAAAGCCATCTTAATTATTGATGTGATTGCTTTTTCTTTTGTATTTACAGAGAAACACACGTTGCATATATTTAGGAAAGATTGTTGAGGGACCAGGCATCAGGAACGGCACGCAGTGGTTTATATCAGAACGGCTATTGAGAAAGCAGGGAGACGAGGGCTCAGAGAGAAGATTCATTAGTCGGAGGTAATGGAATGTGCACGTGTTGGGGAGAGCGTGCGTGCTCGGCTGGGTGTTGCCACGCAGTTTGATGCTGGGGGGACTGAAGTGTCGTAATTATTCTAGTTGTCAATAGAGTTGATACTCGGTCTGTTTATCTAGTTGCAGTGAAGTCGGGTGGAAAGCTGACAGTGTTATGTCATACTGCAGCCTCATTGATAAGCATCGGAAGATAGTGATTTCACTATCTTTGTTAGATATGGAACGCTTGGTGCCAGCCTACGTGTTAGACAGTTTGCTGTGCTTTTAATGGATGCTGACAACCTGTTTTCATGACGTGGGAGTAAGGAATGAGGTGGGCAGGATGCCACCTAAAACATTGCTCGAACTTCTAAGAGCCTCTGGAGCAATCTAGCTACTTCTAGACTCTCTCTCATCCACTCAGTGACTTCATGATCCTGTGTGCTTTAGTGTTTGTGGGCATTTCCCCCACTCTCCTGTGATAGAAGAAGCTTAAATCCGATAATTTGCCTTTACAGACAGAAGGCCTTGGGGGTGATGCCTTCTTTCATGTGTGTATGTTGAGGGGAGGCATGTGGGATGGGTAATCTACAAGCTTGATGTCTGTCTAGTCAGGCAACTTGGCTTGGAAAAACTGATAATTACTCAATGCATCACAGAGTGTAAGTCTCTTCCCCGTTGTTGTGAGTGATCTCTAGCTAAACAGAAATATAAAAACTCTTAATCTTTTTAATAGTTATGGACTGTTGGGAAAAGCTCATCCGACATCAGCCACTAGATTTGTTCCTCATTTCTTTGCTTTAAAAATTGTTTTTATGTATAGTATTGAATTTTCAATAAATTTAAGTATGGTGTAAACAAGTCTGTACACCAGCAAGAACTATATAAACCACTTGCTTTAATCAATGTGTGCCTAGTCGCTCAGTCGTGTCTGACTTTAGCAGACACACACACACACAGGCAGAAAGGTTCTACCTTGGGACATTTTTGTTTACAAAATGTCATCTCCTTATCATTACCTGCAGGTGGGATGGGGTAGTCATAGCTGTCTCTGTACTCGGTGCTCTGCTTATTGGCACTTAGCAGTGAGATATTTGTGTATGTGTGAAACCCATCCTGCAGATGAGGCTTTAGAGGCTGGAAGAAGGGGGAGGACTTAGCTCAAGCTCACACAGCTGGAAGCTACATGGTAGACCCAAGGTGTGAAGCCGTGTCTCCCGACCCCAAAGCCCATCTCATTACCCAGTCCAGAATGACTGGTGTGTGTTGTGGCGGAGGACGGGCCTATTTTGTGGGCTTGATTTCTCTGTCCATGATGTAAGGGTCCCTGTGGTTCTCCAGCAAAGAGAGCCTTACTGGTGGTGTTTTGAAACCCAGTTGCTGAGCCTCCCCTCCCCAAGGAAGCTCTTCTCAGACTTGCATTTCAAGTGGTACACAGTGTATTTACTGTTGAACTTCAGCTGCCTCTTTGCCCTTCCCTGTCACAGGCTCAGGAAGGATTCTTTATCAGATAATAAATTATTCATCCCTCTCATAGACATAATCGGTTGCTAATATATTCTGAGTTTCCTCTGTCTCCAGAATGCCTAAAACTTGTGATTGGTTCTTCTCCTCCTCCTAAGTTTTTCCGTTTCGTGTCTCATTCTGAAATTTTTGCATTGACTTATTAATCTTGCCTGTTATTCATTGTCTTTGATCACCATCTCCTTGTCTGCATTTGCATGTGTTGGTTTTTTCACTCAGTCTTGAACTGAATATTTCAGACTTTACATCCATTGTAACCTTTGCATAACAAGGGCTATGATTTACTGCTGAGTTTTAAAGAGTGCAAAGTCAAGCCGTAGACGGAGAGCTCCAAACCACCACTCCCAACCACGTGAAGCTCAGTGCAGGTGCATCCTTTCATCAATACGGGACCCCTGAGTTCTTGTTAAACAGTTTCGACATAGTGGGGAGAGATGGATTTCACCTTCAGATGACGTTCAGCCAGTGGTCAACAAGTCTTGTTTCTGGCCACTAGGCATTTAGGCTCCATCACTTAAGAGGAAAAAAGTATGTGTGAGACTGAGTTTCATGTTTATTATGGGGCATCTACAGAGAGTCTCAGACATAGCTGTTATTAGATGAAACAGAGGAGACGCAGCCCTTGAGCCAGTGAAACCTTCCATGCACGGCCAACCAGAGATACAGCTGTACACGAGGCAGCGTCTCAGGGTGGGGTGGCTCACGCTACCAAAGGTTAAGGTTTATTGTGAGCATACATTTAAGATCGACTGAGCTTTAAGTTACAGGGAGGCAGCCCAGAGGAGTGGAGGCAGCCCCAGCTCTGGAGTCATCCAGACCTGGGAACCAGTCCTGACCCGGATGTGAGCTTGCCGCGTCTCCCTGGGCGCATTTGGTTATGCCCTTGAACATTTGGTTATGCCCTTGGTTTATTTACTTGTGGAAGGGGAATGGTCCTGGTAATGGTTCATTATGCACACTCTTGCACAGAACCCAGCACATAGTAAAGACTCAGAAGAGAAAAAAAAAAAGGTAGTTTCTGGAGAGGCCGGCTTGCTCAATACAGATCCCTAAAGTAGGCACACTCTCAGAAGTCTTGTTGGAAGATGTGTTTCCTCTTATATCTTAAAAAAAAAAAATATTGATTAGAGCCCTCGGAAGGAGCCTGGCCTCCCTGCTTCTTCCCGTCAGAGTGTCAGGTCACACTGAGATGAGCTGAGGTGAGGCGAGGGCTCCGTGCTTCTCTGGGGGCCAGGAAGGGTGTGGGGAAGTGACTGGCCATGTTGCTGGCGCCCACGCCCTGGTCGTGGGCTAATACCCACGCCCTGGTGTGGCGCTGGCTCCATTCCTCGGGAGCTCAGCTGGGACCAAGCCCCTGCCCCTTAGTCAGCTGGGGACGCAGATGTGCCTGGAGTTTGAAGACTTTAGAACTAAGTGGCCGCAGTAGATTGAAAATCTGTCCACACATTCTTTCTTCTTCTTTTTTTAGTGTTATTTTAATGTCTATTTTCATTTCTTACGGCTGCGTGGGGTCTCTGTTGCTGCGTGCAGGCCATCTCTAGTTGCATCGAGCACGGGCTTCTCGCCGTGCTGGCTTCTCCTGCTGTGGAACACCAGCCCCAGGGTGCGTGGGCTAGGTAGCTGTGACTCACGGGCTTAGTTGCTCTGCGGCATGTTGGATCTTCCTGCACCAGGGGTTGAACCGGCGTCCTTTGCATTGGCAGGTGGATTCTTAACCACTAGGCCACCAGGGAAGTCCCTACACATTCTTGGATGCCCCTTCCCTTCATATATGGATCCTAATTCTCCTCCCCTCCAGTGTGGGCTGGACATAGCGATTCACTGTTCAGGGATACAGTATGGCAGAAATGATGGAGTGTGACTCACAGGAAGGATCATAAAAAGCTGGTGGCTTCCTCCTGCCTGGCGTCCTGGATTGCTCAGTATGGGGGAAGCCAGGTGCTGTGCTGTGGGGCTGCTCGGGCATCCCTGGGGAGAGCCCCTGGGGTAAGGAACTGAGCCCCATGTGACAGGCCTCCCGAGGGAGCCCTCTTGGCCTCCTCTGCCCCCGTCAGGCCTGCAGACCACTGTGGCTGACAGGTTGATGGCAGCCGCACCAGCGATCTCGAGTCAGAACCGTCTCTTCATGAGAATCTCGGTGAGACAGCAAATGCTCACTGCCTTAAACCTCTGCACCTTGGGAAACGTGTTACATAGCGGTGGGTAACAAATAAGGGGTCCTGGCCTCAGGGGAATAGGATCTTAGAAACTGGACGGTGGGTGCAAAGGACAAGACGTGGGTACTCGCCCAGAGATGGCCTCCGAGTGCAGGCAGCCTTACGTTCGTAGGGGGATGTCAGCTGTCTCAGTTGCCGTGTCCCACCTCCTCCCACCGTGGAGACCACTTACACAGCTTCTCTGAACAGAGCTCCCTCGCATTTGGCTTAAATGCTTACGGGGGTGGTTAGGCTTCTCGCTGCAAAGGCAGCCCATCCTGTTTCTACGCATCTTGTAATTAGACAGTTCTCCCAAAGACTGAAGGCAGAATCTTTCCTGTCTTTTTCCCACCAGACTTCTCATCACACCCTACCGAGCACTCACATCTCTCAAATTCCGTAAGTAATAAATCCAAAGTTATTGATGACACCAGGTTACTGAAAGTTGGCTGAGAGGCTGGCCCCTCTCATTTCTTTGCATCCTGTGGCCCCCCCTTTTTTTTTTTTTTTTTTAATTGGAGTTTGGGATTCATGTGGTAAGGCTCAGCAGCTGGGGAGAACCCATCTGCTCTAGTGCCCTTCAGCAGGTACCGGGTGCAGAGCCCGGACCCACTGGGCCTTCCTTGGAGTTAACGCATCACCGTGAGCCAAGCGCAGAGTCTCCTTTTAAGTGACTGTAGAACATTGTCGGCATCTACCTGGCGGTTCTCAGGTTCTGATTGTTCCAGCCACGCTGTGATCTGTACAGTGGGTAGCTGGGAGAAACTTCAGTGCATCTCTGTACTGGCGTTGCTGTTGTTTACTGAGAGGGACTAATTAACTTTGATTATTGCACTAATATTATGGTGCTTTGACAACCCTTCAGATTTATGACTCCGGGAAAATAAACAGATGAAATGCAGGTGCTGGAGCAGAAAGAATAAGTTATTACTGAACTTTAATTACCTGGAATGTTTTAGCCAGGAGAGAATTAGTTGATGAATTACAGGATGTTGAAATCTACATCAAATTGTGAGCAACATGCAGACAAAAATGAAAGGGGCGGCTGGGAGGGTGCTGTTCTTACCGGAGGAGAGGAGAGGGCACGTCTGATAGTGATCTGAATAGTGCTTCGTCGATTAGTCCCTGTTTCCAGTGGAGCAGGGTTTTACACAGTGCTGTTCAGAGCCCGGCCCCTGACCCCACTGTCAGCATCACCTGAGAACCTGTTAGAAATGGAGATTCCTGGGCTCCCCCTGCCGGAGACCTTCTGGGTCAGAGTCTCTGGAGGTGGAGCCCAGCAGTGCGTGTTTCACGGCCCCTCCAGGAGGCTGCGATGGAGATTCCTGGGCTCCCCCTGCCCGAGACCTTCTGGGTCAGAATCTCTGGAGGTGGAGCCCAGCAGTGCGTGTTTCACGGCCCCTCCAGGAGGCTGCGATGGAGATTCCTGGGCTCCCCCTGCCCGAGACCTTCTGGGTCAGAGTCTCTGGAGGTGGAGCCCAGCAGTGCGTGTTTCACGGCCCCTCCAGGAGGCTGCGATGGAGATTCCTGGGCTCCCCCTGCCCGAGACCTTCTGGGTCAGAGTCTCTGGAGGTGGAGCCCAGCAGTGCGTGTTTCACGGCCCCTCCAGGAGGCTGTGATGCATTGCTCTGCAGTTCTCATGCTGTGTGCCCTTTCTTTCTTTCTTTTTTTTTTTTTTAATAATAGCCCTGGCTGGATTTTTACCTCTTTTTACAAAAATCAGGTGGTGTTCTTACAAACTCATTCACCAGCTAACCCGGAGATTCTTAGGCTGTTTAAAAACCTGTACAGCTGCTTATTAAACATCTGTTTGTACTATAAGTAGTGGGTGCTCTAGGGAAGTTTAGTATACAGTACGTCCCCTACATACACACCTTCCCCAGTTTGTGCAAAGTTTTGAAAGTTGTGAACTTCCAAAGCAGCCGCGTGTGTTCGCGTGTCCAGTCACACAGTTAGTTCGTGTGTCTGACGTGCAGCGTCAAGTGCGTGCATCCTTGTTTAATTCTGCTTGTAGTGTTTCCTGCTCTGAGAGCCTTTACCAGATCGGTGTGGGGGAAGGTTCCTGCTGCTTAGAAACTGTGAACATAGAGAAAAGCACGTTCCCTTATGTGCAGCCCTCTCTGAGGAGTAGGGTGACAGTGTATTGTTCAAACCAGAAAATGCTGAGAGCCATAGGGTCCTGCTGATCGTCCCAGGAGGAGAGGCAGAGGCCGGGAGAGCAGTGGGGACCTCCGAGCAGCCCTGTCAACTGCAGTTACCCAGCCATCCACCCCGGCCGGGCTCCATATGGCACAGGTGCAGTCTGCTTCTGATTAGCCCTGCACCGGCCTTTGTCCCTGCAGCTCTGGGCCCTCTCCTGGCCTTACCTTTTAAGAACTTGCTGTTTTCATTCCCATAGAAGCCTGGCCAGCCTCCAGCCCAAGACTGTCTCCATTCCTTGGACAGTTGCAAAGCTAACTGTGACTCCAGATCTTTCGTTGTCAAAGTTGCAGAGATTCTTTTCCTATTTCTTGCCTCTCCGAGTCTTCGCTGGGGCTTGTGGGCGCTTCGTTGTGGCCTGTGGGCTTTGCTTGTTGCAGAGCATGGCCTCCAGGGCACACGGGCTCTAGAGCGCCCGGGCTCAGTGCTGTGTGATGGGACAGGGACCGTTTTTAAGTCTTTACTGAATTTGTTATGGTATTGCTTCTGCTTTCTATTTTGGTATTTTGGCCCGAAGCATGTGGGATCTTAGTTTCCTGACCAGGGATCGAACCCACATCCCCTGCCCTGGAAGTCCAAGTCATGACTGCTGGGCCCCCAGGGAGGTCCCAGCGCTGCAGAGTGTCTGCTGCAGACACCCTTCCTTTCATGCGGCTTCTCCCATTGTCTGGGCCCTTCCAGAGGCCGCTTCTTGCGGATAGTGCTGTGCACCTGAGGAGCAGAAATGCAGTGTTGGTGTTGGACTGAACCCGACTCTCCATAATGTAAATCTACCCAGAATTCATGCAGCACCATTTAGAAACGCACAGCGATCCTCAGAACTGCCTTCCACTCGGGGTGGTTCATGGCTTGTCTGGTCTGGGAATGTGGGTAAGTGAGAGCTGGTTAAGTGTTTATTTTCAGCTCTGTTTAAATTTGCAACCTTGGAGAAGATGCTGGGGCACTTGGCAGCGAGGTTGGTGATCAGCGTCATCATAGGCTTGATGGCCTCCTTGCATGCCTGCCAATGGCTTTGGGGAGACGTCAGAGAAGAGCAGAAATAATTCTACGTTTCCTTAAGGTATATGTGAAAAAAAAAAAAAGTTCTTTTTAGTCACACACGACCCATTGGGTTTGGTAACTCCTCTAGCTGTTGCTTGTAGAGGGTCCAGCAAGGATGGAAGCTCGTTTGTGCAAGAGTGATGCAGTGGGAGGCCCAGTCATGGATTGGGGAGGTCATTTGTCTGTTGTAGGGAGAGCTTTGGATTACAGGATGACATTTTGGTAGCCTGGTGTCATCAAATGGTGACAGCATTCGGGGATTGAAAAGGACTTGCTGAGATCATCCTGTTTACCCCCCACCCCCGACTCGACAGATGGGGAAACTGAGGCCCAGAGAGGGTAACTGAGCCTTCAGGGAGGGAGAGAGAGAACCACTCTCCTGAGTGTTTTCATGGAGCTTTTTAGTGCCAGCCTCTGCACGATGGGTTTGATCACTGTTTTCAGAGTTCTCTGATCATTTCTTGCTCAGAAAGGAGGAAATTAGAATTGTTGAGCTATGATTTGTTTTAATCAGAAAGAAATTGTCTAACATAAATCTCCCCGTGAGTGCTGGAAAAGCCCTAAAGCGGCCAGGAAAAAAAAAATATCAATACTTTGCAAAGGAGGAATGATTGTTCCAATCCGTGGCTTAATTGACTCTAAGCCTTAATGAGACTCAGGCTGGAGCAGGCTGTACAGGCTTGCTGGCTGGGACCACCAGTGAAAGGTCCTGGGGAGGGGAGGGCTTTGGGGTGGTTATTTGGTTCTTTGCTATGGACGCGATTTTTCTAATTGAGCGGGAGTCCCTACTACCGGATAGTCATTTTTTTTTCCTATGAAGAGAGTAAATTTTTTTTCTCTGACTAACACAATAATTTATTTTAAATTACAGCCTTTTCTGTTGAAAGCATTCATTTATGTTAGATTATCATTCCCCAAGTGAAGTTTCACTGATGCTGTATAATTAAATATAGATTTTTTTTTTTAAAAAAGAGTATATATTTTAAATTTAAAAGTGGACAGATCAGGGTATATCAAGACTTTATTTAAGGAGAGTAGATAGCATCCCCCGATGAGCATGATGCCAGTCAGAAAGGATTCCTTTGGCCTCAGTGTGTCCCTGTTCAGGGCCAGGCACCTTTGTGGGAGGGGATGCTGAAACATGCTTGCGTCATCTGTCTAGAAGCGAGGTCTTACCAGTATCAATAACTGGCTCGGGCTCTGATCTGCCCCAGTTTGAATCCTGTTTCTCTATGAACCAGGTGACCTTCGCTTCCTGTTTCCTCATCTGTAACATGGGATGCTAACAGTATCTGAGTCACAGGGTTGTGAAGATTAGCTGCTCTTGCACAGAAAGTGCTTAGAATGGTACCTGGATACCTAGCACAGTACCTGGCTACCTGGTATGTGCTCTACAAGATCAAAAAAAAAAAAAGACAGTTGAGGCCCCTGTGCGGTTTGGCCCCTGCCTGCCTCTCCAGGCTCCTCTCCTACTGCTTTCCTCCTTGTGCCAGCTGTGCCAAACCCTCGGCTGCTCCCAGGCTCTCTGCCTCTCTCTCTCTCTCGGCCCAGAGGACTTCCTTTGCTTAGGGCAGCCTCAGCCACGGTCACCCACCTAACTGATGGGCACCTCCTTATGCTGTGGGTCTCTGCCCATGTGCGTTCTCTCCCCAGAGCTCTCGAGGACCGCTTCTGCCCACTCTTGCCCGCCTTCCCTCCCTCCCTTCCCTTCTCGTAGCAGAGGCTTAGCTCCCCCTTTTCTCTGAGAGACGTGGCAGTGATGCAGAAAGCAAAGGTCCCCGCTTCCAAGGAGCTTACAGTCCACGTTTCGGTTTTAAACACGTGTCCGTCATAGCGCTGCTCACATCACACACTGAGCGTTGGCTGAATAAGCCAGAGACACCTGGTGGAACTTTCCTGTATGCCAGGCTTCCCACTGGATGGCGAGCCTGTGTAGTGCCTGAGGTTCTGTGCTTGCCTTCCAGGAGTAGAGGTGTTTTGACAGACGTGTGCATTAATAATAGCATCATTGTCACTAACCCTCCGCTTAGGGGTGCGGGTGTGAGCTGGGCCGGAGTCGGGCAGGCCCGAGCTGCCAGCCCGGGTTGCGTAATAGCCAGGCAGCAGCAGGCCGCGTGCCGCGTGCCCCATCGCTGGTGGGTGCTGTGGGAGCGGTCGGCCGGAAGTCCGTGGGCTTCTCTCTGACTCCGGCCACTGCGTTCACGGCCACAAGCCTGCAGTGTGGAGTCAGCCCGGCCTGCACAGGCGTCCTGGCTCTCCATCTGCTGGGGGGGGTGTGTACTCAGCCCGGGCGCCCCTCCAGCTGACTGGGGAGGCGGGAGCGCTGCTCCCCTCGCAGGGTGCTCGTCAGGATGGAGAGGGATGACAGTGCCGGCTCCTGGCCGCACTCTGGCCCACCCGCTGGTGCAGCTTCTGGGGTCTCTTCCCCACGCCTGTCTGTCTCGGCTCCAGCCCCTCGGGGTCTTCCTGTCCCCCTCTTCCCTCCAGATGCCAGCCAGTGCCTCTCCTAGGTACATCTGCCCCAGTGAAGCCTCCTCGCTGCGGTACTGGATCCCGTGGGACGGTGACAGTTTCCAGAAGCTTCCAGTCTGTGTGCCAGCCAGGAGGAAGTGGAATCATTCTCCGTGCCTCGGCTCGCATCCTAGAAGGCTGCACAGACACTCCGGGCAGGCTTCAGCGACCATGCATCAAGGCCTCCATTACGGCTCTGGAATGAAAACATGCCCTGGTGCTCCCCACGTGCGGAGCTGGAGGCTGTGCATGGCCCAGACCTCGCAGCGTCACTAGCCCCCCTCCCACCCGATCAGGAGGCCCCGAGGCAGCCAGGGGCCACTCTGCATGCTCAGCTGCATGCTTGTTCCCCTGAGGATGCAAAAAGAAAAACAAAAGTAGGCATTCCCAGGACCCGAAACATCGCAACGCACTTCCAGCCTGAGGCAGGAGGAGTGATCTCCTGTCCACGTTTGTGGAGCTGGACTCGGGACAGGCCACAGAGCTGTCACGACTCACTCGGTTTCTCGTCGTCTTTGTCAGAAACGCCAACTTCACAGCCCCATGTTCATGTTCTCCTTAGCAGGGACCCTCCTGTAGAGGTAGTCGTGAATCTGGCAACTCAGAATTGTAAAGGTTTTAGGATTTGTGGAGAATTTATCCACAAAAGGAAATGGACGAGTTAAAAATACTGATGGGCTCAGCCGGCCCCCACAGGGAGGAATCCTCGGGATCCATGTTTCTTCCCCCTTCATGCTGTAAACATATGGCGCGGATTTTCTGCCCTCTTTACAGATGCTGAGAGAAGGCAAAGACAAATATTTATATTACATTCATGTTTTACAGTAAAAACACTGTTCGGTTTGTTTATACAGTTCCACTGTTACAGTTTTTATGGTGGGTAATGAAACCACTGTAAAAACCAGCCTGGGTTATATAGCAGATACGATAAGGCCCAAGTATTCAGGGAGAGACCCTGGACGGAATGGTTGATGTCACAAGTAGGGCATCAACGACTGAACGATGTGTTAGGACAGGCCAGGCTAGGCTATAATAATAGACGACCTCAAAGTCTCCGGGGCTTAAAGCAACTGAGGTTTATTTCTCCTTCCAGTGACGTTCTCCATCGGGAGTTGCTGGGAAGGCCGAGCTAGATGGAACCTGCCTTAGCTGCCTGGAGTCAGCGTGCGCCGCTGGAGGCTGTGACAGAGGAGGAGAAAGGCTTGCTGACCACGCGCTGCACTTCGGGCTCATGGCTCAGAGGCGGCTCACATTCCAAGGGCCAAAGCCATGTGCAGCCTCTAGGTGCAGAGGGGGGCACACCCACCACGTGCACGGAGGGCAGGGCACAGCCAGCATAGCAGAGCGCCGCCCGCAGGACCCTTCCGGCCACCTCAAGCCTCTCTGGGCTTGTTGTTGTTTAGGCTCTAAGTCGTGTCCGACTCTTTGGGACCCCGTGGACTGTCATCCGCCAGGCTTCTCTGTCCATGGAGTTTTCCAGGTGAGAATGCTGGAGTGGGTTGCCATTTCCTCCTCCAGGGGATCTTCCCGACCCAGGGATCAAACTAGCGTCTGCTGCATTGGCAGGGAGGTTCTTTACCACAGAGCCACCTGGAAAGAGCCCCTTTTTATTGTTACTTAACTGTAAGTCCGGCTTCCCCGATAGCTCAGTTGGTAAAGAATCCGCTTGCAATGCAGGAGACCCCAGTTCAATTCTTGGGTTGGGAAGATGCACTGGAGAAGGGATAGGCTACTTACTCCTGTATTTTTGGGCTTCCCTTGTGGTTCACCTGGTAAAGAATCCAGCTGCAATGTGGGAGACCTGGGTTTGATCCCTGTGTTGGGAAGATCCCCTGGAGGAGGGAAAGGCTACCCACTCCAGTACTCTGGCCTGGAGAATTCCATGGGCTGTATAGACTGTGGGGTCACAAAGAGTCGGACACGACTGAGCAACTTTCGCACTTTCAACTGATAGTCTGTGTCTTGTCCAACTTTGAATCAAATCGGGCTACAGAGGGCATGAGAGACCACCCCCGTCTCCATAAAGTTGATGAGACTCCTGTCTTCATTTTGCCACAACCTGGATAGAAGGGACCCGCAGCCGTCCGCAGGAATAGGTCATCGTGCAGGAAGAGGTTCCAGATCCACAGGTTGGGCTGTGACTTTGTCTGAGTGTGTTTGCGTTTAAATGCTGATGCCTGGAAGTCCATCAGTAGACTGCGCTTCTTTAAGACTATTACTCTCAAGTGGTGTACACTGCCCCCGTCACGCAGGCATGGAGCGCTGGAGACAACCAGTGACCCAAAGGAAATGAAAACTGTACTTATGAAATCAGCACGAAGCGACTTTTCACAGACACTTGAAGGTGGTGTCTGGAGCTGAGATGTCCAGTATGGTAGCCAGTGGCCACGTTTGGTAATTGAGGGCTTGAAATGTGCCTGGTCCAGGTTGAAATAATCTGTAAGGGTGAAATAAAATACTTTACAGATTTTGAAGACTTAGTATAAACATATGAAGTATTTTATTAATTTTTTTATATTAGTTTCCATGCTGAGATGATGTTTCAGATACTGTGTTGGAATATTAAAGTTGCTTTCACTTGTTTCTTTTCACGTCTTTTTTGGCTTGGCTACTAGAAAATTCAAATTACATATGTGACTTTCATTATTTTTATTGAACAGGACTGATCTAAAGGGTAAGCATCAGGAAGAGAAAGAGAGAAAATAATTTGATGCCTTTCTCATAAATTCCTCATTGCTGGAACTCACAGTTTACCCTGACAGTTTATATCCTTGTTGGCATTTTCTGCTTAATTTTTTTTTTTTTTTTTACATTTTAAAATAATTCCAAATTCTCATAGTAGTGACAAAGACTAGGACCTAGAGTTCCTTGGGGACCCCTCACCCAGCTTCCCCCAGTAATGACATCTTATGTAACAGTACCAGAATGGTCAACTGTAGGAAACTAATATTGGTAGAGTATTATAAAGATTTTATTCATATTTAATAGGTTTCTACATGTACTTCTTTGTGTGTGTGTATATAATTCTGTGAAAGGTTATCACCTACTCAGGTTTGTGTAACCGCCACCATAATAAAAAAAACTGAGCTGTTCTTTCATCTCCCAACCAACACTCTTTATATTAGTTTCTATTCTTTGAGTTACTTTTAAATTTTTAATTGAAGTATAGTTGATTTATAGTGTTGTGTTAGTTTCTGATGTACAGCAGAGTGATTTGGTTATATAAAGATGTTTGTGTGTGTGTGTGTTTGTGAATATATACACTTTTTCATGTTATTTTCCATTATGGTTTATTACAGGTTGTTGAATATAGTTCCCTGTGCTATCCAGTAGGACCTTGTTAATCCATTCTATATATAATGGTTTGCTGAGTTATTTCTTAACTAGGTCTGTTACTTAGGGTGAAAAACTTCTAGGCAGCTTAGTAGCAAAAGATGCTCTTGGCTCCAAAGTCCATTGCTTTGTCTGCCCATCCCGCCCCTAGAGCGTGGCCGAGTTCTCCCCAGCTCTGCACGACGTTATCCCTCGCCTTGAGCAGAGTGAGAGCAGTGCACACCTCTTGAGGAGGCAGTTGCTTCCTGACCCAGTTTTAAAGGCGACAGGAGTGCCGTCCTCTTAAACGGGCAGTTTGTGTGACCCATGTGAGCCAGGTGTTCTGACTGAATCTAACTCCCAGAGTTGCAGGTTTTCTCTTTTCTTTTTTAAAGAAAGTGCCTTATAAGTTGCATTTGGTGATTTTGGAAATAGGTATTATTTGCTGTATTGGAAAGCTTTTTTTAAACAGGAGGGTTAACTAGGTATGTGCTTCTCTGGCTACTGAAAGTAGGCTTTCTTGATACTTACGTCCTGAGCTTTGTATCCATTTCTTGTTGTTAAGGTCAAGTACAGTTTATCCTAATTTTTAACACCTCAAGAGGCCACAGAGAGGCACCCGTCTGCACTTTCTTCAGGCTAAACAGCCCAGGGAGCAGAACCCTACATGATCAATCCCCTCTATGGCTGATTCTTGCCTTCCTACATCCTTACTGAACATACCGTCTAGACACAAATGCTCTGTTCCTCTGTTTACCTTTTCCTGAAAAAACAAGAGGTTTATGTTACCAGCTTATACTGGTTACATATCAGTGTAGCATGTTCTACATTTTATTAATCCAGGAATATGTTCCCTTAACCCCTCCAGGATGGAACTGTATCTGCCATGCTTATTTTCAACTTCAAGATCTGTTATGACTTTGGAAATCTTAAGCAAAAGGTAGTTTTAAAAATAAAATCAGTGACTATGAGAGTCCCATGTGATAATGGAAAAGAAATCTAATTTGTTTGCACCTCAGTTTCAGTGTGTATAAATTGAAGAGACTAATAGTGATGACTATGATGTGATTTGTTGATATTTGAATATATTGTATTTGATGTAGCATGAGGCCCACAGCTGACTGTCCATTGTGTAATTGTAGTAAAAAGAGACAAAGTCTCTAAGCATAGGACCTTGCACTTTTGGGTACTCAGTGAATAACTTCATTTCCATTGGTTTCTCCTGTTTGTTGAATGAATGAGTGAATGGATGAATGAATGAATGGACTTGAATTCCCCCATCACAGTTAGCTTTCTTCTTGAAGGTTGAAAGAAACTAAATAATTTTGACAAACTTTGGAGAACCAAATCAGAAAACATAAAACAATGCATGGAAGCCAGCTGAGTTTTTGTTTCCCTTATTATTCCATTTTTTAAAATCCAAGTCTGTGTTTTTGTCTGATGCAAATGCTCAGGTTTAAACAGATTCTTTGGAAGCCATGAAATTAAAAGACTTTTACTCCTTGGAAGGAAAGTTAAGACCAACCTAGATAGCATATTCGAAAGCAGAGACATTACTTTGCCAACAAAGGTCCATCTAGTCAAGGCTATGGTTTTTCCCATGGTCATGTATGGATGTGAGAGTTGGACTGTGAAGAAGGCTGAGTGCCGAAGAATTGATGCTTTTGAAGTGTGGTGTTGGAGAAGACTCTTGAGACTCCCTTGGACTGCAAGGAGATCCAACCAGTCCATTCTAAAGGAGATCAGCCCTGGGATTTCTTTGGAAGGAATGATGCTAAAGCTGAAACTCCAGTACTTTGGCCACCTCATGCGAAGAGTTGACTCATTGGAAAAGACTCTGATGCTGGGAGGGATTGGGGGCAGGAGGAGAAGGGGCCGACAGAGGATGAGATGGCTGGATGGCATCACGGACTCAATGGACATGAGTCTGAGTGAACTCCGGGAGTTGGTGATGGACAGGGAGGCCTGGCGTGCTGCAGTTCATGGGGTTGCAAGTAGTCGGACACGACTGAGCGACTAAAATGAACTTGGAAGATGTGGTTGGGGTTCAGGGATTTAAATGATGGGGTGGGTGTTTCCCAGGCATTTTAAGACCTCCTAAGGCCTCCATTTCCATTAAGCATTATGGATGCATTCCAAGAATTTAATTAATATAACATCTCTTTGTTCATTGTAATTCCTCACCAGGGTTAGGAGAACTTGGGAGTGTTTAGTATTTTATTCAGTTGATTAAAAGGTACTTTCTATGGTTTTCTAAGTAGCTATTTTTTATGGAATTCAGAAGTTGTCCATGAATATTAAATCAATACAACTAAAATGATCAAAGCATTGAGAAGTGCTTTCATCCAAACATAGAAGAATAGTTCTCTTGCCTCAGTTGGGAAAAATAAAGTTACAAGGCTACAGATTGGAGTAAAGGGTCATATTTGAAAAATCCCAGAACAGTAGCAGTTTTATTTGGAAGTTTTGAGGAGCTAAAATAAGAAGAGGGAAAAAGAAAAAAAACAACCCAGTAAGTCTTATACTTCATAGAATGGGCATTAAACTGTGGGTTATTATGATATGGTCCAGGCTGAAGATTCATTGGCTTACATAAGGATATTCCAAGATCTATGGGTGGTTAAGCTCCCTCGTGGGTCTTGGTGGGGTGAGGGTGGGGGAAGGACATGCCTTTTGGAATCAAATAAATGTTTTTCCCTGGGGCCACTGGAGAAAATGGAACCTACATCTGACGCAATAAGGCGCATCTTCTGTTAGGATTCTGTGCTTGGCTAACGTTGAGATTAGATTGGATCCTGCGAGGAGGGGACGGGACAGAGGAGGCGAGTGGGGGTGGGGGGTGGGCAGGAAGTCATTCTGGGTGCAGGGGGCTGGGGGGGTGGGCAGGAAGTCATTCTGGGGGGTCGGGGTGGGCAGGAAGTCATTCTGGATGCGTCCTGGGACCGCCTCACCCCTAGCACTGCTGCCGCTGGGTTGAGCTGACTGCCATGGGTGAGATTTGCTCATAGGTAGAGAAGGAAGACGGAGAAGCAATGGCACCCCACTCCAGTACTCTTGCCTGGAAAGTCCCATGGACGGAGGAGCCTGGCGGGCTGCAGTCCACGGGGTCACTAAGAGTCGGGCACGACTGAGCGACTTCACTTTTGCTTTTCACTTTCATGCATTGGAGAAGGAAATGGCAACCCACTCCAGTGTTCTTGCCTGGAGAATCCCAGAGACAGTGGGCCCCTGCCTATGGGGTCGCACAGAGTCGGACACCACTGACGCGACTTAGCAGCAGCAGCAGCAGGGAGGTAAGAAAAACATATTCCCGCCTGTCAGAAGTACCATAATCATGAGTTTCTAATACATTTGTGTGAGCTTTCTACAAAATGCTCCAAACATTTATCACATGGCCCCCACATTTTAGCAGGTTTCATTTAAAAAAAACCTTGGATACCTGTTTTGTACATATTATATATGGCATCCACATGAATATGTTAATTCCACTTTATTACTTTCTGTCTCTCTCTTCTCCCCTGTACATGATTGCTGTTTTATAGCTATATTTTGGTGGAATTAACATAGATTATCCACATAGAGAAGGTTTCAGGTGGGGATTTCCAACAAGGCAGGTTCTTCGTCCTTGGAAAGGCTCCTTCTCTGAAGTTGGGATTTGAGAATGCATTTTGGAGTGGTCCAGTCGGCTGGAAGGTGCAGCTGGTGGGGAGATGAATTGAAATCGTTATTAGAGCCACTCTGAAAATTTACGGGATATTTGATCACAGGCGTGACTTATACCTCAAGAATGATGGGATGCTTCTGCTTGGAATATTTTTAATTAATCTGCCTTGGTTGTATTGAAATTGTGACACAGAGACCACTAGAAGTTGGTAAGGAATAACTCAGAACTATATGGAGAACAACATGGTTTTGGGGCAAGTTAGCGAACCTCTTTGTTTCCATTTCTTTGTACTTGGAAGATAAAAAATAGGCCCCACGTCCTGGATTTTTGTTGGGAAATACGTGAGTGTTTATGACAGCTCAGGACGGGGTCTGGCGCACAGGAAGCCCTTGGGGATGCTGCCAGTTTCCCGTCGCTGCTCTTGTTTTCTGACTGGTGACCGCTTGTTACTTGGAAGCTCTTACTGCAGATGCAGCCCACAGTGTCGCAGAGAGTCAGACACGACTGAGCGACTGAACTGAACTGGATGGTGGCTGATGCATTCTCTTCCCTGTCCGTTCTGTAATAGTGACTGTCAAAGCTTTTATCCCTTGGCTGAGAATGTCTTCATTATAAATCTAGGGGCTGTGTTATAGCTGGCTATGAAATATATAATGTCGGTAGGAAACAGCTAAGACTTAAACGTTGTGGAAGGAAAGTTCTTAGCTAATGAGGAAGGGTCATGTATGAGTCAGTTTTGGCTGCAGTAGCAAGCAGCGCCAGACCCTCAAGGGCCTGCAGAAGCAGTGTGTGTTTCTCTGTTCATGCCCCACCAGGGCTGGAGATTGGCCTTGGTCTTGTCTTAGCTGGGCTTCCCTGGGCTGGTTCTTACGACTTGGCATTCCAGGGCCCAGGCTGCAGGAGAAGTCGCCAGAAGCAGAGGCTCGTGTTTGCTTCACGTTCTGATAGTTGTATCAAGTCTCAGGGCCAAGACCAAGGTCAGTAGGGCAGGAAAGTGTACCCCACCTACAGGAAAGTGTGACAGAGACAAGGGGGGGGACAGTAACCGAACAAGGGCCATGCTCCTCCAAAGACGGTTTCTTAGGGAACGTGCACGTGTGCCCAGTCGCTTCAGTCATGTCCGACCCCCTGTGACCCTGTGAGCTGTAGCCCGCCAGGCTTCTCTGTCCGTGGGATTCTCCAGGCAAGAATACTGGAGTGGGTTGCCATGCCCTCCTCCAGGGGATCTGCCCAACCCAGGGCCTGAACCCGGGTCTCTTACATCTCGTGTTGGCAGGTGGTTCTTTACCCCTGGGCCGCCTGAGAAGCCCATCCTTTGTCTAGGTACACTTTGCCTTTCCAGTAGAATCCCACTTCACAGGCTCGCTGAACCTTTATCTCGGGCTTCTCTAAGTAGTTAAAACCGCAAATGCACGAGTGAGGAAAAGAGAGGTACTTCTGAAAGTCGGGAATACACTGGCCAGTCATACCTCTGAGAATCAAACCCGTGGTCTTTGCAGGGACCCAGCATGAATGGTCTGAGTAGGGAAAACCGCTCCGAGTCTAGCCCAGAGGCATCCAGATTTATGGCCCATCCCAGCCTCCTCTCATCTGGACTGTTTTCCCTTCAGATGTCTTAGTCAATCAGTAATTAATTTGAAATCCAAACTTTGATTGAGTGTTATTGAGTTCCCTCATGCTGACATTGATAGTGCCCTATTTCTTTAAAATCACAAACCGCTTTTCAGACTGCCGTGTGCATATTTTAACAGAAAAGATTGCAGTTGTGGTGTGAATGACCCAGTTTTCTGGATATATTTACGTGAATGTCATAAACTTATTATCCTTCCCTTCCACTTCACTGCTTTTCTGCTTTTCTCCAGTATTTTGAAATCATATTTAAAACATCATTACAGCCTCTGAATTCTGTCCAAAGTATAAATAAATTTTACCGGGTGAATCTTCTCAAAACAGTACCAAGTAGCTGGTCTGATTCAGATCTCATCTCATGTAGTGGCAGCACCATTATGCAACCAGTGAAAAATATGCTCTGAATGTTTACAGGATGGCGAGGGGGGAAGTGACAGAATGTCAGCATCGTATGGAATTTGCATGAATAGAGGTGCTTAAATGAGGAAGAGCAGTCTTGGCCAAGAATAACATTTGAGGGGATAAATTTTGGAGGTCTGGTTTAATAAGAGTAAAGATAGGTCTGTTTAAGATGTAGTTTTTAAAAAACAGGTAGAACGACCCTTTCAGGTTAGGACCTTTGCTACGCTCTTCTTCTGCAGATAAGGTTTGTTGTAGCTACTTAGTTGGAGAAGGCGATGGCACCCCACTCCAGTACTCTTGCCTGGAGAATCCCGTGGATGGAGGAGCCTGGTAGGCTGCAGTCCATGGGGTCGCTGAGGGTCGGACACGACTGAGCGACCTCACTCTCACTTTTCACTTTCACGCACTGGAGAAGGAAATGGCAACCCACTCCAGTGTTCTTGCCTGGAGAATCCCAGGGACGGCGGAGCCTGGTGGGCTGCCGTCTCTGGGGTCGCGCAGAGTCGGACACGACTGGAGCGACGCAGCAGCAGCGGCAGCAGCGGGTGAGGAGCTTCCCTGATGGTTCAGCGATAGAGAAGCCACCTGCAGTGCAGGAGACGCTGTGGACGTGGGTTTGATCCCTGGGTTAGGAAGACCACCTGCGGGAGGAAATGACAGTATTCTTGCCTGAAAAATCCCTGGATAAAGGAAGCTCGTGGGGTCACCAGGGGTCCATGGGGTCACAAAAAGACTCAGACATGACTTAGCACCCACATGCGCACAGTGAGTGACATGTTTGCTTTCTAAGTTAAGAAAAGTGAGATTCACTCAAGAATCCAGATTTCTGGCTTCTCTTAAACATGTTGGAAGAGTTGACGGTGATTAGCCGGGGCCGCGCAGCAGCTGTCGTTCTGTTCCTTGGAATGTTGCTCACTCCTGCCTGGTTGAACCACCTTCACCCCTGATCCTTCCAAACTCCTCTTCCTTTATTTTATTTTTAGCATTTACAGCACACTAACATTTTCTTCAATATCTCATGTGTTATATTTATTGATTCTTGACTGCCTGCCCCCCCCCAGAAGAGAGTTGAGTTCTGACGTAGAACATAATTTTGCACAAAGCAAGTAAGTCCTTAATAAATGCTCATTGATGTGGTAAGTGAATGGAGTTGTTCCCTGGCTGACATTTGCAGCTTTCTTCCTGCCTTCCACCTGCTGTGGTCCCTCTGGGCTGCCCCTATGAGATTCTCCAGGACCGTCGAGCTATTTGATGCCCCAGGACCTTGGGAAGTGCTGGCAGCCCTACCTGCAGAGCCCCCACCTATCCACTGCTGAGGTCCTCAGCCTCTTGCTCCGCTTAAAACCCTGTGCCCTGCGTGAAACTTCTCTTCGTGCCAGTGGGCTGACCGGAACCTGCTCCGTCATTCAACCCAACAGGCGCCTCCCCGTGACAGTTCTGCAAAAAGACCTTGAGCTCCTCCAGGGTTGGAGATGCACCTTTTCATCTCTATGACAGCTCCTGGCTCACCCCCAACTGGTGATGATTAGACGGTCTCCCAGTGCATTCAGGTTGCTCGAATGCTGACGGTCCTGACCCGGGGAAGTTTCCACATGTCGCAGTTGGAAAAGGAGTGAGAAAGAGCGAGCTCCTGCGTTTTGAGCCTAGGAGTGGCAGATGGAGCGGCCGCTCCCGCCTTCTGGTCTTCTCTGCTCAGGGAGGGCACACACCATCTCCGTGTGTCTCAGGCCACAGCACTGGGCCCTTTGTCTTATTGAGGGCACTTTTCAGGAGGAGGTGGCCCCGTGGGAGTTTCCGTGAGGGCCCAGAGAAACCTGCTGATACTTACACCTTTCAAAAAAAAAAGTTTGACTAAATGATTGTACCTCTTAGCCATATATACAATTAATTTGAGTGTATTGTAAGTTGGTTAAAATATTCCATTAATGAAAAAGGTAGGCCCAGCTTATGGTAAATACACTACTAAGTGTTTATAGTACATTTCATATTTTACATGATTTCCTTTATAATTCTGCTTATCTTTTCATTCTAATTCCCTGAAGGACGTATAAGAAGAACCCCTAAAGAGAGTAATTACCGCTGTACTCTTTAACCAAGGCTCCTTCTGCAAAGTGAAAATCTGAGCAGCTTTTTAAAGAAGGCTGTTTTTAAATAAAAATGCAAATAAGCTACTTTGTAACCACATTAATTACCCACCTAGCCTCTTATTACCATGTTTGTATTGTTTGCAAATACTATTTACAGTCGTGTGGAAATTAGCATCGCTTGTCCAGAGGAAAGATGGTGGTGGGGAGGCTGTGCGTTGGAACCAATTAGGGCGAACCTTGTCTGCACGGAGGCTCAGGGGAGAAAACACAGCCCTGCAATGTCAAATAATAGCATTAGCTCTGACTGCCTCGGCAGAGCGCCGTAATTATATTATTGGCCCTGTTTTGCTTCCGCAATGAATTTCATTGCCCGCATTGTAAAATCAGCAGGCAGCAGAGTTTCTGCTAATGATTTAATGTACTCTCTGATCGTTTTGGACAAAAGTCACGCTAAGAGCCCACAAGGCAAGTTTGATCACCCCTGCGGACCGCCGCCTGGCTTGAGCATTTTCAGTTGCAAAAATCCCATCTCCTCGTCATCCCCGGGAAGTCCTGCCCGCACTGGAGAGAAAACGGCTCACGTGTTATGTAATTTTGAGCAGAAGGCAAAGGTGATCTCGTACAACAGAAAACAGGGTGAGTCGAGGGCCAGCCTGCGTCAGGCACCTTATGCGCCATGTGACCACTGACCTGTGACCTGTCACCGGCTTTCTGCAGAAAGGGAACTGAGGTTCTAGCTTCTTCTAGAAACATACCAAGTGGAAGGCACCATAAGCAGTGATTAAATTAGCCCACTCTTCACAGCAGGTGTAGTTTTTTAAAATACAGTTTTTTAGAAACTTCAGCCAATTACTGACTAGGATTTATATTCAGTGGGTTTTTTTTTTTTATTCTTACATCAAACTATCTTTTGGATTTAACAAACGCTTTTCACACGCTTTTAAGTTATGGGAATCTGAGCTTAACAAGTCTTCTTGTGAAAGAATGGACTCCTGCTTTTAGCAAGCTCTGTGATGGAGTACTGTGGATTCTCCCAGCGTGCATGCAAGGAGAAGGGGACGGGGAGGGGAGCTCTGGATCTATCGCGTGCAGAAGTTTGCAGGTGTAACCTGGCTGAGTCATCCAGTAACACCACGAAACAGATGTCAGTGGCCCCATTTGCCACACGGCAGTGAGAGGAAAGCGACTTACCCCAGGCTGCACTTGAGAAGCAGAATCTGAAAACAGCCTGGATGTTTTAACAAAACACAATAAACTGATGCGGTATAGACCCCTCCTGGGGTCGTAGACAAGGTCATAGACCCTCCCCATACTGGTAATTTTTCTCTTCTTTAATTACTTTCCTTTCTCTTTACAACAAGCTCATAGCCGTTGTGGGAATGACCTTGAACATTTTGTATTATATATATACACACATATATGTGTATACACACACAATATGCACTCTGACGCACCCTCAGATGAGCGTCTGTGTGTTTCGTTTTCTGCTCTGGACAGCGTCTTCAGTGCTGTACGTTGTTAAATGAGGCTCTGGGCACCCCTGCCCCTCTTTGCCCGTTTCCCCTGACTTTCTAACTTTGGCCGCTTACGCTTCTACTTCGTCATGGTTAATCACATTTATATTCCACTCTGTGCCTGTAATTAAAGCCCCGAGTGCACTACCTGTGAATTGATTCTAAAACATGAAAAACAACATTTCCATCCTCAGGGCCATAGAAATGTTCTTACCGAAGGACCACTTAAGGTGCCTCCGTTCCATTTCCTCCTCCAAGGGTCCTTTGTCATGACCCTCGGACAGTGAAGCCGGTGTTCACGTCTGTCTTCCTCATCACAGGCTTATGCTTAGTCCCTCAGTCGTGTCCGACTCCTTGCGACCCCATGGGCTGTAGCCCACCAGGCTCTTCTGTCCATGGGGATTCTCCAGGCAGGAATACTGGAGTGGGTTGCCGTGCCCTCTTCCAGGGATCTTCCCGACCCAGGGATCGAACCCAGGTCTCCCACATTGCAGGCGGATTCTTTATCGTCTGAGCTACCAGGAAGCTCTCATCATGGTCTGCCCTTAACTCATGAAAGCATAAGGGGTGCTGGTTCCGAGTCTTCTTACTGCCACTCACCTGGAGTCTTGAGCCCGATGAGTGACCTTTGCATCCGGTGTCTGACTCGTGTGTACCTGCCATCCACCCCTCGTCCCTCCGAGGTACCTGCGGAAGTGTCTTGCTCAGGCTGATTTTCAGAAGTAAAGGTCTCTCTTCTCAAGCAGCTGATGGCACTTCCATATGTAGATTTCATTGTAAATGAGTCCTTGACAAACCAAGTGGCCGTTGGATAAAATGATCAGTGGCATTGGGAAACACTAATAGATGTGAGAGGAGCATTTCCTAGTAGGAAAAAAAATTATTTATGGACTTACAAAGGTAGCGGCTCCCAGAGAGGTCACCAGTGACCTGGTGGCCAACGTGCAGCCTGATTTGCTTTCTGAGCCTCATGGGACAGCAAGGAAGGAATAAGTACTGCATTTCTTAGAATCTCCCCTTTAAAGTTAGTATCACCATGAGATTTCCTTTTTTAAATGGAAGTATCGTTGGTTTACAATATTGTGTAAATTCAGTTTGTGTGTGTATATATATATACACACTCAGTTTTATGTGTTTGTGTATGCATATATATACATACATTTGTTCTTTTTCAGATTATTTTCCTTTATAGGATATTACTGGGTTGGCCAAAGCATTCATTGGGGCTCTTTTTTGGGGGGGTATTTGAAAAACCTGAATAAATGCTTTGGCCAACTCCATACAAAATGTTGAGTAAAGTTCCCTGTGTTATACAGTATGTTCTTGCTGGTAAACTGTTTTATATGATAGTGATGTTTATCTTTTAATCCCAAACTCCTAATTCATCCTTTCCCCCACTTTCCCCTTTTGGCAAGTGTAGGTTTGCTTTCTCCCTCTGTGGGTCCATTTCTGTTCTGTAAGAGGTCTGTTTGCACCATTTCCTTTAGACCCCACGTGTAAGTGCTACCATGTAAATTCTCCCTTCCCCTGTCCGACTCACCTCACTTAGTGTGATAATCTTTAGGCCCACCCATGGTGCTGCACGTGGCATTACTTCACCTCTTATGGCCGAGCAACATTCTGTTGTATACATGTACTGCCTCTTTTCATCCGCTCCTCTCTCCGTGAACTGCTACGCTGCTTCAGGGTTTTCTGCCAGGAGGTCTCTCAGGCGAAATGTTGAGTCGCTGGTAGAAGCGGCTGGAGAGCAGCCTGATTGCTGACTGTTGCCTTGGCCTCTGGCTGCGCACCCGCTCTGCACAGTAGGCCTTTAAAAAGGCCCTCTCTCGTCTTCTCCTCTCTTCCTTCTCTGTTTCACGTGTATGTGTGCCAAGTCGCTCCAGTCGTGTCCAGCTCTCTGTGGCCCAGTGAACTGTGGCCTGCCAGGCTCCTCTGTCCGTGGGATTTCCCAGGCAAGAGTGCTGGAGTGGGTTGCCCTGGAGATCTGCAGGGGACCTCCCTGCCCCAGGAATCGAACTCTTATGTCTCCTGCATTGGCAAGCTGGTTCTTTACCTCTCGTGGGATTTGTTCCTTTCACATGGCTGATGTTCCTTTCCGGGGCTTTCTGTACAGGTTGTAGCAGAGACAAAGAGGAAGAGAAAGCAAAGGGTGGGGGTGGAAAGCAAAGGTTCGGTGCAAGCATTTGATCTCCATGAGCCTTACCTCCCCTGTGTGAAGCAGGGTCTCCTAGCTGCTTCGCACGGCTGCTCTGAGGGTGTGAGGAGTTTTCCCACGTGCTTCACAGAGTTACCCTGAAATGCAGACGGCCCCCGGTTTGTCCTGTCGTTGTTCTTACTGCCGAGCTCATGTTCCGGGCCGCTGGCTTCTCTGGTGGCTGCCCATGGTGCGTCTTCACCAGGTGCTTTCTCACTGTTCATCCACGTACTGGGAGATGTGACTTTGGTGCTCACAACCCGAGGGACACTGTTTTCTGTAAGGACTGGGTTAATCTTAGAGCGGGGTGGCCTTTCCCCAAGGTGACCCTGTCTGTCTGTATAAAGAGCCTCCAAGCTGGCTGGTCTGGGACCTACCTCCGGTGGTACAGGCATTCTCCTTCTGTGAATGGGACGTTTTGCTTCTGTGCACTTGTGATGGGTTGTGCTGGGGGCGAAAAGCAGGCATCCCTCCCTGATTCAGGCCATTAAAAATTCACCCCATTTTTATTTGTGAGTAGGTCTGAGTGCTCAGCGAACTGCGAACAGAAGAGAAGCTTACGGTGAAAAGGCAAATGTTGACTCCAGCCTTCCAAATAGAGACAGCGCGTCCTCTCATCGAAGCCATTAGAAGGGAAATTGGGCTGAAAACAATGTGATCATTTCCAGCATGGAGGGGACTTGCTGCTGGGCAGCATACACGTAAAATGTTTTTATCGTAAGGTGTAAAGAGTGTACCCACCAATTTGACAGCGTTTTCCCTCTTTTCTGCAACTGCTGGAGTAGGAAAGGAATTTCAACTAGGAATCAAAACATTAAGACAGCTTTAGTGAAGGAAAACTAATACAGAGTCGTCATACAAGGAACGTGGAAAGGCCGAGGGCGTAAGAAACCCTATTAAGCACGCACGAAGAGAGAAAGCACGAGAAAGTGTGATGAGAACACACCCGTGGTCTGAGCTCGGTTACTCTAAGTCTCTGCTCGAGTCCAGAGTGTTGCTAACTCAGAGTAAATGGGAGACGTTTGCCGAGGCCGCAGTCGTCTTCTGTGGTTAACAGCAGGTTGAAAAACATGCAAGAGAGAAGTCGGCCTGGATGGTTCTCTAACACAGTTTGCTTCTTTTTGGAAGAGTCCTGGTCCAGCCCTGCGGGCCAGGCTGTGTATGTGGAATTATTTCAGAGCTGCTCTTAAACTCATCTGTGCTCCCTCCATCCCTCACTGGGCATTCTGTTCCACTTATTCTTCAGTGTTTTCTTCATTATTCTTTCTGCTTTTCCTCTCTAAGCTCTTCACTCTCCATTTCCTGAATTTTTACTAGCTCTCTTGGTCTCTAGCAATTTCTTTGAACTTGAGTAACTAGCAGTTACCCAAACCTGGGTGACTTTTGGTTGACAGGTCAGACCGGGTGCATTTTGGGCACAGTGACGCCCCATCTTCCTTCCCAGCCTGGGCTCAGAGCGCTGGCTCAGGAGGGAAGCTGGTGTCTGGTGCTGGCGCCGTTGGCCGTGACTGGGTGCCCTTGCGGGGTCTGGGGGGGTCTCACACTGCACCTCATCCTTCTGTTTCCTGCTTTCTCCAGGAACTGAGCTGGTGAGGTCTCTTAGGTACCCAGTGGATGCGAGCTTGGTCCATCGTGAGCTTTAGCTGGTGAGGTCTCTTAGGTTCCCGGTGGACCCGAGCTTGGTCCATTGTGAGCTCTAGCTGGTGAGGTCTCTTAGGTTCCCGGTGGACCCGAGCTTGGTCCATCGTGAGCTCTAGCTGGTGAGGTCTCTTAGGTTCCCGGTGGACCCGAGCTTGGTCCATCGTGAGCTTTAGCTGGTGAGGTCTCTTAGGTTCCCGGTGGACCCGAGCTTGGTCCATCATGAGCTCTAGCTGGTGAGGTCTCTTAGGTTCCTGGTGGACCCAAGCTTGGTCCATCATGAGCTCTAGCTGGTGAGGTCACTTACGTTCCCGGTGGATGTGAGCTTGGTCCGTCGTGAGCTTTAGCTGGTGAGGGCTCTTATGTTTCCGGTGGACCTGAGCTTGGTCCGTCATGAGCTTTAGCTGGTGAGGTCTCTTACGTTCCTGGTGGACGCGAGCTTGGTCCATCGTGAGCTTTAGCTGGTGAGGTCTCTTAGGTTCCCAGTGGACCCGAGCTTGGTCCATCGTGAGCTTTAGGTGTTGGAACACAGGTTAGTTTGTCCAGTTTTCATGAACTGAATCTCAAAGAAGCTCTCTAGACCTCGGTTGTAACTCTGAAATTCATCGAAAATAATTGTTGGTCTGTTTGTCAGGTCAGCTTCTGGTTTGGGGAACATTGTTGTAACCACATGTGTTTAGGCTTTCAGCAATTTAAAAATAAAATTATATTGGAAATAATGTTAGATGATGGCAGATCTCTTAATTTTGTGTATATACTACTCTAATTACCAAAAAGCCGTCTTTGAAAACAACATAGGAGGTAAACGAGAATAAGGTTTGAGTAATTCTTTGCTCTTCTGCCTCTGAATCTGGCTATAAGTGGTCTCGAATTTACATATTCTTGGTCCTTTAGGAACCATAAAAACATACCCTTACATATATATGAAATAGTGAGAAACTGCATATTTATTAAGAATCATGACCCTTAAGACTAGATAAGTCAAATTAAATCTCATAAAAATCTGTTACGGAAAATGAATACGTGGCAGCATTTTTTCTTTTAGGGTCTACTTATTAATTTTGTCATGTTTAATATGTTACAGTTGCAAACAAAGGCATAAATGTGTGTGTTCATTCCTAATTAATTTATGTAATTGGGTTTTATAAATTTAGGTGTTTAGGAAGCTGTGCATAACACACCCCATTTACTGTGTGCTGTAGCCAATAAAAGCATAATAGAAAGAAATATAGTTTGAAGCTTACTTCAGTGGTAAATATAGATTAATTGCAAATGATATCTTTGTAATGTTTATTTTAAATTTTGCAATGCTGCAGGTTTTCCGAACATACCAATTAATGTTCTTATTTGAAGTAATGACTAGTTAATTACTATAAATTCTAAGTGCTCTATCTCTGACAATTAAAAAGTCTCCCACAGTTTTTGTGTAGTTCCAACTGCATTGTATAAGGAGTACAACATCAGAGAACGAAGAGTAAGAATGGAAGGGAGGGTCTTTAAAATATCACTTTCTGTTTTGGATGATTGTTCTTGTGTGTGTGTGTGTGTGTGTGTGTGTGTGTGTACACACATGTATGTGTGTATCTGTGTGTATTTGTATATATGCACATTTGTGTATAATTTCTACTTCAGGCGACATAAGCAGTGAATGAGCTGAAAAAATCTGAAATGTATTTTGAATTTTTAAAATAGGTTATATGTTATAACGTGAAAATCAAATGCTCTGAGATAAAAACTAGTAAATTTTAATGTTTGTGGCATACTCGTGATGTTACCCGAGAGCTCAACTTGGCAACAAAACTGTGCCTGCAGCCTGACAAAGACCAGCTGGACCGATATGGTGAGAAAGGGCCTGGGCTTTGTAGCCAGGTCTTCCCTGATGTCTATTCGCGTGCGGAGGAAAGGCCCCCTTCTTTCCTCACCCAGCTACAAAAACACTCTGAGAAACCCACGGCAGTGGCAGTCTGCTTCTGTCCGAGGCATGAAATGTTGGCAAGTCTGTTTTTATGAATACATTTAAACAGAAGACTGTGTCTCTGATCCAAACATCTGCCTCTTTGACCAGCAACAAGCACCTGGAGCTGTTTGAATACTGGGCCTGTACGCCTTTGAGAAATCCACTTGATCCACAGTATTCTTTGTAAACATAATACCTTCCATCCAGTGAGAGAGTCTGTGCAGGGTCAGTCAGGAGGGCCTTTTGTACGTTCTATTTTGTGCCTTATGGGTGAAAGGAAAATGTTGGATTTGCTTATGAAAGTACAGGCTTACTGGGATTCAAAAAAACCTTGAATAATCATGTATAAATATAAATACTGTCTGTGGAGTAAGTGTTATGGATCATATTTATGATGAAATATGTATGTCTTTCCAAGGGTAGGACCTTCATAATTCATTTATGACTTACACTCCTTACCTTACATGTAAGTAACAGAATAGTAATTTTCTTCTTCCTGGAGAATTGTTACCCATGGAAGGGGGGGAAAAAAACCGATAAGCTTTTCTCAAACAGCAGAATGCCCTTCAGAGAGAACTGGGAAAAAAGTATTAGAGAAAAGCCAAAAAAAAAAAAAAAGAATCGTAGGCTTGGTGATGGTGGAAAAATGGCGTGCGAGCAGAAGTGCCCGACACTGAGCTTCATCCGTTTTGTCATGTTATGACAGAAATCATTACAAGTGTGATAGGTTTATTTATAAAGACTCGCTTCTATATTCAAAGTACATCTATTCCAGCATTCCTCATTTTGAGCCAGGCTGTGGATCAAGATGAAAGAAAAAGTAAATTGTGTATTGAAAAGCTGTTAATTGAGCTGTGCTGTCTCTAGCGGGAAAGCGTGGACTTTGGGCAGTCGATCCCGCCGAAGATTTTTAATGCACTGTGTCGGGAGGCCGTCAGCCTGCTTTGGAGAACGCAAACAGGGCTAATGACAAAGCCCCGAGAACTTGAGTGGTTTCTGCCGGTCTCTTTGGAAGGCGAGAGTGTTCACTTACCCACAAGTAAAAGCCTGCACACGTGTGTTCACGATGGAACGAAACCCTGTAGCTTCTTGCCTTTGGGTCACCGAAACGTATTTCCTATGAAGTCATTTGGGGGCCTGTTTAAAGTTTTTAATGTCCGCCCTTCTAAAATTGTTATAAGAGATTGCTCCCCTTTTCCTAATCAATAACTGTATAAGAGCTTTTCCCCCCTTCCTAATCAGTGTAAATTCAGTTGCATTTCAGAAGATGGCCAAATAGAATTTCATCATCTCTAATATCCATTTTAAAATGTTAGGTCTCCCCAGTTAGAATTCTCGAAAGTAGCCTATCAGTGCTTTAATATGGTATCTCCCTTCTCTAAGGCAGTGTTAATTTCCTTTTGTTGTTAATCTATCCCGCTACCAAATTTACTATATTTATAGTTAAAGATTCTGTTAAGAGCTACGTGATGTAAGTACATCTGGGATAAAGTGGCCTTGGCTTTAACTATGGAGCAAATTTTCTTTATTTCGTTCTCTTCACTGATAAATCCACGGTAACTGGAGCCAGCTTCCAGAATTGTGGGGAATTTGAGCCTCTAAAGTTTGATTAAAGACACTTCGGTTACTTAGGAGGACTGGGAAGCTCGAGGACTGAAAGGAATGTATTTGGGGTTCTGATTCTGGCCTTGACCTGGCTCAGTGGAGGAGACTGGGTTAGCGTGAACTCCACCCAGCGCTGTCAGTCTTCCTGGAGTCTGGGGCAGGCGTAACTTCTCAGGAAGGCAGTGATGGAACCAGTTGGGTCTTTTCAGAGCCATTGCGAGGGACACACACATACAGCAAGGGGTCCATGAACGTGGACATGGCTTTGAAGGGCTTTTATCCATTTACTCATTCCCTTGCTCACTCACGCATTCATCAGATGCGTGTGCTGAGCACCGCTTCTGTCTGGGTTTTGGGTGAAGGCTCTGTTAGTGAGGTGACTCGAGCAGAGAGACATGCGTGGAGTGCAAGGTGGAGCCGTGCAGACAGGTGGTCACACATGTCTCCTGGCGTCTGAGAAGCCCTCGTGGCCTCTCTTGTCGTCGTCACGCCTCCTGTTGTGAAGCACAGGCAGTGGTGCCCTGGGAAGTTGGAAGGAAATAGGCAGCTCAGCTGTGAGCCTGGAATCAGCACACTCCTCCTGGTGCTGACTGCTGTGGGCTCAGTGTTGGTGCCCTCCCTGCCCCGTCCACCCGGGTCACGACTGAAGCCCTGATGCCCCAGTGTGGTTGTGTGTGGAGGTGGGGCCTTTGGAAGGAGGCTGGGGAGAGGTGAGGTGGGGAGAGTGCTCCGGCGGGATTGGCGTCCCTGTAAGAAGAGGAAGAGGGCGGCGTCTCACTCTGCGGCACTGAGGCTAGGCCACTGCAGCCCACGGTGGGCAGGCGGCTGTCCGCCAGCCAGGAGGAGAGCCCCCACCAGGGCGGGACCCGATGCCGTCTACATCTCGGACTTCAGTCCTCCAAGACCATGAGGAACGTCTGTCTCTTGGTGAGGACCCCCAGTCCATGTTTTTTTCTTAGAGCCGTCCAGACACGCTCTAAGACCCCGACCCTGTGGGAAGGAGGGAGGTTCCAGGAGGAAGAGCTCAGGGCGAGTCGGTAACATGGAGTGGCTGGTGGGGAAAGAGCAGCAAGGCTTTGCAGCACGACGGTGACTGGAGAGGACCTTCCTGGCAGGGAGAAGGCGACAGAGGAATGCACGGGAGGCAGAAGCCTGGCTGAGCGCAAGGGCCGCGGAGCTGGCCTCAGCAAACCCGGTACTGATTCACGCTTTGCAGTTTACTGCCGTTCAGCCCTCTGAGTTCTGGTTCGCTGTGGGCCTGTGAGATCATGCGTGTTCGGTCCCTAGCATGTAATTGTGGTGTTTGTGTGTATTTGATCACGCTCTCTTTCTGGGGGGTCTGTTTGGGAAAGGTGTGTGCGAGCAGCCGGCAGGTGTGCATCCTGGCTGGAGTGCCGGGCTCTGCACTGCCCTTCCTGGCAAGCACTCAGCGGGAATTTGATCCTTCTAATTCCAGAGAGCAGGGTTGGGCTCTGCAGTGTGTGGCTGGGATGGTTTCATCTCTGCTGCTTTGGCCATCAGATACTGCTGTAGAAGAAAGGCTCACTGGATGGAGAAAGAGCCACTTGATTGCTTCTCTGAAGGCAGAGGTTGGCAGGGAGAGGGGAAAATGAAACCTTAGGGGAATTAGTTGCTAAGGCATTCAGAGAGTGCTTGGACCCGTGATTTTTCCAGGGGACTGGAGGAATGACCCCTTCCTTGACTCATGAATCCTAGAAAGCCCAGGAGGCCTAATAGGCTGACTCTGCCTGGACCTGCATTTTGTAATGGAAATGTGAGTGAGTCCACCTATTAGCCCCTCTCAAGATGAGGTAGCAAAAAGAGTGAGATCCATTTTCTTGTTCTATGAATCTGAAGTAGCTGTGTGGTGCAGAGAGAGAGAGAGAGAGAGAGAGGGAAGGCAGGACTTACGGTAGACTCTGGTAGGAGGACTCTGGTAGCAGGACTCTGGTAGCCTAGCTCAGTTGGTAAAGAATTTGCCTGCAATGCAGGAGACCCTGGTTTGATCCCTGGGTTGGAAAGATCCCCTGGAGAAGGGAAAGGCTACCCACTCCAGTATTCTGGCCTGGAGAATTCCATGAACTGTATAGTCCATTGGGTTGCAAAGAGTCGGACATGACTGAGTGACTTTCACTTTGGGGCCTTCCTGACCCACCTTTCCCAGCTCATGTTTGGAGGTGAAAATGAAAATAAACTTCATGACAGGGAGGTGTGGAGCAGAAAGCTGGAACTGTTTAAAATGGCCTTTACCAGTCAGTCCGCACCAGGTCATGCTGCAGTAACAAGCATCGCCACATCTCAGTGACATTGCACACCGAGTTTATTTTTCCCTCTCGGTAACTGACCAAAGAGGGTTGGAAGGGGGGCTCTGCTCGTCAGAGTCAGCTTGGGGCTCCAGGCTGACCTGGGCACCGTCTGTTTCATGCGCCTCTGTTGTTTTTGCAGTGGAGCGGGGAGTGGGTGTGGCAGACCAGTGGCTTCTAAAGTTTCCACCCAGAAGTGCTGCTTCCAGCCACAGTCCACTGGCCGAAGTCTGCAGCCGTGGATGACCTCAGGAGGACAGGGAAGTGCAGTCCTACTGTGTGCCCCCCCAGAGAATGGAAGGACCAGGACAGTTGTGAGCAGCTCTAATGATGGCCACAGTGGCCGTGGACATGGCATCTATTTTTAATGCAGGTTAGAAAATAATTGGTCAGATAATGCAGGTTTTTTTCTTTCCTGTAGAGGATGGGAAAGCGCTTACCGATTAGAAATGCCCTGGCATAGCACCTACGTTTTAAACAGAAGGAAAAGATGACACCAGGGACCAGTGACACAGAGATTTCGCTCCTGTGCCCTGACAAATACCAGGGAGGTGTAATTGCAAAATATAGCTGCAGATGTCTTACCCAGGGAACTAGGTAACAGCCTGCTTGGCTTCATAAAGAAGGAATAATATCCAATTAGAGTAAGCGTATTCGGTGCCTGAGTGACAAGCTCTGGAGACCTCAGGGCCTCTGGGGCCCCCAGGGCGGTTTCAGGAGGCTGTCTGAGACCTGTCCGGGCTGTGAGGGGATTGGCCCGTCATGCTCCGCGGGAGCCTGTCTTCGGCTCTTGTGAGCGCTGCCGCGAGGCCTGACCCATGTGCGGTGTGTGCCCCCTCGGCCCCTGGAGCAGGTCACCTGGCTCATCAGAGCCGCCCTGCCCGTCTGCCGCCTCCTGTGACGCCCAGCCCGACCTCTCGGGCTTCTGAGCTCAGGACCCTTGTCCCTGCTGCGGGCTGGCCCCCAGACTCACTGCCGTGCCTCTTGCTGGGGGCTGTTTTCAAGATCCAGGTCCCGCCCCTTCCCACCTGTGTGGCCTTTGGCCAAGTACTGAGCCCCTTTGACCCTTGTTTCCGCATCTTTAGGATGCGGTTGGTTGATGTTCTCACCTCTCAGGGCGTTAGTGAGGGTTGAATGACAGCCCCCATCAACACCTAGCACAGCGCGCGGCACCGGCCCTCGTGGGGTGTGCGCTGCCATGAGCGGTGTCTCCATCACCGTCAGCCGTGACAAGAGCAATGAAGGTCAGGACCATAGGTTTCCTGTTTGTTTTCTTGACCTCAGAGCAGGTCAGCAGGAGACTTGTACCTCGGAAGCCAGTGGCCTGAGTCATGAGTTAGGCCCACCGTGTCCAGTGTACTGGTCTCTTCTTGCCGCTGAGCCAGACTCACACGGACTTAGCGGCTGGCCACATGCCTCGCATCACCTCCGGGCTCTGCGGTAGCAGCCTGACGCAGGTCTCGCTGCAGCTGGCTGCCGGCCGGCCGCGCTCCTTTCCGAGACGAGTGCGGAGCCTCTCCCTGCCTCCGTGCCCTCCGCGCCCCTCGGCTCTGGCCCCGTCCGGAAGCCGGCGGTGTTCCGAGACGAGTGCGGAGCCTCTCCCTGCCTCCGCCCCTCCGGCTCCTCGGCTCTGGCCCCGTCCGGAAGCCGGCGGCGCTCCTTTTGGCACCTTCCCTTGACTCTCTCCTCCTGTTCCCTCTTCTGCCTTTAAGGACCCAGGTGATTGTGTCGGGGCTTCCTCTATAATCCCAGGTAACCCTTCTGTCCGAAGTTCAGCTGATGAGCAACCGTAATTTCATCAGCAGCCTGAAAGCCCCTCTGCCACGTGACCTAACGTGTCCCCGGGTCCGAAAGATCAGGCCGTGGACGTCTTCTGGAGCGAGAAGATTCACCCATTCATCCAGCAAACAGTTATCTCACCACCTCTGCCCCAGTGCCAGCACGTTGCCCCTCAGGCTGTCTTCCCTTCCCACTTTGTCCTACTTCCCTCCCTGCCTTTCAGGATGGGTGGAGCAGTTAGGTGGTCCCCGAAGTGAGGGCAAGAGGCTGGACTCCTTTCTGGCTGGTGGAAACAGTGTTTATATAGGTACAGCCTTGGTGGGAAAAACAAAAAGCTAGGTATTCCTCTGGTGGTCTGGTGGTTGGGACTTGGTGCTTCCACTCCAAGGGGTACAGGTTCAGTCCCCAGTCGGGGAGCTAAGATCCTGTGTACTACATGGCACAGCCAAAAAAAAAAAAAGGTAAAGATAACAAGAAGATAAAAGCGGTAATGATGAAAGAGCCCTGAATAGCACCAGAGATAGCACACTGCTTTTTATAAATTCCTGCTGTTTCCTGATCTTCCTCACCAGAGCAGAGCCTTCCTAGACTATTCTGCTGGGTTCTGAGCTTCCGACCTTAACAGAGACCAGAAAGCTCAAGCAGAGGCTCAGGAGAGAAATCTCTTCCTGTACATTGTTACATGCCAGGTTGTCCTGCAGAGTGTTTCACACCTGGTTGAAACATTAAATGTTAAGATTCACCCATTCATCCAGCAAACAGTTATCTCACCTACCGGGAAAGAGTGTTTAATATATAGGGAGACAGGGATAAATAATTCTGGCTGCCCCGGAGGCCGCGGAGACTCATCTGCAGAGGTCAGGTTCCGAAGTCAGCATATAAGCTTGAAGCGGAGCATCGTCAAGTGACCCTCAAAGACCCTTCCAGACTTCATACCCTTAGAAACTCAGAGCCATTCTGGAAGCTGACACACGGCTTCTTGTATTTCACCAGTAGCTCCCTCCTTCGTAGGAAGCAGAGGCCCACGCCTGTCCAGCCCCTTTGAGTTTGAGAGTCTCTGTTCCTCCTTGTCTTCGCTTTTCTTGGTGTCCTTGTCGTTAAGAGGCGGTGTGTTGCTCAGTGTCAAGACTGGATTGTATGAGGCTGCAGACAGGCTTTTATCTAATTGTATTGTCAACCAGTATGAAAACCACTCTTCTGCTTCTGAGGAAAAACTACATTATCATTATAAAGTTTCCACACTGATGATCATCACGGTGGGGTTTTCCTGTTTCCTCTAGTTTTTTGATGTCCACTGTGGTCTCCATAGTAGGAAGCAAAGTAGGGAAGGCATTAGCTCCAGGTGAGGGCCTCCCTCGGTCCTGAAGGTACTTAGCCTGTGTGCACCATGTGGGGTAGACACACATGTGCTATCTGCAGAGACAGTGATTTTTATCCACTAGAGTTGGGGAGCCTAATTGTTTTTTAGCTGCCACTTCTGTTTGTTAAAGATATGGATGTTTGGCCATGGAGGAAAGCAAGGTGAATTTATCGTTACAATTAGACGCCTCACAATCTGAAAACTTATCACTTAAATTGGCAAAGTGTCACTTTTATGCAACTTGACGTTGAGAAGCCCTCGGAGCCCAGGACTAAACCCATACGCAGTTTAACCCGATCTTGGTGAGATGGAAGAAGTCACACTCGAGGAGACGTGGAGACAAACCGGACGGGGTTTTCCAGTTCCCTGCTACATGGCAGAGTAGGTGGAGGGAGGCAGACCACAGATTGATTTTTGTGTAACTCTCAGACTGAGTGGCGTGGAGCCAAAAATTGCAGGGTCTGAGGTTGCCCTATGTTTGCTTACTCTGAGGAAGTTAGTTAATATGTTAATATGAATCTAGTCGGACACTGTGTTTCACACTTCACGTTAATTTGTGCTGCCTCCTAATCTCCTGGCAACTGAGAACAAGTCATAGGTTGTGTTTCTTATTTATGGGCATCAAGCAGTATCTTTATAATGTAAAGTAAAGCCAGCGAAATGCACAGCCCGATAACAACAAATCTAATCTAAAGTGACACGGGGAGACTCTCCCAGACGTTTTTCTCTTTAATGTAACATGACTTCAAATTGATGCAGCCCCACAGTGATTGAAAAACTCTCAGAGCTTGTCTCCTGTGATTACATGTCTGATCTGTACAACTTAATTTTTTAACTCGGTGCGTCTCTGTTGTGCGAATGAACAGTTTTCTCTGGCTTCCTCTCTCACTTTGTTTGGGAAGAGAGTTTATTTGGCAGCCACGCACATTGAGTGGGGAAATGGCGAAACAACCTACAGTAGAGTGCAGAGGAACGCGTCTGGAGGCGGCAGCTCCGAGTCTCTCTCTCCGCCTCCTCTTCCCTCTTTCTTCTCTTCCCTTCTCTTTTGTTTTCTCTTGACTGTGATGATGGTTGCGCTTATCTGTGAATATGCGAAGACCAATTAATTGTATACTTTATTTTTTTTTTTTCAGGTAGAGTTGGTTTACAATGGTATGTTAGTTTCAGGTGTATAGTACAGTGATTCAATTATATACAGTATATACCTCCTTCAGATTCTTTTCCATGATAGGCTATTATGAAATTGGATATAGTTTTCTGTGCTATACAGTAGCTCCTCGCTGTTTACCTTATATATAGTAGCGTATAGCGGTTAAACGCAAACTTCTAATTTATCTCAGTAAAACTCATATCCATATAGAGATATATATATATATATAGACAGATACATATATATAGATATTATAGACAGAGAGAGATATCTCTCTCTCTCTGTATATATATAGAGAGATATATAGTATTACTGTCCCTTGAATCATTGTCAGTGAAATTCCTTTGTAAAGCGTATTTTGATGAATTGAAGATCAATTTAATTTTCGGTTACCCTTTGTGGTGTGTAAGGTAATGCCCAGTGATTGCTAAAGTTTGTGTATTCAGGACACTCACGCAAATTCTTTATCCAGTGGTGCCTAGAATGTGTTGGAATTTTGTCTGAGTTGAAAATTCATTCCTTGGGCCTCCTATGGGATGTATATAAATTTTATGTGGTCCACAGTCCAGTTAGGTCATGGATGCTCCCATTTAAGTAATGTTTTTCAGTCACTTCAGTTGTGTCTGACTCTTTGCAATCCCATGGACTGCAGCATGCCAGGCTTCCCTATCTTTCACTGTCTCCTGGAGTTTGCTCAAACTCATGTCCATTGAGTTGATGATGCCATCCAACTGTCTCATCCTCTGTCCCCCCACCCACCTCCTGCCCTCAGTCTTTCTAGGATCAGGGTCTTTTCCAGTGAGTCAGCTCTTCGCATCAGGTGGTCAAAGTTTTGGACTTCAGCATCAGTCCTTCCAATGAATATTTAAGGTTGATTTCTTTTAGGATTGACTGGTTTGATCTCCTTGCTGTCCAAGGGACTCTCAGGAGTCGTCTCCAGCACCACAATTTGAAAGCATTAATTCTTCAGTGCTCTGCCTTCTCTATGGTCCGTCTGGTATATGACTACTGGAAAAATCATAGCTTTGCCTATACGGATCTTTGTTGGTAAAGTGATGTCTCTGCTTTTAAACTTGCATCATTCTGATCTCATTTGATGCAGTTACTTCTCGCCTTCTTCTGAAACCTCCATTTCAAGTCCAAGCTTGTTTATTCAGTTTGGATACTCTCTAAAGTGTATAACAAATATCTCACAGATGTGCTTTTTTTTTTTTTTTTTCTGGTCATAACTGTGTTACTGAGTAATCCCCAAGGGCCTTCTGACTGTTCTTTTGCTTTCTCAGCAGCATCCTTTCAGATCATACCTAGAAAATCAAAGCTTTCTGTTCCATTTCATCATCTCTTTAAACTCAGCCATCTCAGCTTGGGTATTTAATCTCTGACATGGCTATTGATAATTGTACATTTTTGTTTACACTGCGCTTCATGTTTTCTTATGTAAGACAAGACATTTAGGGACATGAAAACCACTTACACCCTCTCTAACAAGAAAAGCAATTTACAGGAGGTGGTGTGACAAGGACCAAGAAGAATAAAGGGCCCTGTATGGCAGTTCTAAACTAGCATGTGGATCATGACACAGTGCCCAGAGTTACAGGCTGGAGATGCTGTTCTTATAGAGAAACGTGCAGGTAATCTCTTTGCTTCGCCCAGTAGTCACTTGAGTAATTTCTCGTTGGGCTCATTTTAAAGTTAAGATTGAAATCATCCATTGAGAAACTTGTGTTTACTACTTGAAGGAAGAAACTCTTATTTCAAGTTTTAACTGTTAGAGCCTTATATGTTTAGACACTCTAATTTCCTTTTTTTTTCTTATCCTAATATACCGTGTATCTTTAAGTAGGTGAGTCCTGGCGTGGGATTTTATTGTATATCACACCACAGAGTTAAGCTTGGTTCATTTGGATTTTAAAAATCTCCAGAGCTTTGAGAATGACTTTGAAACACTCTTTACTGTTGGAGCTTAAATAAAATAAGTCTCGAATGTCCTCTCTGTTAATTCACCTGCTCGGAAAGTTATAGATTAAAGGTTTAGTGAGAGTTTTTATATTTTCTGTAATTTCCCTTTGCATCAGAGTAAACTGTTCCTTGTGTGGAGTGGTTCACCTTTCATAAGGCAGAAAGGTTCCATCACCAAGAGGAAACAAGTAAGGAAAAATATGATATAAATGCGTAAAGACTTCTTAGAGCTCTTTCTGTGTTAGACATAAGGGAGTCAGTAAATTAATTAAGTCAACTTTGAGGGAAGCCATCTCCTCTTTTCATTAATGGGGGACCCTGAGAGCAGAAACTTGCATGTTTTCCTCTTAAAAGAAGGCTCTTTGTTTTTCTTCAGAAGTCATTTTTAAGCAGAAGGAGGGAAGAGAAAGAGAAGTAGATAAGGAAATGGATCCTGATACTGAGGCAGAACAGGCACCCTCTGCAGGGCCTGTCTCCCATTCTGGCCTCCAGAACCCAGGTTGCTAATTAATGACCCGAGAGCTAACGGCGGTTGATGAAATGCAAGATGTAATACACACATTGGGTTTGAATGATGCGTGATTATTAGCATCCATTCATGTGTAATTCTGTACTAGGAAGGTTTGTAATTTGTTTTTTGACACATTTCTCTCTGATTTCATACGCTCCTGTGTGCCTGTCTCACCTTCCTCCAGAACCCCATTTCCAAGGCAGACTTGATTTATTCAGTTTGGTTAATTTATTGGCCCCTGCTTATTTTCCTTAATACATAATCTCTTTCCTTAATGCCCTCTATGTCTTCCAAGCCGACAACCTAGAGAACGAAGCCACAGGCCTGGTACTGAAAACTTCTGCTGAGGAAGGGAAGACAGGGCCTTGCAGCTCCTAAGACATCCTATGGAATTCACATCAAACGCATGCCCTTTGCAGCGGGGAATGGAGAATGTTTGAAATCACCAGAAATAGCTTTCCATGACTTTGGACAGTGACATTTTTCTGTTCCATGGTGACGATGGGTCTCTGGACAAGAAGCCAACTGACTGATAACACTGCTTAGTTATTTAAAAGAAAACACACACACACACACACACACACACACACACACACACAACAACAACAACAACAACAACAACAAACCCCAGTGCTCGCAGCAGCGCTGTTCACAATAGCCAGGACTTAGAAGCAGCATGGATGCCCGTCAGCGGATCAGTGGATAAAGATGCGGTACCTATATTCAACGGAGTACTACTCAGCCGTAGAAAGGAACGTGCGTGAGTCATTGGTAGTGATGTGGATAAACCTAGAGCCTGTCATATCGAGGAAGTCAGAAAGAGAAAGCAAATTTCTTTGTATATTAATGCATATATATATGGAATCTAGAAAAATGGTACGGATGAACCTATTTGCAGGAAAAGATAAATGTTAAAAAGCCAAGAAAATAAAAAAAGTTAAAAGGAAAGAAAGAAAAAACAGCAGCCCAGCCAACTAAATGGCAGCGTAGGTTGGGATGACCCGCGTCCAGAATCTTTCGCGTCGCCTTAAGAGCATGCCAGTTGCCAGCTCTGAGGAGACAAAATGACTAATACGCAGCAGTCAACCTATTTCCCCCCCCCCCCCCCCCCACCGATGAAAGATTGAAGGAAAAACAAAATATTTTGCAGCCAAGACATGGGTGGTACCTGGTAACTCCAGGCGCAGCTCAAGTGTCACCTGAAAAGTGACTCCTGGGGAGCAGAACTTATACCATTTAATCAGACTGCGCCGGGTCGTATTTATAGCCCTGGTGAGGTTGGCCCATTGTTACACGATGAAATTGTGATGTTCAGCAGTTTATACCTTGGGAGCTGGAAGCGTTTCTCCGTGGTGAATTTGTAATATTAATTGGCCGTGTCAGTTCCTGACAAATGTAGTGACATCTATTTCAAGTATTTCAGCTTTATGGGGCTGAGAAAGTGACACGCACTTGCGATAAGCAATCTCACAGAAGATCTTCACGCTCGCTCCGTCGCTCCTCCAGAACATGTGCTCAGAGATGCAGAGCCTCCAGTGTTTGGGGGCCGTTCCCTCCCCTCAGCTCCGGGCTGAGGAGGGGCCCGGGGGAAGGGGGTGGATGCAGCGTTCAGTCTCCTGAGATGCTGGTCAGGGGTCTGGCGTGGGCTCGCCTGCCGAGACTACCAGGGGTTTGTTCTGGGCCCTGATGCTTAGAGGCCTCGCCCGTGCGCTTGCCTGCCGAGACCACCAGGGGGTTTGCTCTGGGCCCCTGATGCTTAGAGGCCTTGCTCGTGGACTCGCCTGCCGAGACCACCAGGGGTTTGTTCTGGGCCCTGATGCTTAGAGGCCTCGGCTGTGGCCTCGCCTGCCGAGACCACCAGGGGTTTGTTCTGGGCCCTGATGCTTAGAGGCCTCACCCGTGGACTCGCCTGCCGAGACCACTAGGGGTTTGTTCTGGGCCCTGATGCTTAGAGGCCTCGCCCGTGGACTCGCCTGCCAAGACCACCAGGGGTTTGTTCCAGGCCCCTGATGCTTAGAGGCCTCGCCCTTAGTAACAGGAGGCTGTGCCCTTGCCACCGTGTGTGCTGGTTCTGGACCAGGGACCATGTCTGGAGACACCTTGGCTGTCCCATCTTAGCGGAGGAATGAATTGCTAGTGGCATGTAGCGGGCGCAGGCCAGGCATGGCTCTAAACGTCCTGCAAAGCACGGGACAGGCTCCATGACAAAGAATTGTCTGGTCCCCAAAGTGAGTGCTACTGAGGCTGAGAAATCACATTTTCCAGCCTTTAGCTAGTCCTCGGAAGGCTGATGTGGCCAGAGGGAGGGGTGTGCTGGGGTCCCTGCCAAGCGGAGGGCAGGATGTGGAAGCCCTCTGGCTGACGTGGGCGGCAGGCCTTGAAGGATGCTCAGGGAGACACAGGAGTGGTCCAGAGCAACCTGGCTGCATGAGCAGCAGAGGGGGGAGCAGGGGGAGGGGGCTGCCCTCCAGTTGGGCTGGGCTTCTGGAAGGAGCGGGTGTGTGAGTTCAGTTGCACAGAGATGGGGGAGAAGGCCCTGAGCCCCGCTGAGCACACATGTCTGTCACGTGGCACTGGGAAACAGTCACCAGGTTAGGCTGACAGCAGGTTTCCAAAACAGCACCACCACAACAAAAGTCGTGTCTAGAGAAAGTCTGTTTTTGCACTTGTGTTATTAACCTTTTCCGTATCTCTGAGGTATGGAAGGTGGTATTCTTCCTGGTTTACAGTAAAGAAGCTGAGGCCTGAACGGGCTGAGTGACTGACTGCTGAAGGTCCCGTGATTTGTCAGTGGGAAGGACCACAGTCTGTGTCTGTATTATTTTCTCTTCTACCTTAACTGGAACAGATTATTTTTGGTGATTATTTCACGTATGTAGTTTCTGATGGCATAAGTGTGTATTGGTGGTGGAACAGATTATTTTTGGTGATTATTTCATGTATGTAGTTTCTGATGGCATAAGTGTGTATTGGCGGTTAAAAGAAAAAAAAAAAAGAAAGTACAGGCAAGTTAAAAAGAAAATAGAATTCTCCTGGAAACTTGCCTTTTCCTCTTAGCAGTATCTCTTTGCTATTAAATCCTTTGGCAGCATCATTTTGAAAAGCTGCCCAGGGTCCTAATGTATGGTTGGGTCATAGTTTAACCAATCCCCTATTGTTGGACATACAGGTTATTTACAGTTTTCCTTTATTGTAAATGGAATTGCAATGAATGGCTTTATAGCGCACACCAGTGAGTGATTATTGAGTGTGCCTGGGAACGCTGGTTCCCAGAGTAAGAACAGGCTTTGAGATAAATTGCCAAATTGCTCTCTTGAAGGATTGAGAGGCCACATGCCTGTATTTTTACTGAGAATAAGAATGTTTCTGAAAGCCAAGTTGAATCCAGTTTTACTGTGCATTTCCTCGAGTACGAGTGAAGCTGAACATTCTGCTTACGTCCGTGTCAACAGTGTCTTCAGTTGACAGTGATCCGTTCATGTTGACTGATTTCTGCCACTGTGTCTTCATGAACTTGTTACGTATGCTGGCTGAGATAGTCACCATTTGTTGTGTACACCACAGGTATTTTCTCCTGATTTCTGCTTTTTTTGTCTTTTAATTTCATGTTCAGTTTTTATGGTACCTTGATCAGCCTGTCCTCTGTGCCCTGCTCTCAGCTGCCATGCTTGCGACATTCTCCACTGTGGTGTGATGTTCACTTCTGTGTCGTGTTGGTTACCTGCTCTTATGTTTGACCCTGGAATCATTAAATTCATGGGGAGTTTTCTGGGGTAAGGATCCAGCTGCTTTTCCTCAGATGATTAATCAGTTGTCTCAGTACCAGTTATGGGAATAATTTTTTATTTCCCAGTAAATACTCTTGAGCTGCTTAAGAAAGCTATAGTGCAGTGCAGTGTATTCCATCTTAATTTATAAACAATACTGGGTTAAACTCTAAAAATCCCGTAATCCTATTTTTTCTTAGATTCCAACCAGCACATCTCTTTGAATTACATTTGAACCTTAACAATGCAAGGAGTTAACCTGAGTATAACTTAAGAGTTGACTGGCATATCCATGGTTCTGTGTATCCACAGATTCAGCCAACCACGGGCCATGTGGTACTGTGGTATCTGCTAATGAACAATATCCGTGTTCAAGTGGACCCAGGTAGTTCAGAGCTGTGCGGGTCAAGGGCCAGCTGCATATTCTATTCTCTGTTTTTGTAATCTGACTCACTTTCCCATTGCACCTAAGTATTGTGATTGTATTTTTGCCACCCGAGAATTTAAACAATAGTTCTAGTACTGCCACTACGTCCACTGCTAGTTTGGTATCGAAAAAACAAACCAAAACTTTGGCATTTTGGCTCACTTTGAGAATGAGGGCATATATTGTTCAGTTGCCCAGTCTTCAGCAACATCTGGTCTCCTCAAGAAGCCAGTGGGATGACTGATTGGAGATGGATGTTCTTAAGCTCTCAGAGATGACTCGGTGAGGTAATTCCACCTGCCCTGGGGTTCGAGTTTAGGTTTAATCCAGTTTTAGAATGGTTCCAAGCCATCAACGAGAAGGGATAACATTCTGAATCTCCAGACCTTGTGTTTAACATCTCTGCATTCTTCGGGATGCATATTCTGTGAGAGGACTCTTAGTAATGATCTTCCTTGGCAGTGCCTAGGAAATACTGGAAAGAAGACGCTATCTGTGTGTATCCTGTGACTTTCCTGTGTGTAGCTCATAGGGCTTCCCAGGCGGCTCAGTGGTAAAGGATCGCCTGCCTGCAGGGTCCCTGGGTCGGGAAGATGCCCTGGAGAAGGGAATGGCAACCCACTCCAGTGTTCTTGCCTCGGAAACCCCACGGACAGAGGAGCCTGGCGGGGTGACAGTCCACAGGGTTGCGAAGAGTTGGACGCGACAGGACATGCACACAGTTCAAGCCTCACCGCCGGACTGCTGCCGTTGTAGGCAGCCATAGGAAGCAAGCGTGTGCATCTGGCCTCAGCCGTTGTCACGCTGAGTAGGCGATGAGGCCGGTCATGGCTGCGCTGTGGCTCCTGCTGACGAGCGCTCTTATCACTGGTGCACGTTGCGTGTGTCACGCACAGGGAACGCGTGTTTCTCCTGACCAGGCCATGCGGGAATGCGTTTCTCCTGACCAGGCCGGTCCGTTAAGAGCTGTTCCCGGACATAAGGACTTCATATGGACAGACTGCTGTCTCTCCCATTACATGCACCTCTCGCCTTCTAACTGCTTAAAAAGACATTCTTTTGGACACGAGCGGTATTTATACTAGCATTTACATACGCTTCTGTCGTAGCTCTTCAGTTCACAGGGCAAATGGTGTAGCTTTGTGTCAGCATCCTCAGTGCTGCGTGGTCTTCTTGTCTCTGCTTTCAGTCGTGGCCAGTAGGGCTCTTCATATGATTACGGAGTCATTTTATTTGTGGAGCCTCTTCCCTGTCCATTATTCATTTTTTAACCCAAGATAAACACCCCATGTTTATTTAGCTTTTGTGGATTGTATGCTTTAGGATTATACATTCGTAATTGAATAACTTTTGACACAAATGGAGGAAAGTTTATCATCTGCAGCCAGGCTTTATTTAAGAGGCCTTGGGAGCTAGACACGTGTGACCTGTCCATTTTTACCTATTTGCCATAGTTCTTTCCTGCTACTTTGTTATTGATTAGTCCGCCAGGATAGATGGTGACCAGTGGAACATAGAATCTTCATGTAAACTCTTTGAAAATGCCTGTTGTTCCTCTCTTACTCCCCTGGTGGCTCAGAGGTTAAAGCGTCTGCCTACAATGTGGGACACCCAGGTTCAATCCCTGGGTTGGGAAGATCCCCTGGAGAAGGAAATGGCAATCCACTCCAGTACTATTGCCTAGAAAATCCCATGGACAGAGGAGCCTGGTAGGCTACAGTCCCTGGGGTCGCAAATAGTCGGACACGACTGAGCGACTTAACAATTGTTCCTCTGATGAAAGTTGCTGCTGTCTTGTGACCAGTCACCTCTGGGAAATGTTTGCTTTGATTTGTGATTAAATGTAGTCCACTGGACCCCCATATATGCCTCTGTGTACAGGCCTAGAAAATGTTCCTCTTAGGAGAGACAGGGCAAAGTGAGAAGCTACTCAGTAGAAAAAGAAAGGTGACCTCAGGTTGTCCTTAACCCGAATGCAGCCACGGGTGGGATTTTAGGGTAATTTATATTCCGTTTCACCACAAGATGTCACCAGGACACCATCCCAACATGGCCCAAGGACCATCTCTCTGGCCAACAGTTGCGATTCTCAGATAGCATCTGCCCAGGTCCACGGTGGGGAGTGGGCTGGGGAAGAGCCCCAATCTGGGGAGCCTGGGGACATGGTCATGGATACCCTGAGGTTTCTCCCCTCTCAGTGCCCGTCTCTTCCAGCCTTTGCAGGGAGCGCAGGGTTGAGGAATCACACACAAGCTGGTCATCACGGAAGTCCAAGGTGAAACATCTTCACTGGATGGGAAAGCACACAGCCACGGGGAGAAGACATTGGTCTGTAACTGCTTCCGCTCTCAATAGACATTGGCTGAGCCGGGAGGAATGACATTGTCTTCAATGAAACGGGATTTCGGATGACCTGAAAAGGCACGGTTTTGGCCTTGGTGAATGTCGTTAGTCGACACGTGCAGCGTGGAGATTTCATCTCTCACGATTCCAGCGTCAGCTGAAGGCTCATTCATTTGCTGGGCTGTCCTCCCTTCTGGGGTTGTGAGCGGGGCTCCACCAGGGTGGAAGTGCAGAGGCTTCTTGTTTCAAGTGTCCGTAAACCCCAGTGGCAGTGTTTTGAGTCCCTCTGGTGCTTCTGCAGAAAGTCAGATCCAGCAGGAGTCTCCTCGGTGTCACCTGACGTGTGCTCATCTTGATTCTCTCGCCTGTGTTTATTTGTCATCGTGAATGATGGCAGAGTGTGTTGGTGCTAAGAAGCCTGTCGTCTGGCTTAATAAAATAACAGCAGCACATCCCATGTGTATAGCGCTGTCTGTAGGAGCCTTCCAGCCTGTGATCAGAGGTCTAACTGCTCCTCTTGGTTGAATGTAATATACCAGTAAGGGCAAATATGAATTGTTCATTGCAAACATGAAATTAAGAATCCTAATGCAAATGCTCAACAAGACTCCGTAAACCTTTTAAAAAAGATAAAAATAAAAGAGCCAGAAATAGGGCCTCAGATTCCTGATTCATCAAATTGCTGTTCTTTTTCACTTCCGTTAAAATTTCTTGTGTTCTTTCTTAAGAAGGGTGCTTAAATATTAACTTTTGTCATCACCACGTTACGATTTATCCTATACCTGGTCCTTTAGACATTTAGCTTCTGTAATAATTTTTGAAATATAACAAAATGAACCATTTGTGACCTCATGTGTTTGGAGTGATGAAGCCTGAGGAAGTAGTCATTTCTGTCTCTGCAGTTCCTGAAGGTCTCAGATTCTCGTCCCATACTTTTTTTTTGTCGGTGGAGGGGAGTCGCGTTAGTAAAGTGGACTGTTTTGGCATCTGCGGCTCATTTAGGCCCTACCACTGCTGACCATGTGGAATTCTCCTGGGGGAACCTTACAGAGCACCTCAGTCAGGCCCACCTTTCCCCGCCATGTTCTCCGAGCTGACACTTTGTTTTTTCCCTTGAGAGTACCATTTCAGGGGTTCCCTTCCCTTCCTGGTTTCCAGTTCAGCGTCTCCCGATCCATCCAGCATACCCTGCCAGGGGAGGTTTGGAAATAGCGGGCCTGCAGTCATTTCTGGGATGCTGTTAAGGAACTGATGAAAGGGCCCCATCCAGCGGTTGAGCTGTGTCCGCGGTGACTCATAGAAATGAACGCGAACGCGATGCATGCAGGCATCTGGCAGGTGTGTTCTTTGGGCCGTATTCACAGCAGCAGGCTTGGGAAAGCAATTAGGAATCGCAAGCATGGGAAATTACTAAAAAGTCAGCCAAGATTGTGTTTGGATATCATCAGTGAATGTGTTTGTGTGGAAATAGACCACTCTTACTGTGTCTCCGGGTTCCCTGAGGTGGTTGATAAAACTTCTCAGCGCGGATACTGCCGATGGCTGAGGACCTGTTGTTGAAGCTGGGGATAACTTGCAAAGGTTTTTCAAACGAGAAGTGGTTTGCTCCAGCTCTGAGGCAGGGACTCAGATCCACTTCTGAGGTCAGTGTGAAAGCGAATGTAAATTCACTTTAAGTGGGGGTAGCGGGATCAGGAAAATAAATCAGTTACAGGCGCAGACTCGGGAGCTGTCGGAGGGGAGGGATGGATCAGGTTGTTCTCAAACCAGTGATTTCTATTTTCCACCCATTTCGATTATCCACGCCACCCCTTATCTCCTTAGTGCAGAAAACGGAGAGCTGGTTCAGTGTTCTTAAGAACCGCCCGTGATTGCATTTAGGCGATGGATTTAACACGTAGCATTATCTCTTACTCTTATTTAAGTGCTGATTGTGGTGCCTAAGTCTGTGGGTGTGAGTCATCACTGGTGTTACTGGATTTTATTGGAAATGCTCAGAAAGCAGCGAGACAGGACATGAGCTGATTCTGGCAGCTTGACATTACTCAACTATTCTCTTTTGTTTAGTTTTCCTTTGGAATTAGTAGTTTTTGGTTTTGTTTTCTTAGATGGAATAGGGGAGAGGGCCTTCCTCTTGCCTTTTTCTTTCAAACCAAATTTTTTCAAAGCATTTTTGCAAAACTCTTATGACTTCTGCTCCCTGGATGAGCAAAAGTTACTTAGGAGAGATGGCTTAGGCATTTTCACTGTGTCCATAAAGTAAAAAAAAAAAAAAGTATTACTATGCATTGCACATTGGCCACTTAGAATTTCTGAATACAAATTAATCAACCTGCAGCTGAGAATAACAGAACACAGGATAATGTACCTGCAGAATTGAGGGCATTTGAAATCCGTTCTCAGGTGGCTGTCGGAAAGAGCCAGCTGGAGTATATACCTCCCCAATTTCCATGACTGCGTGGCTTTGCCTTTCCTCACTTAATCTGTTTAATAAACCACCCTGTAGAATCCAAATGCTCAAATGTAGTTTCCTTTTTGTCTTTATGGCGATTATCATTGTTAACATGACATCAGAGTAGCTCAACTTTCGCATCATGATAAATTCATAACCCCAGAGAAGGCAGAAAACGTAATTATTATCAATTGCTTCTCTCCCAGAACTGCCATTGGCTGAGAGGAGCAGTGCGGTAACTTAAGGAGTAGCTGATTCAGAGAATTACAGGGTTGGACTTGGGCCTGTCTTGACTGTGTTCCTGTTGTTTAGGGAGGCTCCCATTGGATTTCTTTTCCAGTTTGCCTGTATGGGAAATTATGCAAGTCATGTTAATATTTGAAGAAGACTCAACTTTGCTTTCCCGCCCCCGCCCCCTATGCAGTATGGAATCCAGTTTATTTACTTAATATTTCAAAAGTCTTAATTGAGTGCCTGCTACCAGTTAAGACATAACCTGTGAAGAAGATAAAGTCCTTGCTGTATGCTAGTAGGGGCTATAACACTGAAATATATATTGTGTAATATAGCAGATGATGAGCAGTGTAAATAAGTGTGTGTGTGTGTGTGTGTGTGTTTAAGGTATGCTGTATTTTACCCAGAGACTCAAGAATCACTTTCCTGAAAATCCCCTGAGTTGGAAAACTTAAGAGTTTCAGTTCTTCACTGGGGAGAAAGAGTATTAGAGGGATTGAAGTCAAAATCAAACATGGTGGTCCATTCATCACACTGTGGCAATAAGATGGACCTCTCAGGAGAATATCTGTGTGATCTCATTTATCCAAAATTGATAAATATGCACGATACTGTACAATTAACTCCACTTTCCACCTCTTGCCTGGTTGCAACTGGAACGCTTTTGTGTTGGCGTCTTCCATCAGGGAGTCAGAGCTCAGGATTTCACAGGTTTTCCAAGGTGGATCTTGGGAGAGGAGGATTTAGAAAAGGGAGCTCACTATTGGGAACAAACTCTTGTTTCTGCAGGTGTGGGGCAGTGAGAAGAATAACTAACTTTTGAAATCTGGGAAACTTGGAGGTTATCTCAGTAAGTCTCTCTGTGTGTGTATTTTTTTATATAATCTTTTTTTTTGTGGATAAAATTGTTTTAAACATGAACTTGCTTTTTCCTAAGGAAGCCTCTTTTTTTTTTTTAATTAAGAAGGAATGAGCATCTGTATTGGTTTGCCTTCATCCATTGCTGCTATCTTGTAGAGGTTTATGGAAGGAAGGCTGAGAGAGAGACTCAGTTTGGCTGGAAATGGTCACTTCAGCTGGGAAACAGTTCAAGGCCAAAGTCAGATGTCGGAGTTATATTTTCTTGTTTTTCCACATATCTGGAATGTTCTTAAAGCCTTGTTAATGGCCAGCGTGCTTAACTGACATTTCATAGTTGTGTGGATTTATTCATCTTTCTTCAAGATATGTCTTTCCCTATCATCACAGCCATATGGAGGATATTTTAATAATGATATGCTGTGGTAGCCTATCAGACTAATATTAGAATTCTCCTTCCATGAATGGATTCCATCATTTAAGTATCATTTTAGCCTAACCAAGAGTTTGAGACACTTTTCCTTGACGATTCGATTTTCACTCCAAGATGCACCTTGATCTCACCAAAATCTGCCAATGTTTTCTTCTTCTTGGGCTCTGATGATGCTTTCATCTGGGAAAAGGCATCCCAGTTTGGCCCAGGAGGATCTAAGTAATCCGCAGCACCCCCTACCCCTGCCTCCCCATAGATTCCGTGTTCCCTGCCATTCTAAACCTGCCAATACGAATGTGGGTCGCGAGACCCGCATCTTAATTCAGTTAGGAAACATAGTTGATTTCAGTCTGAACATGGGGTAAGGGGTTGTTTAATACCCATTTAAAAAAATCTGGATTATAAATGAATTCAGCATATACACAGGTATTCCATTTTCTAAAAGTCTTTGTGAATGCTTACTTACATACAGCTTTTAGAAATTTGAAATATGAAGTTCAAAGCATGCTAATCCCTAAATTCTCTGGTCCAGGTTATTATGTTTTTATGAGGAGTAATTTTGATATAGGCCTTTTAAAATCAATTGCTCCCTGTAATTGCAGTGCTGCTCTGTGGTATTTGTGATATATCCTGGGCGGGGGACTTGAGGGTCGTGAGAAGTTCATGTGTGCAGCGTTAGGGCCCATGCCTCTCCCCATGGCGCTGGCTCCAGCGGCCGTGTCTTTGTACCTCTCTGCAGGGTTTTTAAGCTATTCAGTAGCCAGACTCCTGTTCCATTCTGCTCGTTTCATTTTCAAAAGCATTGAGAAAGAGCATTCTCTAGAACGTCCAGTTATTTTGGGAAGTCCTGGACTTGATAAGTCACTTTTGAATTTGAAGATCTAGGCAGCCATAGAAACAAAATGCTAATAATTCTCCCAAGTGAAGAGGCAACTCTGATTTTGTTATGCATTGACGATAATTCACTTTCTGTTGGGTTGATTTGGGAAAAAGAACCACAGGTCTATATTTTTAAAATAGAAGTAAAATGATAAAAACCCACAAGTCTCATCACCTAAGGAATTTAAAAATCAAATCTAACTTAAAAAAAACCTGATTAAGTTGGTACAGCAGGATCTTGGAAATGGATTTTATTTTTCAACAGATGATTAGGATAATAACACAATTTACACTTGCCTGCTGGGTGTTCCTGAAAACTTAGCATTGTTGAGTCTTTCTGTTAAGAGAAAGGGGTGTGTGGAGGGAAGTAACCCCCCAACCCAACCCATACCTGTTGGCTTTAAAATAAGAAAAACTACACACACACACACGCACACATGTGTGCATACACACGTGCACACACACACATAAAGATGTTGATGGTATAATGGAGGAAACTGTCATGAATAATTCAGGTTTAATTTTAAATTACTATGAAATATTTATTATTGTTACTGGTGGGGACAGGGCTGTGTCCTGCCTCCTCTCTTCGCATAGTTCAGTACTTGAGAGCGAGGCTGCGTGTGTCAGTCACGGTTCTTGGTCCTTCGCTTGTCTTGCGTTTTTCTGGAAGAGGGTGCATTGCTATGGGGAACTTGCGATTCTTGCCCTCTAATATTGTGGAGCAAGCCTGCTGGGCTGCTGCTTCCTGCTCCTGGTGGAGATGCGCCCCAGCTGCCCTTGGTTAGGGCTGAAGGAGGGCAGTCCCTGCCTCTCAGCCAGGAAAAGCGCCCAGACCGGGCCTGGAGTGCAAAGGGACCTCGTCTCCAGTGCTCCTTCTGGACTCAGCCTGGCTCAGGGGACCTCAGAGTCTGTCTGTGCTTGTACCTTTCTGCTTCTGCCTCCTGCTCTCTGCTGCCTCCTTCAGGCTCGCAAAGGGGGTGAATCCGATTGGTTCAGTGTGACCACATCATGCCTTTTGGACAGAGCGCTCAAGCCAGGTCACCTTGTCCAAGGGTGATGTCACATCACAGGTGTTCCCCTGGTCCAGACAGGATGACCGAGAGGACTCGGGGATGGGGGTCCTGGAGCCCCTGACACCAGGGAGTGCCGCCTCCCTGGCAGCCCGTGAGCCCAGGAGTGTGGCAGGTACCCGCAGGGTGCTGAAGCACGGCCTCTTCTCTGCAGGGCTGGGTGGGCCAGGTTCTCAGCTTCGCAGGCCGTGCTGCCTCTGCTGCAGCTGCTTGCGCGGCTGTTGGGGCAGGAGAGCAGTCACAGACAGTATGGAAGTGGATGGCTGTGTTCCAGTGAAGCTTCATTTACAGAAACAGGCGGTGGGCCAGATGGGGCCAGGGCCCCACAGTTGTTTACTAGATTCTATACGATACGGAGCTTTGAACCTCAGATACGATTCCTACTAGTCTTGTGATGTGGGCAGTTAGTTAGAATTCTGTGTCTCAGTTTTCTTTTGGGTCAAATGGGGATGAAAGTAGCTTCTTGGCATGGTTATTAAAACTGTTCAATGAAGTGATGACTGCAAACCATACTAAGCACAAAGTAAGATCTCAGTGAATGCTTTTTTTGTCCCCTGATCCCCTTATGCACAGTTATGAAAGATGATGAGAGATCATTCTAGATCCGAGGCCCTCAGAAAATAGGTGTCTTAAAAAAATTTTTATTGAAGTATTGTTGGTGCACAATATCACTTAATTTATAGGTAAACAGTATAGTGATTCACAACTTAAAAGATTATCCTCATGTATAGTTATCATAAAATACTGGCTGTGTTCCCCATGTTGCACAGTGTATCTTTGCAGTTTATTTTATAATCATAGTTTGCCTCGCTTTCTCCCTCCCCTGTATCGCCCCTCCCCACGTCCCTCTTGCCACTGGTGACCGCTGGAGGCTTCTCTGTATCTGGGAGCATGCTGCTTTTGTGCTGTGCTCACTGGTTTGGCGTATTCCTCGGATCCCGCCTGTGAGAGCTGTCGTACAGTGCTTGTCTTTCTCTGCCTTAGGGCGTCTAGCACAGCGCCCTCCGCGTCCGTCCGTGCTGCTGCGTGGGGCAAGCTCTCATTCTTCTTTGCGGCTGAGCGGTAGCCCGTCGTGTGTGTAGTGCCCTATCTTCTTCATCTGTCCGTCTGCTGATGGGCACCCAGGTTGTTCCGCATCTTAGCAGTCATGTCATTGTGAACAGTGGGATGTGTGCGTCTTTTTTCCATGACTGTTTTCATTTGTTTGTTTGCTTGGGTTTATACCCTGGAGTGTAACTGGTAATATGTGATATGGTACTTCTGTCTTTCACGTTTTGAGAAGCCTTTGTACCGTTTGGAAAATAGGACTTTTTGTGAAGCTTCTGGTTTTTCCGTCCGTCAGTTGGCCTTACTTTTTCAGCAGATGCGTTCAGAGCTTTAAAGGTCATTTTGTGTTTTCCCTCTCCATGTCCTGACACCATCCACATTGCCATTTGAAGCGTCGGACTTGCCTGTAAGTAGTTTACTCACATGCTCTTCCTTTGTAGTCATTTCCAGCCCTTTTTGTGGGCAGACCTGCATTTCCATTCAGGGTTTGTCTCATCTGTTACTGCATGTTCCCGGCCCAAGCAGAATAAGACATTAGTATACCCTGAAACCCAGCCATCAGAAGCGTGCCTGGGTTTAATGATTCACATTCATGCGGTCAAATTCACGGTGGCTGTCAGAGAGGGTCCTGGGATCTGGGGATCTGGGGGTGGACGCCTGTTCCCGGTGGTGGTGCCGGTCCTCCTGTCTGCTTTACAGAGCTTGTGGCACGCCTTCCGAGGCTGCCGGGACGGCTCCACGCCTGATTGATGTCTGTCCATCAGGCATTGTGTTAGTACAGTTCCGATGAGTGGTCACATCCACTGCCAAGCTGTAGTGCCAATGAGAAGTGTAGAGCCTGTCTGCTGTGCCATGATTCCACTTTAAGAAGGCAAAAACATTGCATTTATTTATATACTATACATATATGTCTAGTACATATTATACATGTACTATACACATACTATCACACACTATACACGTACTATATATATTTGTATGTATTAAAGTCACGTATGGATGTGACAGTTGGACCATAAAGAAGGCTGAGCGCTGAAGAATTGATGTTTTCAAACTGTGGTGCTGGAGAAGACTCTTGAGAGTCCCTTGGACTGCAAGGAGATCAAATCAGTCAATCCTAAAGGAAATTAACCCTGCATATTCATTGGAAGGATTGATGCTGAAGCTGCAATACTTTGATCACCTGATGCGAAGAGCTGACTCATTGGAAAAGACCCTGATGCTGGGAAAGATTGAAGGCTGGAGGAGAAGAGGGCATCAGAGGATGAGATGGTTAGATAGTATCACCAACTCAATAGACATGAATCTGAGTAAACTCTGGGAGATAATCGAGGACAGAGGAGTCTGGTGTGCTGCAGTCCATGGCATCACAGAGTCAGGCACAGCTTACCAACTGAACAACAGCAGCAGAAACAGATAGCATTTTCAAGGGGATATTTGTTTAAGGAAAATGATCTTGCTGAGTTATGGCTCATACTACATTTTATATTTTGGTTTTGAAAAAGGAGTAGAAAGCAGTTGCCTCCTAAATGACGTGTAAGTCAGAGATGAAGAGTGTCTTGTTTGAGGTGCTTTCAGGTTTGCATTGCTCTGATCCAGCCAAGAGCTTTCATTTGGTCCCTTCAGGGGCCACCAGTGGGTCTTCCTCTGGGACTGAACCCTGTCATCCAGGAGTGACCTAGAGCAGGGATCCCAAACTGCTCCCCGCCCCTGGACTGAACACGCTTTAGGTATGGCTCCCAAGCTCAGAATAAGATTTTACATTTTTAAATGATCAGAAAAAGAAACCAGTAGGAAAATATTATTTCACGGCACATGGAAGCTGTATGGAATTCATATTTCAGTGTCAAGAAGTGAAGTTTTGAATTTCATCAATAAAAAATTCTGTAGGCATTAGTTTTCTTTCTCGTTATATAAGTACCTGCATAACCTCCCCAGTTTTGCCTCTCAGCCCACAAAGCCTAAAATTTTACCCTCTGGCTCTTCACACAATTTTTTTTGCCAACTTTTGACTTTGAGCAGGGCTTTTCAGTCTGTTTTGTAACTTCTAAATTTTTTTCATTAAACTAAATCCTTTGGGGGAAGCCTGGTTTGCAAAGTTGATGTTTTTTTAAAAAAGAGGGGGGAGCTGTTTGGAGCAACTGCTGGTCTGAGCCTTGCTGGACATCAGACTGAGCCTTGGGCCGGATCTCCCCTCCTGGGGATTTGGCTGCTAGAGTGAAGACAGTGCCTGGATTGAGGCATGTAAATAAATACCCACCTATGGTCTTTTTTTCCGCTATTCCAAAATCCCCCAAACGCTTGAAAGATGACCTTGGATTTTTTTTTTTTTTTTGGTAAATTTACAGAAAACTTACTTGGTGATAAGATTTGACCTTAGCTGATGTCCTGTCCCTGTTTTTCCTCTGTGGTGGCTTAATCCTCTTTTCGCTGCAGAGATGTCTGTGCGTCTGTTCCCTGAGCGCTGCTGGGGATTTACTCATATGCAGTCTGAGGGCTGGGAGCAAGGCGTGCTGCTTTCCCTTTGGCATCTCCAGAAGGAACCACCCTCCTGACACCGTGGTTTTGGACCTCCAGCCTCCTGGAACTGAGACAGAGTGAGTTTCTGTTTCAAGGCCCAGCCTGGCCGGGCTGGGTGCTGTGGGGCTCCTGAGAAGCTCCCTGGTTCATTGGGAAGCTCAGTGGAGCTCTGTTCAAGACCTGCGTCAAGCAGCTGAGGGTCAGGGAGACCCTTAGTGAGTTAGTATCAGGCTGTGCACCCCTTTGTCTCAAGAGGGTAGCTTGCCATCTGTGGCTCTGTCAACCTCGTGAATTGACGGCTTTGCACTGTGGTGCTGATCTCCGTGCTTCGACGGCAGGGAGATCAAGCCAGCAATCTTAAAGGAAATCAACCCTGAGTACTCCTTGCAAGGCCTGATGCTGAAGCTGAAGGCCCAGTATTTTGGTCATCTGATGTGAACAGCTGGCTCATTGGAAAAGCCCCCGATGCTGGGAAAGATTGAGGGCAGAAGGAGAAGAGGGCATCAGAGGATGAGATGGCTGGATGGGATCACTGATGCAGTGGATGTGAACTTGGGCAAACTCTGGGAGATGGTGACTGACAGGGAGGCCTGGTGTGCTGCAGTCCATGGGACTGCAAAGAGTTAGACACAGCTGGGCAACTGAGCAATCATAACTTTGTGATGCCTGGATGGGGTTGTTCTTAACTGGTTCAGGGGAAGCAGTGTCCCTACCGGACCTACGAGGATGTTGTGACCTGCAGACGTTTAGAATGAAGACACCAGTGGCGTTGACCAGAGCGATTCAGTGGAGGAGATGCAACGTGCTGTGCGTGGGATTCTTGGTATATAGTTCCTGGCGTCCAGCCAGCGCCCAGTGTGTGTCAGGGGCTGCTGGCATGGTTGTATGTTCTCTGCCTGCCTTTGCTCTTCCCTCCCCCTCCAGAGGATAATAACAGATGATAGTAACTTGCCTGACCCCTGTTCCCACCCTGATCACTGTCACGGTTATTGCTGCTGTGGCTGTTGGTGATGATTGTGGCACCGTTGTTCAGATCCGTCCAGCCCTTCCAGAGCGTGTGCAGGGCTATCAGTGGCCTCCGTATCCCTTAGACAAACCACCTGCATCTCCCCTGCCTGTGTCATCCCGGCCCTCTCCTCCCAGGGCTTTTTGAGGCAGACAGATATCACTGATAAACCAAAGCAGAGGTCTGGGCTGAATTCCCCAGGGCCACACAAGATTCTGGGCTGAGAAAGGGAATTCCTGTCATTGTTGACGGAAAATCGCAGCCTCCCCACCAAGAGTGTGGGCCCAGGAGCCCTTCACCTCACCACCACACAGACTTGAAGAATCGCGACGTGGGCCTAACATAATTTTGGTAACTCTGTCCGCTCCTGCCTCAGGTGGAAATAATTCAGATTTCACTCTCTGTTTTTCTCTAATGGGCTAAACAGCCACTTTGTAATACCTGTATTTTACGAGACATAATGCTGGATATTGTTTCTGCAGTGTTTGTGAAAAAGACAAACCTGGGAGAGCCCAGCCATTTAACTTAAGCAATTTTAAAGTTATTTGTAAAATGATAGGCTGTCTTTCCTGACCCAGTTACTTTATAAAGCCACATTCTCTGGCAGACATTAACACAGCTGCTCCGTGTGTGGGCTCAATAAATATTCGGGCAACACTGATTGAGCGCTGCCTTGGGTAAATAATTCTCTTTCCTCACATTTCCCAGTTTCATAGTGAGGAGTTTTCTCTGTGGTCTGAACGAGTGTAACATTCCGTTGAAATATGGAGTGCTGAACACAAGGGCGAGGGAGACGTGGAGCCTGAGTTTGGGGGGGTTATGAGAAAGGCGGGGGCAGGTAGGGTGGTACCCCGAGTCCCTCCTCTGTCTTGACGTTGGGCCTCATGAGAGCTGGGGCACAGGAGACAGTGGAAGCAGAAAGGTGTCCTTAGAAGGAAGCGGAAAGGTGTCCTTAGAAGGAAGCGGAAAGGTGTCCTTAGAAGGAAGCGGAAAGGTGTCCTTAGAAGGAAGCGGAAAGGTGTCCTTAGAAGGAGTGGGTGAAATTAAGTCCGAGACCCCCCCCACCCCCCAGGAGCTTTCTTTTAGCAGCCACAGGACGCCGACCATATTTTCTGTCTGGGGAACCCTGGTTGCCACCTGCGGTTGGATCTCCCGGTTGGGCGGTGCCTGTCTTGGCTGGGCAGGTGGTGGGAGGTATCCGGGACGCTGGGTGCCTTCCGCTCCGGCTGTCAGCCTTGACTCCCCTGGTTTGTTTGCCCTTCAGCCTCGTTGAGAGGGAGGTGATCCCGGTATCTCCTCCTCGGGGCGTGAATAAGATGGTCTTGGGGAGATCGCAGGAGGAAGTGTGTGGCAAGTTCTTGGCTTGAGTCTGGCTGGTTGTCATTCCTGGGTGAGGCGTTGGTGAGAAGTTGCCGCTCAGGGCACATTTCGTGTTTCGCCTCCTTGAAACCTCCTCGGGTCTGCTCTGTTGGCAGTGAGGCCGCGGGGGCCCGGCTGCAGGTCTGAATGCGCGGCTGCGAGTCAGTCCCCCTCGCCCCTCCAGCCCTGCCCTCAGATAACGGCCTTATCCCTGCCATAGTGCGTTTCTCTAGATCTCGGTGAATTTCCTCTTTCAGTCTCATCATCTCTGAAAGTGAAGGTCGCTCAGTTGTGTCCAGCTGTTTGCGACCTGTGGACTGTACAGTCCATGGAATTCTCTAGGCCAGAATACTGGAGTGGGTAGCCTTTCGCTTCTCCAGGGGATCTTCCCAACCCAGGGATTGAACCCAGGTGTCCTGCATGGCAGGCGAATTCTTTACCAGCTGAGCCACAAGGGAAGCCCACATTGTCTCTGCTGGTCACTAAATTCACACTTCCAGGTCCCTCAGAGTAACTGTCCTGCGAAAGGATTAAGTTCAGCAGTGAAGTCCAGGGAGAAACCCGCGCCTTAACGAGGGGGCCACCGTGTGTGTGTCGGGGCTCAGCTCTCTCGGGCGAGTTTAGAGCACAGGCGGGGCCCCTGCTCAACTTACAGATGTACGTGCGATGCAGGAGGCCTGAAAGGAGTGTCTTCTCGTGGAGTTTCATTTCTTAAAATTAACAACTTCCCATAGAAAATAAGAACATGCTCATTTAAATAAGAGACTGCACAAAAGTTGAACAAAGAGAGAAAAAAAATATCCAGTGTATCCACTCAGCATCTTGGCACGTGTTCTTCCGGTGCTTTAAAATGCGTGGGTTGCTGTGTTTTGTTCTGCTGTGACTGCAGCATATACACTTGTGACAGGTGCCCACACGAATTAATTCTAAATTAATTCTGCTACCGCAGTCCCAATACTCCAGAGATGATTTTTTTTTTTAACATAGTGGTAGTCATGCTGTACGGATAACAGTTCCTCTTTTCCTACACGGATTCACTCCTCCCAGTTTCTGTACAGCGCTTCCCTGATGGGTCAGTGGTCAGGAATCCACCTGCCGGTGCAGGGGATGTGGGTTCAATGCCTGGGTCAGGAAGATCCCCTGGAGGAGGAAATGGCAACCCACTCCAGTATTCTTGCCTGGAGATTTCCATGGACAGGGAGGAGCCTGGTGGGCTACAGTCCATGATGTTGCAAAGTTGGACACAACTTAGCGACTAAACACACAGACACACAGACACACACAGACACACACACACACACTTTTTGTAGACTGTCCTAAGCAGTGCTTTGATTGATTGCTTGATGATAGACCAACCAGATGGACCATGCGTCTTAGCTCGTTATTCTGCTGTTAGGTGAAGTTTTAGATTGTAACTCTCTCTTTTCAGTTGTCAGTTGCAAAGCCGTGAGCATCTTTGCTTCTAAAGCACTTCCCACATCAGGTTATTTCTATGGGATTAACACACCAGAGGGAGAATTTCTCGGTCATAGGTGTAAGCACGTGAGACTTCTTCAGACATAATAACCTGGACCAGGAACCACCTGGGGGAAACTCGTGGAAAGTGCCTGGGGCTTGGCTGGAGCCCAGGGGATGGCAGGGGGGAAGGTGTGGGCCTTTTGCTCTGCAGCGTTGTGAGAGTGTTAGCTGCTCAGTCGCATCTGACTCTTAGCGACCCCATGGACTGTAAGCCACCAGGCTCCTCTGTCCCTGGAATTCTCCAGGTGAGAGGACTGGAGTGGGTAACTGTTCCCTGCAGTGTGGAGATAAGAGCTTATTCTAGGTGGCTCACATAACCAACGGATTTTATTGTGAGAGTCAAGTGAAGTTTATGCTTCACTAGCGTGCATATCTCAAAGACATGTGGGAGCAGGGTGGGCATTCACCATCCCGTGGAATGCCAGGGCACAGAGTCTGTCCGGAGCCTTCGGAAAGGAATTCCAAATTTGGATGCTTCTGAAGTTCTCACACCACGCCACGGACAGCATTCTTCTTCAACAATGGCCGAGCCTCACATGCTAGGAAGCTACAGACGCTCCCAGGTCCATATTAGCCTTCTTCAAAATGAGAGAGGAGAAAGGCAGGGAACAAGCCCTCTGCGCCCGGAGAAGGAGAACAAAAAGCGGAGTGCTGAGACTCTGGAAACCTCCGCTCCTTCCTATCCCTTATTCAAGGAGCGTCCGGAAGAATCGGATGCTGTGCTGCAACCGGACCCTCCTCCCGTGCTGGAGCACGGTTGTGGGAAACTGCCCTTCCACGCTTATTTGTGGGTGGTCTCCCCTGTCCTTTATCACAGCCCACCTGGAGCATCTCTGCATTCTTTTTAAGACTCCTGTCCAAGAGTTTTTTTCTTCCTCTTGCCACTGAGACATTGCCTCTGTACAGGCTACTTTATGGCACAGTTTGTTATTACACGGCCTTCAGTAAAACTCAGTTAAATCATAGCTCCAGAAACCAAACAGCTGCCCGTGGAAGAAGCCTTACATAACCTAGTGTTCACCATCCTGACCGCTCTCAAACATACACGGACATCCCAGAGGTCTTCCTTTTTTTTTTTTTTTAATTCAATCTCACTATAAAAATACCCTGTTTTTGAAAGTACTTGTTCAGCTAATTTATTCTTTAAACAAGAGGAGGAAAAAGTGTCGGTGTCCCTATAAAACAGTTAACAGGAAGCCTGAGGCATCTTTTACTGCCATTTTTTTGGCTGATGCTCGGAACGGCTCCATCAATCAGAGCTATTCACACGGAGCTGGTTTTTATGTCAGTTAAACCATCTTCCATCAAGTTGGCGAAGCAGAGTCAGGGAGCAAGATGAATAGCGGAACATCTTCCGTGGTGCGGAGAGGACTTTGCTTTTAAATGCCCCTGTTGATTTCTTAATATTTTCAACTTCCTCTTCCTCAGCCTGTTCGCCTCTGACCATCACTCAGGAGCCTTGTTCTTTTAACCTTGTTGCGGGGGGTGGTGGTGGTGCCAGCCCGTAAGTGCGAGTCATTGATCAGCTGCTGAGGGGGATCCATTATCCTTCCTGGGCTCCAGTGAAAGGGAGATCAATCCCGGGCCCCGAGAGTGACCGTTGCAGCCAGAATTGCAAGCTGTCGCGTTTCTAGTCGGCCCGCAGCCTTGCTTGTCCCTGCCGTCAGAGTCTCACATGGGAATGTTCTGTTATTTCCCACCAGAAGAAGTGTGTGACGTGGTTCTTCTTGAAAGATGTGCCTTGTGTACCTCAGCATTGCCTGATTCCTGCCTTTCCCCAGACACCCCCATTTTTCCTCTGAGCGGGTGTGTTGAGTGCTGCCTGCAGAGCTGTGGGGTGCCCGCAGGGGGGCCGGGGGCGAGGGCCGTCCAGGTGGAGGCCCTATTCTCACCAACACTGGCACTGCAAGCGCCTGGCTTTGTGTGTACCAGCCTGCTTCATGGCCCCGTGACCACCCAGATCGGCCTCCTCATTTGTAGAATAGCAGTGGACACACAGGGATTAAACGGGGAAACTCGGAGAGACCTGAGCACATTGTCTCTCTGGCACGTGAAGGAGAGCCCCCCAGACGCCAGTGTCAAGGTCAAAAGGCCCACGGGGAGCTCGGTGGCCTGGTTTATTCTCAGCTCTGCTCCTTTCTGACCCTGCCACCCTGGCCAAGGGACTTAACTTCCCTCGTACCCTTGGTTCCGCCTGTGTAATAGAAGGGTAACAACAGGCAGCGTTTTGCTTGCAAGATGAAATGCGACAGTCCCCATGACGTGCCTGGTCCGTCGACGGTGCCCAGGAGATGCTGGCTGTTAGTATTGTAATGCTTGTTTCCTGGGTGTCTGTGCCGCACCGGGCAGCGTGCAGGCGCAGAGGTGACTGGTGGAGGCTCAGGCACGGATGTTCAGGGTGTCTTGCCCAGGGCTCCCGGCTCTGGCTCCTGCCATCCGTGGGGCTGTGCCAGAGCTTCACAGAGGAGGAGGAGGAGGCCCACTTCTGCTCTTTAGGCCCACTTCTGCTCTTTGCAGTGTCCATCCAGAGTCTCATTCCACGGTGCCTGGAACACAGGGGTGCCTAACACGTGCCAGCTCACCTCCTGCCTTCGGGAAACCTCCCGCTCCCTCATCTCCACTGAGCTGTGGTCAGTTCAGAGGCATCAGCTTTGCCCCGTCTGTAGCCTTGATCCATGGCAGTCAGGTGCCTGTCACCGGGCAGTGATTGGACTCTGCGCGTGTGCTCCCCTTGGCGGTCTGCGTCCTCACCACCCCTTCTAACTGAGATCTGACCGTGGTAGGTGAGGAAGCTGCAAAGCTGTTCCAGCAGATTCCATCCTAGAAGCCACTGAAAATATATTTACTTTGTACCCCAAAAGATCCAAGACCATTACCACCAAACCCTGGTACCCTCGGAGCACAGTGGTGTCCTGGGCCACTTCCCGGCTTGTTAACCTGCCCCCAACATGACTGGCGTGGTGCAGACGTGGATCAATTCATTCTGTTGTCAAAGTGCGTGTTAATCTGCCCTCCCTACCCAAGGTTTAGTGAAGGAGAAGTTGGAAATTAATGGCCCAGTGAAGGTTTTAGGTGATGTGTGGATTTCATTTATCCATGCTCTCTCTCCCCCCATTAGCATGGTTAATTAAGAGTTGTCAATACATCTTTGCCGGAGTATTTGATTATTTTTTCAGCAGGGAAGATTAGAATGAAGTCTTCAGATCTGGCAAGCGCCGTGGGACTTGTAGAGCAAATTGCAGGTTAAGCCCTGATTTTGATCTCCGGGACCAGAGCAAACACGTTTCATTGGCATGTCATCCGCTGCGATCTGAGGGAGTGCAGGGAGGGTCCCTCTGGGGACAGAGGGGCTCTCACTCTTGTCTCCATGTCGGAGGGGCTTCGCTGCACAGTGAGCGTGTGCAAGTGGACAGGCGGCAGACCGGCCTTAGCTGCCTGCAGCTGGCTCTGAAAACCTTGGCATCTGCCCTTGCTTTAAAAAAAATATGTGTATGTCTGTGTGTGAGCGCACATAAACACACACACCCTAGTTTTTGTTTTTGTTTTTCTCTTTGGCCATACTGTGCAGCATATGGGATCTTTTCCGACCAGGGATTGAACCTGTGCCCCCTGCATTGGAAACGTGGAGTCTTAACCACTGGACACAGAGAAGTACACACACACACACACTTGTGAGCATATTTTTGTCCAGGTAGAGGGAGGTATGTATGTGTGAACAGAAAACAGGAGTTGAGGTTGACAGCAGTTGGCTCTGCACACCCCTTGCTTTGTGATCTATCAAAAGGGTATATCTATGTGTACACATACCTATACATATCTCCACCTGAACAAAAATGCCATCTGAATTGCCCTTTTTTGCCTCCCAGACAAGAGCACCAGTGAGCATGTTCCACAATGGCAGATGGCCCTGCCCTTTAGACACTTCTCATAGCGTTTGTGTTGGCAGTGGCCTTTATTTTTCCCTTCTACTTAGGGGCTCTCAAGTTCTAGAATAAATCTTGCCAGCAATTAATTATAGCTTGAGATTTCCAGGAGAGGAAGGCTGGCTTTTATTATTTTACCCACTAAATATACCTCTAGATAGCACAATACATATTTACAGTGACAAGTTTTGTTTTATTTATAGGGCTTATAACAAATCATCAAAAGCAGCCCCCAAAAAGGGCCACTTAGACCAACACCCTTATTTCTTCTTCTGCTTCCGTCAATGAATTATGCATGCATTACAAATGGCAATGAGGAGGAAAGGTCGGTTTAGAACAACACAAGATTGGAAAATTACAACATTTGTTTAAACAACATTTATTATTGATTATTCAGCATTGGGGCTGATAGAAACGCAAACAGTGGCGGTAATATCATCTATTTACGGAGGCCCTTTATAAATGTCGGACCCTACCCTCTGTTCGGATCGGAATAATTATTCAAATTTTCCAGCTCTGTTTTGCCAGAGAACAGGGCTACATTTGGCCCCTACTTTCTCAAGTCCTTTAATCCCCATGACATCCTTGTTATCCTGTTTCCTAGAAGAGGGAAGATTGGGGTTCCGATGGAGGGAAAAATGTGCTGGAGGTCCCATTCCAGCGGCCATGTGTAGTCTTTCTGCGCATTGATTTCTTCCCTTTCTACAATGGACGCGTTAGTTCTTGGCTGTGCTGGGTCTCCAGTGCTGTGTGTGGCTCGGTCGCTGTGGCACGCGGGCTTAGCTGCCCTGAGGCATGTGGCATCTTCCCAGGCTCGGGACTGATCCCGCATCCCCCTGCATTGGCAGGCGGATTCTAAAGCACCTCTGGACCTCCAGGGAGTCCTCGTGTACAGTCTTCGTCTCCCCGGATGCTCGTTAGTGTGTCGGAAACCGGTAGTCCTTAACAAGAGTGGCGGTGGCTGCCACATCAGAGGAGCCACGTGTGTACTCTGTCAGCTCATAGTCTGCCAAGCCACATCCCAAGCAGTGTGCGTCTGTTTTGGCTTTCAGTCATCACATGACCTCCGTGAGTAAGTGTTATTGCTGTGTTGATTCTATAGATGAAGCAGCCGGGGCCACTAAGCAGTTAAGGACCTTGCTCAGAACCCCAGGGTTTGTACACGGCAGAGCTGAGATCAGGAAAGACGTCCTCACGTTCCAGGATTTGCTCAGGCTTCCCACAGCTTCTGGACGGCCACGGTTTCATGAATGTATTTACCAGTCATTGCTTCAGTGGTTGATTTGAATTAGTCTTCTCTAGATTTCTTCAAAGATGGGGAAAAAAGACCGTTAACTTCATTAACATAAAACTTCATTTTCATTCTCAGTAGTCACAAAGTAATATAAACAACATTACTTTCACTAAGATGGAATCTGAAAAATCAAACCCCGGGGGCCAATTGTAGGAGTTACGTAACAGTGACTCAAGGGGCGTGGTTTCTAAGATGCTGAAATCAGGGGCGTGCTTTCCGTGTACACTGAGCTCTGCTCTGACCTCGCTTTCTCCTGGAGCAGCTCAGTGGGCATTTTTGGCTTTACTGCCCAGGTCCTGGGCAGAGGCAGGGCACATCCACACAGCTATTCACCCTGGAAATCCAGTCACCTCTCCTCACTTAGCAAGGCTCGCTTTTGAGTGATCTCTGTGTAAATATTCCTTGTTTTTAAAAAACGTCTTTCCTGAAGGACTTTCTTGATTGTTACCCCCCAGAATCCCTTCTGTCTTCTCTCTCAGCCCTGCCACCTCTGCTCATCATTCAGACGTTCGTTTCAGGCAGCAGTCCACCGCCCCTCTCCAGCAGCGCTCTTGGAAAACATCATGTGCTGTCTGTGGCCTGTGCCTCTCGTTTCTCGGTTCCAGCCAGGGTCCTGAAAACCCTCCATCTGACCATAAGTGGGGATCCATCTTGCCCCAGCTGTTACGGGGGCCGCCGGCAGAACATGCCGAGGTCCCTTGCCTTGCGAGAGTTGTTCAGGACGTCTTTCCAGCCCTCACCGGTGCATGTCTCCTGTGACCCACGGCTTCCCTCTTCACGGTCCTCATCTTTACACCAAGTCCGCACGTTGCTGTTGCCACAACTTCTCTCCGAGGCCTCTGATTTTATGTTTGCCGAAACCTGTGGGGGCAGTCGGCTCAGCACCATCCTGCCCCCTCCCCGCTGTTCTTCCTCCCTGTCTGATTCCAGCCCACAGTCTTTATGAAATGGTGGGACACGGCCCCAGTTTCCTGCCTCCAGCATGGTGGGCAGGGAAAAGAAACAAAACGAATAAGCCTGGAGGATTTCAGAACTTGGAAGCCACTAAGGAACTCTCGGCAGACAGAGGAAAATGTTAAATCCTTCTGGGCCAATTAGCTCTGCGGTTCCCTCACTCTTCTACTTCAGAGGGGATGGGGGGAGAGGTCGTGTTCGCGAGCAGGGGTCACATTTACTTTCCTAGTGGCCTTTTGGGGAGGGGGCTTCCCTGGTGGCTCAGTGGTAAAGAATCTGCCTGCAATGCAGGAGACCTGGGTTCAAACCCTGGGGCGGGAGAATCCCCGGGAGAAAGGCAGTGGCTTCCTGCTCCATCCGTGTTGTGCTCTGTGTAAATGGTGGCCTGTTGACGTGTCCGGTACATAGTCTGCAGCAGCCACGCGTGGCGGCCCTCATCTCCTGCCTCCCGAATGAGAGTGAGATCTCGGTACATTCGCTTCACCTGAGGCCAAGGGAGCCCTCTCTCTGTGCATCTTTGGCCCTGGACTTGAGGCTCCCTCTTTTATGTTTGTTTGCATTCCAAAGGAATGCCAGCACCATGAACTTCTTAAACACACACGGGGGCTCCTGGCCCGGGGTCTCCAGCTGGCCGCTGGGTTGTTTAAAGAAGGATATTTGTTATTCTTTGAGGCTGACACACTGGCTGTCATCTGTTGTTTTTCTAATCTCCCAGTAAACATTCGGAAAGTGAAGGTTTAGGCATGTGTGTTTCTCTTAATGTCGGAAGGATAAATAAAGCCATCAGGTTCCGTGAGTTTTCTCCCAAGTTTGCTGAGATGCTGCTGCAGGTCTGCCCCAGAATGGAGCCGTTTGCAGCCGGTAGTGCAGCAGGGCCCTTACTTGGCAGCAGGCACTATGGATGGGTTTGGGGAATGCCTTTTGACAGTTCAGGGCTCACGGGAGGCAGCGCAGGCTCCTCCAGGCCGGCCTCGGAGAGGGGCATCGAGTGACAAGACCCTCAGATGCTTCTCAAGCCTTGTCTCACTCCTACTGGCAGGACCTGAAGGAACCCAGTGAGGGGCAGTGCCGTTTCCTCTCCCTGACCCTCCCTGCAAGCTCACAGCTAAAACCGAGAAATAGAAGGAACTCCACCAGACAGGTTTCTCTTACCCCCATTCCTTGTTCACTGGGAGGCTTTGTAATTAGATTGCAGGGTCTTTCTTCTTTGAGAAAGATTTAGAAGAGTTATCACACGTGCTCTGCTGCTTTGAGTGGAAAAGTGACATGACAACTTTTGAAACTCTTGGTGTCCAAGATTTAGATCCAGTTTCTTTTAACCCCCTCACCTGCTGTGTGACCTGGGATGAATAACCATTCTGTGCCATAGGAAATTTTTTTCTTTCTTGAAACAAGAACTGAATATTCCACTTTTTATTATTCTACTACCAAAAAAAAAAAAAAAGGAGACAGTGTATACAAGGTATTATAAATTTTGTTTCCCAGAAAACTGTATGTAAATCCAGGTCATACTGTGTACAGTTCTGATAGAGGCAAGTGCTTAGGCGCTCAGTCGTGTCCAACTCTATGACCCCAAGGACTGTGGTCCAGCGGGCTCCTCTGTCCATGGGATGTCCCAGGCAAGAATACTAGAATGGGTTGCCATTTCCTTCTCCAGTGCATGAAAGTAAGAAGTGAAAGCGAAGTTGCTCAGTCGTGTCAGACTCTTAGCGACCCCATGGACTGCAGCCCACCAGGCTTCTCCGTCCATGGGATTTTCCAGGCAAGAGTACTGGAGTGGGGTGCCATTGCCTTCTCTGTATGAATCCCTACTTGACAATTTATTGTAATATCCTCCATATAAATAAAAATATTTTATTTTAAATAAGTGGCTTATGGCATTCAGGATATCTCAGACACTCACCAGTAACCATTCGATTGCCTGGAAAACCCTGTGGATGGAGAAGCCTGGTGGGCTGCAGTCCCTGGAGTCACAGAAAGATGGACACGACTGAGTGACTTCACTTTCACTTTCAGTGATGCTTGAAGGAAATGAAAAGAAATTAGCCACTTGTGCTAAAAGAAATCGGTCATATTGAAGCATTAATAACCTGTGAGAGGAAGATACCACTGTCAATATAAGATACTAGTAAATTCTACCATATAGAGGTAGCTGTTTATTTTCTGGGATGAAAAAAGGATTACAGAATAGGCTAGATAATCTGAATGTAGTTTCTCTGGAAGATTTACTCAGGGTGTGTTCTTTTTTGGGAATTAACATATATCACCAGTGGCATGGAAAAACAAGTGTCTGTGTAGATGGTACGGCTCTTTGGAAAACTAGATCACCCCCTCGAATGCTGTAGCTTGTACTGCACCTGTGGTGTGTGTGTCTGAGCTCTGCTTTGGGGGACAAAACAGATCCTTCTGGGGGCTTGACATTCACACGGCATTCCTGGGAACTACCCGGATGGTGACTGCTACACCCTGGTTGTTCAGTGTTCACGCTGGAGTTGAGAATGCATTCCCACGTGTCCACACGGCAGTTAGAGTATTCCAGCCCTACGCCATCCCCACCTCACCCCACCTAACCGAGGAGAAAAAGCAAAGGCGTGTTCCTAGCCAAGGCCCACATGTCTTTTCTGTATTTTAAGTGCTCCTTATATATCTTGACCTTACAGTTTACAGGGTAAAGGAAACATTTACAGAACAGTTAAGACCAGTTAGAACATAACGACTTGCCTCATTATCGCACTCTACAAACCTTCGCTTTACAGACTGCACTTCCCCGCCTGCTCGCAACTTGTGTTTGGCCTGCGAATACGGTTCCTGGCCCACAAATGGAAACACAGGGAACTTCGCATTGCCCCTGCCTCAGCTCAGACGTGCCAAAAATAAGAATCTTTAAGAACTCATAAAGTAATTTAGCACCACATTCATAAAATAACACAGTTTTGAATTATTTCTGTAAGTATGTCTTTGAGTTAGTGGTAGGATTTTTTTTTTTCCTAGTTGTCTGTTCAGATATTTAATCTGCTTAATAAGTAAACAGCTCCTATAAATCAACAATCTTTTCTTTATAATCACAAATCTTTTTTAAAAAAGTAATAGGACAATTTCCAAAAGTTTCGAGTGTCATTCAAGTGGACAGTAAATGTTTGGAAAATCCTTAGGTTTATTAGCAAGGAAGACTCAGTTTAGCATTGAGACTGTATTCAAATTTTTAAAACTTGTAAGAGTAACAAATGTTATATTTTACTACACTGTCGGAAGAAAGCAGAAGTGGGCATTCTCATAGCCCGGGGGAGAGAAGTACAGTTTAGGATTTCAGTTCTGAGGTTTATTATTATTATTATTATTTTTCCTAAACAAGTCCTCTATCAAAAGTTAAAAAGAAAATTGTTTTTCATCTGGGATTTTCATAGGTAGGAAGTGTCTTAAAGGAATATTTAAGATATACCCACAGATTTATAAAAACAGATTTGTAATAAATCTGTGTTATTTATATGATGAAAAAATTAGAAGGACTTAAGATTTTTATTAATTGAAGTAAATTATGGTGATCTAAAGCAGAAAATACTTTGTGATTTACAAAAATACAAACTAAAACATAAGAAATTGAGAATTTCAAATTATTCTTGAATGCTTCCAAATTGTTTCTCTTAAAAAATATTCCAACTTATCTACTAGAATTTGAAGGAAAAGTAAAGGAATAATGAAACATTATCACCATTTTTACTGATTCATACATTATTTTTCTTTATCAGACAACAAACATAAAACTCTAAATAAAATTAGTCAAACTTGAAGTTTTTTTTTTTTTTTCCAAATGTAACTGAATCATATCAGGTGTTTCTTTAAAGATAAAATAATTTGAAATTCTGGAATGTAATGTCCATCTGGTGGCCAGTGAAGAGAATGGGTATCTTACTATATGCATGCTACTTTTAGCCCTGAAGTGAAGTGATTTGTGTGAAGTGAAAGTTGGTGAGTTGTGTCTGACCCTGCAACCCCATGGACTGCAGCCTGCCAGACTCCTCGGCCCATGGAATTCTCCATTCCAGAATACTGGAGTGGGTAGCCTTTCCCTTCTCCAGGGGATCTTCCCAACCCAGGGATCGAACCCAGTGGGTCTCCCGCATTGCAGGCGGATTCTTTACCGTCTCAGCCACCATGGACTTGAGTTCGATCCCTGGGTTGGGAAGGTCCCCTAGAAGGGAAAGGCTACCTACACCAGTATTCTGGCCTGGAGAATTCCATGGACTGTAAAGTTCATGGGGTTGCAAAGAGTCAGACACAACTGAGTGACGAGGGGCTTCCCTGAGAGCTCAGTTGGTGAAAAATCCGCTTGCAAGGCAGGACACGCTGTTTCAATTCCTGGGTCAGGAAGAGCCACTAGAGAAGGGACAGGCGACCCCCTCTAGTATTCTTAGGCTTCCCTTGTAGCTCAGCTTGTAAAGAATCTGCCTGCAATGCGGGAGACCTGGGTTTGATTCCTGGGTTAGGAAGATCCCCTGGAGGAGGGATATAGGCTACCTACTCCAGTATTCTGGCCTGGAGAATTCCGTGGACTGTGTATAGTTCATGGGGTTGCAAAGAATCGGACACAACTGAGCAACTCTCACTATAACTATAACCACCATGGAAGCCCTTTAGTCCTGCAAATACACAAATTTAAGCCTGACATGGATGCTTTTTTATTAGGCGTTCTGTTCACCTGGAGCGAATACCTGCCAATCTGCAAGTGCCTCTCAAATCATTGATTGGAACACAGGAAAATGGATACTCTATACTTCTGGGACATAATATTTTATTACACAAGAACCTATCGGATCTGGGCTGAGAGGAAGGATTTGACAAGTTAATTAATTTGTCTTTTCATTATCTAAAAGCTTAGAAAACGCAAACCCTCCTGGTCCCCGGAAACGTTTTCTTTTTCTGAGGTTGGGAGTAACGCACCGTTACCCATCAGGGTGTTCGGCTGCAGGTTTTTTTGTGTGTATGTGTTGAAGATGTAGGGAGAGAGGTGTGGAGCGGTGGTTTCCTGGGGCCTGACGTGTCACATGACCTCGTGTTGACCCCGTGCTCATCAGCAGACCTCAAGTGAAGGCACCACGTGTATCGAGTTTATTTTGTGAATGTTTTCTAAAGTTGGGGTCCAGGATGGGAGACCATCTTCCCTAGGTCTATGGGTAATAGTGTTTTCATTCAAACTAGGGAACTCAGTGTCTGTAGATACTGTTCCAGACATCGGGGATGCGATGGTAGGTGAAACTAAGATCCTTCTTGTGGAGTTTGCATTCTAAGGGAAGAGGAGGGAGACTGGAAAGTGAGGTGGGGCCAGCTTGAAGATTTCATTGTTTTGATTATTATTATTTTAGAATGAATTAGGCTGTTTCCGGTCTTAGTTGCAGTGCACAGATTCTCTAGCTGTGGCTCATGGGGTCAGTCGTGGCACACAGGCTTAGTGGCTCTGCAGCGTGTGGGATCTTAGTTCCCCAGCCAGGGATCGAGCCCACATCCCCTGCATTGCAATGGACCGCCAGGGAAGTCTCAGCTTGAAGACTTCGAAGGTCTCTTTTAGGAATTTGAACGTTTCTGACGTGGGCTTAGTGAATTGTTTTGCCTTTCTGTTTTTATTTTGTTTTATTTGAAACTAGCCATTTGGGGAAGTAGGATTTTTAGAAGATTTATCTAATGGCATTTTTTAAAGTCATCATTAAATTGACTGTGAGGATAAAATATTAATTAAATGCTTTCAGAGCTTTACAATTCAACCATATCAGTTTTAGACCAGTTGGGGGAGACACTTTAAGAAAAACAATACTAGACCCACCCTTTTTCTTCTATGCGGAGTGTCTTGGTAAGTGGACAAAAGAAGAGTTTAGCTTTCACACAAAGCTTTGTTAATAGGCTGCCTCTGTAACTGTGGGCTCCCCAGTTTTGTTGCATTGTCTATTTATCCACTTATAAAGGGACCAACTGACTTTGCCCAGTTGCTTCAAAGATAAAGTGTTTGTGAAATGTACCATTGTTCGTGATTTGAGATTCTTAATATCTTAAGTTTCAGGCAGACAGTTGGCTTTGTTGTGGCTTCCGGAAAGGGCTGGGTCCTGGTAAGTAAAGTCACAGAGGATTAAATGAATGGTTAGCTACATGACTCAGTGTTGTCACATTAAAGATCGCAAACTGAGCATTTTTGGTGAGTTGACAAGTACAAGAAACTGGGAAACCTTAATTTTACTGGCCCCCTAATTAGAACTGGGAGGCTTCCTAGGAGCATTTAATGCTCTATTTCGTATCCCACAGTGGTGCATTTACCACTGCTCTATTTCTTTTAGATTAAAACTATTTTAAAAGGAAAGCGATAAAGACATATCATTCCTAGTGATTGCTGTCCATTGCTATCTCCACCATCCTTGTGGAAGTGTAAGGGCATAAATCATGTCCAATTCATATGAATCGTTCCCTCAGATGACTGCTTAGGTTCTTCGGTCTGTGTCGACTTGATGTGACGGTCATGGTAAGGGATTTGCTGTCATCTTCTGTATTGTGGATCAGAAATTCCCCTTTCCTCTCTGGGACTTACTGGTGAAGACTGACTTCTGTCTAAACCGTGTTTTATTTCCACGATGATTGAAATGACCAGTGAGCATGTTTCCTTTAAATAGCTCTTAGAAATCCACCTGGCAGATAAGGCCTTCTCAAATCAGCTGGTGGTGTTATTAATACAGAATCAATGAGCATTAGGAAGCAGGAGCTGTCTGTCAGTCATTCACGTACAGGTAGTAAGTGTATCCCATGTCCTATCGACTGAACCGTGGCCTCCTGCACGGTCGCCCCTGTCAACAGCTCAGCCCTGGCCGATCACCTTGAATTCATTCTAGGGGAGCATCTTTCATTTGCTGCTGCAGGTGTGTGTAATGTGCAGCTCAGAGAGAAATTTCTCAGTAAGGCAGAACCCCACTTTTTTTTAGGGGTTCCCTGATAGCTCAGTTGGTAAAGAATTTGCCTGCAACGCAGGAGACCCTGGTTCGATTCCTGGGTCGGAAAGATCCGCTAGAGAAGGGATAGGCTACCTACTCTGGTATTCCTGGGCTTTCCTTGTGGCTCAGCTGGTAAACAATCCGCCTGTAATGTGGGAGACCTGGGTTTGATCCCTGGGTTGGGGAGATTCCCCTGGAGAAGGGAAAGGCTACCCACTCCAGTATTCTGGCCTGGAGAATTCCATCGACTGTGTATATAGTTCATGGGGTTGCAAAGAGTTGGACATGACTGAGCAACCAGTCCATTCTGAAGGAGATCAGCCCTGGGATTTCTTTGGAAGGAATGATGCTAAAGCTGAAACTCCAGTACTTTGGCCACCTCATGGGAAGAGTTGACTCATTGGAAAAGACTCTGATGCTGGGAGGGACTGGGGGCAGGAGGAGAAGAAAACAACAGAGGATGAGATGGCTGGATGGCATCACTCACTCGATGGACTTGAGTCTGAGTGAACTCCGGGAGTTGGTGATGGACAGGGAGGCCTGGCTTGCTGCGATTCATGGGGTCACAGAGAGTCGGACATGACTGAGTGACTGAACTGAACTGAGCGACTTTTACTTCACTTTCACATTTTTTTTGTTTTGAAGGATGGATGTATGTCTGGGTATTAATATCTCGTGTCCAGTACCCACCAGAGTTCTTCACCTTTAGGAGAACAACAGAAGCACTGACTGGGGCCTCCCCTTCCGATTGGAACCCAGCTGCAGGCCATCGTAAATGTTCGCAGCTACTGCAGATCGTATATGGTGGCGGTCCTTCTAGCTGCTCAATCTTTCTAGCTTCTCTTAACGAAGACACTTATTGTGACTAGTAACATGGCTTCTCATTCTGATTTGATCTGGGGTTCCTTATCTGAAACTGTTGTCTGGCTGAATGTGTTGAACATTTTTCTTTCTCTCTTTCTTTCATTTTACAGGTCACCTTTCAATTATTCATCAGTTTGACTGCTGGGTCACAGTTGGGGCATGTGGGATCTTTAATTGTGGCACGTGGGATCTATTTCCCTGACCAGGGATTGAATCCGGGGTCTCCTGAGTTGGGAGCTTGGCATCTCAGCCACTGGACTACCAGGAGAGTCCCTGGTGGACCTTTTTCAAGGGCTGATGAGTCCCTTCTTCCACACTGTGCTGGGTTCGGTGGTGTCTTTGTTTCTGATGCCTCATTGTCACTTATGGATGCCTTGTAGCCACTGCTTGCCACCTAGATCCCCATCGTGTATACAGCTGGCCTCCTGCTTTCTGTAAGCGCTGAGTGAGTCCCAGGTTCCCCGAGTTCCACGCGCAGACAGCTCTGACAGCAGCGGGCCTCAGTAGGGCAGTGGGAAGGACGTTTGAGCAGCTCTGGTCTGGAAGAGTCAGCTTCTGCTTGGGATTGCGCCTGAAAACCAGCTCTCCGCTGGGCAGAACCGCTGTCCTCGCTGGGCAGCGCTCATCCACCTAGAGGAGAGCTCAGGGTCGGTCCTCCTTTCACTGTCAGGACTGCCGCACACAGGCTGAGTTAGACTTTGGCTGGTCTTTCCTAGCATCCCTCATGGCGCCTTTGAGATTGGTCAGAATGGGGTCTTGCTTTGATGACATTTTGTTTTCTTGACACATTGTTAGCTTCTAAGAAGATGTAATTAAAAAGGAAGCTCAGGCGAAACTTTAGGATGGACCGCATAACTTAGCTAAGCTTCTTTTCTTTCTGATTCAGGAAGCCCCCGGGGATATATTGCAGAAATAGCGTTTGGTTGTGAAGAGTACAGTGTCTCAAGAAGTATTACCAGAAGGAGATTTTTAAGACAAATTCCTAGAAACTTTTGGGTCATTTGTGGATAGTGGAGAAATAGCTCTTCACTTCTGGGATAACACGGCTCTATTTCATTAGGAATTCATGATATGTTAATAGTGGGGTAGTCAGCCTTCAGCTGGTGGGTCCATGAGCCAGGCCTCACCCCGAGTGTCTGGTTGCTGGTGATGCTGCTGCTGATAGTCACAGCAGGTGCTGAGCATGTGCTGGGTGCTCTGCATAAATGCCCATGTATTTATTCTAGCATTGCTTCCAGGTGATCGGAGTTGTCTGTTTCACAGGGGAGGAGACTGAGGATTAGAAAAGTTACGATGTGTGTTAGTCGGTCATGTCCGACTCTGCAACACCGTGGACTGTAGCCCACCAAGCTCCTGTGTCCGTGGAATTCTCCAGGCAAAAATACTGGAGTGGGATGCTGTTCCCTTCTCCAGGAGGTCTTCCCAACCCAGGGGTCAAAGCCAGGTCTCCTGCATTGCAGGCAAATTCTTTACAGTCTGAGCCACCAAGGGAAACCGAGGAGAAGTTGTGATAACTGCCTAGAGTTTGAAGTGAGGTACGGGCTTCCCAGGGGACACTAGTGGTAAAGAGTCGTGGGTTGGATTCCTCGGTCGGGAAGATCCCTAGAGTAGGAAATGGCAACCAACTCCAGTATTCTTGCCTGGAAAATTCCATGGACAGAGGAGCCTGGTGGGCTACAGTCCATGGGGCCACAAAGAATCAAACAGGACCGATCACACACATAGCCACTGGTGCATTCCAAGTCACTCTTTAGAAGTCACAATGCCCTCAGAAGGAGGTGGGCACCTTCAGCATCACCAGCTTCTTTCCCAATACATCCATGTAGTGTTGGAAAAAGCCCCGTTTTGTCCTTCTGAACTCTTCTGTGCCTGCCTTTGGCCCATGCCTCTGCCTTAGTGTTTCTTTCCTGGTCTCCCCGCCCATGGTCTAAGGCCCTGCTCCTGAACCCAAGGCAGCAAAAGTGTCTGTGCAGTGCCCAGCCCTTTAGGGTCGTGAAGGAGAATGGCTCAGTCAGGAATTTCCTGGCAACCTTCTTTGTTCTTGGACTGTTTGTGGCAGGGTCTGCACCCTCCATCAGTTCAGCTCTCCTCTGATTATTGGGTCTGTGCCTCTAGGCCGTCCACATTGTCACACTTGCTGAAATGCTTCAGTGTCTGTCTGCGTCTTTGCAGCCGGATTTGTAGCTTTCCTTTTCCAAGTCCGGCTGGTGTAAAACTGCTCCCTCCACTTCCTGCCCTGTTAATAATGCCTCTCAGGAGACTCAGCATTCCGCAATTGATGGCTGAGTTGGGGGAGAGAGTGCTTCATCTTCAAAAGATGTTGTCACAACTATATGAAAGAAAAAGAATAAAGGGAAAGTTGCCCAAGTTCCACTCCCCTTATGCAGTGATTTCCCCCCCGTTCTTAGTTTTGCCTTTTATTTTGCATTCAGCTGCCTATGTATTTTTACATCCATAGTTGCGATCATTTGGCCTTCTAACTCCAGAAGAAAAATCTGTCATTTAAACTGCATGCTGTTGAATAAGGGGGACTTGAAAGCTCCAGCTCTCGGATCCCATTTTGAGGGTACAGTTGCGATACCGCAGTTTCTGCAACATGTCACGTGCAGTCCCATGTTGAGTCTTAGAGCAGTATAAGGCAGCGTCTTGTACAGGCATGCTTGTAGCTCCTCACGTGTGTCTGTACCAGTTCTGATAATTTGCATTCAGAATTTGCCTGTGTAAGTTATATTTTAGATCAATAATGCAAATGGGAAGACCCAGTAGAGCCCACAGCCTCATCATGTCTGATTAGGCCTTTACGAAATCAAGAAATAGCGACTATGCATCCTGCCCTCTTCTCTCTCTCCCCGTAAATTACAGACAGTACCAGCTGTCTATAAGTGAGCTTGGAAGTGCTTTTTTATTGGTAGAGGGGTGTCTGTCTTCAGTCAACAAATATATTTTGAGCATTTTTCATACAGAGTATTCTGCTAGGTCCTGTTGGAAGATTCAAGACTACAGATGACCACCTTTTCTTTCAGTGGGCTTGCAGTCTATTTGAGATGATCTCCTTGTCTATTTATGCAATCCATATTACTCAGGGAAAACAGTATGGCCACCCGTGGGCTACATGCTGATGTTAAGAGCTTATAATGGGCAGTTTCTCCAGGCACTTGACTGTCTCTGGTGACTACCTATGTCCCCAAGATGCTCACTGTCTTAGCCAGTACAGCATTAAGAGGGTATCAGGCAATGAAGGCATTGAGAGGGCCAGACAAAGCGGAAGGGACAGGAGAACGGGAGGTGATGATATTTAGAATCGAAGGTGGCCCCGGCCTACGTCGCCACAGATGATCTTGGGTTGACGGCTCCTGGGTCTTCTGGGTAGCCAGAAGAGGGCCTTGGGCCTTCGGTGACAGACCAGTCTGGGATGTGGGGAGATGCCAGGCCGAGAGAAATGTTCTTTGTGGATGCACTGCCCTGAAGATCATCCATATGGGACTACCTGTATGCAGTATAGATGCAGTTTCCATAGGAGCTTCTCGGCATTGGTGCAAGTATGCGCTATAGATGCAGTTTCCATAGGAGCTTCTTGGCATCGTTGCATGTATGCGCTATAGAAGCAGTTTCTTTAGGAGCCTCTTAGCATCATTCTCTGAGGGCCTTTGGAAAAAAGTCTCAGACGAGGACTGCAAACACCATTGTGTAGCCCGCTGCCCCCGGGGCTTTGCTCTCTCCTCCAGCTGTGGTCTTGTTCTGTCCCTCAGCCGTGTCTCCTGACATGGGCGCTCGTTGGGTGTCGTCTTCCACGCTCTCACAAGCCAGCACTGCAGGGCTAACCTCCCGTCCCCTCGGCGACCTTGGACAAGTCTCACAGTCGCTCCAGTCAGTGCTGTGGCTCCACTCAGAGTGGTGCAGCCTGAGCCATAGGGCCCCCTCTGAGCCTGGCATGGTGGTCCCTTCTGACTGGTCCAGCCTGCGTCACAGGCTCACCTCTTGATTGAGCAGGTGGGGTCGGGCTCCCCCGAAGTGCACCCGGGAGGGGCGGGTTTGCGCAGGGGTGATGAAGGAGCTGTCAGAAGAAGGGGTGCCGACACGGAGCAGGGAAGAGCAGCGGATGTCCGGCACGGCCCTGCAGCAGTGAAACCCCTCCAGTGAGTGCTCCACGGCTGCAGCCCATTCATTCCGTACAGTGAGGTTTTCACCGCTTTGCAGAGTCTGTGATACAGGCTTTAAACAGAGGAAAAGAAAGGACCACTGACTGGCCCTTTTTGTTCTGCTCAAGTGTAGATCATAATTTTCAGTTTTATAATTACTGATGAGAATGCCTGAGCCAGGACTCCCTGGAGATTTCTCTGCCACTTATCTGGAGTAAGTAAAAGGGACATCACTCCCCTGCCGCCCACACCTCCAAGCAGGCCAGCTCCCAGGCTGTAGAGGCTGCTCCCATGGGGTGGACTGGGCCAGCCCCAGGCCTGGCAGGGAGGAAGCAGCCTTACTGACTTCATCCGTCAGAAACCCAGCCCTCCTGCCGTCTCACGGCCTTCCCCCGATGCAGCAGGGACGCGCGTGTTTGGCGGTGGTGCCTTCTGCTGTGAGTGGTGAAAGGCGTATTTTCCTCTGCGTGGCTTGTGTCTGGCCATGCTGCCCTCAGAGCGGCTGTGAATACTCTGACGGAGGTCACTTCTGGGGTCTCCCATCATTCTGAAGTGACGTTTGACATGAATTTACCTGTCACCACGGAGGGCCCCAGGGACCCACTGGGGAGAAGGTGAGTTACAGGCCTCAAGACAACTCTTCTGGCGACCCACCCGAAAGGCTGTTTTGGGATTGAGAGACGACTTAGGGAGTTTAATTCTTATGTGTGTGGAGGCGCTATGCCTTTCTGGGCCAGGCTCAGGAGAGACAGACTTTTGTTTTCTTCTCCTCACGTGGCCCCCATCTCCTCAGTACAGGAAGGAGAACTCCGGCGAATCTGTCGGGATCGAGATGGAGGGGGGCTCCACGTCAGCAGCACGTGCTGTTGCCGTGCTGCCCGTGACCCCCAGGTGCCATCGTGGCCCCTTCACACCAGGGCTGCAGAGGGAGGAGCCGGGACAGGGACCGCGTGCCCCGAAAGCCCACCAGATCCTTACCGTCCAGACTTTTACGTCTGCTTTTTGTTCTGTCCCTCTCCGGTTGCTTTTCACTGCAGGCAGGAGAGCGTATCCGTGCCTGGAAGGCTCTGTGCAAGCTGGAGTCCGGTCTTGGCTCCACGTTGAGTGGTAGGGACCTAGGCCTGGGCTCCTGGGTCTTTCTCAACTGGAGATTCCTCCTCAGTCAGGCGGAAGTGGTAGAGCGGCCACTGCCTGGACTGTGTGAGGGCTGCTGAGCTAATGGAGCTGGCTCCGTACTGCCAGCACTCAACACGCACATTGGCCGTCTCTCTGGGTGTCTGTCTGTCTCTCTCTCTCACACACACACAATTTCCCATCATATGTTTACCTAAGAAGGAAGAGGGCGTACCTTCATGTTGTTCTTTCTGCCTCATTTCAGTGTGAAATGCTTAATGTAGCTGCTCGGAAATTAATTGCTTGTTTTGCTGTTATATCATTAAGAGCTTAATTAAAAAGAAATAACTCTCACTTTTCACTCCATTTTCTCCACTTGCACAATTTGGATATTTTATTTTGTAGCCCATTAGAATCAGAAAGTGAGTGTTAGGTGTCTGGCTTTCCTGACTTTCCCCAAACAAGAACAACCTGACCAGGGGCCCCATCCCCACCCTGCTGGGGTGGCGTTGGTGGGGTCTGGAGAGCTGAGCGCCCAGGGGCCCCATCTCCACCCTGCTGAAGTGCTGTCGGCGGGGTCTCGGGGGACGGAGCACCCAGGGGCCCCATCCCTACCCTGCTGGGGTGGCGTTGGCGGGGTCTGGGGGACTGAACACCCAGGGGCCCCACCTCCACCCTGCTGGGGCGTCGTCAGCGGGGTCTGGGGGACTGAGCGCCCAGAAGCCCCATGTCCTCCCTGCTGGGGTGCTGTCGGCAGGGTCTGGGGGACTGAGCACTCAGGGGCCCCATGTCCTCCCTGCTGGGGTGCTGTCAGTGGGGTCTGGGGCACTGAGCACCCAGGGGCCCCATCTCTACCCTGCTGAGGTGGTGTCGTCGGGGTCTGGGGGCACTGAGCGCCCAGGGGCCCCGTCTCCACCCTGCTGGGGCAGCCTTGGCGGGGTCTCGGGGGACTGAGCACCTGGGGCCCCATCTCCACCTTGCTGGGGCAGTGTCGGCAGGGTCTGGGGAGTGAGTGCCCAGGGGCCCTATCTCCACCCTGCTGGGGTGGCGTCGGTGGGGTCTGGGGACTGAGCGCCTGGGCTTGTGTACCAAGCCCATGACGTCGAGCAGCCAGCCGGCTCATGATGCATTTTTTTTTTTTCCCAGAAACCTGCCCTGAAAGATCTCATCCTCCTCACCTCAGCTGCTTTAAACCTGCATGTAGTGACAGAAAGTGCTCTGGGGTTTTCATCTGTAAATTCCACTTTTCCTGATGGTGGGGCCAAGGCTGGGAATACTACCCAATAGCTCCATTTGACAAGTGACTCTCTGAAATGAGGTGAACGAACATATGGTATTCCTTTTATAAAATATCTGCCTTTCTCCCCATTGGTAGGTGGTGCAAACTTGAGAAGGTATATATTTGAATTCCCTGGAATGGGTTTTGGAATTACCAGCCTGGAGCGCTGTCACTTTCAAGCATAGCTCATGGTGCCCAGAGGCAGCCGTCCTGAGATCTCTGCGGACACAGTGGGGAAGAGAGAATGTGCGTCCAGCACATCACAGGCTCCTGACAGTGACTCATGTCATCACTGTCATTCTTGCGGTCGCTTTACACTTGGATGTCAGCACCACCACGATCTGGAGCGATGCGGGGTGCCAGCGAGTGGAGCCAGAACCTCCCTCCAGATGCAGCTCATTCCCAAGCTGCACACTCTTGGTCCACCGTGTCGTCAGACTGGCTTATTGGTTAGATGGGTGGAAAGGTGGATGGATAAAAAAAAATGCACCCTTGACAAGCTTCCGCAAATGGGCCAAGGAAGAATCAACTGGAAAAGCAACTTGCCTGTGTTACGATTTTGTGTAAGATCGTTAATGCTTCATATTGACTGTTCGCTGTTAGATTTTTTTTCAATTAGAAAAGAGATGCTTGTTTGAACGTTGAATGCCCCCCTTTTACCCCTCCCTCAGCCCCACTCCCTGCCCCCAGGCACCTTGGTTAGTAGTTTGTGTTCTTGCACACCCTTTTTCTTGTTAACATATGTAACACACACGTGTAAGGCCTCTTTTGCTTTTCCTAAAGTAAGTGGGTGTTTGCTTTAGGATCCCTAGGTTGAATATGATGCCTGCCTTCTAGGCAAGTAAACATACTTATTCTTTTTAATAGCTGTGTAGTATTCCACGATTTCTCTAGCAGCAGGTTCAGCCTGCTTACAAGATGTGTGTCCACACGGAAGGAGGAATTTCATCATATCATTCAAGAAAAACCATAGTTCCTTGATTTCTATGAAGTGTACCTCAGATGTGACTCGAAGCTGCAAGACACATCATACGCAGAACTTTTCAATGTCACGGGTGGGCTGGGCCTGATTATCTCTGAACAGTGTACTGTGAAACGTGTTAGAACAGAGTGGTGGAAAGGGACACTCACCTGGAAACCGGGATCTTGTGTTACTCCCAGGCCCCGTGAGTAGCCGCCGCACACACGTCAGGCACTCCGATCTGACTCTGCCCACACTTAACACAGTGAGTTATGAGACAGAGAGAAAGCTAGACGTTAGCCACTGATTTAACAAACTGGTGACTTGGAGATCAGCACTCTGGTGTTGCCATCCCCATCAAAGGCCCCATCTTTACATCTTTATCTAAAATTTATTAGTCGGCTTCAAACCTGTTTGCCAGCTCGCTAATGGAAGCCTTTTGAATCAATTTGCTCCTGTAATTTAAACAGTGTTTCAGTGTATATTGTCGAAGCAGAAAGGAGTTGCGAGCTCCCAGCCAGTGGAATTAATTATTTATTATTCTTTTCATAAATACTTTCTGAGGCCAACATAACTGAAAAGTGCTTAGGCTGTTTAAAAGAAAAAGCTAAAGGAAGCCGACATGGTGTTTTCCGCTGGCTAATTTGAAAAATGTCACCATATTAGTTTTCATTTACATCTGTCAAGAAACATTTATATCTACACACAGGAATTTTTTCCCTCTCTTTCACCAGATTATTATTTTTTTTGTGGAGTATGCATTTAATTCCCATTTACAAATTAGTTTCTGTTTTTAACTAAAGGCACCTTTTCGGCAGAAATGATGCATGTGACTGTCACAGATCTAACTTTTCGTCTCAGTGGGGTTCAATTTGAAGCCACAAAATTGCCAACTGTTTTTGTTTTTCAACGGACACTTAAAAAATGATAAGCCTGCTTGATTAGTTCATAGAAAGAATATTCAGATTTAGCTAACGTTAGCTTTGGCGTTTCCTTCCACTGTTGTTAAGACGCAGCTCTGGAGTGACAGGGCCTCCCCTGGCTTTGCAGGGCTTGGGAACAACCTTTGATTTGGATTGTCTCTCCCAGGAAATGTTGGAATGTGGCGATCCTGTCTCCCATAGGAGCAGAGGGGCAGGGCTGTTTCGTTGTGCAGTGTGATCACTTCTTCCTCCAGGACGGAGTTGAGGCAGGTTTGTTTGCTGAAGGATCTGGAGTCCTAGGCTCAGTGGTCCTCAGCCGTGACCCCAGCCCGTTCTGGACGCAGCATCCACCTGGCCTGCTCCCCTCAGCCTCGTGGGCTTGGTCCTGGCGGCGATGGGAGCTGATGAAGATACACGCTTCATGCAGTTGGTGATGCTTGCATGAGGGAGTATTTTGTGTCTGCGCTGGAGTCATATCTACTGGTGGCCTCCATGAAACTTGGCAGGTAACCCCTTAGCTTACAAATAGGGTGAAGTCTTAGGCCCTTCACAGTTTGAAAGTCACCACTGAATAACTGTGATTCGAAAGAGCTGGGTATGAACAAACTATGGCCTGCGGGCTAAATCCGTCCCACAGCCTGTTATCTATTTTCTTTAAAAAAAAATTTTTTTTTTTTTTGTGACCTAAGAAAACATAGAAAGCAAAGAAATCTCTGTGACAGAGACCATGTGAAGCGCCCTTTCAGATTCAGAGTAAGCCATCCGTGCAGTGTCGGGTCCATAGCAGGCACAGTGTTAGCAGCAGCAAGCCCTTGACTATCACTAACCACGTGCATCTTACGCACATTAGTGCTGTTCACCCTTAAGGATGCCCTGTGAGGTGAGGACCCCCAACAGTTATACTTCAATGAGATAATAATTTCAAAAGGAGGCAAAGAGAGACTGGCTAACTGACGTAGGTTCACACAGCGGGTGCCAGTGGTGGAGGCAGGGTTGGAACCCAGGCTGCCAGGTTCCGAGGCCCGTGTTCTTCACCGTCTGCTGCCCCGCTGGGAATGGTGATAGAGAGTCCAGACCTTCGAGGTTGGACTCTGCACCTGTTAGGTGCCCTCCCTTGCCCTGTGGGCCCCAGAGGGGGCTCTAACTTTTGCAGAAGCAAAGACAGAGACCCTTTTAGTTTTGAAGTCTTTTCCCAGAGGGGTGTCACCATCAGCCCTGGTTGTGAAATTCCAACCCAAGCCCGTCTGGCCCCAAAGCCAGGTTTCTTTTCCTATGAACTTCTCTGTCGAACGCATTCTTATTTTGGCCCATTTTCAAAGTGACTAGCCATGATATTTTACAGTTTTCTTAAACGAATACCGGGTGTGAGTTATAAATCATTCCCTTTCAGTTGCTGGGCCTGAGTATTTTGGGGGCATTTGTCTGAGTACTTTGGCTGCTCCGAGGATGGTGTATCTGCTGAAATGGGGCATGAAAGCCAGCCAGGGAAGAATCTGAAAGTTCTGCGGCCTCCCTCAGTCCATCAGCCGAGACAGAGTGAGGCCTGTTTTCCTCAGAGACTCAAAGGGATCCACTTTCAGATTCCTTGTTTCCGTTCATGTAAAGCAGTTGCTCTGAAAGACCCCATCGTCTTGCTGTTCTGTCAGTCTGCAGTGCTTTTCATCATTTCTGGCTTAATTTTTAGAAATCCATTGTCAAATGAAGATGGTCAGGTTTATTTTATGGAGCTCCAGAAGTGCACCAAGGCCAGCGACTGATTACTGTAAACTCTTATTTTCTGGGCAACTGTGAACAGGTCTGTGGATGCTCTTCTGTCATCTCGAGTCCTATTTTTTAAAGAAGTTTCCGTTGGTGGTTTCGTGCATTATCTCATTCACAGATGGTCTTCTTGTCCACCTGACTTTCAAATCTGTTTTTCCCTGGAAATATTGCTTAGGTCGAAGGAATGAGTGCGTGTACCTTGTCAGAGGAAATCACAAGCCCGTGTAAAGGTGCTCTTGCTTCCACCGTTTCGTTCACTGAAACATGAGCCACGATCTGCTGAAGTGTCACACTGTTAGATGCTGCAGGCTTGCCCGTGTGTGTCACCTTCTTGGGTTGTTCCAGCGTTTGAATGCCATCAGCAGTCTCAAGATCCCGGGAACCAATCCTTAAATTTTTCTAGCTCGAAATTCTCCAAAATCTAGATTTAGGCAGGACATCCGTAGAACAGTTTAATTAAATGTCTGCCTTGTCTTCCTTCTTAGGGTGATAGGAGCCTCATGATTGTTCACCCCAATGAGGAGCTGCCTTTGGGATGGGAGGTTGTCTCTTGTCCTTGAGTTTATCTTTATTTCTTGGTCATCACAGAGCTTAGTCTTCGCAGCAGGGAAGACAGTCACATGAGCCTCTGCCTGGAGAGGAGAGGGTGGGAGGTGTGGAAGCCACTGGTGGTTAGCTGCACTGACAGGTTAGGCGCACAAGAAGAGGCGAAGCATTTTGGCACCGCTCACACAACCCAGAGAGCATGGAGGAATGTAGTTAGCCCACCCTGCCCACATGGCTTTGTTTTTTGAGGGATTGCATTGTGCGCATCTGAGTCAGGCAGGGTGACCTTCTAATCCAGGCTGTGCACAGCTTTCCAGCCAAGAGACCATAGGTCAGTCAGTGAACCTTTTGGAGCCACATGTAGCTCACCTGTAAAAGTGAGGGTGTTGCAGTGCATAACAAATTATCCCCAAACTTTGAAGCTTAGGGCAACAGCCCTTCCATTTTGGCTTGTGATTTTCATGAATTAGGCGTTCTGGCGGGGCTCAGCTGGGTGATTCTTCTGCTGTGTGTGGCGTCAGTTGAGGTCACTCGGTGGTTCTCTGCTGGTGAACAAGCTGGGTCGGCTGGTCCAGGGTGGCCATCCATATGCCTGGCACCTTCCCAGGGTGACAGTTGCCCAGAGCTTACACATGACCTTTCCAACTTGGTGGCTTTGTGTGGGTGGGCTTCTTAAGTCATAGCTCAGGGGTCCAGAGAGAGTGTTCTGAAAGACAGGAACCAGAAGCTGCCAGTTTCTTAAGGCCTGGGTCTAGAAACAGATGTGGCCTCACTTGTGTGGTCAAAGCCGTCACAGAGCCCGCTGGATTCATGAGGAGTGGACGTGTGCCCCACTTTCTGATAGTGGAAGTGTTGAAGAATTTGTGGCCATCCTTAAAATGCCACAATGGGTAATAACAGAGTCGACCTTGTTTCCTACAGGATGAGTCCAGACTTTCTGAAAATTAGGTGAGGTGATCATGTAAAGCCCCAGTCAGTCCCAAACTTCTTAGCCTCCGGCTCTTCCTTGAGTTGGTCCCAGTCTCGTTTTCCGACCTCCTTCCCCCGTAGTTGTACCTCCTAAGTCTCCCCAGAGGGATCCGTGCGTGGGGGTGGTGTGGAATTCAGAGTGAGCCACTTTGTCCATTGTCCAACTCTGCTCAGAAGTATGTTTCACATAAGCCTGACCTTCACTGTACCAGGCAGAGAACAGCGGGTAATCGGAGAGCTCATTCGTTCAATAAACATTTATTACATCCGAGCCACGGGGAGCTGCAGGAGGAATTTAGAGCAGGGTCGTGAGATTATCAGACTTGCCTTTTAGGAGGCCATTCTGGCAGCGCCATGAGAAACGAGGGTAGGCTCCCTGCTGGGAAAGGATTTCAGTCACCCAGGCAAGAAATGATGAGTTTCTGAACAGACGTGTTAGCAGTAAATACTAGGAGGAGGCAGTTGTGACAGAGGATAAGGAGGTGAAGCCAGCAAGATTTGGTCAACGACAGGAGTGGATTGAGGGGGATGATAAGTATGGGCCCTGAAAAAGGAAGGATGCAGGGCTTGGACGTGGTGGTACCATCCATGGAGATGGGGTCTGGAAGGAGGCGTGATGAGGTAGGAAGATGGAAGGTCTGCTACAGCCTTACTGCGTTAAAGGCTCCTGTAGGTTAAACCACTGGGAGTGACCCATTGACATCTGGATTTACATCTCACACTCAGGGGTTTGGGCGGGATGGAGTTTGACCTCACATGATTATTATGTTAGCAGATTGGGACTGGAGAACCGAACATCGGACAGGTCATCTGCTTGGCCCTGAAAAATGGCTTGGTTGTTTTCAGACTACAAACAAATCTATGCATAAACCCCCAGCAAACCCTCCTTGTATTACACCCTCTGTGTAGTGTTAGTCACTCAGTTGTGTCCGACTCTCTGTGACCCATGGACTGTAGCCCGCCAGGCTCCTCTGTCCATGGAGTTCTCCAGGCAAGAATAATGGAGTGGGTTGCCATGCCCTCCTCCAGGGGATCTTCCTGACCCAGGGATCGAACCCTGCTCTCATTGTAGGCGTAGTCATTACTGTCTGTAAACCCTGTGTTTCTGCTAAACTGGAACTGTATCTTCATCTCCATAGACACTTGAGACTTCCATTTCTTTCTTCCATTCCTTTCGAGTGGGTCCTTCTGCTACCCATACGTTGAAACCCGTCCTTCTGCTACCCATACCCATACTCCTACCCGTAAGTTGAAACCTGTTCCATTCCGCAACTGCATCTGCCAAGAGTTCTTGCCACCTACTAGTGTCCTGCTTTCCACTTTGCTTTTTCTGTCTTTGGTGCCTTTATCACTTTAAAAATTTTCTCGTAGTATTTTCTGATCTCCTCTCAATACCCCTACTGGTTTATAAACTCCCTTGCGGTTGGCATTCACATGTGCTTCCCCGCTTTTCTTTGCATTGAGTGACTCATGCAGGAATATGAGGCCAGAGCTCAGGAAACCCCCAGCTGTGTAGAGTTCATCTCTCCAGAACTCTCTCTTCATCGCACAGAAGAGCTGTCTCTTCTGTGCATCAGTGAGCCCAGTAGGGTTTGGCAGGAGAAGCTCTCACTCTGTTCTGTGGGCCCAGCTGATGCTTGGTGTTGCTGGTCAGAGAATGGGCACTGAGCCCGTGTCCCTCAGCGACAAAGGGTTGGTCTGATTCTAGCTCATTCCTCTGTTTGGCTTCAGGCTTTGTGTCACTCCTGGGTCGTTGGCCACGCTTAGTCCGACCCTGGGATTTAGCTGCTGAGCCACCTCTCAGCCCATTGACCTCCCTTCTTGTTTAAGCTTCTCTTTGCTGTCTTTCGAGGTTGGGCCTCCTGGGACCACCTTAGTGGTTCTGCTCTGGACCGAGGCCCACCTTGGGTGTTCCCTTTGGGAAAGACAAAGAAACAGAAAAGTTCCTTGTCCGTTAATGTCTGTTGGGTCCCCAGGCATGGAGGAACACTGAGTCTTTACTGGCTGATGAAAGGTAAAACTCACAACAGCGTCCAGATAGCGTTTTCTCTCTCTTGGCCGGTTTTTGGTTTTATTAGTTTCCCAAGCTTCCGGTTCATCCGTTGAGAGTTGGGCTGTGAACCCGTCCAGTCCAGCAAGCAGCGAGTGTCTGCCCTGGGCGTGGGCAGAGCAGCCTTCTCTCAGGAGCCCAGAGCGTTAAACCTGACACCATTGTAGATGGAAAGCGTGGTGGAATCCCGCCTGTAGACATGTTTTCTTTGGCACACACACACTTTCTCTTTTTGCAGTGGAGCAAGTTCCCTTAAAATCTTGATTGTTGGTTTTCTCTGAAATAACCGGGTGACCTGGCAGCGTTGGCCCCATGTTCCGGTGGCTCTTGGAGGTGGGCAGTGGGGGTTCCCGAGGTCGGCTCCCTCTCAGGGTCTCTTTTTTGACATGTGGCCCTCTCTCCTCACTGATGTCACCGGCTGGTCCATAGCCATCACTGCAGCCTCTGGCTTTGTTGGGTGGGGCTCTTGGGCCAAATTGGGAAGGACGGGTGGCGCAGGGGCTGCTCTGCTCCTCCAGGGCTGAGCGGTTCCATCAGGTGGACAGAGGTGCACTTGGCACCTGGGAGCAGGAATAGCCCAGGCAAGCGCACAGGTGGCGCCAGACCAGCACGGCGGCTCCCAGTCACACCGAAGCTCGTCATGCACCTGGCTCTCCTCTCCTTGGAAGGTGGAAGCTCAGAGCTCGGAGGGTTCAACGGGGTCATCCCCATTGGGTGATTCGCAAATCTTCCCCAAGGTGATTGTCCCCACAGACCACATGTTCAGCTCCAGAGGAAAGCCAGGAACACAGGCATTCACTTCACGTGGTTGCCTCTGTGCATGTGTGCTTACCCAGCCATGTCCGACTCATTATGACCCCTGGGCTGCAGGCCACCGGGCTCCTCTGTCCCCGGGGTTTCCCAGGCAAGAATGCTGCAGTGGGCTAGCATTCCCTTTCTCAGGGGGACCTTCCTGGCCCAGGGATAAAACCCATGTCTCACACGTCTCCTGCAGCACCAGGCAGATTCTTTGCCACTGAGCCACCCGCGAAGCCTGGTTTGTCCTCCGAAGGCCCCGAAGTGGGTCTAGGAGGCAGCTGAAGCAATGTCAGTACGCTCACCCCATGAAGGCTGAGGAGTGGCTGCAGGTGGGAAGGCGGGGGTCTGGAGTGGAGGACCCCCTCTGTTTGGCTCTGCTTCTCGCCAGCTGTTAGACTCTAGGGAGTTAGTTAAGTTAGCTCATCCCGGCCTGGGTTTCCCCAGTTGTCAGGTGGAGTCAGAGTGAGCGAGAATTAGAACCTGCCCAGCGCCTTGCGAAGGGCGCTCACCCAGCGAGTGGCCTTGATGGTGTAATCCCTCTAGAAGGACGGGCAAGTGTGGTTTCGCCCCAGGAGCAGCCCAGCCATTCCCACTCACCCCAACTGCTGTGAGCGTCCTCCAGGACTTCTGGAAGCAAGTTGGTTATGAACTGTCCATAACTAAACTAACAAACTCAGACTCTGCTGCCAGAGTTCGAATCGTGGGTCGAATATCAGAGGCTTAGACACCCACTCTGAGGACGTGACAGGCTGCCTTCTGCCGATGGCAAATCAAATCTGGTCCTTCACAGCCTCACCTGGTTGTGCGGTGAGGGGCGGGGGCAAGGATATTTACCATCTGAAAGATAAGGGGGCTTTTAGGAACTGGCCCACCCCTCCTCGGTCACCGTTTTTTCCTCACGTCTCCGAACCCTCATTAATTTTTCACAGGCTCGTGATGGATAGTTTTTATTTATTCACGTCTGAGGTTCTGTTGTGTGAAAAGGACTCATTTTATAACATTACATATTCATGGCTTGGGATAGATGGGATCAGGAACTTATTATTAATGTGTCACTGTGGGAAACTTACTCGAGTTCACCGGCGAACCTTGTTAAATTCGGTGTGGTCAGCAGACTCGGGGAAGTTTGGGATACGTTCTTTCTAACAGAGGGCAGGGAGTTTGCTGAGACTGTCCCCTGACCCAGTGAAACAAGTTTAAATCTTATTTAAATCTTCTGAAATAGCAATTGGAAGGAAGGAGAAAAAAAAGCAGGAGGAAGGCAAAGACGAAGTCTTGTTGAATAGCCTAGTTTCCCAAGCGCCAGCTTTGTTGGCGCAAACTCTTTACTGGAAGAATTTTTACGGAAAGACTCTTGTTGCCTTTCTTGCTGCCATTTCTGGCCTTCTCCCCTGGGGGCAAGTCGCAGTTTTCTCCACTTACGCATTCATCCTCCTGACCCCCTCCATCCCCTCCCCCACCCCCACCCCTGGATTCTGGGGGACTTCTCATTTTGGAGCTCCTACTGACATCACCGAATTCCTGGTCCTGGACCAACAGAGCCGTTATTAACATACCATCTTGTAAACTGGACCCGGGGGAGAGGGCTCAGTGGGGAAGCTGGCCCAATATGCTTCAGCTTGAAGCTCCTAAGAGGCAAGCATATGCTGTGTGCAGTTCTCTGCAGAGACGGGCGCTGGTGCCTGTTAGGGACAGGATGCAGCTTTGGCAAGGGGCGGGTGGCGGGCTGCTCTGCGCTGGCCAGTTTGGCTTGCCTGTGTCATGGCCAGCAGCCCCTGCTGTCAAACAGGCTCCCTCACGTGAGAAGAAGCACGGAGTGAATGCAGAACAGGATACAATTTTATACATTTTTTTTGACGTATATACATTCTGAATTCTGCACTTCAGGCATCTGACTCGTGCCTAGGATACAAAGAATTGCGTGGTACCCGCTTTGCCACGCATCACGGACGTTTTCCAGCAGAGAATTTTTTGCTGATAACCTTGTCCTCCAAAGGGGTTTAAAAGAAAACAAAACAAAACAGTGAAATCCTTTTGATAACGGAAGCAATTAGCTTTTGAAGTTGATGGTGGGGTGTCAGCGGCCTGAGTAGGGGGGCAAAGGGATGAAATATCCCTTCAAAGGCCTCCTCCAACAATGTTTCCATAATGCAAAACATTTGTTTCTCGCCGGGATCCCGTTGGCGATTGGCTGGTATTATATTGCCATTTATATTGGAAAGGCAGGCAGTGCGAAAACTGTAGTCTATTAAGAGTTTGTGAGTGTGTACATGTGTACACAGTGAAATAATATCTAGTGTAATATGAAGTGACAGTCAAAATTACAGCTTTTCTCTCGCCGCAAGGGTACTTCTTTGCCAAGTATAGTAATATTGTTGTAGCAGTGTTCAAGGCTGTCAGCAATTCTGGCTTACTCTGCAGAGAGTCATAAGAGTGTGTGGAAGGAAGGAGCTTCCTGTCAGGGGAAATACTATAATTTTGATATATATTTGTTGGTGCCAAACTGCAATTAAATAGGAGGTGTTGGAAGAAGGTTTTATTTAACCAGCTTGAATTTGTTAATTAATTAGCAGAACCGTGCATTTGGAGTGCATCAAGAAGTGGGTCCGTGTTGTTCCTGTAACTTGGTTTCACACCACTTTTTTTTTTTGTTTGTTTGTTTCTTTGCGTTAAAAAAACAAAACAGAATTACCACCCCCACTGCCCAAATTGGGCAGAATGAAATGTTTTCAAGCACCAAAGGAAGGGGAAACAAAGCACCTTGAATGGCCTTCCCTATTCTTCCCTCTTTTGGGGAGCATTTCCTTGGTCTGTTAATGTTTGGTGTTCTGCCCTGACGGCCTGACAGACGTGTAGTGTTTGGAGCAATGTCTGTTACAGGCGGACCTCATTTTATTTCCCTTCGCTTTATTGTGTTTCACGGATACTGGGTCTTTTACAAATTGAAGGTTTGTGGCAGCGCTGCATAGAGCAGACCTGTCTGTGCCATTTTTCCAACAGCACTTCCTCACATTGTGTCTCTGTCATATATTGGTAATTTCTGCAATATTTCAGACTTTTCCGTTATCATTTGTTATGGTGACCTGTGATCAGTGATCTTGGATGCTACTTTTCCAAAAAAAAAATTAGGACCCATTGAAGGCTCAGATGATGGCTAGCACTGTTAAGCACTAAGGCATTTTTCATTTTTTTTTTTCATTGTTGTTTTTTAAGCTTTTAACTTTTATATTGGAGTATAGTTGATTAAGGAGAAGGCAATGGCACCCCACTCCAGTACTCTTGCCTGGAAAATCCCATGGACGGAGGAGCCTAGTAGGCTGCGGTCCACGGGGTCGCTAAGAGTCTGACATGACTGAGCGACTTCACTTTCACTTTTCACTTTCATACACTGGAGAAGGTAACGGCAACCCACTCCAGTGTTCTTGCCTGGAGAATCCCAGGGTCTGTGGGGTTGCACAGAGTCGGACACGACTGAAGTGACTTAGCATAGTTGATAAACAGTGTTGTGATAGTTTCAAGTGTATAGCAGGATGATTCGTTTATACATATACGTGTTATCTATTTTGTTTCAAATTCTTTTCCCATTTAGGTTGATACATAGTATCGATCAGAGTTTCCTGTGTTACACAGTAGGTCCTTGTTGGTTATCTATTTTACTCTTTTGAAACTTTTTTCTGTTTTGAGGTATCCGGTTAACAGTGTTGTGATGGTTCCGAGTGAACAGCGAAGGGACTCAGCCATACATACGCACAGGCATGATGCCATCACACCCTTAACAGGCTACAGGGTCGTGTCAACAGAACTTTAATATGAACTGGGAAACCAGAAACTGTGCTACTCGCTGAATCATGACACTTGCTTTAGTGTGGTGTCTGGAACCAAACTTGGCAAGATCTCCAAGTTATGCTTGTGAATGGTTTAACTTGTGCCTCAATTAGTGTGTGGTTACGTTGCAGTACTTTCATGTGGCTAAAGGAAAAATGGTTGTCTTAACACTGTGTATGTGTGTGTGTCTGTGTGTGTGTGTCTGCGTGTGTGTGTCTGTGTGTCTGTGTCTGTGTGTGTCTGCGTGTGTGTGTGTCTATGTGTGTGTGTGTCTGCATGTGTGTGTGTCTGCCTGCGTGTGTGTGTCTGTGTGTGTGTGTGTCTGCGTGTGTGTCTGTGTGTGTGTATGTGTCTGCGTGCGTGTGTGTGTGTCTGTGTCTGTGTCTATGTGTGTGTGTGTCTGCGTGTGTGTGTCTGTCTGCATCTGTGTGTGTGTGTCTGTGTGTCTGTGTCTGTCTATGTGTGTGTGTGTCTGCGTGTGTGTGTCTGTGTGTCTGTCTGCGTCTGTGTGTGTGTGTGTGTGTGTGTGTGTGTGTACGTGTTAAATTGCTTGCAAAGCACCAGTCCGTCTCTCTAGCCCTCTCTGAGAGATGCTAGGTGCCACTGGAATAGTGACAAGTTTCTTGGCAGCAACTCCTTCTCTTCTCAGAAAGGAATGAGGGTATCACCCTAGTTCCCAGTAAACTGCTATTCAGATGAAAAACACTTTCTATTTTGAATAAGTAGAAACACCACAGAAGACTGAAATAGCAACAATATATTAGAAAGTCCAAGGCAGTTATGTGTGAAGAAATAAAGAACAGAAAGATGGTGTTGTTTTAACAAGGCGAATTTAAGAGTCTCAGAAAAACAGTGTGTGTGTGTGTGTGTCTGTTGGGCGGTGGGGGTGGTTTCTTCTCATGCTGAGCATTTTGCAAATTAAGTGAGTTTGATTCTCCTGTAAAATATGAATCCAATAACGTTTTATATGATCATAAAATCTGTCTACTTTTGTCTCCATCTTTTATGAAAAAAAGAAATATTCTTAAAGTATATTACAGAAAATAATTAATAAGCAACCTTTCATAGTTATTTTCTGAGGTTAATTGTTACCCTAAGAAATCAATTTCAATTTCTTCAGTTTGAAAGACTCATTTGTGACTGAGTGTTTCCAAAAAATCGAGTTGAGTTAAAATGCTAAATGGGAGCCCTCAGTCCCTAAAGAAAATGCCTTTCTGCCGGCTGTGATCCATCCAGAGCCATCTTGCCTGTTCATACCCCACTCCAAGAGAATGTATGGAAAATGTGATGGAGCTGTTAGAGTCCAGTGTGGGAGACTGGTTACAGTAAGGACCCAGAGTCATCTTCAGAGCGTTGATGCCCACGAGTCTTCACAGAACAAAGTAGTTTGGCCCTTTTTTACTTTTACTTTTGTCTTTATATTTTTGCTGACCTTCCTGCTCACCCAGCCTGAGCTCAGGCATTGGAGCTGGGGTTGGGGGCGGGGGGCAGGAGAGGCACCGTTTATGTGTTTTCAGGATGCTTGCTCCCTGGGTCCCAGATGGAGCTGAGTGCTCAGGGAACAGGGGAGAGAAATTTAAACCTGGAGCAGGAAACCTGAAACGAAGGGAGAGAGTCCAGTTCCCCTCCTTGTGATCCCCTGTGAAAGTCATCAGGATCACGCTGTCCTCCCCAGGCACCTGCGCATTGCGAGCCAGCCCGGCCAGCCTGTCCCAGCTCACCGTGGCAGGCCGCCCAGCTGCTGGGAGCAGCACTTGGGTAGGGGTGGGATTTCCTCTCAAATTAAATATGTTCTTCAGGTACATGAAAAAAAAAAGTGTCTTTCCCACCTTTAATCTAGTTTTTCTTTCACTGCTTGGCTGAAAACCTCCCGTCCGTCGGAATGATTAATACTATGTGTTTTGTGTCTTTTAACACTTTGTTTAACACTTTGGGGCATACAGCAAAGAATGTACAACTTCTAGGGATCAGGTGAGAGAAACACTCCACCTGGTTAGCTGCTTTTTCTCTTTAGGACCTCAGCACATAAGGATGGGAGAGGTGTACAGGTTTGTGGGATGAGCTAAGGACAGACTCCTTGGGTAATTCATCAGGAGCTTTCCGTTGCCTGTGGAAAAGCTCAAATGCAAACTACCATTAAGCTGAAATGGTCATCATGGGCTCTCAAGATGCAGTGGTCAGCAAATTTTCTCTGCAGTAGGACAGAGAATACATATTTTTTGTGCTGAGGCTGGATGGTGTCTGACCCAAGTACTCAGCTCAGACAGGAGGGAGCCCAGTGGGTATGGCTGCTGCGCCAGTAAAACTGTCTGTGGATGCTGGAACCTGAATCCACCTGAGTTTTCACGTGTCACAAAGTGTTCTTCTTTTTTTGTTCTACCACCTAAGATAGGTGAAGCATTTTTAGATGCTGGGATGTACAAACGGTAGAGGTTCAGATCTGGCCAGGTGGTCGTACTCTGCCAACCCAGGGTTTAAAGTGTGGCTTTTTCCAGAGCTCACACATGTCATCAGGCCCCCATCTTTATCTAAACTCTTGGTTTTAATCATCTTTTATTTGTTGGGTGTCAAAGTGGCCACTGAGAGATTAACAGCGTCCCAACGACCTGGGCACCAAGAAGCTGGTTCCCCCGACCCAACATGGTCCTTGGACAGAAGCCCCAGGCAGAGCTTGATTGGCCTGGCTTGAGGCCGACAGCATCCTTGTAAGTGATGACCCAGGGAACAGGGTTCTTGGATCAAGGCTGGAATCGGCACGGAGTCACAGAGGCCCAGGTCCCTAATGGAAAAACGTGCTCAGGAGGAACCCGGGGATGCATCCTGGAGAGAGAAAGCTGTAGCTTCCCCATCCACTCTGATCCTTTTATAATCTGACGTTGTAATTGTAATTTTAGACACAAGGAAGAAATCCTTTCTGGATGGAGCTTCAAAAGGGAGTGTGGTGTGTGCTCTCTCATGACTACCTAGCTGGCTCCTCGTTGATTGCCCTGCAGAAATTGTGTTCTGTTTCCATCTCCTCAACACCTGGCCTGAGGTTCTTCTGTTCCCTGGAAGCAGAGCCCAGGTCATGCTGCTTTTTCCAGTGGTGGGGGGGAGGGTTGAGCTTTCAGGAGGGGGAGTGGGGAGAGGGGCCCAGGGCAGGGCAGACATTGTAGGAGGGTGCGACCAGTTTCAGCCTGTCTGCCTCTCCCCGCCCCCAGGGGCTCTGGAGTGTGACTGGTACCTTAGAGTGGATGTTGCTCGACACGGGAGCCTGGCTGGCTGGCTGGCTGGCGGTCAGTGCTTAGCCAGCACCAGCCAGGGAAGAGGGCGGTGGGAGTGTAGCCTCCCAGGCGAGGCAGAAGAGGTTCTCAGCTGGCACTCAAAGCCCTGGGCGTGCCTGCTCAGTAAAGGGAACTGGGGTGAGGAGGGACCCCTGCATTGTGCCCATCAGCTCCAGAGCGTCCTCGCTCGAAAAGCGCTCCCTTCCTGGCAGGAAGAGGCACGCAGGCCTCAAAACCCGCTGCAGTCAGGGCCTATCCCCGTACCTGACCACACCGAGTGCCAGCCTTCCAACTGAGTTTGCCCTCCTGCCCTTGGCCCCTTACCTGCCTTTTCACTTTAGCCCCTGTAACTCGACAGAGTGATCCTCCAATAAATTTTGTTTAGCGAAACTCACGGCTTTTTGGGATGCTGTGCTAATGTCTTCCGTTTTTAATTGCGTAAATACATTATACACAGCTGGACAGGTTGCTTCCTTGCTGGCCCTGCTGTTGCAGATTGAACAGGATACAGTTTTCTTGAACTCACCGAGAATGCGTGCGGCACTTTATTCCTGTGTCCCGTGGCTCTTCTTCCTTTAGGAAACGTTATTTGGGTGAACATTTCAGAAGCACTCTTAAGATATCGAAAACTTGAAGAAAGAAAGGAAAAGGGAAACGCTTTCCCCTCCCCCAAACAATGGCTACATTGTGACAACAGTGCTGAGCTAAATTCAGCAACGTCAAAGGAAGAGCAATAAAAGCAGATGGATTGTTCTCTAAGCTTCACTTTATTGGATATTGTAATTGACATATAGTTGTCATTTATAATCATCTGTCCATTCCTGTGAGTTGGGAGCAGTAAAGTTAATTGTGGCAGCTCATTTGCATTAATCTCACCTCTGAAGGGTACAGTAACCCATTAATATCATGTCATGATGAATTATCACAAATAACATTGAACATATTGATTAACGATCTCTGAGATTTGTATCTCGTTAAAACATTTTGTTAGCTCTTTAAACTTTTAAGCCAACAACCATCACATGTAGGAGGGGTTTGGCGATCATCTGAGGGGTGGTGCTGGGAGGTGGTGTACACCGCAGGGTCACTGGTTTAAGGAGTTGGCTCACTCAGTTCCCATTAGATTTTTCTTCCCCCTACCAGAAGCCAAGTACGTTTTCTTGGTACATTTCTCCCTACTTTTCACCAGATGACGGTTTCTTCAAAACTTCTACTCTGCTTGTGAAGTGGCTTTGATTCTCCACTGGAATGATTCTAATAAGATTTTTTTAAAGTTATCCTTCCAACACCCTAAATCGTGGCCTTCAGAATCGTTTACCCACCTAGACCTGCCTGCTATTTGGAAATAAACATTTTGTTTTTCTTCATTACATCAAAATCTCACAACTCAGACAGCCATACCTTGGATATGTGACAGGCTTGGTTCCAGACCACCGCAGTAAATCAAACAACAAAATTTTTGAATTCTCAGTCCATATAAAAGTCCTCTTCATGCTGTGTCTACCAAGTGTGCAAAAAGTGTTATGTCTTTAAAAAATATGTATCTTTTAATTAAAATATAACTTTATTATAAAACATGCTAACCATCATCCAGGCTTTCAGCCAGCTGTAGTAGTAACATCAAAGAATGCTGATGACAGGTCACCATAATACAATGATAATGAAAAAGCTTGAAATGTTGGGAGACTGAACAAAATGTGGCCAGAGGTACTAAGCGAGAAACTGCTGTTGGGAAGACGGCACCAATACACTCACTCAGTGCTGAGCTGCCCCGGACCTGCAGTTGGTCAAAGAAATGCATTATCTTTGAAGCACAGGGAAGCAAAGCCCAATAAAACGGCTCGTGCCTGTGTGTTAACACGTGTTAACATAAACATAGGCGTGACTTGGTTGAAATATTGTCATTTAAAATACCAGTCGCTAAACCCTTTATTGTATAAAAGTGTCTTCCTCTTTTTCTGGGTGCTCTTGTTCATCAGGTGACTGCGGAAGGCTTTGCCTTCTCTGTGTCACTCCACAGAAGGAACATGTACACAGGAGCAGCAGAGAAGGCATCATGTCAGCCACACAAGCACGTGGACATACTAAAATGTTGTCAGTTCTCTTTCCCAAAGCCCTGTCTGTGCAGGATTTCCTGGTAAAGGTTTAACTGCAGTGGATACAGTCAAGAGAAAGGTTGGCATAGGAGCAGAGTTGCAAAGCCTCCTTCTTTAGAGCTCTTTATGAAAGAGTTGTAAAGCTAAGGTAGGATCTGAGCGCTCCAACTTGGATCTGTCTTCCACTTATGTTTATTATTCGGTCTGTTTTCCCAACATAAGTATTGAACACACGGCCAGCACTGGAACCAGTCTCCTCAGGAAGGGCAGCTGAGCTGCCTGAACTAGAGATGCCTGAGATGCCTTCATTACTGCTTGGCTAGCTTGTATGGTCTTAAGCCTGGAGGGTGATTCTGGAAAGGGGCAGAGTGCGCGTACTTCTGCTTATCTTCTAAGACCTCCAGCCCTGGGCCTGTGACTCCCCATTGAGGGCAAGATTGCGACCCCCATGTCTTTCCAGAAGCCAGCTCCTAGAAGGCAGGAGTGATGGCCGAGCCCCCGGAAGCCTTCTAATAGCTAGGAAAAGTCAGAAGCATGCGGGCTGAGCGCTAGTGGGAAAGATGGCTGCAAGTATGAATTGTTTGTACCTTTCCCGGCAGATGAGAGCAGTGGTACCACCCTGACTTCCCCTCGGATGCTCGCTCTTACGGAAGGGTCTTAAAACCACAAGCGGACCATGTGTGCAGCTGGCTTAGCGCCTGAATCACCAAGGACAGGGTGGGTTGCTTCCTTGTAGGAGCCACTTTCCTTTCCGCGCTTTGTCAGGCTTGTAATGTTCTTCACCCACTGAGTATTTAATATTGGTATTTTCAAATCAAAGAACAGGCTTTTTGTATCCCAGGACAGTATCTTGTAAAGCCAGCCTCTTTATTACTTCACCCGTTTACGGCTTTATTACTTGCGATCTAAAGCCGGCTGGTGAATTATGCATGTTGGGGCTCCCTGCCCCACCTCCACCTTTTGGGGGTTCCAGAAAGGACAAGGGGATCTCAATGTGCATTCCTTTCCATCCGTGGTATTAATCCTTATTCGTTCTAAAAATCTGCTAACGGAAATATTTCCATTCAGCTCATTAATCAATTGTGATTTTCATTCCCTTGTTTTGTAAAAGCTGTTGCAATAAATACTTTTTTTTTTTCACAAGGCGAAAATCCAAGAGATGGATGCAGCCAGCGTAATTAATTGCACCCAGTTACAGGAGATCAGCAAGTTTGTGGGATTCACATGCTGCTATACCATATGGTTGCCCAGTAGGCGAAAAATTTGATTAATGTTTTGAAGTAGATTTTTTTCAGCAAATATTACAGCCCCAGATGAGGTGTTCTTTTTTTCTTTTTTTTCCCTTTAACTTGCTAGTATTGTTACACTTAGCTGAAGGAACCAACCCTCTGATTTAAAGCTTAATAATATTGGGATCCCGTGAAAACTTAACATGCAATAAAAATTGCAGTCAGCCTGCCTCTTGTGGATACAGAAAAATAATGCATTATGTCTTTGTTTGTAATTAAATGTGAAAGTTGGAGTCTAGAATTTGATTTTTTTTTCCCTAAAAAGAAACATAACTTTTTTTCCCAAGTGGTAGAGTTTTGGTGTGATTTATAAACAGAATATTTGGGTAGACTTTTAAAAGTAAAACAAAACAAAAAGAGTTAGTGAAGTTTCTTATAAATTGCTTTCTCCATACCAATTAGATGGTCATGAATTTAACTATGAGTGGCATAGAAAAGTTTAAGCTATCTCTGCTGTTATCCTAACGTATTAGTTTCATAACCAGTCAAGATTTCATAGTTAATTTCTCCTTTATTTAAAAAAATCTCCTTTAGAGTTTTGCATAAATTTATAGTCTCCCTGGTGGCTGAGATGGTAAAGAATCTGCCTGCGATGCAGGAGACCCAGGTTTGATCCCTGAGTTGGGAAGATTCCGCTGGAGAAGGGAATGGCTATTCACTCCAGTATTCTTGCCTGGGAAATCTCATGGACAGAGGAGCCTGGAGGGCTGCAGTTCATGGGGTCACAAAGAGTCAGACATAACTAAGCGATTTACACACACAGTCTCCTTACTTTTTTAAAACTATAAAGCAGAAAGTTGGTTTTGTCTTAAGGCTCCTTGTCAGGCTGGACACGCATCCTCTTATGCACTCTCCTGCTGGGGTCCCCCTCCAACTTCTCTGTCCAATCACTGGGAGAGAGTTGTCTCTTTGGTAACAAGACAGGGTACGGTAGGTCTGACCTTGGCATTCAGAAAAACAGCTTGAAGTTTTGCAAACATGTAGGAACTGGAGAAGCAAATGGCAACCCACTCCAGTGTCCTTGCCTGGAGAATCCCAGGGACAGGGGAGCCTGGTGGGCAGCCGTCTATGGGGTCGCACAGAGTCGGACACGACTGAGGAGACTTAGCAGCAGCAGCAGCAGCAGCAGCAGCAGCAGCAACTGGTGATGGACTTTGAGGAAAATAGAATAAATAAAATTTCTCCTCTTTGATGAATATGGCTTGATGCTTCATACAGTTGAGCTTTTCTGTCTTTCTTGTGACTTAATTTCTAATTGCCGAAGCATTATATGACTCTGCTTAAATTTAGATGTCTGTTAGTATGAACTCTTAGCTCAAGTGGTTAGAGCGTGGTCTTTAGCCAGGCATCAGACTGTTCTGAATCCTCTGAGTCTTGGCCAATAGAAAATTCTGTTTTTTTTTTTTTCAGTTTTTGGCTGCACCATGTGCATGTGGGATCCCTAGTTCTTGACCAGAGATTGGACCTGTGCCCCCTGCAGCGAACATGCAGGAGTCTTAATCCCTGGACCACCAGGGAAGTTCCGGAAATTCTCTTGAGTCACGAACAATGTCTGTAACTTTGGCTGCACCCCCCACCCCCACCCCATCACTGGTCTAGAGAGGTCCTTAGTTCAAAAGGAACCGTATTATCCGAATCCACCGAAACGGCACTATGTGCCATCGGCTCTTAGCGGCCACACGGTTATTGCTCTTTCTCTGCTCTGTGTCTAAAGCGTCCGAGCGGCTCTCAGCGTGGCCCGTTTTCCGATGGCTTAACGAGGGCTCAGGGGAGAGGCAGCAACTGGGCCAAGAGGACCATTGTCCTCTGATTTTGATTTGCCAAGTAAAATCTTTGAGCAAAGTGGTTAGACTGTTTTCAATAATTACATGGCACCAGGCTGCTAATTTTTTTTTTTTGGTGAGGGAGGAAATTAGCTGAGTAGTAGTTATCCACAAAGACATGAAAAGAAATGTTACAGTGATGTCATATTAAGAAAACAAACAAACAAAACTCCACAGAAAGTACTATAGCCCGTCTTTCTCCTCGGTTTGAGCTGAAGCTGCTTCTTTCATTTTCATTACAGCATCCGGTAGAGATTTTTATACTAAGGCAGTTTCCAAGACATCATTTAAGAATGTGTTTCTCTCAGACCCAAGTAACTTTCTGTCAAATTTCGACACCTTTTGTAATTTCATCACTCCTAGCGAGCATGTTTTAACTGCAATTTAAGCAATGAGTTTTGATTTCGTGTGGTCCCTTCCAGTTAGAACCTGTTTTTTTTTTTTTAATTTAAAAACAAGGAAATAGTTTTAAATTTTTATTTAATACAGCAGGTGAAATACAAACAATATATGATCAGTTGGCAGGAGACTGTATATTGAATTATTTATGAGTTTACCTGTTTTTTTAAGCAGCACATACATATATGAAATTCATTAGGTGACAGGACAGATGATTCAGGGGAACGCTGGTGTGTTTGAGAGACCCCGATGAGAGGGTGCGGTGCCTGCAGCACTGTGGTAACCTGAGCTCTGTTCCCAGCAGTTCGGTCCAGGTCGGTCTGATTGTTGTGGTGGTCGTCATTTTAATAAAATGCATTTGGAAAGAACAAGACTCTTCACAGTGCAGTATTTTTTTTGGGGGGTGCCCAAAGGAGAAGAATGTATTTCTGGTCCATCTTTCGTTAGTAATACATACTGCCGCGTGCTGACATTACCAGAACAATTATCCTGACCTTTTCTGTCCCAGGGGAGCCCAGTACATTTGCACCATCTTCCTTCACATCTGCAAATTTTACTTCCCTGGATGGACTCCTTTGGAGAGAGACCATTCCCAGAGTATCAGTTCCCTTCAACGAAATTTCCTTTTGTTTGAACTAACCCCCTGGGATCAGGATTTACAGGTCATATCAGTGTAAGTGGCTCAGACTGGGTGATTTATCAGCAAGTATCCATCAGTTGAATGAATTTTGCTACATTTTTCAAGTGGGAAGAAATGTAAACAAGTTTAGGAAGGGTGGGGGTGGGCGGAGTCCATCCTAGGGGCAGGAAGAAAAAAATGAAATCCTTGGGGTCTCACCATTTGAGACTAGGTGTTGCTGTACAAGGCTCACCCCCAGCAGGAAGGCTCTGCTTTTGCCCGAGGTGCTCATTCAGCACAGGGCACCTCAGCAGCTGGGGCAGAGGGGCCCTGGGTGGAGAGGCCCCGGGCAGAGAGGCACTGGTAGAGACGGAGAGCGGGGGGACTCCGGCCGCAGAGCTGCCAAGGACACGGGAGTGCTGGGGGGACCGCTGTCCCTGGAGCTGGCCAGCCCGCGCCAGGCCACGCTGGTGTTCAAGTTGAATACAAGAGAGCTAATGATTTTTGAGGTACTTTAAAGTGGTTTGTCTCTGGGAGTGCGAAGCTGGCAAGAATAAAACCTCTGCAAATAGAGCTGATTTTTGATGACCCACCGAAGGCAAGTGCTGAAAGTGGTTGGTGGGCTCCAGTGACCTGGAGTTTGTCCCACATCAGGAAAAGTGGACAGTTACCAGAGTTACTTACCAATGAAAAAGAGGAAAAGGAAAAAACAAGCTTATTTGGTTACAGAGCAGTGGGAATGAACAGAGCTCTGGCTCCTACAAGGAGCAGGTCTGAGAAAGCGTCCACATTTGGGGTCCAAGACTAGCAGTTTCCCAGGGAAGGTATTCCACTGTCCTGGTACGACAGGTGAGAAGCAAAACTCCTGCAAAGGTGAGCGAGGCTCCTTGTGAGCAGGGAGAGTCTTGAGACATTCAGGTCCATACGTTTCGGTTACGAGGTCAGCCTTACTGTTGTGTTTTCTAAACAACCAATATTTGAAAAGACAGTATCGCAAAGTTTCGTTTTCTCTCAAACGACAGGAGGGTCTCATTCTTTTGAGGGACATAACAAATAAAGTAATATTAGCGGCAAAGAAAAATGCTATATACTTGACAGTTGTTTTTTTTTTTTCAAGTTTTACTGACCTGCAGTGTGAATCAGTAAGTACATCATAAATGCAATAATATTCACTGGTATTTTTCATAGTTACTTTATTTTGCTTTTCCTGAAGGTCGAGGTTATTGTATTTTATTTATAATCAGAAGCACATTAGCCCATGAATTCAGGTAAAGGAATATAAAGCCGTTTCTATTAATTCCTTAAAATGTAATTGCTGCTGACGTATACTTGAACACTTTCATTTGTACATCTCTCTACATTTTTAATTTTTCCTTTTCTAATGACATGTTTGATGAAAAAGAGCCTCTTCAGTACATACCTGTTTGGGGTTTCTGTGTTTGAAGTTTTATCAGAGGCGTTGGGTCTGGCCAAACAAAAATCACACTGGAGCCTTTACTTAGGGAGCCTTCTCTGAACTGACCTGTCAGTGTGTGCCCACGTGTTTATTTGTAATTAAGGCTAAGATGCTTTAGAACGGCTTTGCCATGAATCTTAAAAACCTAGAGACACTTCCTGGTGAATGATGTATGGCCGTTTGCTTTGGGTTGCCGCTGAAAAGAGAATTGTTCCTGTGGCATCTTTAGGGAAAACAGCTTTCCTGTGCGACTCGCAGCCTTAACCGCCTCAAACTCCTGTTGTTCGGTAAATCTGTCAGAAGGGTCTGCGAGGGACCGTATTTATGACGCGAGTGTAGAGTGGTCAGTCTAAAAAGCTCCTTAGCGTAGTGCTTTGAATTTTAAATTACACGCATAATTCAAAGGTAATGTAACTTGCAGTGTTGGACTTTAGTCCATTCCGTTAAATGGAGAAAAATGACTGACGTTTGGAATGACTTATTGATTCTCGGTGGGAAAATGACTTCTGTAATATAGGAAGCATGGTAAAAAGGAATAGCTTAATTATTTAGGGAGCACTTTTCAAAATATGCTTTTACAGCAGTACAAATTGTGTGTGTACAAATTGTACAAGGAGGTTCTTTCTTTTTTCTTTAATTCTCTTGGAGAAAAGTTATGAGAAGGCTTATATTATTTAGTTGCTAAGACAGAGTTTAATTTTGCTTCCAATCCTGGAGGCTGTAACTAAGAAAGATATAAGGGCTAATGAGAAGTTTCTAAATGCCTTAAAAAATATGACTTGTTCCAATTGCCATTTCTTATTTACATTATACACCAGCGAACGTTGGGAGACCTTGACTGCCAAGATTTACAAAACACACTTTCTCTCTCTCTCTCTTTGGTTTATGGTGTTTTTCAACAGTGTCATGAACTCACTTAATCTGATTTCATCAAGTAAATATATGGGAAGTGGAGATGACATATTTTAATCTGGCATTTGAGGAAATATTCATAAAATATCAGATAAAATATTTATTTTGGCCTTTTCCTTCTGATCTCTCTTTTGATTCACTGTGTATTCTTTGCTTAAGGACTGCAGCCTAATGTTATTTTGACTGCAGTCCACAGTGTTGGCAGCCTTTCAGATAAACAGCATATTTGTGGTTAATTGGTTGAACATGTTCTATAATTATAATTATATTAAAACCTTAATGTGCTTGAACATTTGCCCACCAAAGGCCACTCGTGTGAACCATGTTAGGTTTCTGTCATGATGACAGAGCTGGCTGGTGGCCGGCATCCCGCAGTCGAGGCAGGACCAGGGACCTGGGACTAACACGGAGACCGCTCACCATTTCCTTCCGAGACCGTCGTTCGGACAGTGGCAGACACTGAGTGTGAAAATTGCCTCCTGCCCGTAACCTGTAGATTCCCGGGTTTCAGCCCGGGGGCTAACGTTTCTTCAGATTTTGAAACCAGACTGACTTGGCTTTTTATCAGCATTATACAACGGTCATAAAAAGCAAAATTAGCACTTTATCAAGTTCAGAGCCAGTCGCCAAGGCCACCACGGAGTAGGGCAAGTCACCAAAGCCCACTGCTTAGACCTGGGCAAGGAGCCATGGTGGAAATGAGTGGAGGCCTGACGGCCAGCAGCTGGGGGTGCAGGGCCCCTTCTCTGCCCTCACGGTGCCTGCTGGGGTGGCTTCGTAGCCAGCGATCCCCTGGACTTACCAGCCGAGAAGCCCAGGATTTTCTTCTTAGGTGTCAGGGTCAGCCATACCGTGGTCTCTGTCCCCATGTATAAATCAGGGTCTAAGAACTTCTTTTTTTTTTTTTTTTTTATGGCATGAGGATGTTTTTTTTACGTTTTTTAGTGGTTGAAAAAAAGAGTCAAAGGAAGAAGAGCATTTCATGATCCATCGAAGCGTATGAAATGCAAACGATAGTGTTCATAAAGCGTTTCGTTGGGATGCAGTGTGTTCATCTACTTATGTATTTTAGTCTGTGTCTGTCAGAGCCGAGTTCAGCAGTTGCAGCAGAGATACTATGGCTCATAGAGCTGAAGATATTCACCATCTGGTCCCTTAGAGGAAAAGTTTGCCAGCCCCTTGATCTAAATGACGTCCTTCAGATTCTGTCTCCTACCAGCAAGATCGTCCGGTCGGAACAGGGTCAATTCCTCGTCCAGTGCTTGGCGCAGAGTCGGGGATGTGGGTTGGCTGAATCAATGAATGAATGCAGGGAAGGCCGGCCGAAAGGAAGGAGGGGAGGGAGGGAGAGAGGGGAAGAGAGAGAGGAAATCAAGAAGCCACCCCGAAGCTGTGAGTACACAGACGTCTGTCGTTCTCTTCTCTTTGGCCCAGCAACTGAGCACAGTTTATAGAACTTGAAAATCTGTCTCCAAACATGTTTGAATTGATTTTTATGGTCTTTTAATTAACCCAATAAAAATGGCAACAACACAGCAATTTTCAGAAAATGCCAGAGCCAAGTTTTTTTTTTTTTTCTTTTTTAATAGCTATGTGTGCAATCCATGTCACACCCACTCACAGTTATTTCTGTGGTCCAAAGAATTTTCTTTTGAACCGAGGATACTTTCAATGAGGATTTACTTAAAATATTATGTTCTATATCATTAAGGGAGGGAGACACAAAGTTCTTCTCATTTTTTTTTTTATGGGATGGAGCAATTCTGGCACTGCAGAGTACGGCAGGAAATTCCATCAGGTTTTAAGCACACTGCCCGTACCCTAAAATATTTGGAGGGACTCATAGAAGAACCAGATGAATTCAGGCGGATCTCAGTCCCAGAACTGAATGTACCCTTCATCAAAATACTGTGCAGGGTTTTCAGGGGTGGACCAGCAAGGTGAGGATTCCAGTTCAGAGTCTTCACACTGGTGACGCAGGCCGGATGGTTTCTGCCAAAATGTTAGAAGCTCCCAGAATCTCATGAAGGCACCCTGCCCACCCCCAGCCTTGTGGGCTCACACTGGCGGGGTCACCCTTTCTTGCTGTTCCCCTTCTAGTCTCATGAAGGCACTCTGCCCACCTCCAGCCTTGTGGGCACACTCTGGCGCGGTCACCCTTTCTTGCTGCTCGCCTTCTCCTGGCCTGGCCTCCCGGCCCTTCAGCCAGGTTCTCACATGGCCTGTTTCATAGCATCGTTGGGGCCACTTCAGGGCTGATGGTTAGAACCTGGAGGAAGGTCAGGGCTCTCATGCCATCTTGCTGAAGGGTGTGTCACCTACAGTTTTACAGATGAGAGTTGCTGGGGTGGAGGGAGAGGGGCAAGCATTAATCTAGACAGAGGTGTGCAGACCATCTGGCTCAGGTGTCGTTTTCTGGGCCGGGAGGAGCAGGCTGTTGGGGGGACGTTGGAGCAGAATGGAGGGGCTGCTGGAACTTCCATGGGGGATCTTTGCGCAGAGAGCATCTTCATCCCCGTCACTGGTGCCCAGCGTCATCAGACGAAGACTGGTTCTCAGGCTGGTGCGTGTGCGGCATCCTCTGGAGAGCTGTTAGAACCCACCTCCCTGGGCTTCCCCTGCAGGGCTCCTGATTCCAGAACTTGTGCAGGAGGGCCCAGAGACCTGCACTTTCAGTGACTTCCGGATGACGGGGTTGCCGCTGCTGGGCGATCACACTGGATGAAGGGCTCTGCCAGTTTCAGCCTGAGAATCCTGCCTCACGGGATAGTAAGATTTCTGCCGCCCACAGCTTCTTTTGGTCATCCGTACGGCAGGATCTTTCTGAAAATTTTTATTTGTTACTTTATGGCTGTACCGGGTCTTTGTTGGTGCGAGAAGACCTTCTCTAGGTGTGGTCATGGGGGCTGCTCTTCTCTTCGGTGCACGGGCTCAGTGGTTGACGGTGGAGTTGTGGTCAGAGGGGCTGCTCTTCTCTTCGGCGCACGGGCTCAGTGGTTGACGGTGGAGTTGTGGTCGGGGGGCTGCTCTTCTCTTCGGCGCACGGGCTCAGTGGTTGACGGTGGAGTTGTGGTCGGGGGGCTGCTCTTCTCTTCGGCACACGGGCTCAGTGGTTGACGGTGGACAGGCACAGTTGTTCGCGGCACGTGGGTCCTTCCTTGACCAGGGCTCAAACCTGTGTCTCCTGCACTGGCAGGCGGAGTCTTTACCTCTGAGCGTCGGGCAGGATCTTACATTCTGAGTTTGAAAAACCTCCCAGTTAATTTAGTAAAATGCTTTCGCCATCATTGCTTTTAAAGCTGCCCTCCGAAGTGAGAAAACCTGAAGTACTATTCGTTTATTGAGATAATTTGTTGTAAATGTGAATTCTGCATCACATTTGGAAAATATGAAAAACTCTACTTAGAACTCATTGTGTTCAATCTGCCTGTCCCATTCGGTGTTTCCTGTATAAATTGGATGTACCTGCTGCCGCTGTTGGTTTTGCAGTAATAATACTTTTTCTACATTAAAAAAATCCTGAAATGAAAATGTAACTTAGTCTTATTATTGTAATCTCCCCTCGCCATTTTTGCATGGATCATTTGTTTGTGAACTGGTTATTTCAGGAAGGGCTCAAAGGTAATTTCATGGTTTATAGCATTTATATTGGCGCCTTTAATGAGCAAAAACATATTGTTTTCTAATACACGAAACTAGGGATTCACATATATATATTATTTTCATTTCCAAGTATTACATGTATATCAAGTTTAAGACATTGGGAACAACCAAGTAAAGAAATTATACTTCTGTACACAGGGGAAATATGCAAGTTTTGTGATGCAAAAAAAAAAAAAGAAGAATCGCTATTTGCAGGCTTATGAGATGATTTTCTTTCTAATGCACCCAGATGATGTAGCAGGGATCTGCTCTTGTGTTTGTCCCTCATACAGCAATTCATATCTAAAAATATGGTAACATATGGCTTTGTTATTATTTAGTTTAGGAATTTATGCACCTACAGGAGTTTTGAGAGCTCTGGGTCTCATTCAGATGTTACTACACAGCAACTAAACAGGATAAGCTGGGGCAGGGAGTTACTCAGCTCCATAGGTTATCAAGGTTTGACCAATTCATTTATTTTTTTGTTTTGTTTTTTGTTTTTGTTGTTGTTGATGGTGTTTATTAAACCCAAGAATTTTTTTTTCTCTTTTGGACATGGTTCTCTTTCCGCTTCTTTATTCTGTTTCTGAAGGCCAAATTGGTGAAAGCTTTGGGCCCAATAAAAATATGGTCTGGATTGGAAAAGGGCTCAAGCTTCTTTTTCCAGGCCCGGAGCAAAGTGGCTCTCTGGCTCCCGGTCCATTTGATGTCGCGGGGCGCCCTTGACACCCCCACGGTCCCAGGCACAGGCCCTTCCCCTCCCCTCCGAGCGTGTTTGTTTTACAGCTCCTGCATGGAGCCTGCAGCTGTGTAAACCCGGGAAGGGTTTCTGCCCAGCTTTGATCTTTGCATGGATCAACAGTTGCCCTCCATCCCTGAACCCTGTTCCACGGCCGCTGTGTCTCTTGGATTTTTCCATTTTCTGGTTGTTACAGCGTTGCGTGGGGAGCTTTCCAGCAGCATCCCCGGCAACCTTGGTGTAGAATTTGGAAGAAGCACCTTAAGCCCACCCTTTGTAGGAACCTATTAAGGAGTGGTTTTTACTTGATGCCAAAAGATACACCCTTTAGTTTCCTCCCAAGAGGAAATCCGACACCTTCCAGTAGACTTGAGAGAGTCTGAGGAGCTTGAACATATTATGGACTGAAAGAATGTTTAAGGAACAAGCACGGTGTGGGTGTTTTTTTTAACTCCTGAAATGTTCAGTCGTTCCCTTAAACCGTGGCCTAATAGCTGTGTCAGAGGTAGGCTCTTGGGCTGGTACAGCCTGGCATTCTTTTTCGTTTAGTAAGCTGGGGCCTCTGCATGGAGGATATAGAAGCCACGGGTCCTGTCCCTACAGTCTGGTCCTTGTTTTAAAGGCTTCACGCAGGGCACAGGGAAGCTAGGTGGAAATTCTGACGAGGGAACCATCATTCCAGCTGAGGTGATCCTAAATGGCTTGCGGGGCTGGGCCCTAATGCCTTGGCAGGATGTTGAGCTCAGAGATGAGATGAGGTCTTTCCAGGCAGGAAGAGCCACACAGAAGGTCATGTATAGCAGAGCAGAGGAGACTGGGGCCTCCAGATTCACGTCCACTTGGGTTTGCATCCTGGCTCTGTCATTTACTAACTGCGTGATCTGGGGCCATTTGGTTAATCTTAAACGCATCTCCGTTTTCTCATCCATAAAAAAGGGTTAATAATAGTCTCTTCCAGGAGCTTCCCTGACGGTCCAGTGGTTAAGGCTCTGCACTTTCACTGCAGAGGATGGAGCTTCGAGAACTGAGACCCCATAGGCTGTGCGGTGCTGCCGGGTAAAAAAAAAAGTGTCTTCCTTGGAGACTGTGTGAATTAAATAAGAGAGTGCGTGTCGGTGCTTTAACGCCGTCCCTGGGACGCAGTCCGCCGCCAGTAAGTGTTAGCTCCTGCCACTGCTGCACTGCAGCTGTTTTACTCACCCTCCTGTCCTTCCTCCTCCACGTTTTGATCCAGGTTTGCACCAGAAAAGATGAGCATTTTGGATGTCACAGGACCCTGGGGGCTAGGTGGGAGAATGTTCTGAGGTTCGGTTGGATAGTGAGTCTTAATCACCTGGGGGCTTGGCAGATCCGTATCCTTCTCTGTGTCCCTAGAACCCCAGAGAATGGGTCTCTGCTAGAAAGACTCTTGCCTGGAGGGTTTTGAATGCCTGGGGTAGCACAGTCTCTGACACCTGGTTGAGTGAAAGTGAAAGCAGCCTTCTCAGCCTCTCATCCCAGGAGTGAGCTGTCCTCCCTTGGGGCCCGGCCCCTCCTCACCCCCAGAGCCTTATATATACACGCGACCTTGATACCTTGAATATACTGAACCCCGATCGCCTACTTGGATTAGGAGATACAACCAAGACAGAATAATTGGGGCTGAAAGTGCAAACCAGCACAGTCAGTTTATGGTGTGGCTCTGGTTTCTTCCATCTGTGTTGAGCTATGGGAGGAAATCCCTCTTCTTATCAAGCAGACCACCGTTCTGTTGCCACTGAAGACAGTGGACTGAGACAAGGGTTGCATGGTCTCAACTGCTGTGTGGCACGGTTTGGCAGGAACACAGAGTCCAGGAGAGAGGCGAAGAGTCCTGGCTTGATCTCTAGGGGCCAAGAGGGAAACTGCGAAACCCAGATGGTGCCACCACTTACGAAGGACAGTGCTTAAAACAGGAGGAACGGCATGGAAACTAGAGACAGCTTAATTTTTCCCCACAGTAATGTTCGATTTTCCCCAAGTCTGTTCGATTTTCTTTTCTTTTGGAAAATGAATTAAATTTTTGAGAGAGCGTATACATTTCAGAATAATTTCCTGGGTAGGCTTCCTAACTTTCTTTTTTTTTTTTTTTTTTACCCTTTCTATATCCCTAAATAGTCCTTCGTGTGGTGGCATGACTAGCGGCTCAACTTTTTCCAGGAAATGATTCATTACTTTATAATTCCAATTCACTAACCGTTTTCAGCCGTGCAATAAATTTAAATCCTTTACTATCAAGATAACATTTTTTCTCCTGTCATGGAGATATAATGATTGGAAACCATTTTTAGAAGTTGACCCTTTGGGGGACAGCTCTTAGGGAGCTGTCCTATACTCCAGCCCATAACTTGTAGATGTCAGTGTTTCCAGGGCAGGGGCCCCGGGCTGCAGGTCTGCCCATTTTTCCAAGTGCCCAAGAAAATGCCCTTTACAGTAAGTGTGATGAAGAGTTCATTGGGTGAATGGGAAAGACAAGAATGTGCATTTGAAGCCTGTGGTTCTGAGAAAACCACATCATTTCTAAAAACAAAGGATGAATGATAATGCCGTCGCTAAGGCATACTCTGCCCTCCTGAAAATTGGCTATGAATCAGGCCAAGGTCAGACAGCTCAAGTGGTCCGGTATGTTATAGAGAGCAACTCTGCGGTCCATCGTATGGCTTCGTCTGTGGCTAACTTGCTGTGTGATTGTAGGGGAGTCACTGAGCCTCTCTGAGCCTCAGTTTTCTCAACAGTCAGTTGAAGGAATGGGTTTAGTGTTCTTTGGGATACCCTTTAAAAGACCCTCAGATTGGGATCTCAACAGTCAGACCCTCTTCTCTGTAATATTAATGGGAGTAAATCTCACTTTTATAACCATTTTCCACATGCTACTTCTTTGTAATACCTGCTTTTAAAAGCGTTTTAAAGAAAGGTAAAATAAAACACTGAAATTCTGAAAGTAACAGGTTTCTTAACTTTTGGTTGTAAAAATTATTGAGTGTATAGAAAATTCAAACAGTAATAGTGCAGTGTATAACTATGTGCTCACCACCCAGATTCAATAATTGCTAGTGCCTTAATATATTTAGTTAGTCCATCAAGCCATCTGTCTGTCCATCCATCCATCCCATTTATTCATCCATCTATTCATCTGGTCATCCATTCATCCATCCACCCAGCTGCCCATCCATTTATCCATCCACTTCTTCAGCCACCGATAGATGTATCCATCCATTCGTCCATTCATCCATGTATGTATGTAAGTTGTGGACACTGACACTCTTTACACTTAAATACTTTGGCAGACATCTCCTAAAACCAAAGTCCTTGCTCTTTGTGGTCACATTTATCAACATTATCGTGTCTATGAAACTGAGAATAACTCACTAACATAAAAGAGTGTACCAAGATTTACCCAGTCATGCTCAAAATGTCTCTGTTATCTTTTGGTTTTCAATCAGTCTGCAAGTAAGTCTCGAGGTTCACATGTAATATTTGGTATTACATCTTTTTACTCTGTTTTAGTAGGGGGGTTTTGAGGGGATTAGGGGTCACAGGTTAGTTCATGACCCGGTACTGTGGATACTGTCAATTTCTTTTTCCAGCTAGCAAGGCTTTGTTGTTAATTTTCAGTACTTTTGCATTATCAAGGAAACTTAATTTCTTGCACATCTTGTTGTCTTTTTGTGAATCTGATTTCGACTTCCAACTCAGCTAAGACTGACTGTGGGAAGGATTTCCTTTGGTGAAACTTGGGAGGAGGAAAAAGGTGTTCGTGAGGACTGTGAGGGTGTCCTGTGTTTATCTCAGCAGAAGAAGGCTCCCCAGGGTTCTGTGCCACAATCAGCAACACCAAAAAAAAAATTGTGGGAAGAAAGATTCAAGTCTCCTGTTAAGAAACCAAACCCTCCAAGGCCTCAGGGCTCTTTGCCTATAATTAGCTCACAAGAAGGAGCACTGCAGATCAGGACTGCCTCTTGTCCCTGCCGCCCACCTGGGAGACGTTGGGATCCTGGGATGACAGCTCCCTGCCCCCCACCTGCCTCAGCCTCACGAGTGGAGTGCAGAGGGTGGGATGGGCCCTTCCTCTCTCTCCTTCAGGGGAAGTATCTGGCATAGAGCTTAGGGCGCAGAGTGGAGGCTGATCTGCCCACAAGTTGGTTCCTGCATCAAAGTAACTTACTTTAAAATTAGATGAGGTTTCGAGTGTGTTTATCATTCTCCCCGGGTCATGAGATTTGACAGGCCAATATATCACTCGGGAAAGTCTGAGGACCCGCCTGCAGCTCCCAGACTTTCCTCCCGCCTCCCTGCCTCCACTTTCACATTTGTCTTGGCCCAGAGCAGGCACAGGCCACAGCTGCGGACATGACTTCCAGAGGAGAACACCCAGGGTCACGTTCCTCTGTATCAGTGGACATCACCTGCCAATAGCATGTGTTTTGTTTTGCTCACACGGTGATTTTAAAAAATGGCTGAGATGCAAATACCGATTGGGAGACTTCACGTAAAAACCTGGCATTCCAATTAGACTCACAAACGGGAGCAGGGGGCTTCCCTGGTGGCTCCGTGGTCGGGACTCTGGGCCCCCAGTGCAGTGGGCGCGGGTTCGATCCCTGGTTGGGGAACTAGGATCCCACACTCCATGCAGTGTGGCCAAAAATGAAATAGAGATAAATAAAAGCAAAAACTGGTGGAGGAGGCAACAATTAGCTGGAGCTGAGTACAGGCATCCAAAGGGCATGTGGTTTCTCGCTGTCCATCATCTCCACTGCTCCCTAATGTGTCCTCTCCCAATTTAAGCAGCTTTATTCATTCATTCAGGCTTCCCTGATAGCTCAGCTGGTAAAGAACCCGCCTGCAGTGCAGGGACCCCAGTTCAATTCCTGGGTCGGGAAGATGCGCTGGAGAAGGGATAGGCTACCCACTCCAGTGTTTTGGGGCTTCCCTTGTGGCTCAGCTGGTAAAGAATCTGCCACCATGCAGGACCTGGGTTGGGAAGATCCCCTGGAGAAGGGAAAGGCTACCCACTCTAGTACTCTGGCTTGGAGAATTCCATGAACTGTATAGTTCATGGGGTCGCAAAGAGTCGGACACGACTGAGCGATTTTGACTTCACGTCACTCCGTTCATTCATTCTTCTATCCTTCGAACCTGTTTTCCCTGTACCAGGGGAGGGAGAGCCTTGAAACCTCTGGTTAGGCCACTTAGAAGTGAAATGAGCATCTGGGAAAAAGGGAGCGGCAGTGGAGGAAAAAGCTGTGGCGTGTTCTGAATGATAGCAGGGGTGTTTCAGATTTTTATCCTCCCTAGTTCCCTCTGGAAGAATGAGCCCAGCTCCCATGAACTGATTATAAGTCTCTAATTCAAGTTCCAGTCGTCGTGAAATGGAACAAGCCTATGTGTCTTCCATGTGGCTTGAATATATGAGCACTTTTTAAATTTTGAGGATGAGAAGTCTCTCGTTTTTGGTTAACGATAGAATGGCAGAATGTCACTCACCCACCACTTGGGTGTCCGAGAAGGGTCATGGGTGCCAGACAGCCCACGTCAAACAGTCGCCCCTTGAGGATGGATGGTTGAAGTTCGTTTGAAATAAGAAATTGCCAGTGACCTGAAACCCATCATTATTAACCTTGTGGCAGAACATCGCCATAACCAGTAGCCAACTCATTTTTTTTATCCTTTTTTATTTTTTCTTTTCGGTTGGAAGAAAGGCTCATTGATGAAAGTTGGCTCAGTTCTTCTTGTTTAAGTTAAGTGGTCGGACCACCAGGAAGAACGGCTTTCCTTTGATTGGGAACAGGGCCTGACCCAGATGTGTCTCACACAGCGTCGACTTGGGCCGCACACCCCACCGCGGATTCGAGCTGTGTTTATATATAGACGCCCGCCCACAGAGCAGACCACGTGGAAAAGCATCTCTGTGTTACCCGCTGTCTAAGTCTTCCCTGAGAGCAGGCTTTTAGTGCTACACGAAGCACCTACAGCTTAGGTGCCTCTGCAATGAATGGGTGCCTCCTTTCTTCTTCCTTCATATGTAAATAGAACAAGTGACACGCAGCAAATGTGAGGTAGGAAGGGCTTGTAGAAGCACATAATGGAATAATGATGTCCATGGTCTCCCTGGACATTTTTCTGGTAGAAGATTCCGGAAGGCTGAGCCCAGCTGTTTCCAGCTAAGGCTCCAGTGGTTGTCACGTGTTGTCTGGTTAAGCAATCAGAGTCTCCCTGGAGGTTTCCTTTCCCTCTGGCAGTAGGTCTTTTAGGGTCCTGCCTTGAGGCACCCACATAAGTCCCCAGAATCACTGAGAGTCCATCTAGGCATTCTTCCCAAAGACCGGTCCCTGTGTAGCCTCAGCTGTTCACTCTGTGTGTAGCGTCTTTTCAGCGTATTTGTTGGGCTTGTTTCATTTGTGACCACCAGAGTGTATTTCTTACTTCAGATCAAAGAGTCTAGAAATGTGAACCCCGTGCCTTCCTGTGCTTCCCAGAGAACCCCGCTTCTTCCCACAGTTCCCCTGTCTGAGTTAGCAGAATTCAGATTCTGGTCAAGTGTCGTGACCCTGGGGCTTCAAGAGCAGAACCAGATCCCACATGTGATGTCCTGTGCAGCTGGTGGGACGAGGGGAGCCCGAGTGGGTCCTGTGCCGACTGAGGGCCACCTCCCTGCAGTGCTTGCATCAGCTGGGGCTTGGCCTGGACCCTAGCTTTCCCCATCAGGGGTTCGTCTCTCTTATTATAAGATACCTGGGGGGAGGCCGTTGAGTCTGGGGGTCCATGTGCGTGATGCTGTCAGGGGGCCAGGACTGCTATGGGTTCTCCCCTCAGCCCTTCTTAGCACATGGCTGCTCAGCCTCCGGGTGTCCTGTCTACTTCCTTAACAAGAAGAAGGGGGATACCAACATGTCCATCACAGACCATACATAGCTGTAAGGGAGTTTGAAAAGGGGACCGTCTTTCCTGGGTGCTCTTAGCAAAGATGACAGGGAGAGTGATCAGAGGGGGCACCCAGCAGCGTCTGCCTCAGTGGTTGTGAGCTTGGTCACCAGAGTCAGGCCGATGCCTTGGACTTGACTCTCTGGACTACAGTGTAATCCTGCTTAGTCTGAAGGTTCCCCTCTGTAAGAAGAGGGTAATAACTGAACCTATGATAGGATTTTTGAGGCTTCCCTGGTGGCTTAGAGGTAAAAGAATCTGTCTGCAATGCAGGAGATCCCAGTTTGATCCCTGGGTTGGGAAGATCCCCTGGAGAAGGGAATGGCAACCCAAATTCCAGTATTCTTGCCTGGAGAATTCCATGGACAGAGGAGCCTGGTGGGCTGTAGTCTACAGGGTCGCAAAGAGTTGGACATGACTGAGTGGCTAACATTTGCACTTTCAAGAATTGCTGAAAGGATGAAGCGAGGTCAGATGTGTGTGGTGCTTAGGTTGGCGTCAGTGGGTGCTGGGTGACTGTCCCAGCCGTGAGCGTTGTGGTGGTTGTCACTGGTTTTCCGTCTCGCCCCCCCTCCTGTCTTCCTCCTTGAGCTCTTCCTCCACTGTCATCAGCATCACCAGCATCCATGGCTCCGCCCTCACACCACCGAGATACATCGATTGGTGTTTGTTTGCTTTTATGGTCACATATCCAAAAGTTACTCAGCTTTCCCCATAAGAACATTCACTTGCTGTGTTTCCTTCTGCTCTTGAATTTCCTTAAGCTACTCTGGAATCATTTCTGTCATTTCTTGCAAAGAGTCTCCCTGGGCCCTGCCCACACCACAGGGCAGGAATCTATCTCATGCACACATTCAGGTTAGTACACACGATGTCTGTTGATGGAATGAACTAATTTTTCACTGAATACCAGGGACAAGCTGATTATATTCCTCTTGGAGCTCATTTGTTCTCCTGAGAGCATGGCCACATTTCCAGATTGATGGCTTTAGCTGTATATCCAAAGTCCTTGCCCTCACAGCTGATGCGTGGACCCGAGTCTGTAATAGTACTAGGGGTCCTCATGATGCTGTAGCCACCCCCGTCCTGGCCCACGGGGTGCACTCTGCTGGTCACGGTGGAATGCCACACCTTGTCTCGTTGCATTGGATGTCTCTCTGGGATGGGGGTTCCGTGCCTTGACCTGGCTCTTGGGCTCCAGCGTGAGGGTGGGGCTGGTGAGAATGGAATTTTTCTCACCTTTGCCTACTCTGTAGCGTCACTACCTTACTAAGCAGCATCACTACCAACAATGCTAATGGGGTGACAGAATTCCAGCTGAGCTACTTCAAATCCTAAAAGGTGATGCTGTTAAAGTGCTGTATTCAGAATGCCAGCAAATTGGAAAACTCAACAGTGGCCACAGGACTAGAAAAGGTCAGTTTTTAGTCCCAAAGAAGTTCAATGCCAAAGAATGCTCAAACTACCACACAGTTGCACTCATTTTACATGCTAGCAAAGTAATGCTCAAAATTCTCCAAGCTAGGCTTCAACATTATGTGAACTGAGAATTCCCAGATGCTGAAGCTGGATTTAGAAAAGGCAGAGGAACCAGAGATTAAATTGCCAACATCCATTGGATTATAGAGAAAGCAAGAAAATTCTAGAAAAATATCTACTTCTGTTTCATTGACTACACTAAAGCCTTTGACTATATGGATCACAACAAACTGTGGGAAATTCTTAAAGAGATGGGAATACCAGACCACCTGACCTGCCTCCTGAGAAACCTGTATACAGGTCAAGAAGCAACATGTAGAACTGGACAGGGAAGAATGCACTGGTTTCAGATTGGAAAAGGAATACATCAAGGCTGTATATTATCACCCTGCTTATTTAACTTCTGTACAGAGTACATCATATGAAATGCCAGGCTGGATGAAGCACAAGCTGGAATCCAGATTGCAGGGAGAAGTATCAATAACCTCAGATATGCAGATGACACCCTTATGGCAGAAAGTGAAGAGGAACTAAAGAGCCTCTTGATGAAAGTGAAAGAGGAGAATGAAAAAGCTGGCTGAAAACTCAACATTCAGAAAACAAAGATTGTGGCATCCAATCCCATTACTTCAGGGCAAATAGATGGGGAAACAATGGAAACAGTGACAGACTTTATTTTGTGGGGCTCCAAAGTCACTGTAGATGGTGACTACAGCCGTGAAATTAAAAGACGCTTGCTCCTTGGAAGAAAAGCTGTTACCAACCTAGACAGCATATTAAAAAGTAGAGATATTACTTCACCATGAAAGGTCTGTGTAGTCAAAGCTATGGTTTTTCCAGTAGTCATATATGAATGTGAAAGTTGGACCATAAAGAAGGCTGAGTGCTGAAGAATTGATACTTTTGAACTGTGGTGTTGGAGAAGGCTCTTGAGAGTCCCTTGGACTGCAGGGAGATCCAACCAGTCCGTCCTAAAGGAAATCAATCCTGAATATTCATTTTAAGGACCGATACTGAAGCTGAAGCTCCAATACTTTGGCTACCTAATATGAAGAGCTGATTTATTAGAAAAGATCTGATGCTGGGAAAAGTTGGAGGCAGGAGAAGCAGGGGTTGACAGAGGATGAAATGGTTGAATGACATTGCTGACTCCATAGACATGAGTTTGAGCAAGCTCTGGGAGATGGTGGAGGACAGGGAAGCCTGGTGTGCTGCAGTCCATGGGCTCACAAGGAGTCGGACACGGCTGAGCAACCAAACGACAACAAGCCCCTGAGAGAACTGAGTGCCGTTTGCAGAGGCGTGACCCTCACTAGTGGAGACCAGGAGCCACCTCTGAGGGTAGGGCCCCCCCCTGCTGACAGTATGAACATGAGCCAGGCAGGCATGGGCTCAGGCGTGGGCTTAGACAGCTCCCAGGAGATGGACCTTGAGCATGGCCCCGTGCCAGCTGCCTGCGTGGGTTTGAGGAGTATTTCATGCACCTTGGGCTCTACAAGCCTGAACTAACTTGTCATTTGTGAGCCTTCTCCCAGATGTGGGAGACAGATACAGGAGTTGTGAAGAGTGCCAGATGGCCTGAGGGTTACCGAGCAGGAGGGGGATGGTGTGGTGTGAGTGCTCCGGCGGCCTTGTCAGCACTCGCAGGCTGGTTGTAGTGCTATTGATCATGCTCCCTGAATGTCTTAGCCTGAATATATATATATATATATATTTGGTAGTACAAGGCCCGATGTGTATAAACAAATTCCTTTCTTGATCTTCTACGTGACGGACATTGAACAGATTCAGGTTCGGAGACCTCAGTTCCCTCCCCAAGCTCCAGAGTGAGGGGATTTATAACTGGAAGGGAGACAGGAGGTGCATGAAACCCCCTCAAACCATCACCCCCCATCCCCCGTCTCACAGGAGCACCTGCAGACACTGGGCTCCCTCTGTGTGGGGCTTGGTGAGCTGGTTTCCTTCCCGGTGAGAGGAGGTTAACTGTTTGAAGACTGGAACTGCAGGAAGAGTCCATGTGTGTTGTGGCCTGGGCACATCTAAATGTAGGGACATGCAGACCCGGGGAGCCAGGAGACGCAGCCCCGGATTACTGTATGTATGTCATTATTATCACCTCTGTAGGGGTTTGGCAGTGAGGAGAAGGGCCAGGATTGAAGGCCGCGGGGCCCTTTAGCCTGGCTGTTCACGCTTTGCTGCTGTTTAGCTGCTAAGTCTTTGCCGCTCCATGGGCTGTAACCCGCCAGGCTCCTCTGTCCATGGGATTCTCCAGGCAAGAATACTGGAGTGGGTTGCCATTTCCTCCTCCAGGGGATCTTCCCAACCCAGGGATCGAACCTATGTCTCCTGCATGGGCAGGTGAATTCTTTGCCACTGAGCCACCAGGGAAGATCTATTAATGCTCAAGTGTTTTTAAAGGGGAACCGTGCTCCCATATGACTTGTGTAATAAAAATTACTTTTGTAAAGTAGCCTGGGGGGGGTATTAGTTTTCTATGGCTGCCATAATAAATTACCTGAAGCTTAATGTCTTCAAACAACACAAATGTATTACCTTCTAGTTTTGGAGGTCAGAATTCCAACACGGCTCTCCTTGGCCAAAATCAAGGTGATGACAGGCTCTCTTCTTTCTGGAGGCTCTAGGGAAGGGCCCATCTCCTTTTCTTCTCTAGTTTACCGAGACTGTCCACATTCCTTGGCCTGTGGCCCCTTCCTTCCTCCTTCTGCAAGCCAGCAGCATTGGACTGAGTCGTTCTCAGACGGCCACGTCTCTCGTCCTCTCTTCTGCCCCCGTTGCCCGTGTTAAGGCCCTTGTGGTCACACTGATGTGAAAGGCATCTTCCCATCTGGAGGCAAGCGGACCAGCATCCTCACTCCACTTGCAGTCTTCATTCCTCTTCACCAGGCAAAGAACAGGAAGCACCTTGGAAAACCTGCCGGGCACATCGGCGAGACTCCCTGAGCGTGTGTTCCTGCCGCTGCCACACCTGACCGCAGCTGTTGCGGCCACCTCCGCCATTGCTGCCGTTACCCTGATTTAGTGAACTGCCTCAGCTTCTTCCTGCATTCACAGCCACCTGGGGCCCCTCTGGGAAGTCAGTCCGCGCATGGGATGGGAATTCTTCCTGGGATCTGTCACAGAGAGAGGCCTTCTCTTTCGTTCAGATGTCTTGAGCTCTTCTGGGAAGTTCGTTCTAGTTTTTATCCATCTGTCCTTTCAGCTGTGTATCCATCTGTCCATCTTCCTTCGCACTCACACGCCCACCAGTCTAGCCAGTCAGTCATCCATCTGTCCATCACTCTGTCCATTCCCCCATCCTTCTGTTCATCTCTCCATCTGTCCATTCCCCCGTCCTTCTGTCCATCTCTCCATCTGTCCATTCCCCCGTCCTTCTGTCCATCTCTCCATCTGTCGATTCCTCCATCCTTCTGTCCATCTGTCCATTCCCCCATCCTTCTGTCCATCTGTCTGTTCCTCCATCCTCCCCCAACTCCATTTTCTCTCTCTCTCTATTTTTTGGTGTCAGATTTTGTCTCTTTTTCTTCTGTGTGCTATATAAGTAGCAGCTTTTCTCATTTAAGAAAGCACTAAACATGAGGCAAAAGTAGAGATTTCCCTAGAATTAATTTAAAATTGTTTAGCAATGAAAATCACTGACCAAGTGACCAAGTGAAGTCTCTCAATCGTGTCTGACTCTTTGCGACCCCATGGACTGTAGCCTACCACGCTTCTCCATCCATGGGATTTTCCAGGCAAGAGTACTGGAGTGGGTTGCCATTGCCTTCTTCAGAAGATCTTTCCAACCCAGAGATCAAACCCGGGTCTCCTGCACTGTAGGCAGACACTCTACTGTCTGAGCCACAAGGGAAGTCCTAAAATCAGTGGAGAGGTAGTAATAGAAATGTTGAGAATGAGAAGTGGCACTCTTGTTTTTTTTTTTTGGAAGAAGGATCTTTCACCTTGTACTCCTAAAGGTAAGTTGCAATATGTATATAATGTGAAGATAATTATATGAAGAAGAAGGAAAAAAACACCTCTGAAATGTGCTTATCACTCTCAGTGTGCACTTAACACTGTTTAGTGCTTGTTAAACCTTGTAGTTATTCAGGTTTCTGTCACCCCCATTTGCAGGTGAGTAACTTGGGCACAAATAATTCACACAGTTTCAGTATTTAAGAAAATAAAAATACAGAGAAGGAGAGGAGAATAAGAGCCATCCAGATGCCCTACCCACAGTATTTGGGCATAAGTGCCTCCATACTTTTTACCGTGATATGTCTTTAGTGTTTCTCAGTTGATTTCCACAGGATTTCAGACTTTGTCTCTCTGTGGTTAGTTCGTCCAGACTGGCCAGTGAGAGAGAATGCTGCCTTTACTCGTGTGGAGATTAGAAGGACCTCCTTCCTCCAGACTGGCAGTGCTTCCCTTGGTAAAGCACGTGCACGCACACACCTCAAGGCTCGGAACACTGTTGTTAGGTCTGTGGGATCCTGCCAAGCGTTTTAAGTACTGTTTACTCCCTCTCCGCATAAAAGCGCTTATTATTGACTTACTCAGATAACGTAGAGCAGTAGGAAGACGGGACGGAGTTTCCATGGTCTCCCTGTCAAAAGACAGCCTCTCTTACTGCAGTGATTGACTTCTTCCTGACTCTCGGAGGCAGCTTCTTGTTGGTATGGAATTGTGACTGTGGTTTTAAAACTGCGGAAATAAATCACACACCTGCGAAAGTGGGGGTGCTTGCTGCTGGTTGGAGACGAACCAACTGAGCACCAGCAGGCAGGCAGTCACTGGGTCAGGAATAAACCGTAACTCTGAGGCCTGCTTCTGCCAGATTCAGCGCTTGTCTCCCAGACACCTCCGTCACCCTGCACGGCTTCCCGCCGACCTGACTTCGGACTGCCTTCGGTCTTATGTAAATGCAGCCATGCGCTGGGCACTCCTGTGTGTCTGCTTCTTCCTGTCAACATCGTGCTTATGGGATTTATGCTTAGTGTTGCATGCGGTTGTAGATCATTCTCCTGGCTCTCGAGTATTCCACTGTGCGAACATGCTACAAATTACCGTGATTGCATTTAAAGAAATGTGACTCCTCGGTTTTCACGCCACAGTTGAAGCAAGTTACTGCCTCCTGTTTCAACACTCTGCCAATACACACCATTTTACATAGTAACGTAGTTGATACACACCATAATATGCTGATCCACACCATATTACAGACTTTGGCCACCTGATGTGAAGAACTGACACACTGGAAAAGACCCTGATGCTGGGAAGTATTGAAGACAGGAGGAGAAGGGGACGACAGTGGATGAGATGGTTGGAGGGCATCACCGACGTGATGGACAGGAGTTTGACCAACCTCCGGGAGTGGGTGATGGACAGGGAGGCCTGGCGTGCTGCAGTCCATGGGGTCGCAAAGAGTTGGGCACGCCTGATCGACTGAACTGTACTGAACGCACACCATTTTACATAGTACCATAGCGTTCAGTTAGTGTCTGTATCTGTGCACTGAGCGTGTGTGTGTGTGTGCGATGGCTTTGCTTGGTCAGATTCCCTGAAGTGGAGCAGCTGGTGCAAAGGTTCCGCCATCCCGTGCTGTCTTCACACGGGCTGTCACTTTCCTTTCCAGGAGGTCTGTGCCTGTCCCCCGCACCAGACACAGTGAATGTGAAAGCCTCTCTTACCACTCACTTAGCCTCTTGGCAAGAGAGCCAAGTGGTCTTCTGCCTAAAGTGTCTCTCACGGCTACAGGATTCGAATGGACAGCTCTCACCCTGCCTGTGGCATTGTTTCCTGGTTGCTGGGACCTCATGGCTTACCTTCAACTCAGAGCTCTTTCTCTTCTCCAGGGTATGTCCTTGGACAAGATGTTTTAAGCCGAGCTTCAGTTTTCTAACCTGGAAAATGGAGCTTTTTAAAAAGTTTTTATTCCTGAACTGCCTTCTCCATTTCTGTACCCAGCTTAACAGCCTGTCAAGCTGAGACTCTGTTCCTGTACAGTGGTGAGGATGATGTAATGCCCTTTTTCTTCTTTCCCCCATGTTCCATCCCAGGTAGCAGACCCCTGGCTGCAGTCTCCTTCTCCATGCTGCTTTGGAAGCTGTAGAGTTCTGTACTCACGTGTCCTGCGTGCCAGGCCTCCTGCCGACACTTCCCTTTGTCTCCCCGTTTATTCATTATTCATGTTTCTAACAAGCCTTTATTGAACATCTGCTATGACCCAGCGCTCTCCTGAGCACGGGGGACGCAGTGAGGAAATAAATGTGCCTCCTGCTTGCAAGAGAGGGAGAAGCTAGAGGGAAAGTCTGTCGAGAGAGGAGTCTGTGGATGGGATGGGCCACCCGTGGTCCAGGAAATCAGGGGCACCGGAAAAGGGGCACTTAACTCCTCGAAGGAACGGAGGGGTCCGAGGCGGCTTAGGGATGGCAGTCGTTCCGAGGCTGAATCAGAAGGATGAGTAGAGGTTACCCAAGTGGAGGATGGGATACAACCATGGAGACTTGAGTGCTGGTGGGGTTTTGAGTAAACACACACACACAGAGTGAGCTCAGCAAAGCAGCCGCTGTCCCTGAGGGTGATACTGGGCACCTGTGACGATGTCTGGAAACAGTTGCGCTTGTGATTTAGAGGGGCTCCTGGCATCTCGTGGGTCAGAGCCAGAGGTTCTTCTAAACATCCTTCAGTGTGTGGGTTCACCCCCCCACGAAGAATGACCTGACCCCAGAAGTCAGCAGTGCTGAGTTGAGGAGCGCTGGGCTGCAGCCTGAGGAGCGGTGATGGAAGGCGGGACATTAGAGGTGCATGCGGACGGCCTTCTCAGCACTCGAGAATGTGCGTGTGTGTACGCCGGCGTGGATGCGGAGGACCTGTGTTCCTTCTGCTCCGGGGCCGCACCACGTAGGTTCTGAAAGGCCTGTTGACTCGCTGTCCAGAGAGTCTGCAACTCAGCAGGCGTGCCTCCCCGCGGCTCCTTCCCAGAGTCTTCACCTTGATTTATGAGAACGTTTCGTTCCCCTCTCAGTGTTTATGACATCCCGGGACTTGGTGGAACCACCAGGAAATGAGAGTGGACAGTGAGGCGATTATCATTCATTTTCACTCCCCATAAACATTTCTGTTTCTCTTTTGGAAGACATTGCTAATCCCCTGGTGCGTTGGCTTTGAGTGTTCTTTCTTCAGCCTTGGTATAGAAAGCAAAGTGGTAGTGACTTTTTCCTTACGGCTGCTGAAAAGGTCACACGGCGTTTGGACCGCTGCCTGCTTCTACCCTGGAGCACAAAAGATCCAGGAGCAGAAACTGGTTCTAACAATATCCCTTTAGAAAACACCGCGGGAATGTGAGTTCTCTTCCCTTTGAGTTCAGAGGCATTTCGTCCCTCCACTTCAGAGTTGGAGGATGTTGTGCCCTTGATCCCTGCTTCCTAGAGGAGTTTGATAATTGAGTGGCCTGAGAAGCAGCCTGTAGGAACCTTTAGGAGCCCTGGGCTTGGGAGGACTTCTTTCTCCCTATGTGTGTATTTAAATTTCTGAAAAAGTTTTAGTTTCGATGGAAATGGGAATGGAGGGATTAGAGGGGGTGCATAAAGACTAGGAGAATCTCCAGCTTTGTGTTATGGTGGGAGACCTTGCCCATCTAAGGGCTCTTTGGCTGCAAGCAACAGAGGAGCCTGGATGCCTTGAGCAGGAAAACATGATGCTGTATCTGGTGTGACTGTGTGCATGTGACAGAAAGGCAAGCACACTGTGGCTTACTTTTCTGGTTGGGGCACCGGGGCCTCGGTGTGCCTCAGCCTGTGGCCCTAAGTGTGTAGCTTTCATCCTTGTGCTTGGGGTTCTGTGGTCACCATGACCACACACTCATGGTGGTCTTTTCCCATGAGCTGTCCTTGGGATGGTTCAGGTTTCATCCGCTGCCCTGTGTGACTCAGCTCACGCTTAGATTCTCGGGAGGGAGTCTAGGCCGCCTGTCTTTTGGGCCTGGTCGTGGTCCACTGTCCCTCCCCCTGAGCTGAAAACCAGGTAAGGGTAGGGATGAATGAGAGAAACTCTGTGCCACGCATCCTTGAAGGCACTTTTCTGAAGTGAAGGATTTATGTGGGCATCTCGGTTTGTTCTTGGATCCGTGCATGTGGGAGAAAGAAAGGAAAAGAACGGTAGCTGGCATTTCAGTAGTATCTACCCTGTAGATTCGTTCATAGGCACTGGCCCCCACGTGTGGTGGTAATTCCACTCTCCTCTCAGTCTTTACCCTGGCTCTGACTCCGTGTTTTCAGGCAGTAGGGAGAGGAGTTTCTTCTGAGACAAGTCAGCATTTAGCCTCCCAAATGATCTCTTTAGGCTCCTCTGGAGTCATCGTCTTCTAGGACTGTTTTTTTTGTTTTTTGTTTTTTTTAATGATAATAATTCTCAGTCTGCCCTTTTCTGCTTTTTGGGGTCTAGTCTATATATTTGGCACTTTAATTTAAATTTGAGTCCATAAATTAAACACATGTTACAATACAACCTCTAGAGTCACCCTATTTGGACTTAACTGGCCAAATTAAATTAATAAAATATATTATGAACTTAATTAAAGCTATCTTGGCTTCCGTTTCCTAATCTGGAGAAGAGGAATGGTCACTATCTTATAGAATCATGGAAATTGAATGGGATGATACATCTGATACATATGAAGTGCACTGTGTCATACACGTGTGTCCTTTAAATATTGGCTATTTAAAACATTGTTTAAAACAGCTTTCGTTTTGAAATAATTATAGATTCATTGGAAGCTACAAAAAATAGGGAGGATCCCTGTTCTCTTTATCCAGCTTTCTACAAAGTTTACATCTTCTATAACTAGGGAGCCAGGGAACTGACATCAGTGCAATCTGAGCGTATGTACTTCTGCTCTGCATGGGATTCTGACCCCCAAGGGAGGACCATTGCAGATGAAATTAAGATTAATAATTAGCTGAATTTTAAATGGAGGGGTTATCCAGGATTGTCTGGGTGGACCGTGTGTAATTAGGACCATAAAAAGTGCAGAGGAGTCAGGTGAGGCAGTCAGAGAGAGGACTCGACAGACCCTGCTGGCTGTGCAGACGCAGAGAGGGCGCCGTGTGCCCGGGGAGCAGGCGAGACCCTGCTGGCTGTGCAGACGCAGAGAGGGCGCCGTGTGCCCGGGGAGCAGGCGAGACCCTGCTGGCTGTGCAGACGCAGAGAGGGCGCCGTGTGCCCGGGGAGCAGGCGAGACCCTGCTGGCTGTGCAGACGCAGAGGGGGCGCCGTGTGCCCGGGGAGCAGGCGAGACCCTGCTGGCTGTGCAGATGCAGAGAGGGCGCCGTGTGCCCAGGGGAGCAGATGGCCTCCGGATGGGGGAAGGGGCGATGGGGTCGGTCCTCCCCTTGGAGACGCTGGGGAGGAGCGCATCCTGCCAACCTCTGGGGCTGACCGCGTGGTCTGTGTGGGAGCTCTGATATGTAAAATGGAAAGGTGATTAACTTGTGTTATTTTAAGCTGTGACATTTTTGGTGATCTAATAAGTTCTCTGGAGAAGGCAATGGCACCCCACTCCAGTACTCTTGCCTAGAAAATCCCATGGGCAGAGGAGCCTGGTAGGCTGCGGTCCATGGGGTTGCTAAGAGTCGGACACGACTGAGTGACTTCACTTTCACTTTTCACTTTCATGCACTGGAAAAGGAAATGGCAACCCACTCCAGTGTTCTTGCCTGGAGAATCCCAGGACGGGGGAGCTTGGTGGGCTGTCGTCTGTGGGGTTGCACAGAGTCGGACACGACTGAAGTGACTTAGCAGTAAGTTCTCTGCCGTTTTCTCACATGTGTAGATTCATGTAACTGCAACCACAGAGGTCTCCCTTGAGCTGCCCCTTTGGACTCATGTCTGTCACACTCTGCTCTCAGCCTTACTGTGTTTTCTGAGGAGGTGAAGCTTTTCCAGGCACCCCTTGCCCCATGCTGTCTTTTCTGGCTGGGATGCTTTCCCCAATCATCCTTGCTAAGCCTCGTCTGATTTCTGAGACCCTCTCTTGGACGACCTCATCTCAACCAGACCTCCCAAAGTTCTTTACCTTTATCTCACAGCACTTATCATGATACATGGATAGAGGTATGCTTATTTGAGTGAGAATATTTGCTGAGTCTGGAAACCATACGAGGGTAAGAACTGTAACTGTTTTAACTCGGCGCTGATTTCTCTGCCTCATGGATGTGACTGTGTTGACAGTAGGAGTCAAGTAGATTTTTGTTGAATGAAGGAACATATGTCAGTATTCATGATACAGGTCTGAAATCACACCTGGATCTTCAGCAGAAGAGTACACTAGCATGGTAACAAATTCTACCCGCATCTGCCTAGCAAACTTTCATTTTAAAAATCACCTTCTGTGTGAATGGTCAGTGCTAAACTCCAGTTCTGGTTGGGTGTCTGCAGGAGTAGTTATACTTCTGTGAACTCCAAGGAGATAGTTGGACATGACTGAACCTGCTTGGTACAGCTGGACAATTTTGCATTTGTTTTTTATCCCCTAGTTTTTCTTTTGTTCCAGAAGTAGTTTGGTTAATTCATACTGATGAAAAAATCATGGTATCAGCTTTATTCCCTGAAGAACACTTAGGCTTCTTTTTGCCAAACATAATTACCCTGAGAAGGAACTGATGAAGCAAACGTACCTCTTGGCCAAATGCTTCTTTAGAGTTATTCAACCAAAGATAGCAGGCTGCACCTAGGGGACGCCAAACATCTGGATGAAGAAGGAAATACCCAGATGTTTTCAAGTATCTGGATGTTTCTAACCATCTGGCGCCCTTGGTTATTGACAAACGATCCAGCTGTTTTGCGGAAGATGGTATACCTAATCTAACAGAAGAGAGAAATCGTGTTCTTGAAAAATCTTGATGCCATCCCATATGTACTAAGGCCGGGTATCTGTCTTTAATTGAAGCCAGGATTTGATTGCAGAAGATGAAAATAGCTCCTTGCTTACAGAGGCTGTTGTCTTGCTGTGAATGCCAGACTGTAAAGATTTTAGGTTAATTGTCTCATTTAGCATCAGAGTCTAAGTTGTTTGTAGCTTTCTTCTGTTTACAACGTATTTGTACCTCAACCAGTAACTTTACGAATGGAACATAAGAGTGCTGATACTCTGTGCAGGGAAAAGCCTGCCTATTGCCTTGGCATTTGTGCTTTTAAAATCAGAGAAGAAAGTTTGCCACCTAAAATTTCTAGTGTAAACAGGAATTCATGAGCCTTGATTGAAAAATGAGTCTTGTCCACAGCAGGGATCTTAAGAGTCTGTCTGTAGAGCACTCTCTGTCCCTCTCTCTCCAGTTTTCTATTGTTTAAGCTTAAGCATGACAGTATTTTTTTTTTTTTAATGAAGACTGGAATAGAGTAATGTTAACTGGAAAGCTTATTGGAATTTGAAACCTATTCATGGTCTGCTGCTTGAATCCGTGTCTGATGTCTGTAGATCTTTGGGATTGAGTATGCAGTCCTTAAAGGATGTCTGAACGGGGAGTAAAGACCCGGGGCTTGCCTCTGAATGTGATGTTACTACTCTGCCATTTTCTTGAATGGTTCGCTGGAGCACATGAAGTAAATTATAGGAAGCCGAGTGGTCCAGCAGTTAAGTCCCTGTCAGAAGGGCGAGGATGCCTGCACGGGAAGACGTGCGCAGCAGGGTCAGCTCTGCACCGCGGGGAGTGGGCTCCCAGCCAGAGGCTGTGGTCTGACTGTGTTTCCTGCTTTGAAGCTTAGTCCTCAGCTAAGGGGAGGTAGGGCAGCAGCTGCTGGCAGTGGGGTGCGGGTAGGTAGGCAGTGTTTCCCACGATGATGATGATTAGTGACATTAGCTTTTCATAGCAAAAAGGGGCTAATGGATTTCACTTTTGAGTGTCTCCTAAACATGCTGCAAGTGACAGACCCACGTGGACAAGTTGTGGATAAAAGGCAGACTTGAGTAAGTGCATGAGAACAACAGCTTGAATGGCCAACCCCAAATGTCTCTCCTAAATAGTTTGCTCTGAATTAAAAAAAAAAAACAACCACCCAAATGGTTTCAATTTTGTCATATATCAATGGGATGATTGTGTATTTATTTCTCACTTGCCCTGCCAGGGGGCTGGGGTTTGTGGGGGAGACAAGGACAAACAGTGCAGAAGAGCAAATGAGCCAAATCCATGTGGATTTGGTTATATGCTGATTAGACAGTTTGCTGTTCTGTTGTTTTTAACATCTCCCAAACCTTCTGGATATGAGCCATCCTGGTGGGGGTGTGATATTTGGGCTTTGGCTCCCTTTGTAACGTAAGGCACTGTTCTGCATCTCCAGAATTTCTTCTTTAAAGTCATAGTATGTAATAATGATGGCTAGTGTTTGCTGAGTCATTCAGTTCAGTTCAGTCAGTTCAGTCGCTCAGTTGTGTCCGACTCTTTGCGACCCCATGAATTGCAGTACGCCAGGCCTCCCTGTCCATCACCATCTCCCGGAGTCCACTCAGACTCACGTCCATCGAGTCCGTAATGCCATCCAGCCATCTCATCCTCTGTCGTCCCCTTCTCCCCCTGCCCCCAATCCCTCCCAGCATCAGAGTCTTTTCCAATGAGTCAACTCTTCGCATGAGGTGGCCAAAGTACTGGAGTTTCAGCTTTAGCATCATTCCTTCCAAAGAAATCCCAGGGCTGATCTCCTTTAGAATGGACTGGCTGGTTCTCCTTGCAGTCCAAGGGACTCCCAAGAGTCTTCTCCAACACCACAGTTCAAAAGCATCAATTCTTCGGCGCTCAGCCTTCTTCACAGTCCAACTCTCACATCCATACATGACCACAGGAAAAGCCATAGCCTTGACTAGACGGACCTTAGTCGGCAAAGTAATGTCTCTGCTGAGTCATTAATATGGCCAAAATCTGTGCCCGAGTATTGCCCATTTATTTCTTTTTATACTTCACAATGAGGCTTCCCTGGTGGCTCAGATGGTAAAGAATCTGCCTGCAATGCAGGAGACCTGGGTTCGATCCCTGGAATGGAAAGATCCCTTAGAGAAGGGAATGGCAACCCACTCCAGAATTCTTGCCTGGAGAATCCCACGGACAGAGGAGCTTGGGGCTGGCTACAGTCCATAGGGCTGCAAAAAGTTCAACATAACCGAGTGACTCTCATACACAGAAACGTCACAACAACCCAGTGATGTAGATATTATTAGCCCTATTTTTGGTGGGGAAAACAGGGATTCAGGGAGGTTAACTAACTTACCGTAGTGTCAGTTCAGTCGCTCAGTTGTGTCCAACTCTTTGCAACCCCATGAATCGCAGCACGCCAGGCCTCCCTGTCCATCAGATTAGGGCAAATGACTGTTGGGAGGCAGGCTGCAAATGCAAAGTGGGTCTGACTGAATCTTTTGAATTGACTCTCTGTCCCTGGATGATGCTTCTCCTGAAGACCCCTGTACTTTTATAAATGTAAATAAAGTTAGTTTGGACCAGGTGCGAATGAACGTTTCTTCTAATGGGGCTGATAGCAAATAATTTAGGCTTTACGGTACAGTTTCTGTTGAAACTATTCAACTTTGCCTTTGCAGCGCAAAAACAGCCATATTCAGTATGTAAATGAATGGGTGTGGTATTCCGATTTAAAAAAAGAAACCAGTATATAGACACTGAAGTTTGGATTTCATATTTATGTTGACATGTCACTAAATATTCTTCTTTTGATTTTTTTCCCCCTATCATTTTAAAATGTTAAAGCCATTCTTAGCTCACAGGCCATACAAAAATTGGCAATGGGTTGGATTTGGGTGGTGGGCTGTGATTTGCTGACATCTGCTGTGGAGAAATGATAGAATGTACTTTAACAACCTGAGTGAAGAATGAAAGGGCTGCTTCAGAAAGTCTGCTCAGAAGAGTCAAGGGGAGGCTATCTGGTGGACAGGGGGACCTGTGGGATTTGTCTTGAAGCTCAGAGCATGATCTGTGTTTTCCTAGATTTCTTTATTTTAACTTGCTTTCCATGCATCAGTGGGCATTCTAGTGGCGGTGGGGGAGGCATCCACGTTGTTCCGTGGCATCACTGACAGTACAGATGTTTTTATGTGTTCCCTCATTCAGCACATCTTTACTGAAGCACCTCTCATGATATTTATACATTAGATGATAGACAGTCCTTTTCCACATCCTCCCATGACTTCCAGAATCTTCTGTCAATAGCAGGAAGACAGACAGTACACATCAGAAGCTCAGTTGATGACATACAGTATGATCAGAAAACCTTGCGTTTCTCTTTGATCTTGTTAAACTAATAGTTTGGTCTGTTTATATCTACATTATTCGTATCAGTCAGAGGGTGAGGGTAACGGACAGATGTATAAATATGCTATGGTATGTCCATACAATGGAATATTATATAGCCATAAAAGGGAGTGAAGTCCTGATGTGTGCTAAAACGTAGATGGACCTTGAATATATTACGGTCAGTAAAAGAAGCCAGTCACAAAAGACCACACACTGCACGATTCCATGTACATGGAACGTCTCAAACAGGGAAGTCTATGGTGAGAGAAAAGGACATTGATCATATTGTTTAGGGCTGGAAGTGGGTGGGGAGTAGCAGTAGCTAAAGGTGATGAAAATGTTTAAAATCAATTGTGCCAAGGGATGTAGGACTCTGTGGATGTACTAAAACCTGTCGAATTTTACACATTAAATGGGTGAATTTTTTCGGTCCACGAATTACATCTCAACAAGGCTGTTAAAATGTTATAGTGGTGATTGATTAGTTTTTGTCCTCAGAAAATCCATTTTGTACAAGAACTGCTTGTGGGCCTAGCAGCCCATTTCTCAGATTTCTTGGCCAAGTTTGCTTGGAAGACTAGCTTGTGTTAGAGCCTTGAGTCACTGTAACACACTGGAAGTGGTTTGCTGGTTACACAACAGCTTAGACCATTAAAGCCCTAGCTAGGCATTCAGGGTAACAGTCAGGCGAATGTTTACCATCTCTAATCAGGAGAAATGAAAAATTACGTGTCTCATTTTAAATATGTTGCCTTTGATCACAGGTGTTGTTAAAACAGCTCTTTTATGACTTTATAAATATTCCGGGATTTATTTGGAAGCAGTGTTTCATTATTCCTATACTATGATTAAATATTGAGAATATTGCTTTTCCGATTGTTCTATCGCAGTATTTAATGAGTGCAATTAAATGGAAAAATTGCCTTTTTAACTGATGATAGTCCATTAGTGTCTCTGTCTCTTCAGAAAAGAAAAGAAGTGAATTATTAGAATGACAAATGAGGCGAAGTTACCACCGTGATGGAGAGGTGCGATCTCCCTCCACATAATCTTCAATTAGTGATCTCTGTAAGAGGATGTTTTTCAAAAGGGTAATAGAGAAGTAATGAGATCAGAAGGAGGTCAGCCCGGCCTTCTCCGTCTGGCAGCTTGATTAATTTATTTCTCCTTCTTGGAGATTGCTGCAAGGGGCTTTGGTCACCCTCTGTTTCCCATGGGACTGTAACCTGAGTGACTGCCGATACATTAGCCTTACAGGCAAGGAAGCCAGTCCATTGCCCTGCACGAGGAGGCTTTGGAGTTAGAAGGTAGTTTGATTTGGGGGCCTCAACTCAAACCCTCATCAGTGGGTTTGGACGATGAGAAGGATTAAGAAATGTTAACAACAATTCATCAAATTACATACTGAGCCTCGAGTGCCTCCTGGGTCTGGCACCGTGCGCCCACAGTGTCGTTCCCGTCTCTTGGTTCGCATGAGGTGGTGGGGCTCCTTTTCCAGATGAGGAAGTAAAAGCTCAGAGGTGCCACAGGTCCACACGGTTATGAAGTGGGGACGTAGGATTTGAACCCCCATCTGGCTGTGAACTTTCAGTTCCCCCTGGAAGTCCACGGCTTCCCGTACCCCGTGTTCAGACGTTGCATCCTCCTTTTGTCCCACTGAGAAGCAGGGCAGCTTCATACCCGTGAAGCAGCCTGACCAGTGAGGTCCTGTCGCAGGACTGCAGCTGATGGTGTCACTTTGTTTCTCTGTTTGGGGCCCAAATGTTCAAGGCTGTATGCAGTGCGGCAGGGCGGCCTGTTCAGTCTTGTTTTGGATACCTGACCACCCCATCCGAGGGCCTCCCTTGTTAGCTCAGTTGGTAAAGAATCTGCCTATGATAGAAGAGATCCTGGTCCGATTCCTGGGTCGGGAAGACCTGCTGGAGAAGGGAAAGGCTACCCACTCCAGTATCCTTGGGCTTCCCTGGTGACTCAGCTGGTAAAGAATCTGCCTGCAATGTGGGAGACCTGGGTTTGATCCCTGGGTTGGGAAGATCCCCTGGAGAAGGGAAAGGCTACCCACTCCAGTATTCTGGCCTGGAGAATTCCATGGACTGTATAGACCATGGGGTCGCAAAGAGTCGGACACGACTGAGCGGCTTTCACTTTCACTCTTCACCCCATCAGGTCCTTCTGGGACAGCGCCGTGTTGTAACCATCCCCTGGGCCATTGAATGTTCTCATCAGAGAGGAGAGACTTGGCTTCATGAAGGAATATAAATACTCCAACTACAGCTCCCCGGCTGCCTCACTGTGTGTCTTTGCACAAGTCACTTAGCCCCTCTGACCTCAGTTTTTGGTTGTTCCGTTTTGTTTTCTTTGTCATGTCTGGCAGGGTTGCTGTTTTCCTGAAACAGAACATAAAGCACAGTTTCTGGCACCCACCCCGTATCTCATTTGTAATTTATAGTTGTTTCAACGTCAGTACCGACGTTTCTGCCTTCTTGCATGCCATTCTCATGGACTTAATATCTCATGCAGTCGTTTAAAGGCACATCTTATTTAAAATATAGATAGAACATCCATCGCCATAGCATATTTAATTTTATTGGAAAAAAATTTCCACACATACAGCTTCGGAAAGCTTTTTAGGCTGTGTTCTGTTTGAATGTAGACTCTCCCACTACAGGGATGACAGACCCCTGCAAAAATTCTACTTCTCCAGCCAAATTTCTCTTGCTCTGTTTTCTTATGGCCCTTGGGGGCTCATTATCATCAACAGCATCAATTAATAGTCATCCTCGGAGTCCTGGGTCCTCAGCACAGCGCTGGGCACCACCCCCAGGAGCTGCCACTCTGGGCTGAAATTACGACCTTTTGACATCTGAGTCCCTAAGTGGCCCCCTGCTGAAGAATCGGTTAAAACGCATCCAGAGCGAGAGTTCATTTAAGCAGTAGCGATGGGACTAAATTATAGTCCAGGTTTGTCTTATGAAAGATGATAAATGAATATGTCACACTGGGAAAGAAATCACTCTGTCATCATCTGACAGGCTGGCTTGATTTGCACGTGCTGGTGTCCCTAAAAGTCTGGTTGGGGGTGAAAAGCGTGTAGGTTTCCAGGTCCGGCCGACTTCCCGACTCCTTCTGCACCTCCCCCAGGTTGGGTCTGGGGCATCTTTATCAGATCTCTAATCCCCGGCAACCTCAGCATCAGAACACCACCCACAGGGCAGGGCGTGGGGCTTTCACCAGGAGAAGCTCCATCATGCTTTCAGCGCGGGGAGCACTCAATGAATTCAAGCCCGCAGCTGCCTCCTTCCATGGTTTGGGACATCACTGCTGCCTCTGCTCAGCCTCCCACTGGGCAACCTCTCTTTAGCAGGACATGTGTTCTCACCAGCTTTTTTTTTTTTTTTTACTTCAAGAGTGGTCTCTAGTCTGCCCAGTGAGGATGTTTTTTCTCCTGCAAGCACTTAGCTGAAGTGCTCTCCTGCAGGTCCCTGACTCTGCCTGCAGTATGGTTCCTTGCGAAGGTGGTTAGCCTTCAGCAAAGCTCCTAGCAGCATCCAGAGCCGGCATTCAAAGAGCAAGAGATTCCGAGTCGGCAAACCAGAATGTGTCCTGATTTCTTTGGGTCCCGACTCCCTTATCTGCAGGTCAAAAATCCGAAAGCTTGAAAAACAAACGAAAAACGTTCTTTAAGGTGGGGGCAAACTCGAGAGGCATCAAAACTTGAGTCAAACTGTCACTCATAATCCTCCCGTTTATATCACTCTTGTTTATAATCCTCGTTTGTCCCAGTTACCCATGTTATGCGACCATTGATGCGATTTGCTGCAGAAATACTAATGTGTGACGTCCGGGTGTGGGTTCAGGCTCTGCAGCAGGATGCTTCACGGCACACAGCCAAGGAACTATTTTAGGCTTCTTTAAGAAAAAAAGCTTCAGAACCATTCAACGTAAAGACCTACAGATCTTGATCTGTGAAGCCTTGGGCAAGCTGTTTGATTTTGACTTTTCTACACAGTGGTGGTGAAGAAGGTGATGGTGATGATGGAAGTAATAATCCTGTAAGAACACCGCAAAGGTTTGCCTCTTCCTCATTCAGGAAATAGCTCCCGGGGGCCTGCTGTGCTCAGTGCTGGGGCTCAAAAGAGCTGGATACAGAAACAGGGTTAAACAAGGAAGTTTGGTGAATTCCCTGCCCTCACCAAAAGAGTTACTAGTGAGAACAGAAATGCACTGTCAGTAATGCAGGTGTGACTGGAGACCTGGCAAGCAGTGTCTGCCTTTGGCTGAGATGGAAGTGATAGTCTCTCAGTCGTGTCCGACTCTTTGCAACCCCACATGCTGTAGCCCACCTGGCTCCTCTGTCCGTGGGATTCTCCAGGCCAGAAGACCGAAATAAGCTGCCATTCCCTTCTCCAGGGGATCTTCCAGACCCAGAGATCAAACCCGGGCCTTCCACATCACAGGCAGATTCCTTACCATCTGAGCCACAAGGGAAGCCCTGGGCTGAAAGGTGCCATTAGAAACCATTTCCGCACTTGGGCACTGCCAGGCCCTCCCTCCTTTCTGGGGACAGCTCACCTTTGCCCACATGAGTAGTAGTTCAAGTGAAATTGCAGCCTCAGGGCATCTGTGGACTGAACGTTGGGTTCCAGTTTCCACCAGATGCTGGCATTTCCACTTCTGGCTACTTGGTCTAGCCAGCTCTCCTCCCTGGGCATCTGGGCAGTGGCTCTCTGCAAGAAATAGGAAACGATAATAGGATGGAAAGAAAGGGCTTGCTTTCTTAGAACAGTTTCCTACCTGGAAGGTTCTGGAAAAAGGGATGTTCTAGCATCTGCTGACTCTTGTCACCAAAGGCCTTAATAGAAGCAGAAACAGTTCTTGGGGCTTTGCGGCCCATGTGACCTACCTCTGCAGCTCTCACGGAAGCATGTGGCCAGGTAGCAAGGTCCCTTTGCGAATTCTGTGGCATTTGGCAATGTCCCCAAACATAGCCTCTGTCAGGGATAAGCAATTTGCTGAATACATTCACGAGAGGAGGAGTCATGGCAAAGAATTCCACTGTTTCTTGCCAACATAGCCAGGGCGTAAGAAGTGAAGCACCTTTTTTTTTTTTTTCTTTCCCCTAATGACAGTCTTTATGGATTTTAATCCCTAATGTCTGTGGTGGTAAGTCACTTCAGTCATGTCTAACTCTTTGCAAGTCTAGGGACTGTAGCCTGCCAGGCTCCTCTGTCCATGGGATTCTCCAGGCAAGAATACTGGAGTGGGTTGCTATGCCTTCCTCCAGGGGATCTTCCCAACCCAGAGACAAAACCCACGTCCGTGCGTCTCCCGCATCGGCAAGTGGTTCTTTACCACTAACACACCTGGGCAGTCCCCCTAATGGCTAAATGGCACTTAAAGCCTTACTGTAAAGTGAAATCTGTCCCTTGATAACAAATGTTTGTTTTTATTATTGTTGTTTTAATACAAACCAGTAGCTGCATGCATGTACTTAAAGCCACTGAACTGTACACCTGAAATGGTTACGGTGGTAAATTTTCTGCTGGGTATATTTTACCTCAAACTTAAGGAAGAAAGCCATGACAAACCTAGACAGTGTTTTAAAAAGCAGAGACATCACTTTGCCAACAAAGGTCTGTAGAGTCAAAGCTATGGTTTTCCCAGTAGTCATGTATGGATGTGAAAGTTGGACCATAAAGAAGGCTGAGCACTGAAGAGTTGATGCTTTCAAACTGTGGTGTTGGAGAAAACTCTGAGAGTCCCCAGACAGCAAGGAGATCAAACCAGTCAGTCCTAAAGGAAGTCAACCTTGACTACTTATTGGAAGGACTGAAGCTGATCTGGCCTGCTGATGCAAAGGGCCCACTCATTGGAAAAGACCCTGATGCTGGGAAAGATTGAGGGCAAGAGGAGAAGGGAGCCACAGAGGATGAGACGGTGGCATCACTGACGCAATGGACTTGAGTTTGAGCAAACTCCGGGAGGTTGTGAAGGACTGGGAAGCCTGGAGTGCTGCAGTCCATGGGGTCGCAAAGAGTCTGACATGACTTGGCAACTGAACAACAGCAACAACAACAATAAACCAGTAATTGATTCTAAACCAGCCAATTCACTATGTAAAATTTCCTAAATGAATGAGTTTTGAAAGAAAATTTCACTAGTGATCACGTGTTCCACTTCTGTTTATTAAGCTAGAAAACCGAGTTGGAGCAGTATTTGTGCACAGCATGTATTTGTATGTTTTTCTGAACATGCCAGGAAAATTTGAAGATGCTCCCCCCTCTTTTCACTTACTCTCAAAGAGAAATTTAATTTACTATTTCATGTCTGCTTTTCAAACTTCCTCCTGGAAACAGACGAGAATAAAATTAGGTTTCTGTAAGCTGGGATGATGTGCGTGTTATTCTTACTTTCAATATGGGTAAAGTAATCTCTCCACTTTATTTCTAAACAGTACCTCGTAATATAAATAGTCTTTTCTTGTGCAGCCTGTTTATTCAGACAGGTGGAAGTTGACTCTAAAGATTGGCATTAAATTGAGGAAACCATTCATGTTGTAAATAAGATAATTTGTTTCTGCCCCCCAAAAGATTAAAATATAGATTTTTTTCATACTCTGTGTTATTTTTAAAACCCACGGTCCCTGAATATGTTTGATTCAGATTTGTGTCCATAATTTGGGAGGGCCTTTATTTGTAACTGGTGCATCTTTGAGTTGCAGAAATCATCACTGAGAGTGTTTTCTCATTTGTACTTGAGTTGCTTGCATTTGTTATTAAATGAAATGTTCAGCTAGAGGTCTTACTAATTCCCTCAGCAATAGTTGAGAGCGCAGGCAGTACCACTATTATTTAGCTGTTGTTTCTGTACTTTTTGCAGACATATCCCTTCTCCTTCCAAAGAATAGAGTCAGGTATCCAGGTAGTACAGCAGTTGTATACTAATACACAGTCTCATGACAGTGGCTTATTTTTCTAGTTTAGGTGGATATGAGATTCCTCACAGATGATCTTCACGGTAGAACTAGTTATTGCTCATTCTTTTTGCTTTAACTTCCATGTGCCAAATGGACTTTACTGTGAGAATGTGGTGGACACGTGCAGACCGAGCCCTGTAACTCACGCTTGTGTAAACTGGGAATAACACTGCCCATCTCTGCTTCTTTCACCAGACTCACGAGCAGTGGGCATGAAATGAATGGCTGTGACACAGGCCTACAGAAACAGGACAGGGTTTTGCTGTTCTGAAAAACTCAGCCTTACATATCCCTCATTTATGGACTTTGATTTGTCCTTACAGTGTTTTATAAAGTCCCTACTATGTGCCGGGGCCTTCCCAGGTGCCACCACGGCTAAAGAGCCCGCCTGCCAGTGTAGGAGATGTGAATTTGAGCCCTGGGTTCGGGGAGATCCCCTGGAGAAGGAAATGGCTACCTACTCCAGTATTCTTGCCTGGGAAATCACACGGACAGAGGAGCCTGGTGGGCACAGTCCATGCGGACACAGACGTGTCAGCCACAGCTGAACAACTAAAAAGCAGCAGCACTGCCTGCTAGCCTTGGGCGGGATGCTTTTGCATGGATTGCTTTCTTTAATCCTTCCAGTAATCTTTCAGATGTCCGCTAAAATTGTCCCTTTAGTCCCACAGACTAGGGCATGGGGAGGGTCCCTTGTTTGCTGTCAGTGGGCGGTGGAGCTGTAAGTCAGAGCAGGAGGCCTGAATTCTGAGGTCTGCTCTGAAGTGCTTGGTCCTAGTGGAGGGAGCGGGCATTTGGAGTGCCATGCCACCCTGTGAGGGAGTCGGAGGTTTTCCTCCGTGTCCAGCGCAGCTCAAACCTGCTTGCCTGGAAGCCTTCCTGGAGTGCCCTGGCTGTCTTAGCAGGCTGGGTCTCCCCACCTGGCCTGTGCCCGCTGTGTCCTGGCTCTGTCTTTCCGCCACTCTGAGCTTTGCTTGCCGGGCTTTTCCAAGAGAGCCTGGGCTGTTTTCCTAGAGAGACAGATGCCCAGATACCCCTTGGACCTCATCTTTTAGAATCTCTGCAATTCTAAACTCCTTTGCAGGTAATCTCTAGGGGAGATGAAGCGGAAGAAAGACTCCTGTAGACCACGAGCGCCTCAAAGCCGTGGGTGGGGAGGTGTCTTCTCCGTGGCCTCAGGGCCTTGTTGGAGGAGAGTGCAGCCTGTGATCCATGGGGCTGAGTGAATTAGTGAGCTCAAGAGCCCAGCGGTGGATATCGGAGGAAAGCCAAGACTTCATCCAGGCTTTGGAGTCTACTCTGTAAGCTGAAAGACTGATTCCAGTTCAGCCAAGGGAAAGCATGTCCATTCATCTCCCCCAGGTATTTACACAGGTCAGTTAAATGGGCTGATAGGCTAATTTTTTGGGTGGCTAATGAGCTGTTGCTTTTCCTCTGTGTCGTTATGATCAGATGTAATGATTTGACAGTTGCCCAAATGATCCCGTTCATTATGGTTTTAATCATCATGGTGATCATGGTGATTGATGAGGCTCACTGACATTCGTGGAGGGCTCCTTTTGCTCTGCGCATTAAGATCAGAACACAGCGTGTGTTTTCCTCATGGCCTGCATAGGACACACCATTATCCCCATTTTACAGATGAAGAGAATGAGGCTAAGAGAATTCAAATCCCCTAATGTCACAGCTGTTATAGTTCAGGGTGATGTCTGAATGTGGACAGAGATCTGTCTGCATTGCTTATGCTCTTAACTGTATCATAGTCTCTGTTCTTTCACTGATAACCTTCATGCAGATAGTACAAAAAATCTTTTCAACTGAGGTTCTTCTCTTGAATATTCTGAGCAGCATGGGAGAACAGCCATGTTTTTTCTGGTGTTACATTTTTAAAATTTTGTTTTCATGTCTAAATAAAAATAATTACCTTATCATTAGGCATTATTGTAATCATAGAATTTAGCGAGTCCTTGGAAGAAAAGTTATGACCAACCTAGATAGCATATTGAAAAGCAGAGACATTACTTTGCCGACTAAGGTCTGTCTAGTCAAGGCTATGGTTTTTCCTGTGGTCACGTATGGATGTGAGAATTGGACTGTGAAGAAAGCTGAACGCCGAAGAATTGATGTTTTTGAACTGTGGTGTTGGAGAAGACTGTTGAGAGTCCCTTGGACTGCGAGGAGATCCAACCAGTCCATCCTAAAGGAGATCAGCCCTGGGATTTCTTTGGAAGGAATGATGCTAAAGCTGAAACTCCATTACTTTGGCCACCTCATGGGAAGAGTTGACTCATTGGAAAAGACTCTGATGCTGGGAGGGATTGGGAGCCAGAGGAGAAGGGAACGACAGAGGATGAGATGGCTGGATGGCATCACGGACTCGATGGACGTGAGTCTGAGTGAACTCCGGGAGATGGTGATGGACAGGGAGGCCTGGCGTGGTGCAGTTCATGGGGTAGCAAAGAGTTGGACACGACTGAGTGACTGAACTGAACTGAACTGAAGCTGTTCTGACCCAACACTTAGTTTTGACTGTTGAGAAGAATGCTTGGATAGAAAAAATTTAAGGTGTATTCTTTTTGCTTTCTTCATCAAACTGTAATGAGAAATCTAGTATATGATTTATAGAATGCCTCTGGAAAAAAACAAAACAAACACGTGAGTGTATACACAAACATATGGATCTTAAGTGACATTAATGGAAATATAATCCATTTCAGTTCTTTAGAGTAAATATTTCATTAGCAGGAGGCATATTTGTGTACGTATGTGTGTATATATGTCTGTGTGGCTATCAGATACACATATAAGCATTAAATTTTCAAATGTTTACTCTGTTCTGAAAACGTGACCTAAAGTTTTAACTTAAGTTATTTGGAGTTTGATTTTATTTAAGATGCGTTTGAATTTTCAGTGAGTAATCCACTTAAGATATTAGTTATGGTTCTGGTAAAAGAAAAACACAGCAACAGCAGAAGGGTTTTAGCTCCATTGCCCTTCTTTTTTTCTCTCAGAAGCCTGGCCTGATCCACTGATGGTAAATATTTCATGTACTTTGCATATCAGCCCGAGTTCCCTTTGTGAAGTCGGGTAAATGGAATGTAAAATCCCCAAGTCCTCCAGACAGTAGAATGGCATTATTTGATGTTACATCACATAAACATGCAGATTTGATTCTCCCTTTACTCAGGCTGTAAAAACAAAGTTTTTTAAAGTGGTTAGCCATACCTGGAAATGTAAATGCACTCGCCTAATGTAATGCCAAAGAAAAATTAAGACAAATGATACCACATCGCTGCCACAAACTGCGGCTCGCACAAAATTCACTTTAGTTATTACGCTGTGAATACGGGCTCTCACCCTCCTCTGCGAATGCACAATTTATGTTGAATGCAACATGAATCATTTTAATAGACCGAGGAAAAAGTCCCCAAAGTCGATTTTCAAATTATGAACCTTGGAACAGAATATAACAACAGCCAGCCACAAATAGTTCAGACTCTACTCTGAGCTATGGGTGAACCATTAAAAATACAGCAAGCCCTTTTGGTTAGGTGTTACACAGTTCATAGCCTGATGGTCCCCAAAATATCAGAAACGGGATTTTTTAAAAAATGTTGACTTTTCTCGCCATCATGCTCTTCAGTTACTTTCCCATTTGTGTGATCAAGATACTCCCAAACAGAGCAGAGAGTTGGATATTGTTTGGAACTAATTATATATATTATAAATCCAAGAATTAATTTAAATGACCCAGTTTCTACAGAGAAAAAAAGAAAAGCCACATTGTTTTTAAATAGCTAACTAAACAAAGTACTCCCCCATATGGGAGTCATTTCCAAAGAACCAAAACCACCCACCAGGAAAATGTAAAATCCCTCAAAAAAAGAAAAAAAAATCACCAAATCATATCAAACAAGATCAAGAAAATTACATTGAGATGTCAGTTGTTTTCTTCCCAGAAGCAAAAGTTGACATGGAGATTATATGACAAGATGCCCTTGGGTGGAAACTTGAAGTTCCGCCAGTAGTCCTGAGGCCAGCTGCTTCAGCATCACCCAGTAGCTTGTTAGAGAAAGAAATTCGCAGGCCTCATCCCAGACCTATTGAATCAAAAGTTCAGAGAACATTGGTGGTGTTCGGGTGGAGGGTGAAATGGTCTCGAGCCACTGAAACCTGAGCTGTAAGAAATCCTTCACAGGATTTTGATGCATGTCATGTGGTACAGTGGTGAAGAATCCTCCTGCCAAAACAGGAAACACAGATTCGATCCCTGGGTCGGGAAGATCCCCTGGAGCAGGAAGTGGAAACCCACTCTAGTATTCTTGCCTGGAAACCCCATGGACAGAGGAGCCTGGTGGGCTACCATCCACGGGGTTGCAAAGAGTCGGACACGACTGAACGACTAAACAAAAGCATGATGGACAACCTGCGATTCTGATCCTGTAGCCCTGAGAATCGGCATTTCTAAAAGGAACTCTGGATGTGGATGCTATTTGTCTTGGCCAATGAGATGCCTGGCCTGCGGTTGCCAGGCAGATCACAGAGGGATGTGAGGGCGTTTGTGGAAGACAGCAAGGAGTGCTGATGACCTGTGTCAAACTGCAGGACGTGGTTCCCACCTGTTCTTTGGGGGGTAACAACCTGTTGGCACTGGCTGCCTGTTGCCATGGGGAAATGCAGTGTGGCCATGATTTCTGACTTGGTTTTTTACTGCAGGCTAAAGAAAACTGGCTCTTTTAAATAACATTTCCCAGTTTTAATGATTGACAGCTAAAGTGAAGTTCAGAGAAAACATGTTAGTGTAGGTGGTCAGGTTATAATATGTGCAAGACTCTGTTTTCTTTTAGCAAGTCTCCTAAGTCTGTTAGCAGGGTAGGAGGTAGGTGGAATATGTTGATGGAGTTTTAGAAGTACAGTTTAAGCTTTACAAAGTAGTTGAGCGGAGGGAACCTTCAAGTTCTGTATACACACTGGCTAGCACACCCTGCCGCTGGTACTGTCTCCTCTATTGACATCTTGCATTAGTGTGGCACACTCATTACAATTAATAATCTGGTATGGATGCATTCTTATTATTAATTTATTTTTATGAGAATTTGCGTGGCAGTGGTGTATTAGTTTCTGCTGCACAGCAAAGTGGATCAGCCACATGGATACATATATTCTTCCTTGGATTTCCTTCCCATTTATGTTACCACAGAGCACTCACTATATTATTAATTATATTCCATACTTCACCATGAAGGCTCACTGTTGGTGTTGCACATTCTGTGAGTTTTGACAACCATAGGAAAACGTGTGTCTACCACTGGTGTTTCATACAGCAGAATTTCACTACCCTAAAAATCCCCTAGCAGGTGTTTTCAAAAGCTCCATCTGTGTGTGTTACCATTGCCCCTAGCAAAGTCCTTCTGAGAATTAAGGGTCTGCAGATGGGAGGCGGGTCTCTGTGCTAAGAATGAGACGCCCACGTCCTGCATGGTGCCTCCCACAGGCATCAGTGAATCCCGAAGCTGGAACTTCTTAGCCGTCGTCTGTCCCCTTCCTTCATCTTACAGATAAGGAGCTGAGGACCAGTTGGAGGTCCTCAGAGGTGGAACTGGTGTAGAATTCCCTCTCTGAACTGGGCACTTTCCGTGTTCAGCTCTTATTGGAGTCTCCTTTAGAGAGAGTTCCTGCCAGATGCTAGTTACATCAGGTCACCCAGCAGCCAAGTAAAGGAGGATTGGTGGTATCTTGTATATGTGTGTGTGTGTGTGTGTATGTATAATGTGCATGTACACACACTTGTGTGTGTATAGTTACACACATGTAATTATTTTCCTATGACAGATATCAAAGCTTTCTAGAAAGGAGTGAGGGCCAACTGTGTAGGTCCTATGTTTCGTATTCACATGGTGTTTTCCTTACTGTTTAGTTCTCCTATGTAAACAAAACAATGAACAATTTAATTTTGTGGATTATACAAACTTGCAGTCTCCAGGGCAACAAGATTTTTATCAATTGCCTAAGTGCCTCATGAGGATATAGACGTAGAGATGCATAGTGTTCTTACGTACTTCCAGCTCCTGAGAGTTGGAATCGTTTGTTGAATCCAGAGAGACAAATTTGTTGTTTTCCACAATCATGGGAAAAGTGAGCAATTTTATCACTGCAAGATTGTCTTCAGTTAAAATATTGACTTAAATCTTTACATGACATGCTGTGGTTAGTCTGTTCTTATTAGTTGTACTGAACATTCAGTGAGACCTTTTAATCTCCGAAATTAAAAAAAAAAAGCTTTTTCATGGGTGACTTTTCTCCCCTTATTCCCATCCCCCCACCACTTTCTTTTTAAAGAACTTTTGTCATTTAGATCTTGCACCTCCCAGACTATTTCATAGGTATTTTCCTCTTCTGTATTTTATCTTTGTCTTCTTAGATTTCTTCTGACTTTTCTATTGAGTTTTTCTGCTGACATACTTTAAATTTCTAAAGGTTTTTGATTTTTCCCACTATTTCCTCTTCTTTAATAGCATTCTGTTCTTGTTTCATGGATGAAATTGACTCTGTTTTCTGTCTGATGTTAACAATAGTTGCTTTTGCTGTTTCTTTTTTGCCTTGAGCCTCATGGGACAGCAGAGGAATGCTGGGATTGCAGCACAACACTGTGACTGCCTGCTGCCTGCGTGCCCTCAGCACACGCCCAGTGTGGGGGACCTTCTGTGTGTGTGCCTGCCGCCTGCGTGCGCTCAGCACACTCCCAGTGTGGGGGACCTTCTGTGTGTGTGCCTGCCGCCTGCGTGTGCTCAGCACACTCCCAGTGTGGGGGACCTTCTGTGTGTGTGCCTGCCGCCTGCGTGCCCTCAGCACACGCCCAGTGTGGGGAACCTTCTGTGTGTGTGCCTGCCGCCTGCGTGCCCTCAGCACACGCCCTGTGTGGGGGACCTTCTGTGTGTGTGCCTGCCGCCTGCATGCCCTCAGCACATGCCCAGTGTGGAGGACCTTGTGTGTGTGTGTGTGTGTGTGTGTGTGTGTGAGTGTGTGTGTGTCTGCCTGTCTGTCTGCCATCTGCATGCCCTCAGCAGCACGCCCAGTATGGAGGACCTTGTGTGTGTGTGTGTGTGTGTGTGCGCCTGTCTGTCTGCCATGTGCGTGCCCTCATCAGCACGACCAGTGTGGAGGACCTTGTGTGTGTGTGTGTGTGTGTGTGTGTGTGTGTGTGTTTATCTGCTATCTGCGTGCCCTCAGCAGCACG